>NC_056667.1:1140000-2522500 GCF_018350195.1 Panthera tigris
CCGGGTGCATTTCAGAGGCAGCCATAAAATCCGAGAAGTGTCCCTTGCCCAGTCCCTGCAGACACGAAGCCTGTTTCTGGAAAGCCAGTCACCTGCTTACTGCCTCCTGATTTCTCCTTTGGCAGCCAGTGTCCCCAGGCTGTTTGCGGGGCGGGGGGAGGAGGGGGACTGAGCCACCCTCCAAGGCAGGGGTTGTGGCAGGGAGGCAGCACTTGCTCTGACGGCTCGGTCGGGCCAGCGTCGCTGCCAGACTCTGTAGCAGGGGGACCGGGACCGTCCCATCCCCAGCCCGGCCTGGGCTCAGCCTGGGGCCCGGGGGGCCAGGCGGAAGGGGGTCCGGCACTCACCCGGCTGAGCCTCCACGGGTATCCTGGGTGTGCGGGAAGGGGCTTGCGTCTGGGCGAGGCACCTCTCGGCAGTCAGTGCTGAGCATTTTATTAAAGCCGGTGGCCTTGGGGTGCACGAAAGGTGGCCCCTCCGGCCCCCACTCAGGTCACTGGGAGGAGGGTGCCCTTGAAAGGCAGGGGTCTCCCTGGGGGAGAGAGGACACTGGTGGCTCTCGGGCGCATGGGGATGGTTCTTCTAGCTCAGGGATTCAGGGCCTTCTCCAGGGATGTGGGGCTGCCGGTCCGTCCCCTTCCCCGAGACCCGAAGGTGTTTGAAGGCGGTGGGCAGCACGTGGCCCAGGAAGGGAGGGTCGGTCACATCGCGGATCATGATGACATACTCCCCTGCAAAACACGGGCGCTCAGACTCGGTCCCCAGTAGTCCCCCCCTGTCCGGGCCCCTGCCCTGGCTTCTGCCCACCCCCAGACCCTGCCCAGGACCTCAGGTGTCCTCCCGGGCCCTGTGACCCCAGGACCTGGCGCGCAGAGCACCCCTCACCCCCGATGGGGCTGCATGACCGAGTGCAAGGATTCTTTTGAGAAAACTCCCCATCTTTTTAACAGAAAAGCAATTCATTTCCTCTAAAATGTTTTTTTAAATAATTAAGCCTCTGAAGACACCGTCGTCTGGTTCGTTTGAAGCCCCCGCCCGGCCGGGCTCAGGCCGGTGAGGTGGGGGGGGGGGGGCCGCCCTCCAGGGCGCCCCGGGGATGGAGAAACACTTTCCCTTCTGCAGTCTGTAAACTGTCTGCAGAGCTTCAAAGTTGGAGAAACCATAAAAAAGAAAATAAGAAATAACAGAAAGTGTGGTTGCCATAGAAACCGTCCTTTTCCCCTCCCCCGAGCCCGAGGGGGCTGGCACCGGAGCGTGGAAAAACCTCGCTGGGCTGGCCCGGGCTCACACCAGGAATGCGGCCGCAGCTGAAACGGGGCGCAGGAGGCGGCTCACACCGTCAGAGAGAACATTCCAGCGCCCTGGTCTGGGAAGCAGGCACTCCCCTCGCTGCACAGTCACCAGGGGCTGTGGACACCCTGGTTCTGGCGGAGGGGGGGGCGGGGGGTGGCAGGACGGGAAAGAGCCTCGGTGGGGGGGGGGCAGGAATTTGCTGGGCTTTGAGTCAGTTCCTTCAGAAATTCGGGGGGCCTGGGCGGGGGCCCGCGTTCTGCAGCCCCGGGCACCAGGCCTCCCTGGCCGGCCTGGAGGAAAAGCCGCGCATGGCAACGCCACAGTGTTTCCAAGCAGCCGGTTTCTAGGTGTTCCCGGGAACACGGCTACACCCACCTGCGGCCAGCGCGCCGGCTGGGGGGCGAGCTCCGCGGGCAGCGGCCGCAGGACCAGCCCCAGCCCTCGGCTCACCTCCCTGCCGCGCTCTTCTCCCCGAGGACGGCAGGGGGTCTGGCCGGTGGCCACCGTGCCGGCCTCAGAAGCCACCCGAGGCCCGGCCCACGCGGCCTGGCCGTGGGCCCGGTGCCCAGCGTCCCCACAGAGGCGGCGCGGCCACCCGCCGGCTTCACCCCTCAAAGCAGAAGTCGCTTCTCCTCGGGGCCCGGCCCTCCTCCGGCCTGTCGCCCATCGGACCCCGCAACTGGGTGCAGGGGGCACCCCGTCTGCCCACGCACGAGGGGCCCAGGGTCCTAAAGTAGGGCGACCACAGCATGAGCTTTGCTGGTGTCCGCAGACTCACGTGGCTGCTGTTGGGACTCGTCGCGCCGGCCCGCACGGCAAGGTGGGGGGCGCTGCCCAGAGCCCGGCCCAGCCCTCCCCCACACAAGGGGGGCTCGTGGGCCACAGGCTTCAAATACACGAAGGGTTGAGGGGGCCCAGACCTGGAAGCCTGCCGGCCTTCCGATCGGGACCCTGGACTCAAGGAGCCAGGGACGTTCGCTTCGCCCGTGGGGACAGAGAGGCCCCCCCACCCGGCACCCGCGGCCATTCCAAGGGCCCGGGGAGGGCCTGGTGGAAGCCCATCCCCCATCCGTGCCCCCTCCACCTGGGGTGCCTCTGGGGGAGCCCAGAGGGGCATGGGGGGCGGCCGGGCCGGGAGCCGCCCTCTCTGATTCCCTGGCTTCCAGGGTCAAGACGAGTGTTGAATTTAGGGGTGCGTTCAGAGGAAGGGAGTCTTTCCAAAAGGTCGGCAACGATGATACATGTGGATTGTGGGGTGGTGGGTGGAATCGGCCCCACCCCCCTCTGTCCCCTGCCGGCCACCTACCTGGGAAGGCCGCAGCCGCGGGCTCTGTGGTGGCCGCCCCGTCAGGCCTGCAGGGAGAGGAGAAGGAAGCCCCTGAACCGCAGCCCCGGGGCCCTGAGGACAACAGAGACCCTGCTGTTCCTGCCTGCCGGCCTCAGGCGGGCACAGGTGTGACCGTCCTGTCCTCCGAGGCCCATCTCTGCCTCCCGAGGGTGGAGCGTGCCCCTGTCTGGACAGCTCTCTGCCCCTGGGCCCGGTGCCTCGCCGTCTAAACCCAAACATGGCCACAGAGGCTGGAGCCAGACCCCAACAGACCCATCCCTGTTTCCACAGCTCTGCAGGATCAAAGGTTCTTTGCACGGAGCCCCCACAATGCCGAGCAGAGAGGCCACTCGGAGAAGGGCTGGCACACCGGCTCTGCCTGGAAGTGACTTACCAGTGGTGTTTATTTTCCAGCGGCAGCCGGGCTCGGTGGGGCCCTGGTGCGTCCTCCTGTGTCCCCCTCAGAGGGACCGGAGGCCATTGCTACCTGGGAGCCTCATGGGAAGGGAAAGAAAGGGGAGCAGGCAGAGACAGGCTGTGCGGGGTTCCCTGGGCCTGGACCCAAGTCCGAGGGACGGAGACCCTCACTTCTCACGCGGTGGCCGCGCGGCGGCCACAAGAGGCCCTGACGGGCAGCCCGAGGCGGCTCAATCAAGCCCAAGTCTGAGGGCTTTGACCTGACCGGGGGTTTCTGCCGGCCCGCAGGGGTGGTCACCAGGAGGCCACCTTGGGGACATGAGGGTGCCCACCTGGACCCCCAGCTGCCAGATGCACCTTCTTGGTGGGACAGAGGCCCCAGAGCGACGGGCTGGGCTTTGCCCTGAAGGATCTACCCGGGGGCCTTGGGGGGAGCCACGGGACTCCTCCCACCCCGGCCTCCGTGGCTGGTGGTGGTTTCCTGTTATCAGAGCTGGGGGTGGAGGACGGGGGCTCCCTGGCATCGGCTCGGCGACCTGCCAGGCTCCGACCCCTTGCCAAGCTTAATTACCACGGGCATGGTTTGGGTGATAAAAAATTAAAGACAAAAGATTTTAAAATTACTTCATTTTGAGCGGGGGAAATGGGCCTTGGCTGGGACCCAGGAGCCACGTTACAGATTCTGAAATGTGGGTGAGGAGGGGAACGCGGATAAATAATTCAGGACTAAGAATAACCAGAGTCTGTCAGCCTGCCAGAGTCAAGAGAAATAGACGGGGTTACAAGAATCCTGAGAGTTTTTACAGAACCCCCAGGGCCTTGAGAAATCGGGAGGCAGAGCTGGGAAGCAGCTGGGGAGTCTCGGTGTGAGGAGAGGCCAGAGGCGCCGACTGATCAGCGGACGGTTCTCCCAGACCCGCGGGGTGGGGACTTGGCGCCCTGGGAGGCGGTCCCGAGAGGCCACCTGCTGAGGGTGCACCGGGAGCCCTGGGCCGCATCGTGACAGCAGGAACACTGGGCACTGACTGTGTAGACAGCACTGAGCTGAGCCTCCAGGAACCAAGGGGGGGTCAGAGCCAGAGGAGGGGACAGGCCCCCTCTGGGAACCGGTGCCGGCGCCTCCTGGGCGGAAAAGGGAGCTGGGAGAGTCGGGACCCAGGGGCCGGGCGGGGCTGGGGACCCAGGGCTCCGGCCTGGTTTTCTCTTTATCTGTGGCTGGCGTCCTTGTCCTCATGTTTCCTGTGCTTGGGGTTCCTTGTGTCTTGAATCTGTAGGTTTATAGTTTGCGATGAGTTTGAAAACACGGTGGCCGTTATTTCTTTGTCTCTTCGGCCGCGTCCTCCCCTTGTGGCACTTGGGGGCCTCTGATTCCGTGCACGTTTGGCGGAGAGGAGCTGTTCGGCAGTTCAAAACGCTCCGCTCATGAAGTTCAGCCCTGCTTCTCTTCCTGGGCTTCATCTGGGGGGTTTCTGTGGCTGTGCCTGCAAGTTCACGCCCCTCCCGCCCACCCCTGGCCACGCACATCATCTTTGGGGGGTGAGCCCGCTCCTTCACGCCTCACTTCTGCCGAGCGTGGCCGGTCTTCCCTGCTGGACACACAGAATCCAGTGACGACGTCTCATGCTGCCGTCTACTGGCTCTTCCATTGGTGTCCTTTCTGGGTCGGCTTTGATCGGTTCATTTTTCCTCATCATGGGTTGTACTTTCCTGCTTTCTTTGTGTGCCTGGTAATTTTCGGTCAGATGTCAGACATTGTGAATTTTACTTTCTTGGCCACTGGATGCTTTTGTATTCTTATAGTCTTGATGCTGTTTGGTTACTTAGAGACGGTTTGATCCTTTTGGGTCTTGCCCTTAAGGCTTGCAAGGTGGGGTTCGAGATACGGTTAATTTATTCCCCACCACTTAGTACTCTTCTGACATCCTGTGAGTTGAGGTCTTCCGGACTGGGCCCTGGACCGAGCACTCTTCACAGCCCCGTGTGAGCTCCGGGCAGGACTTGCTGTGACCCTCTCGCTGGTTTTCCTGGCACGTTCAAGCACGTTCCTCACGCTCTGCAGATCTCTAGGACTCCCCTCTCCCGTGCTGCCTCCTGCAAACTCTAGCTGCCTTAGCTTCCCGGGACTCCCAGCTCCTTCTCTCCCCTCGTGGGGACCCCTGAGCCTGCGGGGTCCCCTCCCTGCACTACAGCTGGAAATGCTCTGGGAAGCGAGCTGGGGCCTCTCAGGGGCTCCCTCTTCATCACATGATACCCAGTGTCTTGAAGGTTGGCCATGGTTTCCTGGATCTTATCCGGCTTGTTACCTGTTTTCCTGTGGGAGGGCAAACCCAGCCCCTCATGGTCCCGCATTTACAGACCAGACTGAGACGTGGTGCTCAGATGGCCCCAACTCGTGTCTCCGTGGCCCGAGGGCTGGGGCTCCTAGTGGGGGGCAGGGCGTGAGGCCTGTGTGCCTGCTAGTCGGGGTTGTCCTTCCAGGGCCCCCAAGGGGCATATTGTCCTGACTGCTTGTGTCGCTGTGAGGTGGGGCCTGGACCAGTGTGAATACTCTGTGGCGAGGTCCCCGTGGTGGGTCTCCTGGTCCCCATCAGGCCTGGCGGGCCTCACCCGTGGGGCCAACGGCCAAGCTGGCACGAGGAGGGGACCGGACAGCCTCCTTTCAGGGCCGACAAGTAACCTGCAGGTTCCTATCAGGTGCGCAGATACCTGAGTGGCCCACAGGCCCAGCTGCCCTCCCCTCGGCACCGCCGGCCCCGCCGCTCCCCCTGACCCGTGCCTTTCCCTTTCCGTAGGACCCGAGAGTGTCCTGTCTGAGCCGAGCCGGGCAACCTCAGCAGGCTCTCCTCACTTCACCTCTTCCAGGACAAGCGTGTCTCAGGACTGCACTGAAACACCATGCAGCCCCCCAGGGATGCGCCTGGGGACTCCGTCCCACCGGAATTACCAGCAGCATGTCTGACCCTCAGCAGAACCACTGCTGAGGCGAGGCCCACGGCAGCCTGGGCACGCCCAGGTGGGCGGAGCTGTGGAAACGGCCATAATTGAAGAGGAAGCCTGAGGCCGCCCAGCCAGACCCTGGCCCAGTGGGACCGGAACCCGGCGACCTGTGCATGCTCGTCCCTTTCCTGGGCAGCTGAACAGAGGGAGGCAGCTGGGGAGGGGACGTCAAGACCCCGCAGTCAAGCACACGGTGGGTGGCAAGAGAAAGGGGTTCCCTTGGGGGGAGCCAAAGGTCTCTAGCAGCCTGTGTGACCCGGGCCTGTCCACCCACAGGCCCACCAAGGGACCTGCAGGGCTGTGGGCAGGGTGGCCCCGTGGCCCGGCAGAGGAGGGCCGTTGGCTACAGACCCGACTTAGGGCTAGAGGGCTGGGGAAGCAGGCCCGCGGCTTGGTCAGGCCTGGTCCTGACCCTGGCTGTCATCAGTTTTTCAGGCTGAGGTGGGCACGTGGGCAGGGCATGGGGTGTGGAGGCCCTGAGACCTGACCTGGGCACGGGGACCAGTCTGCCTGGGGCTCAGCGTGGCGAGAAGGCACCCATATCCTGGCTGGGGAGAGCTCCCCACCCAGAGCCGTCTAGGTCAAGGCCCCGGGTCCCGGCCTCTGCCCACAGCCGTGTGGGCATCATGGCAGTCCTCCGGTACCGATGGGATGTGCCGGCTTAGGGAACCGGGGAGCCATGGAGTCCAATGTCAGTCAAGGCAGGGATTGGGGAAAACTGCCACCCTGAGGGCGTGTGGCCCGCAGGGAAGCGACCCGGCTCTCCCGACCTGCTCACGTGGGATGGGAGACCCGGGGCCCTCTGTGGCCCCCACACAGAGCCCATAAGGAATTTCCAAAATCAGAACATCAGCTAATTGTTGGAGCACAGCTGGCCCGGATTTGGGGCTGAGCTGGAAACCATCACCACTCCCGGGGGACCCCTGGGAAACAGGAGCCTCAGGGCTGTGGGTCCTGAGTGACGGCCACGGGCACAGACACGGGGTGCAGTGGGCACGCAGCCCCGGCTGCTCCCCCTCTGCCGAGCGTGTTCTGCTCCACGGGGCACCCAGGGGCACTGGGGTCACACTGCCACAGTGGCCCCTGCAAGTGAGGCCCCTGCTTGCACAGGCGGGAGAGCGGCCGGGGGCCTCGGATGGCGGGGCGGGGAGGGGACGTGAAGGTGTCCCCCCTGGCCTGCAGTGGGCGTGTAAGGGTTAAGGCCCCGCCTGCCGCCAGCCTCCAGCCTCGTCGTGCTGTGCTGTGGGTGGGGTGGGGTGAGGGCGCCCCATCAGCCCAGCTGTTCCCGCCTGGCCCTCACACCTGCTTCCGTTTATTACTCCTGCTGGGACGATGGGGCTCAGTTCTCCATCTTTAGAGTTTCTGAGGAAGCAGAGAAACCCATCAGTCTCCATGTCTGATTTTCCATGAACACGCCCGGAAGAGCTTCCAGCCCGGGGAATGGGGGGGGGGGGGGAGGCCGGGCCCACTCTACCAGGGGCCGGTGGCCAAGGAAGGGGTGACGAGGTCCCCAGGGGACCAGAGCCCTCTGCCTGGCTCCCTCTTGTCTTGGGAGCCCTCCCCCACCGCGCTGCCCTGGGGCTCATCTGAGATCAAGCTACCCGTCCCCCCAGCCCCGCACTTTGCTGGGACACCCCTGGGAGCAGGGCTGCCCTACAGCAGACACATTGCCTGGTGACGCAGGCCGCAGGCCGCGGAAGACCTTCCTAGCTGAGGGGCCGGCGTGTGCCAAAGGCTGGCGGGGGGGCGGGGGGTTGCTGTGTGTGGAGAACAGGGCGGGGGCCCAGGTGAGCTGGAGGGGGTGCCGCAGGGCAGAGGGGCTGAGGGCTTCACCCCGGACCTTTGGGTTACGAAGCACGCACTCCAGTCTCCTGAGCTGAGCCCTGTGTAGGTCACAGAGCGGAGGGAGAGAGGGTGGGGGGCACCCAGAAGTGGCCCCAGAGGCGGCCGTGGTGCAGGGAAGGGGATGCGTGAACCCCACCCGGGGCAGTAGCTGGCTGGGCCCCGCGAGGAGCCAAGAGGCTGATCCGAGGGCCTTCCCGATTGGACCCTGCACTGCCCCCCCACCCCGCCCCCTCACCCCCGGCGCTCAGACGCGGGACAGGCCACCAGCCTGAGCCTGTCGTCCCTGGGACCCCGGTGACCCTGGAGGCCCCCGCCCAGGGCCCTGCTCTTCCCTGGGAGAGCCCGCTGTCCACCGCACGCTTCTCGCTGCATTCCTGCGGAGACATTCCTGGCATATTACGGAATTTCACAACATGACACAGGGCCCCGTCAGTTCCTGAATGATGTGGAGTTGGGTCAGCTGCAAAAGACGAAGTCTGTTGTGTAAATGTGGCTGTGAGTCTGCCCGGCCGCCCGTGAGAATTCCACTGAAACGGGGCATTCTCCCCCAGACCCTAAGTGCGTGTTTTGTAACAGCACAACGCGGCGGCCAGTCTGCCCGGGGGTGGCTGGGGGCCTCGGGCCGACCTTGCCCGTGACTGCTCACTGCCGGCTCAGCACTCGGCCAGCCCGGAGCCTGATGTGCTGGCCGGCACAGCCCCTCCCCTGCTCACCCGGAGAAAAATGGGTTTAATTAAGACTTCCGCGATTAGTCACTTCATCAGTCACCAGGCCAACACAGATGGGGCCAATTACTGTTTTTACTTGAATAGATATTTGGTGCTGGCAACCCCTCCGGGCAGGGTCGCGCAGGTGACCGCTGAGCACCTGACGCGGGCCTCTGACCTCTTGGGGAGGCTGTCCAAGCCTCCATCCCGGGCTCCTCGATGACCCTGCCCCGGGGACACGGGTCCACCTGCCTTGCCCCCTCCTCTGCCCTGGGGCCTGGGTGCTGTCCCGTGAGACCACCACTGGCTGGCCCCGCTGAGACCCGCAGATGCCCCGGGCAGGGCCTCCAGGGTCAGCCGGATTCAGTCGGGCAGGCCCGGCTGGGGCCCTCGGAGCACAGCCCCAGGCCCTGGGGATGCAGCCTCGCCCCGGGCCATGGGCACAGAGGGTCAGCCTCCGGGCTCCTCGCAGGGCCTGGCCAGCGACTGCCCCTCTCTGCTCCAGGATGGGGTCCGTGCGCAAACCCCGAAGCCATCTGCAGACCACCCCCAAGCGGGGTCCACACGGAAAGCGCCCACGTGACCCTGGGGAGGTGGGAAGTCAGGTCCCAGACTCTGAGGGAAGAAGTCAGGGCCGTGATTCATGCCATTTCCCGGGACACGGCTCAGGGCCCCTGGGACAGGGCTCAGGGCCCTCCCAGCAGGGACTCTGCTGAGCATGGCTCGCTGGGGTCTGTGGTGAAGCGCTCCGAGCGGGCTGGGGGCTGGGCACGGGACCACATGGCTGCACCTAAGTGCCCCCTTCCCCAGGCGGCACGCCCCACGAATAAACGGTGAGAGCACGTGTGCTGGAGGGTAGAAGCCACTGCGGGCCCAGCGGCCTTGGCGGGTGACCCTTCACCTCCCTTCCCTTCACCAAAATGCACAAAGGTGATTCTCCTTAGTCACTGACGATACCGCAGAACTGCGCCTGGAAGCTGGAGGCAGCCAGTTCTCTCCCTTCTTACGCAAATCAAACCTCCGCCAGGCTCTGAAATGACAGGGTGGCGCGACCTTCTTCATCTTTGTGAGTATGGAGGCACCTTTTTCAGTCATTTCCATTGGGCGAGCCTCCTGGACGTCTACACTGGGCTGCTCAGCGGGCAGGGTGAATAAACGAGCAAACGACTAGTGGACTGTGGCTGCTGGGGGTCACCAGGCAGAGGTGGGCAGCCCAGGGCACACAGGTGACCAGGGGCGGGAGGCTCGGCGAGGATGCAGAGGCGGCCCCTGTCCGTGAGGCCGCACGTGGGCACGGGCCACGCCGCCGCCGACCCTGAAGCTGACCCGGGTCCCCCCGGGCGGGCTGGCGGCTGCCCAGACCGCTTCGGACATTCAAGTCAGGCCCGTGGCCCCGCCATCCCTCGGCCTGCGGGAGCTCTTGGACTGTGCCGACACCCACAGGCCATTCTGCGCCCCTGGACCCTGGGCGCGGGGAGGAGGCGGTGTGCGGGCAGAAGCCATCCGCACACACCCCCATCTCGCCCCCACGGAAATTGTTAACACCTTGGGAACCTTGCGTGGGGACCTTGTTTGCCGACTGGCCGGGGACTGGGGACAGGCAGGAGGCAGGCTTGGAGCAGTCTGTCACCGGCTTCTGCCAATATCTCATCTCATCTGAGTGGGAGGGAACCGTGCAACAGGGAGGGGGCTCTGGGGTCGCTGGGGGTGGGGCAGAGGAGGCAGGTGGAGCCTGGTGGGGAGAGGGGGCTGCCCCCTCCCGGCCTTTGGCCTCCACGGTCCTGCCTTCCGCCCTCCAGGGGGGCTCATTCTAGACCCGGAGGCAGGCTGTCAACCCACAACCAGAAACACAGACTTCTAGGCCGGGATGCCTGGCTGATCTGTGGTCCATGCGTTTGCCTGAGGCAGCCTGGGGGGGGGGGGCCGGGGGGGAGAGTCGACCGGGCCCTGTGCCCCATTTCGGGGTCTGGGTCAGGCCCAGCAGGCCCGCTCCCCATTACAGAAAGTGGGGTCTGAGTGGTGGCCTCCCGGGGAAGTTGAGGTGTCTGTGAGATGACATCACAGCCCATCCTCAGCAGGGGTGAGGTTGTTGCGTGCCACGTGGGGGCTGGAGAGGGGCAAGGACTTTTGGGGCAGAGAGTGCCAGAGCCTCCCTTCCCCTGCCTCCCCCGTGGGTCTGGCGTTCTCAAATGAGAGCCCCAACCCGGGACCTGGCAGCCGAGGGCTCCGCAGAGTCAGGAGCATCTCGGTCCCCCTGGTCCCATTCACGTGGAGGCAACCGCCCTGCAAACACCCTGACCCCGGGGGTGGGCCAGACCGGAGCCACACATCTGAGACCCCGAGAGGGCCTACCTTAACGCAAACCAGACCCAGGGGGAGGTCCGGGGCCCCTGATCTGCCCGAGTCCGCCTCGGTTGCTAGAAAGGATGCTTTTCTTAGGATTCTAAAAGGTGGGCTTCTGGGGTCAAGAGCCAGGTTTGGATGCTAGTGTGGGATGCTGGTGCCTGAACCAGAGTAAGGAGCCGGGGGGGGCGGGGGGGACATGGGGACGGTCCACATCCCCGCAGCAGAACTGGTAGGGGGTGCTGGGGCAGATGCTGGGGGCCTCGGGCACTCTTCTGTGGGTGGGGGCTGGGCTGGGGGGGGCACAAGACACCCAGATCGGGTAGGGGGCCTCGGGGGCACAGAGCAGGGGCCCTGGAGAAAGTGGCTGTTCGGGCAGTGGGGTCTGAGGCAGGTGACGTGCCACACGGACCCTGTGACAGGGGCAGGGGAGGTGGGCTCTGGGGGGCGCTCGGTGGCCACAAAGGGCTTTGCGCGTCACTGCTCAGACCTGTGCCTGCAAACGGGCCCTGGGGTGGGGCGGCCCGAGCCCCCGAGTTCCCACTGAAAGCCATCCCTGCAGGGGTCCTCTACTCAGAAGACCTTGGAGCCCCAGCCACGGGCACCGGGTCACAAGCCGAGCCCTCCTGGGATGGTGAGGACCCCGGGACGAGGACACTGAATTTCAAGCACCAGAACCGACAGAATGAGCGGGCGCTGCCTCCTGCCCTCAGGAGAAACCAGACATCGAGGGCCTTCTCTGTGCTGGAGGAAGACGGTTCCTCGTCCCACAGCCCCCAGCTGCCCCCGTTACAAAAGGGAGCAGTAACTCTGCCCCGGGCACGGATGGGTCTGTGCGTGTCGACGCGAGTTATTCCACGCGCGTTGCAGCTTTGGGTCCCACGTGCGTGCCCGCGACCGAAGCGCGGGCTGAGTGTGGCGTGTCAATGTTCAGCAGGATCTTGGCTTTTTTTTTTTTTTCTTAAAGTCTGTGCTTCTCCACTTACTGTGTGAAGCGGGCCTCATATTTGATTCACAAACCGTGACTCAGAACGACACAGGGTGGCACCTTCCCCTGGAAACAGCTCGTCCCGGCTCCGCCTCGCGAGTGGGATCAAAGGCTTGTCAGCCTGCCGATACTGTGCCAGCCTCCGGGTGTCCCGGCCCGTCCCACGCCCGCTGGCGTCACCGATGAGCAATCTAACTGCGGAACGTCCGCAGGCTGCGGCGGCTCAGGACGGATGCCGCGGGCCCTCCTCCCGTTTCTACTCAATGCCTTATTTTCCTAGGGTTTTGCCGTTGGGTCTGTGCCCACAGGCCTCTGCTCGTTTGTGAGGCTATTTCGACGGGTGCCCCGGAGCAGACCGCGTGAAGAGAGATGTGCGTGTCCCAGGCCACAAGAGGCGCCCGGGGCATGCTGGCCTTGGCCACTGCCCCCCCTCTCCCGGGCTGATGACAAGGCTACACACAAGGGTCAGAGGCCTGCCCTTGCCAGCAGGTGGGCGACTTCGAAGGCCTGGTGCCCCTCCCCCAGGGGCCACGTTCTCCCCACCCCGCCTACAGAGGGAGGGTTCCTGCCTTCTAAGAGCGGGCCGGCTCTCAGGGTCCCAGCCACAGCTTCCCGATGTGCTGGTTTCGGCCCCAGCTCTGCTCTGCACCCCCCAGAGTCCCCACGGAACTGCAAACCGGGTTGGGGAGAGGCCGGGGGTGCCGGGGGCTTGGGGGGCAGGGAGGTGAGCTCAGTCCCACCTGAGCCTTGGGCCACACGGCCTGGCAGGGGACAGGATGCTCCCACAAGCAGTTGCCAGGAGTGATTTCTCTGGAACTCAGCCTTCCTCCTGGCAGGGCCCCGGGCTGGAAAGAGCGTGTGGCCGAGGTACTGGCAGAGTGGAGTCTCCTCGGCCCCCACCGTGGGGCTCGCAGCCCCGACCTGTGTGTCTGCTGCAGGACGGATCACGGGCCTGCGGCAGGTATGTGGCGGGCCTCTGGCCGCCTCTGCCCACGCTGTGGGCCCCTCCTGGCCTCCGAACACAATCAAGGAGCATCGTCCCTTCCGTGGGCCACCCTGCTCTGCCAACCTGGACCAGGGCCCGGCTCCCCTGAGGCTGGGAGCCTGGCCTCTCCTGCCGTCTAGGCCGCAGAAGTGCGTGCAGCCCCTGGGCAGACGGAGACCATGCCTGTGGGGTCACAGGGTCGCCCGCCTGTGGGAAACCGAGACCCCGGCCCCTGCACGGAGCGCACACCTGGGGGGCCCCACCTGTGGTCCCGCTGATGGCGAGGCCGGACCAAACCCCCCGAATGCCCTGAGTCGGTCAGTGTCTCCTACCTGCTGCCTCCTGGCGGGTCCTGCGTGGTGGGCATCCTGCCGGGGCCCAGGCCCCCTCTGGGCCTGCCACCTGCCTTCTGGAAGGAGCAGTGGGGGAGGGTTCAGAGGGGCAACCAGCACATGGGCCTCGGTGCGGGGCACCGTGTGGACAGAGCTCTGGGGGGGGGGGGTGTCTCCCTGCCCATACCCATGCCCATACCTCACAGGGGTCGTCCAGGAAGAGGACGGGGTTGTACCCGGCTGGGGGGGGCCCAAGGCAGACGTCCGAGAACCGGGCACAACCTTGTTCCACTCGCCTGCAGTCCTCAGGACAGTGGGGCTCGCATCCCCGGGCTTCTCCTGGAAGGTGAAGGACAGAACATCCCTCACATAGCACAAAGCTAAGATGGGAAAGAACCTGTCACACGGCCCCTGACGCAAAGCTTCTGTAGCTCGGCCAGCCGGGGGCACTGGCCGTGTGGCTGGGGGGACGGGGGGGTGGGGCACAGCCTGTTCTACACTGCGCAGGCTCCGTGCGGGTATATTTTGGGGCCCCCGGCCTCTTGACTCCCCCTCACCTGGGGTCCACCCTGAGAGCCCTGCAGGCTGGTGCCCTGGGGCTAGGAGGGTCTCCTACCACACAGCCCGTTGCCTGAGGCCCTGGGTGCCAGGTCAGGACCCGGAGGAGGACATTTCTACGTCATGGCTGCATGCTAAGGTGATGTCGGACCAGGTCCAGGAAGAGTGTGGAACGTGGGGGCCGCTGGCAGCCACCAGCCCCCACAAGGGGCGAGAGCCCCCCAGGAGACCCCCAAATCCTCCAGGCTGGGCTGGGCCCTGCAGGAGGTACCCCCACCGTGGACCCTGTCCATCCTGGCTTTCCCTACTCCTCCCCTCCCGGTGTCCCGAGGTGGGACGGGGCGTCTCCTGGCGGTCCCCTCCCCAGGCTCCGCCGCACTAGACAATGGACCTACAGCCCTGGCTGTCCCCTCCTTCTGTCCCTTGCACAGAAAGCTGGCTGCTGAGACGGGGTCGTGAGGTTGGTGAGGGCCACCGGCACTGTCCCAGACACGCGTGCGTCGGGACCCGCTATCCTGTGGGGGCTGGGCTCCCAGCTCTCCTGACTGACCTCTGTCCTGAGGTCCCTGCCGGCTCTCACACAGGGAGAAGCCACCAGCAGGAGCTGGTCGAACCGCAGGGAGGGGGCTGGACGGGGCCGTGGGGACAGCTGGAGGTGGACAAGGCGGGCTGGACGCTCCCGCCAATGGGGGGAGCTCAGTGGGTGGAGGGCGTCTCTCATCCGTGCCCTGGATGGGGCCCAGGGGCCGTAGGCATTAAGTCCCCTTCCCTGGAGCCCAACTTCTGCAGGGAGAGATGCCTACGGGCCCCAGAAGTATTTCCAAATTACAGGTAGGGAATTATTTCTCTCAGAGGGGTCTTAATGTCATCATTATGGCGCATTATAAAAAGTAAAGTCTTTCCTTCTGCAAGGACATTCTTTAACTAAAGTCCTCCTCTCCATTAGCTTTTGCTGTCCCCACACTATTTATGTCCTGGGCAACGACTGTGAACCGCGTTGCTGACGGCATGATTTCTGTTTCTGAGCGCAGCGACGGTTTCCAGCGGGCCTGAGAGGAACCAGTTGTCTGTTATCGACGCCTCCGGCCAACGAAGGCCCCGGCTCTGTGTCCTAATACCCTTGCCAAGGTGACCGTGCAGGAGTGGGTCCCCAGCGCCCGCTTCCGACAGCAGCAGCGTCAGACCCGCACCTGAAATGTGCCGATTTCCCCAGGCGGGGGTGGCCGGGGGACGTGGGCACGGGGCCCGGAGCACATCGCCTCCCTGGGCTCAGGGGCCCGACGACCGCGGCGCCCGACGCACCGACCCGGCACCAAGCAGCCGCCCGCGGATCCTCACGGGAGTCCCAGGGCCTGTCGGGGCTGGGGCTCTGCGGTCACAGCCCCGTGGTGAGGAGCCCCGGCCCAGAGAGCGCCGCGGTGCTGGCCTGCCCACCTGCCCGCCTGCCCGCTAACACCACGTCACCCAATGCGGCCGGTAGGCGCGTGGACGACCAAGTTCGGTTCAGCCACAGGCTTGACATTCTCCATCACCTCCTGCCATTCATCGTCCCCGGACAAGAAGCGGCTCCGAGACCGCTGTTGGTCGAAAGCCAGAGAAACCCAACACCAACGGGCTTAAACCAAAGCGGTGGCACGTCTGCGGTGCGAGGAGGGGTCCTCGAGATTCGGCCACTCGGGCCCAGGAGGCCTCTGGGCGCCGAGGCCCCTTCCCCACAAAGTGCGGCGGCCACGTGGAACTCGCTCACCTGACCGCCCCCTCTCCCCGGGCCATCCCCGAGTCTCAGATGTGACGCTGCCTTCCCAGAACTGGGGCTCAGCCTGCAGCCGCCGCTCCTGTCCTGTGCCCCCCAAATTCAGCCCCAGCTCTTCCCGCTAGAGCTGCTCTCGCGGGGCTCCTGGGCTGATCGCAACGCTGTCACCACAGCCTGGCCGTGCTCGGGGCCCCGTGCGTCGGCCCCTCTTTTTGCACATGGCCCGGTGGCCTCCTTTGCCTCCGTGTCTCAGCTGGACCGTGGCTTCCCAGGTCGTGCGTCCAAGCGGTCCTTCAGCTTGTCTCTGCCCTGCATGTGCGATGTCCCAAAAGGTCAGGCCTCCTGCCGTCCCCAGCCACCCCGCCTGTGTGTGGACCGCGGCACAGGGCATTTGTGGGATGGGTGGTGTCCCGGCCAGGCCAGAAGCCTCCTATGCACCTTGTGCCCCAGCCCATCGTGGAAGGTCAGGGAGAGACCTTGTGGACCCTGCTTGGCCACTGAAAGAGAACAGGGCTCTCTGGTCGGCTTAGGAGTTTAAAATCCACTTAGAAGGGCGTCCTCTCAGAGTGCCCTCTGTCCCGGAGCAGGAGGGCCCGCAGCCCAGGGCTCCACAGGGTTTGTTGAGAATCTGGGTTTCCCACAACGGGGGGCCGCTGTCCTCGGCCCTAACATCGGTGCACCTTGCCTGGGCACCAGTGGCCGCAGCTGACCCCCACCCCCCACCTCCACTGCTGGAGGCCGGTCTCTTTTCTCCCCCGTCTGTGCCCCTTTGGGTGGGCGCCTTGCTGCCCGTGGGGGTGTCCACCACATTCGTCCAGCTCCCGCCTCCTCGGGTCAGTCACCCACCTCCGCTCCCTGCGGACACCTGCACGTGCTGCCCCCCAGACCCAATTCCTACCCCAACTCCGGCTCGCTCGACCAGAAACGTGGACGACATCACCGATGTCCCCCCGTCCTGGTCTCCCCTCAGCCGCCATCACAGGGCCCAGCCTCACACCTAGCACAGGGACTCACCACTGGGTGAGACGCCCCCCCTCCAGCCCCAAACTCCCACTGACCTCCTCCTGCGTCCTGAGCACATGCCAAGCCCTGTGGCCACAGGACTTCCGGGGCCAGCCGCACTGGCTACTCCTCACGTCTCGTCCTAGCTCACCACCGGGCCGCCACACTGAGCCTCTGGACGCTTGGCCCCTCTGGCCTCTGCTCACGCCCTGCCCCCGGGGTACTGTTGCAGGTGTCCTGTCTCGGTGGCCCTGGCCCTGCCACCATCCATCTTGCTGTCACGGGGTGGCCATGTGCACCCCCAACACTCACCCCCTCCTGCGGCCCCTTCCTCACCTTGTCTGCCCTGTTGGCAGAGCAGATCCCCCTTCCCGGCCGCGCTCCTGTCCGGAGCCCCCACCCTCCGAGAGAGCTGCCTCACCACGCACCAGAGTCTCAGGGGACCCATTGTTCTCCTCAGCCTGGGGACAACGTGGGGACAGCGTTCTGGGGCGAGGGTCCCGCCCTGGCCTGCAGGTCCTTGGAGCTGGTCCTGGCCTCTCTAGGGGGGCACTGGCCAGCCTGGCTGACCCTCGAGGCAGGGCCCCTGCCCAGAGATGCCGACCCCAGCTCCCGGGAGTTATTTCCGAGGCCTTTATGTCGATTTTAATCATCAGCAAGATAAAGGTCACTGCTGCGTCCGGGGGGGCGGGTGGGGGGCGACTGGTAACGGGAGGCTGCACCGCGGGGAGATCGGCGCTTGACCTCTCTGGGAGGAAATGTCGATTAATTATCTTTTTACGGCCAACTCAATTAGACTCCCTAATCACCTGTGTAGGACGCGGAGACAAAGGCGGAGCGCGGCCCGAGTAAACAAGGCTGCGCAGGCCGGGCCGCGACCGTCAAACGGCCGCCGGGGGGCCCCGGGCCGAGAGCCAGCCACAGGCTGGAATGTTTTCTTCATTTGTATGAAGAAAAAAATAAAATGTTATCGGCCCTGAGGGGCCGAGAGCCGTCTCACGTGGAGGTGACCAGACACACCGCGTTAGTCTTTAGGGCAGAGGCTCAACCGGCAAGGAGCTGCTACCTTCCAAAGGCAGAGTGGCCTGTTCGGCGAGGACTGGAGGGGCCGGGGTCTCCATGGCCCAGAGGGCGAGGAGGCAGTGTGAGTGCTGGGCAGGGCTGGGGGGGGCACCCTTGGGCCCCTTCTTGGACGGCCCGGTCTCCAGACGAGGGCTCCCTTGAGGCCGCGATGCCCCGCCTCCCCCCCCCCCCCCCCCCCGCCCACCACTCGGTTTGTCCAGTGGGCGCCTGGGCCCGAGGCGAGGGCTGGCCCGATGTGACCACGGGGCAGGACCTTCCAGGTGCTTCTGCTCCACCTCAACCGGATGTGTCCGCACGGTCTGCACCCAGCATGGAGGCGCCCTGGGGACCAGCCCAGAAACAGGCGTCCCCGCGTGGGGGGTCTCAGGCCCCATCTGGGCTGCAGGATGGAGGGCCCGCCTGCGGGCAGGGTTTGGTTCAGGTTTCTATCCAGAGGTTTTCGAATCCATGAGTTTCCCAAGGAGCCCGTGTGAGAGCCAGGCCTGCAGGCAGCTCATGGCCGGGCCTGGCCGGGCAGGTGTTTAGAAGCCCCGTGCCCTGTGGTGGCTGCGGTGGACCAGGAACCCGGTCCCTCGGGCTGAGCTCGGCAGGGCCGGTGTCTGGGGCCACAGCACCGTTCCTGACGAGTAACCCGGTGACCGCCTTCCCTCCCTTTACTGAAGCGTAGAAAATGGATTTGACACAAAGCCACGGTCCCCGTTGGCCCATGACCTTTCTGGATGCTCAGACTCACTGCCCCGTCCCTCTTCTACACGTGTGTCCTTCCGAAGGGGGCTGTATGTGCGCTCCGCAAAGTGGTTAAAGCCTCCTCCTTCCAGAAATGCCAACAGACACTTCCTGCGGCCCCGAGGGCACGCGTTACCTCCAGGCTCGGCTCCTGGGCTCGGTTGTGCTGGAATCGCAAAAAGGACTCGAAAGGGGTCGGAACTCTGTGGTCAAACCCGCAGGACGGGGGGGAGGCACTGATCTGGGGTTCTTCCTGAGCCTGTCTCTGATGTCCCCTCATCCTCGACTCCGGGAGCCTCCGGCAGCCAGGCTGTTTGTGCCTGGCTGGGCAGAGCGAGGCCAGGCTGACCCCGAGGTGACCAACGGGGGGACACCAGCCCTACGGGGCTAGGCAGGCAGCCTGACACCACACAGGGCTCCCCCGAGGGGTCCCCTGCTCATCCAGCGGGAAAGCAGCAGAGGAGTGGCCCTGGGGACGCGGGGTCTGGACACCGCGGCTGACCTCCAGCTTGGCTCCTGCGCAGGTATCGGCTGGGAGGCTGCGCCTGGGGCTGTCTTCTTGGGCGACACACGCGGCAGTCCTGGGGGCTCTCGGGACGGACCTGGGCAGAGGCCTCGGGGCCCACGAACGGGCCTGGAGCGTGGCAGCTCTCCAACGGAGGGGGCCGCCTGCAGGTGCGGACAGTGGCAGGACAGGCCGGGACAGTGGCTTGGGGCTCCCGGCCAGTCCGGGGTCTCTGGGGTCTCTGGACCCCGAAGCTCGCCTCCCACGAGGGCTGGAGTTGGCCTTGGGCCGGGGTTGTGCTGATCCCAGCAAGACAGAACTCGTGGCCCCGTGTTCTTTCTGGGAGGGATGAAAGGAGATTTGTTGTGTCTCTGGGAGCTGCCGTCGGGGGAGACGCGCTGCGGGCAGCAGCCTTTCCTAGGAGAAGGAAGCTGGTCCTGAGGCTTCCAGAAAGGCCTCGAGGGGCCTGCAGCCCACCAGCGGAGCGTGCTGTGAGGGGCCGGGCACTAAGGAGCCGGCCGTGACCAGGGGTGCGGGCACACGCTGACGCACACACCCCACACGGGAGGTGTGCACACAGATGTGCACGGTGCCACACGAGGGTGCTTACACACGCAGGCCCACGCTCAGCACACGCCTGGCCCACGGCCCCTCAGTCCCGGGCCGAGCCTCGGCCAAATCCCACACCTGCAGGTCTAGCTGGCCATGGGCAGCTCCTCGGGGTGGTGCCGGGTGCCTGGAGGCTCCCTGTCCCCACACTGCCCTGCCATGGGGCCTGGGCCAGGCCTGCCCCACGCCCACCACCGCCCAGGAGCGGAGACTCCAGCAGACCCCTCCCCAGAAACTTGGCCAGGGGACCCTGGACAGGTCAGAGAGCAGGGTGCCGGCCTGGCCTCCCGCCCTCCTCGAATCCCCTGCCTGAAGTGGGTCCTGGATCCCAGGGGCTGCACCCTGTCCCAGGAGAGACCCCCACCCCCACCAGCTCATGCAGGGGTCTGACACCCACTCCCAGGGGACAGAGGCCCGTAGGCAGCATTGTGGTGACCAGAAGGCCACAGGCTCTGTGACGTGGAGGGGGGGGTCAGACACAGTGGCATAAACTGCCCCAGGAGGGCCCCCGGGGTCAGGCTTCTGGCAAGCAGGGCTCTGACCACAGGAGACTGGGAGCCCCTGCCAGCAGGTCCCAGCAGGGGTCCCAGCGCAGGCTGCACAGGGGCAGCTGGCGAGGTGGGACATGTCCCCTCCCCTCTGTGGCTCAACTGTCAGAGGCTAAGCCTGAGGCAGATGAAGACACAGACGAAGTCTCCGTCCCTGGGCGGCCTGGTGGCCCTAAGCGGTCTGGGGCCTGTCCCTAGGCCACGGGGAAGGGCGCCCACCCCGGCCCACCCTGCCCTGGGGCAGGGCATCCTCACTGCCAGTGTCAGCATGGAGACCCCTTGGGGGGGACGGGCCTCCGAGGCCGCGGTCAGGGGCAAAGAGAAATCCAAGCTGGTTCTGGGTTGCTGAAGGCACATCCGTGCCTTCTAGAGCCGTGTTCGCAGCCGCCCCCCCAGGCACATCCATGCGGGCGCAGGCTGGCCACCACGCGAGATCTCGGCACCTGACGCAAGCCCAGGCCAGCCTCCCTCCCTCCTTTCTCTCCGGGGCCCCCCGGAGGTCTGCTGTTAGGGGTCCCGGGGGTGTTCCTGGGGCTCCTGCCCTGTGGCTGTGCCCACGCAGCCCCAGGACCCATGAGCGGCAGGTGGAGAGGTGCTGGGGAGGGTGGCCAAGGCTGTGGGAGGGGCTCACTCTGCGGGCTGTGGTCTCAGATCGCGTGGCCCCCCCACCCCCGGGGTTGCTTGGTTTCAGACGGACGCAGCCCCTGACGAGCAAGTGTATCCCCTGCTCACGGCATTGCCTGGAGGCACCGCAGGATTTTCCTGTACTTGTCTGGGACGAGCCCCCCCCCCGTAGGATTCCTCCACAGGAAATTCACGGCACAGATTTCCCTTTAAAAGCAAGGATCTTTCATGGTAGCTACGCTGCCATAATTAACCATAGACAATTAATATTAAAATGCGTTACCTCCCCCCTCTCCCCCCCCAAGGCAATGAAATTCCCAGAAGTTCTCTGATATACGTTGAGTCGCTTATTGGCAAGACTGCATTAGCAGCAAAGGGCACCTTGATTTTTAAAATCATCTTACAATTAGGGATGATTCTTCGCAGACCGCATCTGACGAATGCCCGAAACCACGTGTTCAACAAATGGAAAAGAGGGACCACTCACATCAGTCAGAAACATTTCCTGGGAGGGTTTTGTGCCTTTCACTCACACACACACACACACACACACACACACACACACACGCTTGCAACGTGAGGTTCTCGCCCTGCTAGGGCTTTATCGGGTTCCCAAATCCAATTTACGGGGATTGTCTGGGCCGAGTGGCCCACCTGCCAGCGTCCCTGCAGCCTCTATCGGCACCTGTCGCAGGACTCCGAGGGCTCACGCTGCCAGGGGGCGAGCGGACGCCCCCCTGACGCGATCAGCACAAAAGGGCATCCCGCTTAAGGCCGAGGGCGGGAGTTACAAAAGGTTAAGCGTCTAAATATAAAAGTCTCTGTGAACCTAACATCAGTTATCAGCTTTGTTGCTACCACGTGGGGGCTGCAATGTCACCAAAGGCTGCGGGAAGCCTGGCGCCGGTCCACGCCTATGAAATCGTCTTTTCTTCTCAACGGAAAGCAAACTGCTCGGAAGTTAAAAACCATGAGGCGGCTGACATAGTTCGTATCAAAGGGAGAAGAGGAGACTGAGCCCCGCGTGGCGACACGAGGCTTCCGGAAAGTACTTTCTCTGCTCGTTTCACTTCTTCGTGTGATTAGAAAGCAGCCTTTTAGGGGGTTTATGTCCTGAACCGCCCGTTGCAGGGGTGAGGAGGAAGCCGAGAAGCCGGTCCCCGAGGGGCGTGCGCGAGGCCGCGCTCGAAGGTGCCAGCTGAGCCCGCCACGGGGCCGCCGCGCCCCGGTGCCCTCGTCAGCTCCCGCCGCCGTGGGGCCCCGTCTCCGTCACTTCCTGTCGGTCTCACAGAATGAGCGTCTTCGCCTCCAGCCCCGGTTTTACCAAGCCCGTTCGTCACTGCCTCACTGTCCCGTGGTGGGGCCGGGGCGTGAGGGCGAGGGCTACGGGGGCGCTGCGCGTAGGACACCCTTCCTGCAAAGGGCTGCAGAGGGAGGGCACCCGCCTCCCGCTTCCCCGTCAGCCCCCGAAGGCGGCGGAGGCCTTGGCTGCCGGTGGGTTTGCTCACGCGGCATCCAGACTGTCAGGCAAAGGTGCCGGTTGACGGAAACGGCCACCCTCCCCTGGTTCTCCGGCCACAGAGCCTGGTCTTGGCTGGCACATTGCGTTCCTCGTCTCCTCGAGGCCTGGTGCGGTCACGTCACCAAGTTCTGGCCGACGACGTGTAAGCAACGGCACGTTCTTAGAAGGGACGCGGCTTAAAAGGAAGGGCCCTAGCTCCTCATGCTTCCCCCTCCCAGCTGCCGGGAACAGGGGGCATGACGACTGGCGCCTGTGCAACCTTCTAGGGCCACGAGATGACGCAGGAAGGGCGACAGAGCAGCGGCATAGGAAACAGAAACAGGGGCTCCAGTGACCACGGGGGACGGCACCCCAGCCTCCGAACATCCACACGAGAGGCGAACATCAATGGAGTTGAAGCCGCCGCTGTGCTGTCGGAAGGGGGCTCGAGAGTGAGCTCGGGAGCAGGGACCCGGAGGCGGGGCTGCTCTGAGAACACGGAGGTTCGCTCCGTGTTCCCTGTATGCGTGGGGGCTGCCACACGACGGCACAATTTTGCTTTCTTTCGGAATAACGCTCAGAATAAGTTGAGGCTGTTTGTCCCCAGAGAGTCACAGAATGAGCCGCTTTGGTTAAAATAACAACAAAGACTTCCTTCTTTCCCACCCAAGCAGCTCCGTGTCCCGGCCGTTTCCGGTTTTCCCCACTCCCACGCGGGTCTCAGGTACCACCCGGCCGCCCCGCAGCTGCCGCCTCCTGGAGCCCACAGAGCGAGCTCCCCTGGTCAAGCTGTGATTACCTGGGATTTTCTCGCTCACGGCCGACTCCTATCCTACCTGCGGCAACAGTCAAATTTGCACTGACTTCATTTCCTCTTTGCAGACGGCCGGCCAGTGTGTCCATGACCCAGGGCCACCCCGGGCCAGCTCGTCCGAGGGCTTGGGCCCCGGTGGGGCGAGGGCTGCTCCGGGGCAGCTGAGCGGGCAGGACGCAGTGGCAGCGTCCTGCAGAGAGGCTCGGGCGACCCCTCCTGACCCAGGTGTGCGTGTCCCTGGCGCCCCACCCTGTGAGGGGACGGGAGGGGGTCACGAAGGGGTTGGCGGTCCCGGGAGCAGATGCCGCTCACCATCGCTTTACAGAAGAGGAGACAGGTGTGGAGAGGCTCGGCCAAAAAGCGGCAGAGAAGCAGCCACCTCCCGGGTCAGCCCTCAGGGCACGTGGCAAAGGACCCGGGGCCTCGGGTCCAGCTGCAGAGCTCGAGCGGTTCTCATAGGACCCAAGGCGTGCTCCCCTCGGTCTCCCCAAAGGTGATTCTCTACGGCTCCACGCCCGTGTCCTGGCAAAGCTGGAAACGTCTCCGAGCGTGTCGGCAGCCGGGCACCAGTCCCGTGAGCACAGGGTGAGGCCCGCTCCCGAGCGGCGAGCACCCCAAACCCGCACAGCGGGCCGGGCCCGGGCCGCCCACACCAAACACCCGGGCGCGGACGTGGGCCCCCCTTTCCGGGCCGGGTTTCTATGGAGACCTCATCACAGGCTCTGAATTCCCTGCTGGTGGAAGGTGTGGCGCCCAGAGGGTGTTTTTACGCAGAAACATGAGACCCATTTTGCCCTTTGGTGTAAAGTTGCTTCTATAAACCCAGTGGGAAGCAGACGAGGGGTCGTGGCCAGCCCCCCGGGCCTCCCCCAACGAGCCTCGGGGCCCCCACCGGCCCCCACACAGAGGGGCCCGGCCCGGGCCCTGGTGCAGAACACTAGTCCCCCCGTTCTGCTGTGACCTGGGAGCACCCCCTGCGGCATCCAGGGCTGGGGTCCTGATGGGGGACCGGCCCCTCTTCAAGGGCTAAGGAGAACGTGAAGGTCCCCGCGGCTAACATGCGCGTGAACTTGCCCGGTGGGGACCCCGGAGTCCCGCTGATGACCGTGCCCTGGTCCACAGGACCTGATGCAGCTGCTTCCCGTGGCGAGGGGACCAGGCGGGACCCACAGCCACGCTCGCTGGGACGCCTCCGGTAACGCACATGCTCCCCCCATTAGGACGTAAGCGGTGGGGCTGCATCAGCTTGTGTGGGACCCGGGGTCCCCGGACACGGTGAGCTGCAGAGATTAAACTCCGATTTACCTCCGGAGCTCCAGTGCTCTGCTTCCGGCAGTGGTTCCAGAGGACTCCATGGAGAAGCCGGGCCAGGCACCCACGGCAGCAGCTGTCAGGCACCAGGAGCCGTGGGGCCAGGTGCATGTGGAGTTGCTGTGTGCTCCGGGCAGAGGCGGAACCAGCCGGAAAACCAGGCAAACGCTGGCGACCGTTAGGTCTACAGACGCCTGCCCAGGGCGGGTGGGGGCTGTCGCGAGGGCGCGCTCCCGTCCAGCCACAGACCTCCTGGTGACAGTGGCCGAGGCAAACCGCCAAGGTCTGACAGATGCAGAAACAGGCCCGAGGCCCTCAGCCCAGGGGCCACACCGCACCACCAGGCTCTTGTGCACGAACAAGACTGCCGGCAGTGACCAGATGTGCATGTGGCGAGGGCAGGACGGCCGCCATGGCGGTCCCCGGGCCGCCGTGCCCCAGCCCCACCACGGGCTCTGGGCTCACACAGTAAGAACGTGCACCCGAGGGGTCTGGTGCCCAGGGCGGTAGCTCCCAGCCTGCCTTGTAACCCACAGCAATGGCGACCGGCCTGCTCGGGTCTGGGCACTGTCTTCCTGGGACGTTCTGTCCCCTCCAGGGCCACTGTGCCTGAGTTCTCAAGGGTCAACTTTATTCTCCTCCTGCCCAGGTTCTGAGGCGCCCGCCATCAGCCCACACACCCCGAAGCACTCACATAAGCTACCGCCAACCAGCTGGTCAGCTCCACTCACCAGGAGGGCCACCGGGGATGTCCCTCTGGCCTCGAGATGTGTCTGATGCCGCTGCTGGCTCCCGGTCTCCCCTGGGGAGCAGTGGATCTCCTCTGGCACTTTCCAGGGCAGCTCTGGGCTCCAAGGCCCCAGACTTGGGGCTCCACAGAGGATAGGCGATGCACTCAAAGCCACTGCAAAGGGGACAGGAGGGACTGGGCTTTGCCGGACGCCCAGCTGAGAGGGACACCTGGCTGTGGGGGACACGGTGGCTTAAGGGTCCTTCCAGGGAGGAGGGGATGAGGCGACCACTCGGAGACTAACGTGGTGGGAAGCAGGGAACGATGGGGGGAGGACGGTCTGTCCGGGACCACTGGAACCACGCCGCAGCCCCAGCCCACCTCCCCCTGGCCCTCTGCCTTCGCTCCTGCTCCACCAGACAGAGCGTGTCGTGTCTGGTGGTCACTGCTGTGTCCCCGGCGCCCTCAGAGTCCTTGGTGTGGGAGCCATGTGCAGACGGGCCCGGGTCGAGTAGTTCTGGGCCATTCCTCCTTGTCTCCCACCCCACACGGGCGTCCGGGGTCGCCCATACTCACAACGGGGTCTGGAATGTCTCCGGGTTGTCCTTGTCCACTTTGAAAAAGCTGACCTCTGAGTAGGCCGCGAGCTGCACGTACCTGACGCCAGCCGAGATCTTCAAAACCCGGCCATCCTCGCCTTGGGAAGGACAGAGAAGCAGGCTGAGCCAAGGGAGGGACAGAAGGGCCACAGGAACCCGGGTCTCTCCCTCCCTGGTCCTGGGCCGGGCACCATGAGGACCGTTGCAGCAGACCCCCCACGCGGGCAGGGCTGGCAGAGGCCACGGCCGTATCCAGCTCTCGCTCCCTGCCCACCGTCCCGGCTCCTCTGCCCCCCTGGCCCTCAGCGGAGCCGTCCACGCTGCCCGGCACCGCCACCCCTCACTGGGGATCCTGGGCCTCAGGGCACCTGGCTGTGCCTCTGGCTGGGGGGTTCTCCTTGTTGGCCAGCCTCAGGGTTTCACCTGCTCAGGGGCGGGGGTTGCCCTGGCCGAGAGCAGTCACACCGGAGGCTCGTCTTCACCGCGGTTCCACCTCCGGGGAGACATCGCTGCTTGTGGCCCAGCCCCCACCTCGACCTGGGGGATGGCTCCACCCCCCCTGGTCTACACTCCCGGGGCACTCGGCACAGGGCCTGGTCGCGTGGACTCTGAGCGGCGTCCGTGACGCCCGTCATTCAGCCCCCCTGGAAGAGGGGACAGAGCAGGACAGATACTGCAAGTACTTTGACTTGGAAGGAGGGGAGTGGAGGGCGGAGTCGAGGATCACATCCCAGTATGGTCTGATCGGCCTCCGCTCTTGTCACGATGGGGCACCCGGGACCAGTCTATGCTCCTACCTGAAGCAACCAAAAACGCAGACAAAATATAATGATAACACGATGGTTTTCAAGATCCAAGGACAGTGGTCCCTGAGACGGGAAACAAAGGGTGTGGACCCCATAACTGCCCAGGTCACTGCCTTGAGAGAAAGTGGACCGGGTACAGGGAGAGGGACTGGCAACCCCAGGAACCCCCTCAGTGAGGACACAGGGTTGAAGGGGGAGGGGGGGAGGACAGGCACATAGCAGGAGTCCTGGAGTCCAGAAGGCAGAGGAACAGAGAAGCGTGTGAGGCCTCTGGGTGCACAGCAGAGCACAGGTTGGTGCACCAAGTGCAAGGAAATGTCCCCAGGCCAGGAAAAGACCCAGGAAAAGATAGGGCGGGAGGCTCTGGGCTCACATGGGACAGGAGCGGTGCTCATTCCCATTGGCCAGGCTGGGAGACCTGGACGTCATGGCACACTGGGCAGGGTTCTCAGAAGGTCTTGCTTCCGCAGCGGGGATGACGGGTCTCAGCTGGAGCTCTCCACCACACCTAACACTTCATAAAGGCAAAACCTGAGAGGATCGAACGATCTCCAAGGAAGCCAACTGTACCCCAGAAAAAAGGCCAAGAGTACTTATGGGAACACAGAATATCCAGCCTCCAAAGGGTAAATTTTCAACGTCTGGCACCCAGTCAAAGATGACCAGGCGAAGAATGATGAAAAGTATGGTCCATGATGAGGAGGGAACACCGTCAAGTGAAACCAACCCAGAACTGACCCAGATGTTAGAATTAGCAGGAAAGGACACTTTTTCAAAGTTATTACTATAACTGGACTCCGTGCATTCAAAAGATAAGTAGAGACACTGAAGATATAAAAAGAACAAAGTTGAACTTCTAGAAATAAAAACTATTAGATAAAAAATACACTGTATGTGATCAATGGCCGATTAGACATTGCAAAAAATAAAAAGATACATGAACTTGAAAACATAGCTACAGAAACTACCCAAAATGAAATACCAAGAGGAAAAAGGAAAAAAGAAAAAATAAATAAAAAAGGAAGGTAAAGAAAAAGAGGAGAGAAAGAGGGAAGGGGAAAAGGAATCCATGAACAGTGAGGCGACTTGAAATGGCCTAATATATGGGTAATGGAGCCTCTAAAAGAGGGGAAGAAAAAGCAGTGATGGAAAATTATTTGAGGAACTAAAGGCTGAAAAATCCCAAAATGTGATGAAAACTATAAACCCAAAGATGCAAGAAAATCAATAGACCCAAGCACAAGAAACATGAAGAAAATTACACCATGTCACTTCAAAAATAAAACTGCTCAGGGCGCCTGGGTGGCTCACTTGGCTAAGTGTCCCACTTTGGCTCAGGTCATGATCCTGCAGTTCGTGAGTTCGAGCCCCGCGTCGGGCTCTGTGCCGACAGCTCAGAGCCTGGAGCCTGCTTCGGATTCTGTGTCTCCCTCTCTCTCTGCTCCTCCCCCTGCTTGCAACTCTGTTTCTCTGTCTCTCTGTCTCTCTCTCAAAAATAAGCATTAAAAAATGTTAACAAAAATAAAAAATAAAACTGCTCAAACCAGTGATAAAGAGAAAATCTTACACCACCTCACACCTGTCAGAAAGGCTCACATTAACAACTCAGGCAACAACAGATGTTGGCGATGATGTGGAGAAACGGGAACCCTCTTGCACTGTTGGTGGGAATGCAAACTGGTGCAGCCACTCTGGAAAACAGTATGGAGGTTCCTCAAATAGTTAAAAATAGAACCACCCTACGACCCAGCAATTGCACTACTAGGCATTTATCCAAGGGATACAGGTGTGCTGTTTCGAAGTGACACATGCACCCCAATGTTTATAGCAGCACCATCGACAATAGCCAAAGTATGGAAAGAGCCCAAATGTCCATCGTTGGATGAATGGATAAAGAAGATGTGGTATGTATATACAATGGAATACTACCCAGCGATGACAAAGAATGAAATCTTGTCATTTGCAACAACCTGGATGCAACTAGAGGGTATTATGCTAAGCGAAATTAGAGAAAGACAAATATCATATGACTTCACTCTTATGAGTACTTTAAGACACAGATGAACATAAGGGAAGGGAAGCAAAAAGAATATAAAAACAGGGAGGGGGACAAAATATAAGAGACTCTTCAATATGGAGAATAAACAGAGGGTTACCGGAGGGGTTGTGGGAGGGGTGATGGGCTAAATGGGTAAGGGGCACTAAGGAATCTACTCCTGAAATTATTGTTGCACTATATGCTAACCAATTTGGATGTAAATTTTTAAAAATAAATTAAATTAAAAAAAAAAAAAAGAGAAAATCTAAAAGCAGCCAGGGAAAAAGCAAGTTTGTACAGAGAAAACACAGATAAAGATGACAGCAGACTTCTCTTTGGAAACAGCATAGACAAGAAGTCAATGGAATAGCACCCCTGTCCTGCTGGAGGGTAAACCAGAATTCTCTACCTGGTGAAAATATCTATGAGAAATGAAATCAAAGTCAAGATGTTTCCAGACATATGAAAGTGGAAAGAATTAATTACCAGAAAGCACATAGGACAACAAATGTTAAAGGCTGAGTCCTTCAAGCAGAAGAAAATGGTACCAGGTGGAATTCTGTATCTATAAGAAGGAATGGGGAGGACCAGAAAGGGTAACTACAGGGGCAAATTGATGAGATTTCCTTTTTTATTTGTTACGTATTCTTTGAAAGATAAACGACTGTTTATTTATTTATTTATTTTATTTATTTTTTTTAAAGTTTATTTATTTTTGAGACAGAGAGAGACAGAGCATGAACAGGGGAGGGGCAGAGAGAGAGGGAGACACAGAATCCGAAGCAGGCTCCAGGCTCTGAGCGGTCAGCACAGAGCCCGACGCGGGGCTCGAACTCACAGACCGTGAGATCATGACCTGAGCCGAAGTTGGACGCTCAACCGACCAAGCCACCCAGGCGCCCCCAATAAACGACTGTTTAAACAAAAGTAACAACAATGTATTACGAAGTGTATTAAACATATGAATGTCAAACATAGAAAAACAATAGCATAAAAATTGGGATTGCAGAAAAAGAAGTATATCCTATTGCAGAGTTCTTATGTTATATGTGACGTAGTATGGTATCACTCCAAAGCAGGCTGTGATAAGTTAAAGATGTAAATTGTGGTCCTTAAAGCAACCCCTAGAACAAAAAAAACAAGGAGTAAGAATTGATAAGCCAACAGAGGAGATAGGATGGGATCAGAAACAATACTCAACCCACAAAAGGTAGGAATAGAGTCTAAAGAGGGAAAAAACCAGCCAGGGCAAATAGAAAACAGTAAAGTTGGAAACTGGTATATAAATACATTAAATGTGAATGGAGTAAAAACTTCAATTAGAAGATAGATGTGGTTAGAACGAACTAAAAAGCAAGACCCAAATATATGTTGCCTACAGAAAGCACACTTTAAAGACTTTAGGTGAAAAGTAAAAGGCTGGATAAAGATACTCCATGCTGATATTAGTTAAGAGAAAGCTGGGGTCACTATATTCATAGTCATATTCCTACTTCATAGGAAGTAGATGCCAGAGCAATGACTATGCTAGGGATGAAACAGGTAATTTTGGGGGTGCCTGGGTGGCTCAGTCAGTTAAGTGTCCGACTTCGGCTCAGGTCATGATCTCACTATTAGTGGGTTTGAGCCCCGTGTCGGGCCCTGTGCTGACAGCTCAGGGCCTGGAGCCTGCTTCGGATTCTGTTTCTTCCTCTCTCTGCCCCTCCCCCTCTCGTGCTCTGTCTCTGTCTCTCTCAAAAATAAATAAACATTAAAAAAAGAAAAAGGTAATTTTGCAATGATAAGGGGTCAAGTAATTAAATGCCATAAAAATCCTAAATGTTTATGCACCTAATAACAGAGCTCCAAAATACATGTGGCAAAAAATGATAGAAACGAAATCAGAAATAGACAATTCTCAATTATAATCACAGATTTCAATATACCACAGTCAGTAATTGACAGAACAAGTGGACAGAAAATCAGCAAAGATATGGTAAATCTGAAGGGCAGTAACAGTAAAATCTACTTGATTGATATTTATAGAAGATATTTATAGATATCTATTTACAGATTGATATTTATTCTACCCAGCAAGAGCAGAAATCATGCTCTTCTCAAAGTGTACACGCAACATTTACCAAAACAGAACAAACGCTATGAAAAAAGTCTCGATACATTTAAAGGGATTCAAGATACACAAAGTGTGGCTCTAACCGCATGGAATTAAGTCAGAAGTCAATTACGGAACGATCTGAAAAATCTCCAAATAGTTGGAAATGAAACAACACACTTCTAAATAACTCATGTGGCAAAGGGAAAACCAAGAGAAATAAGAAAGCATTCTGAACTGAATGAAAATGAATACACAACATGTCAAAATTCTTGGGATGCAGCCAAAGCAGTACTCAGGGGGAAAGGTATAGCAAACTCTCATACTAGCAAAGAAAGGTTTGAAATAAATGACCTTGGTTTCCATCTTAAAAACTAGAAAAAAAGAGAGTGAATTAAACCCAAAGTAAGCAGAAGAAAGGAAATACTAAGATCATAATAGGAATTAATGAAACAGAAAACAGACAACAATAGAGAAATCGATGAAATCAGAAGTTGATTGTTTATCAATGACACTGATAATCTGTAGCCAACTAGTCAGGCAAAACAGGAAGAAGACACCAATAATCCACAGTAGGAACAAAAGAGGTGATATCAAGGCATTAAGTGGAGAATGAGGAAATATTAGGAACAAGCTTATGACAATAAATCTGACACCTTAGATGAACAAATATTCCTTCAAAGACGCAAAACACCCAAGTTTGTTAAAGAAGAAACAGAACTTCGGGGCGCCTGGGTGGCTCAGTCGGTTGGGCGTCTGATTCTTGATTTCAGGTTAGGTCATGATCTCATGGTTCACGGGATCAAGCCCCAGTTGGGGTTCTGGGTTGACGGTGTGGAGCCTGCTTGGGATTCTCTCTCCCCATCTCTCTCTGCCCCTCCCCCACTGTCATGTGCTCTCTCAAAATAGATACACTTAAAAAAATAAAAAGAAGACACAGATAACCCCAATAACCATATATCTATTAAAGACATTGAATTAGTAATTAAAAGTCTTCCCACAAAGAAACTCCAGACCTCCATGGCCTTCATATTGAATTCTACCAAACATTTAAGAAAGAAATGAAATTATTCAACAAGACTCTTCCAGAAAATTGAAGAGGAAGTAATTTTCTCAGACTCATTCTACAAGGTCAGCATTACCCTGATACAAAAACCAGACAAAGATATTAAAAGAAAAAAAAAATTCAGGGCACTTGGCGGGCTCAGTCAGGGGAGCATGTGACTCTCGATCTCAGTGGTGTAAGTTCAAGTCTCATGTTGAGTGTAGAGATTACTTAAAAACAAACCTTAACAAGGAAAATAAAAAAAACCTCAAGACCACTATCCTTCACGAAAAGATATGCAAAAACTCTAAACAAAATTTTAGTAAATGGACTGTCTAGATCATTCAAGGCCAGGAAAGAGCAGTCTTTCAACGAATAGTGATGGGACAACTAAACGTCCACATACAAAAGAATGTAGTTGGACCCCTGCCTCACACCACACAAAAAGATTAACTCTAAATGGATTATCGTTCTAATGTTTATTTATTTTTGAGAGAGACAGAGACAGAATGAGAGTGGGTTAGGGGCAGAGAGAGAGGGAGACACAGAATCCGAAGCAGGCTCCAGGCTCTGAGCTGTCAGCACAGAGCGCGACGCGGGGCTTGAACCCACAAACCATGAGATTGTGACCTGAGCTGAAGTCGGACGCTCAACCGACTGAGCCACTCAGGCGGCCCTAAATGGATTATCGTTCTAAATGCAAGAGTTAAAAATATAAAATTCTTAGAAGAAAATACAGGAGAAAATTTTCATGGCTCTGAGTTAAGCAGTCTTCTTAGATATGGAACCAACAGCATAACCAGCAAAAGAAAAAAGTACGAGTTGGACTTCACCAAAATGTAACACTTTTGTGTTCAAGGGACACCATCAAGAGACTGCAAGACAATCCATAAGATGGGAAAAAAACATTTGCAAATCAGATATTTAATAAGGGGACTTAGCTCCAGCATAAAGAACTCTTTAAAAAAAAATGTTTTATTGGGGCTCCTGAGTGGCTCAGTCAGTTAAGCATCTGATTCTTGGTTTCAGCTCAGGTCACGATCTCATGGTTTGAGAGTCTGAGTCCCTCATCAGGCTCTGTGCTGACAGTGTGGAGCCTGCTTGGGATTCTCCCTCCCACTCTCTCTCTGCCCCTTCCTGTTCTGTCTCTCTCAAAATAAATAAATAAATTTAAAACCAGTTTTATTTATTTTTGAGAGCGTGTGAGTGGGGGAGGGGCAGAGAGAGAGGGACAGAGGATCTGAAGCGGCTCTGTGCCGACAGCAGCGAGCCCAACGTGGGGCTTGATCCCACGGACCTGTGATATCATGAGCTGAGGCTCAAAATCAATGGTCGGATACTTAACTGACTGAGCCACCCGGTCGCCCCCATAAAGAAGTCTTAATAACTCACAGTAAAAGGACAAGTTACCCGATTTTTTAAGTGGGCAATGAACAGGTATTTCTCCAAAGCAGATGTACGAATGGTCAATAAATACATGAAAAGATGCTCACATTCCTCCTTGTTAGGGATAATGCAAATCAGAACCACAAGGAGACACTGCTTCACACCCAGTAGGATGGCCATGACCCAAACGACACATGATGAGAAGTGCTGGTGAGGGGGTCGAGCGACTAGAGGCCTCAGTCATTGCCGGTGGGGACATAAAATGTTGCAGCCGAAAGAAAGAAAACACATCCAGGCCGGAAAGAAAGAAGTAAAATTGGATGTTTTTGAAGATGACGTGATCCTCTATACAGAAAATCCTAAGAAATCCTCAGAAAAAATAGCAGAACTAACAAGTGAGTCCAGCAAGGTCAAAGGATATCAGATCAATATTTAAAAATGAATTGTAGTCTAGGGGCATCTGGGTGGCTCAGTCAGTTAAGTATCTGACTCTGGATTTCGGCTCAGGTCATGATCTCGAGGTTCCTGAGTTCAAGCCCGGCATTGGGCTCTCACTGTCAGCACAGAGCCAGCTTTGGATCCTCTGTCCCCCTCTCTCTCTCTGCCCCTCCCCTGCTCATGCATTCTCTCTCTCAAAATAAATAAACATTAAAAAAAAAATCAATTGTAGTCTAGCAATTTCTGAAATGAAGATAAGAAAACAATTCCAGGGGCACCTGGGTGGCTCAGTGGGTCAGGCGGCTGACTCTTGATTTCAGCTCGGGTCATGATCCCAGGGTCGTGGGATCCAGCCCCAAGTCAGCTCTGCACTGAGTATGGAGCCTGCCTGGGGCTCTCTCTCTGCCTCTCCCCTGCTCGTGTGCGTTCTCTCTCTTTCTCTCTCAGATAAAATTTTAAAAAATTCCATTTACAATAGCATAAAAAGAACAAATATTACAAACGTATTAGTAAACAAATTATAATTATAAATTAAATAACCAGCAATAAGTTAGCATTTATTAATAAATCTAACAAAAGAAGTACAAGATTTGGACACTAAAAATTACAAGGCTCTGGTGAGAGAAAGTGGAGGCATGAATAAATGCGGAGAGGTTTCCTGCTGGTGACCTGGAGTGCTGTCAGGGGTGGTGCCTCCCGGCCAGAGTCCCTAACAACATCCCAGGAGGGTTTTTTTTTTTTTTCTTTTTTTGGCAGAAATTGACAAAGCTGATCCTAAAAAAATTTATACGAAATACAAGGTTTCCAGGATAACCAAAACAATTTTGAAAAAGAAAAACCAAATTGGAGGAATCTCCAATTTCCAAACTCACTATGGGGCTACAATAATCAGGACCGTGTGGTGGCACAGGGGCAGACGCAGGAGCCAATGGCACGAAATAGAGAGTCCGGACACAAACCGTCATTCTTACAGTCAAGCAGTTCGCGACCCAGGTGCCGAGGCAATCCAGTGGGGAGGGGACAGTCTTTTCAGCACGTGGTGCTGTGACAGCTGGACAGCCACACGAAAAGAGATGAATTTAGAACTTGATCTCATCCACAAAAAGTAGCCGAAGACGGATGGCAGAAATCCAAAAGCAAAACTTTTCCCAGAAAACAGGAGAATATCTTTGTGTGCTTGGGTCAGGCTAGGAATTCCCACACAGGTTACCAATATTATGATCCACAAAGGAAAAAGTGTACTCATTGGACTTCATCAAAATTAAAGCCCTTTGTACTTCAGAAGACAGCATTAAGAAAAATGATAAGCCACAGACTGAAACTATTTGCAAAGATGCATTTATAAAAAGACTCGTGTTCAGAATACATCGGGAACTCCAATAACTCAAACCCAGAAGAGGAACAGCCTAATTTTAAAAAACAGGCAGCATGTTTGGATTAACATTTCTCTAGAGAAGATACACACGTGGCCAATAAACACACGGAAAGCTGCACCACCTCGTCAGCCGTGAACTGTGGGTCAGAACCGAGAGGGGCACCAAGATGGGGCGCCCCGGACGCCCCCTCGGGCCGGCTGTGCACGCGCAGGGTGTGGGAAACCCAGCCCGGGCCCCGCCGACCGCGTTGTAAACGGTGCGGCCACTTTGGGACACGGCCTGACGGTTTCTTTAAAAATTTACACGTAGATCTGCCACGTGACGCGGCGACCCCACTCGTGAGCGGATAACCGAGGGACAGAGCACACGGGCCACCCAAACACTCGTACCGAGCACTGCCACGTGGGTGCACCCCAGCAGAGTGCGCCGGTCAGAAAAGCGGAGCAGATGTGAGGAGAGGGGTGGGGTGGGCAGGGGGCCGCAGGCAGGAGGTGCGAGGCACGGTCCGAAACCGACGGCGTGGCGCTGCTTGCCCGACTCCGGGAATTTGCTAAAGATCATCGAATCGCTTACAGCACAAAGATTTCACGCTATAAAAACGGCACCACGATAAAGCCGTGAAAATAAACCAGCTGTGGGGGTGTCTGGGAGGCTCAGCCCGTTAAGGGTCGGACCCTTGGTTTCAGCTCAGGTCCTGATCTCACGGTTCGTGGGTCCGACCCCCCACGTTGGGCTCTGCGCCGACAGCGTGGAGCCTGCTTGGGGTCCCCCCTCTTCTTCTCTCTCTGCCCGTCCCCTGCTGGTGCACAAGCGCACGCGCTCTCTCTCAAAATAAATAAACAGAACAAAATAAAATAAAATAAACCAGTTGTGACTGTCTTTGACAGTCCCCGCGCCGCACAGGGGGGCTTCCTGGTCGAAGCTCGCCGAACTCGGGCGAACTAACGGACGTTAGGAATCCCAGGCACGCATTTTAGTAGCGGTGGTCCTGCCCGGCCACGCACAGGGACCGGTGACCGTGCGGGGGCCCTCTCCGCACCGCGCCCTCTGCTCACGGGTCACGGGTGGGACCGGCTTTGGGAGGTCAGCTGGTCCACGCTGTGCGTTGCTGCCCCGCTGGGCCCCTCGAAAAGCAGCCCCGATGCCACAGGAGACCTGCCCTCCCCGATCACCCACGGAGGACACGGGAACTCGCCCCCCGCAGACGCCCGCGGTGCGTAGAGTCACCCTTCCTCCTGTAAGACGAGCGGTGGCCGCGGGCACGCACAGAACCACCCCACACGCGCACAACCACCCCACACAGGCACGATCACTGCACATGCGCACAACCACTGCACACGTGCACAACCACCGCACACGTGCAACCACCCCACATGCGCACAATCACCGCACGCACAGAACCACCCCACACGCGCACGATCACTGCACACGTGCACAACCATCGCACACACACAACCACCCCACATGCGCACAACCACCCCACATGCGCACAACCACCCCACACGCGCACAATCACCGCACGCACAACCACCCCACACGCGCACAACCATTGCACATGCTCACAACCACCCCACATGCACACAACCACCCCACACGTGCACGATCACCACACACGCTCACAACCATTGCACACACACTACCCCATGCATGCACAACCATTGCACACGCACAACCATTGCACACACGCACAACCACCCACACGCGCACAACCATTGCACACACACAACTACCCCATGTGTGCACAACCATTGCACGCGCACCACTGCACACGTGCACAACCATCGCGCACACACACAACCACCCCACACGCACAACCACCCCACACGCTCACAACCACCGCACACGCGCACGATCACCACACACGCTCACAACCATTGCACACACACAACTACCCCATGCGTGCACAACCATTGCACACTCACAACCATTGCACACGCGCACAACCACCCCACATGTGCACAATCACCGCATGCACAACCACCCCACACGCACACAACCACCGCACACGCGCACGATCACCACACACGCTCACAGCCATTGCACACACACAACTACCCCATGCGTGCACAACCATTGCACACTCACAACCATTGCACACGCGCACAACCACCCCACACGCGCACAACCATTGCACACACACAACTACCCCATGCGTGCACAACCATTGCACACACACAACCACCCCACACGCGCACAACCACTGCACACACACACACACCCGCCACCTGGAGGCCTCGCGTGCCTACTGCCTGTCTGCCGAGGCTCCCGTGGCGAGGACCTCCGAACAAAGTATCTGCTGGTGTCCGGGTACCGGAAGCCACTCGGGACATCTCGTCCCTAACCCTGAGAGCCCGGCACCTGTTTGTCCTTCCGAAAACGCAGTCGTCACCCTGCAGACACTCACTCTCGGCAACTTCCCCGCTGTCCTGCTGCAGCTGAACGTTCAAGTCGAAGGAAGACCCCTGGGCCACGTCCATCACCTCCGGACCCAGAATCACGATCCTCCTGGCTTGTGCTGGGAGACAGCAGAGCGGAGCACGGGTGAGCGGGGCACGGGGGACGCCGCCCGCTGGAGCCCACACCCCCCACGCAGGCCCAGCAGCCTCGATTCCCAGAGCTCTGTGGGGAGAGGGTTATCACTCGCCGCAGTCAATCCCCTGCAAGAGCCACCTGACCGAATGACCTGGGCAGTCACTAGAACGAGACCGTGACCCCGCCCTGAGGGTCAGCTGTGATTTTTAAGCAATTCCCACAAGTCCACTGAAGAGACTACAGAGGGCCACCAAACGGGGAAGGGCTGTAAGCAAGTGGCTCATCAGCATTTGGGTCTGTACACCGTGGAAGGTTCCGGCACATCCTCTGCTTGGTTGGGACTCAGGCCCTGCACTTCTCGTGTCTGAGTCAGGAGCTCCATGTGTGTGGACGAGGTGCTACGGCCACCTGCCGGGGAGCTGGCCTGGAGGGCGACCCACCCACAGGCTGGCCGCCACCTCCTGGATCTGCCGGGCGTCCTCTGGGGTCTGAGCGGCCGGAGACCGTGTTTTCAGTGTCTGCTTCCCCCTGAACCCCGAGCCCTGGGGGGCTGGGAAGGATCCGGGAGTCCCTCCAGGAGACTCCCCCTGACCTAGGCTGCCACTCCCCTTCACAGGACCTGAGCCCCCACCGAGGAGTCCTTCCTGGCCTGGCGGGCACCTGCCGTGGCCTCTCCCCTGCAAGGGGCCCTGGGGACCCACCTGAGGTGGCGGCTGCTCAGCTCTGAGTAAGCAGCTGCAGCCCGTGACCCCTGGCCCCTGGGGTGGCACTTCTGTCCTGGAGTCTAACAGGAGGTCACCTGACCCGGCCAACAGAGGGAGGGGCCCCTGCAGGCCCTCTGTGCTCCAGTCACGGTGCAGAGAGTTCAGGGAGGGGGGCAGGTGCCCAGGGCCCTGCGGGCGGGGACCCTCTGAGGAGGGGGACCCTCCTGCTCACAGCGGGGCCATGGCTGTCCGAGGTCGGACTGGGGCCTCTGCCGGTCACGGTCACGAGCCCTTCCGAAACCCTACTGGAATGTGTTTCTCCTAAAGGGGCTGGGGTTCTAGATGAACTTCACCATCACCCCCAAACACCTCCTGACCCAACTCCCCTGTGCCGGTGCCTGGGGCCGCCTGAGGGAGAACTCACAAGAGGACCTTGCAACGCCGAGGGGGGGGGGTGTGGGCACTTACCCGCCGGGTGGCCATTGATCCACATCCCGTGGTAGACGGCCCCGGAGCAGAGGGTCATCCTGCCCAGGCCGCTGAAGACGTCACCATGCCACTGTCCCTGCAGAGACAGCCGTGTGCACTCAGAACCCACAGAGGGCACGTGTGATGCAGGGGGAGGGGGTGGCTGCGGGGTCCCGGGGACCCTTCGAGGGCGGGGAATCACGAGCTGCTGCTGTGTGGCCACGTTGCCCTGCGACTGAACTGTAAGAAGCCGTGAAGTTTGGGAGCAAGGACACGTGTACAAGATGCCAACGAAACACCGGCTCGGAAAGGGGGCCCTTTCGGCACAAAAACCCTCTCGGTAAAGACACCGCATGTGTGCGGGCCGGAGGGCTCCCTGACAACGGGCAGGCCCATCGAGGGGCCCGCTGAGTCCCCGCGGCGCACACCCCACTCTGCCGCCCTCACAATAAACCTCGCTTTCCGAACCACACGCACAGCAGGGCAGGAGAATAAGAATTAGAGTGGCTACGTCACTTCTGTGGGAAACTTCAAGGGCCTGCTGCTACTTTGTTTGACTACGAATTACTCCTTCTGGAAGAAAACTCAGCCGAAGGCACGTTTGGTTCCACGCATCCTTCTGTGGGAGCTAATCGGGCTCCGCTCCCCCGCCCTGCCCTCCACCTGGGCTGGGCCGTGGTCGGTGCCCGTGTGGACGGTGTTGCCCACGGGCCCCGCGGGACACAGCGCAGCTGAGGCCGGCACCGGTCTCTCTCAGGCCCCCGGGAGGGGCCACGGGGCCGTGGCAACGGCCCCCGGGGGCTGCGGCCCGGCACAGCTTGGACGCCCCAAACCTGGGAAGGAGCCTCCCGTGGGCGGCCTGGGGAACAGAGTCGCCGAGCACCAGGGCTTTGGAGTCAAGTCACCGTGAGGGGTGGAGGTCCGACCACGGTTCACCCCTGGGCCGGGGCTCTTGGACAGCGGGCAGCCCCCCGGGCACCCGGCAGGGGCGGCGACCTGACCATCACGGCCACAGGAGGGCCGGGGCTCCAGGTGGGCAGGGGCAGGCCGAGCCCAGCCGCGAGGCCTGGCCGTCCCTCCCGCCCGAGACCCAGACGGCAGAGTCGGCCTTGCGGCTGTTCCCGGTCTCCCGAGGCTGCACCTCGGGGATGCTCGGTGCACGCGGGGCTGAGGTCGCGTCCCCCAGGAAGTGGCCCCCGGGTGCAGGCGATGGGCCGGACCAAGCCCGCGGGCGCTGCTCTCTCGTCCTGGACTCGGGGCGGGAAGCCCACCCGGCAGCGGCAGGGGCGGCTCCGGAGACGCCTGTGAGCACCTAAGTGACCATCAGCGGGTGCCGAGCACACAGGTACCCGCGTGGGGACGGGGGCGTGGACGCTTCCACCTACATACGTGTTCTGTGTGTACCTGCGGGCAAGCGTGTTGCGTGTCTGCCTGCGTGTGTGTGTGCGTGGCCGGGCGGCGGCGCTCTCTCACGGTGACGGGCGAGGTGATCTGGGCGGGAGCCAGCAGAGCAGCGGTCCCGGGCTGAGCTGTGGTCCGTGGGTCGAGGTCGGGGCAGTGCTGGGAGGGCAGGGTGGCTGCCCCCAGAGCCCCCGGTTGCTGTCTGCTTGCTGGGAAACCCTTCCCCTCACGACACCATCCCCAAACCTGACGAGTTACCAGCTTCAGCTCGGGCGACAGGACCCCTGGCTGGCCACACGAAAAGCCCACAGGAGCCACACCAGATCCACCGCCCCCAACAGAGGGGCGCCCTTGCGCCTGGAAACCTCTGGGCTTGGGCCCGGGGCCCGGCGGCAGCAGGTGACACAGTAGGATGTGGTCAGGCCCCAAGGAGGCCGGGGCAGGGGTGGTGGCCACAGGTGAGGGCCGCGTCTTGCAGAGCGACACCTCCCTGTGGGGCCCCGCGGCCTCGCGGCCTCCCTCGGCCTCGTCGCTCCAGCTCCCTCCGTCCCACCGACGCGAGAGCTGCTGTTTCTGTGCCCCCTTGTGCTCTGGGCAAGCCTGCTACCTGCCCTCACCTTGCAGTGCTCGTCCCTGTCCCTGGGCAGGCATGTGGGTCACCCCACCCTGCGGGGATGGGAGCAGGGCCCCTGGAGCCCAGCCATGTGCTCACGTGCCCTCCCAGGCGCCGGCCCCATGCCCGCACCTCCCTCTCTGGGCTCCAGACGCTCCCGCACACGGACCCAAACCCTATAGCCCCGCCCCGCCCACGGGGGCACCCGAGACTCCTGGAGGCAGGGGCCGCAGCTCCCACGGGTGGACACTCGTTGTAAATGCTTCCTGGCTCCCTCGGGGCTGCATCAGGGCCCAAATCGACACAGGCCGAAAGGCCCTCCAAATGGCGAGATGGCTGCTGAGCCAGTCGCCCGCGCCCGCCCACCTCACAGCCATTTCCGCCACGAGAGCCGCCGCCTCTCGTCCCCGCTCGCACTCTCGTCCACCAAGCCAAGCACCGGCGCAGCCTTGCCTGGGAAGCATCGGACTCTCGGGTCATTCCACACCCAGGGCCTCCGAGGAGGAGGGCGGCCCGTGGGCACAGGCGCCCCCGTCCCCCAGCGACCTTTAACTCGCCTGCTAGAACCTGAGCCCAGACCGCAGCTCCGGGGCAGCTGGGCTTCCGCGGCTTCAGTGCAGAACCACACCGGGACGAGCACGCTCGGGTGTGCAACGCAACTCAGCCAGCGTGGGACCTTTTCTAATTAATGTCATAAATCATACCTGTGAGAGCCCTGCCCTTTCTCCGCCGACTCACGCCCGAAGCACGAGTCACCCCTCCTACAACTGTCTCCTGGAGGAGGCTGGACCCCCACGAGGAGGGGCGAGTGCATTCCACCCGGGGCGGGGGCTCCCTCCGCCCAGGGAGCCGGCTGGCGCCCAGGCCGGGGCTGCCGCACGGTGGGAGCCATCCCGGGAGGAAGCGCGGGGCCTGTGTCCACACCACAAAGACCGAGGGAACGGGGTCCAGTGTTAGGAGACGGTCCCGCGGGACGACGGTGAGGCACGCCTGTCAGCCGCGGCTGCGGGACTCCCCCAGGGCCCCGAGGGTGCTGCTGTGGACTGGGCAGCTGGGCCCACCTCTGGGCGCCCAGGGCTCCACAGGATGGGACCCGCCTGTTTGGAGCCTCCCTGAACAGAGTGGGGCCAATGGGACGAGAGATTCCTGGCTTGTGCCCACAAGTGATGGGGATAAATTGTGTGAGACAAGCGCCTGACTCTCTTCTCATTTAAGGAAGTGCTCTGCTTAACCGATGCGACTTTTCTTTCGGAGGGAAAAGTTGCTGTGCTTTCATGGTTATCGCTTCCGTGCCGGCCCCTCCCCCGTGCTCCCTGAATCTGCAGCCTGGCACACTGGCGGCCACTCAAAGAGGCATTCGTGGTCTCCCGTGCCATGCCAAACCTCGGAGCTGGAGCAGGTGACCACTTCCTTTGAGGTCACGGGTTCGCAGACCAGGTCGGGGTGGCCGGGGTCAGGTCACATATGAGGAAATGGCTGCGGGCCACCTGCCCGGGCCCGGCGACTGTCCAGGAGCCCTGGTGTCCCCAGCTTGCGGGGCGGCCTGCAGGGGTGGCAGTGACCGCACAGGCTGGCACGACGGTGGCATGGGTGTGCGCCCCACTCTCGTCTCCCGAACACCAGGGTCACAGGGTGTCATGTTTGACCTCCATGACCCTGCTGTAAGTTCCCGGGATCTCACGGTGTCAGCTGTGGCTCTCGCTGCCTGCCCGCGTCCGTTTCTGAGGTCTGTGGACATCTGAACCTCACGTGGAGCCTGTAGCCTGGCGTTGGCTCCCGCGAAGGCTCCGGCAGCCCAGACCCTCCTCCCACACGTGCTCGAAAAGGCCCAGATGCCTCTTCTGTCCTGCGTGCAGCGCCCCCCGGGGTCACGGCCCCACATCCCTGGACTGCGAGGGGGGGTGTGGGGACACAAAGGCCCCCGGCGCTCCTGCAGACGCGGGGGAGCCGCCAGCAGGTGAAGACACACATAAGGCCGGCCACCTGCTCCCTGCGGCAGGCAGGTGCACCGACCAGCAGGCCTCCCTCTGGGAGAGCCAGCACGGAAACACGGCCAATGTGCACGGACAGCCCGGAAGCCAGCAGCTGCCGGTGGGGACCACGCCGCAGCCGCACAGGTAGGGAGCGCTCGGCTGTGCGAACAGCTCGGGCCTGCCTCCACTCCGCGGGAACGCGGCTCGCCCCCACGGCGCTATCGGCCCCCAGGCCCCGTCCGCTATTGTGCACGGCACCCACACTGGCTGGGGCAGATTTTCCAGAACAGAGAAGGACAGATGCTGGTGGGAAAGTAATGTGGCACAGCCGCCGTGGGAACCGTGAGGAGTTCCTCGCACATCCAGCAGTGAGTTACCCCGTGGTCCAGAAGTCCCCGTGGTGGGTCCACGGCCGCAGAGCCGGGCGCAGGCCCTGTGAGGGCTGGGCGCCCACCCACGCACACGGCACCAGGCGCTCGAGGAGCCGAGGGGTGGGAGCCACCCCGGTGCCCGCCGACGGAGGCACGAACACGACGTGGTCCCTCCGCGCCGTGGAGGATCATCCGGCCCTAAAGAGGGAGGAACACAGATGCCCTCGGGGGCACCGTGCTCCGTGACAGCGGCCCGTCCCCACAGGACAGACCCCGTAGGACTCCGGGGACGCGCAGTACACGCGGGGGTCAAATCCACAGAGAGAGTGGCGGGGTGGGCGCCAGTGTTTCGTGGGGCGGAGCGTCCGTTTGGGAAGGTGGAAGGTTCTGGAAATGGGCGGCGGGGACGGCCGCGCAACTGTGTGAACGTGCTTGATACCTCCGAACTTCACGCTTGGTGGTTAAGACGGTACGTTTCAGGTCAGGGGTATCTCACGAGATACACAGGTCGTTTTCAAGAGGGCCGACTCCTTCCCTGCGAGGGCCCAGGGGGTCGCCCACACCCTCACGGGAGACGCGCCTTGGGGTGGCGCCCCGCTCCCTGCGGCGGCTCCGTGTCTACCGATCACCGGGTGACTCCCGATGCCCGGAGGTCAGAGGTCGGGCGGGAGGTGTCCCTACACCCGGAGAGGCCCGCGCCTTCCTCATCGGCCAGGCCCGGCGCCAGACCGTGCGAGGACTCTGTGGCGGTCCGAAAGGCGTCCTGGCAGCTGCGAGTGAGGGCTCTGAGGCCGCCCTGTGGCTGCAGCCTGATCCCACCCCCTCCTGGACGCGGCCCTCCTCCTTTGGCCCCGTCCGTCGGTCTGTCCGCACGGCCAGCTGGAAGCCAGCTTAGAAAGGGGCTGGAGGGCAGAGGACGGACCCCAGCGCCGGCCCTCCCTCCGGGACCCGTGTGCCACTCGGGTCGTCAGGTCAGCGCCTGGACCGCAGGGGAGGTGGCTGCTCGTGTCCCTGCCATCACGTGTGGATGGGGGCTGCCCACATGGACACCGCCCAGCACGATGGAGGATGGGTGTCCCAGCAGCACTTGGAGCTGCAGGGGGCAGGCGGAGTGTCCGAGGTTCTTGGGCAGAAGGCTCCAGAAGGTTGAGACGCTGCCCAGCAAAAGGAAATGGAGAGACACAAGTCTGCATCCCGGGGAGACGCGGCCTGGAGGGACCCGGCTTCCACCTCCACTCATTTGAGGCGCCCCACGCCGAGGACACGCCATCTCCCTCAAGGGCATGCGTCCCGAGGTCTGCAGGCTGGGATGGTGTGGCCGGAGACACCACGGGGCGACTGTCCAGGCAAACACCTCCTCACTCTGGACGAGGCAGCCTGGCCATCGGGAGCTGCAGCCCAGGGCGGTTCTGTCGGAGACCCGGCTCCCGGCCCGCAAATCGGAACAAGATGTCTCCCGAGTGGGAGAAGCCCCTGGCAGGCCTGCCGAGGCCACGCTGCTGGCAGGGCTGGGCTGCCCCCTGGTGGATCGCCCGGCAGGCGTCCCGGGTCAGCCCGGGGAGCGGGGGGCTGCTGCCCATCCCCTCCTGGCTGAGCCTCGACTTGCAGGGGAGGCCTGAGCGGGGCCCAGGTGGGCAGCCACAGCCCCGAAGGGAGGCCATGCAGGCGGCGGAGGGTCCAAGGGCCAGAAAAGCCTCCAGAAACAGGGAAGTGCTGGGGGCTCTAAAGAGCGTGTTGCCCTGTCCTCTGGCCCTGTGCGGCCGTGGGGAGCCTGACCCGGGTCCTAGGCTGTGCCGGCTGCCCCCCGAATGTCACAGGGATGTGAGGGAGCCCGGGCTCCAAGCCAGGACTCCCTGATGTGGGAGGCCTCCTCTGGGCCTGTGAACTCACAAGGCCCTTGAACTACAAGATGGGCAGAACTGAGGCGAGGGCTGAGGACAGAGCCTGGTGCCTGTGGCGAGAGGCCTAGCGGCCAAGTGGCAGATTCTGGTGTCCCCCAGCCTGGCGTGTGGCCGTGCACATTTGTGGAGGTGACTCCAGGTGGGGCGAGGACCCTGGGAGGAGGGCCTGCCCTGCGTTTCTCTTCCCTTGCAGCTCCGGAGAATTGAGGCGGACGATCTGTGGCCCCGTAAGGACGGCCGGCCGGACGTCCCCTCGTGGAGAAACAGCAGGTCACAGCAGCACCTGCAAATGGGCGCGGTGCAGACCACCAAGCACACCGGCCCAGGCCGGCAGGGCAGCAGCAACGTGGAGCGGGGCCCCTCGAGCACAGGGGGCGCTGGCCTGGGTGCGGTCTTACCGGGGCAGATCTTGCTTCACGAGCAGGGAAGGCAGCCGTGTGGGGCTTCCCGCACTACAGGCCGGCGTCCGGGCACCCCCGCCCCTGCCCCAGCCACTCCGTCTCCACCCCGGGCCGGGGACCATTTTATGGCCTCTCAGCCCCAGAGCCACCCTTCTTGGCCGCCTTTGTGGGGCGGAAGCCGGACCCCTTGAGGTCTCTGTCGGCCGGCTGGTGCGCCGCTTCGTCAGCAGAGGGCGCTGCAGGGGCAGCCGCGAGCAGCAGCACCTGGGCTCCCAGAGCCGGGTTTAGTGGGCGTGTCACAACCACGACGACAGCTCCCTCGGTCTTGAAGCTCCCGTGCGCGCCACGACTCTCCCTGCCCGAACCAGGTCCCGGGTCCATCTTTGGGGGCGTCTCCGGGGCCACCCGTGCGTCTGCTTTTACCCCGCCTAGCGCTGCACAGCCTCTCGCCAGCTGCCCGTGTCCACGTTCACGCACTTGTGTGGTTTGTCCCCCAGCGGGACTCGGCTCTGGGCACCACTGCCACCTGACAGTCCCGAAGCCGAGGGTCCTTGCTTCTCCTCTGGCCTTTGCTTCAACAGCCAAGCTGTCAGCACGGCCGCGTCTTCACCTCCGAAACGTCCTGATGCTGTTCTCTGCGCCCCATCGCCTCTCCTGACGGTGGCTCCGATTAAGAGCCAGGCAGGCCTCTCCCACAGAGACCAGAGCGTCACCCCTCCGGCCCTTCCCGAGACGCTCGGAACACATCCCACCCCGCTGAGGCTCCAGGGCCTCCCAAGCTGGCCTGCCATACCCTCTTCCTCCCGCCCGCACACGAGGACACATCAGGGAAGACGGCCAGGCCCCTGGCTACCCAGCTGCCTGCAGACCCAGCGGGGCCCCTCATCCAGTCTGGCCGCCGACCGGAGATACGCATTCCTGGCTCTGCCCGCTTTGCTCCCGGCCGGGCATGCGGGCCAGTGTCCATAAAAAAAAAGAATGATGAATTCTGGGGTCTTGACGAGGTCTTTGGATCTGCCTGGGTCTCTCTCCCCCACCCCTCATAGTGAGTAACCCCTCTGTCAAACCCGAGGGGCAGTGCCTGCAGCGGTGAGGGGGGACGGGCCTCCTCGTCCGCTTCCGCGCGTTATCGGTGGGGGCACCCCTCACCAAAACCCGCTTCGCCCGCACCGAGGGCATCCTCAAGGGACTGAGAAATTTCACCTCATTTCCACAGGCGACAGCGCAGGTTATGGCACCTCGGGAGCCAGTCAGGAAAGGTACTGGCCGGGGCCCTTCACCGCAGCCCTCCGGGCCCCTGCTGGGGGCGGGTAGCAGCACTGACACGCGCCGGAACACTCCGGAGGCCAGCACAGAGGGCCTGGGTCCCGCCAGGTCCCCAGATACCTCATAGGTGGAGCCGTCGGCACAACACAGCACCCCGTGCCCCTGACGCTGGTCCCGGACCCAGTCGCCTTCGTACTCGTCACCGTTCCTGGGGACACAAACACAGGGGCTGCCGTCAGCCTGGGGAGAGCCAGGTGGCGGCGCTGACTCAGACCGGCTCCTCCGACCGGGGCTCGGCAAGCGCCACCGGGACGGAGGCGAAAATAGGCTCTGAGCAGATGGCGTGAGCTCCTGCCTCGCTGGGGCCTGCTGCGGGCGGGGGGGTGGCGGGGGGCTGTGGCCTTGGCGCCCGCTCGCCTGGCCCCCCAGGTGAGTGAGACTTGGAGAGGCTACCGGAGAAGCGGGGGGGGGGGGGGGGGACCTGCGCGGAGCCGCGGCCGCCGGATTTAAAGGCAGGCAGGCAGGCAGGCAGGCAGGCCTGCTGCCGTGGAAGCCTTGGCTCGTCCTCCGGCCAGGGCCCCGCACCCGCCTCCCGGGACGTCTTCTCTCCTGCACACCCCGTGAGCGATGTCCGTAACTGAGAGAACGGTCAGAATCCTACCAAGAACTCAGACCAAACCTCGTGGACCGGCGCTGGGGGCCGGGGACAGACGGGTGGCGTACTCACCGGAAGACCATGTGTCCTTGGCCGTGTCGCTGGTTGTCATGGAACCACCCCCAGTAGGCTTGTCCGTCCCGGTCCACCAGACGCCCGTATCCTAGGGAGTGAGCCCAGGCACCCAGTGTCACCTCTTGCGTCCTGCCAGGTGGACCTACATCCCTGAAGGGGCTTTGCGGGCCTCCTGAGGGCGGGTGGGTCAGGAAGAAAGCTGGGGTCGGCGGGGCCCCGGGAGCCAGGCCGTCCTCCCAGGCCAGGGCCGTCGGGGCAGGAAGGGCAGATTCGATTTAGGGTGGCCCCAGCGGCCACCCAATGGAAGTGGCTCTGGGGTCCGGCTCTCGAAGGTCCTGAGTGAGGGTGGGAGGGTGTCACTTAAGGACCCCAGCCCCCCCCCCCGGAGTCTGAGGCCGGAGTGCCTGCTGTGTGGTGGGGCCCACACCATGGCCTGGCCACTGCAGGTGTGCACGTGAGCCTGTGGGAAAGCCGCCCCTCACAGACATAACAGCAGGGCTGGGCCCCGAGTAACAGACTCAGAGGCCCTCGGCCTAGAGGCCAGAGGACGCGCTCGTGAGGACAGGGCTTCACTGTGTCGTTCGGGACAGCTCGGGAATGCGTGCGGACACCACGAAGGCGCCATCGGACCTCGCGGCCTCTTGGCCCGGTTCTGGGTGCTGGTCTTCCAGAGCAGCGAGCGCTCTGGTCTTTGGGCCTCGGGGGCACGCACGCCACCCCCAACCGCCCCCTCGGGGCAGAGTCCACTTCCCCCCAAGCGTGGCCTCTTGACCTCGGAGGGCCTGCACCTCCTCGCCCCCCAGGAGCCCCGAGGCTTTTAGGCCAGGAGGGCCCGGGAGCTACCAGCCCCGCTCGAGTGCTGTCACTGCGGCTGGAGGGGAGACCCCACGTGAGTGCGGAAGCTTTCCCAGCAGGGCCGGGCCAGATCGCTGACGCCTGGGGTTGTGGGCAAACAATTAAGTCGCGGTTGTCTTTAGCCACTGGACTTAAACCACAGTGGTGGTTAACCGACGCACGACCCTTGTCACAGCCACAGCACACGGGGTCCCCGGGCCACGGCCCCCACACGGAACTGGGGGAAAGGCTCCCGGGCCCGGGTGCATGTCAGGCTCCCTGCGCAAGCTCAGATTCCTGAGCCCACGCGGGCCCCCCGAGTCAGATCTTGGTGAGGGGTGCTGGTGTCCAGGGCTCCCCACACAGCACCCTGCCACACTCAGGGGGTTCTGGTGGCCGTCAGACCTTCTCTCACGCCGTGGGAGAGCTCCCCTTCGTAACATCCACCAGCTCTGTACGTCATGACGCCACGTCCTTGAGGTTCTCCCAAAACAAACTGTCCCGAATAGGTGTTCCCTGGGGCAGAGGAGGAGGGGCACAGGCATCCAGGGTTAGAGCTGTTGCCTGTGTCCTTGGTGGGTCAACAGTCAGACCCTCCTGTCCCCAGTCAGTGGCGGCAGGCACCGTTTATTCGCCTTGGCTGACGAGACAAGGTATGATTGGGTAGGTCTGGCCCTGCCATCCCGGTTACCGTAGGGGTGTCGGTTTCCTCCCCTCCTCGCCTGTGGGAGCAGACCTGTCCTAGGACGACCCTCTCTGTGGCATCCGTGAGCCCAAGGGAAAGGCCTCTCTGGGTCAGTCTGTGGAGTGAACCTTCCCTCCCAGACAAGCGGCCACCAGGCTTGCCTGCGAGGGTCTGAGCTCCTGGAGCCGTGGCTGCCCCTGCCCCAGGGGACGCTCTGCTGACTCAGGACACCTGACGGAAACCAGGAGCCCACATTTCACAGTCGGAGGGGCCTTCTGCCGCCGGAAGCCAGGTACAACTTAGAGCAGATGGCTTATGAGGGAGGAGTTAGCATGCCCGCACCTGTCCCCACCGCTAACCTGATGAGGCCCAGATCCGGCAGCCTTCCCCCGTGATCTCCCCGTCCGTGAACTCGCCTTCGTAATAGCCCCCATCTTTAAACAGCAGCTTCCCCCGACCTGGGGAAAGATCAGGATGTGAAGTCAGACCGAGGTCGCAGTGACTGCTAGCACATGTGTGTGGCCGGGCTCGTTTCTCAGAGGGAAGCGCGAGGCCTTGAGGCTCTCAGGTCTCTGTCTCTGGCTCCGTCTCTGGTCCCACACCTGCTCTCTGCAAACTCACCCACATACACGCTTATCAACAGAAATGTTTCTGCAACATTACGAACACCCACTATCTCAGCCAGGATGACTGCAGAGCCATCGAAGTGCAGAGGAGATCCCACTCCGGCCTCTTCAGTGGGGACGCTATGGTCACCTGGCCTCCATCAGCACTGGGGACGAAGGGGAGTCTGTGACGCAGGGCAGCACTCAAGAAAACATTTAAAAAAGGGGAACTGGGGTGTCTGGCTAGCTCAGTCAGAGAAGTGTGTAACTTTCGTTTTATTTATTTATTTATTTATAGCAGAAAAAAAAATCTGATGTTTTATGAGATATGTATTAGTGTTCTTCCATAACAAATTATTACAAATGGAGTGCTAAGACAACAGAAAGTTATTATCTTACAGTTCTGTAGGCACAGGCCAGAATTACAAAATCAAGGTGTAGATAGGGTTGGCTCCTTCTACAGCCTCTGAAGGAAAATCCATTCCATACTTCTCCCTTAGCATTTTGCCAGCAATCCTTGACCTTTCTTGGCTTACTGATGCACCCCTCCGGTTTATATTCCTGTCTTATATTGCCTTGTCCTCTGTGTGATCTCTCCTTTTCTTCTCTTATGAGGAAACTCATCTTTGGATTTAGGATTCAACTTACTCCAGGATGATCTCATCTTGAAATTATTCACAATCATACCTGTAATGGCTTTTTCTTTTTTTTTTTTCTTCAATATATGAAATTTATTGTCAAATTGGTTTCCATACAACACCCAGTGCTCATCCCAAAAGGTGCCCTCCTCAATACCCATCACCCACCCTGCCCTCCCTCCCACCCCCCATCAACCCTCAGTTTGTTCTCAGTTTTTAAGAGGCTCTTATGCTTTGGCTCTCTCCCACTCTAACCTCTTTTTTTTTTTTTTTCCTTCCCCTTCCCCATGGGTTTCTGTTAAGTTTCTCAGGATCCACATAAGAGTGAAAACATATGGTATCTGTCTTTCTCTGTATGGCTTATTTCACTTAGCATCACACTCTCCAATTCCATCCACGTTGCTACAAAGGGCCATATTTCGTTCTTTCTCATTGCCATGTAGTACTCCATTGTGCATATAAACCACAATTTCTTTATCCATTCATCAGTTGATGGCCATTTAGGCTCTTTCCAGAATTTGGCTGTTGTTGAGAGTGCTGCTATAAACATTGGGGTACAAGTGCCCCTATGCATCAGTACTCCTGTATCCCTTGGACGTTTTATTTTTTGAGAGACCGAGAGAGACAGAGCATGAGCAGGGGAGGAGCAGAGAGAGGGAGACACAGAATCCCAAGCAGGCTCCAGGCTCTGAGCTGTCAGCACAGAGCCCGACGTGGGGCTCAAACCCATGAATGGGAGATCATAACCTGAGCCGAAGTCAGATGCTCAACCGACTGAACCACCCAGGTGCCCTGTGTGTAACTCTTGATCTCAGCGTTGTGAGTTTGAGTCCCACATTGGGGTAGAAGTTACTTAAATAAATTAAAAAAAAAAAAAACTTAAAAAAAAATAAAAGGGGGAACCATGAGGTCTTAGACACAAGCCTCCCTGCCCGGCCTCGAGGAAGAGAAGCAAAGATTTCAGACAAAAGCAAAAAATGTCTTGTGTGACAATGACACAAGTCAAAAGGTGAAAAATATAGAAAACACTAACAGCCAGTAGACACAAAAAGAACTCCTATAAAAAAATTCCAAAAGACCAGTTCTCCAGGAGAAAAACGGGCAGAGGATATGAGAAGGCGGAATCCCCAGACAGACATGCCCGTGAACATAAATGCTTAAATGCAGGAAAGTCTGGGTCCACCTCTGGGGAGGACGCCCCCGCCTCTTACTCGGCACTTTCTCTTCTCTGATGCTGAGGCGTTTTTGTTTGTTTGTTTTCAAAACTAGGTAATTTTCTCGATCGTCAAAAGTAAACCATGAAGGCAATTTTCACATTGGCCAAGACAGATGAAAACCCTGGGGAGGATCTTACACTTGTGGCTTCCCCTGCCCAGGGTGCCCCAGAGCCTGCCAGCAGGCGTTGGCGGAGGGGTCTCTCAGGGCCCTGCAGGGACTTTCCTCGGCTCTCATGACAGGGAGCTTGGGGCCCAGCAATGCTGCCTCCTGCAGCCACCTGCCCGCCCAGGCACCCCAGGAAATGGGCTGTCGGTGCAAGGTGGCAAGCGTGGGAGTGGGCCACAGATATTTCTTACCATGTTTCTTTCCTCCTTTCCATTCTCCTTCATATCGAAAGAAAGAATTCGGGTACACGTAGACACCATAACCTGATTGTTGGAAAGCAAATGGAAGTGTGAGCACGTGGTGACACAGGTGACCCCGCTGACAATCAACAGACACTAGAGAGGGATGGTCTCTGGGCCCTGAGGGGAGTGTGCAGGATGCGTGCACAGGGTCCTTGAGAGGCTGCGGCCTGGGGAGGGTCTGGGAGACAGCTGCTGGGGGAAGGTGAGGTACAGGGTTGAGGGGAAGGGGCCAGCCCCGCCATTCCTCTGCACGAACGCACCAGGGTCCTCTGGTCCCCTCGGGACAGAGCCCACATTTACACCTGAGGGGTCCTGCCAGCAGCTGCAACCCTCCAGTTCCCCACCAGCCCCGTTTCCACCGCGCAACCTGGACTCCTGCACCTGCCGTAAAGAGGCCCAGGCTCCACCTGAACTACCTGAAGATGGTTCTTCTCATCTACGAGCAGCTCCCGCCAGCCTCGGAACCGCGCGTCCAGGGCCGGGCCCGGGACCCCTCCCACTCGCGGGGGTCCCCCCCTCCCAGGCTCGGGACACCGGGGCTTCCCCGGTGTTGTCGGCTGGGACCCTGGCGTCTCCCTCCCGTCGCGCACGGAGGCCCGGTCCCGGCCTACAGCCATTACCGTCCCGCGGCGGCCTCGGTGGGTCCCGGCGAGGCAGGCTGGAGCTCGGGCTCCCATGGCCGGCGGCTGCCATCTTGCCGCTTGGGGTTTCCTTAGCAACCAGCAAAGCTCTCTTCCATTGGCTCGTGGGCCAGCCTCTGGGCGATAGCAATCTCTGGACTGGAGTTGTGCAGGCCCGGAGCCCCCCCCCCCCCCCCCCCCCCCCCCCCCCCCCCCCCCCGCCCCCCCCCCGCCCCCCCCGGACGCAAATACGCATGCGCAGCACAGCGCGTTTCCGCCGCTGACGTCCCTTCCGCCGAGGGGACCGCCCGCCAACGGCCTTGGCGCCCGCGCCGGAAGCGGAAATGGTTGGAGGCTCTCGGCTCCGCCCCGGCGGCCATCTTGGAGGCTCCGGAGGCGGTGCCGCACAGGACAGAGCGGAAGTGCTCGGCTGTCCCTTCCCGGACCGTGCGAAGCGCCGGCGCGGCCGCCTGCCCGCGTCCTCCTTCCCGCGGCCCTCGGAGACCGCGCTCGACCGCAGGGAGCGGCGAGGTGCCGACGGACGGCGGGAGTCCGGGCGGGCTGGGCCAGGCACGGGGCGGGGGCCGTGCGGGCGCGGCGGCGTGCTAGGCCGGGCGGGGGCTGGGGCCCGGCTCCGGGGGCGCGCAGTGACCGCCTCCCGCCCCCGCCCGCGGGCGCGGCCTGGGCGGGGTGGGCTGCCCACCCCCGGCTCGAGCGGGGACGTCCGCCCTTCCTCCTCGGGTCCTCGCTCGACACTGGGGCTTGTCTGTAGGGGGTGGGTAGGAAAGCGTCGGAATGAAGAGTTAGGTTGCCCAAGGTGATATCTGGAAACATTGCAAATTACGGCCGCAAAAGTCGAAGTTCTCCAAGCCGACTTTGCACCCGGCGGTGCTCCCGCGCCGGGGATCGCGCAGCCCACAGCCGCCCTCGCCGGTGAACGTTCTTCGGGGCGCTCCCTCGAGTCCCGAGAGGAGAGCGGCCTGTGAGCCCTGGAAGTTTTCCCGAGGCTCGCTCCTCTCAGCGGGGTTGGGCTGTCAGTTCGTGGGCCTGCGGGATCGAGTCCCCCGTGGGTGAACAGAGCCCTCGGCGGTTGAGACCCAGATCCTGCTGAGCGCGGGAGGTGACCCCGGCCAGGTGCACTGTGGTCAGGGCCAGGTGCGGACGTCCAAGATGGGCACGCCCAGGGGCGGGAGGAGCGCTGGCCGGGGAATGCGGTTTTGCTGAGAATGAGTAGGTGACGTCTGGAAGGGCATTTCAGCGGAGGGAACGGCCCCAGAGGTTGCAGGTGAAACTCTCACGTCTCAGACCTAGGAGGAATAAGGGAGGAGGGCGAAGTGTGTCGTCGTGTCCCCCCCCCCCCCGTGCCTGGCAGGATGCAATCCTGTAAGGGCCATGCTTGCTGTTTGAGGAGTGCGGGCTCTGGGGCAGGGAAGGGCCCCAGAACTGGGCACAGAGACAGTCGTGTGCAGTTTCAGGCAGGACCCTCTTTGGAAGGGTTTTGTTAAAGTGCTTTTTGCTTTGTTTTCCTTCTGACTGAAAACAGTTCAACAGGTAATTTACTAAGTGCTACAGAACTGACCCTTTTAGGTGACAGGGCCCAGCAGTGGTCCAGACAAGGTGCCCCCTGAAGAAGCTTGCATTCTAATAAGAAAACAAGAAGTGAGGAAAATCAGAAAATGGTTGTCACGCAGAATAAAAACCAGGTGATATGAGTGACTAGAGATTGTTGACCGGAGGGCCTCTCTGAAGAGGTGGCCTTCAGCCTGAGCAGGGGAAGAGGCTCACAGACAGAGGAGCTGGGTTAGGGTGGCCCTATCCCGGAGACAGGGCTGGCACGTCCGAGGGAGGCTCCCTCTGCCAGGCCCTGGGGGCCCACGCAGCTGACTGGTAACTCCCAGCCAGAAGCCTTGGAGTCAGGGGCCAAGGTGCTGTCGCCCCCTTTCACACATCGGAATGAGGTGTCGCTCAGGTCCTACCGCCAGAAGGTGACAGAACTGCTCTCTAACAGTTCACTTCCTTAATGTTACTGGGGCGGTGACTTTCATCGAGACATAGGGAGTCACGTGACGCTGTCTGTGTTGCTGGCCAGACGGTCAGAAGTTCGCTAACGTGTGTTGGAAGGGGTTCTGCACATCCCTCTTGCAGGCAGGAGCGCGTCCTCTCTAACGCGGCTCTTCTGGCACAGTTCAGGTGGACGTTTTGATGGTGGACACTTTGGCCGTAGAAACATGGAAGAAGGGAACACCCACGAGGATCCACAGGACAGGAATGTTACTGACGTAGCTTTCTGCTGGCCTGGCTTTGGCCTACGCAGGGAGGCCAGCCGTGGGGGATTCTCTCTCGGAACGTACAAACGCACCCCCTGAAGAGGCGGGCCGGGGGCTACCTTTCTGCTGGGTTCAGTTGTGCGACTGTACTTTCTGCGTCTCCCGTGAGGGCACAGGGCATTTCTTCCGTGACACTTTTGGCCCTCTACCCGTCCTTACGTCCGCTCCAGGACCTAGTGTTACGGAATGACGGTTAGCTTTAACGCAGACTCGTTTGGGAGGGTGCCGCGCACAGGTTCGGGGGGCAGCGCCGAGCCCTGGCCTGGTGTCTTCATCAGCACCTGGGACCTCTGGTTCGGGCAGCGGCGTGCTCAGATGGAGACGCCGAGGTCAGGCAGAGCTGCTCCTGACCTTGGGTCAGTGGCTTAAACTATTTGAGACTCGATCCTCCTCAGTGAGATGGCGATAAAGCTGCTTCGGGTGGCTATCTGGGTTCTCATCGGTTAATTCCTCACGGAACCCATGACGGCACGGCACGTGGAAATAGGCGGGAGTGGTTAGGATCCCTTCTGCTTACAGATGAGGAGCTGGGGTGCAGGCCGTGGGCTCCCTCCCTGGGAATTGTGTGGCATTTCCCTGTTCACGGAGTGGAGGCCCAGGCCGTGCACAGCCGGCTGCCAGTGCCCTGGGGAGCAGCCTGGGTGGAGAGCAGGGCACGCCTGGAGAAGAGGGGATGCTGAGGGGAACCCTGGGAATAGAGCAGAGGAGGGAGGCGTCGGTGCAGCGGCCCCAGGGAAGCTGTGTCCACAGGACTTGACGGTTGGCGAGGGCTGCTCCTGGGGGCCGGCGGGAGGAGTGCGGTCCAGGTGACGTGAGCGGGAACAAAAGTCCCCGGTGCGTGCCGGGCTGGCTCTCCGCCGGGGCCTCTTGGTCGCGTCTGTCCCGTGGACAGCTTGTGGTAAAGACACCCAGAAGAAAGAAACAGTCAAGACAGAAAATGTGCTTGGTAGTATCGATGAAAGTGGGGTAAAGTGATGCAATCCTCGAGTGCTTTTTTAATTTGAAGTCATTTGTGTGTTTCTCAGGTACAGGATGTCTGAAGGTGACAGCGTGGGAGATTCTGTCCATGGGAAACCTTCTGTGGTGTACAGATTCTTCACAAGACTCGGGCAGGTTGGTTTCTCTGTAGTTGGAGCGGGTAGTTGAATGGGCCGGATGGGATTCCTGCCGACTGGGAGCGTGCTGGCCGCTGGCGCGCCCAGGAAGAGGGCGGCGGACCTGTCCCCAGCCTCCCTTCGCGCCTTCCCTGTGCTGCCAGCGTGCTCGTGTCTTCTGTGCTTCCGTGAAGGGCCACGCAGAGGTTTAGGCCTGGGGGCCGCATATGCTCTCTGCCGTTCACCTGTTTTCTTTGCTTTTCCCCAACAGCTTTTACAAATACGAAAACACTTCTTAGCTCCTGGGTGGCATGGCTGTGCCCTTACCGTCCTGTCTCCTGGCCGCCCACCTCCCCATCCACTTGGCCGGGGGGCTCTGAGGCCCCCTCACCCAGCTCTGTACTTGATTTTCAGGCTGTAGCTGTGGGCTGAGGCCTGCTGCGGTCAGCGGTGCCTGGGGACGGACACACACACACACACACACACACACACACACAGGGTTCAGAGGTCTGATTCGGTGAACAATTGCACGTACTGATGTTTTGACTCAGAATCAAAAGCATATCTGTTTTTAAAATGAAAAAGCATTTGGGAAACTTCATAATTACTGAAGCCGGGTGACGGGTACTTTTACTTCTATGAATGATTGACATTTTTCATAGAAAATTAAAAGCTTAGGGGCGCCTGGGTGGCGCAGTCGGTTAAGCGTCCGACTTCAGCCAGGTCACGATCTCGCGGTCTGTGAGTTCGAGCCCCGCGTCAGGCTCTGGGCTGATGGCTCGGAGCCTGGAGCCTGTTTCAGATTCTGTGTCTCCCTCTCTCTCTGCCCGTCCCCCGTTCATGCTCTGTCTGTCTCTCTCTGTCCCAAAAATAAATAAAAAAAACGTTGAAAAAAAAAAAAAAAAAAGAAAATTAAAAGCTTACAGGTTAAAATTAATTTGAAAGTGAAAATTAGACAGTGCACATATGTCTGCTAATTACACGTGCTTGCACACGTGAATGTATGGGTAGAACCAAGGAATCCTTCCGGAAACTTCACCGCTTGGTGCCCACTGTATGTAAGCTCCACCCCACCAGGGGTCAGGCTGTGGCTGACTGGGCTGAGGCAAGGTCCGCCCGGGGCTGCTGGGCAGGGCTGAGGCCAGCTCGGGGCAGCGGGAGGTGGGGGCTTTGGGACCCGTGTAAGGCATACGCTCTCCCAGTGCCCTTGGGGTGAAGTTAGGTGTCCTCAAAACGACTGCTCAGGCTGATGCTGTGGGACCGTCTGCTAAGAGAGAGTGTTCTGTCGTGTTTTCGCTTAAGGGGTGGGCCTGTTTCGGGAGTGATTGCAGTTTGGGGTTAATCGTAGTCACTGCTTTGCGCTGGTAACTTAAAAGCCGGCAGCCAACGCTTACAGGAAGCGTTGCTGCCTTGCAGCAGGCATCGCGGGGTCTGTGCGGTGCATGTGAACTCTTGTCTTTCTAGATCTATCAGTCCTGGCTAGACAAGTCCACGCCTTACACGGCCGTGCGATGGGTGGTGACGCTGGGCCTGAGCTTCGTGTACATGATTCGAGTCTACCTGCTGCAGGTGGGTGTGGCCGGCTGCACGCTGCCCAGACGTGGTCTCGGGGTGGGGTGTCGGTTTTCCTTCTGTCTCTGGAGGAGGAGGTTTCATGGTGAAGGACGTGGTCTCTAATAAGTCATTTTTCAGGTAAGGACTAAATGTAAGAAAAATTGCAGTGACTGTGTTTTAAAATTGGATTGTCTGCAGTTCACCCTAAGTTTGTCATACCTTGTGGCTAGAGTTCCCAGGACAATCTTGACATCCTCCTGGGGCCTGTGAAACTCCACCGGTCCTGGTCTGCACAGTGGACCCTCTGACCCTGCCTTGGGACTCCTGGCACAAGAGACCCCGGGGTGACAGAAGAACCTTCTGGATCAGCCACCTCATGCCCTGAGCATCCTGAGGGCTTAGCTGTTCCTCTCAAGTTCCCTTTCAGGAGGCCGAGGAGAGAGAGTGGGTTGTTGAGTCTGAGACCTAGTGACTGCAAGTGGGTTTGAGGGACCTTTCTTCAGCTCGGGTGATGTCCCCAGGCATCCCCTTTGCCGTGTATGTGTTCTCCAGTGCCCACCTGTTCCTGGGTGCGAATTCTCTGTAGGCCTCGGGTGTGGGGTATCTGATGTCCCCTTACATCTGGAGGAAGGAAGGTTGAAGGCCTCGTCCACAGTCTTTTCTCCTCTGTAGCTGGAAAGGCGTTTCCTCCTTTAAAGCAAATGCCTCCGTTCCAGATGTTTCCAGGACGTAGGAGGACATGGGCCCACCGGTCAACACGCTTGTGTCTTGGGCTCTACGACGTGTCCACTGCTGTGGGAAATTCTCACTTGAACTGAGTGTAGCCTCTTTGTTCCCGGATACTGTTGCCCGTGCATGTTTCCTGTATGCGAGCCTGACGCTGGCTCCGCGTGGGGCCGTGGGGGCCGTTCTGTGGTTCCCCGTAGCAGGACTGCACAGCAGCTCTGAGGCTGATGTCAGATTTACCGCGGTTGTTTCTAGGTTTGTCGTTTGAATGGGAACTTGGTTCATTCTGTAACGGACAGAACGACCCGGAGACCTTGATTTCGGGGTGCTGGCGGGATGGGGGCGCACCTCACGCAGGCTCACCATACTGTCCTCTAAACCCGAGTTCGCACCTGCTGTGGCGTTGCTCTCAGGAAGGCACGCCGGCAGGAGACCGTCGGCTTTCCACGTCTAGTCAGTGGTTTCCGGACTTGAAAAATAGGAAGGCAGAGGAGTTTTTGCTTGCGTGCAAGTCGTTTAGGCTTTTGGAGTCGGTAGCACCGTGGGTCTTGGTCCCGTTGGGTAAACCTGGCACAGGTTCGTGTGCTTCCGTTTGTTTGCACGTCCCGAGGAGGGTTTGGCTCCACAGCATTCCCTGAACCTCATTCTCGACTTCCGGATTTTCCGGTTCTGGATTTTTCCGGGCGAAGGTTATTAACACTCGTGACCAGTGTGTGGTGATGGTGGCGCGAGGGGCCTACCAGGAGGGCCGATGGCCGGCACGTCCTGAGTGACGGCTCAGGTCCTGGACTCTGGTTCAGGTGGCCGTCGGGGCGTGCACGCCGGCACCATTCGGTGCCCGGTCCGTACCTGCCGGGGCTGTGGCACAACTCAGGCGTGTGGCTTCGCGAAAATCTTCCTTTTCGTCTGTGCTCCTGATGGGGAGCTGCTGGCTTCGGGTGCCACGTGCATCCAGCTCGACCCTTGGAGAAGTTCTCCGTTTGGGCCGTGGCTTGTCCACGGTCACGCTCACAAAGTCATTTGAGGTCAACTGCCATGGTGGGTGTCCACCGTGCCTCTTTGTCGCCTGTTGCCACAAAAGCTGCCCCTCCTCCTGTACGTCAGTTGTGAATACTCCGAGGTTCGGTTCACCCAAGGTCAGGAGTTCACGGCACGGTAGGCCGGGATGGGGTCCGGGGGTGGTGTCGGGGCATGCCATTGACCGTGCCTCCTTCTCTTGCAGGGCTGGTACATCGTGACCTACGCCTTGGGGATCTACCACCTCAACCTTTTCATAGCTTTTCTTTCTCCGAAAGTGGATCCTTCCTTGATGGAAGACTCAGGTAGAGCAGAGATTGTCCGCTTGGCTCTGTTTGTTCGGGAGGGTTGTGGTTTTGTGTACTTCACAGTCGCCTCATTTGAAATCTGAACTTCTGAGACCGTCCTCTTGGTGTTTAAAATGTACGTAGAACCTTGGTGATGACAAATTTGTGTGTAGAACGAGTCCTTAAACCTCTGTAAATGCGTGGGTCAAGTCCTCGCGTCCCTCTGATCTATAGACCAGGGAAGGGAGGCACACAGGGTTGTGGGACTCGTCCGAGGCCCTGTGGTGGAGCGCGTGGGGCAGGGCTGGCACTCTTGCCTGACAGCCAGCCCGTGTGAGCCCTGTCTACACTCGATGAGTCGGCCCCCTTCCTGGGAAACCAGAAGTCTTCACGGGCAGCTTGCTGTGACCGGCAGAGGCCACCTGGGTCTTGACCGCTGATGGCCCGTTGAGGGCAGCGCTGTCTGATTATCCGGGATGATGGGTTGAAAAGTTCTCGTCTCATGCTGCTCCTGGGCATCCCCGGGCCAGGTTGGGGAGCCAAGCCCACACCTGACTGGCCGGCCCGGGTGGGGGGGCACACAGGCAGATTGGGGGGTCGGTCACTCTGCCAGCACGTCCGTCACCACTGTTGTAAAAACTCAGATGCAGCTGCCCACTCACGTGACCCTCCTTGTGATGCTTCCTGAGTGCTAGACATTTTCTCCAGAATGTTCACTCTGTGACCAGAAGCCTGTGGCTTTTTCCTGTGGGCTGTTTAATGAAAACGGTAAAGGAAACAGCACTTCATTTGCTGTCATTTGGGGGAATTAGGTGATTGAGAGATCTCCTCTGTAGGCCCCAGTTTCCTCGTGGGTAGCCGGGCAGGGAGGGTGGGGCGGCCTGACTGCTTGGGCTCCGAGTGGAGGGCAGCCATCCTGAGCGGGACTCTTGAGCGGACCCAGCTTCATGCGTCTCCTGCGTGAGCCCGGCTGGTGCGTGCCTGACCACTGGCGTGCGCCACGGCATTTATGTGACTATTTAAGATGTGCAGGAGTTTGTCCTAAAAAGAAATTCTAGGGGCACCCCGGTGGCTCGGTCGGTTGAGCGTTCAACTCTCGATATCAGCTCAGGTCATGATCCTAGGGTCGTGGGATCAAGCCCTTCGTCAGGCTCTGTGCTGAGCATGGACCCTACTTAAGATTCTCTGTGTCTCTATCTCTCCCTCCCCCCTCGTCCCTCCCTCCCTCCCTCCCACCCGTCTCCTGCTTTTTTTTTTTTGTGGGGGAGAGAGTGCGTGTGCACGAGTGCCTGAGTGGGGGAGGGGCAGAAAGAGAGAATCTCAAGCAGGCTGCACGCTCAGCCCAGAGCCCAACGTGGGGCTCGATCCCATGATTCTGGGATCATCCTGGGATCATGACCTGAGCCGAGAGAGAGTCAGACGCTCTGCTGACTGAACCAGCCAGGGGCCCCACGGTAAGTTGATTTCTCAATCGGTGAAGATTCTGTGTTGTGTTTGGTTAAGCAACATAAATCTGTGCCTCACACGGTGGGCCTGCTCATTCAGAAGCTGTGGGGACAAACTCATAAACGCAGGTGGAGCCAGACGGAGGAGACCCATGCTCCATTTCGCTGACATTCTGCCTTTCAGATGACGGCCCTTCGTTACCAACCAAACAGAATGAGGAGTTCCGGCCCTTTATTCGAAGGCTTCCGGAGTTTAAGTTTTGGTGAGTGATTCCTTAGGGTAGTTGAGAAAGGCTTGTCCTCAGTGTGACGAGACCGAGAACAGGTTCTGGTTCCAGTGGGCCGGCAGCGGCTTCTTAAAGAGACGAGAGTTTCATTGTGTGCTTTGGGCATTGATTCCTAGTGAGTGCTGTGCTTGGCGGGGCACGGGGCAGGTCACAGAAGCCTCTGTGGGACAGCCCGGTGCCGGGGGGGGGGCTTCTCCCGGTTGCCAGGTAACACCAGTACTCCTTGAAACGAGCGCAAGAGAAGCTGCTTCGGGGTAGAGGGTCCCGGGTACGTTGCAGACGTGGAGCTCAGGAGGGAGGGGTGCCACCCCACACACGGCAGCAGGGCTGGGCCCCTCCAGGGCAGGTGCGGCCTTGGGGACGTCTGCTGTCCCCGGGAGTGCTGTGCTCGGGACCGGGCTGGGATGGGACCTCCGGGAGGCGGTGACGTCTGTGTGCTGTTGCACAAGGAGGAGTGTGACACGTGGACAGGTGACTCCCACAGCATTAGGAGCAAAAACCCGAAGGGAACAAGCTGCCACACCTTTACTTTGCGTCCCTGATGTGTGTGGGGGCGGGGCGGGCCCTCCGCAGGGGTCCACCCGCTGGATGGGGGCGCAGGGCGTGCCGGAGCGAGGGCACTGCCTGGGGAGGGAGCAGATCGTGGGTGGGATGGCCCTGCAGCCCCCCCAGGGAAGTCTGCCTTTGTCCTGCCGCTGAGGGAGAGCCAGGGAGGGGTTTCAGTAGGTCCCTGAGTCGGTGGGCCGGGCCCTGAGCTGGAGGGAGCCGCCGGGATCCCCTCAGCGATGCGCGGCCCCGGGTGGGGCTCATTCCACGTGGCAGACACGAGGCCCCCGAGTTGTCCTCGAGCTTTTGTCACGAGCGGTAGCGTTTCACACCCTTTGTGATTTCGGAAGAAAACGGGACTCTCAAGGGACTGAGGAAGCGCGGTGCATGCCAGGCCACTGCTGCCCCAAGTGGGGATGCTGCCGTGGCCCCAGGTGGCACTGACCTCCTCCCCTGCTTTAAGGCACGCGGCGACCAAGGGCATCCTCGTGGCCATGGCCTGTACCTTCTTTGAGGCTTTCAATGTCCCGGTGTTCTGGCCCATCCTGGTGATGTACTTCATCATGCTTTTCTGTATCACCATGAAGAGGCAAATTAAGGTGAGCACGCGGGCGCTGTGGCGCTGGGAGGTGCTGAGCGGAGGGCCCGCTTGGATCTTCCCTGTACTCGGAGCGTCGTGAAGCTTCGTGCAGGTTTGCAACAGGGACAGGGCACAGCCCCTTCTCATCAAGGTGGCCAACTCAAATCTGCCCCACAGTCCAGCCGTTAAGCAGACGGTTCTTTGGGGGCCAGGTGGGAAAGGCCCTCGGTTCTGCTGTGCCGTCCTAACCGGCCCATCGTCCTGGGGTCTCAGGGCCCAGGGCCCACCACAGTAGCCGCGTGTCATGCCGACGTTGCCCTCAAACAGATCCCAGGGCGGCTTGTCCGCCACCCCCCTGGGTATCAGCAGGGTCCAGGCACCTCCCATCCCGGGGCCCCGGCCCAGCCCTAGCCCTTCCTGCATGTAAGGGGTTTTAAAACCTTTCCCCCCACTCTTGGGATTTCCAAGGAGCTCCGCCGACTCTGCGGGCCCTGGAGGGTTTTGCTGGGTCGCTGGTGGGGAGGGGACCAGAAGCTTATCGGAATCCTGGTTTCGTTGCCCCGTGCGTAGAGAAGAGCAGGATTCAGATTTGGAGAAAACCCTCATCACGAACGAAGCCATTGTAAAATGCGTCTGTTTGTCCCCAGCACATGATAAAGTACCGGTACATCCCGTTCACGCACGGCAAGAGGACGTACAAGGGGAAGGAAGACGCGGGCAAGACGTTTGCCAGCTAGGCGCTCAGCTGGACCCATCAGAGTCTGAGGACGGTTCTGCGCCATTGTAACAATGCCTTCTTCCTTCACATAAAGTAGTTGATTTCGAGGGAGTCGAATTTTCTTTTTAAAAAGGAGCTTCAATTATTTGTAACTGAAACATCAGGTTCTTGAAGAAACTGACATTTAAACCAAATTGCATTGATTTATTTTTCAGTGACGTTCAAGTGTTCAAATGGATGGAATTCTAGTAAACTGCCGGCTGGGAGGACTGTCGGGTGGGGTGAGGGGTGGGGCGGGTGGTCTCAGTTGTCGTGTGGTCCTGGAACGGACCTGCACGGAAGGAGCCAGGTTTCGCCCCAGCTGCCCCCCGCACCCCTGGACGCCATGGCCACGTCGCCCAGCTGGATGATGATGCTAACCTGATTCCTGCGCTTTGGAAGAACATTCGAAAGGTGATTTTCAAGTAACTCTGGGGTTCTAATGCCAGTTTCCCAATTTCATCTCACGAGAGATGTTTCAAGTTGGTCTCTATCATAATGACTCAAAACTCTGTTCTTAACTACCATGATTGCTTTTGAGGGCCTGGAATTATAAATATATATATTATATTTTAATTGTTTGGAATTATTTTGACACATTGCTTTGATACCTGAAGAGTTGTTTGTTTTTGATTAATTTAAAGTTGATCTCATGCAGCGGCCCCTTTATAGAAACAACTGGTAAGAGCAGACCAGTTTGTGGGTTTTAACACATGGCTTCTCACTTTCTACAGGAAAACAGAACTCTGACCCGCATGTCAACTTTTTTGATGTGATAAAAACAAATACTCGTAAACATTTTACTAAGTGACTTTTTAATTCCAACTTTATTAAAGACAGTGTCCCCTTTCTTGTGGAGTCTTTATCTGGAACACTGCAGCTCACCAGTGTTGAGCAAACCCGGCCGGGAGGCGCACGGCCTCCGCAGGGGTGAGTGGGGTGGCCCCGGGGGTGGGGGTGGGTGTTGAGGTGCAGACACGGGGGCTTCCTCCTGCCCTTCGGGGGGGGGGCAGGCGCGCAGCTCTGACTGACCAGTGTCCCATCCGTCTTAGGGGTTTAGGCACTGAATGTTTATTGTCTGGCTTTTCTTTTGCCAATTTGTGCAGATCTGAAACTGAGCTCCCCTTGCTTTGAAGGGCCCGATTCAGACCTTTTGTGTAGGTCATTCGGTATTTTAATCTTGGTATTTAAATGATGTTCTCAATCCATACTTCTGAGGCGACACTGTAGCTCTGGAGATGCTCAAACTCCAGACACTTTCATTCTTCATCCTGTTTTCCTAGCAAAGGCTCAGGCCCCAGATGTGACGGGAAATTGTTTGCGCTCGGTCAGAGCGTAGGTGATGGGCCTCAAACCGTGGAGCCTCTCGCGGGCTTCTCTCCATCCGGAGGTCGGCTTCTGTCTGGCAGGGTCATGGGGCCTGTCTCAGGCGGTGAGCTCTGTCAGCCGAGGAGCCGCGTATTCCCGAACAACCGTGTCCAGTCCATCAGATTCCAGAACTCTCTGCATAGGCCTCTCTCACAAGCCCACGACGCGACAGGGAATGTGACATCCTAACCACAGGTTCTTACCCTTTACGAATCTGATTTTCAGTTCACCCTTAACAGCCTGAACTTTCCTACACTTCTGTGGAGCTGGTCTCCTAAAGAAGCTTGTGGCAAAGTCCCGTCTCTGGCACAAACTAAATACTTTTAAAGACCTAAAAGTAACAAAGGCTAGACAGCGGTGACCTGGTGTGCGTAGCCGGCCTGCCCAGGCCTCGGGGAGACTGAGCTCTGAGAGCGGCTGTGGGTTAGGTGTTAAAAAAGCAGAGAACCTCTCGGGCAGGCTGGTTGTGCACCCGGAACTCCGGGCAGACCTCAGCCGAGATGCAGACTTTGTTTTCTAAGATGGGAAACAAACGCATGTGTGTTAAAAGGCACGTGCTGACCTTCTCAGGTGGAGGTACAGCCCCTCGGAGTCTCTCTACTCCCATGGACGGTGTGCCTGAGCCACCGGCAGCCTGCCTCTGGTGACCAGGGCAAGGATTTGGGTCTTCGGGGCTGGCGGCTCTGTGACTGTTGAGCTGCGTTCTCTGCTCTTGGCCACACTTGCCCCTTCGGGCCAAACCCTGACCACCTGCCTCTTACAGAGCCGCTGTCGGCACGTGAACGGTCTGGGGAAGGGAGGGAGACCAGAAGCGACCCGGCTGTGCCGCGGCGGAGGTGTGGTGCGGCCGGCCCCCCAGGGGGGCTCTGCTGCAGCCGCTGCTTGCCGCCGGCGCCGGGGGCTCGGGGGTCCACAGAACGGGGAGCCCCGGCCTCCTTCCAGCCCGAAGGCCCCGGACCGGCCGTTTCGCCAGCAGGTCCGGCCTCTGCGGCCGGAGCTGCTGGCAGCGTTGCTTATGTGAAACTCGAGAATTTCGTGATTTCTGTGCAAGTTGACCTTGGGAACGGATCAGGATTCTCCCGACGTGAAGAAAGACTCGTGGGCTCCTCCGCCCTTGGTCAGGTTAGCGATAGTGCCGCAGGTAGACGAGCTTCTGGGGAGGGAATTTCTCCCTGCAGAGAGGGCACTCCGTCTACAGGGGGAAGGAGAAGGGTCACACGGGCGTGGCCGGCGCAGCCCCCGCCACAGGCCCCCAGGGTCCCTGCGAGACGGCCACAGGCCCTCCCATAGCAGCCTCTTGCAGTGACCCGTGGGCTGTGCACATCTCTGTTAACTTCAAATTAAGACAATTAAAAAAACCCACTTTTCTCAGTAGTCACAAACCTGAAGGGAAGGCCTTAACTCTGGGGTAGCGGAGCTGGGAACACTGACCAGGCCAAGGAGACGGTCAGCCTGTCCACATGGTGACCGGGCCTGGCTGCCACAGAGGGCTGTGTCGAAAGGGCAGCAGTATCCGCGGTTCCGGGAATGAACGAGCACGTCCTGTCCAGCTCCGTCCTCGTGGCCCCACCCCCAAGGACAGGTCGGATTCCCTCCTCCCTGGGAAGGTCAGCTGACCTCCCACTAGGTGTTGCTGCCCAGGGCGGCCCTTACAGAGGCAGCACCTGTGTCCCTGGGGAATCCCTCGAATGGGAGCGGGGGCCCCAAAGTGGAGGCTATGGCACAATCCAGTGGGACCCACACAGTGTGGACACTTCACAGGTGCTGGTTCTGAGTCTGCTCCACCCAGGCTCTGAGGCCACGGGCACCGTGAGCCCCACGCACAGGCTCTATGAACAGTGCCCCTTGGCCAGTGTGTGGAGGCAGGTGTCCTCAGGTAAGAAAGAGGACGAGGCGTTTGAACTGCACGTCATACCCCTTGTTTATCTACCTCACCTGCGCCCGCCCCCTCCCCCCCCCCCCCCCCCCCCGAGGCCGTGGGGGCCCACGAACCCGAGCCCTCCCTGGAGTCCGCATGGAGGGAAGAGGGTGTAGCATTCCTGCTCTGGTCACCTGGCCAGGCAGACCCACCACCCTGCGGTCTCGGAGACTGGCGTAGGCAGCTGTGTCCTGGGAGCGCCCACGTGGGTGGTTGCGGCGGACGTGTACCCGGCCGGGGAGGGCCCCGTGTGTGCAGGCAAGCAGGGGCTTCCAAGGGACCCCATTGGGGAGGCCTCTAGGGACCGGACCTCGCGGCCCGGCTGCTGCCCCAGCAACGCCTCCAGCTGCACAACCACACCCCTGACTCTGGGAGCTTTAAAAAGACACGCACCCGTCCACCCCCCGTGAGAGAAGGTTTCTGGGACAGGCTTCCTCCCGGATTCCTGGGCGGCCACCTGGGAGGGCCCAGGCACCTGCTCGTGGAGCCTGCTTCCAGAATCACAGCTAGGGACCCAAGGCACACCCACCTTGGTGTCACACCACTGGGTGATGCACTCCCAGCAGAACAGGTGGCCGCAGGGCGTGGCTGTTGAGTGTCGGCGCTCCTCCAGGCACAGGGTACACAGGGAGTTTCTGGAAATGGCTTTCTCTTCCACGTGGCTCCTGGGGGTGTGGCAGGGAGAGACCGTAATTTAACTTCCAGGGTCCTTGTAGTGCTTGCCCTGAGCCACGGCAGTGTCCAGCATGGGGACGCTCAGGCCACGGCCCTGCCCCAGGGACTCACGCGAGCCGAGACCCACGCACCTGCGATGAGACAGGCCGCGATGTAGCTTCCACTCCCGCCGTGCGCGCTGCCTCTGCTGAAAGCCGTAGAGCTGCAGGCCCACGGACAAGGCCAGGTGCAGCAGGGAGATGAACCCCAGCAGCCTGTAGCTTTCACGAGCCCTCGTGTCCTCTGCAGGTGGGGAGCGCACGCGAAGCTGTCAAGGGCCAGAAGGGACAGTCACGTGATCGGTTGGCACACAGCGCCAAGCAGCACGAGGGCCAGGACACCCCCTGGCAGTAGAGTGCTTGACCGGATGAGGCCAAACCCTACCCTCCTGGCACAATGTGGCGGGGGGGGGGGGGGCTCTCGGCTGAGTGAGGAGGGCAGGGGTGCCTTGCAGGGGCTGAGTACTGGCTGGGCGGGAGACGCTGCTGGACAGCTCAGCGCCTCACTCCCAGCGGGACCGAGTGCTGAGCAGGGGAGACGGCTGCAGGGCTCCCAAGTCTGCAGTCACTCTAGCTGCAGGTGAGGATTTGGGGGGTGAAGGGATACATCCGGGGACCCACGCTGCAGAGAGACAAGGCATTGGCAGAGAAGCCTGAGAACACCCGTGGGGCAGGGAAGCAGCACCCGGGCAGGTACCGCTAACCAGCTCGTGTGTCACATACACGGAGAAGCTCCCACTTTCAGCGAGACACCTGCCCCCTGGTGACGCTGCAGCTAGTGATGGGGGCAACGTGCAGCCACAGCCCTGAAGAGAAAGTCGGCTGCCCTCCACTTCTGGTCCCCCTCCCCTCAGCTGGGAGTCCCTAAGCCAGGCCCCCTGCATCCAGGCAGAGAAGACTCGGCAGCGGTCCCCCAGGGCCCCAGGAGAGCAAAAGGCCTCGGTCCGGGTTGAGCCCGTGTCTCCGGGCCCTCCGCCACGGCAGCTCAGCACACACCCTGGGTAACGGCGAGGGCGGCGAGCCGTCAGCCCTTGTGAGTGGGCACGGAGGGCTGAGACTGGAGAGGAGAGAGGCAGGCACCCGGGAGAGTGCTGCCGAGCGAGGCGAGGAAGCGAGCAGCCGGGGCCCTGAGGCGAGACTCTCCCGGTGAATCTTGAAGCGAACACATCAGGTAAGAAACAGGATGCGAGGTGGAGCTGACCGGAAGGCTTGGATCAGGGAAGATCCCGGAGGCAACAGGTGTCCCTACACGTGCGCCTCCACCGGGGCAGCTGGGAAGGGGCTGGCGCGGACCCAGGAGCCTGGAGCCCCGGGCGGGCTCTCAGAGTAAACAGCGGAGCGGCTCCCAAACGCTACCTTCGGAGGAGAGGTGTGCCCTACCCTCAGGGTTCCTGGAAACTGTACTTCCGGGATCTTTTGCCAAAACGTGACGTGACAAGAGCCTCGCTTTTCGGTAGAGGGCCCTGTGGCTGTTCCCCAACAGAAGCCGAGACACAATGGGTCCAGGATGGAGCAAGCACGGACGGCACCTGCTACTTACGTAAGTGACTCCCGTGAGCCTCTTGGCCAGGTGGTAGAAGGCACCGTGGATGTAGAACCAGGCGACATGGAGCCGCTGGAGGCAGGCGAGGCCCTGCCTGAGCACCAGCACGGCCCGCAGGAGCACCCTCTTCTGCTGCTCGGTCAGCGCGGCCACGTGCCGCTGCACCCAGAGCCTCGCTCCCGGCCGGCCGCGCCTGTCGGCTGCCGGGCTGCCCTGCGAGGGCCTCGCGCCGGCGGCGTCCGCCTGCAGCTCGTGCTCCAGGTGCATCGAGGCCCCGTCCAGCAGGTAGGGCAGGACGGTGTGCAGCGCGACCAGCACGCCACGGCGCAACCTCGAGGGCACTCGGCTCCGGGACGGGTCCACCTGGATGATGCCAACATACTCCTCCCCGAGGGTCTGGTAGCCTGCCGGGGTTGGGGGAGGGGGGGTGACGCACATGAGAAGACTGAGGCCGGGCCCTGCCCTCCCTCTCTCTCTCTCTCTGTACCGGATCTTGCTCTCTATCGGGTCCCTACCTTTCCTCTAAAGGTGCCGCACTGGGGCCCTGCTGCCCTTGCTCTGTGACAGGGCTCAGCGCTGGGACCCCTGTCCGGCCTCGGAACTCAGTCACAAACAGTCCCAACGGTCCCTTGGGCAAAGTCCAGGACAGAAGTCCCCAGAAACAAAGGATGAGAGAACGGCACAGATGTGACCTCAGAACTTTGAGAGGCTCCAGCTGGGGCTTGGGGCCTGGCGTCTCCTGCAGGGGAGGGGTCAGGGTCCCCTCCTTCCCTGAGACTGCATCTGGGCCAGGGACACTAGGAAGCACCTCCAGGTGCTTCTCACTCTGCTGGCAGCTCCCCCACCCCTGTCCCTGGGCTTGGTGTGTCGTGGGCCCCTTGGTCTCAAGGTCCCACCTGGGCTGTTACCTGCAAGCGTGGTGAGGCCGAAGTAGGCTACGTCCGACAGCAGCTCGATCTCTCTCCTGCACCGCAGCCACCTCTTCGCACCTGAGAGAAGAGGCGGCGGGGGCGAGGTGGCAAAGTTCAGGACCAACGCTTCCCGCTCCTCCTGCCGCCAAGGCCCGGCCACCCCTCCCCAGGGCTGAGTCTGTCCTAAGCCACACCCCTTCTTGTCCTGGTCTCCCAGCTGTGTACCCGGCCCCAAGTCTCCTGCCTCGTCTGGGCCGCTGAGTCTCCTGAGAACCTCCCCACCTGCGGCCACCCGGCCCTCTAGGACCCACCTGGGTAACTGTTCTCGAGCCCAGAAGGGCCAGAAGGACAGGCAGTGTAGCATGGTGACTAAGAACCCAAGCCGAGCCTGCCGTCCGGCATCAAATCCCAGCCCCTCGCGTTGCTGGTTGTGACCTCAGATAAGCTACCAGAGGTCTGTGGAACCCCAGTTTCCCTCTGTAAAAAGGAATACACCGACAGAGTCCCGCCTGGGAACGACGTTTTGAGAACTAAACGGGTGGTGTTTGTGAAACACCGAGAACGTTGTTCCACACAAGACGTGCCAAAGTAAACGTGCCCCCCGTTTCTTCCGCTCGCCCCTCTCCCTGCTCAGAACCCTTAGCCGCGAGTCCGCAACCCGAGCCTGGCGTCCGAGCGTCCCCACTACCTTCGCCCCCAGCCCTGGACTCCCGCTGCCCAGAAGGGCGAACCAGCGCCCGGGCCTCACCCCTGGCCCCAAGCCCGGGCCTCACCCGCCAAACTGTGCAGAGCACCGCCCGCCGCGCTCCGCAGCCCGCCGCGATAGTAGTCGTCCTTTTGCGCCGCGCGAACCACCTCCGGAGGGCCGGCGGCCGCAGGGACCATGATCGCTGCGCGCCGGGTGCCGGTGACCCCCGTGGCCACGCCCACGCGGGCGGCGCCCGATGACGCAAACGTGCGGCGCAGACCTTTTGCGTCTCACGCAGGTGGAGGGTCGCGGGCGGTGCGGGGGGCGGAGCTGACTGCTGCCCAGGCGGGGCGGAGCCGCACGAGCGGCGTCTTGCGGGTCCGGGCACGACGCTCGGTCGGGGTCTATGTGGCGGCGGGCCGGGCCCCGGCTCGAGCATTGTGGGGGCGATGCGGGGGCGGGGGCGATGCGGACGCGGGGCCGTGAGGGGCTGTGAGGAGCGGGGCCTTTGCAGAGGCGGGAACGGGCCGGAGCCGGCGCCGTGAAGGGCGGGCTCGGGGCCGTGAGGGGTGGTGAGCAAGGCGGGGTGGGCGGGGCCGTAAGGGTTGGGGGCGATGCGGGGAGGGGCCGTGAGGGGCGGGGCCGTGAGGGGCTGTGAGGAGCGGGGGCTTTGCAGAGGCGGGAAGGGGCCGGAGGCGGGGCCGTGAAGGGCGGGCTCGGGGCGGTGAGGGGTGTGAGCAAGGCGGGGTGGGCGGGGCCGTGAGGGTTGGGGGCGATGCGGGGGCGGGGCCGTGAGGGGCGGGGGGCGATGCTGAGTCGGGCCGTGAGGGGCTAAGGGCAATGGGCTGTGGGGCTGTGAGGGGCGAGGGCGTTGTAGAGGCGGGAAGGGGCCGGAGGCGGGGCCGTGAAGGGCGGGCTTGGGGCCGTGAGGGCTGGCGAGCAATGCGGGGTGGGCGGGGCCGTGGAGGGTGAGGACGACGTAGAGGCGGCAGGGGCCAGGGGCAGGGCTGTGGAGGGTTGGGGGCGATGCGGGAGCAGGACTGTGGAGGGTTGGGGGCGACGCGGGGGCAGGGCTGTGGAGGGTGGTGGCGCTGTAGAAGCGGGCAGGAGCCGGGGGTGGGGGCGATGTGGGGGCGGGGTCGTGTAGGGTTAGGACGACGTAGAGGCGGGCAGGAGCCAGGGGCGGGGCCGTGAGGGGTAGGGGGCTGGGGAGGCGTGCAGGGGCGGGGCCGTGGAGGGTGGGGGCGGGGCTGCGGTGGGTGAACGCCGGCCCCAGCTCCCCGAGGTCCCGGAAGGGATGGGCGTTGGGGTGTGGGAAAGGAGTGGGCGGGGCGGGAGGGGCGGACGGAGGTGGATGCGGGGCGTGGTTTGGGGACGGGGTGCGAGTGCTGGCTTTTTCGGCCCCGGAAGCTAACGTGGCGGCTTCGAGGTGAGCCTTGCTCCGGGATCCACGGTGAGCGTGACGAGACAGGCACCGCTCCACATCCGCAAGTGCCGACCCTTGACCCCTGTCAGCCTCTCTGCTCACAGGGGAGGGGCCCGGGGAGGCCACACGCCGGAGGGGACGGCGCTGGGAGAGCCACAGCTGGACCGAGCTGCGGGAGGGGAGAGGGAGGAGGGAGGAAGGATGGAGTGTGCCTGGAGGCGTGGGGCTCTGTGCCCCACCTGCTGCCCGGCAGAAGAGGGCAGGGGGTGCCGCAGACGGACACGGCTGGCGCCTGCATCTTGTCCTGTTGGCACTAAGGAGAGTGCCAGGCTACGGGGCTGGGGAGCCACTGAGCCTACAGTGACCTTGCCCGGGAGGGCGTGGGGCGGGACGTCCGCGGCCTTGCCCTCCCCTCTGCTCCCATCTCCAGGACCACCGCCCACCGAGGTGCAGCCGGTCAGTGGCTGGGCTGTGGCTCTGAGCCAGTCTCCGCGCTAACCGGAGGTCCCACCAGCTGTGGGCAGGCCCTTCCTAGTGAAGCCCCCTGGAGGCGAGCCCCTGCCACGTCCCTGTGCCCCGCAGCCAGAGGCTGCCCGAAGCTTCAGTTGGCACCCCCACCCCGCCTTCACAAGTTTCTGACCAGCTACGTCTGACAGTCTGAAATGCTCAGCTCCTTGCTGGCCCCCAAGACGCCCTGGCCTGTGGGTTTGCACAGACGGCCCTGGTGTTCACCGCGGCCAGTTGGTGGAGGTTCGGGTCCCTCACTGCCCCGTCGTGCCCACCAGCGGGTCTTGCTCGGGACTGCACCTCCCGGCATCTCTCCTGCTCAGCCTCACGAAACCATATGACCGGAAACCAGAAACCATGTGACCCAGCGTGTGTTGTTCTTGGCAGGTGGGGCCTGGGTCCCTCGGTTCCGATCTTCGTTTCCCCCCTGGCGCCGCCCCGCACCCTCGCTGAGAGGACTTCGGGTTGGGGGTCAGACTGAGGAACGGCCGGCAGGTGGCGCCGTCGGCCCATCTGCTCTACGGGGTCAGGGGGTAGAATTTTAGGGATTAGGGAGTTTCACCCCAAAGAGTGAAGGTGGGTCAGGATCCAAAGATGTGGCAGAGTGAGTGTGATCTCTCCCCGGGCAGGAAGGTGAAGAAGAACTGAGTGGACCTCAGGGAAGTGGCCACCTGGGCCGGGCTTGAGGTGGCCGAGTCCAGCCCCGGTGGTGGGGGAAACGGGGGGGGGGGGGGGGGGGGGGGGGGGGGGGGAAGGGGGAAGGGGGGGGAGGGAGTGCTGTCCACCAGCTGGGCCTGCAGTTAAGGGGTGACTCCGTTTTTAAGCTACTGGGTGCTACTTGCTGTGTCCAGTGACAGCCGAGCCGTGGGCCCTGCTGACCAGGAGCCGTGCTGGGCTGGTCTCTGACTCAACCTGCTGTGACTTCGGCGGGTCCTTGCTAGCTTGCAGAGAGCTTTCGCACACTTTCCACCTTAACTCCACAGATCTCCGTTTTTTCCTCTGTGAAATGGGAACACTGATAGAATTAGCTGGTATTTATTCAGAGCCCACTGTGCCAGCACATGAGTCACCTGGATCACAGGCTGCCCTTTGAGCAGGAGTGTGATTCCCAGCGCTCAGGATCCTCTGTCCCTCCTCCGGGGTGCTTGCCCTGGACCCTCTCCTGTGTCCCTCCTCCAGGGTGTTTGCTCTGGTTCCTCTCTGAGCCCTGCTGCACACCTCACCCCAGGTCCCCCGCCTCATCTCCCGCTTCCACCCAGCACCACCCGCAGCCTAGTGGGCAAGCTGGTGGTCAACTTGTCTGTGTCCCTGTGCTTCATCTGGGAGCACCTTCACCTGGCAGAGCCTTCCTGCTGGGGTGGCTGCTGTCCCCTCCAGCCCGGCATGCACAGGTGCTCAAGAAAACAGTGCCGGGAGGAGGGGAGGAAGGAAAACCGAGATGGGCTGGCTTGTTGCCCTAATTCTAAGATGCTTCCCCTGTGTGACTCCCTGTCCCGAATTCCCAGGCCTCAGGGTCCTCCTGTTAGATACCGGGTGGGGTGTGCCCTTGTCCTGGGACTGGGAGGGGGAATGTTCCCTGGGGCAGGATGCCCACCCTGGGGACGGGAGGTTGAGGGACACAGGACGCTGGAGAAAGCTGCGTGCGTGTCCAGACAGCCACACGCCTGGGTGCTGGGCCTGGGCCCCTGACTGGGCAGGTGCCCTGGGGGTGGAGGGCAGAGGTGGGCACTGCTTCCTTTTGTGGGGAGCGGCTCTCAGACAAACCTGGAGAACAGGTTTCTCCACCCCCGTGGCCGCCCCGGAGGCCTGGAGGCCCAGAAATGCCCCTCACTGCACCGACTGGCACTCGAGTGCGGTGGCACACACACAGAGTGGGCGTGGGGTGGGGGCAGCCTGGGGAGGGGAGGGAGGCCCCGGGTGCAGATGGGCACCACCTCCAGGACCAAGCAGGGGACCCCCGCCAGCCCCTCGAGCAGAGACCTCGTTCAGCCAAGCAGTGGTCCCACAGCAGGAAGCTCGGTAGCTGGGGTCAGGACAAGGGGCCAGAGTGCAGAGCCCAGGTTGGGGGCTTGGGCTTGCCTGCGAGGTCGTGTCAGTGGTTCCAGGGCATAGGCGAGTGGCTGGGGCCAGTGCGTCCCTGTGCTCGTCAGGGATGGGACTGTCTTGGCAGAGTTGCATGTCCGACGAAGCAGAGTCTGCCTGGGGTTCTGGGGCTCTGGCCCATGGTCAGGGTTTCAAGGGAGCCAGGACAGGAGTCTGCACTTGGGGGGCCGAGGAAGGTAGGGGCAGAGCTAAGAAATCAAAGCTCAGAGAGACTGTGCCTTGTTCAAAGCAGGCACCCGGTGATCCCAGGTCTGTCTGGCCCCACATCTGTACCCCAATGGTTCTGCCTGTTGCTGGGTGGGGGTGGCTGTCCATGTATGCATGGCCGTCATCCTGGGCTGAGCCGCTTGGGCCCAGGGAAGAGATGATCCAGGAGGACTTCCTGGATGAGGAGGCTTTGCACCGGCAGAAGGAGAGGGAGGGCTCTATCCAGAGAAGAGGCTGGGGTGATGGGTCACCCTCCTGGCCTCCCGTGGGGGTCGGGGGAGAAAGGAAAGGAGGGAAAGAAAGGCCAGGCCCCTGCGGCGTGGGGGTACCCCGAAGAGTGGGGACTCATGGGCACCAGGAGGGCCAGACAGGGAGGCCTCCGCAGGGCCACGGGCCGGGTGGGGTGTTGAGAGCAGCACAGAAAACCCGTACGTGCACTCCACTCACTCCAGCCAGGGGAGCGGCCTCCATCCCGGGAGCAGGGAGGTCAGGCCGTGTCCTGGGGCCATTTCCTGGGTGGCGCTGGGGGCCGGGCGGCCACTTTCGAGAGACCGTGTGCTGGAGCCTCCTCGGAGACACCCTCCTGTGGCGCCACTGCCTTCGTCCTAGCGGGGACCCGGTTGCCGCGTCTGCGCAGCGGTACGATCCTGGGGGACCCTGGGTAGGTCCGTACCTTTCCTGGGCTTCGGTTTCCGCGTCTGCCGGGTGGGCCCTGGGGGGCTTCAGTGCCGCATCCAGTTGGTTCTGAATGCGGGGTTGGCAGATTTGTCCCAATTCACAGAGATCGGTGGCTGCCAAGGGCACCAGCACCCCCCCGCCCCCGCTCCTCTGGCCACCTCACGTCAGTGAAGAGGCGTGTGGGATATTTTAGTTAGCGGGGCGGGTGCTCCTGCGGGCAGAGGGGCCCCAGCGCAGCCCACTGTGGCCCAAGTGTGCCGGGGTCCTCCCGCAGGCAGAGGGCAGTGGGAGCCCCGGGCCCGCTGGAGGCCAGTGGGCGGGAGCTGAGGCCTCCAGCGACAGGCTCTGGGTATTTCTGCCCCTGCACACACCGTTGTGGCTCATTTATCAGACAGGTGTGACCTACCAAAACGTGTCACCAAAGGCCAGGGCCGAGTGGGGACCCGATGGGGTGCAAGTTGACCGTTGCATTTGGTAGCTCTGGGCATGTGGTGGGGGTGCCCACCCTTACAGGTCAGCGCCGCGTCCCTGCCCCACCGTCCCCTGCAACACCGGACTCTTCTCTCCCTGTTCCACAGCCTTCAGAGGCTCCCCAGCACCCGGAGGAGAGAGTTCTAGGTCTGACCTTGGCACTGGAGGCCCCTGCGGATATTGTGAGCACCTTGAAGAGTGGGGATGCGGGAACACAGGTGCCCTGTTTGGTGACCGCTGGCCCCACCCGGGAGGCCGTCTGCAGGTACCGTCTTGTCCAGGACTGTCCCGTGACTCAGTCACAGTATCACTCGTCCCCCACCCCGCTCCATGTGTCTCCCCAGGCATAATCCCTGTTCACGGTCTTTTACGACCGCCAAGGGACTACTTTGCTGCCTGCTTCCTTAAGACGTGAGCCCTGTGAGTGTGGCACTTCCGGGGGATCACTGCGGTGCTCCCCATTCCAGAAGGGGCATCACAGGTTTTCCTGAACAAACACAGAAAGGAATGACCCCCATTTCAGTGCTGAGGGCAGGAAGGGGTGCCCCCAGACAGCTGCCCTTGGGATGGAGGCCGGCAGCATCCTTGGAATCTTCTCCCATCTCCTCCTGTCCTCCCTCTGTGGCCCGGCAGCAGAAGAGACCTTCCAAGGTGGCCTGGGGTGCCTTCGGGTGAGGAGGAGCCGGGTGGGCGGGACTCTTAGAAGGTGTCTCCTCTCAAAATCTCCGCTGGAGATGGTGCTCCTGGTGCCCTGTTGTGCCTGCGGGACAGCACGTGTCCCCGGGCTGTCCACAGGGGTGGGGGCAGTGGGTGAGCACGGGTGCAATTCCTCCAGCCTCGCTTGGCCCTGGGCCCCTGCCTGGGAGCACCAAGGCAGGGGAGGGGAGCTCATGCATCAGCTTGGGCAGCTGGAGGAGGCATTCAGGGGAGGCCAGGCCCGTGGGCTCGGAACCCACCACCGTCTCTGATAAGACAGTAGCGTCTTGTGGAGGGGGCCGAGGATGGGGGATAGGTCTGCAGACTGTGGGTGAGGGTGGGCCTGGGTGCAAGCGTCTGGCCCTGTCCCCAGGTTGGCCTAGAACCCTATGGGCGGGGCTGAAAGCCTTGGGCACCCCAGGGGAGTGCAGCACGGAGCATGGAGTGGGGCAGGGGACGGCCAAGGTGGCCCCAGCCTCGGGTGGGGCATTTCCCCCCCCGGAGCCTCTTTCCTGCCTTGTGCAACATGGGGGTGACACGTTCCTACTGCCTTTTGTTCCCACAGCCGCTCCTGTGCCCATGCCTGTCCCGGCTCCCCCTCTCCCAGGCGGGAGCCCCCCCTCCCCAAGCCCTGCTACTCTCAGCTTGGTTGGCCTTACCCAGGCCTGCTCTGTGTTGCGGCTGCCCAGCACCCCTGCGCCCCCACCCTGGGCCCGACACCCTCGTGGCACTAACGTCTTTGCTGCCCAAAGACCCTGGGGTCTGCTTCCCATCCCTCCCCGTCCGTCTCTCACCGGTGGCTCCAACGACCAGTCCTCGCTGCCCTGCCCTCAGCCATGTGCCCGCCCTTGAGCAAACCCTTTTCAAGAGAGTGAGCTTCCTTCCTACTTCCTCTCCCCCCATCCCCTGCTGTCCACCCCGACCCAGAACACAGCACCCCCATGGCCAGGTCTCCCAGCCTGTGGTCTTCAGTATCCCCCCCCCCCCCCCCCGCCCAGGCCCCGTGGGGCCTCCTCGGCCCCCTTGCGGGCTGCTCTGGCCTGCCCGCTTCCACACCCTCACCCAGCCGGCCACCCCAGGTCCTGGTGGGTCCCGGATGTGCTGTTGGCAGAGGCCTTGAATGGTGCAGTCACGGTGGATGTTCACGGCCTGAGGGGCCGGCAGAGGGAGACGAGGCTTCTGATGTGTTGTTGGCTATGTGCCCACCCAGCACTGGGATGTGGGAAGCCACCGCCAGCCTCCTCTGGGGGTGGGAGGACAGAGGGAGGAGCCGGAACAGGTGTCCCCAGCTGTGGAGGTGCCCTTCAGTTGAAGAGTGTGCTCCCTCAGCTGCCCCAGGCTAATCCTGGGAGGACTGGGACACGAAGGTCCTAGCCAGCCCTGGGCCCACGGACCAGAGGGCCCTTCCTGCCACAGGGGTTTTGCACATGCTGTCCCTGCTGCCTGAAGTGTCCCCTCCTGCCAAGGGTCCTACTCACAGCCGGGCCCCTCTGAGCCCCGTCACGCCCTCTGCTATGGGGCTTTGTGGCAGCTGGCTGGCTGGTCCAGAGTCGGGGTGGGTGCAGAGACCCCACCTGTCTACCTCAGGGTCTCTGATCATTGGGTCAGGAGCTCAGTAAGTGCTGGGTTAAGGACACAGGGACGTAGGGACTGCGTCTCCTTCCTCCTGCCCCAAGCCTTGACTTACCTCTTTCTGTCAGCAGACTCCTGCCCCCACCCCAAAGACTCAGCAGCTCATCTGGGCTGCGGGGGGGGGGGGGGCGTCAGATGGAGACTTTCCGGGCAGAGTCTCTGCTGTCCCTGGGCTGTATGCTTCCTTTTTAATCCCCCTGTGCTGTGGCGTGGAGACGAAACTACTGCCCTGAAGTTCCCCCCTGGAGCTGCCTGTTGGGCCCAAGTGACCCTCCCGAGTGGGGAAGGTGGGGTTCAGGCAGGAGGGGCATTGGGGCCCAGTCTGCTGGTAGGTTGTGGGTTCTTCCCGGGATCATCTTTGTGGGGTGAAACCCGGTTATTTTGGCCCTGCCCCGATGGGGTGTTGTTCCTGGTACAACATGGGAAAGAGTCCCTGGGGGTGGGGGTCCCAGAGCGTGAAGACTGGGAGGGGCCTGTGTCTGCTCGCCAGGCTGGGCTTCTCCCTGAGACCCCCCCAGTTCCTCAGTAATCTCTTCTGCAGGCCTCGGGCGCAGAGAGCAGCGGGGACCCCTCCTCACCACGTCTCGACCCCACTCTTGACTGATAATGGATTGCCATTTGCCCGTCCGGTCCCCCCTTAGGTGCATCTTGGGTTTTTGGGGGTTTTTTTGTATTTTTCAGCATGGATAGTGTTACTTTGCTGCGATTTTTAAAAATCCGTATTGGCAGTGCACAGGGTGGTCTCTGGACCCCTTTCCTATCTGAGCAGCTGTCGGGGACCCCGAAGTGTGTTGTGCAGTGGAGCCTGAGCCGCTCGCACCGGCTCACGAGCCGGCTATGAGGTCTCCGGTAATTCTGAGAGCGGGTTGTCACACGCGGCCGTTATTAAAATCAAATTAAACTAATTAAATTATGTAAAACATATAAATTATAAGAAAAGCAAGGTAATGAACACTCTTGCTTCCTGATTATTCACATCTTGCTGTTATCTGCGCCCGTATCTTGTAGCTCACGCCTGTGCCCTCCGCCCAGCAGAAGTGCGGGAGGACCGGACGTGACCCCGTTTCCTCCCAGCTGGAAACTGGCTGCCGCGGGCGTATTCACGTGGAAATTGGCAAACACCGCCCATCAGGGCTTTCACCCCCACCGGGCTGGTTGGTAAATCTGGACCAGCACATCCCTGGTTATTAGCACTTGACATTTACTACGTTAGATATTGAGACTAATCATTAAAAACATTTTGTTGAGGGGCGCCTGGGTGGCGCAGTCGGTTAAGCGTCCAACTTCAGCCAGGTCACGATCTCGCGGTCCGTGAGTTCGAGCCCCGCGTCAGGCTCTGGGCTGATGGCTCGGAGCCTGGAGCCTGTTTCTGATTCTGTGTCTCCCTCTCTCTCTGCCCCTCCCCCGTTCATGCTCTGTCTCTCTCTGTCCCAAAAATAAATAAATAAAAAAAACCAAAACGTTGAAAAACAATTTTTTAAAAAACATTTTGTTGATGCAGTCTCGCTAACAACCAAGTGATGATGTGCGAACATGAAGAACATTTTTTGTATTTTATGGAAGTAGGGTTGACGTGCGGTCTGACATTAGTCCTTAGTTTCAGGTGCCCAGCGTAGTGACCGGGCAATTGTGTAAAATACTCAGGGCTCGCCGCCATCATGTTATTACAATCTACGGACCGTGTTCCCCGTCCTGTACTTCCCATCCCTGTGACTCCTTTATCTTGTAACTGGAAGTTTGTACCTCTTAATCCCCTTTATCCATTTTCTCCATCCCCCCCCCCACCCGCCTCCCCTCTCACAACCACCTGTTCTCAGTACTTACGAGTCTGTTTCTTTGTTCGTTGGTTTGGTGTTTCAGATTCTGCGTGCGAGTGGACTCGTATGGCTTTTGTCTTTGTGTGTCTGCCTTATTTCACGTAGCGTAATGCGCTGTGGCTCCGTCCGTGTTGCTGCAGGTGGCCGGGGTTCATTCTTTTTATGGCTGAGTAATAGTCCCGCGTGCGCGCATGCCCGGTCCTTCTCCATTCCCCTACGGGTGGACGCCAGAGGGCGCTCGCACACCTCGGCTGTTGTAAATGGGGCTGCGGTAAACATCGGGGTGCGTGTACCTTTTCGAATTAACGTTTTCATTTTCTTTGGGGAAATACCCAGTAGCATTCCTATTTATAATTTTTGAGGAACCTCCATATTGTTTTCCACAGTGGCTGCACAAACTTAGGTTAATATAAATAGATTTTTATGAAAATAACTTTTTTTTCCCAAAACGAATTCGGCGAGAAGGGCTGTATTGCTTTGTCTTGTCGCGAGTGTCCGGAACTGGGGGGCAGGAGGAAGGGGGCCGGGCTCTGGATGCGCTGCTGCGCCGCGGCCGCCACAGCGTGCGTTCACAGCGTGCCCGTCGGGGTGGAAAGCTCTCGAGGAGACCCACCTCCTTGCACGCGGGCATGTGCGTCCCTCGCCGCCGTGGCAAAGCCACAGAGACGACGCTTGGCAGAGGTGGTGGCGGGTGAAGGCCCGAGCCTGGCAGTGCCCGTTTGGGGTTCTGTTACGTGAGCCCCGTCGGTGGGTCTTTGGCTGTGGGTGGATCTCTACCTGGGCAGGATTTGGGGCATCTGGAAGCCGCTGGTCGCTGAGTGCGGCAGAGTTCCCGCACGTCCACGCGTCGCGTGGTCTCTCCTGAACGTCGCCACTGCTGCCGTGAGAAAAAGCCTCAAATATTCGGAAGCCGTCAGACTCGCAGTGGTGGATGCACATTCTCCAAAATGCTCATTTTTACCGAAGCTCGAATTTCATCGCTGGCAACGGAGCTCATCACTCGGTCGTCACTTTGCTTTTAGGTGGCAGGCTCGCCGTATGCGGTTTGGAGAAACCCGCCGCCAGATGTTGCACACGCCCGTGCCTCCCAACAGTCTGTCTGCCGTGGTTCCTTCCAGCAAAGACTGCTGCCTGCGCCTCGCGGCCCGCGGGCCTGGCATCTGCGCCGGAGCCCCTCCTCTTGAGAAACCCCCGGCTCTCTCACACAGGATACGGACAAGAGCTGAGGTTTCACAGAATTCACGTTTTGGAATTTCCCAGGGCAACGGCTTCTTCGGTGTTTAAATCTGAGTGCGCGGTGACAGGGGGCCCGACGGGACGACCCAGGGCCATTTGGAGCCGCTGCCTGGCTCTGTGCTGGCTGTTATCCACCGTCGCACAGATGTGGGCACGGGGAGGAGCGGGGTGGGGGGTTAGTATGGAAATAGTGCAGACTTCTACCCCCCGGGGGTTCTGGGCCACCAGGGGCTCCGTGGGCCTCACGTTGGAAGCACTGCTCTCCCGCACGCCTCGTTCTGGTCTCTGCTTCCTCCGCTCAGTACTATGCTCTCAAGACGCTGCTTGTCCCCAGGACCTCATGCCGTGTGTTTATTCCATGTGTGTGTCCCCCAGCGGTCAGGGCTGCTGGGAACATCTTCCCCCACTCCTCGGGGGCCAGTGCCAAGCTGGCTGAGTGACCCCCCCCACTTTTACCTGGGGCTTGACCCTTGACAAAAGCCCCTCCCTCGGGACCTAGCGTGAGGGCTCAACTCTGTGAGACCAGCCCCTGGGCCAGCTCACTCCTGCCCACCCTCCGCGAGCAGGGGGCCGGGGCAGGGCGCTTCCCGCCACGGCCTCGGAGTCAGGGCTGCTGGGTTCTCTGTGCGACGTGCCCGGCCTGGCTTTGGGCAGCTCAACAGCTTGCGGTGGGGGGGGGGGGAGTGGCGCCCTCATCATCTGTGTTCTCATCCGCTAAGTCAGGGGTGGGTAGAGGGTCCAGCTTCAGACTGGCCAGCCTCGGGGGCGCCCTGACCTGCCTCCCCGTCACTGGGGCTCCTCCATCGGAGGCTGTGCTGGAGAGGCAGGGTTGTAGGAACCGGTGCCAGGGGGCGCTGGCGGGCAGCGAGGTGCCCTGCTGGAGAGGAGACCCGTCAGGGGGAAGGGACGGCTGGAGTGGAGGACCCTGGCTACTGGGTCCCGAGACGAGGAAGGGGTTGGGGGGCAGGCAGACCGTCTCCTTGATTTCCAGGTCCCTCATCGTATGAGATTTTCAGGCCCTCAGACCAGGTGTCCAGCCCGGGTGGGACCCCAGGGGGAAAGTGGGCAGTGGGTCTAGAAAAAGTCAGGTGGGATGTCTGGAGTCTGGTGGCCGGTGGGGCCTGGGGCTGGTTAGGACGCCCTATCGCTACACCCCCGCCTCCAGAGGCCGGGGCTCCCACCTCTGCCTGGCTCCCCACCCCTGGGGTCTTTCTGAGCCAGGGGACGCCCGTGGAGTGACACAGAGGATGTCGGGAGCAGGCCGGGGCTTGCGGTGGCCCCCGGGGAACTCCTCTGGCCAGCCGGCCGCTCTGCAGGGCACGGCAGGGGCGCTGTGGACATTGGAGGCGAGTTGTCAGGGGTGGAAGTCACTGAGGGTCCACGCCAGCCCTCCCTGTGGGCAGGGCACTACGGACTGACAAGTGCAGGCCAAATGGCAACCACTTTGTCCTCTGGGGGCTCCGCGGGCGGGGGCTGGCCATTTTGTGGAGGTGGGCGTACCTCTGGGCATGAGCACCGCGCCCTTGGCACTTGGGCTCGGGGCTGGGCCGCTCTCTGGCCTCTCTGGGCCCGGGCTGTATGTCTTGATTAAACAGGCCGACGCTGGAGGACAGGGGTCAAGTGGACCCAGCCTGGCACTGAACGATGTCATCCATGACCGGTCACCCGTGGGCAGTGGCCAGTTCCCAGGACTCGACGTTGGCATCTGGATGGGGGTCTGAGCAAGCTGAAGGCCTGGCACCAGAGGGCCCCCCTCCTCGGCCTGGGGCTCTGCGAGGAGGAGCAGGCCTGGCTGGGGACAGCCCCACAACACCATCCGCTGGGGCTCCTCCCGCCCGCAGCCCCCACCCCACAAGGCTGCTGACCCCGCCGCAGGCCCGTGGACTGTAGGGGCCGGGTGTGTCCGAGGGGTGCCACGAGGGGCCCTGGCGTGGTCTGAGGGGCAGGGGCGGGTGGTGAGGGGCTCAGCTCACACGGCAAGGTGCAGCCGGGCCCGTGCCAACGGCTGACCTCATGGTCCTCAACGGCCTTGTCTCGGCTTGCGGTGTGGTGCTGTTGCCTAATTAGGTTCTACCGCGCCAGTCCCGCCGAGCCCCACGCCCGGCCTGTGCTTGCAGACGTGTTCAGGCACGGATCCTGGGCTCCCGTTGCAGCAGGAAGCCGCCGTGCCTACTCGGAACCCGGCAGTAGCCGGCTGAGACGGTGGCAGGAGCTCGCTCTGGCCTCGTGGGCTGTGTGGCCGGCGGCCTCGGGTGAGCTTGGGCCGGGGGACCCCACAGCTTCGGGTGAACCTGGAGCCAGGGCGTCTGGAGGGGCGACCGGGGGTGGAGGGCGGGCCTGTGAGAGGCTGTGGCAGGCACAGCAGGGCTGGGGCCGGAGGGGCCCCGTGAGTCCTGGCGCCCTGGCCTTCGGGCTGCCGGGTGCCCACGCCCCGTGCTCTTCGGGGGCGTAGGACCCCAGGGAGCTCCTGGCCGGCTAGTTCTAGGTCAGTTGCCGGTCTTGGATGGGGGAGGCCGGGTGGAGGCCGAGGGGCTGAAATAGGCGGGGTGAGGGAGGGATAGACCCCCGGGGGGGGGCAGAGGGAGCCCCGGAGGCCTGGGCTTCAGGAGAGTCATGCGCTAAGCCTGACCCACGGGGACCTCGGGAGAGGGCCTGCCCACCTTCGGTTCATTTGCCTACTCGGGCAGAGCATGTGCCTCTGGGTGGCTGGAGGGGCCAGGTATCCTGATGTCCACCCGGGGGCCAAGCCCAGAAGCTCTGTCCTGGGCCCAGTGGCTTCCCACCTTGGCCTCTGCGGCCTCTCTCTAGCTCCCAGGGAGGAAGAAGTCCCTGGAAGGAGCTGGTCCGGCGTGTGTGGGGGAGGTGGATGGATGGAGTGGGGGCTCCAAGTAGGAGAGGAGCCTGCGCACAGGCCGGCGGGACTAAGACTTGGGGAGGGGGCGCCAGGAGGCAGGTGGAGCCTGGGCCACTCAGGGGCTCGGACACCAAAGTGGCTCCATCTGCTGCATAGACCCACAGGTGGCCTGAGCCGCCGGGCTGGGGGTGACGGTGCCGTGGGAGCCGAGGGCTGTGGAAAGGGTCCAGGGGCAGCCTCCTCGGGCCGCTCCTGTGGCCCGGGGTCACCCCTCTGAGGCCCAGGGCTGGCGAGCACCCCCCAGCACCATCGTGGCAGAAAGGGCTGGCTGGTGTCTGTGAAATGCTGCCTGTTTTGCCTTTGAACTTCATCGAGTTCAGGAAAAGTCCCAGCACAGAACAACAGTCGCTCTTTAGTGATGGAGCCATTGCTACGGTCACCAGCCCCCTGGCTTCACCCACTCCTCACCAGGGGGGGCCGTTTATCCCTGAGGGGTGGTGAGCAGGACGGCCATACAGCGGTGCCCTGCAACCCCACCCTGGCATTGGCCTGGATGCCTGGCCAGGCTTCGCCCACCCACCCGCCGCCCTGCTCTCTCTAGGTGTGTGATGAGCCACAGGCCCAGTCCCCACTCCGGAGGGGGACACCAGGGGCCCGGGGGGCAGAGGGACCTCAGAACGGCGTCTCCCTGCCTCCCTCGGGTGGCTGGCCCCAGCTGGTGACCCAGGCCAGCCACACCTCTCCCCTGCTGCCGTCACCGCTGAGAGCCCCGCACCCGTCCGTGATGGCCCCCCCGCTGGAGGACCCAGGGCCCGATCCGGAGAGTGGACAGTTTTTTCTGAACATCAATATTCTGCCTGTGGGTGAGTGAGGTGGTTCTGAGTCCCAGCCTCCCTCCCGGGAGAGCGAGCTCTGCCTGCTTCCTCGGAACAGGCGGGCTGCCGTGGGTGGGGGGCCCCGTGCGTGATGGCAAGAGTGGCTGGTGTGCACCTGTCCCCAGTGCACGAGGTTGACATGTCTTTGGTGGTCTTTGTCCGAGATGGGGGGCTGAGGTGGCCCCACCCGAGGTCCCTGGCTTCTTCTAGTTGAATGGGGACTGTGGCACCTCGGGTGGGTCTAGGGGGCGGCTCCCAGTGGCTTCAGGCAAAGGCAAGTTGCAAGCAGCTCCAGGGCTGGGGGTGGGGGACAGGGGCCCGAGCAAGGCCACTCCCCTGGTCCCTCCCCTCAAGGGCCAGGGCAAGGGGCGGCAGATGGAACAGACTTCCTTTTAGGAAGACCGCTTTGGGACTGCCGGCCGGCCCACCAGCCCCGTCCATCTCGTCAGACCCCTGGGAACCTGGGCCGACTTGGGGCTTCTCAGCACAGCTGGGCTGTGCACCCCAGGGAGGCTCTGGGCACCTCGGGGCCCGTCGCCTCTGTGCCTTCCTGTGGCCCGCTGGCAGTGACATTCGTGGTCTCTGGAGCGGGGGCGATGATGCTTTGGCGCCTACCGTCTCTGCCTCTCGGCTTCGGGAAGATGGGACAGTGGTGCAGACGCTGTGAAGTGCTCGCGTCTCGGGCGGGTGGCCGGATAAGGATCTGGCCACGCGACCGCCACCGTGTATCCGTTCGAGGCGTTTCCGCTTCCGGCGTTTGGGTTTACGCAGGTGCACAGGTGCACAGGTGAGCCTGGCCAGGTGTGAGAGCCCCTTGCCCGAGGGAAGGGTGGGAGCCGGCTGCACCCGCAGACGTGGCTCCGGCGTCTCTCCCGCTGTATAATTTGCTCCGTGTTCCGCCGGGGATCTGCCGGCTGTGAGCTGCAGGCCGGGCCCGGGCTCCCCGGGAGGTGGGGGCTTCTCCCCTTGGGGCCCAGAGCCGTCGGCCGCGGTGTCCTGAGGACCCGGCATGGTGGGCTGAACTGCGGCCACCAGGGAGTGTCCGGCCCCAGCCCCGGGCCTCGGGCCTCGGCTCAGCTGCTCCCTGCCGGCCGCGGACTCGGCAGCCACTGCTCCAGGGTACGGGGGTGCCCGGAGGCTGCCGGCACCCACCGGTGTGGCAGAGCCCGGGCGTGTGGCCGGTCCTCTCCCTGCGCCTGTCCCCTGTCCCGGCAGCGCAGCCTCTGCCCGCACGTGCGGGGGCCCTGCCGCCTCCTGGCTCCTCCTGGCTCCTCCTGGGCAGACACAGCCCGCGGCGGACCCTGACTCAGCTCTCCTGGGAGGTCAGGAGGACAGCGCACCCTCACCCCCGCGAGGGCTGTGGCTCGGGGAGGTGGTGCGTGCCCACGCGGACCCGCTCTCCCTGAGGCCGGCTGCTGCTTGCCCTGGGGCTGCCCCTCGGGACAGCAGTGGTGGGAGTGAGCGTGGGCGTGAATCGGCACGCCCGCCCGCGAGGGTCTGTGCACGCGTGTGCGCGTGCGTGTGTGTGTGGAGTGGGTTGTGTGCATGTGCTCTGTGCGCCCCGGAGAGCCGGACCCGGCCCGTTCTCCCACATTCCCCAGACGTGCCCCAACGGGTCTCCTCCGCCGAGGGGACATGTCTGCTCGAGGCCCACTGCCCCCTGCCCAGGCTCTGGGCCCTGCTGCTCAGCTCAGTCTGGAATGGACGCCCGGAGAGGGCGGTGGCCGCAGAGCAGGCTGCCGAGCCCGGGCAGGGCCGCGGGGCGGAGGAGGGGGCCCCCACCCGTGGCCTGCCGTCCCCACCTCGTGCTCTCCTCGTGGTGCTCCCTGTGCTCTCTGTCCCCTCCACGCCTGACTTGCCGATGCTGGTGTGTGACACAAGGCCCCGTGCTTGGCTCTGGGCCGAGGGCCGGGGTGGCGGCGCTCCGTCTGGCCCTGGAGGGCCTTCCAGAAGGCTCCCCGAGGCAGCCTCACCGAACAAGAGAGGTTTTCCAGCCAAGAGGGCAGGAGATAGCCTCAAAGCCTGTGGAGCAGGTCAGCCTGTCCTGGAGGCTGTTTGGGGACAGTCGGCAGCTGCAGGTTGTGTCTCCCTGACATTCGGGAGGCTCCTTCTGGCTTTGGACTGAAGTATGTCCGGGTTCCCTTGAGCCATGGCGCCTGGCTTGGCTGATGCCAGCTCTGTCCCAGGTGGGGGTGGGGTGGGGGGGGGGGAGCAGTGCCCAGGAGGGGCGTGCCTCGGGCCTGCTCTGGGGCCCTGGCCTCTTGGGCTTCGGGACCTGGGTCGGTGGCTTGCACGGAGCCTGTGCCGTCACCCAGCACCTGCTCTGGGCCGCCCTCACTGGGACTCACAGCCACCGTGCCCACGATGGGGTGCAGGTCCCCAAGTTCCAGTTTAGTCCACTCTGGAGGGGGAGAAGACCCAGCTACCCGCCGGAGCTGGGGGCGGGGTGGGCCGTATGGGGCCCAGCCCCAGAGCCAGAGCCAGTGGGACGGTGTCAGGAAATGTGGCAGTGCCCACGGCAGATTGCTTACCCCACTTCTCGTGTGTCCGTGGTAACGGGTCTTGTTGAGAGCCAGTTAATCCCCTCCCACAGGTAAAGGGCTGGGGGTGCCGGGTGCCGTGCCTGCTGCACCCAGAGAGTGGGGTGAGGTGGAGACTTGAGCTCCCAGGTTTGGGGAGCAGTCGGCCTCTTCACGCCTCTGGGGTCGTGGATGCCAGCCAGGAAGGGATGGAGGCAGACAGGCAGAGTTGGGCTGGACAGACACAAAGGGCCTCTCCTGGGCGGGGGTTGGGGGGGGGTTTGGGGGGGCGGCTAGGCTCCTGTGGGGGCTGAGTGGGCATGGCCCCCTGGTCACAGACTGGCACTCTCTCCAGGGCTTTGGAGGCTGGGGTCTGTGCTTTGGGAGGTGCAAGGGGCCTGGGGCATCAGGTTCATCCATGCTCCCATGTGGTGTACACGGAGAGGAGATCCACAAAGGGCTTCTCTAAAGGAGCCGGGGATAGGCGCGCCTGGGTGGCTCAGTCGGTTAAGCATCCGACTTTGGCAGGTCATGATCTCGCGGGCCATGAGTTCAAGCCCGGCGTCGGGCTCTGTGCCGACGGCTCGGAGCCTGGAGCCTGTTTCTCCCTTTCTTTCTGCCGCTCCCCCCCGTTCATTCTCTGTCTCGGTCTCAAAAATAAATAAACGTTAAAAAAAAATTTAAAGGAGCCGGGGTGGTGGGGGCAGGCCTGGCGCTAAGGGACATCCCGGGGACACTTGCCGACTTGGGGGCTGTCATGGATGCCTCCCCGGGTTGCTGAGCTGCCTGGATGCCCCTGCGAGATGCAACGTGTTCAGCCAGTGAGGAGGGGCTGTGGTGGCAGCTCCCTTCTCTTTTGCGGGGAGTCCCAAGCCGTGGTGTCCGTTCTCCACCCGGTGCACAGATGGGGCTGAGGTGGGAGAGCCCCAGTGTTCTGTGCGCTGTCGTCTGTGGGGACGGGCCATCTGGAGCAGCCGGGCAGCTCGCTAGGGGCGGGGGGGGGGGCGGACACTGGACCCGGGATGCTGAGCCATCGATGCTGAGGACGGCTCCCTCCTTTCCGTGGGCCCCGCCCAGCCTGGGTCCCTGGCGGGGCCAGCGTGTGCTGAGGAGCTAATGCAGCTCAGTGACGCTCAGAGACACTCAGTCACTAACTCAAGCTCACACAGCAAGATTCCCAGAGACAGGGCTCGGGCTGGGGAGGATCAGCAGGAGGGCCAGGACGCTGCTGGGTGTGCCAGGTCCTAGGGTTGGACCCGACGGGCCAAGGGTGCAGAGATGGCCAGGTCCCTCGGGTGGGCGGGCCTGTGTGCAACGGGAGCTGCTGGTCTCCTGCGTCCCCAGGCCTTTGAGGGCCAGCCAGCCCTGCCGGGCACCTGTCTGCGTGGGCGGGGCCAGCAGCCAGAGCATCCCCAGTGCGCGGCCGGGGCTGCTGAGGCACAGCGGGGCTTGGAGCGGGGGAGTCCTGGTGCTCCCCTGCCCCCGACGGTGTGCGTCCAGGCCTGTGTCTTTACAGAGCTGGGGCTGGAGAGGCCGTGGCGGGGTGGGGGGTGGGGTGGGGGTGCGGGGAAGCCAGTGTGTGTCCACGAGGCCGGGGCAGGATGTGTGGACGCGGGCGCCTTCCCACTTGAAAGTGTGTTCGGATCCACTGCCCCTGCTCCTGGGACCTCCCGCCAGCTCTGTGCTGGTAACCTTGCTTTAGTTCTTGTTTTCCTGCCTGAATATGAAAGCAAGAAGCAAAACTTGGTCAGAGGAGATGATTTGGAAAATACGGGAAAATGTGGAGAAGAGACCGAATCTGTCACCCCTGCCGGCACCTTCCGTGGGGGCTTTGCGTGCGCGGGGCTCTGTGCTCCAGACGCTGTGCCGACCCCGAGGAGCCCTTCCCCGGGGCTTGGTCTACCTTCCCCCCAAACCCCTGCCTTTTTCTCTGGAGTCTGATTTTTTTAAATTAATTTCTTTAACGTGTATTTGAGAGACAGAGCGTGAGTGGCGGGGGGAGGGAGGGCAGACAGATATGGAGACAGAATCTGAGGCAGGCTCCAGGCTCCGAGCTGTCAGCACAGAGCCCGACGTGGGGCTCGAACTCACGAACCGCGAGGTCGTGACCTGAGCCCAAGTCGGCCTCTTCACCGACCGAGCCCCCCCCCACCGCCCGGCGCCCCTGGAGCCTGAATTTTATGGCTGCCTCCCGGTCCGATGAATGTGGCCGCTGCAGCCGCCACGAGCGTCTAGGAAACCTGTGAGTGCTCGCTGTCATAAATAATGTCGCGGGCAAGCCTCCTGCGCACGCGTCTGGGTCCGAGCCCCTGGCTGTTTCCTTGGAGGCGCGTGTCTTTCCCGCTGCGTGCAATGGCATCTGCCGTGTTCGCCAAACTCTTTGAAGCTCCCGCCTTCAGCCTGCTGCCGAGCGCTGGGAGGAGCGGGGCGGGTAGGACGCCGTGGCCTCCCTGCTGCCTTTCCAGAATCAGTCCTGCCTGGAGCAGGAAGGAGGGTCTTCCCAGGCCGGCTGGACGTGCGCTCACCTTCAGGGCCACCTGGGGCTGGGGGAGGTGGCCCAGCTCCCTGGACAATGACAGCTCTGGGCTCGTCACTCCCTGGGCAGGGACACGCTCCCCTCAGGAGTCTCTTCTTGTCACGAGTCCTGGCCAGGCTGGGTGAACGCAGCCATGAGTTGTTACGTCCTGGGCGCCCACCCCGTGCCTGGAGTCCAGCATGTGCCAGGGCTGTGCTGGGCCCTGGGACAGAGACCTGGCTTTGCTGGCAGACGGACTGAGACCTTCCTGCCCAGTCCGCGGGGAAGCAAGGGGTCCAGGGCTGGGCCAGGAAGGGGGGCTCCACATCAGGGAGAAGGGAAGGGGTCACTGGTTAAAGGCAGGGATGGAGCCAGGCGTGGTCCACAGGTTGTCTGGAGGCCGGTGGACAGGCCACGGGGGTGCCGTGGCTGGGGGGTCCTGCAGGGAGGAACCCGGTCTTGGGGCATTTTCTCAGTGAGGCCCGGGGAGCCCACAGCCTGGGGCTCTGGGCCTGGGACTCCTCCGGGCTGGGGGCTGGCTCTTTGAGCACCCTGGCCGGCCAGAGGGAGCCAGCCCAGCCGACATCAAGCCGAACAGAAGCTGTCGTGGGTTTCCCTGGGACCGGACGCTGGGCAGGTGTTTGTCAGGTGGGGGACACGCTGTGCAGGGACTGGGAGGGGCCCAGTTTGTGAAGGGGGTCCCCTGACAGGGCTCCCTGCTTCGGGGGCCGGGGGAGGGCAGTGCTGGGAGCAGCTTCCTCGCTGTAGGGCCTGAGGGCAAGGGGGCTCTACACCTGCCGATTCCAGGAAGGAGGCCGGGTCCGGGCACCGCCTGACCCTGGGGCTCCTGCTGTGCCCAGCGCGGGGTTGAATCTACTGCCTGCTGGGCTCAGAGGGACCAAGGTGAGGGCCCCTCCTCCCTCCCTCCCCCTGGGGCCAGGGGAGCATCCCGGCCCTGTCCCTGTGGCAGGCCGAGGAAAGGCGCGGGGGTGAGCCCGGCTGGCCCCGTGTGCCCGCACTCGGCATGCACTGGCAAAGGCCTCTGTGCCCGGAGCAGTCAGGGAGGGAACAGCGCGAGCCGGCCCCGGCCCGTGGGGTGAAATGGTCTTCCGGGCCTTTCTTTCCAGCCGGCCCCGAAAGAGTAGACGGGCAGTGGCCAGGCAGCGCGGCACCCGGCCGGGCGGGCGTGTTCTTCTCTGAGTGTGGCCACTGGCCCCAGAGACGGGAGGTCCCCTCCCACCTGGGGTCACCCCCATTCACGGTGTCCAGACCCCACTCCTTCCCAAGCTCCCCTGGGACCTCCCCGCGGCCTGTGGACTGCAGGGCTCGGAGACCACTTTCTCCCCAACCCCCTGCGTGTTTCCCGCCACCCGCCTCCACCCTTCTCTTGTCTTGGGTACCTTGCGGTGGGTTTGCCCCGCGGGGGCCGCGGCATCATGGAGCATTCCCACCCCCCACCCTCTAGACCTGGGCTGTCCTGCCGGGGGGTCTGGGCTGGCCTGGAGGAGCTGAGACTCTGACCGTGTGGATGGTCATACTAGACTTGGCTCGACCCAGCCCTGACCCAGCTTATGGGCCCTTCCCTGTCCTACCAGAGTTAGATGGAAATACCCACCCCTGTCCAGTGAGAGAGGCCTTTTGGGGGCTGGATACCTGGTCTTCCGGGACCTGGGGCCGCCTCTCTGTGCCTCAGTGTCCCCCTCAAAGAAAAGGTGGTATCGGGAGGCAATGATCCCTGAGGGCTGGCAGTGCCTTTCAAGGCTTCTGGTTCATCAGAGATGGGTCCTCACCCCTCCTCCGGTGGGCACCACCTAGACAGGAAAATGCCTGGTGGGGGGGTCTTGGTGGCTCAGCCCGGTCCTGCGCTGGGGGCCAGGCTGCCCACACCTTCCCCCCGCCCCCCCAACCCCGTGCCCATGGGAGATGCCTGGTGGCACCAGGGCTGTCCCCAGGCTCCAGGCTGTGTGTTCCCTGAGAAGCAGGAGCCGGGGGGAGCGGAGGTCTGATCCCCGTACACTGTCTTGAGTTCTGATTGAGAACGGGACGTCTTAAGACCAGATGCTGCTGAAAAATGAAACACACACTTCCTAAATTTAGCCGGTCGAGAATTGCACATTTACCTAATTAGGCTTATTGATTCGGCGCGTACGCGCTTGCCCCCCCCTCCCCCCGCGGGCCGCACTCGCTGTGCCGCTGGCTGCCTGCATGCACGCCTCTCTGGGCCCGTGTGTCCTTGCTGTCCCCCGGCGCCCGTTACTGCTGGAGCCGGGCAGCGCCACTCACGGGGACAGTGTTCGTGTACATGGGGCAGCTGGTCAGTCTGGCTGGACTCCTCTCCGCCAAGGCGGAGCAGACACACGCCTGAGCTGCCCGAAGCTGGGCCCAGCCGGCGTGTGTAGGAAGAGCAGTGGGCACGTGGTCCCTGCCCTGCCTGCAGGGACCTCATGATCTGGGCGGCGAGACTCAAAACAAGGGCAAGGCCCTTGTGACAATGCGTGTGAAGTTCTCTGGCTCAGACCGTGGATGGTGCGGTCTCAGAGTGGGCGAGCTCGAGGGTCAGGGCAAGCAGGGAAGGCTTCCTGAGAGAGGCACCCTTGCTCTAGGTCCTGGAAACCATGCGGTTGGGCCCCCTGGGTGCCAGGCTGAAGGGTCTGATGTTGCATGACCCGAGAGTGGAGTCCTTGAAGGTTTGGAGCTCGGAACCGCCTGGTCAAGCCTGTGTTCCAGGAGCACGGGTGGGGTGAGCCTGGGGAGGCGGGGGGGCCAGAGTGGGTCTGGGAGACTGGCTAGGACTGTGCTCAGTGGGGGCGATGGAGGGCTACGGGGGCAGGCGGGCCGTCCTGGCTGCCGGGCGACTTCCAGAGGACCTGGTGGTCACAGTGGGCACGTGTACACACCATCCACCGTGTGCGGCGGCCTCTCTCCGGCTGCGTGGCCGGCCGGCCCGGAGGCCCTGAGCCCCGCCTGCCCACGCATCCCTCGCCCTCCTTCTTGAAATGCTTGGTGTCTCTGGCTCAGAATGGAGGTTTCTTTCCTGGTGGTTTCCAATTTGCATCTCAATTTTGGCTCTGAGGGAGAGGAGCCCAGTGTCGTCTGTTCGTCTGTTCTCGTTGTCACCCTTGGTTTCCATCTCTGTCTGTCCCTGGGCCTTGTTCTCCGGGCACAGAGGGTGTGGGTGCCCTTCCTTCCTCCTGGGGCCGCATCCCCAAGGCCTGCTGGGATCCTGCCGTGGCCCAGGCAGCCTTGCCCCCAGGACTGACGTCTGTGTCCCCAAGAGGCAAGCCACCTCCTCCCCCTGGCTGAGCCCCACGCTGTGGGGGAGAGGGAGGGGGGAGGTGTGCAGGTGGGTATGGCTGGAGGTGCCGCCCACTCTGGCCTGCACCCAGCCAGGGCTCTCAGCCGGGCAGGGACGGTGGGGGCACTCAGGCCTGTCCGTCTGGGGAAGCCTTGGAGAGCCCGGGGATGAGCCAAGGGCGGAAGGAGGCCCGGCTCGGCCGCTGCGGTGATGTCTCTGAGGCTGAGGAGTGTGGGTACCCACGGTGTGGTCACAGAAGGTCACGGGGCCCTAAGCGGGAGTCTCGCCCTGGCCTGAGTGTGGCTCCTGCAGGCTCCAAGAGGCTCCGTCACCCATCCCTGTCAGGTGGGTCTGCCCTCTCACTCAGCCCAGCTCTTGCTGTCAGGGGTGGGGGCGGGGACGAGGCCGCAGCAGCAGCCCCTAGCCTGGGGCTGTCGTGGGGGGGCGGTGCAGAGAACCTTAGAAACCAGAGGGTCCTATACCCGGGGCCACTGAAGCCCGGAGAAGGGAGGGGTTCGGCTGAGGCTAACTGGGGGTCTGTGGGGGGGCTGAGGCTAACTTAGGGTAACTGGGGGTCTCTGGGGGTCTGGACGTGATTCTGCATCTGGTCTCCTGCTGTCGGGTAGCCCAGGGCCAGCTGCTGGGAGTCTTGGCCTCTGCACACCGTTGCCCAGCTGGACACGTTCTCTTGACCTGCCTCCCCCCTCCTCCACTGCCACCTGCTGCAGGAGGGAGTGGGGTGTGGGGACAGAGGTGGGGGAATCCCAGGAAACCTGGTCTGATGGGAAGGTCCCATGAGGGAGGGCCCCCAAGCGTTCGGGGTTTGTCTCTGCGGCAGGTTTTGGGGCCCTCCAAGACCCGGAGCTGCGTGAGGGGGACATATGCTGAGGTCGTGGCCCCCTCGGGGCCGAGGCCAGTTTGGGGAGGGGAGGCAGTGGGCCAGCCCCCACTTTGCCCTTGGTGCTCCTTCTAGCATGGGAGTCACATTTCCAAGACAGCGCTAAGCGCCCCTCCCCCCACCCAGGGCGCTGCCCGCTGGTGTGAACTGAGGGGCGCCTTGTGCCCGGCCGAGGATCTGCCCACCGGGTCCAGATACTTACGCAGGTTTCTGCGCTTGCCACCTTACGTCTTGGGGGAGGGGTAGAGCCTGGCAAACACCCCTGTCTCGCTGCTGCGCTGAGCCACCTGCTCCGCAAGCGCCCGGCCCCTGGATGGGGAAGCGGCTCTCGGTCTGGTCCGCCCCCTTCCCGGTCCCACCGCCTGGGGCCAAGCGGAGGGGCGTGTAGGGGGAGGTAGGGGGAGCGACGAGGCCGCATCTCTGCGGGGAAAGCCTGCTGGCCCCACCGTGCGCCCCGATCTGCGCCCCGCGCCCAGCTCTGCGCCCCGCGCCCCTCGACTCTGCGCCCCGCGCCCGGCTCAGCGCCCGCCGCCGAGCCCGCGCCCCCGGCCCCCTCCCCGCGCGGGGCGGGCAGGGGGTGTGGTGCGGGCGGCACGAGTGACAGCGCTCTCCTCGCGCGCGGCGCCTCCGCGGGGCGCAGTGTCAGCGCGCACAGCCCGCCGCGGGCCGCCCAGCCTGCCGGGCGATGCCGCCCGAGCCCCAGCCCGAGGCCGGCTGCTGAAGGCGCCCCCGCCGCAGCTGCCCCCCGCAGCCGCAGCCGCCGCGGAGACAATGGACGCGGGAGCCGCCCCGCGGAAGCACAGTAGGTGCCGCGCCGCCCCTGCTGCTGCGCCCGGGCTTGGTGGACGCGCGGGGGCGCCGCTGCTCGGGGCGGGTCGGGGACCGCGCGGAGAGGGGGCGCCCCGCTGCCTCGGCCCGCCCGCGGTGGAGCCAGGGGCCTCCGAGCTCCTCCGGACCCGGGAGGGAGGGCTCCGATCTTGGAGGGGGCGGGGTGGGATCGCGGGGGCAGGTGAGGGGTCCTGGGCTCTGTTGGGGGCCGCAGGTGCGCGCGGAGGCATCTGGGGCTACCTCCCTGCGAACTTTGCTCTCCAGGTTTAGGGTGGATACCGCGCTGGGGCTGTGACCCTGTGCTCAGACTGCGCCCTGCTGAGCCCGGAGAGGGCGCCCTGTCCCCTCACTGGATGTGGATGGAGCCCAAGCACCCCAGACATTTGGGTCTGTGGTGAGGTGCTGGGTGGGATGTGGTTCCCTGGAGTGGGTACGTCCGCTTGGCTGCAGGTGACTCTCTGGCCCTTGACCAGCAGGGGCTGGGGTGGGGGGACCTGCCCCCACAGGGGACCCAGCTGGGCTCTGGGATGGCCCTACCCAGGCCGTCCGAAGGGTGCTGGCGCTGGTGCTGGGGAAGCAGAACTTGCTCTGGAGTTCAGGGCCTGCTGGCAGAGCGACGGGGCGTTTCTTAGGGGAGGTGGATGCTTCTGGGAGCCGGCGGAGGGAAGATGCCGGGGGAACAGGAGGCCTCCCCCCGCCCACACACCCAATGACCCTTGAGGCAGACAGAATGACCACTGACTCCCCACCCGGGTGGCCTTTCTCCCATGGCTGTCTCCACCCCTCATCCCTGGAACTGTACCTCATTTGTGTCCTCCCTGTGCCCTATGCCCTGATCTCTAAGAGGTGACGCTCAGCTCTCCTGACACCTGGGCCACCGTGCCGAAACGCTTCTGTCATGAGCCCGTTTGAGTCCTACCGGGGTCTTTTGAGCCCAAAGACTTAATCAGGGAGCTGTAGCCGTGGAGGGGAGTTCAGGCGCTACAGACTGGGGGGCGGGTCAGAAGTGGGGTCAGGAGCCTGCCTGTCCGCCCCAGGACCCAGCTCCGGTCCCCCGCCGGGTGTAACAGAAGAGATGGCTCTGGGGCCCCCAGCAACCCCCTCGTCTGTACTTAACCCAGGGCCACATCCTGTGAGGGGCCCTATGGAGAGAGTCCGGGGGTTCCGGAGAGGAGGCCGGCGTGTGGCAGGCGGGGTGTGTGCCGTTGGCTGACAGAGGGGCCCTCACAGTCCCCTTCCCCGAGGCTGAGCATGTCAATAGCCCTGTCCTGGCCCAAAGCTGCGGCTCGGCCCCGGGAGGCAAGAGAGCGGCTACTTCTTGGGGTTGAGGTGGGGGGACTCGGCCTGAGCACGGGTGGGCAGGCCCACCGTACCTGGGGCTTCCCAGAGGGTGGGCCGGGCGGCCTGGACGTCTTGGACCCTGGCCCACCTGAGCTATGAAGTGTGCACGGAGCTGGGGTGGGGTCTGTCATCCGGCCACCAGCAGAGCTGTTGCGGCTGCCGTCGGGGGACAGTTAGGAGCATAGGGAGGGTATCCGGCGGGCTGGAAGTGCCCCCTCCTGAAGGTGATCGGGCAGGGACCTCCCCCTCTGGTGTCTGAGCCGGGTCTGTGGAGTCCCACAGGTGCCAGAGGGACTTCTGACCCCCTGCAGGACCCTCCTAGTGGGGTGGGGTGGGGGGTCAGGCCCACCCGGGCCCTCCCTGAAGCTGGGAGTTCAGGTTACATAACCTCCCCCTCCCTCCACGCGCACGGATTGGTTTACGTGGCAGGAGCCAGGTTTGACAGTGGGAGCTGTAATTGGATTTTAATTTTTAACGTCTGCAGTAGATGAAGAACTATGGGCCCATTTGTACACATTCTGTTACTTCATTAGCTGGGACCTGTCCCACCCGCCCGCCGCCTGCTCCCCAGAAGGGAGGGAGTCTGGCCTGACTGGCAGGCTGCCTGCCACCTGCTCCAGCGAAGGGCAGGGCACGGGCTGGGCTGCCGGCGGGCGCCCCTGTCCCTGCCGGGCCGCCTTCCCCCCACCCCGCCCCGTTTGCATTCGTGTCCACCGAAGCCCCCCGGGTCCTGTGCGCCGGGAGGGCGCAGCCATCGGGGGCTCGGGATCACACCCACCGGAAAAGCAGCTTCTGTTACAGGCCTGGTCGGGCCTTTTGACCCCAAGGACCGCTGGGTACAGAGGGCCCTGAGCCTTTGGGGCCCGGCCAGCCCCTGGGCGCCAGGACCCTGTGTACTACCCGGTCTCCCGGGTGCCGGGGTGGGTGCAACCCCGGTGCCCCTCGTGCCTCCAGATGGCCTCAGGCCCTGGGCAGAAGCAGGGCTGCTGTGCCATCGGCCCTCCCCCCCACCCCCAGCTTGAGGGGTCCCGGGAGGCAGGACAGCTCCGTCCCCCCTGCACTGCCCGCCCTCTGGATTATTCTTAGGTCTGTTGTGTAACAGGCACAGCTCAGGGAGGAAGGGCTCGGGGAGCTGGCTCCAGCGGCAGCAGCCAGCCAGCTACGAATGGAGCTTTCTGTCCCTTCCGCCCGCCCGGCACGGGGGACAAAGGAGGCTGCCTGGTCACCTAGCTCAGCAAGGAACTGGCAGCCTGGGCTGTGGAGAGGGGCCCTGAGGTCAGCAGAGCCCCTGGGCTCCCGGCCGCTGAGCCTGGCCCAGGCCCCTGTGGGTGTGGATGTGTGTTCTCCCAGGCACCGTGGTCTGGGGAGGGTGCCCACCCCTGTCCCCACCGGCCCCTCGAGGCTCTTCTTCCTGCCTTCTTTCCACCCCCTCGGTGCTCCCAGCAGCCTCTGGGGCATCGATGCTGGGGTCTCCGCCCCCACAGAGCAGGCTCCTCACCTGTCTCCTCAGCTCCTACTGTGCATCAGCCCCCCGTGGGTGGGAGGCTCGGGGCGGGGGGCGGGAGGCGGGAGGCACTCAAGGGCAAACCAGCCGGGTCTGGGAAGGTCTGGGGCAGGGCTGTCCGATCAGCCCAGAAGCTGCGCGGGAAAGGCCCCGAACACTCAACTCACCCGTGGGGTCGGCACCCGCTGCGTCACCTCCCCCCTGTCCCCGCTGACCCCCGTGTACCCTGACACTGCCTGTGCACATACACTCAATCCCAGGCTGCCCAGGGGAAGGAGGCGAGCTGGCTGGCGTACCGGGTCCAGAGACTCTGCCGTCCTCAGAGAGGGGCCCTTCCTGCCAGCTGATGGGGCTCGGCAGCCGGGCCAGCGTGAGGGGCGTGGGGAGACGCAGGTGTGATGGGGATGTCAGAGACGGCGTGGCCTGAGCTGCCGACACGGGGGAGACAGAAAGGCAGGGAAGTGGGGGTGCAGAATCCCAAACGTCCCTCTGGTCCGTCTCACAGGACGAGCCCAGGGAGGCCTCTGACCCAGGCTAGGCACCTGGTTCCCCCAGCCTTGCCTCCCCTGCTCCCCTTACCCGTGGCGGTCACCTAACCGGCTGTCCCCCTGGGTTCTCCTCTAAGCAGCTTGGGGTTCCGACCGAGTCATTCGTGCAGAGCTCGGAGCTCCCTGCCAGCGCTGGGGGCTCCGGGGCCCTGGGCCTTAGTGGACCTTGTCTGGGTGCCCCGCCGCCCCCACCCCCGCCCCGCCGGCAGCTAGATCAGCAGAGGCACCCATCTTATCAGAAAGGCTGATTTCTCCACGAACCCCGTGTGAGACGCCCCTCCAGCCCAGCCCGAGAGCTGCTCGGTGCCTGCGGCGTCCAGGACAAATGACCACAAACCTCCGTCCTGGTCTGGAGGCTGGGAGCCCCAGACCAGGGTGCCCGGCGCTGCACTCCTGCGGGGCTCTAAGGGAGGACCCTTCCTGCCTGTTCCAGACCCTGGGGTCCCTGGCATCCCTGGACTTGTGGCTGCTCCCCTCCAACCTCTGCCTCTGTGTTCACGTGGCTCGGCCCCCTGTGTGTCCTCCCCTTTTCTTCTAAGGACACTTGTCATTGGATTTAAGACCCACCTGGAGCGATCCAGGATGAGCTCATCGCAAGATGCTTAACTTGGTTACTCCTGCAAAGACCTTTCTCTGCATAAGTTCTGGGGTGTGGATGCATCTCATGGGGGCCACCATTCAGCCCTCCACAATAGTCGTGCTGTGCACGCGCCCCACCCCCTACCCAAACACCTGCAGGCCAGAGGCAGGGGCCCGGATCTCACACCCTGGGCCCCACGGGCTGAGGATGTGCTAAGTGCATGAGAGCTGCTCTCCCCAGAGCCCCTGACTGGCCTGCCTCCTGGGTCCCCAGGACCCCAGGCTCTCCTTGGGCTGGGCACAGCCTCCAGGGGCTCCCAGGGGAAGGTGGGGAGGGAGGGGGCCTGGGGGTCCTGGCCTCCAGGGGGATCTGGAGGCCAGGTAGGTCCTGGATGGGCCCTCCTTCAGTGAACGGCTGCTCCCGGGTCCTGCCAGCCACTGGTCACGGCCACCTCGAGGGGTGGGGTCTCCCAAATGCCCCTTTCATCAAGACTGGCTACTTTGTTGGGGGGGGGCAGCTTTGGTGGGCTGAGGCCTGCTGTCTGTATCTTGGGGCCTCAACTGCATCTCTGACCAAAGTGGATCTGACAGCCCCCTGGGGCACCCGAGAGCTTCTCCAAGGAGGCACCCCAGGCCCCAGCGTGGCCCTGAGCAGCTCTCCAGGTCTAGTAGGCTTTATGTGTTGCCTGGGAGTGTGGAAAATGCAGGCTTGAGAGGGTTTGGGCCGTTTCCACCGAAGTGGGCCTTTTAAACAGGCTCCCGGGTGATTCTGCCATCCGGAGAACCACGCTCAAGGAAACTCAGGTGTCAGGGTGGGTGGGGAGTGGAGATCAGGTCCACGAGGGGTCCCACTCTTGCAGGCTGGCTTTGGCTGGCCGGTGAAGCCCAGGCCCAGTCCAGGGCTGGGAGGACACCCAGAGCAGGGGGCAGACTTGGGTCAGCTCCCAGTTCTGCCACCAGCCCCTGTGTGGCCTTGGGCAGGGGGCCTCGCCTGAACATCTCACCTGTGAAATGGGCTAATAGCAGTGTGCCGTGGGCAGCGCATGAGTGGTCTGGCCCGGCCGTGGTTGGTGACCGCTGCCCTCCCCCACACCCGGGGCGGTGGCCGAAGGGGCTGAGCCTCCCCCCAGCCCGCCCTGGTGCTCTCCAGGACCCAGCTGTTCCCTGGAGAGCCAGCCGTCCTCTGCTTCTCCCGCTTCCATTTGGGGAGCCCAGAGCTGAGGGCAGCTGCTGGCAGCTTTCATGCGCAGTCATGCGGCTGGCTCAGCCTCTCACGTGCGGGCCTCAGTTTCCCTGGGCTGATGCTCCCTGGGACAGCGCGAGCAGGGTCTCTTGTTCGCACCCGGGGCCTCAGCGACTCCGCTGGGCTTTCCTGAGAGAAGCTGGGGAGCCCAGGGTGCCCACCCGCTGGGCTGTGCACCCCAGGGTTCCTAGGGGACAGGCCAGCGGGGGCCAAGCTCTCTCTGCTGTCTCCTTTCTGTGGCCGAGCCTGGAGGCCGTGCGTGGCAGTGGTATCGGGGCACCTCCGTCACAAAGTTCCCCACTGCTCTCAGAGCCTCTGATTGGCCCCCTGAGCAGAATCAAGATGTGGACGCTGTGGAATGTTCCTGCAGCCTCCAGAGAATAGAAAGAGGGCTAATTCACAAGCCTGGTCCCGCTCAAGGCCTTCACCCCCAGCTGGTTCCCCCTGGGGACCCAGCAGAGGCCAAGGGTGGGGCCGAGGCCTGCTCCAAACCCCTGCCACTCCCTGGGCTGTGGGCTCCTAGGCCAGACAGTGGCCTCTCTGAGTGCCAGGCCCTCATCCCATAGGGAGTGTGAGGGACGTGCCAGCTGTTTGCTCCACCGAGACAGGGGCTTTTCGCCAGCTCCCAGGAGGTGGGCTCTGGGGGGCCCTTGCTGGGCCGTCTGGAATCAGGACTTAGGTACAACTTAGGACAGCTCAGGCGGGGCGGCCGTGGGCCCCGTGTACCAAGAGCAAGGCCAGGGCACCACCACACTCCCCAGGCCCCACTGCCTCCGAGGTGAGGGTTGGGGGGTCCGCGGCATGAGGCCTGGAGCCCAGAGCTGCGACAGGCCAGAAACCATCAGGGAGAATGTGGTTAATAAAGATGGACCTCAGGAGGCCCAGTTAACCCTGGGAGCTGGAGGGGTCTCACGTGGACCCTGCTTCCCACGCGGACTCCTTTCCCCTGACCTTGGCCCCCCTCCAGCCCCTCTGGCTCTAAGGCCACAGTCCCCATATTTCTGTGCTGGAGCCCTATGGCAGCCCTGTGGGGGGACATAGGCAGGCCAGGACCCCTGCCCAGTGGCAGGACCCCCCTGACTGCACAGCTCTGAAAGGGCCTGTTGCCCTGGGGGAGCAGCGGGTGTTGCCCCAGTAACTCCGGGTCAGTCTCTTTCCTGGGGGCCGGGGGGGGGGGGCTGGGCCAGCACATCACAGAGGGGGAAGGGGCCGGTGAAGGTCAGGTCAGAGGCGTCCCACCATCCCACTGTCCCACAGGCCAGACCATGGCGTGCTCTGGGCCCCCAGCTCTGCCCCCTGCCTGCGCTGGCAGCCAGAGCTGTGGGGAGATGCTGTCAGCCCGCACGCTGGTGCGGGAGTGTTTGTTCACACAAAAAGGCATCTGTGTCACCCTTCAGAAATGCCAAGCCGGCAAAGTGAGAGGTTTTTGCTCTGCCTCAGGCCTGTGGCAGGTGGGTGAGAGGGCCTGGGGACTGTGCCTCACCCCTCCAGTGCCCTAGGGGAAGGGCCGCCAGCCTCCAGTGTCCCCCTACCGGGACCTGGTGTCACTCTGTCCTGCCTCATGGGAGCCACCCGGGTTTACAGGAGGAGGGGGCAGAGACCCAGGGCTGGTCTTGCCTGCAGGAGAGGAGCTGGCGAAGTATTTCCTCTTGGCTCGAATGCAGCAGCCGCTGGCCTAGAGTGAGCCCGGGAGAGAGGGGCTGTTTAGGACGGGGAGCCCTTGCTGCTGCCCTCTGCCTGCCCCACCCCCCTCCCCCGGTCTTCAGAGCAGCCACCCTGAGCAGCAGGGAGCCGGGCAGGGTCCACCCCCCTCCCCAGAGTTTATAGGTCACTCACCCAGCCCTTTCTGCCTAGGAGAGCAGGCGGGCCTGGGGAGGTACCTAAATGGTTCCCGGGTGGTAGGGATAGAGGCTTGACTGGGGCTCCCGGCCAGGAACAGGTGCAAGCCACCCTTTCCGGGGGCCTGGCCTATCGGCCTGGTCTTGGGAGACCCCCGCTTTTGCGTTTTATTTTCAGCCTTCCCAGTGTTGGTCTTGTTATTGCCCCGTTTTAAGTATGAGGACGTTGAGGCTGGGGGTGGCGACCTGCCAGCAGGCAGTGGAGCAGGTGACACCCTGTGCTGTCTGCTTAAACAGGAGCATCTGTGCACAGAGCAGGCAGGAGCTCGTCCGGTGCTGGTCCCTCCTTCCCTCAGGGAGGGGGATCATGGGGGCCCGGACACGCTGACCATGCTGTGGGGGCCTTGACTCCCCATCTCAGCACTGAGGAGTGGACAGCTCCCCGACCTCGTCCGTGGGCCCCCAGGGCCGGTCCTCCAGGCCCTGCTGGGCACCACCCTTTGTCCGCGCAGCACAGAAAAGCCAGGCCCAATGTCCATATGCCACTGCCGGCATCCGGGGTCCTCGTGCCCCTGGACAGTCCCCTGGGATGCCCTGTCTACACTCCGGCAGACCCCAGCAGTGGGTCCCTGTGTCCCCGTTGCAGTAGGCTGCTGTGCTCCACGTGTCCCCACGATTGCGGCCGGCATCAGGGAAGAGCCCGGCGGAAAAGCCCTTCCTGCGCTCCTCAGCGAGGGACGCTCTCGAGAGCCCAAAGATCAAACACCTCCTCACCCAGCACCGTGTCTGAGCCTCGCTGGGGGCGGGCAGGGGGTCTGGGCTCCCGGGGGGCTCCCCAGGTCCGGGCGGCGGTGCTCCCCGTGCGCTCGGCCCCAGGCTGGAGCCGAGGCCTCCTGCGCTGTGCAGCTCTCCGCAGGCCGCCTGCCGCAGAGCAGATCCCGTGACTGCCAGGCCAGTTCCTGAGCAACCAGGCTCTGGCCCACTTCCTCCGGGCCGCAGCAGAACCCCGGAGCATCAGGGGGCTGCCTGCCTCAGCCAGCAGGCAGTGAAGGGGGGCAACGCTGACCTCCGTTTGCCTTGATGGGCTTGGGGGTGACAGAGGGGCGGGCGGGGGGTCGGCTCCCAGAACAAAGCCAGCTCGTGCTCCTCTGGGCAGAGCTTTGTCTTGAGGGGCTGAGCAGACTGTCCACGTCACTCTTTCTGTGACCTGTTCTCATCACCTTCACCCATCCAGCCCTCCCTTCAGCCACCCTTCAGCCTGGCGAGGTGCGGCCTGTGCCATGTGGCCTGGTGCCGTGTGGCCTGGCATAGTGTGGCCTGGAGTGGGGTGGCCTGGTGTGTGTGGCCTGGCGTGGCTGCCTTCCGGGTGGGTGGGCTGCAGTGGAGGGTCTGCTTAGCACTGACGTCATTCAGTGGAGGCCGGCTGTCCAAGGCCACGGATCTACATTCCTTGGGCTGGACCTGTGTGGGCCCAGTCCCTTTACTGGAAGGGGGTGGCCTGATGCCGACCTCAGCCCTCCTGACCGGGGTCCTGGGGTGTAGGGCCCAGTCGGGTCCTTGGAGCTGCCCTCGTGATTGAGGCTCCTGAGTGTGGGGGGAGGGTGTGGTCACCTGTGGGCTTCTCTAGCCATTCACGAGGGCTGGGTCGGCCTCTGCGGGAGGAAGAGCCCCTGGTGCCGTGGGGTGCGGAGAGCCAGCCCGTTCCTAGGCCCTGTGCTGTGGCAGCCGAGGCCCGGGGACCTGGCACTGGGTGCTGGCTGTCCCAGGGCTGGAGGCACAGGAGGCCCACGAGGCCCCTTGTCTACCTGCCCAGGGCAGGGGCCAGGGATGCCCACAGGGATGCCCCCAAGAGGACTGGGCTGACGGGCGTGGAGGACTGGCCACCCTGCAGGCCCACGTTTGCCCCTTCTGGGCAGGTCCCCACAACGCAGTGGCCCATCCGCTACCCCCAGTGTGGGCAGGGAGCCCAGGAGAGTGGGCAGGGGCAGGTAGAGGCCTGGGCTGCTCCACTTTTCTGCAGGCCCAGCACCGGGCGAGACCAGGGGGAGCAGTTGTCCGTGCGGTCTTGGGGGCAGGGCCGGGGAGGGCTGGGGGTTCGGAGCTCCCAGGGGGCTTGCCAAACACAGGGTGGGAGGCAGAGGGCCTGAGAGCACTTTCGGGGAGCCCGTCCGCCCCTCCACCCCGCCTGCCGCCCCGGGGCCTCCCGTCGGCCCCAGGTGTGGGGCAGGGCCCCCTCCCCGCATGCCCCCACCTTCACCCCCTACCTGTGGAGGCACGGTGGGCGGAGGCGGGCGCCCTCGTGTTTGTGCATTTTGTGTATTTTTAAAGCGGTTCTACAGCTGTGCTTGACTCAGTTACGTTCTCCTGTGGGAGCTCGGCACGCGGCGCATTGTGGGGTTATTTTGGGCTTGGCATCATTGGGGATTATTATGTTCTGCGTCTGTAAGAAACTGGTGCCACCGCACGGGGATCATCGGGCGGAGGTGGGGGGTCCGGGATGTGGTTCGGGATGCGGGGCCCAGGGCGACGCGGGGGCTGTGACGGCGGAAGGCCCCGGCCGCCCCGAGGCAGGACGGGCACCTCCCGGGGGCTGCCACACGCTGCTTGTCCCCTCCCCTCGGGTCTAGTGGCCGTGCTCTGCAGAGGCCTGCTGACTTCAGCTGCTCGACCCAGGAGCGGCGAGGAGGGGCAGCGAGGAGGGGCTTCGGGGGTGTTCTCAGGACAGCAGACACACAGGCGGAGGGGTGGGAAACGACAGAGACCCAGAGCCTCCCTGCCCACACCCCCAGGGCTCCTGGCCGCAGTTGGGGTCTTCAAGCTTCTAGAACCAGAGCTCAGGACAGCCAATCTCCCTGACCCCAGCACACAGCCTTTATCCACTCGCCCCTCCTCTGGCTGCTTCCCGGGACAGGAGGTGGGGATGGGGCAGGGACTGTAGGTCCTCCCTCCTGGGAAGTCCCTCAAAGGGCCACAACCCCTCACGGACGTGACGGCCCAGCCATACAGCAAGGCAGGCCTACCCCCAAGCCAGCGAGCGGAGGCCCATGCACGTCCCGCTTACGGGGGGCACCTCGCTCCGGTCCGACCCGAGTCCCTCCTGCCGCAGTTTGGGGCCCCCCACCGTGCAGGGCCCGGAGGGCATCACGCTGGTGGGCACGCGGCTCCTCGCTCGACTCTGGCCTGGCGTTCTCCGCCACACGCTGTCCTGTCTTCTCAAAAAGACCTAAATTGCCCCCTTGTGCTTAGCTGTGCCTTAAAAAGACCCGGCGGTGACTCAGCCGTCACCACTGGGCGCTGCTCCTGGAGATGCACGAGGTCGCTGGAGCAGTTCTCTTTTCCTGAACCCCCCGGGCCAGATTTGCTCCCACAACAGGGACACAGCCAGGGTGGACGGCACCTTCTCTCAGCCTTTGGTTCAGGTCCTCCTCGTCCAGCTTGGGACGCTGGCCCCTTTCCTCAGGAGTGGGGAGCTGTCTCTAGACCCCTGGGTCTGGCCCTCTCTAGCCCTCGGGTCCCCATGTCTGGCCAGAGTGGCTTTTCCATCGTGCCTTGATGGGATAAGGGCCAGCCCTTATCCAGGGGGGCACTGGGGGCTCCTAGGGTGTCATTTTTGCTCTTGAGGAGCCAGCCCGTACTGACCAGCTGGGGGCTCCATCCTGGTTGGGGAAGGCATGAGATCTGGCCTTGAGTGGCATTCAGGACTCCCACCTGCCCCTGCCTTCTCTGGGGTTGGGGGGTAGCCTGGTGATGGAGGGGGGGCTGCGAGGGACCAGAGGTCTCGGGGACTGTGCCCCTCAGCAGCCTCATGGACTGTGAGACAGGGTCACCCTCTGTCCTGGTTGCCAGCTGACAGTGGCTACTGTCTGTGCCGCTGGCTCTCTTGGTTGGTCACCATGAGATGAACGAGGTGGCTCAGACACCCAGACAAGCCAGATTTGCCGATAGGGGTAGCCCCTTCTCCCAGGGGTGTGATGGGGGCCAAGGCTGTTGGACAGCTGCCTGCTCCTGAAGGGCCTAGAAGGACAAGGTGGTCAGCGAGGACCCCCCCAAGGGAGTGGCTGTCCTTGGAGCACTGGCCGCAGGAGGCTGCCATCCCGGAGGCCAGCGGGCACCCCCTGCACTTCGGGAGGAGTGGGGGCAGTTCCGGCCCTGCCCAGGGGGTGCTGGGGCTGTGCCGTCTGCCGTTCGCTCGAACGTCCCCAGTGACTCACCCTCCGGATAAGCCATCCTTCTTCTTTCTTGTCTTTTCTTTTTTCTGCTCTAGAGAAAAAAATAAACATTTGTGTGCGTAGCACTTGGTGGCTGCGGGGGCCCACGCAGTCCGTAGGCAGGAGACTGGGGGGCAGAGGGTGAGGAGCAGGGCAGGCAGGCCAGGAACACGGTGCCCCGGGATCCCTGCCCTGTGTCCGCCTCTGGCTTGCCTCGCCCCAGGCTGTGGGGCTGTGTGTTGGGGGTACGGTCACCGTGTGGCAAGGGGTGTGACCTGTTGTCACCCCGGGGCGCCCGGGGTCCTTGAGGGCCCTGAAAGCAAAGGACTGATGACTGGGTGGGGCTGAGGGCCTCAGGGCAGCTGAGCAGAGGGCTTATGGAGACAAGATGCCCAGGACCGACCCCTCGTGGGCAGTGCCCGCTGCCTGGGGAGCTGCTGTGGTTCCGAGCCCGCCGTCCTGTGTGCTTGATCGGGGCCACCGGAGGGGCCTTGTTTCCACCTCCCACCAGGCCGTGAAGACCCTTAGCTGTCTGGTGGGCAAACACCTGGGTCAGTAGGATCTCGGGGCCTCTCTCTGGGCTTGAAGGAAAATGCGTCTCCCAGGTATCCTGGTCTTGAGTTACCGGTTCACACTCTGGCCCCAAGCTGTGTGTTCTCACTTTAAGTTTCTCTAGTTGTGTGTCCACACCCCCGGCCTCCCCTCCCCGAGCTGTGTGTTCACACCCCAGCTTCCCCAGCCTTCCCTCCCCAAGCTGTGTGTTCACACCCCAGCCTCCCCAGCCTCCCCTCCCCAAGCTGTGTGTTCTCACTTTAAGTTTCCTTCGCTGTGTGTTCACACTCCTAGCCTCCTCTCCCTGAGCTGTGTGTTCACACCCCAGCCTCCCCTCCCCGAGCTGTGTGTTCACACCCCAGCCTCCCAGCCTCCCCTCCCCGAGCTGTGTGTTCACACCCCAGCCTTCTCTCCCCGCGCTGTGTTCACACCCTAGCCTCCCCAGTCTCCCCTCCCTGAGCTGTGTGTTCACACCCCAGCCTCCCCAGCCTCCCCTCCCCGAGCTGTGTGTTCACACCCCAGCCTCCCCAGCCTCCCCTCCCCAAGCTGTGTGTTCACACCCCAGCCTCCCCAGCCTCTCCTCCCCAAGCTGTGTGTTCACACCCCAGCCTCCCCAGCCTTCCCTCCCCAAGCTGTGTGTTCACACCCCAGCCTCCCCTCCCCAAGCTGTGTGTTCACACCCCAGCCTCCCCAGCCTCCCCTCCCTGAGCTGTGTGTTCACACCCCAGCCTCCCCAGCCTCCCCTCCCCAAGCTCTGTGTTCTCACTTTAAGTTTCCCTAGCTGTGTGTTCACACTCCTAGCCTCCCCTCCCTGAGCTGCGTGTTCACACCCCAGTCTCCCCAGCCTCCCCTCCCTGAGCTGTGTATTCACACCCCAGCCTCCCCAGCCTTCCCTCCCCAAGCTGTGTGTTCACACCCCAGCCTCCCCTCCCCAAGCTGTGTGTTCACACCCCAGCCTCCCCAGCCTTCCCTCCCCAAGCTGTGTGTTCACACCCCAGCCTCCCCTCCCCAAGCTGTGTGTTCACACCCTAGCCTCCCCAGCCTTCCCTCCCCAAGCTGTGTGTTCACACCCCAGCCTCCCCAGCCTCCCCTCCCCAAGCTGTGTGTTCTCACTTTAAGTTTCCCTAGCTGTGTGTTCACACTCCTAGCCTCCCCTCCCTGAGCTGTGTGTTCACACCCCAGCCTCCCCAGCCTTCCCTCCCCAAGCTGTGTGTTCACACCACAGCCTTCTCTCCCCGCGCTGTGTGTTCACACCCTAGCCTCCCCAGTCTCCCCTCCCTGAGCTGTGTGTTCACACCCCAGCCTCCCCAGCCTCCCCTCCCCGAGCTGTGTGTTCACACCCCAGCCTCCCCAGCCTCCCCTCCCCAAGCTGTGTGTTCTCACTTTAAGTTTCCTTAGCTGTGTGTTCACACTCCTAGCCTCCCCTCCCTGAGCTGTGTATTCACACCCCAGTCTCCCCAGCCTCCCCTCCCTGAGCTGTGTATTCACACCCCAGCCTCCCCAGCCTTCCCTCCCCAAGCTGTGTGTTCACACCCCAGCCTCCCCTCCCCAAGCTGTGTGTTCACACCCCAGCCTCCCAGCCTCCCCTCCCCGAGCTGTGTGTTCACACCCCAGCCTTCTCTCCCCGCGCTGCGTGTTCACACCCTAGCCTCCCCAGTCTCCCCTCCCTGAGCTGTGTGTTCACATCCCAGCCTCCCCAGCCTCCCCTCCCCGAGCTGTGTGTTCACACCCCAGCCTCCCCAGCCTTCCCTCCCCGAGCTGTGTGTTCACACCCCAGCCTCCCCAGCCTCCCCTCCCCAAGCTGTGTGTTCTCACTTTAAGTTTCCCTAGCTGTGTGTTCACACTCCTAGCCTCCCCTCCCTGAGCTGTGTGTTCACACCCCAGTCTCCCCAGCCTCCCCTCCCTGAGCTGTGTATTCACACCCCAGCCTCCCCAGCCTTCCCTCCCCAAGCTGTGTGTTCACACCCCAGCCTCCCCAGCCTCCCCTCCCCGAGCTGTGTGTTCACACCCCAGCCTCTCCTCCCCGAGCTGTGTATTCACACCCCAGCCTCCCCAGCCTTCCCTCCCCAAGCTGTGTGTTCACACCCCAGCCTCCCTTCCCCAAGCTGTGTGTTCACACCCCAGCCTCCCCAGCCTCCCCTCCCCGAGCTGTGTGTTCACACCCCAGCCTCCCCAGCCTTCCCTCCCCAAGCTGTGTGTTCACACCCCAGCCTTCTCTCCCCGCGCTGTGTGTTCACACCCTAGCCTCCCCAGCCTCCCCTCCCCGAGCTGTGTGTTCACACCCCAGCCTCTCCTCCCTGAGCTGTGTGTTCGCACCCCCAGCGTCTTGAGCTTTGTACTCACACCTCTTGCCTGGGCTGTGTCAGACTCCCTGGGAGTTCGCCCTCTACCTGCTATTTGACCAAGGCATTGCCCGTCTTAGAAGGTGCAGAGGTGGGACTAGATCCTGGCTCTGACCCCAATGCCTTGGGGGTTGGAGGGACAGTCACTCTGAGTGGGAAGCTGGCTGAGGCCTCTCGGGCAGACCTTGTGCTCTTGCAAGGTAGCACACTATGGCTGCTCTTGGCAGGCCAGCAGCTGAATCTCCCAGGAGAGATGGCTTGGGTGGGGGTGTTGCTGGGCATTGCCACCTCCCCAGCCTGGCCCTCCCTACTGTATTTGGGGCGGCTACTCGATAAATACCTAGCAAGAGGTTGTGTGTCGGGCACGGCCGGCTCTCGACACTGGGGTTAGCAGTGGGTGGCATGGCCCTGCCCCCAGGGAGGCCCCCAGCCCAGACCCACTTCTCACGTGGGTACACCTTCCACATAGACCTGTCACCATGCAGATGGTGTTGAGGCCAAGTTTGACTCCCTGGGCAGCCTCTTGTGTTCCAAGTCTCACTGGCTTTTAAAGTGTGCTTACACAACCATTACACAACCATTGCTCCTTTGGTGCAAAGGGTGGCCTGATCTGGGGCTGTCGCAGCGTGTGTGGTAACGTGGGCTGGCCGTCTTCCTGCACGGGGGCTGCCTCTCTCGATGGGTGCGCGGCACTCAACTTATTTGGTGAGATCACGTGACCCCCAGGGTGTCCCAGTTTCCTGTGGAGCCACCCAGCCCTCTCTGTGAACAGTCAGCCCAGAAGCCCCCTCCCAGGCCCCAAGCCCTGGTCCCCATCTGGGGGTGGGGCTCCTAGAACCTGCAGGTGCCAGGCAGTTAGCGTGGCTCTCTCCATGTGCCGGGGGCCCCGTGAGCTGCAGCCTCCCAGGGCCTCCCCGCTTTCCCCCCGGGGGAGACGTCGTGGCAAGTTCTGCACCAACCCCAGCCCTCTCCGAGGTGTTTATTCACTTTTGCTGTTGGAGAAGCATGTGCTACCACCCAGAATTTTTAAATGGTTTCCATTCTGCCAACGAACCCTCCTCGAACGGGCATCTGAGCGTGGTGACGGAGTCAGTCCGGCTGCAATTCATACACAGCAGGGTGCGTTGTGGAAGGACCCGGTGCGGAGGGGTTGTGGGGGGCAGCATTCAGAGGATGGCTTCAGGAGCGTGCCCTGTGCCGGCGCTGTCCATCCTGGGCTCAGCGAGATGGGTGGGTGCTGATGGCCGGCGAGGGGGCTGCCGCTCCCGCTCCTCTGTGGCCTGAGCCGGGTCCGGGGCCAACAGCCTTGTGCTCACGGCAAGTGTAAGTGCACCCCAGTCGGCACGCTCTGGCCCCTGCCCTCTCTTCGTGCCCCCGGCCCCCTCAACTCCTGCTCTGCAGTGAGGTGGCCCGGTCTCCTCTGGGCTTTGTGAAGGGTTCAGCACTCGGTGGGGGGCTCCTCTGCACGCCCCCACCCAGGGCTGCCCCAAGGAGCGGGGCGCATTCCTGCTGCTCTGCCTTTCTCTGAGGGTGGAGGTGCTCTGGTTTGCTCCCTACTTCCTTCTTGGCCCCGAGTGCGAGGCTGACGCACGGCAGGTGCTTAATAGACTTGGACTGACGGCTGGGGGTGCAGACGGGGAGGAGGGAGAAGGGCAGGGAAGGGCGGTGGGGCGCGCACGGGCAGCCTAACCTGGCCCTGGGGTGGGGGCTCCAGCCTGAGTGGCTCCCTCTGACCCAGAAACGTGCCCTCTGCATGCAGGCCTGATAGCCAGAGACAGGGGCTGATTTGCATGTATTTGCATCTGCACGAACATGCTTCTAATTTCGAGGAGTTTTGTGTTTTTCATCGATGCAAGTGGCCAAGTGGCTTCCCATCCCTGGGTCCAGGGTGGCACAGCTCAGGGGCCGGTGAGGCTGATGGGATGTTTCCAGGCCCTGGCGGCTGGCCCGGCCTGCTGTGGGCCATGGCTGTGGGAGGGGGTGGGGTGGGCGGTGGGCAGCTCCTGACAGACCTCGCCAGGGACTTGGGGGTGACTCTGGGTGGGCTGGGCCTGTGGCCATGGGGCTGTGTGGCTGTTGGCCCTGGAATCCGGCCGTCTTGTCTTCGTGCCAGGCCGGCTGTGGCTCTGCCTGGCTGCTGCTTGCAGGCACAGAATCTAGGTCAGGCTGGTGCAGAGAGGCAGGGCCGTCCAGTGGGACCACAACGGCCCAAGGCAGGGCCCTGACCTGATGACCTTGGCGGAGCGGGGGAGGGCTGAGGGTGCTTCAGTCCTGTGGGGGCGAGGAGGGCTTCGAGTGGAAAGGTGTTGTGGCTGAGGGTGTCACAATGATGGGGGCGAATGCCGTGTGTGCGGCGGGGCCAAGGCCCCTGGGGGCCTGGACATGTGGGTGTGGCTGTGGCTCTTCAGGCAGAGCCTTCCAGAAGCCCCCATCCTTCCGGCTGTCTGTGGCCTCCATTTCCTGCCAGCCCATCCCTTCATTGGCGGATCACCCCATTCTCCCTGCCTCCTCCCACGGGTCTGTCTGCAGCCCCGGGGCTCTGGCCACATTCTGCTTCGCTCGAGGACTGGAGCCCATCTCCCCTCCTGCCCCAGCAACCCTGGGGGCTGCTGTGTTGATCCTGACCACCCTGGCCAGAGGGACTCTGCCCTCCCGACTGCCCCGTCTCCACGGACCCCAGATCCATCCGGCCTTCCTGTTGTGCTGTATTTACATGCTCTGTTCTTCTGCCTGGGAGTTCAGTGCTGTTTCTTTCGGAGCTGTTTGCTGGCTCAGCCGGGCTTGGGGGGACCGTGAGGCAGATTCGTGCCCTGTTTGGGGGGGTGGGCACGGGGGGTCCTGGGGGCAGTGGGAATGCTAGGTTTTAGCAGCAGCCCCTGCCGCCCAGGGCCTCTGTGCTTGGGGTTTATCTGCGTCTGCGGTCTGCTTGGGTCCACTTTTTCCAGCCATCTCCCCGGAGGTCCCTTCTGGAACTCACTCCTGGGGTCGGGGTCTGAGTCCTGGTCTTGGGCCTGCCTCTGCTTGGCTATGAACCGTCTGCCTCAGTTTCCCAGTCTTAGAAGCAAACAGGTTGGACGCGGTGGCCTCCGGGGGTCCTTCTGACTCAGGCACTCTGGGGAGCAGAGGGGACACGCCGAGGCCCCCGTGTCCCTGGATCCCCGGTGCAGGGAGACTCGAGGCCGAGCCCGCCTGTAGTTGGGCTGGTTTACTGCAGCAGGCCATCGGGGAAGCGTTTCCTTGGAGATTTATGTAGGACACAAGTCCGAATACGAAATCCAAGGTGCCCCGTGGAGGTTTTTTGCAGCTGCACATCTGCTCCACTGCACTCGTGGGGAGACGATCGCGCGTAGCCTCTTGTTCCCGGAGGCTGCCACCCAGGCACTGGTCAGGGCCCGTGACCCTGAGAATAGCGAGGCAGTGTCCTTAGGCCCCGGGTCACACAGTGGCCACCAAAGGGGACATTGCAGTGGGACCTTTGGTACAAGAAGGCCTGGCCCCGGGTGTGCCCCCACCTTGTGCCCCCTGCTCTCCAGACCTTCCTCCATGGCTGTCCAGGCCCCTCAGAACTGCTTGCTCTCCCTTGGTCACAGACTGGGAAATGCAGGCCCGAGGGGGTGTGGGTTCTCCTGGGCACACGGGCGGGACAGGGCAGGACTGGAACCAGGGTCCCCGACAGCCAGCAGGGCACTGCCCTGTGTATGCCTCCTCCCATCTCCAATGGTCTTCCCAGCCCCTCCCTGGGCACGGTGCTTCCTGGGATGCGCTCAGGTCAGCCTAGGGCACACAGTGCTGGGCTCGCGTGTGCTGGGTTTTGCTGTCCGCAGGCGGCTGCCCCGACTGTTCCCCTGGCTGGAGGGGGCCTCTGGGGCTCGGGGTCCTGTGGCTGCAGGCACCCCACGCTGGGAGTGACTAGGGCAACACTCCTCCTTCCTGCCTCCGCTCTGCCCGTGCCCCGGCCACCCCCTATGTCTCTGGGGCTCCACCGTCTCTCTTCGGGGCTGTTTTCCTTTCCAAATATCATTTTGTTCATCCCGACACAGGCTGTGCGCTCCCACCAGCCCCTGGGCACACGCACATGTACACGCAGGCCTCTGGGGGTCCCCGCACGCCAGGAGGAGCCCTGGTCAGTGCACGCTGCCCCATGACAGGGGCGACCCAGACAGTGCTTTTGGAGGGTCAGAGGTGTGGGAGCCTCCCCTGCGAGATGACCAGGGACTAGACCGTGTCACAGCTGTCCCAGGGAACCATAGGACTCCCAGCGTGAGAGCACGGGCAGTGCTGGCTGGTGGACGGTGGGCCTGCCTTCTGCCCCCGCCAGCTGGGGCACAGCTAGATGAAAACGCTGAAGGGTCAGGGTGCATAGTGCATGAGGCAAGCTCATAGAACATGTGTGGACCCTCAGGGTCAGCTTTGGGTGGGGAAGCTCAGCACCGTGATGGGGGAGGGGGCTCGGCAGACCCCAGTGTGTCTGTGGCTATCAGGATCAGATTGTGAGTGGCTGCCTGCCTGTGTAGACCCCAGTCCTGAGAACATGTGTGCAGATGAGGAAACTGAGGCACGGAGGGGGACGAGCTCTGCCTACCGACAGGACTGGCTAGGAACCCAGGGACTCTGGGCCCAAGGTCCAGGCTGCCCCCCATGTGTTAAGGCCTGGAGTGGCCTCCTCCTGGCCACGCTTGAGAGCCAAGGGATGGACCCAGCTGGAGCTCATGGCCAGATTGAGCCTCAGACTGGCCCCTGCCCGGTGGTTTAGATCTGGAAGTTCCAGGGAGTGGGGGTGGGCGGATGGCAGTTCTGGGCCTGACATGCAGACCCCCTGAGCTGGCATCCTGGCATCCGGGCCCAGGCTCTGTCTCCAGGGGTGAGGAGGCCCTGCCCTTGCAACCCCAGCTCCCTCGGTACGACCCCTCGGCTCCAGACAGGAAGTGGGTCTGGGCTGATGTGGGTGTCCATGCTATGCAGGCAGGTAGCAGGGAGGCAGGGAGGGGGGCGGGGGTGGGCAGGGGCGGCTCAGGGCAGTGGGCCTGGGGGCGGGAAGCAGGATTGGGGCTCCAGAGCATGAGCTCTCCCCTCTCCGCAAGAGAGAAGGGGTCAGGCTGGGGCCCCAGGCTCACTGTCCTCCCCCCACCGCCCCCCTGTCAGTGTTTGTTTATTCCGGTCTCCTCTTCAAACAAGAAGAAAATTAGACTCCTGGGGGCCTGGCAGGCCCTTCTTCCAGACGTGCATCCCCACCCACTGCCAGCCAGGCCAAATGCTCTCAAAGACAGAATTTTGCTTAAATGCCCAGAAAGGAGATTTAGGAGATCAGAATCTTAAGCAAATTAACATGTGCGGCAGGCGGCTTTTAATCACCGCCGGTAATCACCCACCCGCCCCGCCCCTTGGGGGAAATCAGCTCCAGGCTGTGAGGGGGTGGGACCGGCCCTGCCGATGGATTATTCATCAGAACCTGAACTTGAACCACAACCTCATTTTGCCCACTCCAGGGAGCCGGCCCCTCGCCGGGGGAGCCTGTGTCTGCCTGCCCCTCTCCACCACCCACTCTCCCTTCCTCCTTGGGTTTTGCCTGTCGCCTCTCCCTGCCTCAGTTTCCCCTCTTCTGAGACTTTGGGGTTGCTGGCACTTTCCCAGTGGGGACTGTGTGAGGGGACTTGCAAAGCGCAGGTGTGGTGATGCCGGAGCGGCCCCTCCCCGCTTTTGCTCCTGGCCGCCGCAGGTCGTCTGTGCACATTTGCGCTGGTGCCTTGCTCGGCCTGGTCCCCTCTTCTTGGCCCCACAGACCCCACCTCAGCCCTCCACACTCGGCTGCAGGACCCCCTCCCGGTGTGGCCAGCAGAGAACCTCAGTCACACCTGGCGCTGGAGGGAGGATGTGCCACCGCAGTGCGCACGGGCCCGGGGATCCTGACCCTGCTCAGTGCACGAGTGACCACTGTGGACAGGAAGGTCAAGGTGTCAAGCTCATGAGGGCAGATCCCTAGAGACTGAGGGGCTGGGCTCCACCAGGGGCGGCAAAGGAGGTGGCTGCCCCTTTAAGGGAGCCAGGAGGCAGCCCTGTGGCCTTCCCTGGGCAGGATCCAGGTGGTGGCTCATGTGTCTCACTCCCTCCACACCTGGGGGCCCGGCCTGGCAGGAGGCAGTCACACCCTGGGGTGGCGGCAGCTCAGGGAGCCCCGAGGAGCCCCAGGTCCTCCTGCTCTGGCCTGCCGCCTGCCTGCTGCCTCAGCACCTTCGCCCACATCTCCGTCGACCTCCCCAGGCCACCCTCAGGGCTGTGGGCAGAAGTGGCGGCTTTGGAAGCAGCACCTGAGGCATGAGCAGAGCAGCGGCTCGGGGCAGCCGGTCTCTGTGGCTGATGTGGGGAACGTCATTTCTCTTGGATGCTGGACGCCACAGGTTGAACCAGAACACACCCCAGGAAGAGGCAGGCGGTGCTGGAGCAGGGGTGGGGGCTGCTCCGCACACACCCCACCCCCAGACGGCTCCCTGCTTGGCCCAGGCAGGACCCTAGACCCCAGGATCTTCTCAGGATGCTCACTGAGGGACATGTGGGGAGAGGCAGAGATGGGGCACAGGAGGGGCTGGGATGCCAAGGGGCAGGGGCTGCCACCAGGGGCTCCCGGACCCTCATCGTCATGCTGCGCACACACCCCTAACCAGGCAGCCAGTGAAATGTCACCCTAGCCATCCTGGAAGCACTGGGCATTTGGGGGAGCCCCACGGGGTCGGGGGAAGGTCGTCTGTAATGATCAGAGGGACCCCGTGGTCCCGGGGCGGGGGGGGGGGGGGGAAGCCAACCGGAGGGCATTCCATTCCTGGGGGGAGCTGGCCTGGAGGGAGGGAGGTCAGAGCCAGCTGAGGGTGGCCTTCGGGGCCAGTGCTGAAAGAGCAGGCGCGCCCAACTGAGACCCCACCCCCACCCCCACCCCGCACGCGCCTCCTCCCCCGCCCACTGCGGGGCTGGGCTGTGAAGGGTTAAGGCGGGCGGGGCTCTGGCGGGAGGGGCGGTCCCGGCAGCGGCGGGCTGAGCGCTCGGTGATCGGCCATGGGCGCGCGCTCAGGCGCAGGGACACGCGGGGCCGGCACACCGCCCGAGGCCCCTTGGGCCACGCCGGTAGCGGTGGGGGTGGTGCCCGTGGGCCATGGAAGAGCCCGGGGACCCCGGTGGGCTCAGCCTGGACGAAGGTAAGAGGGAGCAGTAGGGGCTCAAGGAAGAGGCTGTAACTGCCCTGCAGGGAGCCAGGGTCAGACGCTGAACTGCCCATCGGTGACCCACTGAGCCCACTTGGGCAGGGCTTGACCCCTTCCCCCAGGGGTCTCCGGGACAACCCCATCCCATAAGCACCTGCACACCCCTGTCCCCCGCATCGTCCGCCACTGTGCCAGCATCTCTGCAAAAAGTGGAGACAATCCCCATGGGCGGGGGGGGGGAGGAGGTGCCCCGGCGGAGCTGACGGACACCTGACCTCCAGTCTGCCCCGTGGGGCACCAGCCTCAGTGCGGGGGGGGGGGTGTCGGATCTGGGGTATCCTGACCTGTGGGACCCTGGGGGCTCGCCTGGTCCAACCCCCTCCCGCCCCCTTCTCCCAGGGCTGCGCGGGCGCCCCGAGCCTGGTCAGCACCATGGACAGGGCAGCAGCTCCTTCTCCCTGAGGCGCCTTGCGGTGGTTTGCTGAGCCCTCAGGGTTCCGCCAGGCTCCCCCCCACCCTCCCCCCCCCGTGGGAGATTTCTTGCTCAGATCTGTCACTCTGTCCTGACCTGCGGCCCTGGGCACTGCCCTGGGCAGACAGCATAGATCAACAGGGGTGGCAGGCGCCCTCCAAGGCTGCCGGGAGCTGCCCAGCACCAAGGAGCTTAGGTGCAGGGTGTCAGGGCCTGTCCCCGCAGGGACCAGATGGGGCAGCACTTCTCAGGCAGCATTTGCTCCCCGCCAGGAATGGGGAGAAGCAGAGAGGGGAGAGGGGCCAGAGCCACCACAGCTGTAGCTGGAGGGACCGGAGTGAGCAGAACTTCCTGACTAAGGGCTGAGACCCCCCAAGGAGAGTTGAGCTTGTCTTCTGGCCATTTGTCTGGATCCCGGTTGTTCTGGACTTCATTAGTTCTTCCCTCTGATTGGTGTGGACACACGGGAGGGACTGTGGAGCCTCGGAGAGCAGGCGGGGGAGTGGGGACATTACTGCCAGGTCGTCTGAGGGCGAGACCCTGGCGGTGCCTTTGATGAGCTGTGTGACCACAGGCAGACGCCAATCCTCTCTGAGTCCCTTGTGGAAGACAGGGATGGCGTGGAGTTGCCTTGGTAGAGCATGTGTGAGCAGAGTGCGCCCTGTGTGTGTGATGCTCCGGGATGCCTGTCCCCTCACCACCCCCTTCTCTTGCTGAGATGCCCTTTATGCATGGAGGACAGCATGGCAGTAGGGGCTGGTGGTGCAGACACTCCTGACTTGGCTGTGTGCTTGGGCCGCTCGTCGGTACACCCCCTGGATGACCACAGCCCCCATGCCAGTGTGGGGCAGGGGTCCCATAGCGGCTGGTCCTTCGGGAGAGCCTGGCCCAGCACATCCCTGCCTATCTGGCCTGCAGAGAGATCCATGGAATCAGCAGGCAGCCTTGGTCAACCTTGGTCAGAACCAAGGGTTCCGAGGTGCGGGATGCCTGCCTGCGAACCAAGGGGGGACCGGCTGCCCCCAGGGTCCAGGGAGGCCTGACACACCCAGGCTCTGCAGCCAGGAAGGGAAGAGCCCTGGTCCTGGGAGGGGAGGAGGAAGGCAGCAGCAGGGCCTGAGGCCCCTCGTGCCCCCATTGCCTGGGTCAGGGTCTCAGCTGGCCTCGAGGGGGAGACATGTGGCCTGGCCCTTGTCTGCTGGGAGGAGTGTGCTGCGCCCCTCCCCCCACACCCCGGGAGAGAACAGTCTCAAATGTGCAGCTGAGGACAGAGCAGATGGGCTGGAGTCTTGGGTCCGGCCCCCCATCTGCACAGCTAATGAGCTGATGGCTTAGCTTCCAAGCTCCTGGCACCTTTCTCCTGGAAAGCCGGGGGACGGGCAGGGCGTGAGCGAGGGGCGCAGAGGCCAGGACAGGGTGCGGGCGAGGGGCGCAGAGGCCAGCTCCATGCTCCTTGCAGGCTGTCGGGGGCAGAGGCATCGAGGAGGGAGGAGTAATCGGAAGTGCCTGTTTCTTCTGGGACTTTGCTCCCAGCACGGCTTACGTGGGCTTCTGCCGGCTGGACAGACTTCCCGTGTGGAAAAGGCCCCTCGGGCAGGGTGACGGACACCCTTTCCAGGACGGGATGTTTTGTCCGGCTCTTGAGAGCTGGAGGGAGAGGACGCTGCCCGTCCCGAACGGGTCGGTGTGCCAGCCAGGGACAGCTGGCCCTTGAAGACTCCAGGCTGGGGCCTCGGGTGCCGGACGATCGGGTGAAGAGAGGAGGAAGCTGTTCTCAGTCCCAGTGACTCGTGTTGGTCCTGGGTTCACAGTGATCGGGCCCTGGCCCCGGTCAGCTGAGCTGCTGACCTTTGGAAACTGCCTGTTGTTCAGGCCCCTGTGGTGGCACTGACCATGGGCTGGGTGTGGGCGGCCCCTCCTGCACCCTCTCCCAGGTCCACGGTGGGCATGTGAGGGGACGGAATCGAGGGAAATCAGGGTGACACTCAGGGAGGCCCCATCCCCAGCCACACGGGGACAAGATAGAGGGGACTTTAGGAAGTCAAGGTGGGAGAGCCCAGCTGCTTCCGGAGAGTCCTCAAGGTGCCTGAGGCCCCAGGGCTCTCGAGGAAGCTGCCCTGGCTGGCAGGAGCGGCGGGGCCCAGGGACCAGTCCACGGGCTCAGCCTTCTTCTGTTTCCTATTGCCTCCGTGGCTCCGTGCCCACTCTGCCGGCGGCCGTCCAGCCCCGCCAGCTGCCGCCTGCCTCCTGCGCAGGCCCAGGTGGGTGTGGGGTGGGGACGGCCGGTTCCGCCAGTGAAGGGAGGACCCCCAACCCCCCCAACCCGCGGGAGTTTCCTCTCCTCCCAGCAGGCAGGCCCAGTCCATCTGGTGACTTTTCAGGAACATGCCCCCACCCCCAGAGCCGCTGGAAGTCTCTCTCTGCTTCTCCAGCCGCTCCCGGGGGCTCCCGGGGGTAGGCCCATCAGACAAAGCCGACAAAACTGGGCACCTGCCTCCAGGGAGGCCAGGCCGATGTGGCTGTGTGATGGCCATCCTGCCCCCTCCCGGCCTCTGCTCAGCCAGTGCCTGGGAGAGGAGGGCCGGGGTCTGGGACAGGAGCCCCCAGAGCACAGGAACCAGGGCACCTGTGAGGGCAGGCTATAAATAGAGTCCTCTCCCCACACGACTGTCCAGTGTGATTAATGCCACTGCTGTGGCTGAGCTGGGGGCCACCAAGACAGGAGGAGGCAAAGGGAGAGCCACTGCGGGAAAGACCCTCACCGGTGTGAGCAGGCCCTGGGCTCTGCTGGGCAGGCAGAGGAAAGCAGGATATTGGGACCCCCCCCTGTGTTGAAGACCCATGTCCCCGTGGTGCCCAGCAGTCTCGGTGACAGTGTGGTGGCCCATTGCATGGGAAGGGGTTTCTGCAACAGGAGGGCACTGGGCACCGGGCACCGGATACCCACTGCTTCAGGAGCCTGGACAGCTGTGGACTGCTGGCCCCTCACACCCTACCGGGTGACAGACAGAAAGTTCCCGCTGGCCTTCCCTCAGGGCTGGTCCTGGCAGGATCCTGTGTCACCGGCTAGGAATGGGCCAGGCTGCTGCCATCCCCTGCCCGGAAGCGCAGGCACCCAGGGCCTCCGTGGGTGGCAGGTGCGGGCCCGGGCCCGGGGCTGGTCAGTCGGCAGGGGTGGGGCGGGACATCGCTGGCTGCCAGAGCCCGTCTCCACCCGATGGCACTCTCAGGAAAGGGTGGGGTGGCCTGAAGCAGCCCAGAGGGGCAGAGCAAAGTCTGGCTGGTCCACCCCCACGATGCCCTTGGGCCCCCTTGCTTCTGAGCCAGGTGATGCCGCGGGGCTAGGCCCCCCTGCCCACAAAACTCTCTCCTGGCTCTTGCTAGAAGGCTGAGCCTCTGGCCCCACGGCGAGGATGCTGCGGGAGGAGAAAGGCACATTCTGGCAGGTGGAGTGTCCAGCGTGAAGCCCCATCCCCGGCTGCTCCCCTGTCCCCCGGCCCTCCCCCAGTCTTGTCTGGGGCCAGCCCTGGGCCTCGCTGGCCTGGCCAGCCACCACGCCCCCCAGGGTCTGCTGCCCTCGTGCAGACCCTCGGGCCAGTCCTGGCTCCTGTGCCCCCTGGGCGCTGGGCACAGTCACCCTGGAGTCCTGCCTGGGGCGGGGAGGGGGGCTTGAGGGAGCCGACTCGCACTCCCTGATAAAATAAAAATAGTTGGGAGGAGGCGCCCAGACGCGCAGGGGGAGGGGGGCGCGAGCTGCTTCTCAGACGTTTAAATAATCTCCGCCATATGTGTGTGGGCCTGTCCCTCCCTCCTGTGAGGCGCTGGCCAGGGGCCGGGCCGATCCCCCGTGGGTGCGCGCGGGAGCCCGGTGCAGCGGCTGGGGCCTGCTGACCTCTTCCTCTTCTTCTCCACCCAAGCACAGTCTGAGTGCCCACTGCATGCGGAACTGGCCCCGCTGCAGAGCAGAGATGCGGCTCGGGGCGACAGGCGGGGGGCTGAGGACCGGTGAGGGCTGTGGCAGGGACAGGCCGGCGTCCGGGCCAGTCGGGAGCCTCGGGCTCCGTGTGTCCGGCCGTTGCTGTCTGTTCTGAGTCAAGTGGACACGGAAGGGCTCCCTTGAAGATCCTTCGAAAAGGCAGAGAAATGTCGGAGGGGAGAGGGGCTGCGGGAGGGGGGGGGGGCTGCCCAGCCTGGGACCCAGGGCCGGTGCCCTCAGGGAGGGGGGAGGAACGCAGCCCACACCCCGACCCCTGCGCTCGTTTGCTCAGTGAAGGGGCAAGGGAGGGCCTGACCCGTGCGCACACCCATCGTGGACGGGGGCCCGTGACACCTCAAGAGTGCCGGTGAGTGCGCGTGCTCGCACAGGGGAGCCTTTGGGCATGGTTTGTGGGCTTTGTTGCACTTTCCAGCCCTCCCAGGGAAGAGGCGGGGGTGCTGATCGCCCCTGGCCTCTTGCCCCCTCCCGTGTGAGGGCAGGCTCAGCCTCCAGTGTAAAAAGGAAAAAGCCAGTGCTGGCCAGCTTCTGACGGCGAGGACGTTTCCCCCTTGGGGAAGCTGCCACTGTGTCCCGTGGCCACTGGAGGAAGAGAGGAGGGAGAGCCTGAGGGGCATCCTCTGACAGACAGGGAAACTGAGGCATGGAGACAGGCAGGCCGTCCGAGTCAGCGGTTCAGCCACGGTGCAGGGCCGAGCTGAGGAAGGTCATGAGGACCTTTCCTCTGGGGTGTCAGTGTGGGGGGTGCCCTCCCCGTGCCCTTGCCCCACCCGGGGGGGTGTCACCCGTTCATCTGTGCCGGGCACGTCCAGGCACCAGCCTCCTCGGGGATGGCAGCCGGAGGTGCCGGCACTGGCTGGTGGTGGCTAAGCCCTGGAGGCTGGACGGCCACCAGATGACCAGTGACGGCCGTGCCGCGCGCCGGCTCGTGTCACCTCGTGGGGCTGACTTGGCGGTCTTGGCACCAGGGGCCCAGCCTGTGCTTCTGCTGTGGGCCAGTCCCGAATGGCACAGGGACAAGCAGGACAGGACAGGGTGGTCCCTGCCCGGCGGTGCCCTGGGGGATCAGGCAGTATGCAGATGAATATGTGCGGTCTCGTCCAGAAGCCACAGGGAAGGCGGGAGGATGCTCAGAGCAGCAACTCAGGTCACAGGACTGAGAGCCAGGAGAGGTGTGTGGGGCAGGCGTGAGGAGGAAGGGGCTGGGGGGACCCCTTGTGCCCCCTGGAGCCCTCCTGCCCCTTCCTGGCGAGGCTTCTGGCTGACCCGGGTAGGTCAGGTGTGGACTGGTTCCGGGCTCTGGAGGCCAAGTGTGGAGACTGAGCCCCCGCAGGGCTGGTGACATGTAGCTGCTCTGGCGGCCACATCTATGGCACTGTTGGGGCTGGAGGTGGGGACCGACCAGGGAGTGGACTCTGGCTGGGGTCAGGGTGTTGGGATGTCAGTCTCCCCCGGACGCTTTGGGCGGCTGGTGCTCGCAGGCCAGGCGGGGTGGTGGCGAGTGTCCTGGGTGCGGATGGAGTGAGCCCATGGGTGGGGTGGGCTGGGCTCCTGTCCCTCCCGGTGTTGGCCTGGGTCTGCTCCCACGCAGCACCTGGGGTGGGGGTTTTCTCCGGTCCTGGGACCTGTTCCCTTCTGTGACCCTGAGGGAGGGGGTGGGGGCTGGCTCCGGTGACCACCTGTGGACACGGGGGCCCGGCTCGTGCGTTTGGGGACCTGGTCAATGGTAGGTGCCCCTGCTCTGTGCTTGGTTCTTCTGGGCTCTGCTGCCCCTCCCTTAGAGGCCTGGGGCTCAGCCCCTGTGGGGGAGGGTGGGAAGGGAGGAACCTTACCCCCGCTTTGGGGGGCTGAGCCATCGGGGTTCGGGGCCTGTCCTGGGTTCAAGCCCAGCTTGGCAATCGCCTGGGGCATGGCCTTTGCAGGTACCCAGCATGCTCAGCGGCACTGTGGGGGCAACATGGTGTCCCCAGAGTCAGGAGCCCCCCCCGCCACGGTGTCCTCAGACCCTGGTCAGAGTGTCAGAGCTCAGGTGGGGGTCACCAGGGTCTTGCGGGCAACAGAGGGGCTTTGGTGGCAAAGCCCTGCATCAGGCTGGACTGATTGGACCGTCCCCCGCCGGGTCAGTGAGGACCACCCTGGGCTGGCTGAGGAGGACTCAGGGGTGAAGGGCCACTCAGTGTGGGCCCCCTCCTGGGCTCCCTACCCAGGGAGATTAGGGCACCAGAGCCCCCCTGGCTGATGGCGGGAGACCATTGATCTGGGCTGAGAGCCCAGGGGCCTGACCCGAGGATGGCAGGGTGTGGCCGGCTCAGGGAGCTTTTGTCCGGGGGGAGGTGAGAAGACCCCCAGAAAGGGGCCAGGCGTGGGGGAGGAAAGAGGCGCAGGTGTGACCAGGTGTAACCTGGGTTTGAAGAGCCGCAGGCTTTGAGGCAGGAGGGGATGCCCCAGCGTCAGGGAGGGCCCGCCGATGGAATGGGGCCGTGACACAGGACCGGCAGGTGCGGCCTGGGGAGCCAGCCTCGGACCCGCCTCCCGGCCTCCTGCTCTGGTCCCTCTGCCCCGCTCCAGCTGCCCCCCGAACACGCAGATGCTGTCAGGGCTCCGCAGCCGCGTCTCCTGGAGGAGACCCAGGACGCTTTCTCTTTCTAGAGGCTGGTGGCTTCCTAACCTGATTCCACACAGCGCCGCCTCCTGAAGGGACTGACTCGGAGCCGCTCTGGCAAAGGCTCCTAATTGGGTTCTGGCATTTGGCTTTGAGTCGACTGCGTTGGCTCTGGTCAGGTGGGGCCCTGTTCCCTGTGGTCAGCCCGGGACGCCCATCACTAACTCCTCATGGCCTGCCGCCTCCCCACCCCCCGCGCCCCCGCTCCGACCTCGGACCGGGCTGTGCCCAGCTCTGTGGCCCAGGCCCCAGCCAGTCGCCTCTGTGCTGGGGACGGAAGGGTAACAGCCCAGTGATGCCTGCGTAGGGGGCACGCGGGGGACCAGGGGCTCGGGGGCTCAGCGGCAGACGGGCTCCGAGGTCCTCGGGACCGGGCGCCAGTCCTCGCGGCTGCTGGTCGATGTGACCGTGAGGTGGGGTTCTGCCCCTCAGGCCTCGCGCCCTGGGAGAGGGGGGCGTGCCACCGTCTGTCTGTCTTTGTCCGGCTCTCCTCCTTGTGCCCAGAGCTGCCCGCCCCAAAGGGCTGTCCTCGTCTGGGCCTTCCCTGGTGTGGCCGTGAGTGGGCCTCGTGTCCGGTCAGCAGATGTGCAAGCAGGTCCTCCCTGGGCCCGGCTCTCCCCCTCCAGGCCGGGCCCGCCAAGGGAGGGCAGCCTCTGGAGGCAGAGCTCGGCGACGAATGCGCCCAGGGCAGTGGGCCGCCTCCCGGAGCGCTCTGCCCCAGGGGCTGGTCCTTGGGAGCTGAGGCGGCACAGCCGGGGGCCCGGAGCAGGATGAGGCGTCTGGGAGTCCGGGACCCAGGCTCGGGGACCGGCAACTGTCCCTCCAGGGCTAGGAGTCGAAGCAGAAAGGGGCCCCCCGTGTCCCAGGCCCTCCCCGGGCCGGACAGCCCTGGGCAGGCAGCCCGCCCAGCTCGGCTCCTGGTTGCGGCCCACGGAGGGCTGGACACTGAGGGTGGGGTTCTGCTGCTCCCGTCACCCCTCACCCCCACTCCGGGGACCACAGGAGCCCCTCAGAGCCCCTGGCAAGTACCAGGGACGTGGGCTTGGGAGCTGGGGATGCTGGGGCGCAGGCTGGGACAGAGAAGGGGCAGCAGGGAGGGCGGTGGGGGCACAGTGGACGGTCCCATGAGGACCGTCACCCCAGGCCTTACAGCGGTGTTCTTTGGGTCCTGGGGTGGCCTCTCTGTCTTGCCTGTTGTCGCTCAGCCGGGACGTGGGGGCTGCCCGCTGCCCTCCTGGTCTCCAGCTGGGAGTTCCCTTGGCCTAAATCCTCTGGCCAGCTGGGCTGGACCCGGGCTTGGATTAGCACAGGGGATTGGGCAGGGTGTGGGCGGGGCTTGCAGAGGCCCTGCAGTTGCCCTGCCCTCAGACTCTGGGACGCTGCTTCTTTGGGGATCCCTTCGTGGCCCTGGCGGATGGGCAGGCTGACCTGGGGGCCATCTAGGACGGCAGGTGACGGTTGGGCCAATGTCAGAGGGACCTGGGAGCAGCCCCGCGGGGGCCTCGCAAGGCTCTAAGCAGGAGGAGGAAGAGGAGGAAGAGAGAAGGAGGGCCCGTGGAGCCCCTGTGCCACCCGCCATTGCCTGACCTGCTGCTGAGGCGGGGTGGGGGACGCGGGCGTCCTTTGGCCTCTGTGAGCCACCCCTGGCCATCGTCCTAGCATGTCTGTCCCCTGGCCGTCTACCCCCAGCCGGACCGGGGGAACAGTGGCCTGCCTGGCAGAGGCCCTCCTCTGGGTCGGAGCGAGCGTGGCCGTGTCCCCGCCGTGGCAGCTTGGCCCGCTAGGTAAGGGGGCAGGCCTGGCCCTCCTCGGCGGGAGCCCCGCCTCAGAGCCACAGGGGCCAGGAGGGTGGGGGCTGCTTCTGGGAGTGCAAAAGGCCCCCCTCCTCCAAAGCAAACCTATGACCTCCTGCCCCTCGGGTCTCCCTCTGGGGGTCATGGGGCTCCCGCTGCACCCCCGGCCCACCTGTCTGACCCCAGGGCGCCAAGCAGGCAGCGGGGGAGGGGTGGTGGGGGTTTGGGGATCAGGGGCAGGGCTGTGGTGGGCATGCTGGCTGGGCACTCAGGTGGCTATAAAACTTTTGCTGAGGGGTCCCTGGCACTTTGCAGGGGTGGGGGTGGCACCTTCAGCCGGGATGGGCTGGGGCTAGCGTGCTGGTGAGGGACGAGACCGCGCCTAGAGGGGGGCAGAATTCCCCTCACTGGTGTGAGACAGGGGTGGGGTGGAGGCCTGCCCGGCTGGTGATGAGAAGGTTGTGTCTGTTCTAGCTGGGCCGGCCCACGGAAGGCCCCACGTGGGACTGTGTCCCGCGCCCCCGGGGCCTGGTCTGGGTGCCCCTTCTGGAACCTGTTCTGGCCTCTGCGCCCGCCCCTCTCCCCCTGTCCTGCTTTATCTCTCCCCTCTTGCTACCTGTGCACCAGCAGCCTCACCTGTGTCCTCATCGCTCGGTGTCTCTGTGGAGCTCAGCCTCCCTGTGGGACCTCCCACCACCACCCTGGAGTGTGAGGAGTCCCACTGGCTGATCTCCTCGGGTGGCATTGCCTCCAGGGGGTCCCTTAGTGGGTGGGTCATGTGGGGTTGAATTATCAATGCTGCAGCGTCCTGGGCTTTCTGTAAGTAGGTGTGAAGGGCCCGGGGGGCTGGGGCTGACCCATCCCCGGCCTGGAGCCCCAGAGCCTGCAGCCTCTCCAGCCCTGGGGGGCTGCTGGCCTGGCTGGGACCCCCTCCCCTCAGGACCTGGGAGACGTGAGAGCTGCAGACAGGAGGCCAAGTGGACAGAAGAGGGGAAGGGAGGGCGGGGAGGGGTGCTGGGAGGAGGGTTTGTGTTCTGGAGCTGAAGCCTGGTGCTGCCTTGACCTCCCAGGGCCCCGCTCTGTGGCCTCTAGGGACAGACCCTCACCCTTCCTGCAGGGAGGAGGAGGAGGGCGGCTTTCCCCAGTGGCACGGGAAGCAGGTGCAGGCTCCCAGGTTAGACCACGGCCTGGCCACCCACAGAGGCCCTGCTGCACGGCAGCTCCTGAGCGTGGCCTCAGCCACCACAGCCCCTCGTGTGTCATAGGCATTGGGGCAGGTCACGGCAGTCACTGGGGCTGGGATGGACACGGTGGCTGGAGTGAAGCGAAACCAAGCTGCAGAGGAACAGGGTCCTGCCTGGGACCCCGCCTGGCCCGGGGCAGTCGGGGAGGGTGGCCGTGGCCGGGGCTGGGTGGCTCGGTCTGTTTCTGAGCTTGGGCCTGTGGCCCGGGCCAGCGCCTGGGGGTATGAACCCGCCCCCGCGGAGGGCCGGCGGGCGGGCGGGCGGACGGTCTCCGCACCCCTTGTGCACGGGGTGGTGGGCGGTAGGGCTGGCCCGGCTCTCACGGCGCCCCGTCTGTCTTTGTGTCGGTTGTCTTCTGCCCGCCGTGTCCATGACGCCCAGTGGAGAGATGCATGAGCGCCATGCAGGCGGGGACACAGATGGTGAAGCTCCGCGGCAGCTCCAAGGGCCTGGTCCGCTTCTACTTCCTGGACGAGCATCGCTCCTGCATCCGCTGGCGCCCCTCGCGCAAGAACGAGAAGGCCAAGAGTGAGCAGGCGGCCTTGGGGGCGGGGGGAGCTGGGGGCTGCCTTGGGGGAAGCGGGCTGCCCTGGGGGGCGGAGCTGGGGGCTGCCCTGGGGGGGAGCGGGCGGCCACCAGGCAGCTGGGGAAGTCTCGGGGGGCCTCCGGGCCCGACACAGGCATCTGGTTGGCCTTACAGTTTCGAGGTGATCTCTGGGCGTCAGGCGCAGAGGGATCAGGGCCCCATGCCCTTCAGGACCTGTAGGACTGTGGGGACCGAGAGCCCATCTGGGATGGTCTGAGGAGCAAAAAAAAGGCCCTTCCTTCAGGGTAGCCGGGTCTAGACCTGCCGTAAACAGAGAGAGAGACCCTTGCGGGGCACATGGAGGGCAGGGCTTCAGTGCCACATGTTAGCTCAGGCGACCTGGGGCATGAGGACTGGCATGGGGCGTGGGGGCTGCAGGGCCACCCGGGGCAGGAGGGGGCCTGGGCTGGAGGGTTCTTGCAGGGGTGGAAGGGCGAGGTGGACGTCGGAGCAGGGCCTGTCAGGGACCAGGCTGGAGGCAGGAAGGAAAACGTCAGGGTCCTCCCAGGCCCGGAGAGACCCAGCTGCACCAGGGCAGGGCCTCAGCCCCGCAGTTGCCAAGGGCACAGCTGCCGCCATGGGGCCTGGGAGCCTTGGCGAGGAGCCCCTGGGAGGCATCCTGGTGGTGGTGGTGGGGGGGGGTGGTGCATGGGGCTGCCCTCTGGGCCCATGATGCTCAGATGGGGCCCCTCCTCTGGGCCCGGCACTGCTCCCCGTACTGGGCATCATGTGGGAGCGGGTGATAAGGCAGGGGTGGGCAGGCCGGGACTGGGGGAGGCCGTGTGTGGTACTCAGACCTGACTCTAGCCTTGGAGGATCCCGAGGAGGGAGGAATGGGGGGCAGCTGTCCTCTGCCAGCACCCCCTAGTCTAGGGCCCGGGACCCCCGCCCCTGCCATGCACACCCACGCATGCAGGGAACTGGAGAAGAGAGGTGGGCAGGCCCCCCGCCCTGTAGGCGGGCTCTGTACTCCCGGGAGCTCAGGGGGTGGGAGCAGAGGACAGGAGGGACACCCCCCCTCACTGCACGGACGAAGTCCCCCCTCCATCACAGCTCTGCCCAGGATAACTCCCAGAAGGGCACGAGTCTCCCCACCATCACTGCCCTGCCCAGGATAGCTCCCAGAAGGGCACGGAGCCCGCCGGGCAGGGCTGCAGGAGATGGGCGGGTGGTGTTGGGAGGTGGTGAGAGCTGGCAGGAGGGTGCGGTGGTCGGGGCCCAGCCCAGGGGGCCGGGCTCCCAGAGGGGATGCCTGTGCCCTGCACGGCTGGGAGGGGCCCTGCCGCCTGTGCAGGAACAGACCTGAGAACTCGTCTACTCGCGGTAATTCAGCTTTGGAACGGAGGCCCCGTGGAGCCCCGGGTGCTGTGGCCAGTAATGAAATCCTTGGTGGACCCGGAGCTGGTGCCCGCCGGGCAGGACCCCGCCGCACCCCTGGCCCCGCGGCCTGCTGGAGCCAGAGCCTCCCAGGGAGGCGGCGCGGGATCAGGCCAGTCGCCCTGTCAGAGTGGAGACGCGAGCTGGCTGGAGCCTGACGGACAGAATTGGCCTGTCTGGGCTCCCTCACCCTGCAGCCTCGGCTAGTGCAGAAGCCACGCGCCTGGGGTTGCTAACTAGGGGGAGGGGGCTGCCCCCGAGAGCACGAGCCTTTCTCACACCCCGGGGGAGTGGGGAGCAGCCCTCAGGGTCAGAGCAGAGCAGGGAGGGGTGGGCTCCCCAGCCTCAGCACATGTGTACTTTTTCTTTTCCCCACCCTGACGGTCCCTTGAAACACCCCTTCCCCGGCTCCCCCAGCCTCAGATGGGAAGGGGACCCACAAGGGGACCGGCCTTGTCTCTCGCGGGCCGAGCGGGACAAGCCGCTGCGGCGGGCGGGGGCGCCAGCCCCTGGGGACAGGCTGTGACCGGCGGCCGCCCCTGCCTGCCCGCAGTCTCCATCGACTCCATCCAGGAGGTGAGTGAAGGGCGGCAGTCCGAGATCTTCCAGCGCTACCCAGACGGCAGCTTCGACCCCAACTGCTGCTTCAGCATCTATCACGGCAGCCACCGTGAGTCGCTGGACCTGGTCTCGCCCAGCGGGGACGAGGCGCGCACCTGGGTCACGGGCCTGCGCTACCTCATGGCCGGCATCAGTGACGAGGACAGCCTGGCCCGGCGCCAGCGCACTAGGGACCAATATCCTTGGTCTCGGGGGGCGGGTCCCTGGGTGGGGCTCTCCCGCCCCTGGCCGGGTCACATGTTTGGGGGAGGGGAGGGGAGGGCGCGCTGGGCCTGCTGGACCCGTGTTTGTCCCTGACTCGGCCCTAAAGTGGCTGAAGCAGACATTCGACGAGGCGGACAAGAACGGGGACGGCAGCCTGAGCATCGGCGAGGTTCTGCAGCTGCTGCACAAGCTGAACGTGAACTTGCCCCGGCAGAGGGTGAAGCAGATGTTCCAGGTGGGGTCCCCTGCCTCGGGCACCCCGGGCACAGGCTCTGTGGGGCTGAGGCTGCGTCCGGAGAGGAGGGGCCCTGCCTGAGCGGCGGGAAGTCCTGGGCGGGGCCTCTGGGCCCACAGTCAGTGAGAGGCGAGGAAGCGGCTTGCCCCTCGCCCTGTGCCCTGCGTCTGCTGAGATGCCCCAAGTGGCCGCCTCTCTCTCTGCAGCTGTGCGGGGCCCTCCCTGGCAGCCTAGGTATTTGGGGCAGGTGTGGGTCCCTGAGGGAAACCACCCAAAGGAGGCTGCACCCCCTTTCCTCCACTCCCCCCACCGACTCCCCAGCCTTGATGAGGCACACCGGCCTGGCGGGGTCCAGGGTGCACACTGGCCCGTGTTGCAGCCTCAGCTCTGGCTCCCCGCCCCCTGCAGCCTCCCGGTTGCAACCACCCCGGTGTTAGAAGTTATGAAAATGCATCTGTCAGCTGGGAGGCGGCCTTTATTGTCTGTAATTAGTTTCTCTCTTTCCGGAACTCCTGCTGGAGCAGCGGGGAGGAAAGGTGGCATCACTGGGTCCCGGTTTGTGGAGTTGATGGGCAAGCAGACCCAGGAGGAGGGCGCTCTCTCTCTCTGTCTCTCTCTGTCTCTCTCACGCGGGCACATACACACACACACACACACACGCACAGAGCCAGCTGCTCCACCAGGCACGGCCCCCGGTGGCTTCACTTGTGCTCTCACCATAGACAGCTGGTGGTTCTTGGCCAGAGCGGGGGTGGGGACCCCGCAGCTCAGAGCACAAGGGTCTGTGCATGAATGAAGGGGCGAGTGGGATGCTCTCGGGCTGCTGGTCAGGGACTAGGGGGGCTCACAGGGCCCCTGCCCGGGCAGTGAGGAGCTGTCAGATGGCTCAGGCCTGAAGATCAGCCCCCCACCTGTACCCTGCCTACCCTACCTCCAGGGACAGCTCTGGGCTGAGAGGCCCTTCCAGAATGGAGAGGCTGTCAGGGGCCAGGCAATAGGCTGGCTTAGAACTTGGGGTCCAGCTTGGCCGGTGAGGTGGGAGGAGAGGAGTGTACCCTCACAGAATGGGGTGAGCGTGCACAGAAAGGTCCAGTGCAAAGTCCTGGCTTGAAGATGCACCACGCTGGGAGCTCTGGGGAGCCCATGCCCACCTGCCCCTCTTCTAGGGACACTGGGCCTCTCACGTGCTCTCTGGGCACAGGGGCTCCCCACAGAGCCCTCTGACCAGCCCTCGGCCTGGCTGTGTCTGGGCTCCAACCAGATCCCCTTGAGGAATCCCAGAGCAGTGGGGACAGACCCTGCGGCCTATCTGTGGGGCCTGCAGGTGGGGCGGACTCCGGGCTGGCTCTGGAGGGGGAGTGAGCAACAGGGGTGGGAGACTGATGTTGGCCTAGAGCTGGGGACCCCAGGCCCTGGGTAGCTCAGACCCCAGCAGCCTTGTCCACGGTAGTCCCTGAGTGCCTGGGCCTCCCTGGCCATCTTTGCGGCCGACCTTGCGGGGCTCTGGACCCCAGAGAAGGAGGGCTGGCCTCCAGCCAGGCAGAGCAGCTCTGATAATTAGCATCACTCCGGTGGTCGAGGAGTCTCTGTATTGTTTCCACCACCTGGAAGCGCCTAATCAAAGGAAAGATCTGTGTGGTGGGTAAAGAGCGCCTTGAACATAGTTTCAAGTCTGAGATAACAGTGGAGTGCAGGCCCAGCCGAACGTGCCTTCACCTGCTGCAGTCACAGTCTGTGGAAAGAGGGGCCGAGGAATTACATCAGGAGGCAATTCTGGGGCTCAGAGGCCGGGTCTGTCCTTAAGGGTTTCCCGAGGGCTTCATCCTCATAAAATATTCTCATTCACCCCGCGGGCTGGCAGCTGGACAGAGAGCAGGCAGCCACCCCGCCCTGGGCTCCTGGCCGGACCGCCCAGCACAGAACTTGGGGATGGGGGGAGGCCAAATCACCCTGCGGGCTGGACACTCGACACACTGGGAATCTCTGCCTGGCTCCAGCCACACTGTGGGGAGGGCTGCGGGCCTGGCTCTGTCCCAGGGGGGTCCTTTGGTCTGCAGTGTGAGCCAGAGCCTGCAGCCAGAGCCTGGCTGAGCCTGCCGGCTCTCAGACCCAGGGCTGTCCTCAAACCGAGCTCCAGGCACAATGAGGTCTTTGTCTGGTGTCTTCTGGGCCCCTGCGCATGTGGCTCTGGGCTCTGGTCCTGTCCCAGCCTTGGCACAGACGCTGGGGTCCTGGGGTGGGATGCTGGGACCTTGCTGGGTGTCCACTTCAGTGCCGAGCCAGGACTGGCCTTCCCAAGAGCAGTACTCTGCCTGGGGACAGGGACATGGGGGTGGCTGTGGCCACTTGATTCTCTGGTGATGCTTCTGGTTCAGAGAGGGCCTCAGGGACGTGGCACCCACCCCCCAGCCACCCCAGATTGTGTCACCACATAAGGAAAGACTCCAGATGGCGCTCAGAGCCGGAAGTGCTGCTGTCCATGGTGCTGACCCAATGTCAATGCCTGCTGTGCAGCCAACCTCCAGACAGGTCCTTCTCACACCCCACCCCCACCCCACCAGCCCTAAGAACTGGGGCTCTGGATCAGCACCTTCTACGGGACCTTTCTTGTCCATTCCCAGGGATCACCGTGGCCCCAGGGCACCTCAGGCTCCTCTGGGCAGCCTGGCCTCTAGTCGCTGGGTGCCCTTGTCCTCTGTGTCTGTCCCTGGCCTTGGCGTTTGGTGTTCCCAGGGTCTGACACTTCAGTAGATGCTCCCTGAGTAAGTGGGTTCATGAAGAAGTTCATGGTCTCACTGGGGTCACGGTGGGTTTGCCCCCGGCGGTTCCTGCAGGAGTCGTGTGAGCTGCCCTGTCCGCAAGACAAAGACAGTGGCCAGGTCCTCTCATCTCTGCTGTGGAGACTGAAGCCTGGACACTCTTGTGCACCTTGGGGCCTTGTGCTTTTCTAATCAATGGGCAGCAATTGTAATTACAGGCTCACAGCCCAGGGTGGGCATTAACTCCAGGGTGGGGTGTCAGCTCCCAGAGTGCCGTATTGATTCCAAAGTGAGGTGTTGACCCCCAGGATGGAATGTTGGCTTCCTGAATAGGGTGTTGGATCTCAGGGTAGAGTGTTGACTCCCAGGTGAGATGTTGGCTCCAGGGTGGGGTGTTGACTCTAGGGTAAGGTGTTAGCTCCAATGTAGGGTAGAGGCTCCCAGAGTGAGGTGTTGGCTCCAATGTGGGGTGTTGACTCCAGGGTAGGGTGTTGGCTCCCAGTTTAGAGTGTTGGTTCCCAGGAGGGGCATTAACTCCCATAGTGGGGTTTTGACTCCAATGTTGGATGTTGGCTCTCAATGTGGGGTGACTGTGCCAGGTGTAGGTGCAAGTTGACCATGAAAGACTGGGACTGGGAGGGCAGGGTCAGATCTGTGTGAAAGGATCACTCAGTGGCTTCTTGGTGGGAGAGTTGGAGCGAGATCCCGGTAAATTCACTGCTGCAAGGATCCCAGGGAGCTATCGGGGTGGGACATTGGGGGACCCAGAGGCTTTGGCTTGCAGGAGGCAGACACAGATGACCACCAGGGTACGCTGAGCTTTGAGGAGTTCTGTGCCTTCTACAAGATGATGTCCACCCGCCGGGACCTCTATCTGCTCATGCTGACCTACAGCGACCACAAGGACTACCTGGACGCTGCTGACCTCCAGCGCTTCCTGGAGGTGGAGCAAAAGGTGAGGGCACGACGGCAGGAGCAGGGTCCTGGCGTATATGGCCTCACCTTTGGCTCCCGGGGCACTTGAACCAGTTCACTGTGACTGAGAATCCTTCAGTCTGGAAGGATGGGCCACAGCCTGACCCTCAGGGTCCTCAAACCTGCCTCCACTTAGTGAACCTGCTTTGATTCCCATCATGGGCCATCCCAGCATATTTCAGGGTGTGTCCCATGGAGGCCCTGAGTGGGTGGCTCCTCGGTGGGCCTCTGAGCGGCTCAGCCATGACCACAGATGCCCTGAGCCTCCTCAAGGGACCCTGCACTTGACCACAGCACCTTCAGCATGGAGCACCTCGTAGAACTGGGGTTCCATGACCCAACCTTCCCACCTGTTCCAGCCACGGGTCTGACTAGCTTGTACCCCCTGAGCCCCAGGCCCGTTACCACTACCTTTGACCCATTTGTCCAGCAGATGCCCAGATGCCTCCAAGTGCCAGGGGGGCTACCCACCCATTTCTCTTGACTCTAGGCCTTCTTGTCTATACCAAGAGGCCTGCTGCTTCCTGGGCACCGCCCTGCTGACTGGGGGCCCAGTGTCCGGAGGCTCAGGGATGTGGGCCCCTCAACCTTGGCCCAGGCAGGGGCTGGGTGTCACCTGCTGTGGCAGGCAGGAGGCTGGAAATCCATAGTGGGAGAGGGGAAGGCCAGTGTCCCCTGAGGAAAGAGTGTCCCCGTGGTGGGGCCCAGGCAGTGTATATCTCCCACCCTAAGGGCTGGTGGGAGGCGGCCGTGAGGACCAGCATCCACACTTATAACTTCCTGGGATCCTCAGGGACCCAGTTTGGGGCAGAGAGTGGGAGGGGCAGTCAGCCTTAGGTTAGAGGCCACGGGCAGAGGCTGCTGGGCAGGGCCGGGGGCTGGGTGGCTGGAGCAGCTGTGGCACCCAGGCTGGGTCTACACGTATCTACCCAGGATCTCCACCCCCCCCACCCCCCGACTGTCCTGGGTTGGTGTCTGCCCCACCTTACCCCACGTGGCCGTCCTCGGGGCTGTGCTCCCAGGACCCCTCCCCGCTACTCATACAGTTTGCTGGGGTTCCATCCGCGTGGAAGTGTGCCTGCCTCCTCTCCTGTCCTCCTAGGGGAAGCCCTGGGGTCTGACCCAGGCAGGAGAGGCTGGCACCAGCCTGGCTGGATGCTGATGCCCCGGGCACCTCACTCCCAGCCCAGCCACTGTGGGCAGCATTGGGATGAGGCCGTGGGTTCTCTGTCCCTGTTGCCGGTGTACGTGGGGGTGGAGGGTGGGAAAGTGGCCCTGTCTGGGAAGGGCAGTACTGACTCATTATTCCCTACCCTTTGCCCTAAGCTTTCCAGAAGCTTTTCCCTATATCTGGGGCCAAAGCTGTCCACCAGGTGGGTGGTTTGAGCCCGGACCCAGCCCCCAGACTCTGGGCCTCCCAAGGTCCACAACTACTCTGGGCTCTGACCCTATTTGCCCCGCTTCCCCGCTATCATCTGATATCCCTCCCCCACCCCTGCCTACACGGGACTTCCTAGAAGCCCTGCTGGTGAACTTGCTTCCGGGAACTGAGGGCTCCCGGCCTGGGCTGCATGGCAGGGCCCTGGGAGACCACTCAGCCTCCGACCAGGGCAGGGTGGCGGGGGTGGGGGGCGGCATCGATGCCCAGGGCCGCTTGGGCTCGGCTTCCGTGTGCAGCTTTCCCGAGATGGATGTGGGTTAGGCAGCAGGGGGAGCCAGGTAGGGGAGGCTCCCTGTGCCCCTGGGGCTCCTCCAAGGTGGGACCGGTTCTCCTGCACCTTCTCACACATAGGGCTCCCTGCCAGGCCTGCCCTCGTCTACAGCTCTTGAGACCCCGACACGGTGGGAATGAGGGGTGGGCCAGCTGATGGGACCAAAGACCCCTCCCCTGCATCAAGGATCCTGTCCGACACAGCTCTTCCAAAGCCATGTGATCCACCAGTAGTCCTCCGGCCACTGAGTCCCAAGTCTCACGACACTGAGTGTAGCCGGTGTGCCTCCCAGTCAGGGAAGCACCCTGCAGGCGCCCGAGCCTCCCCCTGACGCCCACCGTGGGCAGTCTTGATGCGACAATCGGAGGCAGCCTGGGAGGCGGCGGTGGTGCAGAAGGAGGAGCGGGGGGGGGGGGGGGGAGCTGCCTGAGGCTAGCCCGGGGCCAAAGACGGGCTAGCCTGGGCTGAAGCCCCTACTCTGGCCTAGATGACGGGGGTGACCCTTGAGAGCTGCCGGGACATCATCGAGCAGTTTGAGCCCTGCCCAGAAAACAAGAGCAAGGCGGTGCTGGGCATTGACGGTGAGCGGGGCATCACTGCGGTCCGGCTGTCCCGGCGGGCTGATGGGCAACCTGGGGGCCTGGACAAGTGGCCTGGGCAGAGAGTTTACCGTTCCACGTGGCGGGGGTGGGGGGCGGTCCTGAGATGAGCCCCGTGGCGGGGGGGGGGGGGGCCTGGCACGCAGGCGCTAAGCACCCTCCCACGCTCCCCACGCAGGCTTCACCAACTACACTCGGAGCCCCGCCGGCGACATCTTCAACCCAGAGCACCACGGTGTGCACCAGGACATGACGCGGCCACTGAGCCACTATTTCATCACCTCGTCCCACAACACCTACCTCGTGGGTGACCAGCTCATGTCCCAGTCCCGGGTGGACATGTACGCCTGGGTCCTGCAGGCCGGCTGCCGTTGTGTGGAGGGTGAGCGGCGGGGGCCGTGGGAGTCCGAGCCCCCCTCGGCCCGGGGGCCTTGGGCTCCGGGGGTCTCTGAGCAGGGTGTCTGCCCTCCTTCCCGGGCAGGGGCTGTGATAGGCCTCTCCTGGTGTTAGTTGCTGAGCAAGAGGACTGACCCCAGTCAGTCCGCGAGCCGCGGGTCTCTGGGCATCGGCGGCCAAGCTCCTGGAGCTGGCTGACGTCTGCCTTCCCGCAGTGGACTGCTGGGATGGGCCCGACGGGGAGCCCATTGTGCACCATGGCTACACTCTGACCTCCAAGATTCTCTTCAAAGATGTCATCGAGACCATCAACAAATATGCTTTCGTCAAGAATGAGTGAGTGGCTGGGACGGGGGCGGGGGTGGGGGAGGGGCTCGTGCGGCCCTTCCTGCTACTCCCCCACATGCTTTCTTGGGGGCAGTGTTTGCAGAGGCCAAGGGGCTGATCTGGGGGTCCCTCGTTGAGGCTGAGGGTCAGGGAAGGGAGTGGAGCTGCAGCTCCGGGGAGAGGGAGGGCAGCGGGCGCAGGAACCGACAGCGGATTGGCTGAGCAGGGTGCGTGTGCGAGCAGCCCCCGTCCACACACACTTGGCGACCCCTGCTGTCAGCCGCCCTCAGCCGTGGTGGCTCTGGCACTAATTACCCCCGAGAAGCTACTCTGTGTCCAAACTCAATTTGCTGTCACTCAGCTGTAGCTACAGACACCGTTGAACAGAATCCTATTTAGTTTCTGGAAATAGAAGACCGCTCCCCTGCCCCCCCCCCCCACACCCCAGTCACCTTCAAGTCCTGGTTAAACAAGGCTCAGAGGTAAGAAAAGAGCTAATTTAATGAGGGAGGGGAAGAGAAGCCAGATTGAGGACATAGAAATAGAGGGGCCCCTCCTGAAAGAGCTTGCCCGAGCTTTGTCTCGGGCTGTCAGGAGGGAGTGGGAGTGAGGAGTGGTGGCCTGGTGCCTAGACTTGCAGGTGAGAGAGGCATCTCAGGGTAGGGGGGCTGAGGCAGACAGATGTCCTGTAGCTGCCAAGGACCCAGGGACGTGCTAGGGTCTCAGGATGGGGCTTGCCTCTCATGTGCCAGCATAATCTTTGCAGACATAGGGTTCTTCCCTAGGCCCTTGTGCCACAGGCTTCAGTCCCTTGCCCGGGAAGTAGGGAGAATACCTTCCCGCCAAGTCCTGTTTGTCCTCTCTGCACCACAGGACTCGCCCATCTCTTGCTCTGATTCATGCCATCTAGGTCTGGGTCACCTACATTTTCTAAAAGGATCATGTTGCCTTTCGACAAAAATCCAAGTAAAATGTGCACACGGTTAAAAAAATAAATCAAACAGGGGCACCTGGGTGGCCAGTCGGTTAAGTCCAACTTTGGCTCGGGTCATGATCTCACGGTTCGTGGGTTCAAGCCCCATGTCGGGCTTTCTGCGCACAGAGCCCACTTTGGATCCTCTGTCTCCCTCTCTCTCTGCCCCTCCTCTACTCACGTTCTCTCTCCTCTCTCAAAAATAAATAAACGTTAAAAAAATTAATAAATAAATCAAACAACTGAGGAATGTGTAATGAAAATGCCCATGCTATACTCCCTATTCTGCACTATGAAGGTGATAACAATGTTCTACCAGATGGAATGTGCCAGGCTTATATCTACTTTTCTTATGGGGCCGATGTTGGGACCCCAGAGCCATTCACAGGACAGTGTCTCCAGTATCTAGGTCAACGAGATTATTTTTCTCAGTCTAGTCATTGTTCCATATTGCACCTGTTTACTTCACATTATTTTTAAACCATGACTGGCTGACTTGCTTGCATGTTTCCTTTTGTTTTCCTGGAGTTTCTAATTGCCTTTGTTTTTTTCTTATTGGGCTATGAATTGCATGCCTTTTTAACCTGTCCCTAACATCTCCCAGATCCTTTCCCACCCACGCAGTTGCTTTTCAAAGCCATCGATGGGCCCCTTCTCAGAGTGGCTGTCAGTTCCATCTATCTTGGCTGCTGGTGAAGATCTCTTTTCATTCACTGGTGCAGGTGACTTGAGGTCTTACACATTTGGGGGCCTAGCCCTCCCCTGGCTTACTCCGCTCCTTCCACCTTGGGGCCACAGGTACCCAGTGATCCTGTCCATTGAGAACCACTGCAGTGTTATCCAACAAAAGAAGATGGCTCAGTATCTGACGGATATTCTTGGGGATAAGCTGGACTTGTCATCAGTGAGCGGTGAGGATGCCACCATGCTTCCTTCTCCGCAGATGCTCAAGGGCAAGATCCTGGTGAAGGTAAGCCCCTCCCTGCCCCTTCTAGGGCCAGCATCCTGCTGGGCCTCTGGCCTCTGATCTGTGGCCAGGTGAGGGGCAGTTGCCCTGCTCTGGACAGTACAGGGCTCCACACCATCTGTGGCAGATTTGAGGAGTCAGGGTAGGCCCTGTGCCCAACCTGGCCTCAGTCTCCCTCCATGGTGGCCATTCAATCTAGGGTCCTCTGTGTGCACACCCAGGCATTTCCCTCCCACACTGCTGCTGCAAGGAAGTGCCAGACTGGCTTCTGCCCTGTGGCCTGAGGTCCACAAGCAAGCTTGAGAAAGGCTCCTTCCCTTTGCTGCTGCTTCTGTGGCTACTGGCCTCCCAGTACTTCCTGCAGAACCCCTCCCATGGTCCGCCACCTCCCCCCAGGGCAAGAAGCTCCCTGCCAACATCAGTGAGGATGCTGAGGAGGGCGAGGTGTCTGATGAAGACAGTGCAGACGAGATCGATGAGGATTGCAAACTCCTCAATGGGGATGTGAGTAGGGGCTGGGAGGCCCTTCCCTTCTCGGGGGGCGGGGGAGCCGCAGTCCTGAAGAGCGGGCTCACGACCTTGCTGTGAGAAGGCAGTGGCTGAGAGAGGGACATCGGGCAGATGTGAGGGTGCTTTGCACGGCAGTTAGACAACTGGGCACACCCTCAGCCGGGGTGGGGGGCCTTCCCTGCCTGCCCCTTCACCCAAGACGTGGCCCTGCACTCCCAGCTGGCAGAGGTGCCGGGGCTGGGGGCTGGCTGCACGGGAAGGGAGGAGTGAAAAAGGGCTTGGCAGAGGGGGGCTGGGGGGACTCTGTAATTAGCATCTTTTCTCCTCTGGGCACTGTTCTAAGCCGCTGCTCCGAGGCGGGAAGGCATTATTTCTCCCTGAGGGGCCATCGGATGGGAAAATAATTGTGCAGGAGCGTTCCCAGCCATGCTGGCTAATTGTTTGAGAAAGCCCTGAGGCAGCGGAATTCTCCGCTTGGATGTGCCCGCATATTTCTCTGGCTCCCGGTGACAGGACACCCGTGTTCTCTGACACCTAGGGTGCACCCCTCCAGCCTGGGCTCTGGGGCACCCAGATGCCCACGACCCAGGCGCTTCCCTGGAGGGGCCCGAGTTTGTTAGGGCTATGATGGGGGCTGCTTCGGACAGAGAGGGCACCTAGAGGCTATGCCCCGGGTGCTGGCGGCCGGGCCGTCCATCCCTGCCCTCTGCCCATCTCCTGAGGTCCATCGTAGCCACTGGTAGGATCCCAGATCCCGAGCTGCTTCGGGCTCTTGGAGCCCAGCGTGGCCACCGGGCACACCGACTGCCTCCCCCACTGGCCAGACACCGGAATCCCTGGGGGCGGCGTTGTGCAGCTAAAGGGATGCACGTGTTAAAATCTGAGAGGCCTGGTTCAGAGCCTGGAGGTCACTGGCTGTGGCCCTGGGGCAGGTCGTAGGCCTGAGGTGCGCCCCAGGAGCTGGGAGGTGTGGGGGTAGGCAACGCAATGCGGGGGTGAGTGTGCGGCCAGGGGCGTGAGAAGCCAAGACGGGGTTCGGGCTCCCCGGCTCCAGCAGGCCCCCGCGGCCCTGCCCGAGACCCTGGGGGCCGTCACCGCTGCTGCCTCGGGGCTGGGGGCTGATGACAAGGGGCGACCGTGTGGCTCTGGCAGGCCACCACCAACCGGAAGCGTGTGGAAAATATCGCCAAGAGGAAACTGGATTCCCTCATGAAGGAGTCGAAGATTCGGGACTGTGAGGACGCGAACGACTTCACCGTGTCCACGCTGCCCCCGTCCGGGAAGCTTGGGCACAAGGCAGAGGGCAAAAAGGTGAGAGCCCGACGGCCGGTGACGTCAGCCTGCAGCCGGGTCAAGGGCCTGGAGCACAAGGTCTGTGCACACCGGTGCACGTGTGTGTGCATACACACACGCCCCCGAACCCGTGCACACACCCGCACACACCTATGCGTGCACACACGCACCTCTGCGCACACACCTGCACACACCTACTTGTGCACACGCACACCCGTGCATACGCCTAGTTACCTAGTTGTGCACACGCACACCCGTGCACACACCTGCACACACCTACTCACGCACACACGCACCTCTGTGCACACACCTGCACAGACCTACTTGTGCGTGCACACAACTACATACCTAGTTGTGCACGCACGCACGCCCGTGCACACACCTACACACCTAGTTATGCACACCTGTGCACACACCTGCACACACAAGCCTGCGTGTGCACTCATACCACTGCCCGCTGGCCCTGGTGCCTGCCGGCCTGCCTCTCGACCCCGGCTTCTCTAGGAGCTCACCTCAAGCTGTTTTGATTCTGATCATAAGGGACTTGCAGCCTTCCCTGTGTCACAGGGCGGCTGGCCAGGGTGAAGGGGTGGCCCCATTTGTGTGGTTGCTCTGGTGTGGTTGACGGCTGTTTCCTTGAGGTCCCCAGGGGAGCTGCCCCCCATCCCACACCCTCCACCCAGGCTGTGAGCGGGAGAGGGTGGGCACCCCCCACCCCCACCCCCCACCCCGGGGATTTGCAGCTCTTTGTGGAAGGGGACTTGAGCATTGCCTGGGGACTGGAGGCCAGGCACCTCCTGCTGAAGGGTCTTGTGAGTGACAGAGAGGGGCACACAGCGTCTCAGAGCCCAGACAGTCTTGGGGAGCTATCTAGCTGGTCCAGGCCTGGAGTCCCCGACAGCCTCACGGGGAAGCAGGGCTGGGCTCTTGGAGGTATCTCATGGGGAGAATGGCGGGCGTGAAGCATGTGTTGGGGGGCGCTAGGCCGGGTCGGCGAGGCTGAACAGTCTGGGGCCCGGCTGGAGAGGGGCCGCGAACCTCGAAGGTCAGGTGCATCAGCTGAGAGGCTCAAGTGCAGCTGATCCCCCAAGGGCTGTGGTGGACGGCGCGGCTGGTCTGGGGCCAGGCGGGGTGTGGGTCAGCCCTACAGACCCTGTTTCACGGTGTGCAGGGCTGCAGGGCAGGCGGTGGAGGTGGTGTCTACCCGTTTGGAGAGAGCCCTGCCCTGCCCCCTGCCCCCTGCCCCCTGCCCCCTGCCCCCTGCCCCCTGCCCCCTGCAGAGCTCACCACTGTCTGGGCCCCCGGGAAGGTGGGAAGGCAGGTGGGGGGGCTGGGCTTCCCGGGCAGTGTGTTTAGATACAAGTGTCTATCGCACCCACAGGGCACGTGGTACAGCCGGTGCCCCCGGACGCTGGTGGGTCCCTCTCTTGTGCAGGTGGCCCCCACAGGTCCCATGCGGACAGGGCATTGCTTATCTCCAGTGCCCAGATTTCTAGGTGGGGGCTTGGGGACGTGCAGGATGGCAGCTTGGACCTGGGGAACTAATGTCCATGTGACTTTTTGCATGAGGGGGAGCAGGTACTCAGGGAAGGCTTCCTGGAGGAGGAGAAGTTGTGGCAGCTTAGGCTGAGCTGCCAGGCGTGGAGCTTGGAGGGGGCATCAGGGAGGACCCCCCGCCCCCAGCCGCATTAGGCCCGGCTGGGGCACGCGCAGGGGAGCAGTGGGGATGCAGGGCACAGAACTCTGTGTGTGTGTGTGGGGGGGCTGGGCGGTGTGGTCATGCACCTGCTCCCACATGCCTCTCTGTCCCCTTTGCCGAGTGGCCAGAGGCTGTGGCCCCCGCTCCCTGGGAGGCAGTGTGTAGGGAGTGTAGGCAGTGTGTAGGAGGAGTGCAAGTGTGTAGGGTATGTGGGGTGCGGGCATGCTGGGGTGCAGGGTGTGCAGGCATGCGGGACTGCAGGGTGCGTGGGTGTGCAGGGGTGCGGTGTGCAGAGGTACAGGGTGTGCGGGTGCAGGGGTGCGGTGCGCAGAGGTACAGGGGCGCGGGTGCGGGGGTGCCGCGTATGGGGGTGGGGTGGCGACGGCAGGTTCTGGCCGAGGCAGCGGCCGCTTCTCCGGATGCTGGGCCAACAGGCGCCCCTCCCTGGTTGTGCCCCGATTCAGAGGCGCGTGTGCAGGCGTTTCAGGCCGTGTTTACAGAGCCGTGAAGCGCGTCGGCCTCAAGCGGCTGCAAATGCCCGGCGCCCGGCAGCCGGCGCCTCTGCCCGCGGGCCGCGGAGCCATCAACAAGTCAGGAGGGAGATGGGCTGGTGTTGCCAGGCCAGGGGAGGGAGAGACACTTGTCGGCACAGTCTGGGGCGGGGCTGACGCCCAGCGCCTCTGCTGCGGCGGGTCTGTGCCCCGGGGTCGGCACGAGCGCCTCCCGTGCTGCCCCCTGACGGGGTGGGGGGGGGGGGGTGGGACACGAGGAGGGCAGACGCGGGTGGGAGCCGGGAGCCGGCGAGGCGCCTGTCCTGACTCCCCATGGGCCCGGGCTTCTCCGCAGAGCAGGAGTGGGCAGGGGCAGGGCGGGGGCTGGAGCTCGGGGGCGGCTGCGGGCAGCGTCTCGGGCCGCACGCTCCTTTCCCGACGTGTGAGCCACGGTGCACGGCGTTCAGGTGGGGGGCCGAGGGTGCGGGCGCCACAGTGGGCTCTCTGCGGCATGAGGTCCCGTCCCCTGTGCCCCTGGGGTGGAGCTGACCCTCGTGTCCTCCCCCCTCGGGCACAGTGGGGCCCAGCTTGAGCCCCTGACCAGGAGCCTTGCTCACCTCTTGGCCGAGAGGCCGGCGGCCCAGGCCGGGGCACGGTTGGCGGGGAGTTGCGTGTGTGCAGACGCACGTACGGGACCGGGTCTCGGCGGGGGCTGGGGGGGAGCAGGGAAGGTGCTCCATAGACAACCGTGCGGAAGCTCCCAGAAGCTCCCAGAAGCTCCCAGAAGCCCCGAGGGTGATGTGAAACGGCCGCTTCGGGGGCACAGACCGCATCTGTCTAATTAGGTAATACTTTGGTCTCTGCAAGAAGCAGGACAGGACGTCAGAGCTGCAGGGGTCTTCATAAAAGCCTCACATAAGCGTGCTCGGCCGAGGAACGTTCCAGACACACAAACAGCACTTATCGTACACTCGCCCTCCATGGGAAAAGCATTCAGAACTGGGGCCTTAATGAGTTCAAAACAGCACTTCTGGAGGAGCCCGTGGGGCCTCCACACTCCCTCTCAGACCCCTGCCTCTGCGCCCCCGGGGCGGGCTGGGGAAGGCTGCCCGGAGCCTCGGAGCCTGGGGCCCTGAGCCCGGGCGCCCCCTTCACCGCTGTCTCTCCGTCCCCTAGGCTGAGGACGGCGTGGAGTCCGGGGAGGACACCGGTGGCAGCAGACGGAACAACCGGACCCTCATGAGCAGCTTCTCCAAGCGCAAGGTCTGGCGGGGCTCCCGGGCAGGGGCGGCCGGCTCCCCGTCCCTGTGCCCCCCGGGGGTCCCTGGGCCGGCCCGCCGGGGAGCCCCCTTCAGCTCCCGGGACCCCTGACCTGTCTTCCAGAATCCCCCCTAGCTACATCGTCCCACTGGGGCTGGGGTTCAGAGCCGGCCTCGGCACCTGGCCGGGGCTGGACGCAGCAGGCGCCTCGATGGCCAACCCCCCCCCCCAACCAGGCACACCGGCCGACGCCCCCGGGTCACTGGGGGGCCCCGCGGGGCCTCACTCCGCTGTCCTTCCGCACAGAAAAAGAGCAGCAAACTAAAGAAAGCGGCCAGCATGGAGGAGGGGGGCGAGGACCTGGAGTCCCAAGGCAGCCAGGGCCGAGGGTCAGTGGCCCGCCCGAACGGAACGTGGCAGCGGGAGGCGCCCAGGCCCCTGTCTGCGCGGCAGCGGGAGTTGGATGCGCAGGCCCCGGGTGGCGGGGGGACCGCGCGGTGGGCCGGGGGAGTGGGGGCCCCTGGGCGCGGACCTCGAGGGGGCGGGACCGGCCAGCGTCGCCCCCTGCGCTCGCTTCCAGCGCCCGGTGCGGCCGGGGAGGCATCCTTCGGTGGGGTCCGCGCCGGCCCCCGCCCTCCCCCACGTCGCTCCTGGGTGGAGCCGGCTGAGGCCTGGAGCCCGCCTCCCAAGCTGGGGTGCGCCGGCTGGCCTGAGTCGGGAGGCCCTGACCCCCCGTCCCCCACCCTGTCCGCAGGGCGAGCCGGCAGAAGAAGACCGTGAAGCTGTCTCGCGCCCTCTCGGACCTGGTCAAGTACACCAAGTCTGTGGGCATCCACGACGTGGAGGCGGAAGGTGAGGGGACCGGGGCCCCCCGGGGGGGGGGCCGGGGAGGGGGAGGCGGGGCGCTGGCCTGCCTGCGCCCCTGATGCCGCCCTCCTGCACCGCAGTGGCGTCTAGCTGGCAGGTGTCGTCCTTCAGCGAGACCAGGGCCCAGCAGATCCTGCAGCAGAAGCCGGCCCAGTACCTGCGCTTTAACCAGCACCAGCTGTCCCGCATCTACCCCTCCTCGTACCGCGTGGACTCCAGCAACTACAACCCTCAGCCCTTCTGGAACGCCGGCTGCCAGATGGGTGCGCGTCACGGGGCGGCCGGCCTCGCTCCCTGGCCGCTGGCTTTGGGGAGCCCCTATCACCCCCTGCCGGTGTCGCCTGGCCGGCCCTGCGGAGGTGGGGGGCGGCCCCGGGACCCCAGGACGAGGAGGGAGAGACGGAGGCACGTCCGCCCGCGTCCCCGGGGGTGGACGGGGGCTGGCGGGGCAGGGCCCCGGGGACGTTGTGCCGGGACGCGCACACACGCCCCGCTCACGCACGGGGCTGTGAGCCCAGGGTCCCTGCTCACATAGGTGAGCCCTGGACTCGGGCAGCCGTCGGGGGGAGGCGGGGCGGCGGGCGGCCAGGCGCTGACCGGGCCACGTCGCCTCCCTGCCCGCAGTCGCCCTGAACTACCAGTCGGAGGGCCGGATGCTGCAGCTGAACCGGGCCAAGTTCAGCCTCAATGGCAACTGTGGCTACGTGCTCAAGCCCCAGTGCATGTGCCAAGGTGAGGCCCCGGGGGCCCAGGGACACGGAGCTTCAGCAGGGCCACCTGGTGGGTCAGCCAGGGACACGGCCCCCAGGATGCCAGGAGGGGGTGTGCGGGGGAGGACCCCCACCCTGCCAGGAATCCGCGAGGGGTGCGCTAGGGAGCCCCTCCCCACGCTTGGCCCCCCATGAGGTTCCCCGGCGTGACAAGCCTGAGGGGACTCCCCAAGGACTCAGGCCGAGACACCTCCAACCACGTGTGGCTTTCTCCTCATTTTAAAGCCTTCCTGCTCCCCAGCTTACAATTGCCACCTCCTCGGGTGACGTGCCCGCAGAGCCCCACCCAGGGAACCCCGCACCCGGCCCCGCACCCGGAGGCCATGTGCCGAGAGGGGAGACGAGCCGTGCCCGGTCACAGGGTGGTCACGGGGGCGTCCGGCACGCGGACGCCTGGGACCCCCGTGCCGGAACGCCGCCTCCCGCCCCCCGGGCCTGGCGCTCCCATCCAGCAGGAGGGTGCGGTGGGGTGCCCAGCCCGCCTGGCAAGAGGGTGGAGGCCGGCCCCGCTCCCCCTCAGCCTGGCACCCCCGCACCCCCCAGGCGTCTTCAACCCCAACTCCGAGGACCCTCTGCCCGGGCAGCTCAAGAAGCAGCTGGTGCTTCGCATCATCAGCGGGCAGCAGCTCCCCAAGCCGAGGGACTCGATGCTGGGGGACCGGGGCGAGGTAGGAGGGGCCCGGGCCCGGGTGGGCGGGGCTGGGGCGCCACGCCAGGCCAGGTGCCAGCCCTGCCCTCCGCGCCCAGATCATCGACCCCTTCGTGGAGGTGGAGGTCATCGGGCTCCCCGTGGACTGCAACAAGGAGCAGACGCGTGTGGTGGACGACAACGGTGAGGCCCCGGGGGCCACAGGGGAGGGCCAGGCGGGGCGCCCCTGTGACCCAGGCAGCCCCCCGGCTGCCCCTTTGCTGGAGCCTGGGTCAGAGCCCAGTCCTCAGGTTCTCCCGGGCCGGGCCGCCAGCCCCCGAAGGAGGCACCGGAAGAGGGCAAGGGCCCAGGTGGCCTCCGGGCTGGACCTGGGGTGGGGGGTGACACCTCCTCCCGGTGGCCTCTAGGATTCAACCCCATGTGGGAGGAGACCCTGGTGTTCACGGTGCACATGCCTGAGATCGCGCTGGTGCGCTTCCTCGTCTGGGACCATGACCCCATCGGGCGTGACTTCATTGGCCAGAGGACACTGGCCTTCAGCAGCATGATGCCAGGTGCGCAGGGGGCCGGCAGGGCAGGGAGGGCAGAGCCCGGGCCAGGACCCCCGGTATAGAGACCAGCATCTCCTGCAGAGCCCAGTGTCCCCCATAAAGACAAGCATCCCCTCAGGCCAGTGTCCCCCCACTGGCCACCACCCTCCACAGAGACCGGTCCCCCCACAGCCCAGCATCCCCCATAAGGACCGGTTCCCCCCACAGGCCAGTGTCCCCCATAGAGACCGGTCCCCCCCACAGTCCGCTCCCCATAGAGACTGGTCCCCCCGACAGGCCAGCGTCCCCCATAGAGACTGGTCCCGCCCACAAGCCAGTGTCCCCCCCACAGTCCAGCGTCCCCCATACAGACCGGTCCCCCCACAGGCTAGCGTCCCCCATAGAGACCGGTTCCCCCCACAGGCCAGCGTCCCCCATAGAGACCGGTTCCCCCCACAGGCCAGTGTCCCCCATAGAGACTGGTCCTGCCCACAGGTCAGTGTCCCTCCACAGTCCAGCGTCCCCCATAGAGACCGGTCCCCCCCCACAGGCCAGCATCCCCCATAGAGACTGGTCGTGCCCACAGGGCCAGTGTCCCCCCACAGGCCAGTGTCCCCCATAGAGACTGGTCTCCCCACAAACCAGCATCCCCCATAGAGACTGGTCCCACCCACAAGCCAGTGTCCCCCCACAGTCCAGCGTCCCCCATAGAGACCGGTCCCGCCCACAGGCCAGTGTCCCCCCACAGTCCAGCATCCTCCCTATAGACCGGTCCCGCCCACAGGCCAGTGTCCCCCCACAGTCCAGTGTCCCCCATAGAGACCTGTCCCCCAATAGGCCAGCGTCCCCCATAGAGACTGGTCCCCCCACAGGCCAGCATCCCCCATAGAGACCAGTCCCACCCACAGGCCAGTGTCCCCCATGGAGATCGATCCTCCCCAGAGGCCAGCGTCCCCCATAGAGACCGGTCCCGCCCACAGGCCAGTGTCCCCCCCACAGTCCAGCATCCCCCATAGGGACTGGTCCCCTCCATAGGCCAGTGTCCCCATAGAGACCGGTCCCCCCACAGGCCAGCGTCCCCCATAGAGACCGGTCCCCCCACAGTCCAGCGTTCCCCATAGAGACCAGTCCCCCCATAGGCCAGCATCCCCCATACAGACCGGTCCCCCCATAGGCCAGCGTCCCCCATAGAGACCGGTCCCCCCACAGTCCAGCGTTCCCCATAGAGACCAGTCCCCCCATAGGCCAGCATCCCCCATACAGACCGGTCCCCCCACAGTCCAGCGTCCCTCATAGAGACCGGTCCCACCCACAGGCCAGTGTCCCCCATAGAGACCGGTCCCGCCCACAGGCCAGCATCCCCCCACAGTCCAGTGCCCCCCATAGAGACTAGTCCCTCCCATAGGCCAGTGTCCCCCATAGAGACCGGTCCCCCCACAGGCCACCATCCCCCATAGAGACCGGTCCCCCCACAGCCCAGCATTCCCCATAGAGACCAGTCCCCCCCACAGTCCAGCGTTCCCCACAGAGACTGGTCCCCCTATAGGCCAGCATCCCCAATAGAGACCGGTCCCTCCAGAGTCCAGCATCCCCCATAAAGACCAGTCCCCCCCACAGGCCAGTGTCCCCCATAGAGACCGGTTCCCCCCACAGTCCAGCGTCCCTCATAGAGACCGGTCCCACCCACAGGCCAGCGTTCCCTATAGAGACCGGTCCCCCTATAGGCCAGCGTCCGCCATAGAGACCGGTCGTGCCCACAGGCCAGTGTCCCCCTGCAGTCCGGCATCCCCCATAGAGACCGGTCCCCCCCACAGACCAGCATCCCACATAGAGACCGGTCCCCCCCACAGGCCAGCGTCCCCCATAGAGACTGGTCCCCCCGACAGGCCAGCGTCCCCCATAGAGACTGGTCCTGCCCACAGGCCAGTGTCCCTCCACAGTCCAGCGTCCCCCATAGAGACCAGTCCCGCCCATAGGCCAGCATCCCCCATAGAGACCGGTCCCCCCCACAGGCCAGTATCCCCCATAGAGACCGGTCCCCCCCACAGTCCAGCATCCTCCATAGAGACCGGTCCTCCCCCATAGGCCAGCATCCCCCATAGAGACCAGTCCCCCCACAGGCCAGCGTCCCCCAGAGAGACTGGTCGTGCCCACAGGGCCAGTGTCCCCCCACAGGCCAGCGTCCCCCATAGAGACCAGTCCCCCCACAGTCCAGCATCCCCCATAGAGACTGGTCCCCCCACAATCCAGCGTCCCTCATAGAGACCGGTCCCCCCGACAGGCCAGCGTCCCCCATAGAGACCGGTCCCCCCCCACAGGCCAGCATCCCCCATAGAGACCGGTCCTCCCCACAGTCCAGCGTCCCTCATAGAGACCGGTCCCCCCCCACAGGCCAGCATCCCCCATAGAGACCGGTCCCCCCCCACAGGCCAGCATCCCCCATAGAGACCAGTCCCCCCACAGGCCAGCGTCCCCCAGAGAGACTGGTCGTGCCCACAGGGCCAGTGTCCCCCCACAGGCCAGCGTCCCCCATAGAGACTGGTCCCCCCACAATCCAGCGTCCCCCATAGAGACCGGTCGTGCCCACAGGGCCAGTGTCCCCCCACAGTCCAGCGTCCCCCATAGAGACTGGTCCCGCCCACAGGCCAGTGTCCCCCCACAGGCCAGTATCCCCCATAGAGACCGGTCCCCCCCCACAGGCCAGCATCCTCCCTATAGACCGGTCCCACCCAACAGGCCAGTGTCCCCCCACAGTCCAGCATCCTCCCTATAGACTGGTCCCGCCCACAGGCCAGTGTCCCCCCGCAGTCCAGCATCCCCCATAGAGACCGGTCCCCCCTACAGTCCAGCGTCCCTCATAGAGACCGGTCCCCCCCACAGGCCAGTGTCCCCCACAGGCCAGAGTCCCCTGTAGGTCAGCTGAAGCCAGGACTGAGCTTCTTTCTGTGAGTCGGTCCCTGCCATGGGTGGGCCTGGAGACACAACAGGGAGCTGAGGAGGAAGGTATAAGGCCAGGGGCACTTTGTGGGCGGGATGGGGGAGGGGAGCCCAGTCTGTGGGGTCCCCCAGGCCCCAGGAAGAGGAAGAGGTCGTTGCAGGACTGAGTGATACCGGAGGGCTTCCTGGAGAAGGAGCCCCCAGAACCGGGCTCAGGGGTTGTCCTCGGGGCCCGGGACCTTTGGGTAGAGCACGGGGCGGGGTGACCGTGGCCTGGCTGTTTCAGGTTACCGGCACGTGCACCTGGAGGGGATGGAAGAGGCCTCTATCTTTGTCCATGTGGCCATCAGTGACGTCAGCGGTAAGGTGAGTGCCACCCGCAAGGCCATCTGCCCGGCCCGCCCCTGCTCCCACCCCGGCCCCGTTGCCAGGCTGTTGGGCCTGGTGCTTGCTCTTCTGGGTCTGTTTCTCCGCCTGCAAAATGGGCGGTAGGGACACCCGACCCCTGTGTCCCGGGGCCGCTGCGGGCACCAGGAACCGGACACCCTGGCCCTTCCTGGGCACCCCTGCCCCCCACCCCCCGTCTCTCCTAAACCTCCTCACTCCTACGTCTCAGGGTCCCCGATTCTCCGTCCCTCTCTGGAGGGTGTCTGCCTGGCCCTGCCCCCCCACCCCGCATCCCCGGACGGGGCTCTCACTCCATCGCCCCAGGTCGCGGAACCCAGGGCGGCCCGTTCTGTGCTCCGGGCCCAGGCAGGGCGTGTGTGTGGCGGTCCGTCCGGTGTGCGTGGGGGGCCTGCGTGGTCCCGGCGCTGTCTCTCTCCTGCCACCTGCGCGGCCCCGCGGCACCACGGGCCGCCTGGCTCTCGCCCGTCGTCACCCCGTCCATCCGTGGTGTGTCTGCCTGTCTCCGCGGGCCCCGTGCCCGGCTGTCGGTGTCTCACAGCCTTCACTCTGTCTCTTTGGTCTTGCAGTGAGCTTGCCTATGTCTAAGGTCTACTTTTAGAAGGACAGTCCCGTTAGGAGCTCGAAGGTACCCCAGCGCCCGGGGCGGCGGAGTCCGCCCGCCCCCCCACTGCATGCTCAGGCCGCCCCCATTAGCATCCGTGATTCCCGATAGCATTTTGGAGCCTGTCAGCCCATGCGACATGGATCGTGCCGCGGCTCTGGGGTCCCTTGGGCCATGTTCAGCCACAGAGCAGCATTTACGAGGCAGGTCCAGGACTTCAGCGAGGCCTCCTGTGCGTGGACCCCTCCCGGCCTTCCGTTCCCTCCTCTGTCCTCCGTCCGCCGCCCCGTGTCCCCCGCCTACCTCTGTGTCCGGTCCTCTGGCTTTGAGCGCCCTGCCCCCCTGCCCCCGTCACCCTTCCTGCCCTCGCCTTTCCTCTCCGCCCCCACCCCCCACGTGCTCCCTGACTCTGTGCGCCCATCACGTCTGGGGTGGGGTGGGGTGGGGTGGGGTGGGGTGGGGAGGCCCCAGGGACCAGGAGCTCGGAGCTTGAATCCTGGACCTCCTTCTAAATGGCTTTGCGGGCAACTTCGACCAAATTGCACTGGATTTGGGATCTTGAATCGGGAAGCTGATTCAAGTGCTGGCCACTTTAACACCTCCGCCCAGACGTGCCCCTGTGTCACTGGGGAGTGGTGGCTGTCGTCGGGGCCTCTGCATGCGAGGACCCTTCTGGCCTCTGCACTCTCGACACGCAGCCGCCGGCCTCTCCGGCGTTGACCCGGGTACTTGCCGGCTGGTCCCGGGGGCCCCCAGCTGCCCTCCTCAGGCGGGGAGGCTGTCGGGAGAGGCCTCGCAGGGACTTCCCGGGCCTGGCTGTCCGGGAAGGCCCGAAGCCAGAGCAGTTCAGGGAACGCCGAGCCGGCACGGGGCCTGCCCTTAGGGCTGTGTGAACCGAGAGCAGGGTGAGGCTGGCAGCGGGGCAGGAAGGCTTCCCAGAGGAGGCAGCACGTCCGAGGAGTGGGCCGGGCAGGGCCCTGGGAGAGCAGACCGCTGGCCCACACCCGGCTTTGCTTGCTTCCTCAGCCTGTGGCGCCCGAAGGTGGGGGTGGACGTGAGCCTGGCGGTGTCTGCTCCCGTGGGCTTTTCTCCCCGTGTCAGGCCCACCCCGCGGGCCCCGGGCCGGCCTGCTCCGCCACAGCCGGGGGCTCTGTGAGGGGCACACGGTGTGGGCGCGGGATCCGGGGTCCGGGGAGAACCCTGGGGGGGCCTCTCCGTCTGGCCGTCGCCGGGCCCACCTGTCCTGGGAGCCGTCCACCCTCCGGCGGCGCCTCCTGGTCTGCGCCAAGGCCGCAGCGGCTGCTGTCCCCGGAAGGGGCGCCCCGGACACCCTCTCCCGCACCCACAGCCCTGAGCGGCACGAGCCCGACACGCTCACCGGTGCCCTCGTCGGGCCGGCTCTCGGGCCGCGGCAGGCTCGGGCCCGTCACCGCCTGCCGGAGCGTGCCGGGGGCCGGGCCGGCGGTCCCCGGTCCCCGGTGCCCGGCCGCTGGCTACGTGGGCTCCTTCTCTTGCAGGTCAAGCAGGCTCTGGGCCTAAAAGGCCTGTTCCTCAGAGGCCCAAAGCCCGGCTCCCTGGACAGCCATGCTGCTGGTCGGCCCCCGCCTCGGCCTTCCGTTAGCCAGCGGCTCCTGCGGCGCACGGCCAGCGCCCCGACCAAGAGCCAGAAGCCGAGTCGCGAGGCCTTCCCGGAGCTGGTCCTGGGCACGCAGGACCCCGGCTCCGAGGGGGAGGCCCGTGACGTGGCGGCCCCCGGCCCCGGCCCCGCTCTGGAGGCCTCGGCCCCGGAGGAGCAGGGCGACCGCAGCCCCCGAGGTAAGGCGCCGGTGGGGAGGAGCCCGGCGCGGGGGAGTCTGGCGCCGGGGCGGCCCCCTTGTGCGCCCGAGGGCCCCGGGCCCGCCGGGATGGCCGCCGCCTGCATGAAGTGTGTGGTCGGCTCCTGCGCCGGTGAGGACGCCGAGGGCCCGCGGCCGGGACGGCTGCCCGGCCCGGGGCCCGGGGCCGGGCGCGAGCCCGTCAGCCAGCAGCCCCGGGCCCGTGCGGACTCGCTGGGGGCGCCCCCCACCGCCGCGGGGAGAGGCAGAGGGGCCCGGTGGCAGGGTCCGGGCGGCGGCGGCGGCGGCGGCGGCTCTGTGTCCTCGGACTCCGGCAGCCCGGGCGGCCCCGAGGTGGCCCCCCGCTGGCCCGAGGGCGCCCGCAGGCAGGCAGGGGCCCCGCAGCGGGAGATGAATGCCTTGTTCGTTCAAAAGCTGGAGGAGATTAGGAGTAAATCCTCCACGCTCTCCGCCGGTAAGACCCGACGCTCCTCCGCGGCGTCCTCTGTGCTGCCCCCACTCCGCCCCTCGGCATGGCCGGGCCCGGAGTCTGCTGCGCTGCCGCGCCCAAACCGCCGCCTCCGTGTGCTCGTCATGGCTTTACTTCCCGCTGCTCCCTGCTTGCCCGGGGGCCCCCGTAGCCCCCAGCACCCCTTCCCCAGCTGACTGCGACCTGCCCGCGCAGATCCCCCCCGCCCCTAAGCGGCCAGGGAAGCGAGAGCAGGTCTGACCACAGCTGCCTCGGGGGCTGAGGTGGCCCCCCTCCCCGCCCCCCCCCCCAGTGCCCCCCATGACCCGGCTGCCCTGGATGCCCTTCCTAAGACCCGGGGGAGCTTCCAGCCCCCCTCGTCTCCCTCCGGGGCCGGGCCGCGGGTGGGTGTCCGGCCCCTGACTCTGCACCGAAGGCCTCCGGCGAGTCCGGCGTGGGTCGGTGGTGCCCTGCAGAGCGGCCCCCGACGCCCCCGAGACCCCCGGACGGTGCCCAGGGTGTCGAGTGGAGTAGACGGCACCTGCTCGGTCCTGGGGATTCATTTATGGCCTGAGCCGCGCTGAGCACCGGCTGTGACTGGACCCCGGCCTGTGGAGGGGCTGAAAGCTGAGCTGTCCCCTCCCCGCCATCCCCGCACCCGCCCAGCCTCGATGTTTGTCCACCGGGCAGCCCCACCCCTACGCTGACCACCCTGTTCTCCTTTCTGTCCCCACGCTGCCTCTGTAGTTAGGGACTGAGAGCAGCCGAGTGCCAGGTAATGGGGCCCGGTCCCCCGGTCCCCCGTGCACCCTGTGCCGTCCCCGGCCTGGCTTGTCGGCCGGGCCCCGTGGACCCTGCCCGTGGACACAGGCCCGTCTGCCCACCCCCCCACCCCCCTACCCCCCAGCCCCAGCAGCGGCAGAGCCGGAGGGCAGGGTGGGGGGCAGCTGCGTGCCCACCGAGGGGCCTGGCTGTTGGGGGTCCTGCGGGCACCGTCCCTGGGGGATGAGCCCGACACGCTCTTCTCCTCTCGTCCACAGACCCCCGCCCTTTCTCCGCGCAGAGGCCGGGCTCCTCCCTCCGTGGCCTGGAAACCATTGCCGAGGAGCCAGCCCCGGGCCCCGGCCCCCCACCTCTGGTGGCTGCCCCCCCCAGCCCCTCCCCGGGAGGGCTGCCGTGCCCGTCGGGACCTGCCGCCGAAGTGGCCAGCCCCCCTGTGGTGGCTCTGGGAGCTCCCATGCCCTTCCAACTCAGGACCCAGAGCAGAGGGGTCACGGAGCAAGCCCCAGAAAGCCATCGGCGGGTGTACAACGGTGGGGGCCCAGGGGGAGCCTGCGAGGGGGCCCCCGGCAGCCAGACGGTCAGAAGGGCTGACGGCGACGGGAAGGTGCCCCCGGAGATCCCGGGCGGATGGCGGCCCCCGGCCGGGCCCTGCCCCACCGTGTACTCGGACGCCACGGCTGGAGACCGGCTATGGCGGCGGCTGGAACCGGGCGGCCACCGAGACAGCGTGTCTTCATCCTCCAGCGTGTCCTCCAGCGACACGGTCATCGACCTCTCCCTGCCGGGCCTGGGCCTGGGCCGTGAGAGCGTCTCCGGGGCTCCAGCAGGACGCCTGCCCCTGCGACCCTGCTCGGCCACGGCCGCCCGCCTGGACCTGCCTGCTGTGACCAAGAGCAAATCCAGCCCTAACCTGCGGGCTGCCAGCCAGCTGCCCACGGCGCCGGAAGAGCTTCAGCCCCGTCCGCTGGCCCCTAGGCCACCCTGGGGCCGCCTCCCCCTGGTAGGCCTCCGGGACTGCCCTGCAGCCGCCAAGTCCAAGAGCCTGGGGGACCTGACTGCTGACGACTTTGCCCCTCAAGTGGAGATCCTGGGCCGAAGCCTGGGCCTGGCGAGGGAGGGGCGGGCGGTGCGGGGGGCGCGACGGGACGCCCTGACCGAGCAGCTGCGCTGGCTCACGGGCTTCCAGCAGGCCGGTGACATCACCTCGCCCACCAGCCTGAGTGGCGCTGGGGAAGGGGCGCCCGGTCCCCCCGGCTTCCTGCGGCGCTCGTCCTCCCGCAGCCAGAGCCGCGTGCGCGCCATCGCCAGCCGGGCCCGGCAGGCCCACGAACGGCAGCAGCGGCTGCAGGGCCCGAGGGGACCCCCAGGGGAGGAGCGGGGCACCCCGGAGGGTGCCTGCTCCGGGGGCCAAGGGGGCTGCGGGGACGTGCCGGCCCCCTGCAGGGGCTCCGCGGCCACTGGCCTCCTGCTCAGACTCTGACGGAGGCTCAGGGCGGATCGCAGCTGCCCTCGCCTTGGCCCTCCGTCTGTCACACCACCACCCCCCCCCCCCCCCCCCCCCCCCGGGGAGGAAGCGGCCTCCTGGTCTCAGGGTCTGGGGGCATGTTTCCTGACGTTAAGATACACAACAGAGGTATTTAAAATTTAAGAGACAAAGCTTCTGCATTAAAATGGTGCCCAGTCCTCTTCCACTTGTACCTGGTTTTCTGCAGTGCGGGGGGCGGGGGGGGGGGCGTACACAGGGGCGTGGGAGGTGTAGGTGAGCACGGGAACAGGGGGAGCGGATGCACGGGGCCCCTGGTGCAGGGGCGCGGGTGTGGCTCCAGGGAATGCTCCTTCTGTGCCCAGAGCTGCTGGTTCCCTGCCCGACGGCAGCGGGCTTGCTCTGCACAAAGCCTCCTCTGGACACCCTAGACTCTAAACTCGCGGACACAACTCCACGCCCACGCCTGCTCGGTGTAGGGTGGCCCACCGCCCCCGTGACCGTGAGCCAAGTGTTCCCGGGCCGTGGTCTGTGCGAGAACACCCCCACCTCTGTCCACAGACTGGCACCCTAGGGCAGGGGCCTCGAGGCTCCAAGACGTAAGCCCTGCTCCCTCCCGTGCCTCCGGTCCCACTCTTGGACAGGGACCCCAGGCCAGAGGACCCCCTGGCTGTGGGGGCTGCCCTGCCCAGAAGGGGAGATACAGGCACTGCCCCTTCCCTGGAGAAGCCGGATGCTGGCTAGGCCCCAGGGGATCCGTGCCTGGGCTGGCCCCCCACCCCCGCGTCTGGCCCCTAAAGAAGCCACCCGGGGTGCTGGGGCAAGGATCGCTGTGACAGGCGGTGCCCTTTAAGCAGCAGGCCGTGGGCTTGGCTGGAGGCCTCGCGACTCACCGCCAGGATAAATCTTGCCGCCTTCCCGAGCAAACCCTCGGGAAGGTGGGTGCGCACGCTCTCCCTCGAGGTGTCTGTAGGCCCCGGGGCCCCACACACCTCCCCAGATCCACCAGACCCCCGGGAACCCTGCCCCTGCTCAGGCATGGGGTGCGTTTTTGTGGGAAGTGCGCCCCACGGCGAGAAGCAGCACCAAGGCAGGGCACTCAGGTGTGCCTGGCCTTCGGGGCCCCTAGAACCTGGGGTGCAGCGAAGGCGGTTCTGGACCAGGGGTGGGGTGGGTTGGCTGCTGGGGTTCCCGGAGGTGGTGTCCCGCCTGCTCACGAGAAGCGGGGGGCCAAGCCTTGTCCAGCCCCGGGTGGGCCCTGCCCGCCGCACACGGCTACCGTCCGGGGGCCGGGCTTAGCCCCCGGGAAGCCCAGGAGGGGGGCAGGTGCCCCCGGTGCCCCTCCTGAGGGCCAGGCTGGGTGGGCGGGAGGGCCCGTGGGGGCGTCCTGACGTCAGGCAGAGCCGGGCTCTGGCCGGACGTCTGGAGGCCTCCCAGGTGTCTGCGCTGGGCCCCCTGCACCAGGCAGGCCGGCGCTGCGCCTCCACCGGGAAGCAGGGGACGAAGGGCAGTCGGGCCGAGGGGCTGGGGGAAGCCGCACGGAGGTGGCCACAGCCTGCTGCAGGGGTGCCGGCGGGGAGGTGCAGGGCTGGACTGTGGTGGGGTCGAGGCCGGGGGACCCTTGTGGGGATGGGGGTTCGTGGGGACCACCTACTGGCCCGGCCTGGCCCGGGGGGGCCCGGAGGCTGGAAGCCTGTGGGGCCACAGTCCCAGCTTTAGCAGAGGAACGGCTGGGAGCCGCTTGCACGTGGGGCTGGGGGTGACACGTGTGGGGGTCACCGGGGGGGGCTGGAAGTGGGGTGGTCACGGCCCCTGAGCGTGAAGGGTGGGAGACGGGGCAGGCCACCCTCCAAGGCGGGAGCCCCGCACACCCTGATAGAAGGGTCATCTCACAGGCCCCCCCCCGGGGCCCAGCGCAGAGGCCCCCACCATGGGTGGCCCAAGGCCACGCGGCGTGATCGGCTCTAAGCAGGAGTGTGCACGGGCCCCCGAGGGCTCTCAAAGGTCCTCCCTGGATGCCAGTCGAGTTGGGAGTGCCGCCCGCCCTGTCCCCCTTGTGCCCAGTGGGGCTGGGGGGGGGGGGGGGGGGCGCAGAGGGCAACCTTGTCTATACAGACACACCGGAAGGAGTCTCCTGGCCCTGGGCCGGGGTGGGGGTGGGGGCAGCGGCCACAGCCCACAGGCCACAGCCAGCCCAGGGGCTCCGGGAGTAACTGAAGGGAAGAGCCCGCTCTCGGCCGCCCCGGGGAGGGGCTCTCAGGACCCCTGCCCGCACCCCTTCTCTGCAACCACACAGCACAGGCAGGGGGCCGGGCCCACTGTACACGTTCTATTTGGTGCGGACCCCGAGCCTCTGGTGACCTGTTGGAGACATGTGCATATATTTATATCTATACGTACATATGTATATATATATATAAAAGATTATTTAACAGTTAAATATATTCCAATACGAATGTCTCACTGGACAGAGTTGCGTCTCCCGCCACGGACGCGGCAGCATCGTAGAGACCCTGACGCCACACGCGCCCACGCTCCCACCCGGGCGCACCCGGCTCTCAGTCACAGGCGCGCGACATAAATATTCCGATCCGAACTCGGTCTCCCTGTTGTGGTCGCAGTACGTTCCCGACGAGCGGAGGAGGGTGGCGGGGCGGGCGCCTCACTCGGCCGGGACCTCGTACTTGAAGATGACGCTGAAGAGCCGGCCGCCCAGCCGCTCGGCCAGCCAGGAGTTCTTGATGACGGCCAGCTTGAGGCTCTCGCAGCGCAGGGCCGCGTAGTAGTTGGTGTGCACGGCGCGGCCCATGCCCTCGATCACCACCAGGTCTGCGCCTCGCTCCCGGACCAGCACGGCCAGCCCCTTGTCCAGGCGGCTTCGGGGAGGAGAGGGGCGGTGAGGCGGGGCGGCGGGCCCTCTGCCCCTGCACCCTCCCCACAAGGGCATCCCCGCCCTCCGGGGCCTGTGGCGGGAAACTTGTGAAAACCGGGCCTGAGAAGGCTTTTCTATGTGCGGCACTCCAAAGGCTCTAACTCCTTTCCGCGTCACGCGAACTCCCCCTTCCTGCGTGGTTCACGACGGCCCCAGAACAGGGAGGAGGTCGATCCTCGAGCAACGTCCCTCCCCCGGGGCTGGCTCCCGAAGGCCGGGTTCTCTCACGTAGGGTCCCCCGGGGCCGAAAGCAGCAAGGCGGAGACCCAGGCGTCTAAGGGCACGCGGGGTGCCCACAGCCCCAGCCGCGGGGCATCCGACCCACCAGCCCACGGCGCGGCCGGGCCGCGGACGGTCCCGAGCCCACCCTCCCGGGTCCCCGAGGGAAGAAGGCTGCCCAGACCCAGGGCTCCAGCCGCACTGGTGACCCCTGCTGCCCAGCTCGCGCGCCGGGGGCCAGGGTGGGCGAGGGGGTGCCTCGGGGGTACCTGAGGTCCAGACACGGGGAGCTGGAGCCCGTCTGCATCAGCAGCAGCCTCTCCTCTTTGAGCGCCGAGCTGCGGAGCACAAGGGGTCGGTTGGCGCCCTGGGAAGCTCCCACCATGCCCCCGCTTCTCCGGGCAGGGCCCCCCGGGTGCCCGCCCTGCTTACTGGACGACAGGGTCCATGGCCGCGATGCGCTCAGCCACGATGAGGGACTCGCAGTACGTCACGTCATTCAAGGCGGGTCCCGAGTTGCACGCCAGGATGACCTACGGCGGGACGCCCCGAACTCTGTAGGGACCTCGGCCACCGCCCGGCACCGAGCCAGCCTCTGCTCGCCCGCCCACCCGGGGCTGCCGGCTGGGAGGCGCAGCCCCGGCGACCTCGCTGCTCGGCGGTCTCCAGGAGGGCCGGCTCCCGGTCGGGACACGGACGGCCCCGGAACGGGCAGACCCGAGGTCCGCGACAAGCCTCACCTGAACCTACCTGGCCCGCACGGGGGCCACGCCGACGCCAACCCCCACCGCGAGTGGAGGGCCCAGGGCAGGGGTCCCGACTCGGCCCAGACGCTCACCTCCGTCCCTCTAGAGAGAAGCTCCCTGACAAAGGGGAAGACTCCCAAAATGACGTCTATTCCACTGTTATCTGCGAAAATTAAGGCACATTTGTGAGGGGGCCCCTGCAAGACAAAACCAGGACGTTCAGTTGGGAACAGGCGCGTCCAAGCGTTCCAGACACCTCCGTGCTCCACACTCCCCGAAGGCCGAGGCCGAGGGCTGCTGGGTCCCGCGGGCGCTGGGGTGCTGGGGGCAGGGCGCCCGTGCCTCTTCCAGGACTGCGGCCCCCGTGACCTCCGAGCCGAGGCCGGCCGGCCTGACCAGTAGAGCCTGCGGGACTCAGGCTGGAGCAGGGGGCGGTTAGCTGAGACCCGCAGCTCGGCGGCTGGGGGAGCGGGCAGGGGCCCTCAGTGCGCTGCCCCGGGGCAGCCCCGCGCCGTCTCCAGGGCCCCTCCCCGCCTCCCAGGGCAGAGGTGGGGACAGCTGTACCTTCAGTCTCTGAAGCCACTTGCCGTAGGAGTCCACGAGCCACGGCCGCTCTGCGGGGCACGGACACGGTCAGCCGCGCGCTCGCGGCCAGGCCCCCTCCCCCGCCCGGCCCCGGGCAGCCTACCTTGCAGCTTCGACTTGGCCTCCTCGAAGCCGAACTGGGGGTCAGATTCAAGGACGCTGCGCGGGGAAGAGGACGAAATCACAAAACACCCAAACCTCAGCTCACAGCATCCACGGAGACCCCGAGCGAAGCCCTTCCCAAACCGGCGAGCGTTGCCGTGACCGGAGCGGCGACGTTCCGCCGTCGGTTGTCGGCAGAGCGCGCGGGCCCCGGGTCGGGGACCCACTCGGCAACGTGAACGGCGGTGCCGGGGGGCGGGGTGAGGTCCTGAGTCGGGGGCGACCTCGGGCAAGGCCCCGGGTCGGCGCCGGCTCCCAGCCTCGCCCAGCACACGCCTCGACGCGCCACCCGAAGGGAAGGACGGGGACGAGGGTGAGGGGAGAGGTGGTGATTCTTCTCAAAGTTGGAAAGGACGCCGCTGGTGCGGCCAGCGAGAGCCACGCAGAGGGGACAGCGGGCGGGAGACAGGGCGCCGGGCACAGGGCGAGGCGGGGGACGGGCATGCCCGCTCCTTCGGGAGCCCCAGGAAATCACGCTGGAAGGCTGGGTTTTGACGGTGACCCCAGACCGAGAGCCCAGGGTGCTCTGGGGACCGGGCACGTGCCCCCACCCAAGTGCAGACTCCTTCACGAGGCACCTCCGTTTCTCACTTTCAAACGTCAAGCGTTAACTCTGACTCTGGCGCACCAAGGGTCCGGATCTCTGCCTCAGGGCGCAAGCCCACACCCGACAGATGCCAGTGAGCCGGTCCCCGCGGCTGTGCTCAGGGGAGCACAGCCCACAGAACCGCCTGTCATTCCCGGGGCCACATGCGACCGGGTGGGGGGGTGGGGGGGGAGGGGGACAGGACGGGCAGTCGGGCCGTGGTCCTGGGCCCAAGCTGGACCGAGCAGGCAGGGGTGGGGCTGACGGGAGGCTGGAGGGCGGCACCTACTCAGAGACGGCTTTCGCTCCCCAGTCGAAGACGTTCCCGGCCAGCAAGCCTTTCACCAGGGCCAGCTGCCTCTCCTCCCAGCCCAAGGCGTCCAGACAGCGGATCACCCTCGGGAAACACTTCAGTGCGACCCCGTTTTCCTTCTGCTTGACCTGTGGAGACAGGCGGGCGGCTGGTCAGGAGCGACGGCGCGGCCCTGGCTCCCGCAGGCCTTCGGCGGACCGGGCAGAGGGAGGGCGCCCGGCTGGGGACGCCGCGGAGAGCGTCACCGGGAACATCGCTGTGAACCGGTGCCGAGGGGTCGCGCGCTCAACGCGCCACCACGGGACTTCACGCCAACCAAGCCGTGAGAAACCACAGACTCGGAGACGCGCAAGGTCACGGCGTGGCCCAGGGCAGGGAGGGCCGCGGTGGAAGACTTGGACCCCCACAGGCACCCGGCGCCCCGTCCCGAGACGCTCCACCCGAGGGCAGGGGGCGGGAAGCGGTGTGCGGCACGGGCCCGCGCACGTGGCCTTCTGGTCAGCGTGGCCCGTCTAGGCCGCCCGCCAGGCTCCGGCCGGCTTGTCGCCTGCGAGGGCACGACTGGCGTCCACGAACGCTCTGAGGCGGCGAGCTCCCGGGGCCGGAGAGGCGGGGCCTCCAAACCTCGGCTCTGACAGGTGTCGCCGCCCGCGTCCACCCCGCTGGCCGTGCCCCCTCGCGGGCGCCAGTCCTGCGCGGGAAGGCGGAACTCACTTTGGAGTAGGGGTCCGGGAAGTTGAACTCATTCAAACAGTGCTCCCTCGTGTCCAGAAGGCTGCGCACGGTCAGCGTCCCGTAAGCACTGGGGACCGGGTGGGGGAAGGGCGGCTGAGCGGATCTGACGGCCACGCTCGCTGCCCGAGGGCGTCGTCACGGGGGAACCGAGGCGGCCTGGCCCCGCCGGGTGGCCGAGCGGGAGGGGGGGGCGTGCACCGCCGCACGTGTGGCCCCAGGAGCGGCCGTCGGGAGCCCCGGCCCTCGCGAGCGCACGTTCCCCCGCCGGGCCCCCCGGCGCACCGCGAGGCGGCCCCGGGCAGGGGACACTCACAAGGGCTGGTGTCGCAGCGTCTGCAGCTTGCGCCAGTACTTCTGCCGGAACTTCTCCGCCCGCTCGGCTGCGTCCACGGAGCCCGGCTGGCTGGCCACGGCGCGTTTCACCACCTGCGAGCACGGGGCGGTCAGCACGGCCCCGCGCTGCCGCCGAGCCGTCTCCCGGGTGGCGACGGGGCCACCCGAGCTCCCGCCGTGCCAGGGGGATGGGTGGCTCAGGGGACCGTCCTTGCAGGCTGCGGGGGTCTGGGGCAGGGCAGGAACCCTCCCTCTGAGGACCCCAGGGGCCCGAGGGGCTGTAGGAGGGGACACGTGCTCCTGGGGGGCCCCGAAGGGCTAGAGTCACGACTCTTTGGGGCCCGGAGCCCGATCGCAGCTGTCCCCTGACCCCCGCGCGAACTGTTTGCGCTCTGCAGAGACGCGGCAGCCGGCCCGGAGGCGGGGCGCGATCGTACGCCCTCGCTGAGGACACGTCCCAGCTCGCCGACGAGCCACTAGGAGCCACGTTTTTACCTGGGAAACGTGATTCACCCCCTCAGGCTCACACACGCCTCCGGTGGCTTCCGGGAGACGCCCCCTCCTCCTTCACCACACCTGTCGCTTGCTGCACGGGCGCCCGGGGCCTCCGGCGCCTACGAACTCCGAGCCGCCCGTCTCGACCCCAGGGGCGCCCGGCCCGCCCCGAGCCCTCACCCCGTCCAGGGCCTCCTCGAAGCAGGTGAGCCAGTACTTGCGGGCCAGGGCGTCGTCCGTGAGGTCAACCGTATCGGGCACGTAGGAAGACGGGTCCAGAAGGAGTGGCAGGTTGGCCAGCGGCCTCTCCAGCCGGTCCATCTCCAGAAGGTCGAACTGGAAGGACGAGAGGCGGCGGACGCGTCAGCCACGCAGCTCTAGAAGACCGAGGCGCCTCCCGCCAGCCTGAGAACCAGCTCCTCGGTGAGAGCGGAAGGGGTCCGGGGAGGAGACCGCTGCGGGTGCAAGCGGACGAGCCCCTTCTTCCCGTCCCCAGACCCCGCCCGTGGCCCCGCTCAGCCACGGCGCCCTCCATCTGGCCGGTGGCCTGAGCCACGCACCCCAGATCCCAAGTCTGCCCGGCCCCCTTCCTCCCTCCCTCCCCACCGTGGAGTTTCCTGGGACCCCTGCGGCGGGGGCTCCCATACCAGCCTGAGCCCAACCTCACACACGACCCCCAGACACGCCGGCCGTGCTCGTGGGCCCCCACGAATGCTACTTGCACGCGTTGTCCCACTCGCTGCCCCGCAGGCCCTGGACCCGTAACTCCCCCGTATGGGGTCCACGGCAAGGCCACGGGGACCCCGTGGGGCAGGCGGTCCAGGCCCCACACTGGCTCCTTTGTCTCCGCAGCACGAGTCTGATGCCAGTTCCGCCGGCATCGCCGAGGGGCCCCCTTTATGCCCAACGTGCTCCCTGTGGCCGCCAGCGACGAGCAGGCCAGTGCCCCAGCGGTTTCTGGAGGAGCGGTCACTCAGCCAGCCAGGGTTTTGACTTACGTTGTCAAGACCGAAGCTGGTGCTCTCCCGCACACGCGAGAACCCAGCACACGCCTCGCGGCCCTGTCCCCGCCTCTAGGGAGTGACCCACCACATCGCCGCACAGCGGGACGCAGCTCTGGTCTGCCGGCGGCCTTCGGCCCGGCAAGCCTGGGGGGTGACGGGCAGGTGTGCTCTGTGCCGGGGCGTCCGCACAGGAAGGGCCACCACGTGGGGACTTTCAGGATGTCCCGAGTGACAAGTTCAGCGTGGAAACAGCTGGCATTTTCCACGCGAGGAAAGAAAGTGGACGGTCACCGACCCCGGGGCCTCGGCCCGGGCTTCGCGGGCCCTCCCGCTACCTGGACCCGCGGGAGCGCAGCCTCAGCCTGGCCTTGCGTAGGCCCCGCAAACCCAAAGCGACGACCTGGCCCCTCCGCGCTTCGGCCTCTCCCTCTGCGAATGGGGGTCTCTGTCCCCGCCTCGCAGGGCCACAGAGACCCAGCACAACAGGCACGCGAGGCGCCAAGCACGTGCCGCGTGGGGACGACCGGCATCCACATCAGGTCTGACGCGGGGATTTCGTGCTCGCTTATCCATTTGGTTTTACGATCCCTAAGGTGGGAATCCACATCGCCCCTCTACGAATCAGAAACCGCGCATCAAAGATGCAGAGACCCCTTGCGAGCCAGTCGCTGCTCTGACCAGGCCCGGGGTGTGGGAGCTTTCTCTCCGGGGAGGCTACGATTAGATCACACGCGTCCCCACGAGGCTTACGCTAACTAGTATGAGAATCTGCGTCCGTGACGGAAAATCAACTTTGTGTCCAAAAGGCCAGCAGCCTGGTCCTGATGGAGACATTGCGACTCGTGTGCCCAGACTAGCTGTCCGGACTCGTCCAGCCGGCTCTCCAACAGGGCGCCCGGGTTCTGGCAACTGCTCAGTGAGTTACCAGAGCGACATACGCCATCTGGGGGGTGTCCTCAATAAGCCTGCGACGTCCCCCAGGATGGGGCCATGATGGTAGCGTCCTCTGTCTGGCTGACAACTGGTCACACGGGCCTCTCCAAGTGGGGATTGAGGGATGGGCAGGAAACCAGCAGGGACCGCAGACTCTGTCCTTTCCTACCGCTCGAAACCATCAGGCAGAGAACGCAGTCTAGAGAAGGGCCCGTGGGGGGTTCTGTGGCTCTGGGTTGTGAATGGCACCACGATTCTGGGGAAACACGCTCTGTGTTCTCCCTGCAGACACAGGGCTGGACTGCACAGTCTTGGAGGCTCCAGCGGGATGTCTGGAAAATGCTAAGAGGAGGAGGGAAGCCAGCCCCGCTGCCCGTCTTTCGTCCCAGAGTCTCGGCCTGCTCAGTGGCCGGTCTGCACCGGGAGAGGGTCTCTCGGAACCTGATGACCCCACCAAGGACCCCATACTCACAGTGCCGCTCCTCACCCGCTGTGTTGGGCAGAGCTCCGGGGATGAGCTCATCAGCCCGGAGCTGCCGGCATAGTTTTCTCCCCAGCTGTACTGGTTAGGGTCTAGGGAGGGAAGGACCAGGTGTCACTCAGACCCCAGGTGGCCCGACCACCGCGGGAGGTCTCCACAGCACAGGTGGCCTGGGGTTTCATGCTACGCTACCGTAGTCCCTCTCACTGGCACTGAAACCCCGTGAGATGATACCCGTACCCTTCGCAGCCTCTTAAAGCAGCCTGCCCCGCCCTGCCCCATCACATCCTGCAAGCGTCCTTGAAAAAGCATGGCCGGGCCGAAGAGACGCAGCTTGGCAGACGGCAAGGCGAGAGGGAGGCAGAGGAGGGCCACGTGGCCCTGGTCCCTGCTCGGAGCCCTTTTCACCCACCAAGACCCTCCCCCCCAACCCAGGGTCAATCACGTGGCACGTGAACCCACAGGTGTCGCCTCCCACCGACCCCTCGGAAGAGCGGCAGCAGAGGGAGGGCCGGCCCCTCAGGCTCTTGACTCCGAGGGACGGTGAAGCTGGTGGGCGGGGCCTCTCCCGGAAGGTTAGAGACCCAGTCCCAGGGCCCCGGTGGCCTCTCACCCCCACCCCTCGCCGCACAGGCCCTGCCCCGCCCTGAAGCGAGCACGGGTCCCCCCACGGCTGCTCCACTCACTGTCTTGTTCTGCTCCTTTGAGAAACGCTCCGATGGCTCCCAGGTAGCCTTCGTGTCTCAAGAACAGCGCCTGGACTTCCCCCTGCCGTGGCAAAACCCCGCCTGAGCTGACCTCCAAGCGACACCTGGGCGGTTGCGACGCCCACACAGGCGGCCTCTGTACGCGGTGGAGGTTTCCCGGACAGTCTGCGACGCACTCGTCAACAAAACCTCACTCGGTGCGGAACCTAGACGCTTGGCATTTGCGAGTAACTCCTTCCGCAAATTAACACCCACCCCGGTCACCCCACTCGAACGACACGCGTCTCAAAGCTCGTCTGCAGCCCGCGCACGGTGGAGACGGCCCCAGAGGCTCGCCGCTGGCATCACGCCCAGTCCAGGGAGGGCCGCGGCGCCCCAGGCGCGGGACGCGGGAACTGGCCAGAGGAAGGGAGGCAGGAGCCCAGGAGAAGCTGGCGGGGGCGCCCCGCTTCTTGGCTGCCTGCCCCGGCCCCCCCCCCCCCCCCCCCCCGGCCCCTGGGTCGGCTGGTTTTGAAGACGCCGAGGGGCCAAGCCGAGTACCCGGGAAGGGCGGAGCCCAGGGTGCCGGCACAGGGATGGAGGAAGGGAGGGAGGGGGCCCCGCACCTTGGAGAAGAAGTTAATGCTGTAGGTGATGGTGCGCATGGTGACGGGGTGGCCCCGGATGAAGAAGCCGCCGAAGTACACCCTGTCCAAGCAGTGCAGCTTCGCGTACAGGCAGGCGAGCTGCCCGATGTCGTTGCTGATCATATGCAGCAGGCTCTTGGCCATGTCCTCCTTGGAGAACTCTGGGAGGGCAGAGGCAGGGCGCCGATGGGCGAGGCCGGGCCCGCGAGGGGGCCGCAGGCGCGGGGGGGGGGGGGGGGACGGCGGCGGGGGCGGGGGGGGGGCGGCACACCTTTGTCGGCAGCGGCCGACTTCCCGAAGCTACTGGCGATGAGGTCGCCGCTCAGCCCCAGGGTCTGGTGGGCGCCCCCGTACACGTCCCGCACCAGCATGTCCACACTCGTGTGCTGGCCCTTGGAGGCCAGATGCAGCAGCTCGTCAAATTTCTGGGGGGACAGGGCGGACGGAAGGCGGTGGGGTGCGGGAGCTGGCGGTGTCTCCACAGCCCAGGAACCAGCCCCGCGCCGAGGAGCCGGCGGTGGGCCGGGGTCAGGGTGCGGCGGGTAGGGCTCCACGGCCACCCACCCGGGAGGGGTGAAGAGGGGGGGGGGGGCAGACTCTGGGCGCCCAGGCTGCCTCCCGCAAGGACCAGGCACACGGCCAGGACCAGGCCGCGGAAGGAGCCGCTTCCACAGCGACACCGGCCGCCTCGGGTCCCCTGGCCGCCGACCCTCTCCTGAGAAGGCATGGGAAGCAGGACTCGACACAGAGCCGGGAGCGTCTTCCCGCAGCCGTCGGGATACCTTTGTTTTGGTGAGCAGAGCCCCGAGTCCCCAGAAGGTGCCACCTCCGATGGAGCTGCCGCCAACCCACTCGAACCTGTCCTCCGTCTCCACCTGTGGCGGCAGGGCAGGCGAGCTGCCGAGGGGGGCCGGCCACCGCCCACCGGTCCTGGGGACGCCCCAGACGCGGGGGGTGGGGGGGCGCCATCCTGCAGGCCGAGCCCCCGCCGACGCTGCACGGGTGCTCCCTGACCGGCCGTCACGCGTGGTCCGGGGAGCCCACCTCACCTTCACAATGGACACTCCGGAGCCGATGTTGACCAGAAGGTACGGGAAAATGTCGGGGTGATTGGTCTGGAATCGGAACTCGGGGTCGGAATCTTTCTGATACGCGAAGGCCTCATGTGGTATGTTCCTCAGCACGAAGTTGCAGCCCTTTATCAAGCAGGTCATCACGTCCTCCTTGTCCACTCTGCAACGGAAGGAGCCCGGCCACTGAAAACAGCACGGGCCACAGAAGGCGCCTCTGCTGCAGCGCGGGGTCCCTCGTGGACACGCCGCCCCCGGCCCGGCCGCGCTCAGCTTGCCACTCGGACGCACACGGCCCTCAGAAGCGGCAACCGGCCCGGCTGCTCCGAAGGCACCTCCCTCCCCCCGCCCTGCAGCCACCGCGGCCACCGTGCCACCGTCATCGCCTGAGCGGCCGGCCCTCTGCGCTCCGTGTGCACGCGGCTAAGCCCGCGGGGACCTCTGTGCCAGCCGCACGAGCCCGGCCCCCTTCCTTGTGCCTCCTCGGCTCCCCCCCCCAGGCCCCCCCTGCTCCCCCGGGGTCCGGCCGCCAGAACCCTCCCACCGGCCCGGCCCCCGAGTCTAGTCCCAGCACAGGGCAGGGCGGGGGCGGGTGCGGCTGCTTCAGAGCCCGACCCCGAGAACCGGCCGGCGGCCCCCACTTACTTCAGCCGCAGTTTTTCTTCAATGAGGTCCTTGAATTTGTACGCCCCGCCCCCGGTGGCCTGGATGACCTTGGTCTCAGTGTTGACGAGGTGGTCTTTGATGAAGTCCAGACAAGCTTCTATGTAGGTGTTCTCGAACTTGACGAAGTGCAGCCGGGCAGTGACCTCCTCCTGGACTGAGATCTCGTAGGGCGGCTCGTGGTCCTGCTCTGTGTCCTGGGGACACAGGTTGGGGGTCTGTGTGTGCGTGCTGCCCTTGGCGGGAGGGGGAGGGGGAAGACGTGGGGATGAGGCCCCTGGACCATGAGCAACGCAACCCTTAACGCTAAGTTCAGGCCGGAGGCAGCGCGAGGGCAGGGGTGGGGAAGGAGCCGGCTTCCTAGGCAACAGGAGTGGCCGGAAGTGCCTCCTGACGGGTCCTGGACGGAGGGGGGCCGAGCTGGGGGGCAGGGAGGGGTGTTGGAGGCAGGGAGGGGTGTCGGGTGCCTCCTGATGGGGTCCTGGACGGAGTGGGGGCTGAGCTGGGGGGCAGGGAGGGGTGTCGGGGGCCTCCTGACGGGGTCCTGGACGGAGGGGGGGGCTGAGCTGGGGGGCAGGGAGGGGTGTCGGGTGCCTCCTTACGGGGTCCTGGACGGAGGGGGGCCGGGCTGGGGGGCAGGGAAGGGTGTCAGGTGCCTCCTGACGGGGTCCTGGACAGAGGGGGGCCGGGCTGGGGGGGTAGGGAGGGGTGTCGGGCAAGGAATCCCCCTGGAAGCTAGGCCGATGTGCACGAGCAGCAGAGGGAGGGCAGCCGGACAGTGACAGCGGCCACCCAGGGCCCCCCCGCGGAGGCTCACCCTGCCCGAGGACTCGAAGGAGCGCACTCTGGCAACCTTGTGCTGCACGGTGGAGTAGTAGGCCAGCTTGGTGAGCGACCCCCCTGCAGGGAGACACGGGGCAGCAGTCAGGAGCCGGCGGACGGGAGCCCAGGCTCGTCGGTCCACGCGGCCTCCCCCGCCACACCAGCTCCTGTGCCTGCCGTCGCTTGGTGTGAAAACCCCGTGGGCCACCGACCAGAGGAAGGGAAGGAACCGTGGGGCCCAAGCACTCGGCACAGCGGGCCTGAGACTGCCCACTTCCCCTGCGCACCAAGTCCTCGAGGAGAAAGGAGAGCGTCCTGTTTCCGGGAGGCCCTGGAGATCACCAGTGGTTTCGAAAAGTTGTTTCAAACCCTGGTCTTGAAAATGGCCCAAAGGACAAAGCTAAGAAGGGCACGGCTTTCGCCGACAAGTACGCTTCACTGTCCGTGGTAACAAGGGTCGGGGGGGAGCCACTACGAGGGTATTTTCCCAGAGTGCACCGGCAGAGGAGGGGGCTGTCTCACCGGGAACGTTCTAGCAGCCCACCCTCTCCAAGCTCGGGGCTGGGGGCCTCACGGGGGCGGCGGGGTCTCCTCCCCTCGGACCGGATCTCGTGACTACCACCAGGAAGCCCAAACACCAGGGAGCAGAAGAGGCCTTTATTTGTCTGAAACACGTTCAGGGCCACTTAGAGAGACACCCAAGCAGTCACTTCCAAGGGTAAGCTCTGGGGGGTCAGAGGTGGCCTTGGGGAGGCGTCAGGTGGATTCCCGCAAGGCCCGCGACGGTGGTGGTGGGGGGGCAGCAAAAGGCTTGTCGCCACGGCCACAGAACGGGTTCGTGTGGCCAGCGCAGCCGGCGGGACGCCCTGTGTGAGGAGGAGGCTGGAGGCGATCTCTGAGAGTTGCTTTGTGATGCCGCCCCCAGGGAGCATGTGACAAGCACTCAAGTCAGGACACATCTGGAAAAGGCAGGCATCAGAGGGCCGCGGCTCGTCCAGGTAACGATCTCGATCTGAGAGCGGCCGCTCGGAGCCTGCCAGGCAGCGTGGACAGGGCCTCCCAGGGTGCCCCGGGACCTGCCCTTGTCGGGCCACGGTCAGCACGCCCGCTCACAGGCTTCCTCTCATCCCCAAACCACGGGCTTTAAGAAGCAGGACTTGGTCTAAGCCTCCTCATCCCTCCTCCCTGCCCTCAATCCCCACCTGGCCCGGAGCGGCTTTCACTCCGTGAACAAACACGATAAACCTTAAACAGGCGACGCAAAGGGAAGAAGATATGTTGTGAGACTTGTCAAAAGTTACTGTGAACGAGACCCCCGATCACAGAAGGTCCGGCTTCAGATCGTGAGTTCTTTACACGAGGTTTACATCACAGCCAAATACGAGGTGTTGGGGCCTGCTGGGGCTGCGGTGGGGGCAAGCTGTCCCGTGTGCCCCACACCACGCACCCCAGTGGGGCAACGCCCAGCAGCCAAGCCACATCTCCGTGCCCCCCTCCCCCCCAGGGGGACAGCGAGTGGGGACGTGCGGAGCGGAGCGTTCAGCCCGAACCAGAGGAGCTCACAGAGCAGGATGGCGGGTGCCCGGGGAGAACAGGGAGCCCGTCTGTTCGCAGGATCCCTTGGATTTAGTGACCGCCGGCCACAGGTCCTGGCATGTCACACCCGCCAAGTGCAGTGACCACGCTGGCGGGTGCACACAGTGGTGGACATCAAAGACGCTCCGGTCCAGCCCGCCCCCCACTCCAGGGCCAACGGTACCCGGACTGACATCAGCCCGCCCGTGTCCCTCCACCGGCGCCTGAGCCGGGACCCCCCACCCCCAGTTCATCCAGACCCACGGGGCCGGGCGCAGGGCCACCCTCTCCTCCGCCTTCTTGGCCAGTCCTTCCCCCGTGGGCACCGGGTCACCGCCCCCTCGCCCTTGTTCTTCACCCGAGGGACCCGTCTGCTGCCCAGCAGAGACTTGAAGTCGAGTCAGCTTTAAGCATGTGTTCGTAGACAAAATGTCCCTGATGCTTTCGAAGCAGGGAATCTGCTTGGCTGACACGAGTGTCCGAGAGAGGAAGGAGCTTGCCAAGAACACAGAGCAGCTGAGCTCTCCTGGAGCAGGAGGCTTGGGTGAGGGGAGAGGAAATGGGAGAAGCCTGTTTTTAAAGCCAACTGCTGACAAGCACATGCACTTGTGGGTTTCCGGGGTGAGGACCCACGTCCGAGCTGTGATCTCCCACCAGCCGCACAAACACGTGGTCTGTCCTTAAGAACACACACAGGACTCAGACCCAGGGGGAATCGTCAAAGAGGGGAAGGGAACACTGACACTGAAGATATCCCTTTGAGTGTCCTTCTGCCCAGGAACCCCACCTGGGCTTGGCGCTGGAGGGCAGGCCACTGCAGGGCCCCTTGGAGCCACGGCACTCCTCTCTCGACTTCCTTCACCCCGTGGCTACGAGCTGACCCCTGGGAGCCACAAAGAACATCTCAGGGCAACCCAGGGCGAGCCATTTTTCAGCTGCACTTTCAGGAACGTTAAGTGCCAACCTGTTCCCGGGGTGCAGAACCCAGGTTTAAGTGCAGCCAAACAAAGTCGGAAAACGTCAGGGCACACACCTGCCTGGGCCCCTGTCACATCAAGGCACGGGTAGGTCTCAGAAGACGGGCAGAGCAGGGCCTCCAAGCTTCCCACTGCCAGCCCAGCGTGCAGTCAGGCACCAAGTTTAATTGGGTCCCCCGCTCATAATGTGTCCTGCTGTACGCTGGGGTCCCCACCCCCCACCAGGCCTCAGGGCATCTCACACCTGCCGCCAGGTCAGTACCCCAAGGCGCCGCCCCTCACAACCCCCACTGGCCTGCAAGGTGAGCACTGAGGACACTGAGGGTCCAGCCCACTTTCCACTCTCCCGGAGGACACCCTCCCCCACCCAAGCCGGAGACACCTCAGTGACTCTCAGCAGCAGGGGAGAGACAAGACCATCACAAGCAAATGGCTCCAAGAGGAAGGGCCCGGGGCGGGGACAGAAGCACGCCTATCCCTTCTAGCATCACTGGCCAGCTTCAACAGGTCAGGCAGGGCTGCCCCGCTGCCCCGCTGCTTAGCCGCCTACACTCGGCGAGTGGCAGGCCCAAGCAAACCGAGGCCCCAGCCGAGAGCCAGCTGAGAAGGGAGCCGTGTGAGGCCACCATGTCTACTCCGGGCGCTTCGCCCAGTGAGGCTGCCCCCAGGAAACCTTCATCCCCTGCCGACGGGGGCAGAGCAGCCAAGTGCCGAGGCTTGACCAGATTCCAGGCCCCACCTGGCCGCTTACCAGCCGACCTCAAACAACTTAGTTCACCTATCTGACCTCAGCGTCCTCATCTACGAAAGGGGGCTGCCGGGAGGCGGCCGGCGCCAGCGTGGGATGAGGGTCTAGAACGGGCCTAGAGCAGGAAGGTCGAGTAGAGCCTGGGCGAGGCCCTGGGGTCACCCCTGCGGCCTGCACGGGGCAGGGAGGTTTCTGAAAGATGCCGGCAAGGGTCCCAAGGTCCACGTCCAGGTCCTCCAAACTCCCGCCAAATGTCAGCGGTCCAGAAGCCGAGGGCGGCAGCGGGAGGAGGGCTTCGGGCTGGGCCCAGACGGGCAGCCCGCCGAGGGTTCCCGCGGCCCCAGGCCGGGCCGCTGCCCGCCCTCGGCGCCGCCCCAGACGGCGGGCCCCAGATCGCTCTCGTGGCTCGGACAGACCCCGCCCGGCGGCCGACCCTACCCGGGTGGACTAACGAGGGGCCGCCGGGCCGCCCGCCTCTCCGCGCGGGACTACGAGGGCCGGCGTGCCCCGCTCCGGCCGCGCGGCGCCTGCCGGGAGCTGTAGTCCGGCTGCCGCGGCCAGCGTAGGCGCCGACGGCCCGCGGACTACAAGGCCCGGCAGGCTGTGCGCGCCGGCGGCCCGCGCCCCGCCCTTCGTCCTTGCCACCGCCCCCGGCCCGCCGGCTCCGCCGCCCGCGCCCACGCCCGCCGCGCGCCGCTCAGCTCCCGGCGCCCGTCCGCGGCTACCTATGTCAATGGCGAAGCGCTTGGCGTTCTCCAGGTTGCGGAAGATCTCGTCGGGGGGCAGCGTGATGCTCTTGTCCAAGCTGTCCCCGCTGCTCCCGCTGCCGCTCGCTCCGCACTCCGCCATTTTGAATGTGCCCGGCCAGCCTCATCAGCCATGGAGATATATGCGCATATATTTGACTGCTAAACGCCTCCCGCGCATATATTATGCTAATGAGGCATCCGGGCCCGCCCGCCCGCCTCTGTGGTCCCGGCAGCTGGAGGACCACTGGCCTGCCCGCGCGCCGGGGTCCCCGCGGCCGTTGGCCCAACACGAAACGTCTGGACTGTTGTCTTTGTTGTTCCCTCACCGAGCTGGCCAGATGCTGACCTCCAGTGCTCTGAGCTAGTGCAGAGAAGGCACCTGGGGCTTGCAGACCCCCAGAGACCTGCCTCTTTCAGTGAGTGCAGCTGTTCCCAGGGCGCATGTGACCCACCAGCCCGGGTCTCTAGGGACCAAGGACAGTTCCAAAAGCCACATGCAAAATGGGGGTGTCAGGGACCCTGCCTTCCAGGCGCCCCAGCCTGGGGTGGACGATGCACCTGCAGGTGGGGAAGACACTCACCCTGATGGTGAGATCTGCAGACAGTGCAGGGGAAAACAGGGCAGCCCGCCTGGAGGAGGCTGCCTTTGGGCAAAACGGGGAGTCTATGGGAGTTTGTAGGGGACCATCTGAAAAATATTCCTGAAGCTGGAGCATGGACACGAATGGTAGTGGGCAGGGCCAGTCCCTGGGAAGCTCCTGCTGGCCAGAAGACCCTTGAGGGATGAGACCTCAGAGGCACCGGCTGCTTTGGGAAAGAGCCCAGTGCTGGCGGTGGACAGACGGTCCCCAGGGCAACTGACTCCCAGGTGACCCTGGGCCAGTTACTTCTTGTCTCTGGACCTCGGCCTCTGTCTGAGCATGTTACCAGCTGCCTGGCAAGGCCTCCGGAGCACGGGCCTGTAGAGCAGCACAAACCCCACGCCCCCGGGGTGATCGGAAGGGGGGCCCTGTGCCTCGGGAAGAGGCCGACTTGCCAGCATCGTCTAAGGGGTGGGTGTGCTGGGCGGAAGAGGGCAGGGGGTCTGCTCCTAGAGCACACAGGCCTGGAGCGCCGAGGACTCTGGGCCGGGGGAGGGGGGGCACTGTGGGCCTGACCAGGAGGCACAGCCCCCTCCCCGTGCATTGACATGCCTGCCCCACATGCCGTAAGCGTGTGGGATGTAGCGCTGGGCCGGCCTGGAGGGGGCGCCTCAGATGTTCCTGTCAGGCTGGACAGAAAGGGATTCCAGAGGGCAGAGGGGAGAGGCGAGCTCCAGAGGGAGGATGGCCCGGCTGGGCCCCCTCGCTCCGAAGAAACGGGAAGGCCTTTTGGTTCCACTGCCCATGGGCGGACTTGTCCTTTGGGGAGCCAGGGCCCTCCTAGGTCCTTGCAGACTCAGTCAACACCTGCTGGTCCACCTGTTTCGGCCCTGGCGAGCGGTCGGCCTGCAGGGAGGGCCGGGCAGCCACCTGTGTGTGGGCTAGCCAAGCGGGGGCATCCAGGAGCTCACCCGGGGCGGGGCCCGCTGGCCACACGAGACGGCCAGGGGAGGCAAACGCCTCCTGTGCCTTTGGCCCTGCGAACCCCCTTTTGTGAACAGAGCCGGAAGGTCCTGGAGCTGTCACTCCCCCCCTCCCCCACCCCCCCACCTGCAGGGAGCTGCTGAGAAGCCCCGGGACAGAGAGCCCAGTCTCCCACTGCACTGCTTCCTGCTGTGCACGGGGGTACGTGTTCTCTGGACCTGTCTTCCTTCCAGCCTGCCTCTCCCCTGCTCGCCTGCCTCCTGGCCTCCCTCCCTCCTTCCTTCAGCCAGGACCAGCCCTTCTCTCCCTGTGCAGAAGGTCACCGGCAAAGACACCTCCCACCCATGCTGGAGTACCACGATAGCGTCCGTCCCCCTTCCCCCCCCCCCCCCCACCCCGCGCAGACCCGCCCACCCCGTGGCTGCCAAGGACACATGTCAGGCACGAGAGACAGACCCCAGAGGGCTGCTTAGTCAGATTTTATTGGAAGTCTGCAGAGCAGTCCCGTGGGCTCCCACGTGACCGAGGGTTCAAATTCTGAGTACAAAGTCATGACCACACGCACTCGCCCACACACAGGGATCCTTTGAGGATCATGGTGGAGACGCCCACCCTCCCCACAAAGCCCACTATGAGCCCCAACTAGACAGCCACGTGCACGCAGGGGCCTTTCGGCCACAGCTCTGCATGGTCCTTCGGTGCCCATCCAGGCTGACACTCTTTCCTATGAGGATACACCTTGAGTTCCGCCTTCACAAAAGGCAAATGTGCCCACGGCACGGCCCGCCCGCCGGGCCCCCTGGCCCGGCAGCAGCAGGCCCTGAAGAAAGTCCTCTACACGTGGAGGCACCGGCTGACCGAGCCCCTGACGCCTACAAATATCATAGAACCCCGGGCAGCGGGGACTTCCCAGAAGTCACTTGCTGAAATGCAAACACAGAACAACCCCGTGGAGTCAGACACTTGTGCGAAGGCGGCCCCGACTGTCCCGAGTGACCAGGCCTCTGTGACCGCCTTCTCTCCAGAAGGACCCTCCTGCTGGCCCGCCAGCCTGGAGAGCGAGCCTTCCGGAGGAGGGGGCCTGTCCAAGCCCCAGGAGGGACAGACGAATGGCCAGAGGTGCAGGCTGGCCTCTGGTCCTCGGGGCGGCCACCCGCACGTCCCGCCGGGTCACCAGGGCCGCCAGAGGCCGCAGGTGGGCTGGCGCGCGGTCACCGCAGTGGCCTTGGCGGGAGTGAGCACGGGCGTGGGCGGGCTGCTGGTCGCCTTGGGTTCCTTAGCGGGCACGGCGGGCGCGGCTGGGGGACGCTGGAAATGGTGGAGCAGCTTCATCTGCGTGTCGCTGGCCGCATGCAGCGTCAGGAACTGCACGGCCTCCTGCAGGCACCAGGAGTAGCCCTCGCTGTAGTCCTGGTGCAGGCTTTTGGGGCCGGCGGCGGCGGCGGCGAAAGCTGCAGGGAGAGGCGCCGCGGTGATTGGGGCGGGCGCGGGGCCGCGGGGGGCGCGGGGGGCGCGGGGGCGCAGGGGGCGCAGGGCTGGGGCCGTGTGGGCGCGTGGGCGCGGGGAGCGCGGGGGCGCAGGGCGCGCAGGGCTGGGGCCGGGTGGGCGCGGGGGCGGCGGGGAGCGCGGCCAGCGGCTCACCTTTGCTGTGCTTTAGGTAGCTGACGGCCATCTCCAGGATGTCGGCCTTCTCCAGCTTGGAGTTGGGCTGGTGCCGCGCGAACTCCTGCTCCAGCAGCAGCTTAAGCTGCTCGATGCTGCTGTTGATGCGGTCGCGGCGCATCTTCTCCACCACTGGCTTGCGGAGCTGCGGGGGGACACGGGCGTCAGCCGGCGGCCAGGGCGCGGGGGCCGCGGGGGGCGCGGGGGCGCGGGGCGGGCGGGCGGCGCACTTACTCGGTTTTTCTCTTTGGGGCTGAGCAGCTCCACGGCCACGGTGCTGGGGGCCATGCCTGGCGCAGAGAGGCGGCTGGCGAGCGGGGAGTGGCGGGCGGCCGGCCGGCGGGCCCTATATAGGCGCGGCGGCGGGCAGGCGCCTGGGGCCCGGGCGCCGCGGCCGTTCCCACACTCGGCGGCCAATGGCCTCGCGGGCCGCACAAAGGCGCCGGCCCATTAGCGCACGCTAAATTGCCTGTGAATTGGCGCGGGCACAATGGGTGCTCCCCGAGGAGCAGGTGGGCCGCCTGCACAATGTCCGGGCTGTGGGAACGCGCTCGCCCTCATTAGCATCCCGGGGCCTGATGCTAGAAGCCCCGCGCCTCAATATGCTGCCTTTTCCCAGGCCTCGGGGGTGGGGGGGGGCAGGAAAGAGTAGTGCCCCTCCCCGGCCCCTCTCTCCCCTCTCCTTCCCCTCCCCGGTGGCTCCCCGCTGCCGCTGGCTGGCGGAGACTAGGTGGGGGAAAAGCTTTAGAGTGAATTAATGCCGCGGCTTCCAGTGGTTTGGGCACCTCCTAGACAGGGACCTGCTGCCCCCCCCAGGGCGGGTGGAACAGAGGAGCCTACACTTGCCCCGAACAGGCACCTGGCCTTCCCCGGGGAACAGGTGGAGAGTGCAGGAGCCACCCGAGCTCTTAGGATCAGACCTACTGGCTGTCACCTGGGACTCGCGACTTCTCCAGAGCTAGAAAAAATTGGCTGTGGTGCTTCCCTGGCTCAGTTTTGGGTAGCTCCAGGAAACCGGAGTTCGTGAAATGCCCAGCTTGGAGCCCGACACCCGGGCAGTCCCCCCAGGAGCTGCTGCACTCATCCTCGGGGGAGCAGCGCGCCAGGCAGTAGCATCCGGGGTGCTCTGCACCGGCAGGTGCTTCTCGGGGCCGCACCCGACCCCCATCTGGCGGGAAGTACCACCATGGCCGTCTGGGGAACAGGGGAGGGCACCTGGTTCCAGGGGTACGCTTCGCACAGACGTGCGGTCGCTGCACCTGTGAGATTCGGGGGGAAGCTCTGTTGCGGGCCACCCTCTGCCCATCCTGCTGGGCACTCGCAGGGTTTGCTTTGCTTGGGCACCTTGCCAGTGGGTGGGGAGGCAGGGTGCCAGGTGGCAGACACGAGGGTCAGAGCAGGGCAGGCCTGGGGCCCACGTGGACGCCGCGCAAGCTCAGACGGCGGCCCCAGGGCGGCACGGGAAGACTGGTAATCCTGGTGTCTGGCCAGCCAAGCTGAGGGCCGGCAGCTGCTTTGGCGCCGCCAGCCCTGCCCTGGTTCACCGGGACCGGGAATCCTGCAGGCACTGAGGGGGGCGGAGGCACCGGGGCCTCCTCCTGGGGCAGGGCAGGACCCGGCCAGGTTCAAGAGGCAGGCAGGGCCTCTGCCCTGGGGGCCGGCAGCTGACATCAGGGCACGTTGGCCAGAGTTTGAATCCGGGAGCACGTCCAGGTGTGGCTGGAAGTTGCGGGGCTTTAACAAGGGTCGGGTCAGATCTTTCCCCCTCCCGTGGGTCTTAGCAGTGACCCACAGCTACGACTGACTGGCCCGTTTGGTGGGCCCGCTCCAGAAATCGCCCCTCCCCCCGTCGCATACAAGGAGCCTTTGGTCTCCCGGCAATGGGCCCAGCCGGGAGGCGTGCAGGATGGTGTCACGACAGCCAGGGCAGGCTTGGCTCGGAGCCAGCTGAGGAGTGCCCCGTGGGCCAGCTGGTCACCCGCCGGGGTGGGTTAGGCTGGGGGAGCTCCCAGGGTGGGACCTTCAGGTGGCTTTGGAGGGCGAGGGTAGGCAGCCCCTGCTCACCCCTCTGGTACCTGCTCCTTCCTCCTACCGGCACCTCTCTTAAAGAGGACACGGCCCCTGGGCTGGCGGTGGGAGGCGGCGACCCCGAGCGGGGGCTCCCGTCTGGGCAGATAGGACCCCGCCACGGTTATTGGGCTCCAGTTTGCCGCAAAAGGGCAGGGGGCACCGGGGCCAGCTGGGGACGGGCACGTCGAGGCCCTGTGCTCACCGCTCTGCTCCGTGGCCCGGGATGCTGACAGTGGCTAGGGGCTTTGATGTGGGCTGGCAGTGATGTTCAGTGGGGCCATTTTTGGAGCCAGAATGGGGCTCGTGCTGGACAGCCGGCATAGTCTGTTGTGCCCCTTGCCTGCTTATGGGCTCCGGGGGGTGGGGTGGGGAGGGACAGGATCCCTTCGTCACCGGTGTCCGCTTTGCCCACATCCTACGAGCCGGGGACGCGGCACCAAGGAAGTGCTTCGTTGGGGCTGAGGGAACGCAGGGCCAGGAGCAAGCCCCAAGCCCACCCTGGCCCTGGCCACGGCCTCTGCCCACGCCCACGTGCGCCCTAACTGCCTGGCTGCTAACGGGAGGCGGCGGGGGGCGGGGGGGGGGGGGAGCAGGACTCTGACCAGAAGTGAGGGCAGCGCTCCAGCCAAGCCCTCCTGCTCACTGCCTCACCCCTCCTCTGCTTCGGAGGGGGGCAGTTGGCCGGGGCTTGCGTCCTGCCGGCCCCCTCCCCCCTCCCCCAAGCCGGCTCTCGGTCCAGATGAGACACGTGCAGGAGACATGGTCCAGCTTCTCCCCCCCACCCCGCCCCCGCCCCAGCTGCCCGCCCACCCGCAGCGGGCCAGGGTGGCCTGCCCGAGGTGAGGGCGGCGGCTGGGCCGTGGCGGGCCCGAGGGGGCTGCCTCCTTCTTCCCTCCTCCCCCCGACCCGGAGCGGCTTTGGTCCATTTTTCAGTGGTGGGAAATATGAAATGAACAGTGTGAAATCCCAGCCAGGCCGGATGAGAGGCTCGCTCCCTCCCTGCGTGCGGGCCAGATGGCAGTTCTGTGGCCTCCGAGGCACACGCCCGGCCTTTGTGGGCCGTTTAACACTGTGAATGGGGCCAAAGTGTGGGAAACTCCTTGGGCTCCTGGCTCACACCATCGGAGGGGGGCTGGCCCGCCAGGCCTGGGGGAGGGGGCCGTGGAGGGGCGGGGTGGGGGAGGGTCGAGGCCGGGCTCCAGGCGGGGGCGGGTTCTGCCCAGAGGCATCCCGGAACGCAGGGGGTGGCGGGATCCTCCGCCTGGGCTGCCCCCAGCAGCGGGGAGGGGAGTCCTCCCTCCGCCCGAGGCTCAGAGTTTGTCCCGCGCCCGCCACCCCGGAGAGCCCCCGCGAGTCTGAGGGGTGGCGGGTTGGGGTGAGGCGAGGTGTCTTCCTGTGGATGTGCGGGGCTCCCCTAGCTGGACGTGACGATGCTAGGATTCGGGGATCCGGGATCGTAACCAACTCCTGAATGACTCCCACCCTCCACGGCCCCTCCCAGGCTGACTGCAGAGCACATGGCACCACGGGGGCGGGTAGGGCTCCAGGGGCATCTGCTCTTAGTGCCAGAGGACGGTCCGCGTGGTGGGTCCACGGCCGCAGAGCCGGGCGCAAGCCCTGTGAGGGCTGGGCGCCCACCCACGCGCACGGCACCAGGCGCTCGAGGAGCCGAGGGGTGGGAGCCACCCCGGTGCCCGCCGACGGAGGCACGAACACGACATGGTCCCTCCGCGCCGTGGAGGATCATCCGGCCCTAAAGAGGGAGGAACACAGATGCCCTCGGGGGCACCGTGCTCCGTGACAGCGGCCCGTCCCCACAGGACAGACCCCGTAGGACTCCGGGGACGCGCAGTACACGCGGGGGTCAAATCCACAGAGAGAGTGGCGGGGTGGGCGCCAGTGTTTCGTGGGGCGGAGCGTCCGTTTGGGAAGGTGGAAGGTTCTGGAAATGGGCGGCGGGGACGGCCGCGCAACTGTGTGAACGTGCTTGATACCTCCGAACTTCACGCTTGGTGGTTAAGACGGTACGTTTCAGGTCAGGGGTAACTCACGAGATACACAGGTCGTTTTCAAGAGGGCCGACTCCTTCCCTGCGAGGGCCCAGGGGGTCGCCCACACCCTCACGGGAGACGCGCCTTGGGGTGGCGCCCCGCTCCCTGCGGCGGCTCCGTGTCTACCGATCACCGGTGACTCCCGATGCCCGGAGGTCAGAGGTCGGGCGGGAGGTGTCCCTACACCCGGAGAGGCCCGCGCCTTCCTCATCGGCCAGGCCCGGCGCCAGACCATGCGAGGACTCTGTGGCGGTCCGAAAGGCGTCTGGCAGCTGCGAGTGAGGGCCCTGAGGCCGCCCTGTGGCTGCAGCCTGATCCCACCCCCTCCTGGACGCGGCCCTCCTCCTTTGGCCCCGTCCGTCCGTCTGTCCGCACGGCCAGCTGGAAGCCAGCTTAGAAAGGGGCTGGAGGGCAGAGGACGGACCCCAGCGCCGGCCCTCCCTCCGGGACCCGTGTGCCACTCGGGCCGACAGGTCAGCGCCTGGGTCGTGCCTGGACCGCAGGGGGTTGCACACTCTGCCTTTGTTGCCGTGAAGGTGCAGAGTGGTAACTGCCGGCCGTGTGGCCCCAATCCCATTGGGGGGCGCTCTGGGGGCAGTGGCCACCACCAGGCCAGGGGGAGCCCCAGCCCCCTCTGCCCTAGCTCCCTGCACCCCCTGCCCCAGACCGGAGAATTGGATACAGAGATGGGACCTCTTGCTCCTTCCTCCCCACTGGGGGCCGCCTCCCCTCACGGGGGCACAGACGCCTGGGGACGCTGGGCTGGTGGGTCCCGAGGCCTGGCCCCTACCTGGGGGTGGGTGGGGACTGGGGAAACCTTTACCAGTAGGGGGTAACTCGGCGGGGTGTAGATCGGGCCCACCACGGACTTCCATCGGAGATGGGCCAACGAGAAGCGCGCTTGACGTTGGCAGAGAAGTGGAGGGAAGCCCCCCAAATGCCAACAGTTTGGGGGCATAAGTTTGGTTACTTTTCCTTATGTCTGTATTTTCCAGATTCCCTTGAGCGAGCATCCACTGTTGCTGTTGTTTCTGAAGGGCCACATATGTATTTAGGCTTGCTATCTTTGGGGGTGCTGAGACACTGATGCTTTTCCGAAGAGCCGTGGATTTGGGGGGATGGAGGGGAAGACAAGGACGCCAAGGGAGGGCTTCTTAGAGGAGGAGATGGCTGAGGAGTGTTTGGAGGGACGGTGGGTGTGCTCCAGGCCAAGGGAGGGTGGGAACTGGGCTCGGGGGGCGGTTGAAGTGGGGACCAGAGTCTGCAAGTCTGGCCGGAGGAGGTATCCCTGCATGTGTGCCTGTGCGTGCTCCCCCCCCCGTGTGTGCTCCCCGTGTGCGCTCACCTGTGTGTGTGCTCCCCCGTGTGTGTGTGCCCCCCCGTGTGTGTGTGCTCACCCGTGTGTGGGCACCTGTGCCTGTGTGCCTGTGCGTGCTCCCCCCCCCGTGTGTGCTCCCCGTGTGTGCTCACCTGTGTGTGTGCTCCCCCGTGTGTGTGTGCCCCCCGTGTGTGTGTGCTCACCCGTGTGTGGGCACCTGTGCCTGTGTGCCTGTGCGTGTGCCCTGGGCTCTGGGAATAAAGAGCCTGGCACTGGCTCCCTGGCCCCTCGGCCTGGCCCCCTCCCCTGGCGGGTCAGTGTGTGGACGCAGCTCGGGCGTCGCCCCTTCCCGGTCCCGTCCCGCTGCCCGGCTGTCAGAGGCCCCCAGATGGAAGATTGTCCCTGTTGGGCTGAGCGCTGCTCTGCGCCACCTCGCGGGGCCTGGGGGGGAGCGTGGGGGACAGGCCGCGTCAGCAGCTCCTCGCCTGCACCGTCTGGGGGGTTAGTGCCCTGCCCTCTGTGACATGCCCATGGTGGCTCCGGCCCAGCTCCCACAGTGTCTGGGGTCCTCCCCAGAGATGGCCGTGCTCTGCATTCCAGTAGCCCCCAGACTAGGGTGCAACCAGACCCTGGAGATTGCTCTCTGAGTAACGCGGGCACTGGGTCGGGGGGTGCAGGGGCAAGTCCAGGCTGCGGCTCTGTGTTCTGTTGAACTCATGCTGGTCCTTTCTATGCCTCAGTTTACCTGTGTACAATGGGCTTCCCCTGCCGGACCAGCTGATGGAGGGCTGGTTCTAGGTTCCTGGAGATGACCAAGGGTGGCCAAGGGGGGGGTGGGGCATTGCTGAGAAGAGAGTAGTGCCCACCCCACCCGGCCCCCTTGGCCCCTGACCCGGAAGGAGACCCCGTTGCTGGGGCTGACTGCTTGGGACTGCCTGTGATTCTCACCTGAACAGAGGCCAGTACACTGAGTCAGGGTCACCGAGTCAGGGGTTCACCTCTTTCTCCAGGGGGCCTGGGGCGGGCTGGTTCCCCACCTGGAGAGTAGGGGTGCTGACTGCAGCCTCTGTACCCGCCCCTTCTCGCCACTGATCGAGGGTAGGTGCCACCCAGCAACCTGACTGTGGGGTGGGCCGGGGGGTTCACCCTCTTAGGGGCGCCTGCCCTTCGTCGACGGGGATCACACATGGACAGTGGCCCCATTCAGTTCCCAGGTCAGATTTGGGGACCCCAGCTTTTGCAGGCCAAACCAGACCCCCCGTTCCCAGACGGGGTGTGCTAGTCTAGTCACCATCGAGGGAGGGCATGGACCCCCGGCCCGACCGGCCCCGGCCTTCGGGGCCTCAGTTTCCCCAGTGTAAAGAGGGGCTAGGGTGGACGTGCAGGGGCGGGCGGTGTGGGAAAGTGCGGCGCCCTTGAGTCTCATGGGGGCCCCCTCTGGATTAGGGGCCTCTCCGGCCCACGTGCCCCCCCCACCCCCACCGCCGGGGGCAGGCCCAGGTCGCAGTCCCAAGCTGGTTAAAACCCTGCGGTGTCAGAGAGCAGCTCGCTCCCAACCTCTGAAAGGCAGACAAGCCTTTATTGCTCTATTATAACGCGGAGCCAGATGGCCTTTTGGGAGCTGCCCCCCCTCCGCCGCCCCCCGTGGCCGCCCCCATTCATTCAGAGGCAGAGCCCAGCACTAATGCCGCGGGGGGCCCAGGCACGCTTCCGTGGCCGCCGCCGCAGTGTGGGAACCGCAGGCCAGCGCGAACCCACAGCCCTGCGCATCCAGGACCCGGGGGTGGGGGGGAGCCCGGCCCCCGGCCCCCGGCCCCGGCTCTCGGAAGCCACGCTCCCAGAGGACCCTCCCAGGTGTCTCCCCGCTGGGCGACCTGAAGTAGGGCTCTTAACCCTCCCGAGCCTTAGTCTCCTCGGCTGTAGAACGGGGGTGCCGACGGGGCGGCCTGAGGTTTGGGGAGACAGAGCCTCGTCCGTGCCTGTGCCCTCCCAAGGGTGACAAAAACATCCAAGGGAGAAAAATATCTCGTGACGCATGAAAATGAGATGGAACTTAAATCTGAGGGCTTATGAGCACAATGTTCTGGGAGCTGGCCGGGCACACTCCTGCGCCGGGGCGGGGGGCTGCCTCCCTGACACAAGGCGGAGGTGAGCAGGGGGGCACACGCGGCCCCACACCCTGTGCTGCACCTGCGCGGGATGGACGCTCCACCCTCGGCTCTGTGAACTTCCGTCCTGGCTCCCGCCCCGGGGGGCGGCCCCACCCGCCCTTGGCATCTGGGGGCCCGTGTGGGACCCCGCTGGGGAGCGGCCACCTTGCCAGGGCCGAGCGTCATCACGCCCATTTGCACAGGCAGGCAAACTGAGGACCGGTTTGTCCCCAAGGCCAAGCTGCCAGTTGGTAGTTGAGTCCGGACTGGACCCTGGGTGAGGGCGGTTGGGATCTCCTTCTCCTCACGGAAAGGACCAGAGTGGCTTCCTGGCTCGGTTTCTCCTTTGGCCACTCAGCCCCTGCCTCGACCGCTTGCGTGGCTTCCAGAATCTGGGGGGAACCTTCCCCTCACGCCCTCCGGGCGGTTCTGTGCTCTCAGCGCACTCTACACCCGACGAAGACCCGTTTTGCTCTACAAGCGCCCCAGCTCCCTCTCCCTAGCTGAGTTCACTTCCCGCACAGTCTGACCCCGTTTGCTCATTGGGGTCCTGCTCACTGGGGTCGGGGGCTGGCTGCTCCCGCCCTCTTGCTCCATGCTTCTGGGGTGGGGGGCCTGCGGGAGACCTGGCTGGCCGTCCCCGGGCCTTGTGCCCCCCATCCGATTGCTGAAGGGTTGGCCCGGCTGGTCTTCCAAGAGCTCCCCTGCGGCCTGGCCAAGTCCCCGGGGCTCCCGACACAAGCAGGGGGTGGGGGTGCCGGGTGGGTGGGAGCTGCAGGACAGCAGCAACCCCGAGGCACAGGGCTTGGAGGGACGGCAACTAATTTGCACGTGACTGTTGGAACAGAGGGGACAAAGTGACCCAGGCAGGGTTGGGGGCCACCCACTGGTGGATCAGTTACCTGCGATGCTGAGGTGGGGGCAGAGGGGGCCTGGGCAGCCCTGGGATTTGAAAGTCCCTTCTCTTTGCCCCACAAAGTGACATCGTGACTCAGATGCCCCTCATCCTGTGATAGCTGAAGGGGCCAAGAACCCCAGTTTGGCCACCACTATCCTAGCTGGGACCCTCTGCTTCCCAGGCATCGTGGAGACCCAACGGGTGACAGATCGGGGTTCGAGCTCCACGCCTCCCGTGTTGGCTCCTAGCTGATCCCTGGACCCCCCAGCTCCTCTCCAACGTCCTACGGGAGCCCTGTCCTGACTCTAAACAACTGCACCAACGGTCCTTTTGGGTACCCACATACCACAGACTCCACCCCTTATAACTGGTAGTTTGGGGGCGCCTAGGGGGCTCGGTCGGTTGAGCCTCCGACTCTTGATTTCGGCTCAGCTCATGATCTCGTGGTTCGTGGGTTCAAGCCCCGCACCGGGCTCTGCACTGACAGCACAGAGCCTGCTGGGGATTCTCTCTCTTTCTCTCTGCCCCTCCCACAAGTTCTCTCTCTCTCTCTCTTAAAATAAATAAACTTAAAAAAAAAAAAAAGAATTACAATAAATAACCAGTAGTCTGGGCCAGCTGTCAGGGGCTCAGGGCTCCAGCCTGGCATGGGGACCCCTCGGTGACGCTCAGACCTACCAGGACACAGCACCCCAGTTCACAGATGGAGCCCAGAGAGCTCAAGCCAGTCCCGGGATCCTGGTTGGCCTCAAACTTAAGGGTGGAAGCAAGAAGCTCGCCCACCCCCAGCCAGGCAACAATTACCCACTTTCAGCGGCTGCCAGATGCCAGGCAGGGCGCCCGGAGCCCGGGCGTGGGGCAGGGTGTGGGGGAGATGGGCGGGGGCTTCGGAGTCTGGCCCTTCCTCCTCTGGCTGTCCCCGGGTCTGGCGGTGACCTCATGTGCGGTCCCCTGCCCCACCCCCCCAGACTGGGATGGCTCCTGGCCTCAGCCGGGAGGCTCTGGTGAGGGACCACCTGTCCACTGGGCTCTGGGCCGCATGGAGCCGTCCCCGGCCGCCCTGGAGCTCACTCTCGGGAAAGAGAGGACGGCCCCCGCCCGCCCCCTCGGGCCTGCTGCTCTGTGTGTGAAATGGGGTGTGAGGGGGTCTCGGTGGCCTCACGGGCCCCACGGACCCCTGCCAGTCTGATGCCACGCAAGGAGGCCCGGGGGTGCATCAGGCACGCGGCCCGCCGCCAGCCCAGTTAGCCCAGCCCAGTAGGGCTGTGGGCCCAGGGCTCTAATCCGGACCGCCACTGCTCGCTGGGCTCTCTGGACCTCAGTTTGTCCATCTGTAAAATGGGGTTAATAACAGTCCACCTGAGTCACGTGCTGAGGAGGAAGCGAGCGAATAAAGGCGGAGCCTTCAGGTGGCCTCCCGGCACAGCCGCTGGCATGGCCGTCACCGTCATCTGGGGCCCCGGCCCTAGGCTCTGCCCTGACTTTGGCTCACTCCACCCACTTGGTGCACGACCCCGGCCCAAGTCCTGGGCCGCCCGGGAGCGGCCGATGGAGCAGGGGAAGGCTGGGCTTCAGGGGCCAAAGTGCACCGGGGACTGCGTGACCTCGGGTGGGGAGCTGGGGTCAGTGCCCTGCCCAGTGTGGCAGGTGTAGTCCTGCCTCCCCCTCGGGATCCTGAGCAGGTCCCGGAAGACACGTGTCTTGCTCAGCCTGTATGCAGTCGGTGCTAAATAAGTGTGCGGTTCCTTGCCACACCCTCCCCGTCCATGCCCCTGAGCACCCCCGCGTCTGACCTCGGCCCCGGGCCCGCCTCGTGGCCCGCTGTGGGCGTAGCAGGCAGTGCAAAGGGTAGGGTCTGTCAGCCCCAAGGAAACGCCCCGGCTGACCACCGCCCAAGAAGGCCAGAGGCCCAGACGGTCAGGAGGGAGGGCCCCGGGGGGGGGGGGGGGGGGACAGGGCAGGAGGGGGCTCCTTGAAAGTCCCTCCTGGTGTGGGGGCAGTTCTGAGTCTGGGCAGCTGGACGGGTGGGGGCAGGGACAGTCTGAGGGGCTCTCCACGCAGGGGCCCTTCCTTGCTGGGGGACTTCTGGGGCCAGTGCTCGGCAGACAGGACCTCTGTGGGGACCCCTACCCCCACCCCCGCTGGGGGGGGCCATCCTTGAGAGGGTGTCCTGCTGGCCCCGAGATAATCCGGGCTTTGGAGAGGGTGTGAGAGGCTGCCCGCCGACTTTCCCACAGCCCCACATAAAGGGCCGGCCGCCAGCTGCTCTCCCACAAAAGGCTCCCAGCCATTCAGGGCCTGCAGGCAGGCGGGGCGGCCGAGGGGCGGCAGAGGCCTACCTGGCCACCCCCAAGCCGGCCGCATCCGCAGGGGCAGCGCCCGCCTGCTGACCATCAAAGGGCTGGGAGGTCCCCAGGGCCGGGGCTTGGGGGCAGCCTGTGCGGCCACCCGGGCCAGCCACGCGCCTGCTCCCCCACCCCACCCCCACCCCCCGCGTTGCCCGAGGCTGGCTCGGTGCCCAGGTCTGTCACTCACCCCCGTCACCTGGGGCACAGGGCTTCTCAGGGGGACCCGTCACTCTCCTGCTGCGATGCCGGGCATGGTCACCCCTTCTCCGCGTCACACACCCTGGCCACTCCTCATCCCCTCCCGGCACCCCTGCTCCCGGCCCTGGCCTGTGCCCGGCTCGCATCCCCACCCCTGCTCCGCCACACGCAGAGCGGGTGACAGGGCAGTGACGTGGTAAGGGCACAGGGCTGGGCAAGGCCTCCTCCCCGGGCTGGTGGACGAGCCTCCTAAGACCGGCGGTTTAAAAAGACCAGGTCCTGGGGAAGCCAGGGTGAGGCCAGCTTGCGTCTCCTGCCCCCAGGAACGAGCTGTCCGGAGCGCCTCCGGAGATGACCTTATAATATGAGGACCAGCCTGGGGGAGGGAGGAGGTGACGGCTGGAAAGTGAGATGCAGGCTAGGGTTTTCCAGGGGCAGGGCCGCCGTGCCCCTCCGCCTGCGAGCACCCCGTCTCTGATGCCGCATCTCCACTGCCCCTGCGGAGCCTCGCCTCACCCCCCGGGAGCTTGGTCGGGCCCAGCAGGTGCCTGGTGGGGCGCACTGCACCGGTGCGAGAGGCCCGGAGTAGAGCGAGCACGGCTCCTGCGGGCAGGCGGCGGTCAGAGGGGGGCCAGAGAGGACCTTTGAACGGTGCCTGGATGGATGGGAAGGTGGGGTGTGCGCAGGGCCGCTCCGGACAGCGAGCCACAGGGACGGCCGCTCCCACCGGCCTCTGCGCCCCTGGGCAGGCAGCTGGACCGCGGGCGGCTGCGCCGTGAGGATCTGACAGCAGGGCCTGGTCGCGGGGCACGTCCTGGCCACTGCCCCACGTGTCCCCTGCCACCGCCCACACCCCCACCTGCTGGGGGTGGGGGCATCATCCCGGTCCGGCGCCCCCCGCCCCGCCCCCCGCCCTTTGTCGCCCAGCTAGGCTGCTGATTGGTGGCGGAGGGCGGGAAGGCACGCGAGCCAGAGGCCCCAGCACCCAGCCGCCTCCGCTGCCTGTGACCACCCACCTGCCCCGTGCCTGGCCGCACCCCAAAGTGAAGATGGGCCGGGGTGTGGGGCGCCAGGGTTGGGGGAGCGGGGCTGGCAGGTGCCGCCCCCGCCTCTCCGGCCTCCCTTTTGTTCGAGAGGTTTGCCGCTGGGGAAGGGGCATGGTGGGCACCGCGACCCGCTGGGCTGGGGGTGGCGGAGGGGTGCCCCCTGGGGCAGCGCCCCCACCCGTGGCCGGCTCCCCCAGCCCGCTCCCCACTGGGCTCACTTCCCGCGGCCCCTGAGCCCCGACACTTCAGGGGCCGTGATCCTCCCCGCGCACCTGCTGCACCGTGAGCGGGTACAGCCCCCGTTCACAAGGTGGCCTGTGGGGGTGACCCTGCCAGGCTCCTTGGACCCAGCGGAGGGGGCGGGGCTGGCTGGGCACAGCGCTGCTCTCACAGCAGGGAATTCTGTGTCCCGCCCAGCACCAGGGCCCAGGCTGAGCAGCCCGGCCCCCGGACAGGGGGGACTGGTGGGACCCTCTCCTGCAGGCCGTGCCTCCCGTCGTCAGCTTGAAGCAGGGGTCCCGGGGGGCAAGGGCTTTGTGCCTCACGAAGGCTGTAAACGGCCACGGCTGCCAGGGGCAGAGGGAGCTGGGGGCGGTGCTGACGGTGGGGAGGGGTGTGTAGGTGTGTGAGCCCTGCAGGGGGACTTGTTTCTTCCATGAGGACAAAGGACCGGATGCTTTATGTTCAAGGAGAGAGGGAGTGCGGAATGCCGTGTGCAGGACAGCAGGGGGGCGTGGGCCCCTGGCGGCATCCTGGGGGCGCAGGTGTATCTGTTGGCCCATGGCGATGTGTGTGGGGGCACACACAGAGCGTGCCTCCCAGTGGGACCACCACGGAGCTTGGGTAAAGGTGGGTCTCTGCCCCTTCCCCCGAGGTTGGCTGATGCAGGGCCGCTGCCGGGGTGTGGGGACGGATCTGGGGCCTCCCGGGACGGGGCCCTGTGTCAAGGGCATCCTGGGCTGGTGGCCTCTCCTCTGGAACCGTGGTTGAGGCCCGGCCTGCTCCCCTGGCTCCTAATGACAAGGTAGACCCTCGGGTCTGGACCGCGGGTGGCTCCTGGGGTTCCCCCCCGTTTACCTTGGGGTCTGCCGTGGGACGGGCAGTGTGCCAGCCGCCCAAGTCACGGGTTCCCGGGTCACCTTCCCAGCGGCCTGGAGGCGGGAGCCTCACTGCCCCCCATTTCACACATGAGCACACTGACAGCCTGCAGAGTTGGGGCACACAGGACACACGGGGAGGCCGTGGCCGGCCCTGCCGTGGCCGCCCCGGCCCCACATGGACTCGGCAGAGCAGGGAGTGCGTCTCACGCAGCGATCTTCCGGCTGGTCCAAGTGTCACCCCCCACTTATTCCCAGGATAAGCGCTGCCTTCTCCGTGGCGGCACCACGGCTGAGAAATTGCTTTGTCCTGGGCCCGACCCAGCGTCCTTCCCGGAACCCACGCTGGACGTCCTTGCCTGCGCCGTCTTAGGGGGTTGAGGCCAGAGAACCACACTCGGGGTCCCTGACCAGGTGGCGTGAGGGCGGCAGATGCCTCCTGCAGACGCCAGCACAGGGTCTGGGGTTTGCTGCCCCCTGGTGTCCTGTGACCTGACCGTGGGCGCGGCCTGGCTCCTTGGCCTCGAGGTGTCCCCCTAGCGGAGGAGAGCATCCCTGGGGATGCACGGCCGCCCCAAACCCAGCCCCAGTGACGGCGCGGGAATGCCCAGGTCTGGGCGGGTCTTCTGGTAGGTTCCAGGAAAGGGGGTGGGGAGACGCCGGCCCAGCCGGGAAGCTGTCACCTGGGGAAGCACCGGCTCTGACCTAAGCTGACCTCGTACAGACAGGGACGTACAGAGAGACGACAGGTCACTGGGGGGACGGTGACCACGGGGGCCGCCAGCCCGCCTCGCCAATGCCGCCGCGGCTTCCACACCAGGTGCAGCTCCGGCTTGTGGGGCCCCAAGCTGCCCGCCCCCATTCGTGGTGACCCCTTGGTGCTCCCCAACCTCACACTCAGGGTTCGAGCTACCCCATCGGTGAGCAGATCTTTCCTGTGTGGGCGGGACAGCCTGGACGGCCGTCCCTGTGTCCCACTACCCAGCATGCAGCAGGCGCTTAATTACTGTGGGCTAAACAGACCGTGGCCTCCTGGAGGCAGGGGCAGCTCTGGAGTCAGGACGAGGCCCCAAGGGCTCCGGACCCTCCCAGCTTCCCTATCAGGGCTGGGCGGAGCCCCGCAGCCGTGGGCGACCGCCCCTCTTCACCGGGCCCAGCCTTGTCTCAGGGCCTAACCCAGGGCGGTCCTGGGCTGCAGGCTTGACTTCCTGCTTTCTGGATCGTGATTCCAGGGAGCCCGTCTGTCTTGTGCCACATATGGCAGCATTGGAATCGGGGTCTCCGGATTCCCTACCTTATCTGGGGGCCGATCGAGCCCACTTGTGTCCGAGGGTCTTCGGTCCCTCAGAAGGGGACACGGAGACACAGGCCTGGGGACGCTTACTGGGGGACGAGCAGTCTGTGCCCCGGCAGGTCCCGGTCTGGCTCCCCGCGGGTGGGTGGGTGTCAGAATGTCCAGGCGCGGGGGCGCGGGGGCCCCCCGGGCGGCTCGGTCGGCCGAACGTCCAACTCTCGGCCTCTGCTCAGCTCACGATCTCACGGTTTGCGTGATGGAGCCTCGCGGCGGGCTTTGCGCTGAGCCTGGCGTCTGCTGGGGATTCTGTCTTTCCCTCTCAGAATAAATAAATAAACTTAAAAGAAAATGACATCCAGTGACCTTGTTTAAACAAAAGAGAAAGGAAACTAGAGGCACACTGTTCGTCTCATGACGACAGCTCAGGGGAAAACAGGTTACGGAATGTCCTGAAAACAGAACCACTGCTCCCAAACGCAGGCGCGTCCTCTCCGCTGGCAAGGGGCGGGGGGAGGGGGGGGTCGGTGCACCTGCTGCCTGCAGCGGGGGCTTCCCGTGTGCGGCTGGGGCCGGGCTCCGGACGGTGCAGGACTCCCGGAGGCCGTGGCCTTGGGGCTTCGCATGCTACCCCACGTGCAACACGTCAGCTCAGGGCGCATCTCTGTTTATTTTGATGTAATTCACAGGAACTGTAAGAAATCATACAGACTCCGTGCGCCCTTTGCCTGACGTCCCCCGTGGGTAACGTCTTACAAAACTATGTTCGGGGTTTACGGCCGACATGGTCACGATACAGCACGTTCAGTCAACACAAGGATCCCTCCGTCTTTCTTTTTACAATTTTCTTGATTTGCTTTTAAAAAATTGTGGCGAAATATACGTAAGATTTGCCGTCCTAACCATTGGTAAGTGCACAGCTCGGGGGGGTTAAGCACATCCACACTGAGGCCAGGCCCACCGTCCATCTCCAGAGCTTTCCGTCTTCCCAAACTGAGGCTCCCCCCACCCCCAGACCCTGGGGCCCACTCTCTCCAGGCACTCGGTGACGCCAGGCCCCTCGTGCCAGTGGATTCGGGGGACTCTGTCCTCGTGACCGGCTTAGTTCACCGAGCACGGGATCCTTTAGGTCAGCCGTGCTGCAGCGCACGTCCCAGCTCCAGTGACAGTCCCCTGATGGGTCCGTTCATGTGTGACAGACACCCGGGGCCGTGTGAATAATGCTGCTGTGAACACGGGCGTGCAGGCCCTGGAGGCGGCCCCCGCTGGCAGGACCTGCACCTGATTCGTCTCCGAACCCCTCGGTGCAGGGCTGAGGGCTGGACGGCAGGGAGTGCGGGGGCTGGAGAGGAGGTGGGGTGTGGAGTGTGCGGCAGACCGGAACCGTCCTGACTGTCCGGAAGACGTCTCTTCTGGGGAAAGCGTGGGCTCCCTTGAGGCTGGCCTGGTGGCCCGGCCTTCCCCCGCCGTGAATGCCGCTACATCTCTCACTCAGCTTTTTTCTTGCAGAAGTGAAACCCACACGGTGCAGAAGAGAACAAAGCAGAAAGCGGAAGTTGGCCCTTCGGGGGAGCTGTCCCCACGCCCCCAGCGGAAAGATGCCTGACGTTTCTCGGGGCGCGGGAACGAGTTGTTTTCATGCACGCCCTAGGTGCTGGCGGCCGTCTGCGTGTGGCTGTCGGGACCGGCCTGCCGGAGTTCCCTCCAGGTGACCGGTGCCAGCCTGAGAAACCGCGCTTCTTGCCTCTTGTGGCCCCTCGACCAGAAGAACGAGAACACCGGTCGTCATCCTGCAGCCGGACTGCCAGGCACATGCCCGAGCCGTGAGGTCGGGGGATTGCCTGTGACAGCCAGGGACCGTCCCGCGGGCGCTGGTCGGCGGCACCGGGTCTGGGCTGTGCTGCGCCTGAGTGCGGCCAGGAGCAGGGACCTCCGGGACCGGGGGTCTTAACGCCCCTCGCCGCCGTCAAGGCAGGGGCGGTGCGTGAGACCAGCCGCCAGGATTAGCCGGCCTTGTCGTGGCCTGACAGTGATTCTGTTTTGTCTGAGCGCACACCCGGTCCGTGTCCTTGTGGATGCCGACGCACCACGACGTCACATGACGCAGCAGGAGAGCGCAAGCCCGGCTCCCGGTGCGGGCCAGCTCTCTTCGGGCGGCGGCTCTCCTCCACCTCACGTGTGCCCGGGGCATTTGTGCCAGGCGCTGGGGACACAGCTCCCTGTCCCCAGGAACTCAAATGTGCTTGGAAACTGCCCTGAACTGTGTGCCCCCCAAGTTCTTGAGTTGAAGCCCTGACTCGAACTTGACTGCATTTGGACACAAGGCTTTCAGGGGGTCGTTAGGGTCATATGAGGTCATAAGGGCAGAGCCTGACCCCACAGGTCCGGTGTCCTTCGGAGGAGGAGACATCCGAGGTCTCTCTCGCCGCGTGTGCACAGAGGAGGGCGGTGTGGGGGCCCAGGGACACGGCAGTGTCCACCGTCCGGGGAGAGAGGCCTCAGAACCACCTCGCTGGCGACTCGATCTCAGACTTCCCTCCGCCAGAACCGGGAGACATGGAAGTGTGTTGTTTGAGCCGCCCACCCGGGGCATGCGGTCTGGACAGCCCCAGTGACTGCCCAATGTGAGCCCACCCCTGGGCCCCCTGACCCACTTCCTCCAGGTTAGAGCCGCCTGTTCCAGAACGGCCATCCCACCGTGGCTCTGGCGGCACTGGCCTCTCCCTCAGCACGACCGTGAGCCTCAGGACGCTTCAGGTCCCCAAGATGTCAGGTGCAGCTGCCTGAAGCTCCCCCCCCCGCGCCCGAGTGCCAGTCGTGCTCCGCTCGGGGCCCGGATTGTCCGATTCTGAACGGAACAGAAACAGGGGAGCCCTCCGCCTTCCAGAACTCTCTCCCTGAGCCGAAGGCCGAGAGGCGGTGCCGAGTGGTGGCCAGGCTGGGAACGCTTCCTCTGCCCGCGCTCGCTGGCTCCTCCAGAGCTGTGGGGCCTCCTTGCCTGGCCTGCTGTCTGCCTCGGTTTCCTTGTCTGTAAAGCGATGGTCCCCAGGGTGCTGACACTGTTCAGCACAGGGCTGCGGTGAGCATGAGGCCTGCACCAGGGACACGGTGCAGGTGAACTGCTGTCCTTCCTGCGGGGCCCAGGAGGAGCCGTGGGGGGTGAGTGAGCATGAGGCTCCAGGACACCAGGACTTGGAATATGCGGGACCTGAGGGTCAGTGCGGCTGGAGGATGGGGAGGGGGCAGGGGGCGCGGGTGAGGAGTTGGAGAGGCAGCCAGGGCCTGACTGCGCAGGGCACTGAGGGGCTCTGGTCAGAGGCACCAGAGGTTGTGGGGAGGGGCAAACCCAGCCCGAGTCAGAGCTGGAAACGGTGCCCCAGCCTGGGCAGCAGAGACAGGGCTGCGGGTGGTGCTGTGTGCCTGGGGAGGGAGGGGTGAGGATGTTCCGAGCAGTGTCTCCAAGCCCAGAAGGGGCGGGGCGTAGGGTGTGGGGCTGTGAAGAGTGGAGCACAGCCACTCCCAGGGGTCTGGTTTTGGGGGGGAGGAGAAGGCCCTTCCCAGTGCCGGGGAGGAGTGGGGCGGGGGTGCTGGGCACACCAGGCTTGGGACGCAGGCAGATGGGGGTCAGCAGCTGGCTCTGGAGCTGGGGGGGGGGGGACAGGCGTCTGGGCAGAGGACAGCCTCCCAGTTCTGCCCCTCGACCTCTGGGAAGTCCCAGGCCACCCGAGCACCCTCTGGCCCTCGGCTGAGCCCTCACCCCCTTGTCCTTCCCTCTGCCGCAGGCGTGAGGCCCCGCAGTGCGTTCCATTCACCCTCCTCCACACCATGACCGTGACCCCTGGAGGCTCCCTGCCTCTGGGCATCACCCACGTCCCTCTCGCGGCACCCTCCAGCTCTGCAGCCTGCCCACCCCCCCCCCCCCCCCAGTTCCCACCTGGACAACCACTGGAGCCTCCTCGTCAAGCTCCTGTCCCCTCGGTCCTCCCTGCACACCAGCCGGAACACTGCACAGCCTTCACAGCACAGGACGTACCAGAATCTCCCGTCTCTGCGTAGGACCGGGACTCGGCCAGCACCCGTGGCCAGCCCCCCTGCCTCACCGACAGCGGACGCCAGGTGCTTCCCAGCTGCATGGCCCAACCTATCTTAGGTTCTTTCTCAGAGACGCGCTTCCCTACCTCGCCCCCCACCAGGGCTCGTATTCATCCTTCAGAGCCCCGCCTGGCCCCTGCCCAACCCCTGCCCAAGTGGGTGCTCACCACATGATTCTATTTCTGGCTTTTATTTTTATTTATTAAAATTTTTTTCAATGTTTATTTTTGAGAGAGAGAGAGAGAGAGAGAGAGAGCAGGGGAGGGGCAGAGAGAGAGAGGGAGACACAGAATCCGAAGCAGCTCCAGGCTCTGAGCTGTCACCACAGAGTCCCACGCGGGGCTCGAACTCACAAACCGCGAGATCGTGACCTGAGCCAAAGTCGGCCGCTTCACCGACTGAGCCACCCAGGTGCCCCTCTTTTTCTGGCTTTTAGATGTGGCTCCCTCCTGAGCCCCTGAGCCCCAGGAGGTCGAGGACCAGGCTGCTTTGCCTGTGAGCACATTGTCCAGCCTGGGGCTCGCACAGAGCAGGGGACGCTGAGGGTGGCCAGAATGCAGGGGAGAGGTGGGGGAGCTTCCGTAGTGGAGCGTCAGGATGCCCCCGCCTCCCCCTCTCTGGAGTCCGGCTCAAGCACCGTGGTTCACACCACCTCTCTCCTACCCTCCAGAGACCCTGGAGATCTCTGTCTCAAGAAGAAAGGGGAAATGTGATTGGGGGATTCCCAGAGTCCCTGTGCAGTGTCCTGACCGGGAGGTCACGGTGATGCAGAGGGAACAGGCATCCTGGCCCGGGCAGGGCCCTCGGGGTGAGGCACCCGGCGTGAGCCCTGTGGGTCTCTGGGCACAGGCTCCGGCTGAGACGGGGGAGGGGCGGGGGTCCCAGGACCCAGGTCTCAGGGGGTTATGGGAGGAGACGCCTGGGGGGTGGGCTCCACCTCATCTCCCAGGAAAGATGGGGTGTGGGAGCCACAGACATGCTGATTCCTGGGTGCCTAGCACTGAGGAAGGGGAGGGCCACACCCGGCAGGTGACAGCCTCCTCCTTCTGTCTCACCTCCTCAATGATGAATCAGGTGCCCCTGCCTGGTCCTTCCCTGCTGCCCAGGATCTCCTCCCCAGGGTCCCTTAGAAATGGAATTAGGTAGTGACCATGAGGGCATTGGCGGCTGCCAGTGGGACCCTTAGCCACCCCTATCCTGAGGAGCATGGCAGGAGTTGGAAGGTCAGTGGGGGTGTGATAGGAGGCACAGTGGTTGCCAGCACCCCCAGACCCTACCTTGAGCGTGCTCTGAGGCCCCTGTGTGCTGCTGGGGTTCCTAGAACATTCTAGAACATTCCCGATGCAAATGAGGGCTGAGTGGAGGGTCCCCTTCCCTTTCGTTGGAAACCCCCAGATGGCCTACAGGCAGGAGGGTGTACACGCCCACATGAATAGCAGCATGGAGGTACCCTCTAGCAGGCTTCCGGTGTGGGGACATGGCCTGTACTGGTGGCTGTCTCCCGGGGCCTCCCAAGCCCCCACCTGGCCTCAGGGGCAGGGCCGGTTGTCCTGGGGGACCGTGATCACCACTGCAGAAAGAGAGCATTCATCTGGGGGCGCTGCAGGCAGGGAGAGCAGAAAGGGGACAGGGGAGACCTGCAGCCCCAGACGCCAGGGCTGGTTCTGCGAGGACGGGGTCCCGTGAGGGGGGCAGACATTCCAGAGGCACCCTCACAAGAAGGAACGTGAGGTCAGGGGCTCCTCTCCTGTGTCCTCTGCATCGCCCCCCAGGGCTCCTGGTGCTGCGGCCACAGAGCAGGGGGGCGGCTGGCCAGCTGAGGGAGAAGGAGAAAACAGCGGGCCGCCTGGCGCCCGGGCTTAATTGACAACGGTGACTGAGGCCTGGGGCTTTTCCCGAGCGATGAGCAGGAGAGCGGCCCCCACCGCCACCCCTGGAGTCCCAGCCTCTCCACATGCTTGGGCGTCAGCGTGCCCCCTGCAGAGCCCGGCCGTCACGCACAGGCGGGGTCCGAGGTCGGAGGCACACAGGACCACGTCCTCCTGCCTTGCTCCGGGACTCTGCCCACATGGGCTCTTCCCTCCCACGGGCGTCGGGTCGGCCTGGGCACGCTGGGGGAGAGCCAGCAAGCCCCGCGAGCATCAGCCACGTCCCCTAGCCTCTGAACAAGGACGGGCAGGTCCAGACTGTCTCTGGGGCCCTGGACAGGCCGCCTAACCTCTCCGCTTCCACACCTTTGGAACCACGAGCCTCGGCTGGCATGTGGCACCCAGTTAACCCTGTTGCGACCGGTCCCGTGAGGACCGTGCTCAGCCCTCCCCTCCCTGCCCGGCCCGGGTCCCAGAGGCTGGGGAGTGTCCGTTAAAACGTCACACGCCAACGTGTGACCCGACCTGTTCGGTGGTTTCTTTGTAAGATGATTTCCAGTTGAAATCATCATGGAGTTGAAACCAAGAAGAAATATAGCAGTCCTGGTGCACTCCCGATGACAGTTAGGGGACCTGTGGTGACTGTCCGGGTGGGGGCTCCCTCCAACAGCCCCTCAGGGCTGCGAGCCGAGCCTGTGCTCACGGGGGGCCTCGCGGGGGCTCCCCAGCCCCTGGGTCCCACCTGACACCCCCCGGCCCCGGCCTTGGAGGACGCCGTCCTGGGGGATGGTGATCAGAGGCGGACCCCGCTTCTGAGCGCTGGGAGGCTTTTGACAACAGGACAGCGGCAGCCCCCACCCCATCCCTGTGACTTCACCCCTGCCCGCTTCCTTTCCCGGCACCCAGGCTGTCCTCCTCAGTGTCCCCTGAGAAATGGAAGAGATAGTGACCCCAGGGACATTGGTGCCAAGGTCAGTCTGGGCTGGAAGACCAGCGATCAGCTCAGTGGAGGGCGTGGTTCCTGGGTCTGGCGATGGGGACCTACCCGGGGCCTGTGGAGCTGGACATCTGGGCCGGGATGGGTCTCATTGATTTGCAGCCTCAGAGACGAGGGAAGTCAGTTGTCATGCCTGTCACATGACCACGGGCTGAAGCAATGTGAGAGCCATGGGGCTCCGGGGGAGACTCCCCAAGATACTTCCCATTCGAGGCGCCAGCGGGGGTGGGGTGGGGGCTAACCACCGGGTACCTCGCACCAGCCCCCCGCCGGCCTCTTAGGGCACCGGGCATGCGGTGGTCCCCCACCCCTAAGCTGTCCACACGTCCACCGGCTTCAGGGGCAGCCATGATGCTGGGAAGCCAGGGTGGGGAGGGCCCCTTCTGGACGGGAAGTTGGGGTTTGGGTCCCAGCACGGTGTGCACCCAAGAGACCCTGGGCCCGGGGCGCCTGGGTGGCTCTGTTGGTTGAGCGCCCGACTTGGGCTTAGGTCATGATCTCACAGTTCATGGGTTCGAGCCCCGCATGGGCTCGCTGCTGTAAGCACAGAGCCCGCTTTCGATCCTCTGTCTCCCCTCTCTCTGCCCCTCCTCTGCTCGTGCTGTCTCCCTCAAAAATAAATTAAAAAAGAAAAGAAAGAGGGGCACCTGGGTGACTGAGGTGGTTGAGCGTCCAACTTCAGCTCAGGTCACGATCTCGCGGTCTGTGAGTTCGAGCCCCGTGTCGGGCTCTGTGCTGACGGCTCGGAGCCTGGAGCCTGCTTCGGATTCTGTGTCTCCCTCTCTCCCTGCCCCTCCTCTGCTCACACTGTCTCTCTCTCTCTCAATAATAAATAAACATTAAAACAATTTTTTTTAATATTAAAAAAAAAAGAAAGAAAACCAAGAGACCCTGGGCCAGACCTGTTGCTTTCCGAGCCCATCTATCTGTGAAATGGGAACAAGAATGAATCAGCCCAGCCCCTTCCCAGGGACAGGTGAGGTGTGGACACAGTGGGTGGGCTCAGGGAAAGCAAAGCGTGGCCTCCCTCTCTCATCCCCACGGGAGACTCAGGGGGCTCCCCCCTACACCCAGGCTCCAGCGGTCTGGGGAGACACCCCTCTGCAGAGCTGTGCTCAGAAATACGCACATGGAAAGCAGGAACCCCAGTCCCCGGTGGAGGAGGGGATGTGCCCTGCAGGGCCCTGTGTGGGAGACGGGTTCCTTCGGAGGGGACGGAGGGGACCGAGTGGACGGTCACCCTGCTTCAGCAGAAGCTGAGACAGTGGACAGGAAACCAGGAAGACTCCTTTTGTGGCCTCGGTGCTGGTGTTGCAGGGAAGGGGCGAGCTGGCTCCCTGGGTGGCAGAGCAGTGAGGAAGAAGGGCAGGTAGACACAGGGGGGAGGGCACCCACCTTTGTAGGAAACTCAAGGGGGGCTGCTAACGGACCGGGGAGGGGCAGGGGGAACTTGCCCAGCCGGAACTTAGGGCGCGCTCAGCGCGCAGGCAGGAGGAAGGCACCCAGGCTCTGCCCCTGTGGCCCTGCCTCCGGCCTTTGCACACCCCTCCCCTCCTCCCCTCTACTTCTGCTCTTGATGAGGGGGCTGACAGGCCGCACCCCCTGCCCCCAGGTGGCATGTGTGTGATACTCCTTTACACTCCCGGCTGCCCAATGCCACAGGAAAGGGTTAGCCGACAGAGGTCACAGTCCTGCAGGACCTGAGTCTCCGTCGCCCTCCATGGTGATGTGGGGACAACGGCAGATAGAACTGAATTTCCTTCTAACCTGCAGCCCATGGAGAGATACTTAGGCCGGCGGAACAAAATCCCCACTGGGAAAACAACCTTAGCCTGACAGCAGCCAGGCCTCCAGGACCCGGGGAGTCTTTAGCATGTGAAAGTCTCACTGGAAACTTCCCCTGGACTTCACCTCCCCTGACTCCAGACTCCGGGCTGGCTGTGAGCCCAGTGTCTCCTCCTGAATCCGGGGCAGCTCTTCCTGCCCAGGGGTCAGGTCCCCGTCTTTACTAAAATCACCTTTTATGCACCAAAGACGGCTTCAAGAATTCTTTCTTGGCCGCGAACCCCACTGTCACCCCAAAAACCTCATCACTCGAGCCTGGTCACCTCCCGTCTCCTGCACCCCACTCCAGCCTCCACTGTGGGCTCCAGTCCCTGCTCCCCGGGGCAGTTAGGAAAGTTCTAAGAAACGACACGCCTCCTCATTGGCCCACAACAGCTTTTCTTTTACTTTCGAAAGGGCTGGTTCCGGGCTGGGCTGGGCGCAAGTCGAATCTGCTGACAGGGGTCCTGGGGCCGCGGCTGGGGAATGAAGGGTCCTGAGGGGGAGCACAGAGCCTCTCTGAGGCTGGGGGCCGCCCCCCTGGAGCCGGGCACCCGAGGCTGATGACATGAGCCTGGTGAGTCCTCTGAGCCCGTGCGTGTGTGTGTGTGTGTGTGTGTGTGTGTGTGTGTGTGTCCCAGCCCTCTCCGGGGACCTGCCCTGGGCCACAGCCACTTCCTGTCTCCTGTAGGCTTTTGTTCCCCAGCTGCCCTAGCTCTTGGGCTGACTCAGGCCCCGGCACTCGGCCCCTGCTACCAGCGGTTGGTGAAGAGACTGGCAGGAAGCCATCCCCCCGAGCAGCAGTGTTCCCCTCTGACCACCTTCCCCCGCCACACTTTCCTGGGCCTCAGGGCCAGCACCCCCCCGCCCCCACTAGAGGGCGCTGCTCCTGGAAAGCAGGATTCCAGCAACGGACTCCTCCCACCCACCGGCCACAGCCCGGTGCCCGGTGATAAAGTCCTTGTTTGTGCAGAGAGGGCGGGATCCGGGACTTGGCCCGGCTGGCGGCTAGCCCCCCGGGGAGTTACTCCTCAGGAGGGCCCCCCGTGGCTGTGGGCTGAGTCAGCCCGGGAACCGGAGCCCCCCAGATAGCCCTCCTCCCCACCCCCTGCCCAGAGCCGCCTGCCCCCCCCTGCGCGGCCTGTGACTCCTCAGGGCGTCCCTGCTCTGTCCGTGCGGTTCCCCAAGGGCTGCTGCCCCCACATTTCACAGGGGGTGAGCCCGGGGCCCCGGGGACAGCCCTGGCAGCTCCCCCCTTGCCTCCCCAGCTGTGCCCTGTCTCCACAGACTCTGTACCTGCTCCTCCTGGGGCCCCTGCGCTGCTCCTTGGCCGCGGCCCCGTGCAAAGAGGAGGAGTATCCGGTAGGGGCCGAGTGCTGCCCGAAGTGCGGCCCAGGTACGTGCAGGCCTGGGGGCAGGGAGACAGGCAGGGGCGGGTGAAGCCCCCTCAGCCCCTCTTCCACTCTTCTTCCCGAGACCCTGGGGTCCCTTCCTGCACAGGGATGGGGCCCGGGGGCCCCAGCCAGCCCATTCATGGCCAGGAGCTGGGCCATGCCCACACCTCCTTCCAGAGCATTCCTCCCCGCCCCCGAGCAGGCTCGCTGGTGAGAGGCAGCAGGGCACCGTGTGGCGTGGGGAGCAGCTCGGGTGCCCTTCGGTCCTGGGGGTGTGGTCACACCTGCTGGGGGCCTCCGGGTGGCAGGACGCGTGAGCCCCCGCAGGGCCCTCCCCAGGCCCCAGTGACACGGAGCCTCTGGGGTGCAGGTTACCGGGTGCAGGAGGCCTGCGGGGAGCTGACCGGCACGCTGTGTGTCCCCTGCGACCCGGGGACCTACACGGCCCACCTCAATGGCCTGAGCGAGTGTCTTCAGTGCCGTGTGTGTGACCCAGGTAAGAACACTGGCCCCAACCGCTACCCGCCTCTGTCCCGTCCCATATCCCGCTGTGGGGGGCGTGCCCACGTCACCGGACCAGGTGCTGGGCCAGGCCGGTCTGCCTCCGGGGCAGAGGTCTGCAGGCACATCCTTCAGGGAGCCTTGGGCCTCTGTCCACCCCTGTCTCTCCCCGGAGTGGGGTCAGTGCCTTTGTAACCCCGTTAGCCAGGCCCTCCAGAGCTCAGGGACCGCGTCGGTCACATGGACACCTGAGCCTGAGGCCAGCCCTGATGGAGCCCCAGGGTCCCGTACTGCTTGCCCTGCGCACGGGTCCTGAGGGTCTGGACCTCGCCCACCCGCAGCCCCCCCAGCCTCCACACCACGCCGCGGCGGGCCCCACTCGCGGCTCAGCGCTCTGACCCTCACCTTCTTCCTGCCAGGTGGTCTGGGGTGGAGGGACCCCAGGAGGAAAGACAGGGGCACACGTGGAGGCTGGAATGCATTTGGGTCCAGCCAGGTGGGGTCAGGGGCTGGGAGCCTCGGGCTCACCCACAGATCCTGCGATGCCGCTGAACAAAACACCTGTCTTATGGGGCTGAGGTTGGGGTGCAGAGGCACAGAGGCCGCCCCTCAGCAGGGGTGCAGGGGTGAGCCCAGGCCCAGCGCTATCCCCGCCCCCCTCCCCCCCACTGCCAGCTGGGGGAGGGGGCTCTCACTGGTCTGTCGCTGCCATCTGACTAGCCTGATAGACTGCCTGAGGGGCGGGGTCTTCAGGTGTGGGTGTTGCGGGCCGGGCCGGGTCCTGCTTCCTGGGACTGCCCCGGGGCCGGGCCGGTGGCTGACTGTGGTTCCTACTTCCTGTGTGCGCCTGCTGCCGCCAATCTCCGTTTCCCCACCAGGCCGGCTCCCCGGCAAGTGCTGGGTTCGGGCTGAGCGGGGAGTGCGCCTGGCGGGACCTCTGGCGGGAGCGGAGCTGGCCCCAGACACAGGCACCAGGCTGCGCCGCTGGGCTGGGGGCCTGTCGCCAACCTGTCCCCAGGCGGGAGCCGTCAGGCCCGCGGTGCTGTCCGGGCCTCTGCTTGGCCTCCTCCTGGGACGGGGCGCTCAGCACTGCCCGCGGCAGCTGCTCTTAGCTCCTTCTCTTGGGTCCCAGCCATGGGCCTGGTGACCAGGCGACAGTGCTCCAGAACAGAGAACACCGTGTGCGTCTGTGACCAGGGCCACTTCTGCGTTAGTGAGTCGGGGGACGACTGTGCCGAGTGCCGTCCCCACACCGCCTGCAGACCTGGCCAGAGGGTACAGCAGAGAGGTGAGCGGCAGACTGCGGGCGGCCGGCCTCCTGGTCCCCAGCACCCTCTAAGAGGTGGACCCCAGACCCAAGCCCAGGGTGGGGGGAGCCCAGCTGCCCCGCTGGCCTGATCCCCTGCATCCTCTCTGCCTGGCCCTGCCATTTCTCAGGCACCGAGTGGCAGGACAGGGTGTGTGAGGACTGCCCTCCAGAGACCTTCTCGCCCAGTGGGACCCTGGAGGAGTGCCAGCCCTGGACCAGGTAGATGATCCCGGGGTGGTCTCAGCCCGGCGTCCCTGGGAGGGGCTCCTCCAGCTCCCCTGGCAGATGAGGCCCCACCCTGCTGTTCCCTATCGTGCGCCAGCCTCCGGGAGAGCCCCTGCCTGGACTCTAGGGCTCACACACCCCATCACATTAGCCGAGAACTGAAAGTCAGTAGATGCGAGCTTCCTGGAGGCCAAGGACGGACCTTCTTCCCTGGGGGCAGGTCTGGAGGGATGCTGCCGCCAGACTCCCAGTCCCCTGTGGTTCTGGAGAGTCCCCAGATATCAGGGCCATGGGGCTCCCAGCGAATCTGGAGTCAGGGAGGTTCTCAAAGTGAGGGCTCCATTCTTCCTGCGACCATCCCTGGAGCCCGGAGCTAACCTGGGCCCTCACAGTGTCCCTGGGTGGAGGGGGGCGGGGGGCCTGGGGTGACCAGATGTGGCTGCTGGCGGGCGACATCCTGCCTCCCTCGGGTCTGTCCGTCTGTCTGCCATGCCGGCTCTAAGGGTCGTGCCCCCCTGACCAGGGCTCTCTCTGCCCTGTCTCCTCCAACCCCGTGCCTCTCTGTCTTGCTGCCTCTCCCCGGCCCTCTCCCCCGACCCGTTTTCCCGTAGCAGCGAGGCCTGGAAAGGCAGAGGGACCCGAGTTCACACCCAGAGCCGCCGAGCGCCTTGCCACGGGGCGGTTGCCTCCACCTCGCGGAGCCTGGCGGCGCCTCGGGGACACCCCCCACCCCCAGGTCGAGTGAGCATCAGGCCCCCACACTGCTGTCTCCTAGGTGCAACGGCCCTTTTCAGAGCCTTTTAAATGCTGGGACCAGCAGCTCCGATGCCAAGTGCTCCTCCTGGAGCCTTTCTCTTTTTGTGGGCTTGACCTTTTCCGTACTTCTGCTTGGTGGCATAATACCCATAGTCGTCTGGCTACTGAGGAAAAGGATGAAAACCAGACGGTCACCTGGTAAGCAAGGGGGTGTGGTCCCATCAGGGCTCAGGGCCCCAGCAGGTGCGTTGGGGGGAGGTCAGCAGGAGCCGTGGGCAGGGCTGGGTCCCCCCGAGAGGCCTCACATCATTCGCACACTCGCTCGGTCCCTGCCCGCGTATCTGCCCTGCTGTATCTGGGCCAGGCCCCGGCCCCGCAGACCCGGCTCTGGCCTCCAGCAGGGAGCGGGCGCTCGGCAAGGAGTCCAAGCGGGGAAGGTCAGCCACCTTCTCAGGCTACTGTCAGCTAGTCCGTGCTGGGCCCTCACCCCAGGGTCCCCAGGCCGCAGGCAGGCCTCGGGGTCCCGGGCTCTGAGCGGGCCGCCCAGTGACCGGTGTTCTTTCTCACCCGACTCGGGGGCGCCTGTTCCCCGGGGGATCCTCCCCTGTGAAGTGTCCACTCCCTTTCCCTGGATGACCATCACATCGGGGCGCGTTAGGGACAGGGTGTGGCAGCTGGAGGCTCAGGCAGGAAGTGCCCCCACGTTGTCACGGGTCCTGGGTTCCCTGGCGGACAAGTCCGCACGGGTCCGGCCTGTCTCCCGGAGGGTCCTTCTCTCAGGGCAGGCCACACAGAGAGAAGTCAGGAGCTTGGGTCCCCCCAACCCCCAATGCTGAGTGGACTCTATGTGACACAGGGTCTCTGTTTTGCAGGGGGACCCGCCAAGGGGAGACTCTTACAGGTATTATGGACCATTCCCCGGCCCCCACCCACTGGAGGTGATGCCGTCGGGGTGGGTGGGGCTCCCGGTTCTCTGAGGGGCCTGGGTCCTTCGGGCCAAGCCACCTCCTCGCCTTAGAAAGCCAGGAAGACCCCGAACACAAGGCCCACGGGCGGGGCCCAGTACAGGCGGGTCTTCGTGTGGAAATTCCCCATCGCGACACAGAAGGGTGTGCCGTGTCCACCCAGGTCCCGCAGGCCCCGCCGGACGTCACCACAGTGGCTTTGGAGGAGACGGCATCCGTGTTTCCCGGGAGGGACCAGCCCACCGATCGACGGCTCTAGGAGGCGGACGTCTGAGACATCTCGGGCTGTGCCCGCTCGAAGCCGCCAGGCCCCCGAGGGCAGACTGTGGGCCCTCAGACTCGACACAGCAGAGGGATACCGGCCGCCGCTCAGGGGGCTCGGGGACCTCACACGCCTCCCATCAACTTCGCGGGGGCCCGCCTCCCTGCCACCTCTGTGCTATCCACGTGTAGACCCAGCCCTGTGAGGACACCGCCACTCTCGGCTCCAAGCCTCGCTCACTCCCAGCCCCTCTGGGCCTCGGCTAGCTCGTCTGCAGGATGGGCCTGCCCGCACCTACCTCACAGCTGCGGCGACACTGGAGGGACCACGAATGCAGCACGACACGTGACTGTCACGTTTGCAAGTGATTTCTAAATTGGAGGTGTTTGTTTAACAAATACAAAATTGCTTTTTAATTTCTCGTTAAAAAGTATATTTTGGAAGGATGCTTTGAGAGTATGTAAACCTCCTGTTTCTCCCAAAACTTTCATCCACTGATGATTTAAAAGATTTTTTTTATTAAAAATTTTTTTAATGGTTATTTATTTTTGAGAGAGAGAGAGAGTCAGCGAGTGTGGGGGAGGGACATAGAGAGAGGGAGAGAGAGAATCCCAAGAAGGCTCTGAGCTGTCAGCACAGAGCCCAACATGGGGCTCGAACCCACGAACCGCGAGATCGCGACCTGGGCCGAAGTCAGACGCTTATCCGACTGAGCCCCCCAGCGCCCTGACGATTTTTGCCTGAAAAGTGATTGGGAGGGTTTCCAGTCGGGGATGTGACTCCCCCTCGTGCACTAGCGAGTTAGCGTCCGTGGACGAAGCGCTTCCCCTGCGGGCCCTACGGTGGCCCGCACTTCCTACTTCGACAGCGGATTCTGATACATGACTGTCATTATTTTGAGGCACACGTTGTCCCAGATTTGTCTTACAAGACGCTGTTTGACTCGTTTCTGATGCACAGCCCCTGCTCTGTCTCCCGAGAATCCAAGGAGCTCAGCAACCCACACACCGGCTTCCAGAGCATTCTCCATCAAAACCACCAGGCTGCTCCTAGAACGGCTGGCCCAAGCCAGGGCCTCGGGAGTCACAGGCTCACCGTGAAACCTCCCTTCATACAACGTTCGATGCGGCCACTCAGTGTGCATCAGCCCAAAGCGCCCCCAGAAGGTCCCCCTGGGGGTTACGTCCGAGTCCTCTCAGGTCACTTTCCTGCCTGCCCGTGGCCACCGGGGCCACCAGGCCACAGGGCCTAATCCCAGCACCTAAACGGCACCAGATGGGGCAGTAAGGATCAGCAGAAGCCCCCAGTGCCTCTGGACCAGCACCCCAGGCCCGGGGTGCCCTCGGGCTCACCTGTGCAGGCTGACGGCCAAGCTCACCAAGGAGACTATAAATCCCACCCAGAGCGTTAGCGAGGCGCTAGCTCTCCAGTGAGACGTTTGCACATCACGGGTGTGTCAGAACCTTCGAAAGCACCACAGAATTCAAGAGGTAATATCTCCCAGAACACATGGTTACAGACAGCACGTGCAATGGACCGGCTCCGACCCCTCACTGGGCCATTTTAGCCTTTTTTTTGTCTTTCGGGATGTTTTTTGCCCTGATTCTATTTTCTATTAGGCACCTTTTTTTTTTATGTTTATTTATTTCTGAGACAGAGACAGAGCATGAGCGGGGGAGGGGCAGAGAGAGAGGGAGACACAGAATCCGAAGCAGGCTCCAGGCTCTGAACTGTCAGCACAGAGCCCGACTTAAGGCTCGAACTCACAAACCGTGAGATCATGACCTGAGCTGAAGTCGGTCGCTCAACTGACTGAGCCACCCAGGCGCCCCCACCCCCCGTTTTTTTTAGAAACACTGCCATGGAGAAGATGCCCATAGGATCCCAGAGACCAACCCAGAGCCTCAGACAGGAGCTCAGAAATACAGGAGGATACAGGCATTCACGGGCTCTTTAACTGATGTGTTTATTTTGTGCTGAGAGCAGCCCCCCCCTTTGCCAGTCTGGGGGTTGAACGAGTTAGAGGTTTCCAGAGGGAAGCCATGGGACAGGTTAGGACAGGCTGGTCCCTGCTCAGAGGGACTCAACACACAGCATCACCAGGTCCTGGCTGCTGGGCCCACCTCCCAGCCCTCGCAAGGCCCCCCACCCCCGTCCCTCCCTTCTCCTGCAGCACACGGCCCTGAGCCCTCAGTGGCTGCCCACCGAAGGCCTGAGCCTGCTCCCCCTCTGCAAACCCCACCCCCGTGACCACTTCACCCCTGCGTCTGTCTCTGCCTCCACCTCTATCCCCTCGGCTCCTGCCTCCGCCCAGTGTCTCGAGGGAGCGGAGCAGGGCCACTCAGGCCAGCAACCCCGCGTCCATCGGGAGGAGCTGTTTTCTGCTACCAGCTCCCTTCCCTCTGGCCAGCAGGAGGCTGGGGCCTTGCTGGCCTGGTGGGTCCTTTCTCTGCAGGTGAACTGGGGGTGGGGGGTGGGGACAGGCAGGCATCTCCTTGAAGGAGCCCTGATGTTGGAGCTGCACCTCAACCTTGGGGAACCAGGGTCCATGCCCCCCTGCTCTCTCAGTCCCTGGCGGGGTCCCGAGCCCTTCCCTTCCCCTGACGGCTCTCTTCCATGGACCTCAGGGCCCCTAGGTCAGCAGCCTCCCCTACGGCTCACCCCACCCTTGGCTCACTTCCTGGGTAGCTCTTCACCGGCCCCATGCTTCCCTCCAGGGCACAAGGAGCCCCATGTGGGCTGGTTTCCAGTGCTGGGGGTGGGGGAGGGACACTGAACCCCATGTCCTCGGTCAGTGTGCTCTCATGAGGCAGCTCTGGGTTCTGAGGGCAGGGGTCCTGGTGCCCAGGGGAGGGGGCTTCTTGCCGAACCCGGCACTGTGACCCATGGGGCTCCCCCTGCCCAGGGGCCAGGAGGCAGGAGAGCAGTCCGGGTCTCGGTGGGCGTCCCGGACCCTGATCAGGAGGTCTTACCAGGCACGCAGGCAGTCTTCACGCATCTTTCAGAACTCCAGGTCCAGGTGTGGCGGACAGTGGACAAGTGCCCTGGTGGTCACATCCTAGAACTCTCCTTGACCCGGGCAGCACCCCGCAGGAGAAGGCCGGCCTTGCAGGAGGATGCTACTATTCACTGCCTCAGTGGGAGGAAGGAAAGCTTCCTACCACCCAGCAACAGTCCAGCCGATGAGAGACTGTCACAGCTCAGCCAGTGAGAAACAGTCACAGCCCAGCCAATGAGAAACAGTCATAGGCTGGCAGCCCAGCCAATGAGAAACAGTCACAAGCAAACCAATGAGAGCCTCTCACAGCTCAGCCAATGAGAGACTGTCACAGGCCAGCCAATGAGAAGCCACTACACTTCAAGCTCTGTCTTATTCCAGTGAAGTTAACAGCCTAGCCCAGCTCCCTCCGTGCTCTACGAAGGAACCTCCTCCGGGCTTTCCTCGGTGTTGTTGTCTGCAATTGCATCCTGGATTGCAGTTCTCTGCTGTTCCCAAATAAAACCATTTTTTTGCTGGTAAAGTAACTGGCAGTGTAATTTTTTAAGGCTAACAAAGGATCTAATCAACAAGGGTCCGATGCAAACCTGTAAAACAGAATTGAAACTCGAATAATGAAAAACAATTATGTTTTAAATGAATAAGACAACTACCAAGAAAAACTAACCCTATGCTGATGAGGGAAACAAAGGCAAGAGAAATGTGGCTTAAATTAAAATCTCCTTACAGCTTGCTGCCCACTGACAGACACCTGAAACATGCCAAAGGTGACCTTCCTCGAGGAATTCATGGCTGCATCGGTGCCTTAATGTTTATGTCTTATTACAGGCTAAAAGTAACCTTATCTTAACAGCAGCTAGCCCCTCAAGGTCCTGAAAGCCTTGCTTCCAAATTCCTTAGAGACTGCACTGTCCATAACCCTCAGTAATTAAAAAGTATGTAGTCATTCACTCCTTCTTATTGGGTCACTTTCGTGTCAATTGCTCAGGCTGCAATCCTCTAGCCAATGGCTGCTCTACAGGGAGGAGGAAGCTGGAAGTTAGTCCCCTGGCCGGAATGGTAATAAGACCCAGAAACTCGATGCCCTCTCTTTATTACTATTTTTTATTTTTATTTTTAATGTTTATCTTGTGAGAGAGAAAGAGAAAGAGAGCAAGAGAGAGACAGGAGAGGTAGGGAGAGAGAAATCGGGGTTCAAACTCACAAACTGTGAGATCATGACCTTGGCCAAAACCAAGGGTCAGATGCTTAACCAACTGACCCACCCAGGTGCCCCTCTTTATTCCTATTCTTAGATAGAGTTGTCTTTTGGGAGTTAGGACAGCCACCTAGGTCCCCAGGATGGCTGCTAATCTTAAAAAGACTCTCACGTGAAGTTTCCTCCTCATTGGTCTAATGTGATCCCCTCCACATCCCTGGTCTAGCCGCTTCTGGCTGCAAGACTTTGGCTCAGGGTGGGCCGAAACTAGCACTCGATTGAATCAAAGCCCCACTGGGGATGGCTTCCTAGAGAAGTTAGCTGTAAAAGTCTACATATGCTGGAATGTTGCTCACACAGTGATGGATTTCTCTCTTTACTACTTTTTCATCAGTGTCCCCTACTGACTACTGAAATGACAAAATTGGATAATTTCCCCTTATAAAGCTCTTCTGGTGTCTGCCATGGGTGGAAAATGGCACGGCCTTCATGGCAAGGCGCAGCTCAGTGCTCTGGTCCATGTGCAGACACCCATTTTGCAGTCTAGAATGCGTCGGGGAAACGGGGGCCTTTTCAGCTGCCCAGTGATCATAGTGATTTTGTTTGAGGGACCCCTCCGGTCGCTTTGACACCGGGAACCTGTAACATATTCCGCACGAGACGCCACCCGGGAGTCGGGCCAGGGGGGATTCTTGGTAATGAACCTCTAGGCTTCTTCCTCGGTCCCCAAGGTCTCTCCCTTGGGATGCCTTTTAATCCACTGGAATCAATTCAGATTGCAAGACTCAAAAAAGGTCTTCTGTCAAACTGCACGGCCTCAGTCCTCCTGAGGAGACAAGAAAAAATAGCCCATTAATGGGACTTTTAAAGCTTCGGTATGACTTATCAGTTAGATCTCTTCTGCAGGAAACAGGGCACATGGTCTGAGGTACCCTGTGTCCAGCCCTGCATGGCCCTAAATCACGACCCTGATTGAAGGGCCTCTTGCAGAACGTGTTTGGCCACTAACCAGGCTGATGAACTCCCTCCTGATATACTGGATGGTTGTCTAAACAGGCCTCGTCTGAAAAAACCCACGTTGCTGGAGGAAGCACAGGCCATCCCTAACGAAAGGGACTCTGACACTCTCACTGTTCCTCCTGACAGACTCGGGGTATTCTAGCTGTGTGTGGGGGCCTCTCCCTCCTTCATTCCCGGGGTTATTGAGGGTGATAACTGGAACCAATTGGCTCTGGTTAGTCTATCCAGGGACAGGGACTTTATGGAAAATTCCCAAGCAGCTGCCGAAACTCCTTTTGTTTCAGGGAAGCTCCCCGTCTTCTCTGGTCCGGCACGACTGCCCATTTCCACTTGCTTGTGGACGAAAAAATAATCTGCATCCGCTCCTATGTCCGAGCTGACAGGCTTGGGGACCGGGAGGCCTCTTTCTCTGTCCTCTGGGCTTTTTTCAGCTTCCAGCATTCCCGCACCCCACCTCTTCCCCCTTCCCCTCCCCCTCCTCCTGTCTGTGCACCGCCTTGGGTGCGGCCTGCACAGCTGGCTCCTGTACCATGCTGGGTGCCTCGGGGGCCACCGGCCCCTCCTCCTCAGTGTCCAGGAGCGAAGGGCACCCCCTTTACGGGAGCCCCAGGGAAAAATCGGCAGCGGGTGACACACAGGTGGAACGCATTTGGCATTTACACTAATTTGTTGGCTCAATTATGACAGACATGTCTTTAGAGTCATCAACATAAATATGAACATTTTTCTACCTAGGTTTACCGAAGGTCATATAAGCTCGTGTTCTCTCTGTTGCAAATTGTTGGCAAAGGGATTCCTTGAAATGACGGTTAATTTTGCCCCTAAATATATTTTATTTTTATTTATTTATTTATTTTTAACGTTTATTTATTTTTCAGACAGAGACACAGTATGAACGGGGGAGGGGCAGAGAGAGAGGGAGACACAGAATCGAATCGGAAGCAGGATCCAGGCTCTGAGCCATCAGCCCAGAGCCCGACGCGGGGCTCGAACCCGCGGACCGCGAGATCGTGACCTGAGCCGAAGTCAGACGCTTAACCGACTGAGCCACCCAGGCGCCCCTTCCCTAAATATATTTGAAAAGGATACTGGTAGGGGGGCGCCTGGGTGGCTCACTCGGTTAAGCGCCCAACTCTTGATTTCTGCTCAGGTCATGATCTCACAGCTCAGGGATTGAGCCCCACGTGGTTGGGCTCTGTGCTGACAGCCTGTGGAGCCTGCTTGGGACTCTCTCTCTCCCTCTCTCTCTGCCCCTCCCGCATTTGAACTCTCTCCCTCTCTCTCTCAAAATAAATAAATATTAAAAAAAATAAAAGTACACCAGTATAAGATTAAAATTCTGCTTTTCTCTCGGTTTAAAGACAAAGTTTTCTTGGATTGTTGGTCTGCTCTTGATTTAAAAAATGTAATAAAAGGATTTTTTTCTCTCTTATTTATTTTTATTTATTAAGATGTTTTAATTTTTATTTTTGAGAGAGAGAGAGACAGAGTGTGAGCGGGGGAGGGGCAGAGAGAGAGGGAGACACAGAATCCGAAGCAGGCTCCAGGCTCCGAGCTGTCAGCACAGAGCCCGACGTGGGGTTTGAACTCACGAACCGTGAGATCATGACCTGAGCTGAAGTCGGACGCTTAACCGACTGAGACACCCAGGCGCCCAAGGGTTTTTTTCTCTTTTGTCTCCCTGGAAAATCAAGGTTTTTATGCTCTGTCTTTATTGAGTCTTTGGTTACTTAAGAACTAAAACTCATCAATATTAAAGGAGCTGAGTTTTGCTAACCACTATCCAACCCTACATATTTGCCTTTGGAATCTCTTATTGCCACCTTGGTTAAATAAATAAATAAAGTTTTAAGTTTTATAATGATCTGTAATCCTATCTAGGCACGTGCTTTATAATTTTCTGAAGTTTTTAACAAACTTCCCCAAGATTTAAATTGTAAATGAAGTCCTTTTGACCAATTAGGCTTGTTTATTTGGTATGTTAAGTTACTTGGAAAGCCCTGTCAAACAAATAATGATAAATCTTAGGTTGTGTTGCCTGGGTAAGTGCTAGAACTTCAAATATACTATATAAAATTCCTGCCGTTTTAATTTGTGTTGATAATACGGTCATCCCTTAACATTCTAATTGGTGAAATGTTACGTTGCAGAAATAACTGAATTCCCTTGTCAACTGCATTTGTCTTTTGCAATTTACCAAATGAGTTTCATCTTCAAAGAGACTTATATCTTTATGATAAAAGTCCTCTTGGACTTTTTAAACAAATGCAACTGGAAAGTCCTATTTCAGAGAGAGACGCATAGACTCAGATACGACCAAACAGCTTAAAGGAATTGAGGGTGACTTCACGAAACACGGAAATGTTGGCCTGACACTTTGCTTGGAGTTCCCAGCAGCCTCACCGGGTGAGTAAAGGTCACTTCCTGGCAGGTGCCGGAACCTCAGGAGATCTTGGGGACCTCGTGAAGACGAATCTACCCAAATCTACAGGTATTGCAGGCCTGTCTGATAGTAAGTATTTGGCTTGGCTTCGGCCTTGAGAGGTTACCGGAAGTTCAGCTGAGATTTCCTATAAAAAGTTCCAGCACAGCAAATTTTAAAAGATTTATATTATCAATCTGCTCTTCTTGCTGAGCTTATGTCAATAATTAGGCCAAGTTTGCTAAAACTGGACTCGGTCTACAAACAAATTAGTCTTGATTTGGCGATCTCTGGAAATAAGGGTGATTTGGGAGAGAAAAATTATGTTTCAGTAACACATCTTTGCAGACGTTAAACTCTACTTCTGGCTGCCTTTAAGTGTCTGTTGTTTGCCAAAGCTGGACACCTTGAGGGAAACTTCACAGAAACTGCCATGAGGCTCACACACAATCTTTGCGCCCGTTGCTCGGCGGGCCATTCACAAGGACCTCCAGAGGCATTTGGGTTACAAACCAGACAAATCCATCTGATTCCTGCCTGTTCCCACTCCAAGCTTGACATCTGCAAATCTCACTGGCAGCACGCAAGACTCAGACACCGGGTTTATAATTTGCTCTAACCATTACTCTATTTTCTGTTGCCGTAAAAGTGCCTCTTACCGATTACCTGATTGCTTACTAAACAAAACAGTCTACAGGATGATGAACACCACCTACCACACGTTTAACGCCTTAAATGACTCTCCCAAACCTGGGAGACTCCGAGGTCTCCAGCCTGGTCCAGGGGCTCTCCGTGGGACCTGGGGAGTGAGGCTGAGGGCTGGGGCCCAGACAGATCTGCGTGTCCCATTATCCGGGTTAAGTCTTGGCTTCATTTCTCACGCCAATGTCTCGGGCCTTTAGCGGTAAAACCGGGCGATCACAGGTGCCACAAGACTGTGGTGAGCAATAAACAAAGTCGCAAAGCACGTAGTAAACTGCTCTTACTTCTTTCAGGTCTATTTTACCCAAAGTCTGGGGGCTAAAAGAAGATTTTGCTTTAAGAAATTACCAGCATTATGATTAAAGCCAACGCAGATATCTAATTGAGAAAGCGAAGCATTCGCGTGGATTTTAAAGCTGAAATAAGATAAGGGTAAATGCTAAGCCCTTGGGCTCCTCTGCCTATAGGACGAGGGCCGGGCCCCAGAGCCGGGACTCGAGTGCTCACCGCACTCACCTTAACCCTGCCCTGCAAACCGGGCACTAGGTAGCCGCTGTCCCGCTCGCGCTCCCGCCTTCCCGCCCGCCCCAGACCCCAAACTCGGGACCTAGGATCAGCGACTCCGGTCGCTCTCCGGCTCTGCACCTGGCGGGGCAAAACGGAGCCCGCCCCCACGTGGGGCAGCGCTGTGCGCAGGCGCACCACGTGGCCGCTGCCCAACCGCCCAGCTTCTCCGGCAGCCAGCGCAGCGACGCCATTGGCCGACAGGCTTATGCATATGCAAAACAAGTGACAGAGCGCCGCCCGGGCCGCTGCTGTGGGCGGCAGCGGAGAGGCGGCCTGGGGGCGGGGCCGGCAGAGGAGCGGGCGCCTGGGGGCGGGGCCGGCAGAGGAGCTGGCGTCTGGGGGCGGGGCCAGCAGAGGAGAGGCGGCCTGGGGGCGGGGCCGGCAGAGGAGCGGGCGTCTGGGGGAGGGGCCGGCAGCGGAGAGGTGACCTGGGGGCGCGGCCTGGACGAGAAGCCGCAGTGGGGCGGGACACGGGCGGGGCGTGGCCAAGCCGGCCGGGAGCCCGGCGCGCAGCCGAAGAGCACGGTGGCAAGTGGACATGAGCGCGGTGGACCTTGCCCGCGTGGGCGCGTGTGTCCTGAAGCATGCGGTGACCGGGGAGGTGAGGCCGGACGAGCGCAGGGCGGTGGGTGGGCCCCTGGCACCAGCCCAGGCGCCCTGGCAGTGGCATGCGCGGCGGGCTTCGGGTCGTGGGGCTGGGGGCGCAGTCCGGGCTTGCGCGGTGCGGGGCTGGGGGCACGGACGCGCGTGGGAGGTGGTCCATCGGCACCCCTCGCCCGCCCCGCGCAGGCAGTGGAGCTGCGGAGTCTGTGGCTGGAGCAGGCGTGCGTGGTGGCTGGCCTGCGGCGCTTCGGCTGCTCGGTGTGTCGCTGGATCGCCCGGGACCTCAGCAGCCTCAGGGGGCTACTGGACCAGCACGGCGTGCGTCTGGTGGGCGTGGGGCCCGAGGCCCTGGGCCTGCAGGAGTTCCTGGAAGGCGGCTACTTCGCGGGAGGTGCTTGTGCTCCCCTCCCCTCCTCCCACTGTAGCCCCACCAGCTACCTTGAGACCCTTCCCAAGCTCAGGGCAGTGGCCATCCCCTCCTTGCCCAGGCCTGACCCTTCTGTATCCTGGAGCTCCAGTCATGTCTCCGGGGCTCTCCACCTGTTGCCCCTACCTGTGTCCCCCAGGCACGATGTCCCTCCCACCTTGGAAAGAGGCAGGGCCCAGCGGTGATGCTGGCCTCGAATCCCCGAGGGTCTCTACTGGGTGGCAGCAAGACCCCACCTTCCCAGGAGCCTGAAGGAGTACGGCTGGGACAGGAGCCCACCCTGCTAGACCCCTCTCCCTGGCACTCGGGATATGCTCTCCCAGAGCCCTGGGCCCGGTGGCAGAGTCCAGGCGAGCCCCGTGCCTCCCTTTTCTGCCACCTCTGGGCCTCTGCCCCTCCGCTAACAGTGGGGACACTCAGTCCTCTGCTCCTACGTCCTGGGTGGGCAAGCCAGGGGAGCGGGGGGCTGGATGCAGCCAGGTGAGCCGGGGGGGGGGGGGTGAGTGCACACCTGTGGCGTCTGCTTTCCAGAGCTCTACCTGGATGAGAGCAAGCGCTTCTACAAGGAGCTGGGCTTCAAGCGGTGAGCGGGCGGGGCAGCCGCCTCTTCTCATTCCTCTTCCCCTTGCTGCCCTCTTCCTGGGCATGAGGCTCTGGGGGCATCCACTGCTCGGTCGGTCCTTCTAAGGACTCTCTCTTGGGTGCTGGGTGTCCGTTACGGCTGTTGGTTAGGCCTCTCACCCAAGATCTACCCCCTTTCCGGCCACCTCGGGTGCCTGTGTCGTAGGCTGGCTGCCTGGCGTGACTAGTGGTGCCCAGCTGACTCAGATCTCTGGGCTCACCCAGCCGGGGGGGCCAGCCCACACTCCCCAAATCTTCTGCGGGGCCCCAGGCCTACTGGCCCCCAGGCTGGCTGCCCCATGCCGCCCCCCCCCCCCCCCGAGTCCCTGGTGAGATGCTTGTGAGAATCTGGTGGGTGTGTCTTGTAGAGACTGGGGATAGAATTGCTGGGCAAGTCTTCGCCGAAGAGCCGGGGGCCGGACTAGCCAGCTGTGTCTTCACAGGTACAACAGCCTGAGCATCCTGCCGGCCGCCCTGGGGAAGCCCGTGCGCGATGTGGCCCTCAAGGTTTGTGATGGCCAAGGAAGGGTGGGACTTGAGGTGGTGGGGCTTCCCTGTAGGGCTGACCCGGACCTGCCTTCCTCCTTCCAGGCCAAAGCTGCTGGCATCCAGGGGAACCTGTCCGGGGACTTGCTGCAGAGCGGAGGGCTCCTGGTGGTCACCAAAGGTAGGCTGGGAAAGGGGTGTCAGAGGCCGATGCCTGGTTGCATGGGGGGCCGAGGTCACATCCTGGGCTGGGAAGGTCTGGCTGAACTTGGTGGCATGTCCCGACCCTCTCTGCCTCCCTTCCTCTGGCTTCCTGACCTTGTCAAGTCTTCTCTGTGCTGGGTGGGCTGCGGCCAGGACAGCTCCCTTGTCAGGGTAACCAGGTGGAGTCTCGGACAGCGAGGGGTGTCTCCCTCCTCCCAGCACGCAGGGGCATCCTGACCGCCTCCCCACCGCTGTAGGTGGTGACAGAGTGTTGCTGCACTTCGTCCAGAAGTCTCCGGGAGACCATGTCCCCCGGGAGAGCATCTTGCAGGCCCTGGGCATCCCCGCAGAGGGCTGTGCCAGCGAGGCGCCCCAGGTGAGCTTGGGCCTGGGGAGCACGCCGCCCGCTAAGGTCAGCAGCTCCCCTGGGTTGAGTGCTGGGTACGACCAGGTGCCAGGCTGCACCTGCAGGGTTGACGTACTTCTGCGCTCATGGCAGCCCGGGATGTCACTGTCACCCCACTGTGCAGGGGGAAGCAGGCTGAGGACAATGGGGAACCAGGGGCAAGGGTGGCCAGACGGCCTGGCACAGCAGGGCTCTCCCCAGAGGGCAGGGGCTGCCCGTCCTCTCAGCCTGGGGAGGGTCGCAGTTTGCCCACAGCCAGTGTTAGTGTGGTCCTGGTGGCTGACCTCCTGTGTCCCGAATAGAGGGGATTTTCTAGCACTTGGGCCCCAGACTGCTGGTGGGTGGGACCAGCTGCTTTGGACTCTGGGGAGTGCGGCTGGCCTGACGGGGACCCTGCTGTGTCCACAGTGTGCTGAGGGGGCGTGCACAAGGTGAAGACCAAGGCCTCCGAGGGCCTGGGAGGCGTCTGCTGCCTTGAACACTGGGAGCTGGATGTGAAGAATCTTTCTGGAATCTCTGGACTGGGGCACCAAACTCTGCCTGGGCCTCTGTGACAATGAGCATTAAACTCGTTTCTGGGCGGCGTTTATCTTCATTGGCTCTGATCCCGTCGTCCTCGCAGGGGACGTGGGCCTGCAGGCTTCCTTGGGAGGGGCCGGCAGAGGGGAGGAAATGGCCCTGCAGCCTCCCCGAGGGCCTCAGGCCTTTGGCACAGGAGGGCCAGGGGTCGGAGGACCGCGCAGGGTGTGGGAGATGAGGATATGGTCAGGTCAGAGCTCATACTGGGTGGGTGTCCAGGGAGATGTTGCCCCGCAGCTGCTGGGCACGGTGGACAGTGAGGCTCAGGGAGGGGGCTAGTCGGCTGGAAGGACCTTCTCCGATGAGATCTATCATTTGCACCCGACTGGGGTGGCTGGCCTGGCCCAGCTGGTTCATCCAGCTCTGCCACGCCCCCAACCCCCCCCCACCATTCCTTGGGGGGATGTGACAGGCACCTGGAACCTAGTGTCCAGAGCGGAACCCTGCCCCTGCCCACTGTGCCTGGGGCTCTTTGGTCTGGGTGCGTTCAGATGACCTCAGCACCACCCCTCTACCCGCCCCCCTCGCCTTGGCCAGGATGACCACAGTGGCCTCCTAGCTGGCCTCCCAACTTCCTCCCACCTTCCCCCCTGCCCCGTTTGGTACTACTCTTGGGGGTCTTTAAAACATCAGAGCAGGTGACAGTGTCCCTTTGTGGTTTAACCCCGCCACCGGCCTCTAGTTACATAAAACCCGAAGCGTAGATTCTGATCTATGGCTCCCCAGTTCCCTCCACCCACCTCCTGACCTCAGCCAGCTCCTGAGTCAGTGGCCCCTCCTCCCATCTGAACCGGTGGTCCCTGAGGGCCAGTATTTGGGGGCGTCCTGGCACAGAGACCCCGGGGGGCTCACCAGGTGTGGCCCTCCCTCTGCAGGGTGCCCTGCTGTTTCCCTGTCTGGCTGCTGTTTTGCCCAAGGCCACCAGCAGTCAGCGCCCAGCCAGATGCTGTCCCCGAACAGTCAGCGGCAGGTACAGACAGGGGCTCGGCCACCCCCTACCCCCCCCTCCCCCCCCCCGCCAACAGACAAGGCAGATGGCTTCTTCTTTGAAGCGTTTACTTAGCTCAAGTCTGAAGCTCATGGACAGCTGACTGGGATGTTTGGGGAGGGTGCAGACAGGTAAACGCGTCTACAGGGCTGGGGCACCCTGCCCCTCACCGCAGGCACGGAGGGCGCCGGGCAGTCACCGCTTGCCCTGGGTGCTGGGGCCGCGGCTGCGCTCCGGGCCCCGCGCGGGGCCAGCCGCGTGTGCACGTTGGCCTTGCCCGTGGCTCCAGCTGCACGTGCGAGGGCCGCCTGGCCTCCCGCGGCGGGTGGGCGTGGCCACAGTGCGGGTGGCGAGGGCTACCAGACGCGGCATCGCTCCCGCGGGTGCATGGGGGTGCCCCGGGCACAGTGGAAGGCGTCCGCGAAAGCCGCCAGGTTCTGCAGCGAGCCCAGCACCCTGCGGGCGGCCAGGGGCCTGAGCCAGCTGGCCTGGGCCCCGGGGGTGGGCGCTGGGGGGCGGGATGGGGGTTGCGCGCACGGATGCAGGGGGCTACTCGCCTGTACTTCAGGGGGCTGTGGACGTCGGTCTTGAGAGACTGCACGGCGAACTCAGGCCGGTAAGACCCGCACCACACCTGTGGGGGCGTGAGGGGCGTGGCTGTGGAAGGGGGGAGGGGCGGGCCTGGGGGGATGGGACGCAGGAATCAGGGGGGCCCTGAGGGCATCCAGGCGGGGGTGGGGCGGGCCTAGCGGGGCAGGGACACGCGTGTGCTCTCACTTCTTTCTAGGCACCAGGGAGTCCCGCCTGTCCCATCCCAGGCTGTCCCTTCTTGGGTGGGGGAGGGAAGCCAGCCTCCCCTCCCCAACTGGCCCAGCTACACCTGAAGCCCCCCAGCTCCAACCCTCTGCTTCCTTTTCCTCCAGGAAGCCTTCCAGGCTGGCAAGTCTGCTTCTGCCCGGCCTGCCCTCTCAGCGTGGCCCTGGAAGTGCCCCTCAGTGGAGGCTTCCAAAAACGTGGTGGGCGACCGGTGCCCAGCTGCTGAGGCAGCAGGCCGGGTGGGGACGGTGGCTCCTACCTGGGCATAGTTGATGAAGAAAAGCTGGTCGTAGGTCAGTTCCAGTCCTGGCAGCTGCTTGTCCTTGCCACCGTCTGCCATCCACTTTAGGTAAGCCTGCAGACGCCAAACAGGTGCTGGGCCCGGGCCCGTCCTTGCTCCTGGGGTCAGCACCGGCCTGGGGTCCGGGCAGAATGGAGGTCTGGCTCCACGGCCTTGCTCCCGGCGGAGGTCCTGCCTCAGCACCTGACGGCCCTTCGAGCACCCCGGGGACGGCGCTCCTGCCCTGACGGCCTGGTGCTCATCTCCGTGCCACAGCGGCTGGGCCCTGGCCCTGGGGCCGGGGTGGGGGGGGGCTGGAGGGCGGGGGGGGGGTGGTGGGGGGGAGGATTCCTGCCCAGGCTGCCACGCAGCGCCCACCTAGAAGGAGCTCCGAGGCCCGGTGCCTCAGGCTGCAGGTGCAGGGACGATGCCACGGCTGGCGGGGACGTGGTGAGCGCCACTATCTTACCGGGGGAGAGTCAGTGGCTCCCCTGGGGTTCGAAGGCTCAGGTAAGGTCAGGGTAAAATGTGGGCAGCACAGCCAGGTGCCCATTCACCCGCAGCCAGGCTGGCTCCCCCAGGGCACAGCTGCTTTCCGGGACAGACGGAGAAGGGTTCCCGGGGTGCCTCGGCCTGCGCAGGGCACGGTCTCTGCCTCACCGAGGCACCTGTTCCCCTGCGCCCTTGAGGGGCCCCTTCTTGGACCCACCTTATATGCCTGCCGCACTCCTCCGTTGTCAGCGATGTTTTCCCCGAGGGTGCTGAACCCGTTCACCTGCACACAGGACGCGGGACGGTAGGGCGGCCGGGCTCCCCTGCAACCCCCCCGGGGGCCAGGGCTGGGGAGCGGGTCCCTGGCGGTGGCGGCGCTGCTGAGGGCCTGCTCACGTTTTGGTGGTCGGCCAGGTCCCAGGAGTATTTTCCGTACTGGTGGACCATGCACTCCGACTGCTCCTGGAAGTGCTGTGCTGAGAAGTTGGTCCACCAATCGAGCATGTTGCCGTTCTTGTCGAAGTTCCGGCCTGGCGGGCAGAGGCGGCTGCCCTCATGGCCCTGCCTGCCCAGTGCCAGCCTCACCGGCACGTCCTCCCAGAAGCCCCAGTATCTAGAGCTCATGGGGGCAGGGGACGGGCCCCTGAAGGGTTGGCACAAGGTCATCGGGCTGCTGAGGCCCGGGAGGGGGCTCTGGTGGCCTACCACCCCACCCCCGAGGTCAGAGCCTGGGGTTTCGGGTCTCGGGGGCACCGTGGTTTAATGCCCCTCGCCGCGATTGTCCAAACTCTGTGAGCCCCAGGTAAGGGGAGCACGTGGTCCTGGGGGCCACGAGGCTGCCCTCAGAAGGTCCCGATGGTCAAGCCCTGTGGGAAAGCCAGCTGGGGCCCCCGTGCGTGGTCACAGGCCACTAGAGCAGGCAGGGGCCGCACCCCGGGGTGGGAGGTGGGGACGTCGGGTCAGCACATCTCTGGGCTGGAGGAGGCTGGCTGCCCCGGGGTGACGCCAGGCCAGGACCTGGAGCTTCAGAAGTGCCCGGGGTAGTGTCACTATCGCCGGTTCACGGGCTCAGGGAAGAGCGGCCCGTGAGGTGGAGTCAGGATCTGGCCCGCGAGCCCTCACACCCTCTTCTCCATGTCTCTGCCCAGAGCAAGGGTGCCGGACGGGGGCCGAGCCTGCCATTCAAGACCTCTCTGCCACCATAGCTCCCCTGGGAACCCAGCAAGTCCTCTCTGCCTGGGTGTCAGTGTCCCCACCTAAATCGTGAAGGGGTTGGATGGACAGCTCCAAGGCCGCCTGTCCCCTGGTCCCCTCCCGGGACTGCTGCTCAGTGGAGAGGGGAGGAGGCCGTGTAGCTCTGACCACCCCCCACGCAGCTTCCCTACCGTTGTCGTCAAAGCCGTGAGTGATCTCATGCCCGATCACCATCCCAATGCCCCCGAAGTTCAAGGCCTGTGGCTGCTCCTTGCTGAAGAAGGGGGGCTGCAGGATCCCAGCGGGGAATACTGCCCGGAGACGGGGGTGGAGACATGTCCGTGAACAACCCTCCCATGGGCCAGGCCCCGGGCGGGCACCCCTGGGGCTCCTGCATCAAACCACACGGCCCGGGGGGGGCAGGGTTGTGACCCCCCCCCCCCGCCCCCCACGTTACAGACCAGAGAATACAGGGCCCGGAGGTGAGAGGCCGGGGCCAGCATGCGGCAGACCCAAGTTCTCCCGCCCCCCCTCATTCTCTGCTGCCCTCGGGACTGGGGTCTGCTCCCCAGTCTCTAAACCCGGCCCTACCACTCAGACAAAGGTGAGGAACTTCCCAGCAGGTGGGGAGAGGGGTGAAGTCCCTACAGGTGGGGAGAGGTTCTCTCCTCCCGAGAAGAGGCTGGAGGTGCCCCCCAGGAGGGAGGGGAGGGTTCTTCTCTGGCACTGGAGGGGCTGGGCTCAGTCACGGAGGGGTCACACGTACCTATCTGGTTTCGGTTTGGGGAGTAGAATGCATTAACCACGGCCGCCCCGATGATCCAGCTGTGATAGACGGGCCGGTCACTTGGAGCCCGCCTCCTGGACCCTTCCCTCCAGGTCCCCTCCCGGCTGAGCAGAGCCCCCACCCTTAGGGCCCCCATCACAGTGGCCGTGCCACGAGACCAGCATTGCCCGCAGCCAGGGCCGGGTCTGGGCAATCCACAGATCTGAATCCTCCCTGAACCCGAGGCTCCGGGTCAGACCCCGGCCGCCCTTCCCGGCCCGCCGGTTCCCGCGTGCCGCCACTCACAGGTTCTGGTCCACTTTCTCCCGAAGCTTCTTGAGGCTCCGCTGGGCACCAGCCTTGAGGTTCTGAAGACCATTTTCAAAGTACTGGTCCTCCGAGAAGTTCAGCTACGGGACAGGGGTGGTCACTGCCGGGTGCGCAGGCAGGGGGGTCGGCAGTGGCTGGGGACCGGCCTTGGGACTGGCTGGGCAGTCCTGCGCGAGGCCGACGGGCGGTGGGTGCGGGTGGTGGGGTTGGGGGGGCCGGTGCTGGCTCTGGGCCTTCGTGCCACTGAGCACATTCCTTCTCCCTCCCGACCTCAGTTTCCCCATCTGTAACAGGGGGAACTCTGGAGAGCTGCCCACCCAGCGAGGTGGCCGAGACGGCACCACCTGCCAGGAAATTGAAGGCTTGTGGTTCACAGGGCTGGTTCAGGGGCGGATCGGGTCGGGGGTGAGGGGGCAGGTGAAGTTCTCGGGGCCCTCTTGGCCGGGGGTGGGGCGCACGTTGGAATACTCCTCATCCAGGTGCTTGTTCCTCTCCTCCAGGATGTAGTCTGGGTACCCGATCTGCTCCCGGATGCTCATGGCCTAGGGACGACATTGGGGCCCGTCGGTGACTGCCCCACCGTGGGAACCCCAGCTCTGCCCCTCGCTCATTGCCGCGTGGCTCAGGGGCTGAGGGACTCGACCCCCCCCCCTTGCAAGCCATGGGGAGGTTTAATGGGGACAGGTGAGGACCGGCTCAGCCCGACAGCCAGCCGGGGGTCAGATGGGGCGAGGGCCGGTGCAGTGGGACGGTTTCCGCTTGACATCCTGGCCCAGAGGGGGCTTGCTCCGAGGCCACCCCTACTCGTTCGCAAGGGTGCCGGGAGGGTCTCCCACACTTGGCTTCTAGTTCCGCCTCTGAGCAAGCCACACCCAGACCCGGTGTCTTCATCTCTGAAGCAGGTGCAGTGACGGTCGCCCCGTGTCCCCGTGCTGGGGCTGCCCTCTCCAGGCAGGATGCCCTGACCGTGGGGCCCCAGCCACCTGCGCACCTTCTCCTGGGCCTTCTTCTTGGATGCCTCGTCCATCCAGCCCAGCTCATCCAGGGTCTCCACGAACACCGCCCGCACCTTGTCAATGAGCTCTCTGACCTGGGAGGACACGTGGCTCTTGTCCTGCGTGTCCGGCATTGGGGTCTCTGCAGGGGTCCGTTCCAAAGCCTCGTCCCTGCCGTGATGTTGGGGCTGGGGGTGTGGAATGCCCCCCCCCCCCTTCCGGGACAGGGGTCCTGACTGCTGGGCGTTCTCCTGGGTGAGCCTAGGGCCTGCCCGCCCCTGGACTCACAGCCTGTATGGCCTGTAGGCCTTTCCCAGACAGGCCTGTAGGGTTGGGGGTGGGGCCTCTGGCCTCCCCATGTGACGGGGCGCCAGGCAAACGTGTGCTCCCCGGTACCCCCTGGGCACACACGGGCTGCTGGGGGGCCAGCAGGGTCCCGGCACTGGGAGCCCGGAGTCACCCTGTGGGGGGGGGGGGTGTGGGGCTGTGACCCGTGCCCCCACCCACCATGGGCAGCGTCCCTGTGGGGAGGGGCGGCAGACAGACTGAGCACAGGGCACCCACCGCATCCTTGCCGTCTCTGGGAAAGGCCTCCCTGACGTAGAGGGAGCCCACGGCGCCCTCCATGTTGCTGTTGACGTAGCCGACACATTCTCGCCAGCGCACCTCCTCCACGGTCGTGCCATAGAGCGCCTGCCGCGTAGAGCACCCATTCACGCACTGCCGCCCCCCTGTCCTCAGCCCCAGCGCCCAGCGGCCAGAGCGGGGCACCGATGAACTCTGACCTCCCCTGGGAGCGCCGGCCGTGGGCGCGGGCAGGACGGCGTGTGCGCTTTTCAGGGGAGGGCTCCCCACCCGGGCTGGAAGTCTGGCCTCTGCCCCGGGGCGGGGGTAGGACCCTGCTCAGCCCCAAGTGCCACCTTGCCCCCCGTTCCCGCCGCCCTGGCCTGGCTGGCCAGCCCGACTCTGACCTCTTGGACTCCAGCCCCCCACCGAAGCACAGGCTGGTGTTGACTCTGGGGGCCCTGGGGGCCGCATCCAGCTCAGCCGTAAGCCACCGGCTCTCCGGCCCCCAGTGGGTTTTCCCATCGCCGGAGTGGAGACGCTTGGCCAGTAGTGTTTCCACCCCACCCGCCAAGGCAGACGCCCCGACTTGCCCCAACTTTCCCGATGCGCTGGAGGGCTTCTGTCCGTCCCATTTCTCTAGCGAAGGACCTGGGGGTCCGCCTGACTCCCCTGCCCTTCAGCCCCCTGCTCGTACCTCAACTGTCTGTCGTCCACACTTGCGTCTGCTCCTGAGGCCCTGGTCCAACCCGTCACCCCGCCCGGACAACGTGTGTCTGCACTCTGACCCCACGCCCCCTCTGATCGAGGCCTTGGAACAGCCACCATGACCACAGGCCTTCCCAGTGGGTCCCCTGCCTCTGCCCTGCCCTCACCCCCACCCCCAGCAGCCAGAATGACCACACAAGCAGGACACTAGGCTGTGGCTCCCGCTCTGAACACCCTGGCAGCTTTCAAGGCACGTGGAATCCACGTTCGGCTCAGTCCCACGTTTGCGGGCCCCCACCTGTCTCCCTGACCCCGTCTCCTTCCTTCCCACCACGTGGCCTGGGGGTGTCCTGCCTTGGGAATCTGCCCCCAGCCTCTTCGTGTCTGGGTCATTCTTGCCTGGAGGTCTCCAGTGTCACCCTCCCAGAAAGGCCATCTCTGTCCCATACCTTCCTGTCACGTCCTACTTGTTGCTTTTGAAAGAGCGGCTCTCCGGTTTGGTGACTGTCCCAAGAGGGCAGGCGTTGTCAGCCTCTTGCATGGCTCTGCCCCCGGTGTGGACCTTGGCGTTTGGCCCAGAGCAGGTGCCCTGAACAAATGACAGGCCAGGGGTAGGAGCCACCTGCGTGGGGCCCCACTCACCTTACGGTAGTTAGCTCGTGCATCCTTGAATCGCTGGCTCAGGCTACTAATGCGGTCCAGCACCAGGCGCCAGGCCAGGTAGTTCTGCATGGTCCTGTGGGCAGGAGGCAGAGGGCGGGGCATATGACAGGCGCGTGGAGTTTGTCCAGAGTGGGGATTGGGCTTGTGGGCCCTTAGTCAACGGCTTCTGTGACGAACAGGCGCTCGCCCCAAGCAGAGTGGTGGAGAAAGCCTCTGGGACAACCTCCAGATACAGCCTGTCTGTTCCTAGATGCCCGAAAAGTCCCAGGGAGGGTTCGCATCTCTCACTAAGGTTCTATCGGCCACTAATATTTATCTGCCCAGAGAAGATGCTCCCTGGGGTACTCTCCCATGAGGAGACGTGGAGGGGGTGGGGGCGGGGCCAGAGGCCGAGATGCCGAGGCCTCTGGGGACCTTCCCGGGGCCTCACCTGGCTGAGTAGACATCGATGATGTCTTCAAGGTTCCGGAGGTAGGGGATGCCATACACCACTACTTCCTCATCTGGCAGCAGTTTGATTTTGACAGAGGACAGCACAGATTGTATGAAGAGGGTCCAGTTAAACCCCTGGGAAGGCGGGCGTGCGGAGAAAGAGGGAGAGAACAGAGAGGTAGGTAGACACGGCTCGTGGGGATCCAAGAAACCCAGCCCCCACCAGAGAATATTTGGGGAATCAGAGGGAAGGCACAGATGATCAGAGTCAGGGTGAGGGTGGGTGACATCACCACAGAGCCTACAGACTGTGGAAAGAGATCATGCCAACATATTTGAAAACTTGAGTGTGATGGAAAAATTCCTGAAAAGAGTTTAGCAGTACGATCTATAGAATATATATCTAGTAAATATAAGAATAGTAGAAATATAGTCTTATAGGTAATAAATTGATCTTTCATTTGAAATATTCCCACATGGAAATTTCTAGAACCATCTGCCTTTTCCAGTGGATGCTATCTGACATTTGTGGAAGACATACTGCCAGTCCTACTCAACTTTCCAGAGGAGAGAGGAAGAGAAAAGTGTTCTCAATCTGATTTATGAGGCCAAGAAAAACTTGAATCCCCAAATAAGGATATTACAAGGAAAGAAGGTAACAGGCTAGTGTCGTTTATGATCATAGACAAAAAAAATCCTATGGAAAATATTAGCAATTAGGATTTATCCACACCTACATAATATGGATAATACATCACAGCCAAATTTGATTTATTCAAGAATTCAAGTTTGGTGTGTAAAATTTGAAAATCGAATCAAGTAATTCACGGTGATAACTAGATAAAGCAGGATAATCACATCCTCATTTTTTTTATTAAGAAATTTTTTTTAATGTTTATTTTTGAGAGAGAGAGAGACAGAGCGTGAGTGGGGGAGGAACAGAGAGAGAAGGAGACACAGAATCCGACGCAGGCTCCAGGCTCCGAGCTGTCAGCCCAGAGCCGGACATGGGGCTTGAACCCATGAACTGTGAGATCAAGACCTGAGCCGAAGTCAGGGGAGGGGCAGAGAGAGAGGGAGACACAGAATCCGAAGCAGGATCCAGGCTCCGAGCTGTCAGCACAGAGCCCGACGCGGGGCCCGAACCCACGAACCGTGAGATCGCGACCTGAGCTGAAGTCGGACGCTTGACCGACTAAGCCACCCAGGCGCCCCGATCACCTCGTAATTTCAATGGATGCAGGAAGAAAGGCGTTTAATGAACTTTGCCGTCTGTTCATGACAAGAAGTCCTAGCGGACTAGAGCTAGAAGGTAAATTCAACAGTCTGGTGAGGGGAACCTACATCCAGCAGCAGCAACCCAGAAAACAAAACCGCCCACAGCAAACGTCAAAACTGAGGGAGGAAACAGGACGTCTACTAGCGTGACTGAGTGTCCCTGCCAGCTCAACCAGACAAGTAGATGACAGAAAATCAGTAAGGGTTTGAAAGGGAAGAAATAAAACTTATCGTTCACAAAGGACATGATTTCACGTGCATAAAACCTGAAAGGAACTGCAGATACGTAGGGTATTGGAACGAGCGTGTGCGCAGAGTAAAACGGCCCTGTCCGAGGTCGGAGCCTCTGCACAGGAGCAACAAAGAATCCGAAGATACATCACACAGGAAGACCTTTCGTGCCAGTGTCAGAAACCGAAGGGCTTGGGGCGCCCGGGTGGCTCAGTCGGTCGAGCGTCCGACTTCAGCTCAGGTCGTGATCTCACAGCTCGTGGGTTCGAAACCCGCATCGGGCCCTGTGCTGACGGCTCGGAGCCCGGAGCCTGCTTCGGATTCTGTGTCTCCGTCTCTCTCTGCCCCTCCCCCACTTGTGCTCTGTCTCGCTCTATCAAAAATAAATAAAATGTAAAAAAAATAAATAAAAATAAAAAAAAAGAGTGCAGCGGGGGCGCAAACTGCTGTGTTCTCAAACTTGACCGTGCGGCCGTCAGCACGGCTGGCCCGGGGAGATGGGGTGTGGCGACGGTGAGATGTTGTCTCACCCACAAAACGTAGGACAAGACAACCCAGTGCAGGTGAGTGAACTGCCCGGGTCCGACGGCCCGTCTTGTGGAGGGAGAAGTCGGGGTGGGGGCCTTGGGGACGGGCCGTGTGGACGTGCACACTCGGAGCCAAGTCTAAGCGTTATAAACGCGTTCTACAGCGGACAGCCCAACGCCTGGCTTCTGGGACGTTCCCCCAAGCTTCTTCGCCATCTCCGCGGCACGGCGCCTGCAGGCCGTGGGCGTTCTCTTCTCTCTCTCCTCTTCCCACTGTTAGTACGTTTGCAGATCCTCTGGCTCTGTCTTCCAACCGGATCAGAAACCACCCCTCTCGCCACGTCGGCTAGCGTCTCCACCTGCCAGCGTTCACCGCCTGGTCTTCAGTGTGAGTCAGGTCTGTGCCCCAGGCCCTCTCACGTGCCCCGGAGGCCTGGCATCGTCCACCCCTTCACCGCCGGTGCCTCCTCTGACCTCCGGTCACCCTGCAGCCCCTGCCTCAGGACCTGGCCCTTGGCTGCCCCTTTGGGCCACACGCCCCAGACGGTCCCTCTTCCCGAGACTTCTCTCCTGCATCAGCTTCGTGGCGCAGCCCTTCCTGGCCGCGTTGTCCCACCGCCTCCCTGCTCTCTGCACGCAGGCCTCCCCGCCTGGGCTGCAGTGTAGACACGAGGCGGGGGTTGCCCGCTTGGCTCACTGCTGGAGCCCGAGCCAGAGGGGGGCCTCGTCCCCCACAGTGCCCGCTGTGGCGGGGGTTGGGGGGGCAGCTGTTGGGTTGTGTTGAGGGGCGGGTCGAAGCAGATCACCACTGGGAGCAGGTGCCAAGGAAGAGGGCAGGCTCCAGGGGCCATAGAGCCTTCCGGAACACCAAGTGCCATGAACCCTGGGCAGGTGTCTCTGGAGTTCTCTTGCTTTGTTCTCTGGCTCCAGACCCTCGCATTTTCTGGTCAGGAGTTAGGAGCTGGAGTGTCTGTCCCACCCCTGCCCTCTGCCCCGACTCGGGCTTCGGTGGTAGGGCTGGCGTGGCTATCACTGCGTTTCTGTCCCTCCTGAGGGGAGGCTCCGGACAAGTCTGCGGCTCAGGGTACCCGGCCACCTGAGTTCGGGGTTGGGTGGGGTGCAAAACCCGGCTCCCCTCTGTCTGGCCTGGGCTGCTCCTCCCCAGCCCCCTGCGGCCAGGCCTGGCCAGCAGGGAGGGCGGGCCTGAGGGTCTGGCGGGGCGGGGCCGGGTCATGCAGGGGCTCAGAACAGGCCCCAGGGACACAGTGCCCGGGGCGAGGGTCGCTCTGGTGAGTCGGGACCCCTCCCGGCTTGTCTCCTGCTCAGGAAAGCGGGGTCCTCGCGGTATCCACCTCACAGATGGGGTGGCCCTGCGTGCCTGGACGGCCCGCCTGCACCTGCCGTCCCAGTGCGAGAGTGTCCCTGTCTGGGTAACCTCTGCGCGCGTGGGCGTGTTTCTGCGGCTTGGCCCGCGGAGGCGGGGCCGGGCGGGGGGCGGGGCCGGGGCCCGTCGGTGGGGGGGGGGGGCGGGGACTTGCCTTCAGGCCAAACTTGTTCTGGAGCTCCTCCAGGCCCATCCTGTGGTACAGAGTGGTGACGTCATGCCTCTCCTCCTGCGGGGCCGTGGCCTGCACCGGGGGCCGGGGGTGTCACACCGGGGGGCGGGGCGGCCGGGACCCCGGCCCCCCGGCCCCGCCCCGCGGCCTCACGTTTGCCAGCTGCGTCTCGAGCTCCAGCACCTGCGCCATGTCCTCCCGCACCAGGTAGCCGTTCTCGGGGAGGTTCATGTCCGCCCGCAGCATCGCGGCCACCGACACCATGAACTGCAGGTACGCTTCCCGCACCTGGGCCGAGGGAGGCAGGACTCGGTCCGGCGGCCTCGGCCCCCGCGGCCCCCACGGAGCTCTCTGTGGGGGCGGGGGTGGGCGTAGGACACGAAGCGGGCCCCCGGGATGCTCCCGGGGCCAACCTCGCCGGCGGGCGGCGGGACGGGGCGCTCCAGACCGTCCGCGCCCTCCCGGGCCGGGCCGCAGCCGCCACTCGCACTCGCGGACAGGCCGGTGCAGCGGCCGCGGGCTCCGCGTGAGTGGCCTGCTGCCCCGGACCTGCGTGGGGAGCCACACGCTGAGGTCACGCCCCGACGGCTCGGGGCTACGCTTCCGCCCCATCCCCCACGTCCCTGGGCTTGCACGGGACGGAGAGACCTGTTCTGTCTCCGTGGTTGCCTACAAAGTGCTGGGCGCCTAGCGGGTGCCCGGTAAAGGCCCCGGGGTCGGCCAGGGCTGTCAGATGCCAGGGTCCAGGGCGGGCTGCCCTTAGCCAGGCTGGACTCAGCCAGGGGGTCAGGCACTGGGTCCGGAGGGTCGATGCCCTTCCTGGACCTGCCTTCTTTGCGCCTCATCCTGGGAGGGGCTTTCCTCCCAGGCAGGGTCCTCAGAGGCCACACCTCCGGCGTCAGGCCCGTCGTCGCCCTTGGCCTGGCTGTCTCCGCTCCGCTAGCCCACCCGTGGCTCCTTCTGTCAGCCACACTCGTCTCTGCCCCTGGCTGGACCGTCCTTCGTGGCCCGGCTCACAGCCCGCCTCCGCCAGGAGGCCCACCATCCTGCTTTCTGGCCGAGGGCTATTTCACAATTGCACCTCCCGCAGCCGGCTCCCAGCTCTTCCCTCTGGCCCAGCTCGCCACTGTCTGCCCCTTGCCTCGCTCCTCCCTGGACCAGGAACCCAGTGGTTACGAGAGCCCCGCGCTCAGGTGGCCTGAGTTCAGATCTCGACGGGCCCTACGCGGTAGACCGGCAGTGTGGGCCGCAGTCCTCACCGGTGAGACGGGGGTGAAGGGCGTGGGCCTCGGGGCCACCGGCTCAGCTGAGCCTGTCCCCATACGTGGCACGTGGTGTTTAGGGACGGTCCCTTCGACCCGCAGCTCTCAGCGCCCCGCAGGCATTCACAAAGGCTAGCCATGGGGGGCGGGGTCAAGGGGACCACGGGCAGGCCGGCCGCAGGGGGGCCCTAAGGCTGCCGGGGAGGGGGGGCAGCTAAGTGCCTGAGGGGCCGGGGCCGGCCGGACTCACCTTGTGGTTGTTGCCTTCGTCGAAATAGTATTCTCGGGACGGCATGCCCAAGGTGGGCTGGTCTATCTGGAGACACAGAGGGTGTGACCCTGGGCCACGAGCCGGGGTCCCCACAGCCTGGCCGGGGAGGACAGCAGCTCTCTCGACTCCCCCCGAACTGCGCCCAGCGGGAACGTGGGCTCCACCCGGAAGGGGGACGCGCCCCGGCGCTGCTCTCTGCGAGTGACGGCCGGAGGGCCCCGGGGGACGCGCTGCAGGGTGCGCTGACCAGGTGACCCAGGCGACGTGCGGGCCACGTGCAGGGCCTCGCGGCGCCCTCGCCCTCCCTGCGTGGCGCGGGCTCGCTGTGGCCGGCGGTGGCTTTCTGAGGTCCGTTTTCCTGCCCTGGAGCCCGAGGCCCGGACAGACGGCACGCGGGCGGCTCCTCTGAGCGGGACCCGGTCCCCCGGCAGCCGGCACCCCGGGCGGGACGTGGACAAGGGCAGGGCCCTGGGAACGCCCCCGGGGCTCACCCGCCCCCCCGGCCACGGCCCTGCGGGCGCCCCCAGCCAGGCGCCAGGGACCCGGCCTACCCCGGCCCCCCGGCGCGGCTCGTACGTAGATGATGTGCCGGCTGGAGTTCTGGTCGTCGTTCCAGACGAACAGGTCGATGAGGACGCGCCTGTTGAACTGCGCGTTCATCAGGGCCAGCTGCTGCTCCAGCTCCCACTTGGGGCCTGGGGGGTCAGCGCCTCACGCTGCAGACCGCTGCGCTCCCGGGGGTCCCAGGCCAGGCCCTCGTCGGACAGTGGGCCCCGGCCCCCTAAGCCCCAGAGCTCGGGGGACATGGTGGCGGCAAGCACACCTGCGGGCCCCGGCGCCGGGGACCCGCTGCGGGACAACGGGGCCAGGGGTGGCCGGGCACCTGGTGCGCCCGCGCCCCGCCCCCACGCCCCGGGTCCGGGAGGCGAGTGTCCCCGGGGGCCTGGAAGGGTCGCCCTCTGCAGGGCTGGGGAGCCCACTGGCAGCGGGCGCGAACTCGCCAGCCTGAGCCCGCGGGGGCTCGGCTCCGGGGAGCCCCGGGCGGTGACACCTGTGTGCTGAGCGAGGCTGCCGCAGGCCCCGGCCTTACCTACGCTCTCGTTCCACTTGTCCATGGCCACCGGCCAGCCGCCCATGAGATCCAAGATGTTCAGCAGGGGCCGCGAGTCTCGTTTTTCTATCACGCCTGCGAGGGAAGGAGGGTCACTCGCCTCCCCGACACCCACCTTCACACAGGCCCGTGGGGACGCTGCACGCCCGGCACAAAGCCAGGCCCCGTCACACGGGGACGGGGACGGGCCCGGGAGGAGCAGAGACGGACGCAGGTGTGAGGGGCCCCGGGGGGTGACCGAAGCAGACGCGCCGGCAGGACACGGGGCGTGGGAGGGGGACAGGCGACCGGGTGGTGGCGGAGCCAGGCCGAGGGAGGCCCTGCGGCCCGGGGGTGCTGCACGGGTGGGGGGCGCCAGCACCGTGGCCGGCCGAACACTCTGGACTGGACGTGGACAACTTGCGCAGGGCAGCGGAGGTCCGGCAGGGAGCTGGGGAACTGGGGTCACACGTAAGGTGACGGTGAGGGTCCGGTGGCAGGGCGCCAGGTCACTCGGTTTGGCGGAGACTCACAGGGAGGCAGGGGCATGGGGGAGCCCCATGGTGGAAAGAGGGAAGGGTCCGGGCGAGCCCAGATGGGGGCCGGGGTTTCGGGAGGCACGAGCCAGAAGCTGGCGGCTTCCTCTGGCTGCTCCGGAGTCGGATGCGGGGACAAAACAATGAGCCCTCGGTACTAAGCGGGGGGGGGGGGGGGTGCTCCCCACAGAGCAGCCGACACCCCAAGCTGGGCTTGCAGACCCCCAGGCAGGGACACGAGGGGAGACAGGCCAGAGGGGCGCGGGGTGTGGGGGAGCCATTCCTAGGAGCCCGAGCACAGGGCAGTCCCGTAACAGTACCCGGGTACACGTGTGGACACTCGCGGACACACATGGACGGACACACACACGGACACACGCGGACACAGACACACACGCGTGTGCGCCTTCCCTGGGGCTTCCAGGTGCGCCCCTCAGCATTGTCCTTCTGCCCGGACGGTGTGGCCCGGGCTGGGGTCAGGGTGTAAACAGGATCACGGGCAGCTGGCAGTAAGTCCCTGCCCCCGGGGGAGCCTGGGCCCGGCGGCCAGGTGGGGGCACAGCCCCCGTGGCCGCGAGTCCTGAGTGGCGTCCAGCTGCCAGGCACTGCTGCGGGGACTGTGGGGTCCCGGACCCCCCACTCACTCTCGTTCATGCAGGAGCGGTACAGCATCTTGGCTTTCTGCACAGCCGGCCTGTCCTTGGCGGTGGAATTCTCCAGCACTCCTGTGGGCAGAGGAGGGGGCTGGACAGAGGCCTGAGGCGGCCGCCGGGAGAGCCAGGTCAAAGGTCCTGGTGTCACCCGTCCCTCTTTAGTGAGAGGAGGCCCCTCTGCCCCTGCGGGGCCTTTATTCCAGGGGGTTTCTTCTCTGCGGGCCCCACGGCCACCCTTGAGTGGGGCAGACGTACAGCCTTACCCAGCTCCACCCCCAAGGTCACGGCGGCTCTCACCTTTGAGGATGATCTCCAGCTCGTCTCGAAGGACGTCAAAGACGCTGTACCGGGAGTTGGTCTCGGGGATCACGTGATGCTGCAGCCAGCCTCCGCACGCGTACTGGTAGAAGTCGTCACACGGTTCCCCGGACGGGTCCATGTTCCGGAGGATCCTGGCAGCTGCTCGGCCGCAGGGGTGGGGAGGGAGAGGGGGGACCCAGTCGCGGGTGGCCGCGGACCGTTCGACATTCCATCGTGGCTGTGTGCCCCCGGCAGTGTGAGTCACCCTCTCTGAGCCTCGGCGAGGTCAGAAGCAGGAATTCAAGTTCTAGGGCTACGACTTATTAGCCACATGACCCGGGATCCCGTGACCTCTGCCAGGACACCCACGGTCCGGCGCTGGGGCAACGGCCAGGACTGCCCGGCTCCCAGGAGGCGGTCTGCTGCCCCTGGAGCCCCCTCACTCGTCAGAGTGTCTGCAGCGGGGGTGGGGGTGAGGGTGCTCTGGGCCGCCACAGGGAGTCTGTGTGCCGTTAGAGGAGACGGTGTCACCCCAGCACCAGAATGTGCCGCGTCACTGGTCGGGGGTCCCCGGCCGAAGGCTCTCGGCTGGATTCCCCACTCGGAACCCCCAGCCTGGGACCCTCCCTCGCCCTCTGTCCCACTTGGCCAGGGCCTCGAGGGAAGCTCGTCCACGACCCCAGCATGGGCAGGAAAATCTCGGGTCTGAGATTTTTCCTGATGTTTCTTCAGACCGTTCTCACTGTTTTCGATCTGCGAATGGCAGCATATGGTCCCCAATTTTTAGACAAATTCGTGGGAGGAAGCTTGTATGTTCATGTGACCTTTCTCTCTGTAACTGCAGGAAAGAGCCCCTGTCCCCGAACTACCTTCCTCCCCGTCACGGGGGCCTTGTGGGTGCAGGGACCTCTTCCTGGGGGCACAGGGCTGGGAAGAGGGAGCAGACCCGCTTTCCTCACCCACTGCAGACACCCCGCCTGCAGGCGGGGCCAGGGACTGCCCGCCGGCCCCCGTGCCGTGCTGTGTCTGGAGGTGGCTCCCCTCGCCCCGGGCCAGGGCTCTGGGAGGTGTGGGGAAGGGGCTTACCTGCTATCACGCAGCCAGGGGTGGTGCAGATTTCACCCATCACCTGGGGCCGTTGGATGGCTGTGGGCAAGACGCGGCGTGAGCGAGTGGGGAGGCAGAGTGGGACGGGGCACAGGTGAGGTGCGTCTGCTGGGGCGGGCAGGGCCAGGCCTCAAACCGCCCCCAGCCCCCCGGGGGCCGTCCGACCTGGGGTCCTCCCCAGGTGGCCCAGGGCTGGGGCTTCCGTGAGGGCGAGCCCCACGCCGGCTTGAACGCTTCCGTAACCCGGGAGCCTCTTCCACGGACGCACCCTCTGCCTCCACTGACCCCCCAGGGCCCCCGGGTCCCCAGGACTGAAGCTGGTGGTTCTGCCTTCCTGCCTCTCTGCCAGCCGGCTGTCGCCCCTGTCAGGGTCACCCCCTCCAGGCAGGGTGCCCGTGCTGCTGGTCTCTGCACACTGCTGCCCCCCTGACCCCCCTGCCGGGCCCCAGCTGGTCGTATAGGTGTGCACCTGCCTGGTCTGAGGGACGGCGCCCCAAGCGGGGGAGCAGGGAACACCCTGCGTGTAGCAGGTGCTGTGTCCCTGCCGCTGCCCTGGCTTTCCGCGGGACTCTGGGGGCCCTGGGCGGGGCCCCGCGCCCCTGCTGCACCCCACCCACCGGGGGCCCCGTCTCCGGCCCACCTGCTTGGGCCATGTTTTGGAAGGGAAGGCAAAGCTACCTCGGGGTTTTCGTTTTACAAGGGTCCTCTCGTCCTCTGAGAAGCACAGCCGGCTAGGAAAGGATGGCGGCTGCTTCCCTGGGGAGAAACACAGCACTCAGCCCCCTGCCTCCCCCTGCCGGGGCCCCTCGGGGCTTGCTGGGGGCAGCCTTGCCATTTCCCTGCAGCGCTGGGGTCCAGGGCTCTCCGGGGGGCTGCCTGCCTCCCCACAGCCAGGCCGGGTCACCAGGGAGCCCAGCGGAACTTACCTCGGAGGGGAGGGGGAGGGCGAGGGTGCTCCCCTGGCTTGCCCACCCCCACTCTCCAGACCCACCCCCATCTGCCGGGGTCCAGAGGGCTCCTGAGTCGGAAGTCCGCATTCCTTCCCCTCAGGGAAGTCCCCTTTGACCTTCCTCTTCGATCTCAAGGTCATGGGTCGCACCCACGCAAGGTGGGCAGCTCCTGGGGTCCAACCGAGGCAGGAACAATAGGCTTGTGTAGGGGGACGGGAGGCCACTTTCACTCTCTGACTCACTGGCCACCTTCCCTGCATCCATCCGCTACACAGGGCAGGGGCATCACCTGGTCAGCATGGGGAGCTTCCGGGAGGGTGGGGACCCTGCCCGGAAGGGGGTGGGGGAGGGGCGAGGTGCAGGGAGAAGGCCTGCTGGGCCTGGCCCCCTACAGAGCTGGCTTGTGGCCGAGTGTCCCCACTATGGAGGCGCACGGAGACCTGGTGGGAAAGAGGGACCTCACGCAGGTCAGAGGCCGCAGAGGGTGCAGAAAGCTCCCGGAGTGTTGGGTGCTCCCTGAGGCCCTGGCCATGGGAAGACCCGCTTATGAAGTGTGGGGTTGGGGGCGTTTCTCCCCCCACCTGTGGCTGCCGCTCTTTGTGCCCACCGTTTGTGCACCCACGAGTCCAACCTTTGCCGACTGTGACAAGCCTGCCCCGGTGCCGGGCCCTGAGCGTTCAGAGACGAGTCCGGCACGGGCCCTGCCTCAGGGAGCTCCGGCCCGTGGGGACAGGACAGCGATGCTAATCAGAAGCAAAAATGCAGTGGCGAGAGGGCACGAAGGTATGGCCGCCCCAGGGGGTTTGTCAGGGTCGTTAACCCAGACCCTTGGGACAAGAGCCGGACCTCGGACCCCAAAGGGCCACGCCCTCAGTGACACTCATTGACAGTGGACAAGGCCGTCTGAGCTCCGGCCAGAGACATGACGAGGAGGAGAAGGGATTTTTGCTTCTGATGAGGACGCGGAAAGTTGAAAGCGACTGTGGTTCCCTCCCCGGCCGGGAGAAGGAGTGGCGGGAGTCTGTAAACACCCATCCGAGAGCTGCGGACAGGAAACCCGCAGAACCAAATTCCAGAAAGGCACGCGCCCTCCCTAGACAACAGGGACCTATGACCGCCTTGGGAGCCACGGCGCGAGGAAGGTGGTCTTGCACAAAGGGGGCTTCGGGCTGGAGGAGCCAGTAAGGCCACCAGCATTGGGGCTGGTGCGAGGGACGGGGTCCCACGCCGCTCCCCCACGGGCCAGGTCCTCGTTCCGGGGCCTCCCCGAGGGCACGGGCAGGGCAGGAAAGCGGAGAGAAATCCCCGTGCGTGAAGATACAGGCAAACGTGGCCCATCATCGAGAAAAACCCAGCAGCGTCCAAAGAAGTGGCCCCGGGGACCAGCTGTCAGAGTTAGCGGACAGAGTCTTCAGCGATTAGGATCATGAGATTAAAGGATCTGGTACAAAAGATGGGAACCGTGTAGACAGATACGTGGTGCGCATCCCCAGGTACACGGACACGGTCGGAAAGAACCGAAGCGGAGAATCTGTTTTGCGGGCTTCATGACAAGCTGAGTCTGCACTGGAAGGAATCTGTGTCAAGGGAAGTTATCCGGGCCAACGCACAGGGGAGAGACCCAAAACACACAGAACAGAGCAGAGGAGAGCCCGCAGAACCCCCGGGGTGGCAGCCACCTCGAAAGCCGGCTTGGCAACTTCTTACAGAGCCAAACGCAGCCTTACAAGGCGACCCCGCAATTCCACTCCTACGTGTCTCCCCAGGTGGTTGGAAAGCCCACGTCCACACGGAAGCCGGCCTGCGAATTTTATAGCAGGTGCGGAGGGTGTTTTTGTTTGTGGTTCTGCAACCATGGTGTCCTGCCACAGAGTCACGAAGAAATAAACCGTATTACAGCCACATAGTGGAATTATTATGAAGCAATGAAAAGAAAGAAGCGAGGGGCGCCTGGGTGGCTCAGTCGGTGAAGCGTCCCACTTCGGCTCAGGTCACCATCTCGCGGTTCGTGGGGGTGGAGCCCCGTGTCGGGCTCTGTGCCGACAGCTCGGAGCCTGGAGCCTGCTTCGGATTCTGCGTCTCCCTCTCTCTCTGCCCCTCCCTAGCTTGTGCTTTGTCTCTCTCTCTCTCTCTCTCTCTCTCTCTCAAAAATAAACCAAAAAAGGCAAAAGGAGCTGACCGTCAGCGCGGCGGTGTAGTCGGTGAAATTGATCCCCACGGGAATGCAGGTTGGCAGTTCTGAGACCACGATTGGGATTAAGTAAGCAGGGGAGGGCAGGAGTCCAGACTCCTCACCGCTGCAGGGGGAGGGCAGGTCGGCAAGGGCAGGGGGCTGGAAGGAAGCTCGTATTTAGCCCGACATAGACACAGACGGTGCACACACAGGGCTGAGCACGCCCTCGGCTGACAGCGGCCGGAAGCAATGACCCGACAGCCATGCTCACATCTAGGAACCCGAGCCTGGCTTCTAACGCCGTCTCCCCGTGAAGGGAGCCAGGGGTCCTTGGAGAAACGCTGGGTTCTCTAACGGGGGCAGAAAACATACAAGACGGGCCTGGAACATCTCACAAGGCTAGAAAGGAAGGAAGTGCTCCCCTCCCCCTCCAGAGTCCCAAAGCCACAGTGACGGGGGATTGTCAGAGGAGCACCAAAGCCACGGCAGAGCCCCCAGGGTCAAAGCTGGGGCGATTTGAACACAATAAACTAGTGCTGGACCCTAGTCCAAAGTATAAAATCCACATCCATGAGTCCCTGCCGACATAAATACATCACCGAGTAAATGCATAAATGGGGGGAATAGAAAAACCGCCCATACAGAAGAACTCCAAATCGTTTATGGAGGTGCTCTGCCCGGAGAGATGTGGATTCCAACTCCCCCCGCCCCTTGGGCGTGAGCTGTCCACGGTGGCTTCCTTTCCAAGGGGACAGTATGGAAAGCGACGGGAAAGGTAACTTTATGGTGGAGAAAGCCGACGAACGTTATATGCTGGAGCCACGTGGTCACGGTCAACGACAGTGACGAGTCATTATAAGTATGCACCCTTCGTTTACGGGCCTTCCTCCCCAAAACACATCCAACCGTGAGGAAAACATGTGACGAGTCCCGCCTGAGAGACGTTCTACAAAATATGGGGCCAGGACACCTCAAAACTGTCCAGGTCATAAAAACAAGGGAAGTCTGACAAACCATCACAGCTGAGAGTCGCCTACGGAGATTTGATGAATGACGCTCCGTGGCATCCCGTAGGATCCTGGGACAGGACAGGACACGAGGGAGGAACAGAGGAAACCTGGAGACGGTGTAGACCTACTTAACAGTCATTGGCAAACGGGGCGCCTGGGTGGCTCGGTCGGTTAAGCGTCCGACCTCGGCTCACGTCACGATCTCGCGGCTCGTGAGTTCGAGCCCTGCATCTGTGCTGAGAGCGCAGAGCCTGTTCCAGATCCTCCGTCCTCCTCCTGCCTCTCTCTCTGCCCCTCCCCCACTCTCTTGCCCTCACAAAATAAACATTAAAAAAAATAATACAGGTTGGCCTCGATTTGGATGGTTTATATTCCCTCTCTCTGTCACCACGTCCTGTGTCTCTCTCTCTCTGGAAGAAAAGGCCACAGGAATCTCAGAGGGTGGAAAACAGCCTTCCTCCCTGGAGAACGAGCACGGGCTGGTCGTCAGGCAGGTGCGCGTATGAGCTTGACCATGTGGCCAAGGAAACCTCAAGCTGAGACGTGCGTTTTAAGCAGGTGGCCTCCCCAGGTGCCTGATGGAAACAAACAACAAGCCTTCTCTGGAGGGAAGCTTCTCGGCCCAAGAGACACAGGGTCCCCACAGGTAAAGCCAGTGCGAACACGGATTCACTCCAACGCGGCGAGAAGCTTCCACGGGTGTGACCAGCACATGGCAGAACCGTGAACCCCAAGGATTTTGTATTCTGGGATTCTCCGATCCCAAATGTCTGGGGCATCACGGGCCCCACTCTCGACTCCTCCCTGCCCCCATGCTGTTGCCGGAGGACGTTTTCTCCCGCTCGTCTGTGGGCTGGCCCCGTGGCTTGCTTGGGCCGACAGAATGTGGTGGAAAGGATGCCTACTCCGGTCCTGAGCCCAGGCCTTAGGGGGCCTGGGGGCTTCAAGCCGTCCTCCTCCACTCTGCCCAGGCCCTCCTGCTGGTCCTCGTAGGGGGTGCGAGGACCCCCTGGAGGGGGGGCTGAACAGAGTCCAGCCTGGGTGGGCCGACTTGGCCATGGCTCTGCGCCTGTGTGCGTGTCCCAACAGACGAACGTTATTTTAACCCCCGAGCACCAGGGCAGTTTGTGAGGAAGCAATAGCCCGGCTGATGCAGAAACGCATGCGAGTATGTTTGGAGAAGTAAAAGAAAACACTAAAAACAAGGGCAAGAAACATTTAAAAAGAATCAGTCCGTGAAAGAATAAATCGTAAATTCTAGAAACACGAAAGGGCGTGGTTGCCAAGATCACATTTCTGGATTTTTTCCTCCGGGCTGCACTGTTTATTTTGCTAATTGAAACCTAAGTGACAACATGTCACAAATTCCGGGGTTCCACGGAATCTTTACTGCACTGCAGGTACAGGCATATTCAGATATATTTTTGGAGAATCAACATTCTGCAAAATGCAGCCAACATTTTAATTCACACCCGAGGGAAGGCAGCGTCCTAAAGGGTATGTATTCCGAGTTATTGCAGGCTATTTGGGGGAGAATTTCTGCAGATCTAACACAGGTGAAGAGAGGGTTAGTGAGTTGGAATGTAGTCCAAAAGAATTTACCCAGGAGGCAGGACAAAGTCAGAGACGGAACCTTCCCAGAGACACTCGGAGGATAGAGCGAGGAGGACTGAGGACACGCGTAATCAGAGTCTTAGAGCGGGAGAAGAGAGGTCATGAGGGAGACACAGCGTTCAGGAAGATAATGCACGACTTCCCACAACGAATACAGGGTATTGATGCGGAGATCCGGGAATCACGACCTACCCAAAGCAGAATAAACAAAACAAGTGTTCGCAGCCAGATGCCTCATGGTAAAAGTGAGAAGATACCAGAGACAAAGGAAACACAGCTCGGAGGGAAAGAACGTTCACCCGACAAAGAACCACAGTTACACGGGCCCAGATTTCTGCACAGCGACTACAGAAGCCAGGAGACCACGAGACTAAATCTTTAAGCCATCGAGGGAGAACGGGGTCCAGATTTGTCTCATCAAACTACCACTGAAGGATGGGCAAAGGTGGGGGGAGGGAGAGAGAGACTGAGAGAGAGAGAGAGAGAGAGAGAGAGAGTCACAAGCAGGCTCCAAGCTCAACATGGAGCCCATCGCAGGGCTCGATCCTATAACCCTGGGATCGTGACCTGAGCCAAAACCGGAGTCAGATGTTTAACCGACTGAGCCACCCAGGCGTCCCTACCGCGGAAAAATTGTTACCGCGGCGCTCCCCACACTTGCCCGGTCACAAGAAGGGCCTCAAGTGTGCATCACAGCACAGAGGTTGAGGCCTATTGTGGACCGAACGTGGCTTCACCCCAGTTCACAGGCCGAGGTCCTGGCTCCCGGTGGGCCTGCCCGAGGAGGTGATAAAGGTTGAATGAAGTCATCAGGGTGGGGCCCAGCTCCTGAGAAGAGGCGGGTGAGGCTGCCACCCCCTGGTCCACAACCCACACCTTGAATAGGAGGCTCCGGAAGCACGTGCTTTGGAGAGAAGAAAGATGATTTCGAAAGGACATCCCGAGCCGGGAGACGGGAGGACGAAGAAAGCTCGCGGGGTGTGCGATGAGCCCAATGAACCCGGCTGTATTCACTAACGCTGCCTCCGTGAGAGACCAGAGTGAGAGAGAACCGAGTCTTGCCCGCGACCACACGGAGCCGGCACGGGAGAGACTCGAACGGCTCTAAATCCTTGCGTGTCGGGAAGCAGAACGGAGGTGTCCGTCAGCTGACCGCCTCACTAGCTAACCAGGCACACGCACGTCTGAGGTAGAAGGGGTCTGCTTCCTGCTTGGAACGTCAGCAGCCACGACAGTACCCTGCCCGTCCTAACGACAAGAGAAGTCTAGATCGTCCGCAGACGTCACAGCTTCTCGAGAGCCCCGTCTAGGGCCTGGGGTCAGAGAGCAACTCGGGAAACAGTTTCAGAGCGCGAGGAGCCCCTCCAAGGAGGGACGACAGCGTCCGCCCTCTGACGGGACCCAGGAGTGAGACTGGTCACCACGCAAGTGGGTAAGAGGGACGGAGGGAGGCGCGATCTTCGCGCGTTCTTAGAGGCCACCCGCGCGTTGGCTCGCTGGTTTGGAACAGCCGGGAGGGAACGCTGCCTCACTCGCGTGTTCTAGCCGGGGGTCTTCGGCAGGTGCTGACGAGAGACACCGGGGGCAGCCATCAGAAGGCCAGAGAGGGCCCCCTCAGGGGCCCAGGCCAGACGTCAGCCGCTTCCGCTGAGGCACACGCACCAGGTTCCCCTGCTTGCCCGCGCCTTCCTCTCGTTGGGAGCCAGGGCCTGAGCCGCTGGGGAAAAGGCAGTAAAGCTCTCACCTCCAGGGGTCAGGCAAAAGCCCACCGGTCTGGAGGAGGGTCAGAACCAAAAATCCTCTGCCCGTGGAACAGGGACAGGAGCCCCCTGTGGCCCCAGGATCTTAGCATGACATCAAGCTGACGTCTGCTGCCTCTAGAGCAAGGGCGGGAAACTCAGGGGTGGAACAAAATTTGGTGGACGAGGGGACCAGCACAGGGATGCTCCGGTCCAGGGCTCGGGGCGGCTGAAGACCAGACGTGGCCGGTGCATCAGGGCCCGCGTGCCCCCCGGCGTGAGCCGAGCACTGACCACCTACCCTTTGTGGAGGGACTGAGGCGCGGAGAGAGGCCCCTCTGTGTCACAGGCATCCGGGGGCCGCTGCCAGTGAGGCTGAGGCAGGGCCGAGGGGAAAACGGGAGGTAACGGCAGCCGGTTGCTGGAGGAATTCGAATCCGAGGCGCCCCCGAGGGTGACTCCTGACTAGATGAGTCGAGCCCACACACCAACAGACTGGCAGGACACATGTCCCTGTTTCCAGCCACAAACACGATGTGCCTCAGTCTCTACTCTTCCCCACGTGGTATTCAGGATTCGGCGAAGGTGCGTGAGACACACACAGGCAAAAGCCAGAAAGGCAGTCGAGCGGTCCGCTGCTACCAAATAATCGGCTGAACTCGATTCACAGAGGGGCGCCTGCGGGGCTCGGCTGGTTGAGCCCCCGACTCTTGATTTCGGCTCAGGTCATGATCTCACGGTTCGTGGGGTCGAGCCCCGCGTCGGGCTCTGTGCTGACAGCTCGGAGCCTGGAGCTGCTTCGGATTCTGTGTCTCCCTCTGCCCCTCCCCTGCTCATGCTCTGACTCTCTTTCAATAGTAAATAAACACTTAAAAAAAAACTTAAAAAAAAAAAGAAAGAACTAGATTCAGAGAGTGCCCAAATGCTGGCACCATCAGAGCTGAACTTTAACGCAACTATGGGTGATACGTTAAAGGATTTAATGAAAAAGGAGGACGGCATGCTTGAACAGATATGACATTTCAGCAGAGATAGAAACTATAAAAAAGGAGTCATGTGGAAATATCAGAAATAAAAAGCATATTATTACAGGTTGAGGATTTTCCTGACTGGCTGCCCAGCACGCTGGATCCGGCCGAGGAAAGAGGCAGCGAACGTGGAGACTAATTCGGGTCAGACTCTTTAAACCGCTGCACAGAGACTAAAAGGGTGAGGAACACTGAACAGGCCATCCAAGTATTGCGGGACAGCATCAAACCGTCAAGAGAAGAAAGAGAGAGAGAGAGAGAGAGAGAGAGAAAGGGGTCAGAAGAAATATTTGAAAAGATAATGGCTGAGAGTTTCCCAAAATGAGTCGAACAAATTCCAAAGAACTCCCAGATTCCAAAGAACACACGCAGCACGAATCCTAAAATACTGAAACGCGCACGCGCTTCCCCCGGCCACACCGCAGCCGAGGTCAGAGAGAAAAAATCTCGAGGGCAACAGAAAAAGGAGAAACATTACAGATGGAAACAACAGAGACGGGAGTCATGGCGGCCTTTCCCGCAGCAGCCGTCTGAGCCAGAAGGCAACGGAGTGACTGAGGGAAAAACCCAACGGTCAACCGAGGATTCTCTACTCAGAGATAAAAATCTTTCAACACGCAGAGGAAAGAAAGGCTTTTTCAGAGAAGCAGAAGCTGAGGAAGTCCATTTCCAGCACACCTGCCTAGGATAAATCCTGACGGAGGGTCTCCAGGAAGGAGGAAAATGGGTCCAGCCGGAAAGAAAAAAGAACGGAGAACTCCGGAATGGCTTTTCTTTTTACAACAAAAACAAGTAAGCGAGCCTGGCAAGGCTCCCCCAGACCCGGGATCCATGGGATTCTGGAAAGATAACTGTATACCTTATATTTGTGTAGGCTCAAACCGTATTACCACACCTCATAACCACCTAATAATTGATACGGGGAACGCAGAATGACGGATTCTTTGGCTTTCCTCGACATGAACAGGACCCCAGCGATCTGGCCTCTTGTTGAAGGAGCGGAACCTGAGGCCAGGCGGAGTGAGCCAGCTGCGTCTCAGTTTACAAACCGTCCGAAGGACCTTTTCGTGCAGGAGACCGCAGGTGTAGCTCCTTGAGCTGCATTGAAAAACTCTTTGGAGGAAAGATCAGAGAGGTTGGGAACAGAACTTGCAGATTTAGAAATGTCATTTTCAAAAAAATGTTTATTTAATTTTGAGAGAGACAGAGCACGAGCGGGGGAGGGGCCGAGAGAGAGGGAGACACAGAATCAGAAACAGGCTCCAGGCTCCGAGCTGTCAGCACAGAGCCCGACGCGGGGCTCGAACCCACGAACCGCGAGATCACGACCTGAGCCAAAGTCGGACGCTCAACCGACTGAGCCCCCCGGGCGCCCCTAGAAATGTCATTTTGAAGGGACTCGCACCAAAGTGATTCACTGTTGGGGAACCATCAGTACTGGGTACTCAAGCCCCATCCCGCAATCCACGAAAATCTATCTTAGGACCCAAAAGGGTGACATCTGAGAGGCAGACGGGCTGGTAATGAAATAATGTGACCGAAAAAAAGGAAGCCTCTGGAACGAGGTAGCTATTAATGACAAGGTAACCAGATAATGGCAAAGAGAGGAGACGCGACCCAACTTTTCTTCATAGCTCAGCTGTGTATGACCCTCAGTCTTTACCACAAAGCACGGACACGTCTGTATTGCGAGGGCAGGCTCTGGGTTGTGTAGGGAGCTGAATCTGCCTTCCCTTCGGCACGTCGATAACCATACTGGTAGTGGGTAAATGACAAATCGGCTATTTTGCCATTAAATCTGCTCACGAACACCATGACAGACGTAGGCATTTTTCTAAGTGTTACTGATGCATTAAATCATGGGCACTCAAGTAAGCCTCTTGTGTGTGTACTATGTTATGTTCCATTTCACAGACGGAGAAACTGAGGCACAGAGGCACGGAAGAAACCTCCCAAGGTCACGCAATAGGATCTGGGGGCGGGGCCGGCACGCCTCGCCATGCCTGGGCATTAAAATGCCCATAAAATGCCACGCCTGGGCATTAACCACAACCTTATAACGCCTCCTCATGACCCAACACTGACAGTAAAAGAGGTTCAAAGTCAAGGTTTAGATACGGAAAGCCACCTCAGTCCAAGGGTTACCAATATTTTCCTGTCAGGGGCCGGGCAATAAATATTTTAGGCTTTGTGGGCCACACACAGACTCTGACCAATTCAACTTAGCTCTTGTAGCAGGAAAACATCCACAGACAATACATAAATGAGTGGGCACAGCTGTGTTCCAATAAAACTTTATTTACAAAACCCGGGCCAGCGTTTGCTGGCTTCCGTGCTGGAAAGTCAATGTGGCTGCTTCGTAGGAGCAGGATTCCAGGAGGGGCAGGACCGCGGACATGGGGCTTCATCTCCTACTGTAATTTCTATAAAAACGCGTGTGATTTCCCAAAAAGCACTTGTCCGTAACTTTTAAAACAACTGTCCAAACAAAAAATCAACGAGAACCCCTAAATGGACAGTGATGATTGAAAACCTGCACGCTAGCGGAGGGAAAATAGAGGAGGAAAAAATAACAGAGCCACCCAAAAGAAGGCGGACGGCAACCATAACGAAGGCCAGTAAGACTCAATTCTCCGGGTAAGAGACAAAGACCCCAATCCAATCCAGATTCATACGGTTGCAAGAGACACATCGAAGGCGAAAGACACAAAAGGTCTGACAGAGAAAGAATGGAAGAAAATGGGCCGAGTGGTTATATGCACGTCGCACAGCACAGAACGTTAGGCAAAAGACATTCAGATAGAAGGTGTCACTGTGCAATGATAGGCTGTGTGAAGACGCACATAATAACGTAGCCTTAAAATAGACAAATTAATACTTGGCATAAATACGAGGAAAACTGGCGGTTCTCTAGTGCAAGATTTCACACAAGAAAATTAAAAAAAACCCCAAATATATAGAAGATTCGATTGGTGTGGATATATCTCTATCTCCAATTTCATCTAACAGTTAGTGATTGGGTGTCTTCCACAAACACGCGTGGATTATTTGCAAAACTGACCACGTGGCAGTCCCAAAGCGGGCTTCAGCAAACACCCAAGAATCAGCACCGCGTAAACCCTGGTTTCTGACCACAATGCAGTTAAGTGAGAAGCCAATGAGAAAAGGTAACTGGCCAAATCTCCGTGCGTCTGGAAATTAAAAAGCAAAAAAAAAATTCGAAATAACTCAGGAATCCAAGAAAAAAAATCATCGTGGAAATGAGAAAGCACTGGGAAATACGCAGTAACACTGCATGTAAATTCTTCCGCCGCCTCAGAGGGCCTGAGGCCGAGATCAGCTGGGGGGTGGGGGCCGGGGGGACAGTCCCGTCCTCTGGGAGCCTCTGAACCAGGTGTTTCCAGCCCAGCGAGCCCCGAACTAGGTTCCTCGAGGTCTGGGCTCCCCAGGGCTCTCTGTGCAGCCAGAGGCTCCTGCCCCTGGAGCTGGCAGTGCCCCCACCCTGGCGGGGCTCCCAGAGGGGCCAGAGACCAGAGCAGCTGGCAGGGGCCTTCCGGGTGCCTGGACAGGCTGGGAGCAGCGCTGGGCTGGGACGCCCATCACATCCACAGGCTGCGCCCACTTCTGGTCCCCGGAAATAGCCTCGTCTAGCAAAGGATGGCTGGTTCCCTGCGGTGCACGGGGCCAGGGCCAGGCCAGTGTCATTCTAGTGACAAAGGCCGTGATGCCCTACTGTGAGCCCCTCTCCGGAGTCCCGCGCCCGCTGCCCTGGGGGTGGGGGTGGGGGGTCAGCACCCACATCCGGGCGGGGGTGGCGCCTGTGAGCAGCAGGGTGCAGCCCAGGTGCAGACACGTGAGCCCCACCCCCGCCAGGCCCCCCACCCAAGCCGGGGACAGCCCCTCCCTATCCACGCGGAGGGGGAACCAGGAGAGGAGTGTCCTTGCGCAGCAGCCCCGGCTGCACCCCCGGGAGCCCGGTCTGACCCCTCCCACCGTCTTGCACCCAGGGGAGCCTGTCTGGGGGTCACGGCTTCTGCAGGGCGGGGGAGGAGGAGGATGGCAGCCGCCTCCGTGAGACACAGGTGAGCGCAGGGGAAGAGCGCGGCTCCCGCCACCTGCCGGCTGGGACCGCAGTGCGGGAAGGGAGGGGGCTGCGCGGAGCCCGCGGAACCGGCCGGGGCGGCCGGCCCTGGGCAGAGCCTTCTGGAAGGGGCCGCCGGCGCCCTGCAGGTTAGTGCCAGGTGCGGACCCTGGGCCCCCGCCTGCCCCGTCGACAAGACTGGCGCATCGGGGTGGGTGGGCGGGGGGCGCCTTCACTCACCTCCGCCGCGGGCGGCGTAGAGGAGGCCCAGGGCCACCAGGGCGACACTCAGCAGCAGCAGCAGCAGCAGCAGCCCCCCCTCCAGGAGGCCCGGGCGCTTCTGTCCCGACCAGCCGGCAATCTCCACCATCCCTACGGGGCTCTCGGGCTTCCCCATCGCCAAGTCTCTAGACGGGGGAAAGTGCACAGCTGAGAAAGGCCGAGGCCAAGGGCAAGGGCTGTGTGTCCGGCCAGGGTGGGGAGCCGCGCGTAGAGCCCCTGGGGCCCTGCCTGAGGCTGGGAGGCCGGTGCCGGTCCCTTCAGGACACCGGGCTCCTGTCCCCACCGCCCGGTCCACAGCCGGCTCTCGGCCTGTGTCTCGCTAGCCGGTCTCCCCAGGCCAGAGTCTCTGAGGGCCCGAGGCGCCGGTGGGGGGCGGGGACGGTGCGGCCCGCGGGCCATGGTGGCAACCTCTCCCCAAGGTCGGCTTCTCCAAGCCTGCTCTCCAGCAGGGGTCGTCCAGGGACCACTCTGCTCACAGCTGGGGGTGGGCACTAGGGACCCGGCAGGCCCGGCTCCCCATGCTTGCCAAGGGGCTAGGGCAGCGGAGCCGGCCTGGGGCCCTAGTGCCCGGGGCTGGGGAGGGGGTCCTGGAGCTACGGGCCCCGAAAACCCTCTGGGAGGTGGCGTGGGCCACTGGGCTTCCTGCCCACCTTTCCCGCCCGGGAGCCCAGGAGTGGACCCTGGGGAGACCAGAAGGACGGCTGCCCACGCAGGCAGTGACCATGAAGGCCAGCCCCAGCAGCCACCTGGCCGGCGTGCATCCCTGTGTCCCCCTTCCCCACCCTCCCCTGCCCCCGCCACTCCAGGGGTGGGCAGCGGCGGAGGACCGTCAGGGCTGTGGCAGACAGGAGAGGGCGTGCTGCCTGGGGACAGGCGGGGACAGCAGACCCCGAGGGCTGTGAGGTCTGCGTTCCCTTTGGCAAGTGGGTGTGCACACGCCCCTCTTTGCTGGCGCGCACAGCCCTGCCCCCGGGACGGCTGTGCAGCTGGGAACAGCTGGCCGCTGGCCTGTGCGTCAGACTCCCGGTCCTCAAACACCGTGACACAGCCGAGCCCCGCACCAGCGCCCACGCTGCACCGGGCAGGGCCGCGAGTTCGGGAAAAGCCTGAGGAAGACAATGCCAGTCGGGCCCGTGGGCGGGCAAGCGCGGCTGCTGAGACACGCTGGGGCTGGCGCAGGTGTCCCTACCTGCCAATGCCCAGGGGTCTGCCTGAGTTCTGTCTCCCGCTCTGGGCGGGGGCGGGGGGGGGTGGGTAGTCCTAGGCGGGTCTTACTCTCCCCGGGCCTCACCCGCTCCATGACCCAAACAGAGAGAAGCCAGGTCTGCACTGATCTCAGCACCCTCCGCAGCCCCCGTCATCTCTCTGCGCACCCGATATGGTCCCCCGCCCTCAGCGCCCGGCAGACCCCTCCTCGGAGGCTTTGCCCTTCCCCCAGACCCTCCCCCCGCCCCCTCACTCCCCAAAAGCCCCTGCTCAAGGCCATCTTCCCAGTGGAGCCTTCCCTGGGTCCGTCTTCAACAGCCTGACCCCCGGACCCGATTTCTGTTTTGCCACCAGATGTGCGTTTCAGGCTCGATGCCCCTGACTTCTGTTTCCGTGGTCCCCCTCCCCATGGGAAATGTCGGCACCATGGGGGCGCGGGGCTCCGTCTGCCTGGGTCCCCGGCACCCACTCTGGTACCCACGACCCCAGAGGCATCAACCAACGTCCGCTGAACGATGAACGAAGGAACGGGTTCGGCTGGACGGGTCCGAGCCTTGGCTGGGTCTGTGGCTCCGGCCTCTCCAATGGCTTTTGTCTTAGATCAGAACTAGTGAATGCGTTCTCTCCTTCTGTGTCGCTCGCTTCCAGGAACTCGGTTTGGCAGAAAAGTGCGCACACACTTTCATATTGAGGGCTAAGGGCAAAGCCAAGTGCTGGGGAATCAGAGCAGGCCTCTCCGGGCTATGGTGGCCAGCCAAGGAAATGGGGCTCGTCGGAGGGGAACGGTGTGGGCGTGCTCACAGAATGCTCTGCCCGGCCCCTGGGAGACGGGCTGGGTGCTGCTAGGGTGCTCCCTCCGTGCTGCCCAGGAAAGCCGGCCCTGGCAGGCAGGCCCCCTCCCTCGGCTCACCTTCAGGTCACTCGGGGACGGCCTCGTCCCACGGGCAGGTCTCAGAAGGCTGGGTCGGGCTGGCCTAGAGCTCCCGTGAGCTGGGGCCAGGTGGGAGGGCTCCCAGGGCCGGAGAGCAGTGGCTTCAGGTGGGGTTCCACTGAGGCTTCCGGGCCTCCTTTGTGACGCAGGCGAGGGTTCCCTGGAGGCGGGACCATCTCCCACTCACCGGCAGGGGGTTCCATCTGGGTCTGGTGTGGGGGAGGGGCCGAGAGCAGCTCCTGGCCGAGCGAGGGTCCCTTTGCGGGCCTCTGGCCCTGCGTCCTGCCTCCTCCTCCCTCCTCCACCCCACCGTCCTGAGGGGGTTGCGGGGGCCGCCGGGAAGGAAGGCCAGGCCCTCCCCCCGCCCTGCCTGAGAGGCGGGGACCAGAGACCCTCACTGGCAGTGGGGTTTGCCAAGGCCCCGCCGTGGGGCTCTGCCCCTTAGTCTCCAGTGAGATTGGTGGGTTCTGGGGGCCTCGCCAGGTATAAAGGGAGGTGGTGTTCCCTACCCGAGACACCCACGTTCTGCCAGCTTGGGCTCAGCGGCCTCCCTCTGCCCCTGGGGACTCCTGAGGGGCAGTCGGCCCTGGCTAGGGGAACAGGAGAGGCTTCTGGACTTGACAGGGGCACGCCAGTGCTTCCGAGCGTGAACCAGTCACCCGGCTGATGGAGGCCGGGGGCTCCGGGCGGAGCAGGTCCAGCCACAACCCAGGCTTCCGTTCCTCGGGCCCCACTTGGGTGCCAGCACGGTTCTGCTTCTGTTTCAGAACCCCACGGAACAAGTGGTCCCCCAGGCCCCTGGGACTCTGGAAGGGTGTCTGGGCAGGGCCGCCCATGCTGGGCCCTGCTGGGAGATGTCACACCCTTTTGGGGGAGCTCTCTGCTTGCCCCCGCCCCCTGCCCCGGAGGAGGGCAGCGCTGGGGGAGGGGGGCTCATAGCCGACCCCACCCTCACTGCCCAGGCGAGGCTCTCCTCACCCCCCTGTCTGGTCTGTCTCCCAGCACCCACCCCATCTGAAGGCCAGAAACCCAGGCAGAGCGAGAAGCCGGCAGCCTGGGGCACCTGGGCTGCTGGCCTGGAAGGGCACGAGGTCAAGGTCAGGGGAGTGAGCCGCCGGGGGACTGCCCATCCCGGGGGCCTTGAAGCGGGCTGGGGGCCAGCTCGGCCAGCTCGAAGCTCCTTCCCAGAGCATGACGGCCCTGGGGACCCCACAGGTGACACGCTCCAGCCAGAGTACCACCTCTTACCCCGCCACCAAGGCCGCCGGGATGCAGACGCTGGCTGCTGGCCAGAGCCCAGCCCCGCCGTTCCCACCCAAGCTGCCGGTTCATGGGTTCTGTCTGCAGCCGTCCGGAAGCTGTGAGCCAGGGGCCAGCGGGGCGTGGTGCTGAGGCCGACACCATCTGGTGGGGCCGGCAAGGCGGTGCTCGGGTACCTGGCAGCCAAGGGAAGCCACGGCTCCACAGGGCAGGGAGCTACAGACCCCCAGCCTGGCCAGGTCCCTGGGTGCAGAGTCCCAGCCCCCATCCCATCGTGCCCAGGACAGTCTGGAGGGTGGATTTAAGCCTTTTTCCTAGGTGAGCTCGGGGGTCAGTGGGGGCTCCCTGCTCACCCCTGCCTGTATCTTGGGCAAAAGATGTGAGATGGGGGGTTGGAGACCCAGGCTCCCATGGGGGGAGGGGTGGGCACCACCTCCCTCATCGGCCCTGGGACGAGGGCAGGTCTAAGACCCGCCCTTGACTGTCGCCACCCCTGGTCTCGGGCAGGATCGTCTGGGCAGCTCCTGTCCTCTGCACGAAGCCCGGCCCCACCTGGCAGGTGTCTCTGGGCCTCTGCAGGGCAGCGATCAGATCTCCCCGCGGGTCTGCCCACCCGTGCTGTGGACAGCCGCGAGGCGCCCTGCTCAGAGGAGACAATCGGGCTGGAGGAAGTTGAGGACATTCCCAGAGCACTCACAAAGCTCCCGGCCTGTGGGAGCACCCCCACACCCTCCCTGACAGCTGCTTCCTGACATCAGGCCTTGGGTCCCCTGCACAGGAGAGAAGGGGCCGGGGTCTGACTGCCCCTGGTCTCTGTCACTGAGCCACCAAGCCAGTCCCCTCACCTAGAAGAGCCGTCACAGAGTCTGAGAGAACGGATGGTCCGTGCCAGGCACAGAGGTGTGGTCGGCAAATAGCACACGGGGCACGGGGCACGCGCAGGGGAGCTCGGTCACCCAGCGGGGGGTTGTGGGTGACGGACGGCAGCTTGTTCGGAGAGGCTGCTCGTCCGTCTTGAGCTCTGTGGTTGCTGCTTCCATGGTCCCTAGGGTTCTACCCGTTACATAACTGCCACCTTCTTAGCTAATTAGCGATTCTTTATATTAAACCCTTGCCATTGCAATCATGGGTGTGGTTTCCGTCTCGAGTGGACCCTGACTGATACGTAAATTGGTACCAAGAGTGGTCCCTGCCACCAGACCTACAAAGACAGATCTGGGGCCTGGCTCGGTTGTGTCCTTGGGCCTGTCTGCACGGCCAGGCTCGTCGGGAAGGGAGACTTGTGGTGTGCAGGGGCTTCGCGACTGATGGTGATGGAGCGGTCACCGTGGTGGTTGTGACGCACCCACTGAATCAGGGGGCGTGGGAGCCCAGGCCCTGTGGCGTGTGGCCGTTCCTGCAGTGATGGTGGCCGCAGGGACTGTGGCAGGGGGTGGGCTCTCCTGAGTGTCCTGGAGCACACACAGGAAGAAAATGACCAGCTCAGGTCATAGCCCGGGAGTCAGGGGGCTCCATGGCGGCCCTGAGAGGACCCGGTTACGAGCACGGGCCAGTGCTGCTGAATGTCAAACGCGACAGGTAATCCCGTGAGCCGTGTAATTACAAAGTTGGTCGCATTTACAGACACGTCAACTTTCTTGTGAGAAGTCAGGGCGCTGACTGCAAAGGGATGCGACCCTGGAAGTAGGAAGGGGGCTCAGATGAAGCTGAGAACTTGGAACCCCAAGTCCCCGAGCCCCTTTCCAGGGGTGCAGCCCGTCCTCGTGTGGGAGGAGACGAACCTTGTTTTCATCATCAACCCTGAGAGCCTCGTGGGGGTCAGGTGCCCAGAAAGAAGGATGCTCATTCTCTTCAACCTCCATGACCCCCTCCCTCACCCAGGGACTCTAGACCCATAAAAGGGGTGTAATCTCAGCATCCTGGGGGAGGGGGCAGGTACAACGTCTAATCCTGGAGGAAACAGCATATGCACCCCAACAATTTCAAGATTGTGCTAATTCACACAGGGGACCCTGGGAATTCTGTGTGGGAACGGAGTCTGAGGGTGTTAGGCCACGGCGGAGGGAACACAGCTCTGGGCTGGGTCGGCGCTAAGGCCGTGGGCACGCCCCCCACAGACGCTGGAGACGGTGTGCCCGGTGGTTTTGCCGGTCCCCGTGGCCGAGTGCAACCCTCACTCGTGGTCTCTAGTGAAGGAAGACGAGATGCCAGAACTTCCCGAGTACAACGGAAGGAATCCAAAGGCGTAGGATCTGTCCAGTGTGACCATACACCCTGCCCCCTGCAGCCCCCAAGAAGGGCCACAGGACTTGTCTCCCCGTAGCCCGATTACTACGATAGACCGTAGCGTCCCCCACCCTGAACCGTCCTTGTATTGCCGTGTACGTTGCTCGAGGTGTGGTGTGAACGCGCCGCTGGACTTGGGCTCGTTGATATTTAGGACTTTTGCAAGACAGGTGTGTGCAGGGGCCACGCTAATGTGTCTCGTTCCAATTTCGGTTCGTGTGCTGCCGAGCCAAGCATGATATTTAGGATTCTGGAACTGGTAATTCAATTGGTTTGCAGCGTTCTTTGGGTTGAGATTATGCTTTCTTCAACGATGAACTTGAAAGCTTTTCTTCCTTTTTCTCGGCATGAACGAGTTTAAAGACCTTTGGAGTTGACAGCAGCAGGACGGCCCAGCGGAGGGACCCTGGGCTTTCTCCACTAAGTTAGCTGTTGGTTCATCCGCTTTATTTTTGAGAAACCGTGTTTTAGGTTTATTCATTCTTCTATCCTTCTGTTCCTAATTTATTAACTTCTGCTTTTGTCCTTAATTCCTAGCTCCTGGTTTCCCTTGCTTTACTGTCTTTTTCTGACTTCTTGAACGGAACACGTACTTCGTTTTCTTTTCATTGCTTGGTAATCTCCTTGGGGCCTGCCCATTCCCTGGGCACTGCTCTGACTACCTCCGGCAGCTGCTTCTTCGCACACGTTTTGTTAGGATTAGTTTTTCAACATTCTTTGATTTCAGGTATGATCTCCTCTCGGATCCAAGAGCTGTGTCGCCCGCAGGGAACTTTACAAAATTAACTTCCAGCTGTGTCGTCTTGCGATGACGTAATACTATCCATACGCTATCGCGAACGTCTTCTCGCTAACCTGAAACATGCTGATCCTGTAGACTCTCGCTTCCCAGCTGAGTCTGATCTACGTGGGTGAGGCCCACAGTATCCTGCTGCTCAGGAGCCCCAGGCGGGGGGCGACAGGGCGACCCGTGCCCCGGGCCCGGAGAGCACGGGGTCAGTGGAGCCGGCAGCCCAAGGAGGCCTCCCTCCGGACCCTCGCCTTTAGCCTCTTCAGGCCACTGTGCTCGGGGTCTACCAGGAGGCCATTCTCCGCGGCTGTCCAGGCCTCTGCATAGCGCTGCTCCTCCAGCAAGGTCTGGCCCCGATGCAGGAACACTTGGGCAGTGGGGTCCCGGCCTGGCCGCTCCCACAGGCTGCTCTGGGCCAGCGCGGGCGCCAGCTCGAGGGCCCGGGTGAAGGCGCCCGTGGCCCTGGCCTCATCTCCCAGGCTCAGCAGCAGGCGTCCCCGGGAGCACAAATCCTCCACCTGCGTCGGGAGGCCACCGTCCCTCCCATCCTCCCGGAGCACACGGTCCAGGTCCCCAAGTGCCCGCTCGAACTCCTGCAGCTCAGCCAGACAGGTGGCCCTCAGGCGCAGGTGACGGGCATCGCTGCTACCTGCGAGGACGGCCAGCGAGCAGTAGCCCAGCGCTCGCCCCGGCTGCCCTGAGTTCAGGAGGGCGTGGGCTTCCCGGGCTGCAGCCTGCACAGAGGGGACAGAGGGACACAGGGCGGGTCGGTCCAGGAAGCTGCGGGCCCCTCACCAGCCCTACACACCTGGCCTCTGCTCCTGACCTGCCAGAGCGGCTGGCAGCTTCAGGAGGGGAAGTACACGGGAGGGGACATGGGCTGCAAGCCCTCCACCTTGTAACCCCGCCCAGAGGGGTCCCCCATGGACTGCCTTCTCCTCACTGGTCCTCCCCTTCCTCACAGCCCCACTGCTTCTGCCATCCGGTGAACTCCTCCCTCATTCCTCCCCGCCTCAGCCCCTCTCTGCAGTCACCTCCCCACGGATCCCACACTGCCCACCTTCCCGCGGCTGCGCTGGCCCCGAGGACCCTCGCGAGCACCGCCTCTGCCCAGCTCCGTCCCCGAGCCCCCTCCTCTGCCCGAGGTCAGGAAGGCGGCCGCTGAGCATTGGTGGGTTTCTCCCTCTGGTCCACGAGCCGCTCCTGCAGAGCCAGACTCAACGCCGAGAAACTACTGCACTTGCTCCCGCATGGGCCACCGTGACCTCCGGGGACTGGGATTCACTGTGCTTGCCCACCCCCCACCCCCCCCCGGGGACTGGTAGTGGTGTCGTGAGGAGAGCGGGGCCAGAGGTCAGCGGGCACCGTCCAACCTAGCCCTGCCCCCTCCCCCCCCGCCGGGTACAGCGGAGGGGCTGGGGGGGCCCCGGCTGGGGATTGCGGCCCATAGGCCGCCCCTCTGCCCGCCCCCCCCCCCCCCCCCGGCTCACTTTCTGAGCCGACGTGGGTGCCGATGAAGCCTACTCTCAAAGCCTGCCTCCACGCGCTCCGGCTCCCCCAGCGCCCCCTGGGATGAACCCCTCTCCCAGGAACCCACAGCGGCTCCCGCTGGAGAACACGGCGCCCCCGGGGCCGGCCTTTCCCGCCGCCCCTCTCCCTCCGCCCCGCGGCGGGGTGCAGCCGAGCCGGCCCCCCGAAGAGGCGCCGAGCATCGCGGGGCCCGCACGGACGCCGTCGGCCTGGGAGGGGGCGGCCCGGCCCGGGGTCCGGGGTCCGAGCGACGCTGCCCGGGCGCCGCCTGCCAGGCAGCCCGGGGGCGCGAGCCCGCGGGAGGCGGCACCTGCCGGGAACCTCGAGGCTCCGGTCCCGGCGGCCGACAGGGGCCGCTGCGGAGCATGCGCCGGGCCGCCGGGGGTCGGGGCGCGCGCCGGAAGCGGGCTCCACCTCTCGGGGTCACTTCCGCGTCGGCCCGGCGTCGCGCAGACGCTCCCCCGGGCGATCTGCGCCCCGGAGCCTCAAGCAGCCTGCCGGCCGCCCCTCTGCGCCCCCTGTTCCTGCTCGGAGCCCCCCGCCCGGGCCCCTTTCCCGCTCGGAGACCCCCCCTCCCCACTCCTTCCCGCTCGGAGCCCCCCCATCCCCTTCCTGTTCGGAGGGCCCCTCCCCCTCATCCTTTTCCCGCTCGCAGCCCCTATCCCGGACCCCCTTCCCGCTCGGAGAGCCCCCCTGACCCCCTTCCCGCTCGGAGATCCCATCCCGTTCCCGCCTGGCACCATCCCCGCCAGGGAGTCGGACACCCCTTCCCCTCCCCCCTCCTCCCATCTCAGAGACACCCTCCCCCCAGACCCCTCAGGGGCGCCCAGAGACCACCCAGCTCCCTCCTACGAACCGGCCCAGACCAGTCTCCTCCGTGCCGAGACCCCAGCCAGACCCGTCTCAGAGATTCCCTGGGGGCTCCAGGTTTTGAAGACGGGACCCCCCCCCCGCCAAGGTGGCAGCTCGTCCTCCTGCGTCTCTTCGCTGTTTCCACCCCTAATGCCTGTGCAGCCACTTCCTCTCTTAAGCCCCCTGGCTGAAGCCCCCGGTAGGGTTTCCGTTCTGCTGCCGGACCGCGAGAACTAGAACCCACTAGAGTCCTGGGCACAGCAGGCGTGAGGACGTGGGGTACCTGCCTCAGGTCGCAGGGCGCTTTAATTCGTAGTCCCTGGGACTCCGGTCCGCTTGTGCTCTTGGCCTCCCCTTCCGGTGGTCCCTTCACTTCCCTCCCCCTCCCCACAGGTGCAATTCAGCCACTTCCGGGGGTCTGTTCCCCAGCCCAGCGTCTCCCCCCGCCGCCAGGGTTCCTGCCCCCAGCCTGCGGATGGGGCAGCCCCTTCCCTCTGCCCCTGCCCCGCTGGCTCTTGCGTCAGACTGGCCCCCACTAGCCCTCGGCCCTGAAGCCTCTCACCCTCCCCCAACCCCCTCCTCCTCCATCCACACGAGCTGCACTGACCACCCGTTTTGTGGTTTTTGGGAACTTTCTGAACGCTTTCCTACCTCCACGCCTTTGCCTTGGCCTGTCTGTCCCCTCATGGTTTCGCCTCCAGTGCCACCTTGTTAACCCCACGGCCCTGTCTCAGGGTCTTTTCAATCCCGGTACTCTCGAGAGTGAACCCTCCCGCTGCCTCCCCCGAGAGACGAGGCCCACGGCGCTGCTGGAAGGCGCTCGGTGTCTTCTCGTCGACTAGACAGCGATCGGAAAATCAGCCAGCCGGAGGCGGTGACCCCAGCCCACCGCCCCGCCGTGGTGCCCTGTCAGCTCACGGCCTGCAGGAGCCCGCCTTCCTGCCACGCTCTCACTGGGAGGGACGTGCCGCTCTTTCCCCGACCTGGGGTTGGAGCGGGCTTCCTGCGAGGGCCGCTGCTCCTGGCTGGCTTGGCCGGCTCCGACCAGGGGTCCCCTCTCTCTCCCCGGCCCTGTCACTTGTGGCTCATATGTCTCATGCATACGAGGGAGGTTGCTGGGGTCGCTGGCCAGACTGGCTTGTGTCCCCATCCCACCCCCACCCCCCCACCGCAACTGAAGTCAGGCAGACGGGGAGGGCAGGGGAGGGCAGAGCCGCCCGGGTCGAGGGGCCGGGGCGCCGGGCGGGGGCTCCGTGGGGCGCACCTGGGTGAGGCTGTGCCGCTCCGAGGCCTCTAGGAGTTGCAGCAGGAAGCTGAGTTCCTGGGCGTCCGCCTCTGCCAGGCACTGAAGATCCCGCGCGGCGGCCGGCACGTCTCCCTTCTTGAGCTGGAGCAGGCCCCACCGGGCCCGGGCCGCCGCCGACAGGGGGGTGGCCTGCGGGGCTTTCTGCAGGCAGGCGCCAGCCTCCTCGTAGCTGCCTGTCGGCGATCGGGGAGGGACGGTCACGGGGGGGGGGCTGGGACGGGGGACGGGAGAGAGAGGTGGGAAGCTGGCCACAGCCTCTCTTGCTCAGTGCCGGCCCAGGGAGAGGCCAGATGATGGAGGGGCTCGGCTCCGGGAACAGGAGACGCCGACACCGTGCCAGTCGCAGCTTCCCTGTTGGCCCGATCCTCCCCACTTGGGGTGGGGGTGGGGGTCACGAAAGCCCCTGGCATGGCTCTGAGCCTCACAGTGGTCACCTGGAGGGTCTCTCCTGAGCACTCACAGGAATTTATACTCTACTGCAGGGCAGTCTAGGCCTTGAGGAGGGCACCTCACAGGCTTGGGTGGGACAGTGACAGGCCAGGGAAAGGCAGGCTGCAGAGAGCTCTCCCCTTTCACGTTAGTGCTAGAACAACTTCAGGATTTTGCCCCGCGTGGGCATGAGGCCAGCCCGCCTAGGGCAGGGCCTGGTGTCGCCGGACCCTGGTGCACGCGAGCTGCATAAACGCACGAGCCGCCGAGGAGGCCGCGGTGTTGCGGTCCTTTTGTGAAAACCCAAACCGCTCCTTTGTTTCTCCTCCCTGCAGGGGGCCCTGGTGGTGACTGCGAGCTCTGGACCCTTACACCCCAGGCCCCACGCGGGGACCAGGTCACAGGGCCGAGGTTTGGGGTGGAAAGGACCCCAGGAGGCACCGAATCCTTTCATTTTACAGAACAGCACCAGGAGTGACGGGAGCCGGACACCCGCGTGCCCCGAACCCGGGCTGAGCGTACCCGCTGCCGTGAGCACGTCTGCCAGCAGGATGTACCAGCCCGGCTGCCCGCCATCGATTGCGACCAGCGCCTCCCCGGCCGCAATGAGGCCCTGGGCGTCCTCGTCGCTGAGGGGGGCCCTGGCGTCCGACGCCTGGCTCAGGAGGGCCCGGCAGCGGGAGGAGAGGCCCTGGGTGATGAGGGCCTGGGCCTCTGGCTTCAGAGAGCGGATCTCAGGGACCGCTGTCCTCGCATCAAGCTTCAGAGCCAAGAGGATGTCGTCCACGGCCTCCTGTGGGGAGAGCGGGGGCAGAAGGCGTCCCCGCGGGCGTTTGTCAAGTGTTCTCCCAGGGCCTGGGCGCTGGCCGTGCCAGAAGGGGCACGTAGCCGGGCCGCTGGCTTTGCACGATAGGACGGCCCGGCCGGCGAGCCGCACAGAGCAGAGCATGGGGAGCTGCGGCCAGGATGCTGGGGTTCCGGAAAGGGAGGGATGGCTGGCACCAGGGAGGGCACACTGAGGAAGAGCCCGCCACAGGCTGGAACGGAAGCCAGGCTGCCAGTGCCCTTGGGGGAGACTCAGGACTCCCGAGGGGCAGACGCCAGCACTGTCTCTAGAGGCTCTCAACTCAGCGTCTGGGACCATCTCTCCTAGCCCCCGAGCACACGGCCCTTACACGGTTAGGAACCCCGGCAGGCAGGCCACCTCTGGGCTGCAGCGCCTCAGGGCGGCCACCTAGCTTCAACCACCGGGCTGTGACGTTGCTCTTGGCTGAGAGGTGCCGTTGTCCAGGGCCGTTCAGCTGTGGCTGCCTGTGTGCAGGTTTTCTCTGGGAAAAGCCCCTGTCCTGGGTCTGCCAGTGCGTCCCCTCCCACCTCTGTCCCTGCATGCTGACCACCCGAATCCTTGGGCTCTGTGCAGACGGCTCGGGGTGGTTGCCAAGAAGGCAGCTGCGGTCTTGTTATGTTAAGCTGAAGGGGGGGGGGGTCTAGTAGCCCCGAGGGCTTGCACAGCCTGAGCTCACTGAGGCTGGGAGGCACGGGGGCTCTTCAGATGAAAGGGACAGACTTCCTGAAACCTGGGATGACAGGACGTGATGATGAGTGTCCCGGGAGCCCCCGTGCAGGAGGAGTTTTAAGGGGCGTCTCACGCTCAGGACGGTCTGGCCCTGCTCCCTCTCCCCTTGGGCCCCAGAAGGAAAGCGGTGTCCTGGTTCCTCCCGGGTGGCCCTCCCCCAAAGCACTGTTCCCCTAACCCCGCTTGCCCAGTCCCAGGCGGGGAGGGGAGGGCCTGGTACCTTCTGCCGGTCCAGGGCCAGGGACAGAAGTGCCCGACCGCACAGAGCCTGCACGTTCTTCGGCTCAGCCCGCAGCACTGAATTGAAGTCAAACATGGCAGTCTTCTTCTGGCCCAGGAGCCCATAACAGTGGGCCCGGGTGAGCAGGGACTCAACTGCTTGACTCCCTGGAGGAAGGGGGTTGTGGCATCAGGACGTGGCCGCTGTTGGGCCGGGGGGGGGGGGGAGGGTACAGCATCTGCCCCCATCCAGCATCTGCTGGTGCCCAGCGGTGGGGCAGGGCAGGGGCGCCCCAGCTTCGGGGCCACCTTGGGGAGCTCACGGACCCCTGGGCACCAAGACACGATCTTGTGTCTGGGTTGACCTGGGGGCACTGGCTGCGGGGCACAGGGAGCCCAGCCATAAGGGTGGCATCCGGGAGGGCTGGTGGACAGTCCGACAGGGGTCCCAAGAGGAGGGGGCACTGGGGCTGCATCTGAGGTGAGGCCAGCCGAGGGTCCCGGAGGCAGACGGGTCCTCGGGGCTGGAACAGCTGGACGTGGGAAGGTGCCAGGTGGGCAGGGAGGAGCCCTCTGAGTTCTCGGGCCCCTCCCCAAGGAGACGGCCACCGCGCTCCCTCTGGTCGTCTGTCCAGTGATGGGCACAGAGAACAGCACACCGGGCCCTGCAGGATGCTCTGGCTCACGTCCCCTTCCCCACTAGTGCGTGCAGGCCGTGAGCCCTGCCGTCCAGTCCTCACCACCCCGGCCTCTCAGCCCGGCGTCTCCATCACCCACTTTGAGAAGATGAAAACGAGGAGATGCTTAGTAAGTGCAGAGCCAGGAATCCACCCGACGACCCGATCCAAAGTCCGCACTTTGAATCTCCGCGCGCCCCAGGAATTTGAGGCGCGTCCTTGGGGACGCCTCTCCCCTCCAGCATGCGCGCCCTATGCCACCACATCGAGAAGGCCCCACTTCAAGAGGCCCCGTCGCCCAGGATGGCGCTGGCTGGGCAGAAGGTGACAGCAGGCTCGCTCCTACAGACACACCCCCACTGTTTCCAGGAAGGGCTGAAGGGGGCCAGGACTCTTCCCGGTTGGAGGGAGGGGGCCAAGCTGGGGGAATGGCCTCGTTCCCTCCTGCCCACAGGGCCCAGGGTGTGTGTGTTGGGGGTCCCGGCTCAGGTCCCAGCCGGTCTGGCCGGTCTCCCAGCATGCTCGCCTGGACGGCTAGGGGCTAGGGCAAGGCGTGAACCAAGAGCGTGCTGGGATCCCTCAGGTCTCTGACCCCCTACCCCCGCGTGGCTCATCTTGCCCCCGCGTACCCGGCACAGGATGGGAACCCCGGGGCGGGCGGGCAGCTCCTACCTGCAGCGAAGATGGCCAGAGAGAGGTAGGCGATGGCCTCCCTGGTGTGGGCCGCGCCCTCGGCCCCGCTTGGCCGCGCCCGCAGGATGGCCAGGGCCCGAGCGTGGCAGTGACCCCGCAGCAGCTGCCGGTCCTCGTGGCTGAAGACGTCCAGGGTGGGCTGGAGGCAGGCCGTGTCCCCGGACTGGACCACCTTCTTCACCAGCTGCGGGGCAGGGCAGTCACCGGGTTGCCCCCTCCCCCCTGCGCCGGATGCCCGGACCCCTCCACCCCCAGGTCCCCTCGCAGGGGGGCAGGGGCGTGGCCCACGAGGTGGAGCTTCCAGGGGCGGGGCTAGGGGGCGGGGCTAAGGGGACGGGCTCCCGCCTCGGTCGGCGCGTTCGGCCAGAGAGCGCCGGGAAGGGGGGGACGCGCTGGGCTGCTCGCCGTGGGGGCGGGGGTCCCAGTGTCCCCGAGCCGCACCTCCTCCTCCGAGCCACGGAGGCCCACACGCTGCAGGTCCAAACGGGAAGCGCGGGGAAAGGGGGCTCTCAAGTCCTAAGGGGACAGAGGGCACCGGAGTCCTTCGGAAGGCGAGGAGCAAATGCCCTGGGACCGGAGCCCGTTCCGGGCGGAGCGAGACCCGGGTGGGCGTGGCCGCGGCTCTCGGAGCCGCTGGGTCCCACAGAGAGACCCGCTGCTGCCCCTGCCGGCCGCTCGCTGAAGACCCAGGTCCCAGAGCGGAAGGTCCCGGGCATCCTCCCCGCCCACCCGCGTGGCCTAGCGCACGGAGACAGGGAACCCGAATGTCTGACCCAAAGCCTGACACCTTCCCCTGGAACATGACCTCGGACCCCGGTTCCAACGGGAAGCCCTCATGCCACCTGAGGGAGGTGAAGTCCTGCTCTTCCTGGGAGCAGAGCGGTGTCGGAGCGGGGCGAGGCCAGCGGCACCTCTGCCATCCCCCTCCCTGAGCAGGGTCACCTCCAAGCCTAGTTCACTTGGAAGACTTGGGATGAAGCTCCGTCTACACCTGACTCTTGGCCCTTTTCCTTCATAACACAACGAAAGCAACTAGGAGGCACCTACTACGTGCCGGAGACCTGCTGGGCCCTGGGGCACCTGCTCTAGCTGTTTCAGCAAAAACCCGTAAGTCCAGGGCACAGATGAAGAGACTGAGGGTCACAGAGGCGAGGGGCCTTGCCCGCGGCGGCAGAGCCCGGGGCTGGGACAAGTTCTGCCCGCTCCGGAGTCCAGGCTGAGGGTTGCAGAGTGAGGCCAGAGGGCCTGGTGCCCTCCAGGGGGCTGTGGCCCAGGGGGGCCTCCTCACCTGGTGGGCGTCATGGAAAAATCCCCTCCTCAGCTGCAGCAAGGCCAGTCTCGCCAGCACGGGGGCCGCCCCGGGCCTCTGGGAGAGGGCCACCAGCAGGGCCTTGTGGGCGTCGTCCAGGCGGCCCAGGCGGTACAGGGCATCGGCCCCCAGGAGGCCCGAAGCCTCGTCTCCCCTGTCCAGCTCCGTGAGGAGCGTGGCCAGCTGGTACACGCCGTGGGCATCGCTGTGGAGAGAGTAGCGGGGGAGAGCTGCGCCCCTTCCACCTGCCCAGTGAGGCGGGCCACGGGCAAGTTCTACCCCCGGCACCTGGTCCGCGCACCTCCCTTCCCACCCGACTACAGAGGCCTGGTTCCTGCCAGAAGGCCCCTCACACACGTGGTGTCCAGAGCTCCAGCCGCCCTCTGACGTGCACCCTGGGCGCTCACTCTCTGCCCTGTCCTGCCACGGAGCCTGGCATCTGTCAATTCCCAGAGACAAGAAGTCCCAAAGGGCCCCCAATCTCATTCGGGGAAAGTTCCTCCTCAGCAGCACATTAAAGCGATTTGAACTGAGCATCCTGGAGGCAGAGGAAGATGTGTGTGTGTGTGTGTGTGTGTGTGTGTGTGTGTGTGTGTGCGCGCGCGCGCGCGCATGTGCAGGGTGGGTGGTGGCAGTAGAGCCGACCTCAAACACTCCCCCCACCCCTCCCGGCCCAGGAGGCTCCCAGCTCCGTGCTGTTAGCTTTGCGGAAACACGTTCCTGCCCCCTCTCAGCAAACAGAATTGCAAGTCAAAACAGCTGCAGATTCACCCACTGACTGAACAAACCGGCAAAACATCTGCAACACAAACATCAGGGCGGGGGTGTGGGGCTGAATGGGCAGGCAGGCGGCTCCTGGGCTCAAGGGCCTCCCAGGGGGCCGTGCGCCGGACTCAGAAACCCCACCTCCGCGCGCATTCTCGGGGCGGAAGGAAACATCGTGGAGATGTTGCGTTATAACAAAGGGCAAAAGCTCTAGGAACGCGCGGGGAATGTTCCCGGGGTGCGCTATCCAGCTGCCCCAGAAGGAATCTAGGGGCCAAGGAAACGTTCAGGAGCTGCTGAATAAAAAGCAGTGGGCTAAAAATTGCACACAGAGCACACACTCTGGTGAATTCTATTTTGTGTGTGCACCGGAGAAACAACTAGAAGGGAACGTTATCGGTGCGGTGGTGGGCAAGTCGTACATTCCCATTCCCATTTTTGAGTTCTTAAATTTCTAGGGCCATAAGGCCCACAAAGCATCACATCGTTTGAGACTGAGAGTCCTAAGACCTGGCTGGGCTCCGCGCTGAAGCTGCCATCCATGATTTAGGGATCCCCCCTCCCCACCCCGCCCGCGGCTGCTTCCCGGCTCAGTTTACTCATCCGTAAAATGGGAAGACGCACAAACCCTAGCTACCTCGCAGGAGACCAGAAAGAAGCAGCAGCCCCGGGGGTGCACCTGGCTAGTTTTTACCCTTCCTGCGCGGCGGGGCTGTGCATCTCGGCGGCCTTCCTCCGGCGGCCCGGTGCGCCCCTGTGTCCCAGGTCTGGCCTCCGCTGCAGCATCTTGCGGCCCTCCTCCCGCAGCACGGTCAGCAGCAGGCCCCGCTGGTTCCAGGGTACGTAGGCCTTGGCGACGAGCAAGGCCTCCTCGGGTTGCAGCCGGCTGGCGGTGACATAGTCCAGCGCGCCCAGGAACGTGCTACCCGTCAGCACGCGCAGCAGCCCTCGGCCGCACAGCGCGCGCACGCAGCTGCCCAGGTGCGGCGGGCCGTGCTCCACCACCTCCTGGAAGTCCTCCCGGGCGCGCCGCGCGTCGCCGGCGTGCAGCGCGCAGAAGCCCCGCAGCGCCAACAGGGGCGCTCTGTCCCCGGCGCGCGCAGGCTGCAGCCAGCGCTCGCACAGCGTCCGGGAGCCCGCCGTGTCCCCGGCCAGCAGGAGGCACTCAGCCAAGCGAGCGCCCAGGGCCGGGCGCTCCCCGGGCGGCGCAATGCGCAGCAGGACACGGAGCGCGCGGGCCACCGGGGCCAGCAGCTCGCGGCCCGAGTTTTCGCGGAGCTCAGCGCGGCCCCGCACGGCCTCCCGGAAGTGGACGAAGCCCACATCCGCCGCCTCCTGCGCCCGGGCCCGCACGCGCTCTCGGTCCCCAGCGGAGAGCACCGCCTCGAACTGCCTCCGCGCCCCCGAGGGGCTCTGGCGGAAGGCCTCGTGCAGGTCCCGAAGCAGGTCCCGGGCCCCACCGTCCAGGAATAAGGCCGCGGCCGCGCGGGTGACCAGCAGGGCGGCCAGACGCTCACCTGGGGAGAGAAACAGAGGCACTGGTCCTGCCTGTTGGGCCACATCCTCCGGGGTGTCACCTATAGCCCCCGACCGTGCGGCGCTTTGGACCCTCTGGAGCACCTCGTGGCATCTCCCGAAAGTGTCCCAGTAGCCCAGGACATCGCATCCCGAAGATGGACCGTTAGTGACAGGGCAGAATCGGGCGGGACAGCCGGGGCGCCTGTCCGGCAGTGTTCTCTGCCAGCGGGTTCAAAGCCAGTCTCACCGCTCAGCCCACAGGGAAATTTAGTTAGAAAACTTCTTTACTTTTTAACGATGGATTTGGGGATTGAGTTCCCTCTCTGTGATCAGGCCACCCCCCGGGGTCAATGCGGAGGTTCTTGACCCTGTGACCTTGGTAGGGGATGGCTGGAACTTCAGCATTCTGCTGCTGGCCATCTTTGGGCTGGGTTGGGACCCAGCGCCTCCCTCTGGAGCCGAGCCCCAGGTCACGGCCAGCGAGTAGAGGATAGATACATCCAGTGCTGCTTACACAGTGGGGGCCTTGGGCCACTTAGGGAATCTCGCTGTGCCTCAGTTTCCTTTTCTGCTTTATAATGGGGTTAAAAATGGTCTACACTCGAGGCGCCTGGGTGGCTCAGTCAGTTGAGCCTCTGACTTTGGCTCAGCCCCACATCGGGCTCTGTGTTGACAGCTCGGAGCCTGGAGCCTGCTTCGGATTCTGTGTCTCCCTCTCTCTCTGCCCCTCCCCCACGGATGCTCTGTCTCTCTCTATCAAAAATAAATAAATGTAAAAAAAAAAATTAAAAAAAAAAAGAAAAATCTCGCACCCTGAGATCAACCAACCAACAAGGTCACCGTGTCTAGTCTTGGTGGCAAAGTAGGATGCTTTGGGCCTTTCCTGTCCTTTACTCGTTTCTGAACAAAATTCTATGCCTGAGTTTTACAATACTTCACGTCCTAGGGAGTTGCGGTAGGCGGAGAGCCCTTGGGGCCCGTGGGGATCTGCTACCTATTTACCCACATGGAAGTGTGTTCTCTGTTCTTCTGAGGCTCCAGTTACCCAATCAGACTTCCAGACACTGTCCCACACGTCACCAAGATTCTGCTCATTTTTCTCGTGTTCTTCATACCGGATAATTTCTATCTTCACCTTGACTGGCTCTTCTGCTTTCTCCAGTACGTTCTGCATTTTTCAAATCTAGAATCTCCGTTTCATTCTTTTTAAAACCAGTGTCCATTGACCGCCTCAGATTCCACATCTGTTCATTCATTGTAACCGTATTTTCCTTTGGTTCTTGAATCCATCTGGAATAGTTCCTTTCAAGTCCTTAGTCTGCTAAGTTCAGCACCTGGATCATCTTGGGCTCAGTTTCTGTTGACTTCTTTGTCTCCTGACTGTGGCTTCCATTTTATTTCCCAGTTTCTTTGCATGTCCGGTTGGTGTTTTGTAGAGACTCTGGATTCAGTTATGTTCCTCCGAAGGGGATTTTGTGTCAGCAGGCAGTTACAGTGGACAGGATCAACCCCCCAGATTCCGTCTTCTCTTTGCTGGGCCCAGCTAAAATCTCTGGTGAGTCCTTGAAGCTCCCAGAAGCTGTTCTTTCAGACCACCCAGTCTCTCCCACGGATGTGCACTTTGGTGGCCCATCAGGGATTCAAGTGGATTTAATACACAGATTTGGGGTCTAACCCCCTCTGTGGCTCCCCCCTCTTCAGGACTTTCCTTCTAAACTTTCCAGCCACTTTTCGCAGCCGGAACTCTGTCCTGCAACCTCTCAACCCCGTACAACGGCAGCTTCCTGTTCTACTTGGCTAACACATGGACTGAGGGGGCTTCCTCTGGCAAAAAGCTGCAAGCCTGTGCCTCTCGCGTGGCGTACGTCTGGTCACCGTTCGGTGCCTTCAAATGATTGCATTTTATATTTTGGCCAGATTTTATCACTGTTACCTGTGGGACACAGTCCAGTCAAGCTCGTCCACCATTATGGAAGCCAGACGCTTCTATTGTGAGACTTAAACATTTCGACAATACGGGGGGATATAAATGCTATTCCACTGTTGCTTTAATTTTAATTTTCCTGATTACTAGCGAGGCCAATTTTTAAAATTTTAATTATTTTTTCCAATGTGGTGGGTGGAGAGTGGTATCTCATTGTTTTAATTTGCATTCATATCATTACCATGATGGTGAACATTTTTCATATTTCTTTGCCATCTGTGTTTTCTCTTATGGGAAACGCTTTTGCCAATTCTCATATTGAATGTTTTTTCTTATTGATATGTAGGAATTCTCCAAATACTCTAAGTAGTCATCTTTTGCCCATTGTATATTGTGCAAATATTTTCTCTCTGATGTCGATTTTCCTTTAATTTCCTATAGTTGTGGGCAAAATGGAAGCTTAAAATCTTAAATTTAATCAAACACAACAAATTTCCCTTTGTTTCCACTTTCTGTGTCTTAAGAAGTCCAGCCATCCACAAGAAATCAGAGTGGCGTTCTCTTACATTTTCTTTTAGAGACTCTACAACGTAGCTATCACATAATCCACCTGGAATTTACTTATTTTTATTTTTTTGCAGAATCAGCAGCATCCGCTAAATAATGGTCGTCTTCTTTCCCTATAGACCTGTGATGCTCACTCTCACATATCAACTTCTGGATGCCCACAGGTCTGTTTCTGGCCTTTCGAATTTGTTTTATCGCTCTTTCCATCTGTCCCTGAAGTCAGTAACCTTTGGTATTGGTTAGTTTAGCTTTGTATTGACTGGTAGGGGAAATCTTTATACCACTGTCTTCCACTCCATTTTCTCCTTCTCTCTCCCCTCCCCCTCTCCCCCCCCACCTCCTGCTCGTCTCCTTCCCCTTCTTCTTCTTCTTTGTCTTGTCTGCTATTGTTTTTTTGCCCTTCTATTGTAATACCAACTCTTTCTAACAATGGACGTTGGATATCTACTTACATGGGTATTCTTTATTGTTTTTAAATAAAGTTTTATAATTTTCTCCACAAAGTTTTATAGCTCTTTGAAACCAATTATTTTCCGTCGCTACAGTGAGCGGTATATTTTCAAATGATAAAGTTTATGTTTGTTGCTCGTGTCTGTAAATGTCAGTGCGTTCTGTACCTCCATTTAAATTCTGTCCCTATACCTAATACCTTTTTGCTGTATCCGTTGGCTTTCTGCGTAGCTAATCACATTGTCTGGAATAACTTTGTTTCTTCCTTTCTAGTCCGTCATTTATTTATTTTTATCTTGTTGCATTGGCTAGGATCTCTAGTACAATCGTGGACACAGGGGAGGTGGGGAGCCACCACATTCTTGGCTTTAAACGGAAGACTTCTCCCAACCGTTAAGTTGACATTTGGGTCAGGTGTTGATAGCATCTTTCTCAGTGAAGGACGTTCCCTTCTATTCTTTGCGTACATTTGTCAAAATTGTGTCAAAAATATTCCAAACTGCTTTTCCTGAGTTCCTTGTGACGATCATACGTTCTCCTTCCATTAATGAAGGTAGTGAATAATACGATCGTGGACACGGGAAATTGTAACTCCCCTGTTATTTCACTGAGTTTTGGCTGAAACACGCATCAAAGCCTGTTGCCGTGGGTCAGCAGTTGTATTGGCTACTACTGCTGTGTGACAAACTGCCCCGAAACTTAGTGGCTGAAAACAATGACCGTTTCGACAACCAGAAGAGCCCATGATTCATTCTCAGTTTGGGCTACTTGGGTGGAGGTGAGCAGTTCTGGTGATCTCACCTGGGCTCCCTCATGCCTACAGTCATCTGGTGGCTTGCCTGGGCGGGAAGGTGTAAGGTGGCCTCACTCCCAGGCCCGGGGCCTTGGTGGTGGCCTGGTGGAGCCTCCCTCTCCGTGTGCCCCCGTGGCTCACTGGTCTAACTTCACGGCCCCGGGGGTGTGGCTGGATCACCCCCAACGCTTGCTGTGTGCGTTCAGCGAGGATGCACGTCAAACCTTAAAACGTCTGCCCACCTAGCGTTCAGGGGAAGGCGGCTGGCACTGCCTTTCCCCATCTCTAGGTGCCCGGCTGCCCCCGTCTCCCTGTCTAGACCCTTAACTCTGAACCCCTTCTTTGTGTGTTGGATTCTGAAACCTCTTCCTAAAACCAAGCTCCCTCTCATCTCAAGGCTCATGTGCTCAGCCGCCTAATGACATGTCCACATGACTGGCACAAGGGACATGTTTTTGAGTGCTTAATGGGTGACACCATTTTAAGGGTTGGACACATATTTTCACTGAACTGCAACAGTGAGCTTCAGAGGCCAGTGCAGCCACCAGCCCCACGTGCACATGGGGAAGGGTGGGAGAGGCTGCGCGGCCGGGAAGGATCTTAGAGGGTTTGTGGCAGGGTGGCGTGGGGCTCCTGGGACTTCACCCACTGACCCACGCTCTGTCCCAGCCCCCCACCGGAGGAGGACCCAGTAAACGGACCAGAGAGGAGCGGTATCTCAAACTGGGGGTGCCTAAGTCCCCCATGGCCCCTTTTCCCATCTGCTCCCGGTCCTCCTCCCGGCCTGGTCCTCCTCTCGATCTGGTCCTCCTTCTAACCTGGTCCTCCTCCAGCCCGGTCCTCCTCCCGACCCGGTCCTCCTTCTAACCTGGTCCTCCTCCTGCCCTAGTCCTCCCCCCAGCCTGGTCCTCCTCCCAGCCTCCCAGCCTCTTAGCATCTTCTGTGATCACTCTGGCTCCCTCGGCACATTCTGCACACGGCAGACAGAAGGAACTAGAAATGCAGCCGAGAGCACATCTCTCCGTAGTTTAAAACTCTTCTATGGTTCCTTGCTGCTCTGGGGGTAAAGTCCAAAGTCCTTTCAGGGCCGGCAGGGCTGAGCCACAGCTATCTCTTCAGGGCCTCCCTTCTCCCTCTGCTCCTGCCCCCTGACGGCTACTACGGCTCCATTCAGTGGCACGGACACCCCAAGTTCTGTCTCTCTTAGGGACCTGCCATGTTCTGTTTCTGCTGCCTGGCACCCTTCAGTATTAACTCAAATGATACCTCCTCCAAGAAGCCCCCCGCTGACCACCCAGCTAGAGTGGCACCTTGCACGGTCCATTTTTCTAAGCACATTTTTTATTTGTTCCTTTTCTTGGGTGCTTTGTAAGGGCAGGGGCTTGTCCATCTGGTCACTGTGCTGTCCTCACTCCGGGAACACCCTCCCCCCACCCCCACCACTGCACCGTAACCAGCCCTGAAGCACACTGTGAAGGCTTGGCTGGGCGACTTCCACCCGGCACGTAGGGGACAAGAGCCACACTCTTACCTTGGGGGCCGCTGCCCACCAGGTCAGACTCCAGGGCCCGGCTGCACGCTGCCCTGCAGTCCTCATACCTGCCGCTGCGCAGCAGGGCTTCCGGTGACAGGGCGTGGCTCCAGGTGCCCCCGGGGTCCAGGGCTGCCAGGAGTCCCCGGCAGGCGGTCTCCTGCGGGCCGGTGCTGTCCTCTGCCTCCCGGCGCCCTGAGATGTAGTCCTGGAGGGTGCCGATCAGCACGGGGAGGTAGGGCTTCTGGTGGGTTCGAACGAAGGCCACGGTCCGGTCTGCGTTCGAGGCAAAGGCCTGCAGATAGTCGACCGCGCCCGCGTCGGCCTGCAGCCCGGACAGGACGCGGGCCAGGGCGCGGGTCAGCTGTAGCTCCAGGGCTTGCTGGCCGTGGGCATCCAGCAGGCTGTCGCAGCGCCGCACCACTTCCTCGTGGTGCCCGTGTGCCAGCAGGCCGGCCAGGGAGTGCAGGACCGTGGCCGGGTGGTCCGGGCAGAGGGCGGCCAGGAACGCGGAGGCCAGGGTCCCTGTGAGGGACACAACCGCCATACCGTCCCAGTGGATGGGCGGGATCTGGCTGTCGCCCCGGCACCAGGCCTCGAGCGTGGCCACCACCGGCGCCCCCTGTGCCTCCGCCAGGGCAGCGCGGACGCTCCGCAGGGCCGAGGGGGCGTGGCAGCTGAAGGCAGCCAGGTAGAAGGCGGTGGCCAAGGGGGGCTCTCCCAGGGCCAGGTGCCGGTCTCCCTCCCGGCAGAGGCAGGCCACGAGCTCTTGGGCCGACATCACGCAGTGCCCGCGAAGGGCCCGTGTCCAGTCCTCACGGGCACCTAGGGTGGGGAGGGGGTTGTGTGGTTAGTCCGCAACCCTCCCCACTGAGACCCCAGTGTCAGGGCCTGCGGGGTCAGGGACTCTAGGCCCTTGCCTCCCCCCCCTCCGGCCCCCACCCAGGCGGAGGACCCCTCAGGAAGGTGGAACACACGACCCCCTCCCTGTCCTGGTCACAGGGGCCACCTTCTCAACTGTCTGAATCTGCAGAGACCCGCCCAAACTCAGGGCCGCACCTCTGCCCACCTCCCCAGTCCACCATTCCACGTGGGTGCCCTGGGCAGCTGGGGAGGTGAGGGGCACTTGCCTGGCTCCTGGGTGGGGGTGGGGAGCGTCGGTGGCCCAGGCCAGGGGGTCAGTTCTGAGGTCGGTTCCCGGGGACTAGCCCCTGCCAGTCCCCTCCCTCCCTTGCCAAACCCGACCTGAAGTCCTAACGACAGTACTCGGGGACATTCTCTCTCGGGTCCCAGAGCGCCTGCACACAAGCCCCACCTAATACACGCTGTCCAACACACGGACACCCGCACAAGCACCCTGCGACACAGAACACACGCGTGCACTCACCCAGGCACACACGCATGCACACACGCTCACTCGCACCCGCCTGTGCGCTCAGACACGCACACTCGCCTGTGCTCCGAGGCTGAGCGGGGCGCGCGCAGCCGCATGGAGGGTTGCGGGGGGTGGGCTGCGTCGCCGGGTCCGTTTCCCGGGAGAAAGTCAACACCCGGCGTCCCGGCTGCTCAGCGGCGCCCCCAGCGGCCGGGCGCGCCCCGCCCCGCCCCGCCCCCAGGCCCTGGCCCCGCCCTGGGCCCCCGCTCCACCCCAGACTCTGCCCGCCCCCAGGCCCTGGCCCCGCCCTCTGCCTCGCCCCGGGCCCCCGCCACGCCCCCAGGCCCTGGCCCGGGGAAGGGTCCGGGAGGAGGAGGGCTGAGCGGCCCTGCAGGGCCAGGGTCTGGGCAGCCTCTGAGCAGAGAACCCCGAGTTTGCGGGAGGTGGGGCTCGGGCCACCGGGGACCGGGACCGGCACTCACCGCATCCTCACCGTCCTCACCGAGGAGGAGGGAGCTCTGCGGAGAAGAGCCTGAGGCCTGGCCGCCCAGAACTCTGCCTTGGCTGCCTCGGGGCCCCTTCCCCACCGGCCCCTCTTCCCGCGGGTTGCTTCCGTGGAAGCCGGCTCTCGGGCCACCCCCTCCACGTGGGCTCCTGTGGGTGTTCCCGCGGGCTGTTCCCAACACCCTGCAGGTGGACCCTTATCTGCGCATGCAGCCCCTTTCTGCTGACTTCCTGGGTCCGGCCCAGACAACCGGTGCTGAGCAGAGGGCCTGCCCTTGCTTGGGGAGAGGTCCCTCGGCTGCAAGGAGCAGCGACCTCAGCCTGCTGGCCCAGGGTCAACTTGACTGCAGCCGAGGAAGGTGCTATTTTAGGAACCCCCTCTGCCTCCTGCCGTCCCCACCCCAGCAGGAGGTAGCAGCAAGGCTCTGAGATGTTGAGCCCTGCACAGGTGGCTGGTGGAGGGAGGGTGGGGGGGAGAGTCAGTGATTAGCTTGTCCCTGGAGAGATCCTCTTGCTTTGGGCGAGGCCCCTCCCAGTTCAGGTTGCTCAGATGCCAGGTAAACCCAGGTTCCTCTGCGGGGCTCAGGGAAACAGGCTGGGGTGCCTCTGGCGGAGTGGGGGGGGGGCGACACAGGTGCCATGAGGCAGGGTGGTGGGGGCCCTGGGAGTGGGGGCCGTCGCATCTCTGACGTCCTTCCCGGGGATCCCGCTCCTGGGATGTGGCCTCTCGGCCCATTAGGGAGGGCACCACGGGCAGAGGCAGAGTCTGGGATCCAGATGTGCAGGGGGCGGGGGGGCGTGGCTGGCAGGGCCCCGTCCCCCCGACTTTCACAAGGGCAGAGCCCCCGAGCCGCGAACGAACGCGGTGGTGACAGTTTATGAAGAGCTCTCCCGTCGCTTTGATCACTTTCACTTAAATTACCCTAATTAGGCAAAAGCCATAATAGAGCGGGGCCGCCACATGGGGCCGTGTGGGGCCCGGGGCGCACAGGCGGCAGGCCTCTCACCAGCACGTCAGCTCTGATGGGCCTCCTGCCTCTCCGCCCTGCACATGGAGCCCGCACGCCTGCAGGCGCAGGCCAGACGATCCCGGTGATCTCAGTGGCCCACGAGCCGTGGCCACAGCCCCCCGGCCTCAGAGCCATACACTTGGCGGATAAGCCCAGGGCCCCTGCCTCCTGGCACCGGGCGGGGGGCTCAGGAGGCGGGACCATGAGCAGGTGTCACGTGTGCGTGGGCTGACCTGAATTCGACAGGAAGCCGACTCCCTGACCAGCGTCAGGCGGAGCCCTTGTGCCGCTGTGTCCTCTAGAACAGGACAGGACAGGACAGGTGGCGTCTTTGAGGGGAGGCCACGGCTCATCCCCAGCTTTAGGGGAAGCGGGGTTTTGCGGTGAGGAGCCCACAAGCGCTGTGTGGATCACGAGCCTGGTGGGAACAGGGGCCGCAGGGGCTGTCCCTCCGGGTCGCCAGAGGCGCCCCGGGCTTATCAGACCCGGCCCGGAGAGGGAGGGAGGGGGTCTCCTGCAGGACTCCTTGCTGTCCCTGAACCAGCCACGGAGTGGCAGCTCCGAGGGACACGGGCACCCATGTCGTGACCCCCCGCGGGGGCGCGTGGTCCCCGCTCTGGATGCCGACCCGGTCACGGCCGACTCGGGGATAAAGACCCACCAGCTGGAAAGGGAGCTCTGAGCCCCGTCACCAGAATTGTCTTAGGCGTGAGCAGAAGCATGGCAGGGAAGTTGGAAGCAGAAGTAATTTAGGGATGCGGGCTGCTGGCTGTGGCCTTGGGATTGACCTCACAGTTCTGTGGCTTCCGCCCCGTGTCAGGCGGGTGGGCAGGGTGCTCCTGGGCCCCTAACAGGTGACTCTGGGCTCGCTCAGGGCTGCTTCCTGGCCGGGCGGCCATTTGAGGCTCCGGCTCTTTCTCTGGGCTCAGAATCCATCCAGCGTCCCGTGAGCCCCGGGGTGCTGTCCGAGGGCGTGTGAGCCCCCCGGGGGCCCCCCGGCTGCCAGGCTCAGGACGCCCTCGGGACTCCGAGCAGCCCCTACTTCACCCTGAGGGGCTTACCTGTGGCCACAGTGGCTGGACACCGGCAGGGATCCGGGGACAGCAGTGGGTGGGGACCTGGTCGTCACCAGATGAAATTTCAGCTTCTCGTCCCTGCGGCCGAACAGGCAGGATGCAGGGGGTGTCGGCGTCCTCTGGAGCCTGGAGCCTGCGGGGAGGCCCTCTCATCCTGGGGCTTCCTCCTCGCGGGGCACCACCCCCAGGCCTGGCCCGGTCCCTCGGCCTGGCAGGCGGAGGCCACACCTGTCACGGGGCGGCTCCTCCCGATCAATAATGCAACGGGGGAGGGGCGCCCCCACCTTCCCCTCACCCACCCGCCCACCTGTCGCTCTGCGTGTTTCAGTCTCAATTACAGGGCTGGCGGTTGGCCGAGGGCCGTCTCTGCGTCAGGGGCGCTGTTGTGGGTGAAGCCTCGGTTTAGGCGCCAGTGGAGACGGCTCTTCATCAGGCGTTTTTATCAAGGAGGCTTCTGGGGCTCCCCTGAACTAACAGCTCCTGCCCATGGGACTGCCCCCGCCCCCGCCGGTCACTCAGCCCAGCCGTCCTGGCTCCCTTGAGGTCCCCAACCCCACCGGTTCCTCCAGGAGCCCGTCCTGCCCCAGGGCCTTTGCACTGCCTGCTCCTCTTCCCTGACACTTCCTCTCTCGCTTCTTTCAGGTCTGGGCTCAATCGTCCCTCCTTAGAGAGACCTTCCCTGACCATCCCTCCCCCCGACCCCTGCATCTAAAGCAGCTCCCTCTTCCCCCCTGCCGCCTCATTTGCTTTGCCACCTGGCACAGTGTGCTTGCCTGATGTTGGCTTTTTTCCTTGGGATGTTGGCTCCCGAAGAGCAAGGTTCGGCTACAGTTGTCCAGCAGGTACCTGACAGGTGGGGGATGAAGGAGGGAGGGAAGGAAGGAAGGAAGGAAGGAAGGAAGGAAGGAAGAAGGGAGGGAGGGGGGAAGGGAGGAAGGGGGGAGGAAAGGAGGGAAGGATGGAAGGAAGGAAGGAAGGAAGGAAGGAGGGAAGGAAGGAGGGAGGGAGGGAGGGAGGAAGAAGGGAGGGAGGGGGAAGTGAGGAAGGAGAGAGGGAAGGAGGGAGGAAGGAAGGAAGGAAGGAAGGAAGGAAGGAAGAAGGGAGGGAGGGGGGAAGGAAGAAGGGAGGGAGGGGGAAGGAAGAAGGGAGGGAGGGGGGAAGGAGGGAAGGAGGGAAGGAAGGAGGGAGGGAAGGAAGGAAGGAAGGAAGAAGGGAGGGAGGGGGGAAGGAAGGAAGGAAGGAAGGAAGGAAGGAGGGGGGGAGGGAGGAAGGAAGAAGGGAGGGAGGAAGGAAGGAAGAAGAGAGGGGGGGGAAGGAAGAAGGGAGGGGGGGAAGGAGGGAAGGAGGGAAGGAAGGAAGAAGGGAGGGAGGAAGGAAGGAAGGAAGGAGGGAAGGATGGAGGGAGGGAGGGAGGGAGGAAGGAAGAAGGGAGGGAGGGGGGAAGTGAGAAGGGGGAGGAAAGGAGGGAAGGATGGAAGGAAGAAGGAAGGAAGGATGGAAGGAAAGAAGGAAAGAAGGAAGGAAGGAGGGAAGGAAGGAGGGAGGGAGGGAGAGGGGAAGTGAGGAAGGGGGGAGGAAAGGAGGGAAGGATGGAAGGAAGGAAGGAAGGAAGGAAGGATGGAAGGAAGGGAGGAAGGAGGGAAGGAAGGAGGGAGGGAGGGAGGAAGGAAGGAAGAAAGGAGGGAGGGGGGAAGTGAGGAAGGAAAGAAGGAAGGAAGGAAAGAGGGAAGGAAGGAGGGAGGGAGGAAGGAAGAAGGGAGGGAGAGGGAAGTGAGGAAGGAGGGAGGGAAGGAGGGAGGAAGGAAGGAAGGACAAAAGAAGGAAGGAAGGAGTGAGGGAGGAAGGAAGGAAAGGAGGGAGAGGGGAAGGGAGGAAGGAGGAAGGAAGGACGAAAGGAAGGAAGGAAGGAAGGAAGGAAGGAAGGAAGGAAGGAAGGAAGGAAGGGGAAAGTTTGGAAAGTTCCTCCCCCAAAGCCACTCAACTCTCTCCTCTGCCTTCCCCTTCCTCCGGAACTTGGGAGCCGGCAGGGGAGGGGCGCGGGGGTTAATGGGCCTGCTGGCTGGTCCTGGTTTGAATAAACGAAGTCTATCAAGCAGGCACGGAATCATTAATCACGCAGAGAAATAACACAACGAAATGACTTTTCGAGATGTCGTTGGTGTAATTATCATCCTGCCCATTACGTTAACCGCCGCCATTTATATCTGTGCTGTCTAAGTATGCAAACAGTAATTAACGGGGTAATGAACTGGGGCCCCAGAGCCTCCCCTCCCCGAGCTAATTTGCATGTTAATTATCATTAGTGACCAGGGAACAAGTTATAAACAGCCTAATTAGCAGCCAGATCATTTTTACAAGAAATCGCGTGCACTTTGACACTCGAGCCGGCGTCAGATTAATGAAGTCGGGCGGACCGGCCCCTCCTGGGGCAGGGGTGCCCTCCGCGCAGCGGCCTCGTGGCCCCGGTGACGTGCACCAGCAGGGCGCGATTAGGGGTTGACACGGGGCTGGCTGCAGTGCTGCACGAAGGGCGGGGTGCCCCGCGAGCCGTCCCCCCGAGACTCAGGCCGCCGACACCGGCCCTGGATGGACCCTCCCCGCCCCCCTCCTTGGGCGGTGGGCTCGGGGTGGACGGGAGGAGCCGGGAATCCGGCCCGGCTGGGCGACACCGGGGGAGGAGGGGACAGAGGCCCAGCCGAGCCTGGAGGCCGCCCCGACAGGAGCAGCTACCAGCGGGGACGGGGCCGGGGGCACTCGGTGCGGGGGGGGGGGGGTGGGGGGTGGGGAGACAACACGAGTAGCCATCGGGGGAGGGGGCTTCTGGCCAAAACGACTCCGCGGCACCTTGCAGGCTGAGGGCGGGGCCGGTGCAGGGGTTGGGGGGGGGGCTCCGAGCGCCCCCCCGAAGTTCGTCGCCACGTGCAAAGTATCTGTGTTTGCACCTGCTCGTCTCATGGACCCGCCTCTGCTCGGCCGAACATCGGGTCTCACTCCTCGAAAGAGGGGACTTTCATTCGGCTCCTGCCGTGTGCCGGGCTCTGCTTCCCCTGCCTCACACCCCTCCCCCACACCCCTGCAGAACAGCCCCGTGAGGGGGTGACTGTGGTGTCTGCTGAGCCCTGGGTCGCCTCTGTGGCCGCACCCCGGGTGCTTCCTGTCCCGCGGCCTTGGCCTCTCCTCTCCCACCTTCCCTCCAGGCGCTGGCGACGCTCGGGCCTCCGTTCTGTCTCCTCTGCAGAGGCGCGCTCCGGCCACCCCATCCGAGATGCCCCCCGTCGTGCCCTTGACCGTCCGCGTCCCCGGCTGGGATGTCGGCGGACCGGGGCAGGGACCCAGCACCTTGGGCACCGCCTTCCAGTGCGCTCGGCCAGACTCGGCGAGCCCCGGGGGTGGGGTTAAGGGTGGCCGCGCGCCGCCCCAGAACAGGGCTGGCCCCGGGAGGAATGGTCACTTCCGGCCAGGCTGGCCCTGTCCCACGTACTCACCACCCACGGCGGGAGCCCGTGCCCACAAGACTTCACTAATGGCTGCTAACAGTTACGTCCCGCTATTTCCAGGTGTCACAAAAGACAAGCCTTTTGATATTTTCCGGCCACCACGAAGTGAAGACACCTGTGTCAGCTCCTGGGCTGTGCAGCCAGCTCAGGGCCGGCGTTGGCCACCCCTTCAGGTTTTCTTTTCCACACGGATTTCAGAATCTGATTGGTTCCAGGGGTGCCTGGGTGGCTCGGTCGGCTGAGCGTCCGACTTCGGCTCAGGTCGTGGTCTCGAGGTTTCGGGGGATCGAGCCCCGTGCCGGGCTCTGTGCGGACAGCTCGGAGCCCGGAGCTGCTTCGGATTCTGGGTCCCCCTCTCTCTCTGCCCCTCCCCTGCTTGTGCTCTGTCTCTCTCTCTCTCTCAAAAATAAATAAACACTAAAACAAATTTTAGAATCTGACTGGTTCCCATAAAAAGCTGTGCGACATATTTTAGGAGAACTTTTCCTACATTTATTGATTAATTTAGGAAGGTTTGCCATTTGCAGACCCTCCACATTTCTGAGTCACTCCTACCTACTTCGCCTTTTTCCCTGTTACTACGTTACACGGGCATCTTACCACACGGGACGTGTCGTTTGCGCCCGTGACGGCTCTGGGTTTCTCCACGTTCATTCGGTCCCCAGTCACGGACTGATGTTTCCCGGGGCTTGGAACGGCCTTACAGCTGATGCCAGTGGATTTTCACGGCCCGGGGTCGTGCCGGCTGGAAGCAACGTGGCTTTTCTTCCTCCTCGCTGGTTCCCACGCGAACCGTTTGGCCGGAGGGTCGGCCGAGCCGCTGGCACGGTGCTGATGGATGGTGACGGGGTCTCCTCGTCACCCTGGCTGCACTGTCGGCGGTGACGCTACTTGAGGTGTGACCCTGGACGAGCCTCCGACCGGGCAGCCGGCAGCCTCCGTGATGGTTGGGGCCGGATCCCCACCCCTTTCCGGGGCAGACCCCGCTGAAAATGAGGCCCGGCGTCTAACGGGGGGGTGGGGGGCAGGGCCGGAGCGCTAGGTCACAGAGGGTCCTCAGAGCAGAGAGCGGGCCCCAGGGAGCATGGGGACCGCAGAGGGGGCTTCCGTTGTCTGTGCTGAGCAGGCAGCGGGACGCCCTCGTATTCTCTCTCCAGCACGTCGTGCGGGCTTTGCCGCCCCGTCCCTGCAAAGCCCCCTGGGAGCCAGTGATGAGCCACAGGCGTAGGGGGAGCATGAGCGCCACCTGCTTGTGGCCCCGTGCCCAGCGGGGAGGGCTGTGGGGGGCAAGGGTGGGGGCAGCGGGCCGTGGGGAGCCCCGCATGGTTCCAGAAGGTGCCAATGCCGCGGGAGGCCCAGGAGGACGCAGCCTGGCCTCCGCACCAGCCCCGATTCCTTGCGGATGTGGCTGCCACTTGGCTTCTCCTCGTGGGGCCACGTTGTCAGGGGTCAGCAGAGGTCGAGTCAGAGGAGAGAGCAGCTGCTGCCGGCTGTGGTGACCGAGGTAGGGCCGCACGCCGGGGACGCAGACGCCTCTGGTCTGCCCCCGGAGCCTCCAGAGGGAACCGGCCCTGCCAGCACCTTGGTTTTAGCCCCGTGACACCCAGATCGGCCTTCTGGCCTCCAGGACAGGGAGAGAACACATTTCTGTTGTTTTCAGCCACTAGGTTTGTGACGACTTTGGCAGCAGCCTCGGGAGACTGATGGAGGGGGAAGCGACCCGAGGGACAGACCAATCCTGCACGAGTGCGTCACCTGCATCCGCTGGGGCCGTGGGCGGCTCTGCTCCCCCCGCCCCCCCCCACCGCGTCCCGGCGTCCGGGCCAGGGGGCTCTCCCGCAGGGAAGCAGGGCACGGGTGGGAGGGAGCGAGCGACGGTGGGAACACCGCCTGTCCCAACGTTTGGTCACAAACGCTTGCTTCTCTGACACACGCAAGACGCTCCAGCCCCTGAAAGGCATCGAGCTCGAAATCCAGGCTCTTGTGACGCACGTTCTGTCTGGACGTGGCTTCCGGACCCGAGACCCGCGTGCGGGCCACGGAGCTGAGCGATGCCCGTGCACTCCGGGCTCCTGGTCCCACTCCCGGGGAGATGCCCCTGTTTCCGGCATCTTCCTGGACACATCTGCGGGGGCCTTGAGAAGATCACCTCTCCGGTGGCTGAGGAGCCTCCTTCGCCTGCCCCCCGACTGTGGACAGGTTGGGGCCAACGGTTGTTTTCTATCCTTCGCAGTCGATCCGGGCTGGTGGCTCTCCCGCCAGTCCTACTGTCTTAAATCTTAAAAAATATATATATTTGAGTTGACACAGTTCCTTGTTCCCAAAGCCACACCCATCGCTCTTTCCTAGGTGTGTTCCCTCTTCAGATTTAAGATAACTTTTTAAATTTATTTGGGGGTGGGGAGAATAGAGAGAGAGGGAGAGAGAGAGTCCCAAGCAGGCTCTACGGTCAAGGAAGAGCCGGACTCGGGACTCGATCCCGTGGCCCTGAGATCGAGACCTGAGCTGAAATCAAGAGTCGGATGGTCAACCTACTGAACCACAGGTGCCCCTGTGCTGCCTCTTTAGACTTGGCCGCAGACCACCCTTCGGGTGGTCTCCCCCGAAGGCATGAGGCCCATCCCCCGATTCGGGCTTTGTCCCCAGGCTGGGTCTTAACCCCAGCCTGGGGCCACAAATCTCATACTTTTACCCATGAGGAAGAATTTCATCTTCTGACCGTGCGGTCCAGGGATTTCTGGATGCCCCTTCCCCCGCCGTGCCCGCTTGGGACAGGCCATCAGCTCTCCAAGCACCGTGTTTCCCAGGCAACCGGCCGAAGCCCGCTGTCCACCGCGGACCCGTGGACCCGCCTCAGAGCGTCCTCCCGGAGCCACACGCTGCCTCCCCGCAGACCTGCCGTCCCGGTTGCCTCGGGCATCGTTTAGGAAATATTTTGCTGTGTCGTGACACGACATGCTTCCGGCCCCCCCAGAACTTTCTCTCCACCAAAGCCGATGTCGCCGTGCCATCATCGCTGGGGGGGGGGGGGGACCCGCTTCTGGTTCCAGTTTCTGTGTCAGTCAGCTTTGGTTGCAGGAGCGGAGAGCCCGGCGTGGCTCCCAGCAGGTCCCTTCCTGGTCACGGTGCGCAGGGGACTGCTGGTGCTGGGGGGCAGGGGCGGCCCTTGCCAGAGCACGACAAAGCTATCTCGCCAGCCACAGCCCCAAGTCGGGAGGGTGGCGAAGCTCTGACTCCTGGGGGGCTCGGCAAGGAGGGGAGCAAACGGGTGGTCGTGACCCAAACCATACAGTCCTCAGCAGGGTCACGCGGACACAACGTGACCTGCTTGGGAGACACGCTCCGTGTGGGACTTCTCCAAGCGTCGCTGGGCTGATGTGCTGCGACTCCCGAGCAGAGCCGGTCCAAACGCCTCCGATGGGAAGCCGACCCCTGCCCCTAGGACCCGGTGCCTCGCCACGTCACGTGCGCGAGCTCGGGATCGATTGTATAGCGACTCACGTGCTTGCACCCACGTATTGTGTGTGGCCAAGTTCCGCCCGGCTTCGGGCCAAGGGCAGAGGCGGAACTCGATGCCCGCTGCTGCCTGTGGCTGTGGTCCCACCCCCAGGAGGGCAGAGGGGAAGGCCCCACATTCGAGGGCCACGCGGGGCCGACCTGCGGCGTGGACGGCGTTCGGGCGTCTGCCGCGCCCGCTGGGAAGACGTTTCCAACAACGAGAGGCGAGCGGAAGCAGACAAGCCCAGGCTCCCGGTGGCTCGCGACAGCCACCTCTTGGCCATGTTGCCTGAGGACTGGGGGCTGGCCGCGGCCTCCCTGGGCTCTGCGGCTCCGGCCTGAGTGTGGGTGGCGGACCTCCCGAGGGGCCCCGAATGCCGACCGGATCTAAACCCACAGGCGCGGACTGTGAGAGCGGCCCTTTTTAGGTCTGGAGGCCATTGCACGGTGGTTATAAAAAGCTCGGCCGGGTAGATCGTGAGAAAGGGCACTTGCGGGGAGGTGGGGTGTCACAACCCCTCATTTCCCTGGTGAGTAACCATCTCTGTCCCTCGAGCATGGGGACCAAGCAAAGCGATGACACTGGAAAGCAGGACTCTCCTATGCATATCGTGTTGCTAAATTTAGAAACCAGCGCCGTGGGCTTGGTATGTTCGGTATTCGCTATATATTTAAAAGAGTTTGGCGTATTAGATCATCCAATGGACTAGCCTTATGCTTCTAGTTTAAAACTTTAATGACTGATCTGGATTTGTAATTTTTTTCAGTTAGCTTATTTATTTTTGAGAGAGAGAGCGCGCATGCACATGAATGAGGGAGGGGCAGAGAGAGAGGGAGAGAGAGAGTCTCAGGCAGGCTCCGCACTGTCAGCACAAAGCCCAGCGCAGGGCTCGAACCCATGAACTGTGAGATCGTGACCGGAGATGAAATTAGGAGTCAGAAGCTTAGCTGGCTGAGCCACCCGGTCGTCCCCAGATTTATAATTTTAAGTTGAATAGGACTTCAGTGAGTTTGTGAACAGCCCTGGAATTTGAAGAGATTTTAAAGATTTGTCGATATTTAACAGTTTAATTCGTTGGACTCATGAGAGTTCAACAAGTCTTCAGGGAGGTTTGTCTTATCAGAAAACGGAAGCACTTAAATACGAAAAATTTGTTTCCTTGTAAATGTCTAAAATGTTGACGTGAATGTAATTGCTCTTCCTCCTTTGGAAAACGATGGTTGCGATTTTAACTTTTTTTAGTGTATTTATTTTGAGAGAGACAGAGAGAGAGCAGGGGAGGGGCAGAGCGAGAGGGAGAGAGAGAATCCCGAGCAGGCTCCGGGCTGTCGGGGCAGAGCGCGACGCGGGGCTCGGACTCACAAAACCGTGAGATCGTGACCTGAGCCGAGACGAAGGGTTGGACGGTTCACTGACTGAGCCACCCGGGCGCCCCCGTGGTTGCGATTTTAAGATCAGAAAAAGAATAGAACGATTTCTCTGTGATCAAGAGCTTAAGGAAGAATGGGGTTTGAAAGTTTATCGGGGGCAAGATCCCTGGGAAGCAAGAGGGACTTGGGGGCCAGCGGGCAGGAGACAGGTTTCCTGAGTCGGGGAAGCTGGCGGCAGGTGCCTGCGCCCGGAACCAGGTTGCTTCTGGCTCCCTGGACTGCAGGCCGTGGCTGACCCTTCCCTTGCCAGCCTGTCCTGGGCTTCCGTCCGCCCAGAGGTCAAATGAATGGGTCCAGTGACGCAGCTCAGACCCCAGCAATGCCGGTGCAGCCGAGCCTCCCTGCCAGGCGAGGGACAGGGGTCTGGGATCGGACGGAGCCCCAGCCGGGGATTTGTTCCCCATTGGGAGGACTGTCCTGCCCGTGACAGCCGTGGCCGCAGAGCCACAGCAGAAGGGCAGTTCTGCGGTCTCGGTATTGATTTCCTGCATTGCCAAAATGGCCTAGTGTTTCAGTGGCGTCCACGTTTCCTTTAGCAAAATCAAAGAAGTGCAATATTTTCCGCGTTCGAGGGATACAAACGACGCATGTTGCAAAAGCGAGCAGAAAATGTAAGTTTGCAGAACCATACCCATCCCACATACGCCGTTATCGTAAAATTCCGTATTAGCAGATGCCTTGGTTCCCCCCCAAAAGTATTGCAGACAACAGTGAAACGTCATGTGATAAAAGGAAAGCTCTTTCTGAGACTCGACATTTTAGCAAATAGTGAGGATGTTCTGATGAAATATTTGTCTCTGACCCCGATGTCATCCGCATCGGTTAGCTACAGCCGCGGAACAAGCCACCCCAGGGTCTTAAACCACTCAGTGCTGGTAATTGTTCACATGTCCTTGGTCAGCAGCGGGTCAGGGACGGTCTTCCCGTGTCGGGGGGCTGGCCGTGGGCTGGGGCGGCTGGGGTCTCACCTGTGACGGGCCGGCTTGAGTTCGTTCGGAGAGAAAACACGAAACGCCGGACCCTTGGAGCCGCGCGCTGCCGTGTTCCGTGGGTCGGCCCGGATTCAGAGATCTCCCCCGTCCCTTCCTGCAGGGCGCGTGCAACACTGCCGTGCAAACGACGCGAAGGAGGCGAGGGGCGAAGGATCGTTCCCTGCTGTGCTGTCACTCTGGAATTGAGATGCTCTTTCTAACTAATTTTTTAAGGGACTGACTGCCCTTTTTGTCCCCGTAGCAGGCTGTTCCCGTCCTAACACGGTGATAAACTTCTCATCCCCCTACCAGCAAGCACACCCTTCATCTTTCTGGAAACCCTTTGGACGGGGGCTGGAAAGGCTCCTGCACGGAAGCTTTAGAAGCGGCAGGTGGGACGGGCCGCCTTGGCCTCCGGGCAGCTCCGTGCGGGTTTTGTCTGACGATGATGATGTCAAAGTCTGAGCCGACGATCTCAAAGATGAGCTCTGGATTTTTGAAACATACTGGCACCGTGGCCGCACACGAGCACATCTTCCAGGGTCTTGTCCTTAAAAATAGTGTGGTGTTATGGGATGCCAGGATTGTGGGATGTCCTGGAAAGTAGGGTTGGCTTGCTTGGGCTGAGCCCGTGGGTCCACGAAGCCCCCGCCCTGCGGGATGTTGCCCCCCGGAGAAGCCCCGTCCAGTGCCTTCCCACGGCCCCCGGGACAAGGCCCATACTCCCCACGGAGGCCCCGCGGCCTGCTGTGGCGGCTCTGACCTTGATCCCACGACACCGGGTTGTGCCGGAATCATCTGAATGCCTTTTATTCTTGGGCTCAAACGGAACGACCTCCTCCCTCTCATCTGGGCTGGTGGGGGCCTCAGGGCCCGGGGCCTCTGGGACTTCCCTCCCTTGGAGGTGGTGCGGGGGCCCCCTGCTGCCTCCAGGCCCTTCGTGAGCGGGGCGAGGGCCGTGGGCCTGGGCTGGGGCCACACTCGCTGCTGCCCCCGTGCTCCGACCGGCCCTGGGGTGCTGGTGGGGCTCTGACCGCCACAGAGACCCAGGCCCACCCACAGCCTCTCTCTGCGGCCCTCCCTCCTGGGGGTGCTCTGGGAATGCAGGCACCTGGGTGCAGGGCGCCCCCGACTCGGGCCTGCCCCCACCAGGCTCCGCAGCTCCCACCCCGCCCCGTGAGCCCCCTTCCTGCCTCCTCCCCAGGACGCCCCCAGCTTCTCAGAGTATCACAGATACGAAAGCTCTTTGCGCACGTAGGTGCATATACACGTGGTCGCACACGTGCAAAACAGCGCGCGTGTGGGCGTGTGCCCCAGGCACTCAGTAACGCCAGCGCCTGCCCAGCCCTGACTACGTGCCGGCACGCTTGCCCGACCCTGCCGTGTGCCTCCGAGGGGCTGTGCCCGCCCCGCTGGGACAGACGGGGAGAGCTAGCTTCAGGGTGTCCCCGAGGCCCTGTGCCTAACTTGATACTCTCTCTGCAGAGCGGACCCCACGCTGAGAAGCTTCAGGCCCCGCGAGCCCTGCGCCTCCCCTGCCCCCATCTCCCGGCGGAGGAGCTGAGGCCCAGAGGAGCCCGGGAATGGGGAGCGGTGTGGGTCACAAGTGGAGGCTGCACCGTGCTATCCTCTGACATCGACATCTCCCTGGAGGGCAGGCCCTCTGGCTGGAACCGGGGGCTGGGGGATGGCGGGCGGTCAGGGGGCCGGGACCCCTGCAGGGTGGTGACCCCCTGCTCCCAGTGAGCCGGGCCTCTGGGAGGGGCCAAGGCGAGCTCAGTCTTGGATTCTGGGTCTGGCCCAGCTCCAGCCGGCTTCCTGCCCCAGCCCCCCCAGGCCCCCAGGCCCCCAGGAGCGACGGGCCGGTGGACAGAAATGTCCCAGCTTTCGCCGTCAGGGCAGATAAACAGTCAGCCCGCTGTTTATTCCTGCTGAGCCCGCCAGGCCCCTCTCTCTGGAGCCAGGGGAGCCGCTTACGACGGTGATGAGAGAAGCCCTTCATCTGCCTGGGCCGCGAGTGCCGCTGCGCCCGGGGGGCCGGGGGGTGGTGGCGGGGAGGGCCCGGGAAGCTGTAACCTGTGAGCCAGGCCCAGGGGGGCCGGGATGGTGCCGAGGCCTCCGGTGGCCTCTCGGGGCAGGGGCCGGGCGTCGGGGCGTGGGCGCTGGGCTCCGGTGGGGTCAGGCCTTGAGCTGATGGAGGGTGGGCAGGGCGGGGAGCCAGGCTTCAGGGAGGGGCTCAGCCCCGTGCAGGGAGGGGCCCTGGGGTCTGGCCCAACCCCAGATGCCTGGCAGCTGGCGCCTCTCACTCACCGCCCCTCCTGGCCTCCTGCCCCCAGTCGTTCTGGGAGGAAGTCTTGTGGGGTGGGAGGGCAGCGGCCGGGCCCCAGCCCCTCCTGTCCTGGGCCCCACCCTCTAGGGCAGCCCAGTCAAGGTCAAGGCGGCCCCAGCCCCAGGCAGCCTGCAGAGGGAACACTCCAGGACGGGCTGGAGGGCGTCCCGTGCCTCCGTGTCTCCGTCTGGGCAGTGGGGGAGGGTGGCCTGACCGTCTTTAGGCTGGCTGTCCCCCCAGGGTGGGCAGTGACCTCTGGAGAGACAGGGCTCTTACCCCAGCACGGCCTCACCTACGGATCACTGTCCGTGCCTGGGCCTCAGTTTCCTTCCTGAAGAAACAGTTTCATGGTATCTGCTCTGAGCCCACAGGGGATCAGGGAGCCTGCCGTCTGGGGCGGCCCGGCACCTGCCGACTCACAGCGCGTGCTCAGCGGATGCTGGCTCCGCCCTGGGGCCAGGCCTGCAGCCCCGACTGAGTGGAGGGCGTCTGCCTTCTCGGCCCCCACGGCCCCCCACCATCCAAGGCCTGTGGCCCCAGGATCCCGAGCCATCCTGGAGGCTGCCTCCTGGGATTACCTCCTGAGGTCATTGCACGTAGGCGCCAGCAGAGGGAGGCCGCGCTCCACGCAGAGCCGGGCCTTTTGCAGGAGAGGCTCCCTCCCAGGTGCCTTCAGGAAGCAGGGAGGCTGGGCCCTCAGGCTCACAAAGGCCGGGGGGGGGGGGGGGGGGGGGGGGGGGGGGAGGGGGGGGGAGGGGGGGGTGCGTGCAGGGAGGTCCAGGGATGGAGAGGCGGTCCTGACTATTAACACCCACAGAGACGGGTTTTCTGCCCTGTCTCGTTCCGATCACACGGGTGTCTTTGCAGGAACCAGAGTTCCACAGTTGGGGCCCGCATCGCTCCTGGCTGGGAGCTCAGAGCAGGCAGAGCCCGGGAGGTGGCCCCGCAGAGCGGGCACTGGGCCGGGCACATCAGTCTTGAGAAGCTGGAGCCCTGTGAGGCACAAGAGTCTATGCGAAGGGCAGGGGCCCCGAGGCCTCAGGGACACCGGTGCAGGGCCTCGAGGGAGGGACAGCCCCCTGCCCACGTACGGCCGAGGCTGAAGCAAGCCTCCCTTAGAAGCCGGCAGGGACGCCTTGCGGAGAGCGAGCCTGAGCGCCCCTGTCCACCGCTGATGGGGTCGGGCCGGGACGGCGCTCGAGGAGAGCACTATGGCAGCGGCCTTAGAAACGTCTGGAACCAGTAGGTCTGTGTGGGATCCACGCAGAGGACGTGACGTGAAGCGTCGTGAGTGCGGGGGACCCAGATGTTCGTCACAGTGGCGTTTATGACGCCAGATACGTTTGACACGGGACAGTTGCTGTGGGGCCCGAACACGAACCCTCTGCAGCTAACAAAGAAGAAACAAAACAGGGCATCTGTATTAGCTCCCGGCGGCTGCTGTAACAAATTACCTCCAACTTAGTGGCTAAAAACAACGCTAATTTGTTGTGTTAGCCTTCTGGGGGCCAGAGTCCTAACATCAAGGGACAGGCAGGGCTATGTTCCTTCTGGAGGCTCCGGGCGAGAGCCGTCTGTTTCAACGTGTCTGTTTCCAGCCTTTTCTGTCTCAACATTGAGATTAAGTGCAAATCACACATCCTAGCAGAGAGGGAAGCCAGAGCCTGGGAGGGCCCGGTGGGCTAGCCTCGGGCCTGGGGCCGCCCTGAGAGCTCCCACCACGGTGAGCCCCGAACTGAGGCTCCCCAGGCCTGTGGCCGGGTCTCTGAAGTCGGCGTGGTCTGCTCTGCCCGGGAGCATCTTGGGTCACAGGGAGGGCAAGGGAGGGCCAGCTGGGCGCCTGGGACAGGGAGCTGGAGCCTGTCCCTCTGAGCCCGTGGCTCCGTGCAGCTCAGCCCTCCCCGGGAAGCTCAGGCCAGGGGCCAGCCGAGCACACGCCTGGTGGGGCCTCCTGGGTCCAGGGTCTTGACAGCGGGGGACACGCTGATGGTCACCTGCTTCTATTCCGTTGAGCCTCTGTGCTGGGGCAGCCCTCGGAGGCTGAGTGTGGGGGGGACCAAGGGCTTGTGCGCCAGTGACCCTGGGACCTGGGGTCAGAGGCTGCACGCGGGAGTGAGGGTCGGAGGTCAGGCTGCTGGACTTGGCCTGACGGAGACCCCAGCCAAGGGGTGGGACCTCTCCAGCCTCGGTGACTATTGGCAAAATAAAGCCTGTGGTTCCTGAGCAGAACTCAAGACAGACGTGGGACCGGGCTGCCCCACTCGGGACCTGGGGGTCACCATGGAGACCCTCCCTCGCTGCTCCCTGGTTTCCCTGCAACAAAGCTGAGCTCCTTTTCTTGGAAAAAGGAACGGAAGCAAAAGCAAAGACAAAACTTGCCTCTGAATCCTCAGCGCTGTTGGAGGAACAAATCAGGGTTTGACGAGGCCGGGGACGCACGTCCACGTCGCGGGATGAGTGGGGACCACACGGCCACAGGGAGGAGGCGGGATAGTGGCTTCTCTCTGATTCCCTCGGGGGCCCTGTGCTCACACACGCGGGGTTCCAGGTCCCCACGGCAAAGCAGGTGCCACACAGTCCCTCTAAATCATGTTCCCTGCTTACCCGCCCCTATTCTACCGGAATTACTGACGATTTCCACGGGGATCTGGAAGGAGAAAGAAGGAAGAAAACGAGGGCAGGGGAGGGACACATCCCCCAGGGTGTGCTCGGCTGGGCAGCCGAGAGCACTGAGGTGCGGGTGGGGGTCACCGATGTCACCCTGTGGGGTGGGTCATCGGGGCCGGAATCCCAGAAACAGGAGCTTCTTGTTGATGGCAGGCTGGTCCCTGTCCCCACTCCCCTGGCCACCCTGGACCCCGCTCGGGAACCTGGTGGCCGGATGAGGCCGTCACAGGGGCCCTGGTCTAACCAGCAGCACGTGCGCGGCCCGGGCTCCGGCTTCCTGCACATCACACGTGCGCCCCGAGGACGGGCATTTGGCAATGAACAACTTGGCCGCTTTCCCCACGTGCCTGCCGTGGGGGCCCCACCCCACAGCGAGGGTCTTGGCATTGGAGTTTGCCAGACACAGCCAGGCGGGCGTGGTGGCCGCCCGTTGGCGGTATGCGCCCAAATTCGGGTGGAAATCCGGGGCTGGGAGCAACCGTGTGGACAGAGAGGTGCCCGCGTGCGGGAGCCATTAACCGCCAGGTAACAGATTTGATTAATTTTGTGCCTGGAGGGTTTTTTTTTTTTTTTCTTTTCCCAAAGAATCAGAGAAAACAAAATATTTTTCTAATTAAATAAATCTACGGTGCACGCTAATGGGGCCCGTCTGTGGGCTTGTGACAGGGCAGGGGGAGACGTGGAATAATGATTTTATTTTTTCATTAAATAGAATTATAGGCAGTTACTCAAAGCAACGCTGAGCCTAATTGAAAGAAACCCATTTCTTCTTAATTTACTTTCACGGTTTTGGATGATAAAAGAGCGTGCTCGTTGGAAAATTAAATAAAAAACACAACACAAGGAAAGGGGTTTCCGTAGGCGCGTTATTTTCTCCTTCGAGATTTGAGGAGCGGTCACTAGGCTCAGGCGGGAAAGAGGACGCCAGGCCGTGGGGGTTGTGTCCGGGGCTCCGGGGGGCCGGGCAAGGACAGCAGCAGCCAGCCGGGGTCTCCCGTCCGTGCAACACGCGGCGTGCACAGCCCCACAGGGTGCAGACAGCGCCGAGTCTGTCCCAGACCCTCCCCTCTCACTTCCGTGGGGTCTAGACGGCCCTGCAGAAAGGGTCTCTGCTCACCGGAATCATCGGGAAGGCTGCCGGCCCGGAAGCTCGGGGCCGTCAAGACGGTTCATCAGAGTCTGTGCCCCTGGGGTCAGAGCCCTGCGTGCCAGTCCTCCAGGAGGGGTCCCGCCCCCTCCCAGGTTTGTGCTGTGGTCTCTGACCAGGGGCCTCCAGCGTCCTCTCTGGGCATCCATCAAGTCCGCCATCCTCCCGATGCCCGAAGCTCTGTTTCTTCCAGGAAGCCCTCCCTGACCAGCCCCCTCCTTCGCACATCCCACTCCCTGCGTCCAGCTCTGGGCGTGAGTGAGGGCCCAGTATTTACTGAGCTCCTACGGTGCGCCGGGGAGGCCTAGGAGATCCCGGCGGGGGGGCGGGGGGGACCACAGCGCAGCCTGCCTCGGTGGCCACGACGCCAGGAATGGGTGGCCGCGTGTAGATGTTGAGCCTCTGAGACGGAGCTAGTGTGACTCGGGAGCTGAATTTTCAGTTTTATTTATTTTCATTAATCTAAGTTGAAATTGTCGCTCTGGCTGGTGGCTGCCATATTGCACAGGAGTCTTTGAAATTCTGGTGACGTCCTCGCGTGTAAGAGTCTTCAACACAGAGAGAGGAGGCCTCTGTGCCTCCATAATACACACGCTGTCCTCAGTTTTGGGGGAAAATAGCATTTCTTGGGTGAGAGATAAATTCAACCAGACAAGCATGGGGACATTTATTTTTATTCTATTAAAAAAAATTTGTTTTAACCATTTATTCATTTTTGAGAGACAGAGCGTGAGCGGGGGAGGGGCCGAGAGAGAGGGAGACACAGAATCGGAAGCCGGCTCCAGGCTCCGAGCCGTCAGCACAGAGCCGGACGCGGGGCTCGAACTCACGAACCTCGAGATCATGACCTGAGCCGAAGTCGGATGTTTGACCAACTGAATCACCCGGGCGCCCTCGATTTTTATTTTTAATCGAAAAATTTTAACATAATATAAAGCTCAGAGTGCACAACGGCGTCTGGGACGAATCAAGGTCCCCCCGCCCGGCTGCCAGCCGCCCCCACTCCTGGGGGTTCCTCTTTATCCCTGAGAGTCGCAGTGAAGGGGTGGGGGTCCCCACGGGGGTCAGGCACCTGCTGCAGCTGCTGAGTTTCCTGTGACCAAAGAGCAGTCACGTCGTCAGCTAACACCCCCGTCCACGTGTGCCCGTGACCCCCGTGGGCGGACTCCCAGGAGGGGGACACAGACCAAGGCCTCAGGGGGTTTCTCTGTGCATTCCTGGGCGTGTGCCCCCGTTCTCTCTGCCTCTGAGCTGCTGGGCTGTGGGGTCCCCACCAGGGCTGATGGAGGCCACGGGCTGTCCCGCAGTGGAGAGCTGCTGGGGGGATCCCCGGGCTCCCTGCCCCACCCTCCTGGGAACGTGACACCGAGGGTGCCCTCCTCTGCCCCCCAGCTTTCCCGACCCCTCTTGGCTCCACCTTGACGGCCTCGGCTCTCAGGACCCTCCCGGCTGGGAGCGGGCCGGCCGCCCCCCCCACCCCCGGTGGGGTCTCCACCTGTCTGTGCGCTGTGGCCGAGTGGTCACCTCCGGGTGAGGTCACTCCCCGTGGGGCCACTTTGCCGGGAGGATGTTTCCATTCACCGTTTCTGCTACTTTTTTTACACTAACTGCTTCCCAGGGAGGGCCCGGTGGCCGCACATAATGGTTCCCGTCTGCAAGGCTTCCAGGCGGCTTGTCATTGGCTGGGCCCCGAATCCTCTCCAGAGGAGCCAGGATGAGCCACTCCTGTCCCCCGGGGAGGCTTAGCTCCCAGGGGCACCGGGCGGGGGGGATTCCTCATTGTAGCCACTTCTCCTTGCTTTCTCGGGACCTGGGCCCAAAGGGGTCTGCCTGGTTCGGAGTGGTCTTCCGGGCTCACTTATTAAACACCTGCTGTATGCCAGGCCTGTGCCGGCCCCCGAGGCCTGGGGTTGGGCGCATGAGCTCCGCCGAGCGCCGGGCTGTGTGTGACACCTGCGTTCTTTCCCAGGGGACCGAGGACCCCAGGCTGCCCCACCTGCGCTGCGTCTGGGGTGTCAGCCGCCTGGCCAGGTTTCCTTCAAGTGTCACTGATCACCCCTGGCTGCCTGGGTCGGGGGCGGCTGGTCGGCGGCGTCTTCGTGGGCCGGAGAGTGAGCCCCAGCGGCCGGCATCCACCCTCTGAGTCGCCGCTTCTCACCCTGCGGGGCCCTTGCGTGTTCGAGCACGGGTGCCGTTGGGACCCCCGCCCCGGGGCCTGCCCCTGGGTCACCAGGCCTTTCCATTACCTGCGGCTTCTTCCCAAAATGTGCGTTAATGCTCCCCGCCCCACGGCATGCACCCGTCAGCGTCCGCAGAAGGAAACGGGGCTGTGTCGGGTGGGGTGGGCTGGGGGTCCCGGGTCAAGGAGGGGGACGCATGGGCGGGGCTGGGCGGGAGCAGGTGCCCCCAATGGGTGTGGGGAGCCCGGAGGCAGGAGGGAGCCTTTGGGTTTGTGGACGGACGCGTGGAGTTGTCTGGACGGCACTGGGCTGACGAGCCTCTGTGCCTCATTGGTCTGCGCCCCAATGGCTCTGCCCTGGGTGCAGGGAGGGAGGGAACCGGGTGCTTGGCAGTGCCTTCCCCTCCCAGACCCCTCTTCCGCGGCCCCGCTGCCCACCCTGCCCTCTGGCCGTGAAGCCCATGGAAGGGGCAGCGGAGAAGTGTCCGAGGGGCCCGAGAGGGCTGGCCAGGCCTCCTTCATCCACAGAGAGCTGAGGAGGGGTGTCTGGCCTCCCCTCAGCCCGGGGAAGGTGGCCAGGGTCGGGCAGAGAGGTGCAGGGGGCTGAGCGGGAAGCACCCTCTTTGGGGGTCTCGGGGCCTCCGCATCACCCTCCGGTCCTCCCTGGTGGCCTCCGAGCCCCTGGGTGGAAGCTGGCACCACAGGGCGGTCACGGCGAGGCCCGCCAGCCAGCCACGGAGGCGCGCCCGGGGCGTGATGGATGGAGGCGACCGTCCTGCGAGGCCGTGACAAATGTCCCTCTCACTCACAGGCTCTCCTCGGGATCCTCTAATACTCCTCGAAGGTGAAGTCCCATTTTTCCGCTGTAATCACACTATTAAACTTTAATATCCAATATTAATAAAACATTCTCTCCCTAATAGAGCCAGCCGAGGCTGGGGGCGAGCCAGCGGGAAGATGGCCCCTGGGTGACCGTCCTCTGCTCTCTGCCCGCCGGGCCGGGTGTGGGGGCAGCACTGGGGGCGTCCCCTGGCCCCTCTCTCCCCTCACAGCACCAGGCTCCTGCTGGCTTCCGCCAGGCTCTGCATGGGTGAGCAGGGCGGCGGCCTCCGGTGGGGAGTGAGGGGGGGGGTGTCACTGTCATGAGTTCACTTCCGGGGAGGCCCCCTGCACCTCCCCCTCCCAACCCCCGTGCTGTAGCCATGCTGCCCGCTGAGCCGCTGCCCATCGCGGGGCTGCTGAGAATCGTTTGTCCACACTGGGGCTGTCGGGAGAGCGCGGGGACCCCTCGCGTTGGCTGGGACGGACGGTGCAGCCGGGGGCCATCCAGGGACGCGGCATCGATCCCTCTCAGGCCTGTGCGGGGGGAGCCGCCCTCCCGCCATGCCTGCCTGTCTTCCTGACTGCTCACTGCCACCCCCGAACCCCAGTCAGTGTCACCTGTGCCCCCGGGGCCTCCCCAAGATGTGGTGTGTCTGGGGTGACCGGCGGGGGCCTGGGCCACTCAGGAGTCCCCGTGCCTCCAGCAAAAGACAAAGGCCACAGGGGGACCGGGCCTGGACTGCCGTGCCGTGACCTTTGTCCAGCAGAGTCATCACCCCTCCCCCTGCGCCAGGCCAGGAGCCCCGTGGAGCAGCCTCAGTGGGCCCTCAGGAGGCTTCCGAGGAGGCGACTTTACTCCTTTTTCGGGTGGGGACAGAGGGGTCAAGTCTGGGGCTGTGGGGAACCCTCTCCAGGCCCGATCGGTCTCTGCTTCCCCCAAATGCCAGGCCGTCCTGGGCACAGAGAGTGGGGAGGAGGTGGAGGGTCCCCCGGGTCTGCAGGCTGGGGCAGGACCCCAGACCTCAGAGGCTGGAGGTGTTTATAGATGGAGGCTGGCCAGGAAGCAGGGGACAAAGAGGCTTTGCTGGGGGAGGGGCCAGAGCAGGGACAGAAAACCTTCCCTGGAAATCTGGCTGGCTCTCTGGTTGGGGGGGGGAAGGGAGGGAGAGGAGAATGGGGGCTTTGTGCACAGCCCTCTCCCCAAGCCCGGCGCCGCCCCACCCTGGCAGCACGTGGCTCCCACCCTGCATCCCACCACCTGGAGCCTTCCAGAAGCTCGGCGGCTGCCTCCTGGCCCGGCTGTGTGGCTCGGGCGTGAGGCCCGGGGGACCCAGGGATTCTGAGCCAGGGTTTGGAGTCCAGGTTTTAAGGCCAAGCCCCAGGGGGGCCTGAGTGGTGCCTGGGGGAGGGGGACAGAGCAGGAGCTAGTCTGGCTCCTGTGCCCGGGGTGGTGGGCCAGGAGTGTCCCCAAAGAGCCTGTGAGGTCATCTGGAAAAAATCAGCGGGCACATCCAGAACGGATGCAGCGCCCTCAGCCCCTTTCCATGTCCCCCCGGGGTCATGAAAACCAGGGGGAGGTGGTTTCCAGGTCGTTGCTCAGACGCTGTGGTCCCACACCTGGCCCCGCTGTCCCCTCCCAGCCGGCTCGGCCACCTCGGGCCCTGCATACAAAACCCAGTCTCACCACCCCCCGCCCCCGCCCCCAGCGCCCTCCCCCTGTCCCCCGCCAGCCTCTGCCCTGTCTCCTGGGCTTCCTGGAGCCCAGGCCACGGGCCACCGGCAGCTCGGCCACCTTAAGGGGTCTTCAGGCAGTGTGGTGCATCGGACCAAACGGTGGGGAAGCATAAAGTCCACACGCATTCGCTAATATGAGATTGAAGATTAATCATGACTTCCACAGAAATCCCATTATGCAAATAATAATCATTTTCTTCTGCAGGAGCCTCGAGGCCTGCAGGGTCCAGAGATCCAACTCCCCGACCCCCAGGGCATTATCTGTTATGAGACTTTGTCAGATACAGGCACGGAGCCCTAATGCGTTTGCACCTTTTCCAAAGAAAGCTCGGGGACCTCTGGATAAAACCAACCGCGTGCGCGCGCGTGTGCATGCATGTGTGTGTGTGTGTGTGTGTGTGTGTGTGTGTTTCTTTCCCCAGAACAACTGCAAAGCGTTTTCAGATTTAAGTGTAAGATTTTGTTGCTAAAGGCTGAGAAGAAATCAAAGCTGCATACAGTTAAGTCCGCTGCCCTGGCCCCAAGGAGGTCACGGGACAAACCACAAAGCGAACGTAGGCGCCGGCCAAGGAAGGGGCAGAGGGGTGCGCGGGGCGTCCCCGTGTCGGCCTCACTCTGAGCTGGGGCCCGGCTGGCCTCGCTGTCCAGGAGCGCTTCCTGACCTTTGTCGTCGCTGGAGACTCGTGACTCAAGACCCCTTCTGGTCTTACTGCGGAGTTGACGACGACGTGTCTGAAAAGGCCAACGGGGACCACGCTGTGCTAATGAGGTGCTGAGCTCTTTGGCCTGACGCTCAAAGACACACAAAGTCACACGGCATTCAGCTCACCCACACGGGGAGGAACCTGTGGGGAGTGAGGGACGGGACAAAAGTGTATCCACGACCCCAATCACGTAAGTAAACCTGATTCCCGTGATCCTCGGGTGTGGCTTGGTGGACTGAGCACGAGGGGGACAATAGGACAACTTTCTTCCCACCTTCGTTAGTGCACGTTGGGGCACACGTGTGTGCAGCAGGCCGAACGGTGGCCCCGAATGCACTCGAGGAGCTAGCACCCAGACCAGAGTCTCCCCCACCCGGGCCCGTGTCCACTCCCGGTCACACGTCCGCACGCCTCCCCGGAGACTTCCCACGGCACGCACGGGGTTTGCCTCTTTCTGAACTCGACACGCCTGGAGTCACACGCGTGGCCTCTTCTGTGTCTGGCTCCGTCCTGTCAGCGTTGCTGATGACATGAACCCACGACACGCGGGGCTGTGATTTTCTGCCACAGTCTCCCGTCCTGCCTAGAGCACCGTTTGCCATCCCACCGGATGGACGCCAGATTGCGTCCACCCCGGGGCTCCCGCCGACTGCGTTGCGTGAATGCCGTTGTGCGTGCCGACTGGGGCACGTGGGCAGGGTGGTCTTCTCCCCAGTGCTGGGGAAGCCAGACTTCAACTTCAGTCATTTTGGTAGGCAGGTCTCACTGGGAGGTTAATCTGCATTTCCCTGCTGAGCAATGACACTGAGCACCTCCCACCCCCAATTGTTTATAGGATAACTTATGAAATGCCTGTTCAAGTCTGCTCCTTACTCTTTGATTGTTGGACTGTCTTTGGTTCTTGCCGATTTGCAGATGGTCAGTATATATTCTGGGTACGAGTCTGTTACCAGATATATTTGCTTTCGGTCCACGGTTTGCGTTTTAACTTTCTTGTCTTCCGGTCGGTGTTTGCGTATTCTACTTAAGAAGTCTGCCTCCCTCCAAGGTGTGTGGATTTTCTCCTGCGTCACCTTCCGGGAGTTTTGCTGTTTTACGTCTCGTATTTAGATTCGCGTTGTCCTAGGAGCTGATGTGTGTGGGTGCGATGGAGAGATCCGGATTTCTTTTCCATACGGTATCAGGCACCATTTCCCAGAAAGGTTGGACTCCCCCTGCCACACTGCAGTGTGGCCTTTGTCCTACACCAAGGGACCATCTATGTGTAGGTCTGTTTCATGGGCCTCTTTGTCTGTCCTGGTGCCAAGGCCAAGACTGCAGTCCCCTGGCTGTAGCTTCGTAAGAAAGGGTCCTTCCGCTTTGGTCTCCTGTGACATTGTCCTGTCTCTTCCTGATCCTTGCCATTTTCACGGGCACCTCAAGACTGGCTTCTTGCCTCCCACCAGTGAAAGCCTCCTGGAATTTTAAGATGAGCATTGAACCCGTGTATTGATTTGGAGACACTTGGCATCTTTCAATGCTGTATTTTCGGTACACGAACATGGTGTGGTCCCCCATTTATTTAGGCTCTGCATCACTGTGTTTTTGAGAGGAACTGCACATTTTAAATTTATTGTTAAGTATTTGATTTTTTAAATGTTACTGATATCATCTCACTTTGGGTGTTTTTTTTTAATTTTAATTTTTTAAAACATTTTATCTTATTTTTTGAGAGACAGAGAGAGATTTTATCTTATTTTTTTTGAGAGAGAGAGAGAGACAGAGCACAAGCAGGGGAGGGGCAGACACACACACACACACACACACACACACACACACACACATACACAGAATCTGAAGCAGGCTCCAGGCTCCGAGCTGTCAGCACAGAGCCTGATGCGGGACTCGAACTCACAAACCGCAAGATCATGACCTGAGTCGAAGTCAGACGCTGAACCGACTCAGCCTCCAAGGCGCCCCTCAATTTTTCGTTGTCCATCTGATTCCTGGCCAGCATGTGGGAACCCTCACCCCGTCCACTCCCAAACCACTGTAAAAACCCAGACCCGTCTCCTTTCCAAGCCTCTTCAAGTCATTTTCGGACAAGATGAGCCAGCACTGCCCTCTCCCCAGAGCCTCACTGTGGGAGCCATAAACCTTCTCATTTTCTTGGGGGGGGGTATATGTGGTTATCGGTATCAGCATCCGAACCAAATTTTATATGGGATGGGGTGATCGATCTTGTTCCTTGTGTGCGGTGGCTATAACACTGGCATATACGGACATCATTGACTTTCATATATTGACCTCATATCCAGTCACCTACTGAATTTATTTTTTTTAAATTGTTTAATGTTTTTATTTATTTTTGAGACAGAGAGAGACAGAGCATGAGCAGGGGAGGGGCAGAGAGAGAGGGAGACACAGAATCCGAAGCAGGCTCCAGGCTCCGAGCTGGCAGCACAGAGCCCGACATGGGGCTCAAACCCACGAACCGTGAGATGGTGACCTGACCCGAAGTCGGACGCTTAACCGACTGAGCCACCCAGGCGCCCTGCATTTATTTGATCATATAGTAATTTATCTGTGGATAAAACGAACCATTTTAAACATTAGTTTCTCAGGTAATTCCAACCGTGAGATCATGAATGACCTGAGCTGAAATCAAGAGTCAGACACTCAACAGCTACGCCACCCAAGCACTACTCTGCATTCTAGTATCTTTAGTAAACTGGTTTCTAGCTTAATTCCACTGTGATCTATACTTCCAAGAAACTGGAAGCCAATGTCCCCTCATATCTTGTGTCTTGGAAGCCTCATCTTGAGTCACCCTCATCCTGGCCCTCCCTTGACATTTCTGGGGTGTTTTCTGTCTCTGAATATGATAAACTTTGGTTAATATTCCTTGTGTACCTGCGGTTGTTGGATACAGTGGTGCGTATCTGTAAACCAGGTCCTTTCTAATTACATTTCCAAACCATGTTCTTACTGAAATTCTACTTACTGATTCTTTCCGTTTCAGGCTGAGATAGGTGAAAATTTTGCCATTATGGTTATAATTTTGTTCTCTTCTCCCTTTATATCTGTCAACTTTTGCCCTATATGTTTTGAGGTTATATTATTAGGTGCATATAAGTTTAAAATTATTGTGTTTTCCTGAAAAGGTGACCACTCTGCCTTCACTGAGCATCTCCGTGATCTCTAGCACAGCTTCTTGCATTGTTTGACGTTAGTGTATCAAAACTTGAATGTCCTTTTGGCTGGTTTTATAGGGCACAGATTTTTTCCATACTTTTTGTTTCAATTTTTGTATGTCTTTACAGCTAAAGTGTATCACAAGCAGCATATAGTTGTTTTTTTATTTTTATTTTTTTTTAACGTTTATTTATTTTTGAGACAGAGAGAGACAGAGCATGAACAGGGGAGGGGCCGAGAGAGAGGGAGACACAGAATCTGAAACAGGCTCCAGGCTCTGAGCTGTCAGCACAGAGCCCGACGTGGGGCTCGAACTCTCGGACCGCGAGATCGTGACCTGAGCCGAAGTCGGACGCTTAACCGACTGAGCCACCCAGGCGCCCCAGTTGTTGTTTTTTTAAATACACGATGACAGTTTTTATCTTTTAATTGGAACACTTAGTACTTTTACATATAATTAGTGATATTTTGGGGTTTAAATCTATCATGTGACTATGTTGCTTTTCTATTGAAGACATCTTTTTTTCTCTTTCTGTCTTATTTCCTGTTTTCTTCTTTTCTCTCTGTTAACTTGTGAGACACATAGATATTTTCTTCTTCTTTTACTCTTTACCCTAAAAATTAAAACATGCAACTCTGCCATAGTTGATGACTTCTCACTTCTAAGACCGTGGAAGCAGCTTAGAGTATTTTAACTCCATTTATCCCCCCTTGCATTTTGTGCTATTGCTATGATACGTGTTAATCCTAGATATATATAAAACTCCGTAAGACATTATTATTGTTTTAGATAGTCAAGATTCATTTATATTTATTCACCTAGTTATCTTTTCTGTGCATTTAATGGCCTCATGCATTTCATTTCTCCAGTTTGGAACAGTTTTCTTTCTGTCTGAGAACTCTTTTTGATATTTGTGTGTGTGTGTGTGTGTGTGTGTAATGGTGTGTGTGATGTCATGTGTGTGATACTGTGTTTGTGTGTGTGTGTGTGTGTGTGTTGCTGCTACGTCAGTTTTCTTAGTTTTTATTTGTCTGCAAGTGTTGTTTTTGGCTTTCCTTAAAAACAACTTTATTAAGCTTTATTTACACACCACTAAATTCGCAGTGTGAATGAGTTTTAGTGTATTTGCAGGATTATACAACCATTGCCACCACCCCTCGTTCCCCACCCCCACCTCAGGCGACAGCTGGTGTACTGTGTGTGTGTACACATTTGACTTCTTGGGCATCTTGTATCACGACACGGGCCCTTCCGTGTTTGGTGTTTTCAGTAAGGTTTCCGAGGCGTATCCACGTTGGAGCCTGAACTGGTACTTCTATGGCTTAATATCCCACTGTCTGGATCTTCTACATTTTGGTTATCATTCAACGGTTGATGGGCATTTGAACAGTCTCTTCTTTTTGGCTTTTGGGTGTAAGGCCACTATAAATGTTTGCCTGGGCAGTGTTTGTGTGGACATATGTTTTCGTTTCTGCCGGGTGTTCACCTGGCAGTGGAACTGTGGGGTCATACACATGGTCCGTGTTTCACTTTTTAAGGAAGTGTTGGCCTTTACTTGTGAGGTTTGCCCTTGGGTCAGAATTCCAAGTTGGGAGTTATTTTATTTCAGGACCTTAAAGAGAACCCCACGTCGCCTTTGGCTTCTGTTGTTTCTGTCTTACTGCTATTTTGAGGACATTTTTCAGTTCCGAAGTTTCCATTTATTACTTTCCACAGATTCCAAATTTCTGGTGAAACTCTCCATTTTCTGAAAGATGCCTTATTAAGCCTTTTCTGAGGCCTCTAATACACACGTCACCTGTGGGTCTGTTTCTATTGTCTGTGCTCGTTTCTCGCCTTCTGGTTGGCCGTGTGTCTCAGTGTCCTGTGGCTGCTGTTAACAGATTACCTCAAACGGGGGCTTATGAGGACAGGATCTCCTTCTTTTGGAGGCCAGAAGTCCAAAATCAAGGTGCTGGCAGGGTGGCCCTAAGGGGGAGTTCATTGCTTGTCCCCTTCAGCTTCTGGTGGCTCCAGACTTCCCGCCGATCTCTGTTTCCACAGTCATGTGGCCTCCTCATCTTGTTATCGTGCGTCCGGGACCCATACGTTCCAGCGTTTTCTGTTATACGGCAGGAGGATTGGCCTGCCATAAGCCGCAGTGGAAGGGGAGGGGTATCATAACGTATAGTGATTGTCTAATAAAATAAAAATTACTTGAATGCTGAGTATGGAATAGTCATTTCTTTACAGAGTTGAACCACGGTACAAATGATTCAAGTGCCGAAGGTCGATCTTTTTCCTTGTCGTCAATTGTTTGAGAAATGAGCTCCCGACAAGTTATTGAGCATATTCTGGAAGTACAGATGCATTCTGCAGCACAGCACGGAGGGTCACTCGGAAAGCCTCTGGGACTGAAGGGGGTTGGCAGCGACCTCACCCTCCTCCCTCGTCAGACGCACGGTGTGGCCATGAGAGGGGGCTCCGGGGCCTGGAAGCCACGGCCTTTGCTGTGCGACTGACCTACACTTCAGCTTCCTCAGTGATGATGGCCCCGACCTCATGGGGCTCTTGCGGGGAGGAAGCGTGTGTGCGAGGCGTCTGTAGAACAGGGGGCTCGACACCTGGTAAGCACTCCGTAGACGTCTGCCAACAGCTTCGGCAAAATTGAATATCCAGAACTTTCCTTTGGAACCCCAAGTGCAGGCTGAGGACGAATTTCTGATTTGGTGGAAATAAAGACAAAAACCAGGTAAGGCCCTGACTGGTGCCTCCAGCCAGGGCTGTCCTGGGAAAGCACCAGCAATATCCCCCCCACCGGGCCCGGCTCTTGGTGACCATGGCCACGCCCTCCGGCCTCCCCCTTCCACACCCGCTCCACTAATGACTTCACCTCTCACTTATCATTCTACTTTAGCAAGAGTTTTGAGCACTTGAGAGCTTTAAGGTCTAGACATAGGAATTTGTGTCGTGGAGAACAGAGCTGACACCGAGTCCCCAGAGACAGTCCCACGTGGGGCTTGGTTTTCAGCTCACACGGGCCGGTTTCTTTCCAGCCTGAGCTGAGGAGACCCAGATTCTCCGCCATGATGCTTCCAGAAACGTCCAGCGCAGGGAAGCAGCATCTAGGGTCTAATCTCAGAGTTGATTGAGAAGAATCCTTCAACGTTTCTCTTCCTCCTTTTTTTGTTAAATGTGAAGCTGAAGTTTGTGTAATCCTTCTGGACCGGCTGCCTACCCAAGATTAAGGAAAAAAAGCCCGAAACTCTCATGGTTTACCACAGCTCCCGTTCGGTTCTTGTTCATGTCACAGTCCTATGAGATTTGGGGGCTGTCCTGGGTGGGTGTTCCCCGTTGGTGTGTCGGGGACCCGGGCTGATTCCTTCTGCCACATGCGGCCCTTTGCTTCCAGCGCATGGCCCTGAGGAGGGGACAGAGGTACCAACCCCTCTTAATGACCTCATACCACTTGGGTTTCTGTTGGCGGGACCCGGTCATGTGACCACGCTGTCCGTGTGCTGGGAGATGGCGGTCACGGGATGGGATGCTTGGGGATGAGCGATGGTTTCTGCCGCCGTTTGGTTTGAGCTTTTTAACACGGAAAGAGCTGCTGTGCTGGCTTTGGTGATGTACACGTGCGGCAGTGAGGAGGGGAGAGGGCAAGTCTCCAGGTTCCGGAAGAAGGAGAAAAACCATGATCGTTGAGGTATGGGCTGACCTGGGGGTGTCTGGGGGGCTCAGTTGATCGCGCGTCCGACTTCGGCTCAGGTCGTGATCTCACGGTTCGTAGGTTCGAGCCCCGCATCGGGCTCTGTGCTGACAGCTCAGAGCCTGGAGCCTGCTTCGGATTCTGTGTCTCCCTCCCTCTCTGTCCCTCCCCTACTCGTGCTCTGTCTGTCTCTCTCTCTCAAAAATAAACATTTAAAACAATTAAAAAAGGGCGCCTGGGTGGCTCAGTCGGTTGAGTGTCCGACTTTGGCTCAGTTCATAATCTTGCAGTCTGTGAGTTCGAGCCCCACGTTGGGCTCTGTGCTGATGGCTCAGAGCCTGGAGCCTGCTTCGGATTCTGTGTCTCCCTCTCTCTCTGCCCCTCCCCTGCTCGTGCTCTGTCTGTCTCTCTCTCAAAAATAAATAAACACACACACAAAAAAAGATATGGGCTGAACTGTGACCACCACCCCATATTCAGGATTTGGAGTCCTAATCCCCAGCACCTCTGGATGTGACTGTGTTTGGAGGCCGGGTCTTTACAGGGGTCATGAAGTTAGAATGAGGTCACGAGGGTGGGTCCTAATCCAAGAGGACAGGTGTCCTTATATGGAGGGGGGATGGGGACACAGACACGAATGGAGGGATGACCACGTGAGGACACGGGGACAGGACGGCCGTCCACCCGCCAGAGAGAGAGGCTTGGGAGGACACGGCCCTGCCGACCCCTGGGCCTCGGACCTCCAGCCTCCAGACTGTGAGGGAATCAATGTCCGAGAACTTTGCCGTGGAGCTAGCGGGCTGGTAACACACGTCAGAGACGTGGTCGAGCTGTCAGAACGCACGTCCTCAGTGGCAAAAATCATGCAATACGTGTCAGGCTTCGGTCTGCTCTACAACTGGAAAAGCACCTAGACGTGGCTCTTTAGGGGAGACCTTAAGCAGAAGATCCACAAGATCCCACCGCTGTGGCTCCTGAAGCCCACCATCTCCTGCAGAGGCTCCTGCAGCCTGTGCCCCTGACATCTGGGGCGTCGCAGCTCTGCGACGGTTGTGACGAAGCAGGTGGGCGGTCGCGGGCGTTTTCACATTTGCCCGGGGCAGAGACATCGCCCCAGCTGCCGCGTGGTCCTCCCTCCCCAGCCGCCCGGTTCCCCTCCTGGGGCGCCCGCGGAGCAAGTCTGGGCTTCCCCGGGACAAGGCTCACCATGTCTGCCAAATGCTGCCATTGTGTTTGCACACGGAGGCCGTGGGCGTCGTCGTTCATTTACGGGCAGACGCGTTCGGTGACCCCATGGTGCTCTGTTTCAGACGCCGTGGGGTCCGAGGTGCTGCCCTTTGCCCCGTGTGTCAGGCGTGGAGAAGGCGTCTCTCCATCTGTGGGGCCCTCTCCTGTCCGCGGGGCCGAGCCGTGCCCACGGGTGGCTCGCAAGCTGGGGGGGGGGCGGTGGTCCGACGTGGACAGGGTGGACTGTCATGCCGATCTCATCCCTGGAAGCTGCCACGTCCCACGAAGCAGCCTCGTGGGAGCCCTGGCCGGGGGCCCAGAGAACGGTCTCAACAGGCCGTTGCGGAGAGGAGGAAGGCCCATGGGCCACCCAGCTTCTCTGGGGACGACGCCCATGGTGTGTGCCTAGATCGTCACATTTTCTTTATCCAGAGGCCCAGGGGCTTTTTTTTTTTTTTTTTTTTTTTAGTGTTTATTTACTTTTTGGAGGGGGGGGAGGGGGGCAGAAAAGAAAGGGAGACACAGAATCCCAATGGGCTCCAGGCTCTGAGCTGTCAGCACAGATCCCAACGCGGGGCTCGAATCCACGAACTGTGAGATCATGACCTGAGCCGAAGTCAGACACTGAACCGACCGAGCCCCCCCCCCCCCCCAGGCGCCCTGAGGCCCAGGGGCTTAACATCTGAGTTGCCCATTCAGAGATCCAAGGGCCCCGGGGAGTTTAGTCCCCTTGCCGTGGTGCACGTGGGCAGAAGACAGGCGTTTCTTTCCATCTTTTTTATTTTTAAAATTTTAGATCACTTCGTGGAAGCATAGCTTGCGTGTGATAAGAGGCACCCGCCGGACCGCATGTTATTAGGATCGCTGGTGCAAAACGAAAGAAAGCAAGCACGGGGGGGGACGTGGGGAACTGGACGTCGCACGCCTGTGCCGCGGGAACGTGGCCTGGCGCAGCCGCCGCGCTGAACAGCGTGGCGGCTCCTCGAAAACTTAAACACGCAATTACCGCGTGAGCCAGCCCTTCTGCCTCTGGGTGCCTCCTCAGAGGCTTCAAAGCTGGGACTCGAACAGGTGTCTGCACACGCCCATGTTCGCACAGTCTTGTGTACAAGAGCTACGACGCGGGAGCCGCGGAAGTGGCCGCCGACGAGTGGATGGACGCACCAGCGTGGGCCGTCCGGACGACCGTGCGTGACTTGTCCCCGAACGGGAAGGAAATTGTGACGCGGGCCGCGACGCGGACGGACCTTGAGGACGTCGCACGGAGTGAAGTCAGCCCGTCACAGAAAGACAAATCCTGCCCGATCCTACTCTTATGAGGCCCCCGGAGGCAGCGAATTCACGGAAACAGAAAGAAGAGAGGGCGCCAGGGCTGGGGGAGGGGGTGCAGGTTAGCGCTGAATGGGGACGGAACTGTAGCTTGGGAAGACGGAAAGTTCTGGAGGCGAATCGTGGTGACGGTTGCACAACCAGGCGTGTGTGTTTAATGACACCGAGCTGTATACCGAGTGGTTAAAAGAGTGTGTTTTACGTCGCGTATGTTTGACCGCCATTAGAAAACGTACCCAGTTAAAGTGTCCGGTTGGGTGAGTTTCGGCAAATGTGTAATCCATCGTGTAACCACCTCCCAGAGCAAGTCAGGATGCCCTGCCACCCCCTGGAAAGCTCTCCCCTCTCCTTTGCAGGCAACCCCCCCCTCAGCCTCCACCCCCGGCAAGCCTGGGTCTGATTCCTAGCACTACGGATACGATCGGAGTGTAGAATACGGCTACGTCCTCCTCTGGCCTGGCTCCTTTCTCTCAGCATATTTGTTTTGGGAACATCCATGCGGTCCCTTCTCTACTGCTGGGCAGTATTCTGAGTAGGACCCCTCCATGGTATTCATCCCATGTATCCGTCGTATGTATCGATAGTATATCCATCGATGCCCCGTGATATATCGATATTATATCTGTCGATGCCCCCGTTACATATTAATACCTTATTGTAACCCCACGTATCAACCGTATATATTAACACATTGTAACCATCACATGTACCCATTACATATTGACACATTTGTACCAATCACATCCGTCCATCAGTGCATTATAATTATCGTCCAAACCTTTGTGATACATCGTCCGTGCATCGTACCTGGAGCACACACGCATATGCTGTATCTTCCAGCTCACCTACTGTGTGTATCGATACATTATATCCATCACAGTTGGCCCTTGAACCAGGCAGGCGTTAGGGGCGCCAACCGTCCCACAGAGGTGAAAATCTGTGTGACTTTGGACTCCCTCCAAACTTAACTAACAGCCTACTGTTGACAGGCAGCCTTACCGGTAACACAGTCGGTTAACATCTATCTTGCGTGTGATGCGTATCGTATAATCTCACAGGAAAGTCAGCTAGAGGAAGGAAGACGTTACTGAGGAAATCACAAGGAAGGGAAAATACATTTCTGGCATTGCACTGTATTTATAGGAAAAAATCAGCATTTAAGGGGACCCGCACGGTTCAAGCCCGCGTCGGTCGGGGTCGGCCGTGCAGGGCGGAACTCTGGGGGTCCCCCGTGCCCCCCGCGATGGACTCTTGGGTGGCTCGCACCGTGGGGTTCCCACGAATACAGTTGCTTGGGGGCATTCACTGACACATCCCTGGGTGGACAGGCGTTTCCGTTTCTGGGGTAAATGCCTAGAGGCAGGATAGCTGGGTCTATGGTGAGTTTAGGTTTTTCCAGAAAGGCTGTGCCATGCTGCGCTCAGTCCCAGTGGCCCCCTACCCTCCTCAGTACTGGGCATCCCCAGGCTCTTTGAGTTGAGCCGGCCTGACGTCATTGTATTTCCCCGTATTTTTTTCCTCGTGCTTTGGAGCAGGATCTCTGCGGCCTCCTGCTTTTCTTTATCTGCCCCCCCGCCCCCCACCACTGCCACCGCCCCTCCAGGCCTGGAAGGTTCTGGCTTGGGTGGAGGTATCTGCTCGATGCCAGAGGTCCGGGGGCTGTGAGGCCGGGATCTGGTCCTGCTGTCCGGGGCTCACGCCCTGCTGGGAGCTGGGACTTCGCACTGGTTCTCAAGGGGCTGCCCGGAGGAGGCGGGGATGATGCTGAGCCCGGAGGCCTCAGAGGCCTCTGACAGACATAGCGGGAGGGGGGCGACTTCCTTGGATGGTGCACCTCCCACTCGGGCCCGGGGCTGACATTCTCTGACCCAGCCTTTGACTTTCCCGGCTGGGAGGGACAGCTTCACGTCACAGGTTGGGGGTGGGGGGCCAGGCCGGGAGCGGCCAGCACGCGGGCTTCTGGGAGGGGCCGTGTGCGTGTGGGGAGCACGTGCAGTCAGCTCACGGGGTCTGGGGTCCAGGGCCCGCGGGGGCAGCACCATGAGCACCTGAGAGCCAGCGAGGAGGGTCTCCGTGACGGCGTGTCGCCTGGCCGGGACTCACCCCCGTGGCTGCCCCACAGCTCCGTCCGGGAGCCAGAACTTCGAGGCGCTGACCCACAGCCGCCTCCTGTGACCCAGGCCTCTGCGTCCTGCCTCAGGGGGACAGAGGTGTGTCGAGTCTCTGGGGGGCGTGCGTGGCGGGAGGGCTCCACTCAGCGGCGTCTAGGTTGGGACTCTCCAGTGGAGAGTCCCCCCCTCCCCCCCACGTGGGCTGTTCTGGAAATGCTGTGTCGCTGGCTAGTGTGCATGGTGGGCGGAGATGAGTGGTTCACGCGTCTCTCGCTTTAAGCCCCAAACTCTGCAAGCAGGCCATGAGTCCAGGCCGGGAGAGGCAGGCCCTTGCCAGAGGCCCTGCAAAGTGGCAGGAGGCGCTTGGCGACCAGACCCGCGTCTTGGGGTCCGGCTGAGCCTGGGCCCCAGCTGGTGGGGGACAGGTGGGGCCCGTCTCTCCTGGCCTCCTCCCTGCCTGGTCACCGGCAGTGTGGCCTTGGCCTGGTTTTTCTGCCCTAGTCCCCGAGTTCGGGGGCTTAAAACACACCCCCCTTTCTTCAAGGAGTGATCGTTTCAGTTTCTGTCTAAAAGAATTGATCGGAGACATCGCCACTGCCAGATGGGGGTCTGACTGGCCACAACAGCCAGCGTGCCCCCGGCGGTGATGGGGTTCCTGCCCCAAGCGCGGAAACCTGACGTTCTCCGCAGCCTGGAAATGTCGGATTTCCGTTTGGCCTGTGGCGGCACCGAGGCCAGCTCCGGCCCCCCCCCCCCAAATCTCTCGCGCTGAGCCGCCCTCGTCGGGGGCCCCCCGGGGCCGCACGGCGTCGGCAGCGGGGACTCCTGCCCCGTGGGGCGGCCCGGCTCCCCTTCTTCTCCCCTCCGCCCTCCAGAAGCTTCCAGACCCCCCCCGGACCCTGGCCCGTGGGCTGCCAGCAGGAGACCCCGGGCCCCTGGCCAGCACCCTCCGCCCCCCCCCTCCGCCCGCCGAGCTCACCGGTTCTGAGCTATCATGCCCTCTATCGCCTTTGTGAGAAATGTAATCCATAAAATGCTTTCGTGGTAACCTTATCCACGGCAGCCAGCGATAGCATCTCGCGGCCCCGTGACAGGCAGGAACTCGCAAGCATGGAGTTAATAATGCAGACTTTCAAAAAAGGAGGCTGGCAGAGGGAGACGCGGCCGGGAATAAAAGGGGCCGGTGTGGCCGTAATTGGGACCATGTGAACTTCCTCCGAGGGGGATTAGGGGGAAGAGACAGGCCTTGCCCGCGAAGATTAGTTTCAATTAGACGGGCTGGAGGCGAAAGGCCGGCCTCGGTGCAAGATTAAAACAAGAAGGAGAAAGTCTCGGCGGCGGTGGCTCTGGGCCCGCAGCGGCCGCGAGAGCCACTAATTGAAGCGAAGCGAGCGCGGGCCGCTCGGAAGGACGCGCGTTAATTGATTCGTCGCTCGCTCTGCTTCGGGCCTTCCCCGGCCGTCCTGCCCCCCAACCCCGCCACCCCAAGGCCTTTCCAGATCTTGGGGGGGGCTGGGGGGGCAGTGGCTCGCCCTCGCCGGCCACCTCACCCGGGGCTCTTGTCCTCGGCCGGTGCCACCGTGTGACCCAGGCCCAGGTGTCGGGGTCACTTCTGGCCGCAGTCGGTGCTGGTCCTCCCCCCGCCTGGCCCCAGAGAGCTTTCACTCGGGACCCTTAAAAGGGCTTTGTGGGCACTGCTGAGCCTGGATGGAGCGCCCCGTGTCCTCCCAGGGCTCAGACCCCGCGTGCCCGCACCATTGGTGCTGTGCCAGGACCCCGAGCACAAGGGATGTGCCGGCCTGCCTGCCTTCCCTCCTTCCGGCCTCCTTCCTCCCTCCCTTCCTTCCTTCCTTCCTTCCTTCCTTCCTTCCTTCCTTCCCTCCTTCCCCCCTCCTTCCTTCCTCCTTCCCTTCCTTCCTTCCTTCCTTCCTTTCTTCCTTCCTTCCTTCCTTCCTTCCTTCCTTCTTTCCTTCCCCCCTCCTTCCTCCCTCCCTCCCTCCCTCCCTTCCTTCCTTCCCTCCTTCATTCCTCCTTCCTTCCTTCCTTCCTTCCTTCCTTCCTTCCTTCCCCCTCCTTCCTCCCTCCCTTCCTTTCTTCCTTCCTTCCCTCATTCCTTCCTTCCTTCCCCCCTCCTTCCCCCCTCCTTCCCTCCCTCCTTCCTGCCACCTTCCTTCCCCCTTCCTTCCTTCCTTCCTTCCTTCCTTCCTTCCTTCCTTCCCAGAGAAGGTGGGCATCCCGATCCCAGCCAGGGGTCACTGTTCTGTCCTTCAGCTGTGCTCCAAGATGGACCCTGGGCCTGTGTCCGGGCTGCGTGCAGGTCTGGGAGCCAGAGGCAGGTAGGTGCCCAGGTGTGGCCAAGGTGCCCAAGCCTGCACGCGGGGGGCAGGGCCAGCTGCTTCCTGGCACCTCCTCGGGCCGTTCCCCTCCAGGCCCCTCAAGCACGTAGTGTGCTCGTGTGTTTTATAAATCCTTCCCATTGTAATGACAGCTAAATTACGGAAAATGCATTTTCACAGCTGGTGAGAAAAGCCATTAGCATTAATCAAGGACCCAGCCTCGTCGGGGATTCGCAGGCTGAGTTTTGTTGGGGAACTTATGGGCGTGCGAAACAGTCATTAGTGGGATTCGTTTGAAATGGGGCCGATCGTTCATCTTTACGCCACACTTGGGGAGCCTCCTTGCTGGGGGCAGAGGGCTGCACTCACTGAAGGCCACCTCGAGGTCACTTTGCTCGGGTGTGTGTGGGGCTTTGGTTTTCAGGGAACCCCCCCCCCCACCACCACCCCACAGCGGAGGGGCACGTCTGTCTCAGGAGCCAAGGGACGTAGTCCGGGTGACATCTGGTCACCCATCAGGGGACAGCAGGGAGGGCCCTCCCTGTCCCGGTGTCTGTGGTCATGCTCAGCAGGCACGGGGCCAGGAGTCTCGGTGTCCTTTGAGTCCAGGGCCATCGTGGGTCCTGGCCTCACGGCGATTACAGTCTCTGACCTCGGTCTCCCCGGGGAGCAAGGTGCCTGGCACTTGCTAGGTTCTCAGAGAGTAGAGGGAATGAATCAGTGACGGGCCACCGGCCGGCCAACTTCTTTTTTTTTTAATTTTTTTTTTTTTAACGTTTATTTATTTTTGAGACAGAGAGAGACACAGCATGAACAGGGGAGGGGCAGAGAGAGAGGGAAACACAGAATCAGAAGCAGGCTCCAGGCTCTGAGCCGTCAGCCCAGAGCCCGACGCGGGGCTCGAACCCGCGGATCGCGAGATCGTGACCTGAGCCGAAGTCGGACGCTTAACGGACTGAGCCACCCAGGCGCCCCAACCGGCCAACTTCTAGACTTGAGCATTGGCTACCTGAAGGCAGTGTGCTGGGGTGACTTTTTAACATAAACGTTTTATTTTGGGATAATTTCAGGAGAGAGAAAAGCTGCAGAAAGAGAACGGAGCGTTCCTATACCGTCTCCTTCTCCGGACTCTTTCCCAAGCCCTGTAACTGCAGGGTCATCTTGAGACAAACATCAGACAAACCCAGACTGGGGATCTTCTCCGGGACCCCCAGCCCGTTCTCCTGCGGGCCGTCCTCACACCCCCTGCTAGCACCTTGGTTGTTAGCATCACCTCGGACGCGTGCTGCCAGAAGACACGGGAGGGTGTGCCCCGGGACCCACGCTCCTCTGTCTCCAGGCGCACCTGTTAATGTCCTTCGGCCCCAGGATCCCGTCCCGGGACCACACGGCATGACGGCCCTGCTCTCTTCTGGGCTGCGGTAGCTTCCATCTTTCCTCGGGTTTTCCGACCCTGGCGGTCTTGAGGGCGACTGGCCAGGGGTCCTGGAGAACGTCCCCATTCGAGGTTTGTCTGATGTGTTTCTTATGGGTAGACTTGGGCTGTGGGTGGAGGAAAGAGCGACTCTGGGGTGAGGGTCCCCTCCGTCGCGTCATTTGAGGGCACCTGAGGTCTGCATGACATCACACGGGCTGCTGAGCCGGGTCACCCGGTGGAGGGGGTGTCCATCGGGCGTCACCTCTGTAGGGCTCCTCGGCGGCCGGGAAGATCCAGCCAGGCCTTCTGTAGGAAGATGTGTCCCTCCCCCCCCCCCCCCCCCCCGCCGTCTGTCCTCCCTTCCATCCTTCATCGGTACCCGCATGAGCTCATGGGTATTCATCTCACGTTTGAGTTATAGTCCCTGTTACGTTCTTTGCGTTCTGTCCCCGCTCACGCTGACCCGTGTGTCCCTTCTTCCCTCCCCACTGCCGGCATCTCGCATTTCCCCGCTGCGGCCTCAAGCATTCCTGCTTCCTTCATTGGCGACTGGAATTAGAAACCGCGAACTGGGCACCCGGTGTGCTTGCTGCGGCCGTGCCTCTCGGGGGCCGGAACCGGGGAAGACGATCGTGCGCGCCAATCCGTGTACACGCGTGTGTGTGGCCACAAAGTCGTACGTGTGTTGACGAGCCGCGTATACGCGTTCACGTACTAACTGGTGTATACGTGTGTTTGGACCCGTGTATACAGACGTGTGCATACTAACCTGTGAATACGCACGGATCTATGGCTGCCGGGGTGGGGGGGGCTTCAAGGGTCCACGAGGGAGGTTTGCACCTGCACAGAGAGACAGCTGGGGGCAAGTGGCGTAACGGGGTGCCGGGCGGGGAGGCCCTGTGGGGTCAGGGAGCCAGGGGCGACTTTGCAGGCGGTGGGTTTACGCTGGGGTGGGAGGGGCGAGTGTGGAGGGGATTCGGGGCACAGGGAGGGCCAGGACCAGGAAGACCTCCGGGGGGGGCGGTCAGGGAGCGGACCCTTCTGGGAGATGAACTGGATGTTGATGGAGCCCGAGTGTGGGGGGTGGAACACACGGGCCAGAGAGCCGTCCTGTACTGTCCTCAGCATGTCCCACACCAGGCACGGCCCCTGGTCCTGGGGGACAGCTGGTGGCCGGGGCAGGGGCTGAGACAGGAGACGACAGGCTCCTCACCGGCCCCACAGGGCGGAAGAAGGAAAGGAGCTTCCTGTAGAGACAGAGCGTCAGACTCAGGCTGCCCGGAGGCCGGAGGCCGGTCCTCAGCGCCCGGAGCCCCCGGGGCCCCGCGAGTGGCAGCGGGGCAAGAGGCGGCGGCCTCAGCTTGTGGTGGCCTCCTCGGGCGGCCAGGGAGCTCGGGCCCCTGGCCACCTGCCTCACCGGCCTCGCCCTGCCCCACCCCCTGCCCAGCAAGGACGGCCGCAGTCTGCAAACTTGAAAGCTGTTCACAGTGTGGCCCCGGGCACCCAGGCGGGCACTGCCCTGCGGGCCGTTTCCTCTGACAGGTGCCGCCACTGCCACCAGGCCACGGACACAGAGCCGCCTGGCTGGGGTCACGCAGCGGGCGGTCTGGCCGTCCCTCCGCCCCCGTCCTGCCGCTGACCACAGGGCTCCGGCTGTTTCCTCCGACAGAAGCACCAACCTCGGTGTCTGCCCCTCGTGGGTTTCCTGTGTGAGGGGCAGCACCCCGCAGGGCTGGCCTGGCCTGTGACGAGTGTCCCCAGGACCCAGGGCCCGCCGGAATGCAGGGCGGGGCGTAGTGTCCTGGGTCAGGGACCTCACCCGGGGCCCCGGCTCGGCCGCTTGCGCCCTGGGTGGCCCCGCATGAGCTGCGGGATGTCTTTGCCCCCATTTGTGCATCCACGAGATGGGATGATAGTGCTCGTCCCTCTGACGGCCAGGCAGCTGGGGGGGGGGGGCGCAGCAGGGGGCAGAACAACGGGTCACTGACAGTGTTCTTTGTGTCACATAATGACGGTCAGCAGCTGTTTTGCAAAGAGAGTGAAGGTGTTTCCCGTCTTTGTCTGAGGAGGGACCGGGCTGCACAGCGACGGGGTCCTGGGAAGGCCGGTTCTCCCCGTCCACACCATCCAGCCTGGGGTCCTGGGAAGGCTGGTTCCCACCGTCCACTCCGTCCAGCCCTAGGAAGGGTCCTGGGGGTGACAGCCACACGGCTGGGGACGGGGACACTGGAGCCTCGGCCCCAGCACGCCCCCCGCTCACTGTCTGCCTCTCTCCCAGGACGAGTGGGGACAGCGGGGACGCTCACTGTTGGATGCACACGTTTATCTGCAGGTTTATTCCTGTGTCTGGGAAAATCATCAGAACCACATCTTCCACCCCAAACCAGGGGGACACAGCTCCCTCAGAGCTCTTCCGGCGGTGGGGCCTGGGCGCAGGGACGGTGGGACGAGGAGGCCGGAGGGGCTCGCCCACTGACCCGGGGTCTGCCTCTCGAGCCGGGAGCAAGAGAGCCAGGCCCGACCGGCCGCTCAGGGAGCACTGCCCCCTCCCGGCTGACCGGAGAAGCGCGGTCTCAGAGCTTTACTTCCTCCTCGGAGACCTTAAAAATAAACCAAACCAGTCTGGTGCTCTCTGAGTTTGGGACACAGATGGTCCCCCAGTCGTCACCATCTCTCCATGACAAACAGTGTGGCTTCTCTTTCTTCTCTCACCCGGTGGGCACAGGCAGCACGTTTTGTCCCCGGAGGAGGTGGGTGTTGTTTCCCACCCGGAGGAGGTTGGGGGAGGGGGAAGCTGACACCGAGGCCTGGAGCCCTGGAGTGGCTGGGGGGGTGGGGAACCGGGGGGACAGGTGCTCAGGAACTTCCCACTCTGGCAGGGCGGAGGGGAATCTCCGGGGTGACCGCCAGGGGCCTGGGAGAGGTCACCTGGAGGGAGGCGTGGGTTTCCAGAGACGGACTCTGTGAGGTCCAGACCCCTAGGTGTTCAGTGACGGTGGCCCTTTCTTCTGGGGGTCACGTCCAGGCCCAGGAAGCCCCCCCGCCGACTGCACTGGGTGGAGGTTGGTGCTCTCTCAGGGGCTCTGGCTCCCAGGAGCGCCTCCTCACGCTGAAGACCTTCTACTCCTTCTGAAAGTCAAAGCCTCCAGAGAGGAGCAGCGTCAGCAAATCCCCCGCCCCCCCCGACCCCCCCCCCCCAGGGTGGAAGGAAGTGAAGAAAGTGTGGGCGGGGCCTGTCCTCTGACCCACCCGGCCGGCCAGCCGTCACTCACCCCCGTCCCAGGACCATCGAGGTGCATCTTGTCGGAGCTGGGGACCAGCCGGATAGCGGGTGACCCTAGACGTAGACCCCCGCCCCCCACCTGCTGCTCCCTACGTGGGGCCCAGGTGGAGGCAGCTGGGCGTGGGCCGCAGGGAGCAGGGGGCCTGCCCGTGTCTGCGCACGGCTCAGAGGACACGGGCACAGGGCCTTCGGGACAGATGTTTTCTGGGGCGACAAACCCACGTTCGTCTCTCCGTAAACGTCCCCCCAGAGGCTGGGGCTGCCTCCTCTGTGGGCTCCGTCCGGCGTCGCATCCACATGGAGGGACGTCGATTTCTTTATCGGGCGGAAACGAGATCCGAGTGCCTCCCGCGGGGGCGATCTGTGCTGGGCTCCGCGCCCCGAGTGACACCCACGGACGTCCGAGGGCGGGGTGGCCCGGACGCGCCTGTGGGTCTTGTCGGCCCGTGGGTCTTGTCGCTGGCACGGAGGTCCTGGCCGTCCGCGGGCGCACCGGGCTGCGGCAGGGTTCGTTTGTTAAATTTGCTGTCAACTTCCAGGTGCGATCGATCAGCGATTTTAAAGGTTCTGTCCGTTCGGGGCTGGAACAACAGTGCGTCAGATTTTGAGCTGCAAATTCTTTCCGGTAAATGCAGTAATGTTCACTGGGTTAGCGGCAGCCTGAAGGGCAGGCCCCATCCCTCGTCTGGCGGGGCAGCTCCCGTGCTGCAGCGTCTCACCACCAGGCGGCTGGGTGGTCAGCTGGTGGTCACCCCAGCTTCCTGGGGGAGGGGACGCCCCAGGCTGTTGGCGGTGGGGGGGGTGTGTGTGTGGGGGTGGTTAGGGAGGTGGCTTCCTGTCGGGCTGGGGCTCAGACCCTTTGCAGAAGCTAGTTCTTACCAGCGGGAGGCAGCGCTTTGGGCCCCTCCCTAACTTTCTTTCTGGTGGCGGTCCCCCACCTGTGAGACAAGCGGGTGGGCAGCTCCCGGGGAGGACCAGCCCGGGCTTGGGTTCCAGGAGCGTCGGGGCCCTGCATCAGGGAGCCACACAGCGTCCCCACTCATCTGTGTCCCGTGCGGTGTTCCCCAAGGTTCCAGTGCGTTTGTGACTTGTACAGAGGACATGTTCGGTTCGGGCACCAGGCAGTGGGGGACGGCCCGAGCCCAGACTACCTTCTCTGCACCCCTTTCTCTCCCTCCTGCGGCCAAGGTGAAGTGGCCACAAACCCAAACCAGAAGTGGGGCCGGGACCACAGAACGCCTGTCCTCGGGGACCCCGTCCCCGGGGACACCCCTCCCTCGAGCTGAGGCCTGACCCAGGCCAGGTCCGTGGTCTTTGGCCAGGCCACCTGATTGCGACCGGCTTTCTTCAGTTGAGCAGCCAGCAGGGCGGGGGGTGTGGGGCAGCCGAGACCCAGCAGACAGAGGCTCCCTCGGGTCTGGGTGGGACCGGACAAAAGCAGGATCCAAGTGCTGGAGGCACGGGGGGCAGGGGCTCTGAACCGGTTTGAGAGCCAAATGCCAACGTAAAAGGGCAGCTGTGTAGGAGGGCTCGGGGCGCCCAGGGGAGCTGGGCCTTAGCCGGGCATGGGCGGGGCCGGGCGGGGGGCCAGGGTGGGGCCCCACTGAAGCTTAATTGGGCCCGCCGAGGTGGGCAAGGCCCTGGGGTCTCGTACAGGGGCCTTCCTGCTCCTCACCCGGAGCCCCACCACCTCGGCTTTGAACCACTTGGGGGGCGGGGGCCCGGCTGCTGGCTCCAGCCTGTTTCCCTGAATTCAGACGGACTGTGCTTTCTCCAGGACGGGAAATGGATATCAACAAACTTCCACCCGAAGATCAAACTGCTTCCTCCCGCCGGCCCCAAGGATGTCTCGAATCCTCTGACCGGCCCCTGCCCCCAGCCCCCAGCCCGCGTCCCCCTAGCCTCTCAGCCCTGCTCGAGGGTGGTGGGTGAGGGGGGCCGGGCCAGCCTGCCAGTCTCTGGGGTCCAGGTGAGGAGCCCACGGGGACCAGGGCCGCCTCCATCAGGGGCCTCTGGAAACGCCCGGCAAAGCGCGGCTGCGGTTCTGAGCCCCACCCTCCGCACCCCGCGCTGTGGGGTTTGGCGTGGTCCCCGGGCACAGCCTTCTGTGCCCCCAGCGCGTGGCTCCCGAGGGTCCGGCCGGCTCAGCTGAGACCCGCTGGGTTCTGAAGCCGGGAGACTCGGATTTTCTCCCTAAAGTCAGCTTCCGGGACACGCTTGTCTCCCATGGGGCTGCGGGGCACAGCTCTTAACATCTCCCATCAGGGCCCCGCTCAGAAAGCCAGCGAGTGTGGAGTGCAGAGGACATCAAACCGTGAGCCTCCCGAGGACGCTGCTGCTGTCAGGGGTCCCTGTGGCGCGAGGGGCCGAGTCGAGCTTGGCAAAGCCAGGCCCCGTCCCTGTGGTGGAGCTCTGGGGACAGGGGGCGCGTCGTACGTAAGGCTGCCGGGCTCCCTCCGGGGCCTTGGGTCATGAGAAGGACGAAGGACGGAGAGGTGCCCCTGGACCCGTGTTGCCAGTGTGGGCAGGGGGCTTGTGGTTCCCACCTGGGGGGCCGTGTGGACAGGCCGCGGTGAGGAAAGGGCTGAACGGTCACCAACGGAGGCCCCGGGAGGATGGGGGACACGGGCTCCTCCCCGACTGGCCCTGGGAGGGGCTGTGTGCACGGGAGACCAGCTCACGGGTTACCCACGAGAAAGAGGGGGGTGGTGCCAGGCTGGCCTTCAACCCGGGTGTGCCCGCTGCCGATGGGCACAGGAAGTGGGGGCATGCCTGTGACCTGGGGGTGACAGAGACGGGGGCAGGGAGAGACAGAGAGAGACAGAGGGCAGGGGAGGACACTGCCCCAAAGGGTGTTTCAAAGACCCTCGATCAGGTCCCCGGCCCCTGGGCTTCTCCCGCCCCGGCTGGGGCTGCGGCTGGGGCTCCGGACAGGCTCCTCCGGGGTGACGGCCGTCGTGGAGAGGCAGGCCCCGCGTCTCAGTGCTGGGAGGTGGTGGCGAGGCGGGAAGGTGCCTGGAGGCCTCGGCCGGCCCTGCCCTGCTCGAGTCCAGCTGGCCCCCCGGGGGCAGTCTCGCGGGTTCTCTCGAGCGCTGGCGGCCGTGGTGACCATCGTGATGGCGACCGTGGCCGGGCTGCCTCAGAGGGAAGGCCGCACCCGACCCGACCCCCTGCGCAGCCCCCGCCCACCGGCAGAGGGGAAGGTGGCGGCTCAGGGAGGCGCCCTGACGCTCCCGGGGGCCCCCTTCTGCACCCCCCGGGGCGGGCTCCCCCTGCGTGGGCGCCTCCGTGGCGGGGGGCTGCTGGGCCCACAGCCCTCTGGGCCGAGGCCACTCGCCCGCCCGCTTGCAGGTTGACGGATTAGCCGGGCTGCGTGGCCTGGCTCGGCGTCCTCGCCCCTTCCTATGCCGGGAAGAGACGGCAAGCCCTGTTTATTTAGACTTTTCCTAAAGCTGACAGCTTGAATCAGGCTAATTTACCTGAAGTATACCAACCGTCCTTGTATTTATTTTACGATGTTTCACCGGCGTAACCCAATCCCCGCCCTCTCCTGCCTTGTTTACGGCGGCTTGGAGCACATCTGTCTCCCGTAGCACCGCGGCCGCTGCCCTTCGGTTCAAGGACGGCGGAGAGGTTTCCAAAGGGGGGCGCCCGGGGGTCGAGCTCGGCTGGGGCTGCACACGCGGCCCCCTTCTGGATCTGGGGTGCGGGCCAGGCCTCAGGGCGCCCCACGAACAGCAGGACTTGTCATGTGCACCCCCTTCCCGGCCTCACCCGTCAGGGGGGAAGGAACTGTTGGTGGGGGCCCGGCAAGGGGGTTGACAGAGGCCCCCACGCATCTCACGACTGAGCTCGCCGGGCGCCCCGGGCTCTGGGCTGGGCCTCTGTGCATGGGGAGGTCTGGGCAGGAGTTCCAGGCAGAGGTACGAAAGCCTTGCGTGGGACCCCTCTTGCTGTTGGAGGAACAGAGCCTTTGTTTCCCCCAGGGTATTAACGACACGCCGAGCCCAGAGCCACCGTTCCCAGTGCCTGATGGGTGGGCGCTCCCCCTGGGCTGGTCATCACTGGGTGACGGAGTTCAGCCTGCCTGTGGGGTCCCCGAGGACCCCCTCCCGCTCCTGGCCGCCCTGGGTCCCCCGGCGTCTGGCCGGGGAGAAGACTGGCCTCCACTACCCCCCATGTGCTATGAATACCCTGGTGGGGCCCAGAGGCAAAGCTCTCCCCCAGCACGACGACGTGGGTACGGCCGCCCCAGGCCCTGGGGGCTGGCGGAGAAGGGGTGGCCCTCGGGTCACAAGTAGGGGTTGGAGGCCCCGAGGCCCCAGGGACCCCCGGGCCTGAGATTCAGCCGGGCCTGCAGGGGATGCTGACTGAGTCCCTCCCCCGAGTGGGGCGGAGGTCGGCGAGCGAACGGGGGTCCTGCCAGCGCCGGGGTGGGCGGGAGGGCCAGGTCCCGGTGGTCGCCGTCCGGCCTGCCTGTGCAGGGGCTCCCCCGCCCCGGAGCACGCTCCCCCCGGGAAGGGGCTGAGGCTGCACGGTGCCATACATCTCTGTCAAAATCTCTATGAATAAATTAACCTTTTTAAAGATTAGTGCACTCTAATACCTCAGGGTTTTTAAGCAGCACAAATGCTAAAAATATTTTGACAGAGCTTGCTGAGTTTCCAGAGCGGCTCATCGACAAAGCCCGGGACCCCGGCCCCGCCGGCCGGCACCGGCGGGCAGGGGGAGCGGCCCCGGGGAGAAGGCGGCCCGCGCAGCGGGGTGGGGGCGGGGGCGGGAGGCGCTGCGGCTGTGCCCCTGGGTGGGGCATCGCTGCCCCTGTGTCTCAGCCTGGACCTGCCTCGGTGGTCCTTGGCCAGCTCCTCCCTTGTGGGCCAGGGGTGGAGGCCTCCTGCCCGACGGGGCCTGCTTCTCCCCCCGGGGCTGAGGAAGGCGGCGTGTCTAGGCAGGGGCTCAGTGTGGACGGAGGCCTGGAGTCAAGAAGTGGGGTTGGGGGGTGCTCCGGGGAGCATGGCGTGGGGAGGCTGGATCTGGGTGAGTGGGAGGGCCGGCGGGAGACAGGGGGGTCGCAGGGCAGTGGGGGGTGGGCGTCTGGGTGCAGGGGGAGGAGGAGGCGGGCTCTTGGCCCGAGCCCAAGGGAGCCACTGAAGACCGGAAGAAGGGGTGCCGGGCGGAGCCGGGAGAAGGTGCAGAGGCCAGCAGGGTCCCTCCGACCCCACGACGTCCCCTTGTCCCAGGGCCATCTTCCCTGCTTCTCTGTGACTTCTCAGCACCCAGAACAGCCTGGTGCAGAGCAAGAGCTCAGTGGCTGAGAACTAGGGGTGAGGGTCCCCGGGAGCCCCTGTCTCCAAACCCACCCACTTTTCCTGGGAGCTGGGTGAGCTTCCGGGGTCTTGGCTGGCCCAGCGGGGGCGGTGCTGTCCCCTTGGCCCCCATGGGCAGGAGGAGCCCCTTCCTCCCACGGCTCTCTGCCCTCTCGGCCGAGACCTTCCCAGTAGCTGTCACCTCGGCCCTCGCTACGACACCCCCCCCCCCAGGAAAATGGCAGTGGGAGGGGCATTCCCTGGGGCAGGGGGCTCTGGGGAGCTCGGGGCCCATCAACAGGGGGTCCCAGCCTCCTCTCCTCGCTGGGCCGGGAGGGGCAGCTCAGGGCTCCGTCCTCAGAACCCAGGGAGGGCTTGGCCCCCATTCGTGCCTGTGCCACACGGAGAGCCCAGCCCGCCGCCCAGAGGAGCAGGCGGGCACCTGCGGGGCGGGGGGGGGGGGGGGAAGAAGGAGGGCATGGGGTACCAAGGGCCTTGGGAACAGGACCCTGCGAATGGGGACCGGGAGCCCCTTCTCCGTGTGTGAAGCTCCTGGCTCTCACCCTGGAGGGTCTCTGTTGCCCCAACTTCCACAAACGCTCTTCAGGCACCCGCTGCCTGCTGGGCTCAGCTCTGCCCCACCCTGGGCTAGTGCCCCTTTCCAGAGGAGGCGAGGCCCTGGCCCTCACCTGCGAGGAGGCGGTAGGGCCCAGCTTGGACCCCCCCCCGCCTGTCCCCCACCTTCAGCTGCCTCCGGCTCTGGCCCTCTCGGGGTTTTGGGGTCTTCCGGATGCTATGTCCTATCTGCCCTCCCACCTGCCCTGCTCCTGTGTCCCAGCCGGCTGTTCTCCCGCTTCCAATTAAATAAACGCCTCTTCCTCCAAGAAGCCTTCCCTGATCTCACGAGGGCGAGTTAGTCCCGTGACATCTCCAAGACATTATAGGGTCTTCCCCTCTTACAAGACACCTGTCCTGCCTAAGCTTTTCTGGGTGGGGGGGGGGATCCTCAGCCTGGTCACGGCCTGGGGTTTCTCGCGAGGATGGGCAGGGGCAGAGAGGGCTGGCCGAGGCCTCGCAAGGTCCCTTTCCTGTCTACACGTCACAGGCCCTGGCTGGAGGGAAGGAAGGGTCAAGGCCAAGCCCAGCCGTCCCCGTGTTTGCTTGGGGAGTGCTCCCGTCCCCCCCCAGGCACCAGGGAGTCACCTGGAGCCGGCCTCACCCCGCCCACCTCCGAGCACAAACTTGATGTCCCTGCCACACTCCCCTGGCTGCGGGGGGCTTATCGTGCTATAGAATGTGGCATCCCAAACCGCAGCTCCGTTTACGAGGTGGCATGGCATGTGGGACCTCAGCTTCCAGGCTGTGACTCCGTCCTGGGAAGAGCTCGGGGACCCCCCCCTCCCATCCCCCCATCCCCATGCCTTGGCCGGACCTTGGCAGTTCCTCTGGCGGCCCGGCCCCACCCTGGCCCAATGCTTGCTGTCTGTCTGTCCATCTGTCTGCCGGTCCCTCTGTCCGGGTCAGAGCCTGGGGTTGGAGGTTCTCCCTGTCCTGGAGGTGTCTGGAGGAGGTTCTCAGGCATCCTCCCCCGGGAGGATTGTCCCTGCGGGGACACCTCCTCCAGGAAGCCCTCTCAGAATCCCCAAGACTGGACCAGATCTCCTTTCCGGGTCCCTGAAGGGCTGCAGCGTTCTCTCGTGTGTGAGGGTTGCCCTGCTCCTTGCCCCCTCTAGGCCGCCCTGGTCAGGAGGACAGGGGCCACCACACACGTCCAGTCCCCCAGCCTCTGTACCCCACAGGCCAGGTACGAGGGTGGAGGGGCGACCGGGGGATGTGAGCCTGGGTGGGTCACGGGGCCAGTGACTCACCCATACCCGTGGTGGGGCTCAGTCGTGTGCCCTTGAGCGTGCGCTGCATGTGGGGCGTGTTAGGACCCCACCGCCCCGTTTAATCCCGAAGGCAGGTGCTGTCACCCCCTTGTCACCGACGGGGACTCGGAAGCCTTGCTCTGCACCGCCGGCCCCCGGGGAGCCGTGCTGGAGGCAGCCGATAAGAGTCCTGATGTGAGTCCGAGGGAGGCGGGCACACACCTCAGAAGGCAGAGGCGAGGGCGGCCCCCGCTGCTGAGTTTGAGGGAGACCCCGAGAGCCAGGACGTGTCCAGCCAGGCGTGCCCGCCGAGCTCCGCATGGGGGCGACAGGCTCCGTGTCGGGGTGAGGGGAGGCTCAGCGGAACTCGCGTAAAGGGTCAGCTTCGTTTGTGACAAGGGCAGAAACATTTATCCTGAGTTATTTCAGACAAGGCCCCTTGAAATGCTCTTTCTGTGTGCTGGGGACTGGGGGCGTGGGGGGGTGGGGTGACGGTGGCGGGGCTGTAGGAGTAACAGGTGAATAAAACACAGAGTAGTCAGGGAGTGGTCAGGACTGGGAGTATGACCCCCGGGAGGCTTCTCGGAGGAGGTGGCGTTGAGCTCAGGTGCAGCCTGGAATGTTACTTGTACAATGCGTGCTGTATCTCCTTCCTCAGGACATTTAAGCCCAGGGTGAAGGGGGAGGGCCCCTCGCTGCCCTGGGGCAAAGCTCCGAGATGCGGTGAGGAAGGCGGAGGGAGGCGCCCGTCTGGCCATTCTGTTGGAGCAGGAGCCAGGGCGGGGTGGCACGGATGTCCCAGGCCCACGGTGGGAGGTTATAGGACCAGGACGAGTGAGGGATGGCGGGGCGGAGGGGTGAGGCATTCCCAGGGCCTCGCTTTTGTGCTCCTGTGACACCCTGGTTTCCGGACGTTCCTGGGGGTGACCAGTGAGTGACAGCCACCAGCCTGCCTGCGTTCTGCAGACTCAACATTACAGAGACTGGACAGGGACCCATCAGGGGACAGGGAGACTGTCTGCCCCCAGGGAACCCCCCACCCCCGACGGTTTCCCCGTCATTCACATTCGTGGGGCAGCTGGAAGGGGCTGGTCTTGGGGGAAGGTGGGGTGGCCCTTCCTGCTGCCCTGGCTGGGTCCCCCTTCCCCCCAGTCCACCCTAGGCTGGTGGGGGCGGTCTGTCCCACGGCTGGAGGCAGGACAGTGCTCTCCAGACCAGCTGGCTCCCGTCTGTCGTCTGTCCTCTGCTTCCCGTGCCCCCATCCCTGCCTTTTGTCATGGTGCAGAGATCGGCGTGGGCCCTGGGCCTCCGTGGGTGTCTGTGCTCTGGGGTGGGGACCCTCTGGGAGGAACGGTCTGGCAGGGCCCACAGGGCGGGGCTACTTTCGGGGTGTGTGGGGGGGCAGGCCCGCATCCCCGGCCACCCAGCCCCACCCGTGACCCACACAGACACACGGAGTTCTCACAAAAGGTAATTCAACAAACTCTGGACCCGATCCCGAAATTTGCTTACAAGGACCTCTATTTATAGAGCCTCCCCCTCCCTCTTCCCTCTGGGGTCGGTCGGCCATCCATACACTTTCAAGCGTTTATAACTCTATTATTAAATTTAAAGTTGGCCGTGGTTTTAATTCGGAGTGAAAACGCATTCTGTGGGGGGGCTGGCGGAATGCGTTTTCGGGCCACTGCCAGCAGGCGTGTCTCCAGGGGTCCCTCTCCGGGAGACGGCCCAGGTGGGTCCGGGAGACCCCGACTCCGGGCTTTCCGGAGCCCCTCGCCCCGAGGCGCTCGGGCAGCTTCTCTCACTGGGGCTTCTGCTGCTCTGGGCGGCCGGGGGTGCAGCCCCAGGCCGGTGGCCACCGCTCTCGGGGGGTTTCAACGCTGTGAAGGGAGCTGCCCTGTTCTCGGTGCCGAGGCCGGGAGCCTGAGAGGTGGTCACAGCCCGCTGGGGACGGGCCGGCTGCTGGGCTCCAGACGCGTCCTGAACAGGAGCCGAGCTTTCTGGGAGTTTGTCTGTGTCTCTACGGCGGAGAGGGGTGTCTCTACACCCCCACTGTCTCCTTAGAGCAGAGTCGGGGTGCAGGGCCGGGCCCCGGGCGTGCTGGGCGTCGGGATGGGGCTCGGGCTCAGCAGCAGGGCTGTGTGAGTCCCTCTGGATTCCTCCTTCCTTCTGGTTCTTCGGATGATCGCGGAACACCATTTGGTGTCGGTACCGGCCCACATCCAGACTCCCCTGGGAGAGCAGACGCCAGGCCCCCCTGCGGCTGGCACGGCCTGGGGTGGCCCGCGGGCGGCAGAAGGTGGCCAGGGAGGCCAGGCCGGCAGCAGCGAGGAGGCCGGGCCCCACAGACGGCGGGCTGCTCCCTCCCCTCGCCGGGGGCGGTGTTGATGGGAGGCTAGTCCTCTGGTCCGACCCCACAGGAATCCGTCCGCGGGGCCTACGCAGCCGTGCGTGCGGCAGGAGGCAGCGTGGACGGAGCGGGCGGCCAGTAGGTGGTGTTCCCGGCCTGCTTTCCGGGTGCTGCGGCCCGTGCCTGCCGGCCGGCTCCTGCGAGCAAGCTGGGCGCATCTGGAAATGTTTGATTTGATAGAGTGTCGCTTTACATGGCAGAAATGAGCGTAAGCGGTTTCTTGACCCACCAAGTGAGAAATGTGATCTGGGTTTTACTGCCGACCCTTTAAATAAAAACCAGATCGCTTATTAAACCATTATCTATCAAGGATGGGGAGGGGCCAGAGTGTGTCCACACGGGCACAGATGGGAGTGGATGTGGCCCTGTCTCCCGGAGAGGCGGGGGGGGGGGGGGGCGGGGGTCAGCCAGGTCAGTCCCGCCGAACGAGGGCACGAGGAAGGGGCTGGAGCCCAGCGGGCTCCCTGCCCGCCCCTTCGCCAGCCGCCGGGGAAGGTTTGCCGCTTTCCTCGCCGGAGCGGCGTGAGTATCACCACCAGCCGCTGCCCACGGGCCCCGAGAGCCCTCCTCCCACCGGAGAGGCTGGGCGGACTGTCGGCCTGTGGGTCCCCACGGCCCCGGGGCCGCGGGCTCGCACCTGGCCGCTGTGCCCACTGCCGACGTGCCCGTGGATGCAGGCACTCCCGCCCCCGTGGCCGCGGAGCTTGAGTCTCGGGGAACAGCCGTGTCTGGGCTGTGTGGGAGGATGCACAGGTGACCAAGGTCCGGGGCCCCTCCCCGGCTACAGGCGCACCTTTACGGGGGGTGGGGGACCTGCATCCCGGGGGTCCTGGCTGCCTGAGATCCAGAGGGAGGCTGGCGTGTGGAAGGCGATGGGCCCCCACCTCCGTGGGGTGACTTCCTTCCGTTTTGAGTGGTTTTGCCTGATGAATGGGGTGTCGTCTTCGCTATTTACAGCATATTCTTTGAAACACGGTTCTCACATCACCTCCCCCTTTCCTGCGGTCTTTTCAGTAAACGAGTCCCACTCCTGGCTCTGCGCACACGTCCTGGTCAGGTGACCAGAAGGCCACCTGTGGCCCTCCTAGGCATTTTCCGTCCGTCCAAGGACACATTTCAGGTGCGTCGTGCTGAGGCCTGAACAGAACCCGCCCCACACGCCGGGGTCCTCACTGCTGGGACCCGGGGGTTTCCTGAGCTGGACCCAGAGGTGACGTGGGGAGGCTGGTCAGGCTGACCCGACCAGGGGCAGGGTCGGGTGACGGGGAGAAGGGCCGTGTGGGGGGGACCGTCCAGGAAAACAAAGGTGGTGTGGACGGGGGAAGACCGGGTTCAGGGACACGGGGAAAGATGGAGGTGTGATGGTGTTGATGAGGCAGAGCCGGGGACAAGTTGTGAGGATGGGGCCGAGCTGGCCAGGCACTGCGCCCGGGGTCCGCTCCCCTGCAAGGCCGGGGGTCCTGCACACCCCGAGGCCTCGGCACGGGTCCCGTTGACTGCCGGGGAGGCGGGAGGACACGTGGGGCGCCCCTGAGCCGGGCTGCGGACACCCGGTGCTTCGAGGCGCCGGGGAGGCGGGGGGGACCCCGGGACCGGACAGGGGGCGCCCCGGCTCCTGTGGTTGTTCGGCAAACCTCTGTGGGGGTGCAGAGCCCGGAGCTCGGGGAGCCTCAGAGATGCAGAGGACCCCACGGCACCCGCCATCCACCCCCCAACAGCGGGGGCGGCTCCGGCCCGCCCGCCCGGCTGTGTGGCCCACCCTCGGGGTGCCGCTGGGGGTCCGGACACGGCAGGTGCTGCTTCTCAGGGGCCGGTAAGGGGTGGCCGGGCAGGAGAGGAGGTAGGCCGGGGGTGCCGAGAGACCCCGTGGTCGGGGGGGGCGCGAGCAGTGGGGGCTGGCGTCAATCGGCCTCTGGAGGGTCACGGGGTTCCCACGTGGGGCGTGACCCGCAGAGCAGAGCCGGGCAGAAAGCGCCGGATTCGGTCTGACAGCGGCAGTACCCCACTGGGAAGTGAGAAAAAGGAGGCCCAGAGAGGGTGAGTGACCGGCCTCGGGACACACAGCCAGAAAGTGACATCTAAGACAGGGCTCCAGGGACCCGGAGTCCCACCCCACATAGGCGTTGCTGCTGGGGCAGGACGGGCGGCGGGAAGGAAGCGGCCTCCGTCAGTGACAGCGGCCACAAGGTCGTGCCCACCCCCCCCCAACATGCTGCGGGTCTTTGGCCCCATCGCACCCGCCCTCCACTGGCCACCACCTTCTCCGATACGGCCCGCTGCCCGCGCTGGGTTGGCCGGGGCAGATTTATCTCTGCTGTCATTACCAATAGAAATATGGCCCTGCCCGAGTCACTGTAGTTACCGTGACAGCCGTGAGGGGAACACGCGTGATGTATGGGCCGACACTCGTGTGGCCAGATGCGCCACGGTCCCCCCTCGGCAGACCTCACAGGGCCGCTCTTGACCTTGAACAGGGCCTGTGACCGCAGCAGGGACCCCCCCAGCACAAATGGGGGCCGCGTCTCGGTGGCCCCGTGGGGCATCCAGGCCTGGGGTGGCTGGAACGTGGGGTCTTCAGGCGGCAGCCCGCTTGTGGGGGCTGCATCTGACACAGGGGGGATTGGGGGACCTGGCTCAGGGGACGGCTGGGTCCCGGGGCTCCTGGAGGCTAAGGTGTGGGTTTGAGTGAAGACAGGGGCTTCCCAGTCCTGCCCCCCAACCAACATGTCCCCCTTATTCCTCTGGCCCATAATTTTTGGCCACTTGTCGGACCCCCCCACCCCTCCAGGTGGGGCTCTGGTCACGGGAGCCTGGCCCTCCCTTTCTCCTCTCCGCTGTCTCCCTGACCTGCTTCTCGTCCAGCTGCTCTGCAGGAGTCCTGCCTTGGGTCATCTGCCGATGGGTTTCTGCCACCCTTCCTTCCGAGCCCTGGGCCCTTCTGGGTCCTTGATTGCCACGAACACCATCTTGAATTGAGGGGCGCACAGTGAGGGTCCCTAGGCTCCAAAGCCACACCTACTGCTGTCCATGTGTCTCTTGTCGCCGGGGATGGTGGGCACTGGCCGGGGGTGCCCCACACGACCCCTCTGCGTGGTTGCTGTAGCTGGTCTGGAACCAGGGCGGATCCTTGGAGCCCGGAATCCCAGCAAAGCCTGTGTGGGGCTGCACCGATTTGCTCCCCAAGCGGAACGGGCCGCTCTGGGGACGAGGTGGTGGGATGCGGGGACCCTGGAGGCCACAGATTTCTTGTGCCCCCGGATGTCCGGGGCCAAGTGCCCAGCCGGGTGCCGGTGGGTGAGGGAGAAGCCGCATCTCACCCAGGAGGCCCCTCTGTGCCTTCTGTGCCCCCACGGGACTCGCGGGGAGAACCCAGCTGTGGCCCGGATGCAGGCAGCCCCCTCCTCAGGCAGGCCTACCACGCCTGACTGTGCAGAAGGGGTAATGGAGGGTCGGGAACCCCCCGTAGCTGCTGTGGAGGGAAGAGGCGGGAAGGGGCGGGAGAGCAGCTTTTCTAGGGTCGGATCCAGGCTCGAGCGGAAGCCCTGTTGGGGGGGGGAGGCGCGCAGCTGGCACCCAGGCTGTGCCAGGTGGGGCAGGGGTGCTGGGGTGACCTCTGTCCACGGGGCAGCTCACTCACAGGGCAGACCCCGGGCCGTGCCTCCCCCAGGCCCCCTGCCGTGGCTCCTGGTGGGTGGGAACAGCACCTGCTCTGGGCTCTAGGTCCAAGGAGACACGGGCCAGGACAGCTGAGCCCCAGGGCAGCCCCCGGGGCAGAAGGGCAGTGAGGCCTGGGGCCAGGGTCTCCACGGGGGAGCTGCCGGCTCTCAGGTCCTGAGGGTGAGTAGAAGCTGATGTGGGGGTGAATCAGGAAGGACAGACGTCTGGGGGCAGAGGGGACGGTGCCTGCAAGGGTGCAGGGTGACAGTGGCCTCACACACCAGCGCGGTGCCAGGCTAAGGTTGGGGGAGGCCGGCGGGTGGGCCAGGCAGAGTTGTGAGCTGGGGGAGCAGGGCAGGGCCTGGGGGGGGGCCGGAGGCTGCCCTCTGCCTAGACGGTCACACTGGGTGACTTCTCGGCCGCTCTGCCCCGTTCCCCTCTGGCCCATGAGACACCACAGTGGGCCAGAGAGACGGCGACCGGATGTGCACGTTCAGCAGGGAAATCCTGGGGCTACAGTAGGTGCCAAATAAGTGTTTGCTGGACGCACAGATGACACGGGATAAGGCAGCCCTCCCGGGGGCCATGTGACCTCCTCGCCATCCTGGGCGGTTCCGGAAGCTGGCTCTTTCTAGGGTGCCAAGCCCCAGGCTCCAGTGGAGCAGACACGAACACCGATGTGCACACAACCGTGGAGGCACACGCACGAACCCTTGTACGAACACACGCGTTCACACACAAACACGAGCGAATGCTCGTGCAGGCACCCACACTCACACTCATGTGAGCACCATGTACACGAATGCACACGCTCGTGCACACGGCACCCTTGGTATACTTGTGCGGGCACACAACCGCGCGTGCTCATGCACGCGCACTCAGGGGGGCACACATCACCACGTGTGCACCCTTGTACACACGCACACTTGTGCGCACACAACCACTCTGGAAGCACACGCTCGTGCACGCACGCGGTGCAAACACAGGGTGGTGTTGATGCGCGCAGCCCCCCCCCGCCCCCCCCTTGCCACCGACATCTCTGTCTTGCAGCGCCCCCAGCCTGTGCCAGCTGCAGCCCGTGTGCGTGGGTTACACACTGGGGTGTGTTCCGGATAGATCGTCGTACAGGGAATCGCACGCGTCTCCACGGAGAGAAATCGTACCCAGAGGGTCACCGGCAGCTCTGCTCCTTAAGGGTGGGAAACAGAAGGGACCGAGTATTTGAGTGGCCAGACCCCGGGCTTCCGGAACAACACCGAGAAGGCCACGTGATGACTTGGTCGGCATTTGTGTCCAGCAGGGATGGTGGGTGTTGCGGGCAGTGGCTGGCAGGGGCTGCACGGATGGGGTCCCGGCCGGGAGGCAAGCAAGGACACCCACCCTCTCAGGCCTCCCGTCCTGCATCCCGGGAGCAAGGTGGGAAAGCAGCTGAAGGGGACAGAGTCAAGTGTCCCCAGGGGAGCTGCAGCCGGACAGCTGGGCTCCCTGGCGAGGCCCAGGCACCCCCGGCCGGTCCCACTGCCCGGGCTCATGAGGACTGAGCCTGGTGGGGGACGCCGCCCCTGCCCTGGCCCCAAGGCTGGGCAGGGACCGCGGACTTGCCGGCCGCTCCCGGGGAGGCCTTCTCTACCCCAGGCTAAGCACGAGCAGCCGGGAGGCTCTGGGACACCCAGCAAGGACCCCGCTTTGACCCTGCTGACCTCAGGGAGGTCTCTGCTGAGGCTGCCTTGCTGCGGGCTCCGAGGGGCCAGAGTTTCCAGGACTTGGGGGCGCGCACCCCAGCCCCCTCGATGCCGGGGCCGCTTACTGGGGCCTGGGACGGGCGGCCGGTGCCAGGCTTCTCTTGGCCGGTCCGAGTGGATGAGCTTCAGAGCAGGGTCCCCCAGGCCCCTGCCGTCTTCCTAGCCTGGCCACAGTTACCCAGTACGTTTGTTGAGTGAAAGAACCAAGAGCGACGTATCTTCGTCCCTTGTGTGTGGAACATCCCACCAAGACGTCAAGGGCAGAGGGCACCCCGTGAGTCTGCAGGGACGGGACCTCCCAGAGCACACGGTGCCCTCCACGGGCTGGCACCGGATGTCACTGAGGGTCTCCTAGGCCCCGTGGGGGTTTCATGGGGCCCACTAGGTCTGCTCTGTCCTGCAGCGGTCAGGGTGGGCCTCCCGTGGAGGACCAGGGCGGCGTGGGCGCCTGCCCCGAACGCACATCCCGTGCTCCCCGGTCAGCAGCCCTGGGTTTCGTTACCCCCGAGTGCCCCCCCTGGAAAATACCCCCAAAGTAACCCATCCCTGCCGTGTGATCGTATCAGGCCTCTGCGGCTGAAAACTTGCCTCGTTCATCTGGTTTCCGTGCTTCCCAGCTGTGTGGGCGTGAGCAGGAGTCAGGTGGACGAGGTCTGGGGACAGAGCCCGGTCAGCGCCATCCAGCCCGGCCCTCCTCCGGCCAGACCGCTGTGGGGTGAGGCGGCCCCGACGCACCGCCGTGGGCCAGGCGCCCGGAAGGAGAGAGCCCTGACGGTGGGGGCGGGGGGGGGACTGTGCCCCTCGAACCCGTCCCTCTGGCCGTGCATCCATGTGAGCTGGAACTACATGTCCAGCTGGTCCGGAGGGGGCCTCCCAGAGCGCCTGGGCGGCGGACCCCTGTCACCCCGGGGGAGGGGGACACCTAGGGTCGGCGGCGGGCAGGCAGGTCACGGCCTGTGGCCGTCCAGCTGGTCCACCGTGGGCACCTTGATTTACCGTCCCTGCCCCTTTAACGGCCTCCTCCGGGCGCGGGCGGCGAGCCCCTCCCTGGCCGGAGCTGCCCCGTGCGGCTGAGCTGGGAAAATCTATTACCGCCGAGTCATTAATCTGGGGCTGCCGCCGCGGGCGCTCCGGGCCCTCTATTTAATGGGCTGCTTCCTGAGCTCAGAGCCGCGCTGCTCGCCTCCCTTGATCAGCTTTGTTTAATTATCAAAATATTTGATGCAGAAAATTGACATTAGTTCTGAAGGTTCTGCCCTGCTCCCCCCGCCCGGCTCCTGGTGACATTGAGTGCCTCGGCCGCTGCGCCCCTCAACTCAAAATAGCAAGTGGCCGCCCAGCCCGTGCGCGGCCAGGCGGACACGGCCAGCAGCCGGTCGGGCCCGGTGCGCCGCGTGGGGCCGCCAGGCCCGCCGGGACCCCGACCCGGGCGCCGCAGTTCTGGACCCCCGGGGACGTGTGTCCCCCGTGTCTCTGGTGCCCCGGGGGCCACTCTCATGGGAGCGGCTGGAGCTGGGACTCAGCTTTGCACGGCCACCGTGGAAACTCTGGTGTCCCTCTGTCCCCACGCTGCTGACGGCAGGCTGGGCTCCCAGGGTGGGCGCCGCCCGTGTGTCCCGCTGTCTGGTTGTCGTTAGCGCCTCACCCGTCTGCAGAGCCCCCGAGGGGCCCTCTCCGGCGGGGGCCAGGCTGCCCTGAATGGCTGGGCCCCTCTCCGTGGGACAGGACAGGCCCTCTCGGCCAGCCACGTGGCCAAGGTCTGAGTAGGGGCGGGACAGAGCCCGTGGACACTCGCTGTGCTGTTCCACGTCTGTAAGGCTCACGCTGCTCCTTTCCACGCGCTGAGCCCAGAGCCCTAAAGGCTCCAGCTCCCGGGCTCCGACTGGGGACAGACGAAGCTGCCCTCCTTGCATTCCGGGCCACGGTGGGGTTGGCTCATCGGCCCCTTCAGGCCTCAGAGCTGGTCTTGGAACTCTGCGTGTGCACGCGTGTGCGTGCACGTGCCCCGTGCGTGTCCCGTGTGTCCTAGACACGTGCCTATGCATGCCCACATGTGCCCATCACAGGCTATAACCCAGGGCAGTTAAAGTCACCCTCAAGGAATCCCCTGCTGCCTGACTCCTGGACCTGGGGCCGTCACCTGTGGGGGTCTGTCTTTGCTTCCGGAGGTCAGTGGCCCCAGAATGTGGCTTCCTGGTCCACGTGGTCAAGGTGGGGGTGGTGGCAGCCATGGCAGGCTTTTGAGCAGGGGCAGGCACACAGACACATCTGGAGAGCAGTCCAGCTTCACAGCCGGATCAGCAGACCCAAAACTCATTTATTTGCTCACGGTCCCTCAGTCTTGGGGACACTGGCCAGCGTTTGTCCTCAAACGTGGCTTATTTTTAGATGTCAGATAATTTTCAAAACAGAAAGTAGTTTCAAGGTTGAGAAGAAGCCATTATGGAAAACAGTGTTCCAGCTCAGACTCGCGGTTTCACTTGCAATCGGTGTCCCCCAGCAGGGACAGGACACAGGAAGGTGTCGCGCTCAGGGAGGCAGAGCGTGGCCACGGCCTCAGGTCCACCTGTGGGAAAAGCGGAATGAGCACCGTGCGTGACTTCCCGGCCGCTGGGAGGTGATGGGGCGGCCGCGGTGGCTGGCCCCTCCCGAAACCCCAGGGCTCCTGTCTTTGTGACCAATGCGTGCTGTGCATTTGTGAGTCCGGGAACAGATGACACGGCCCCCTCTCAGGAGCTGGAACCACGCTGCGAGGGGCCCTCCAGGATGCAGCACAGCAAACGAGCTTAGCAAGGGGGAGCCCTGAGTTCTGGGAAACAGGAGCAGGGCGGGTCTGTTTTCTGCACTGGGTAGACGAGTTTCCGTCAAAAATATTCCACGGGTCTTTGCTGATTTCTGTGTGAGGGCCCGGGTGGGGCTGCTGTGTGGTCTGTGACCGGGGGGCTCGAGGGAACCCTGATGCCAGGGGGAACTCACGGGGCCACGCAGGTGCACAGGGAGGCCTGGGTAGGACTGTCCTGGGCTGCGGGGACAAAGTCCCACAGCCCTACGGAGGTGGACCCCCCCACAGCCAGCAGGCCAAAAGCCCGGGTGCCGGCAGGACGCCCTCCCTCCGGAGCTCAGGGAGGCTCGTGCCCGCCTCTGCCGGCTCCGGGGGCTCCAGGCGACCCTCCGGCCTCTGCTCTGTGGTCACGTGGCCGCCTGCTTCCTGTGTCTCCTCCTCTCCCAGGACACCAGCGGTGGCACTGGGGCCCTCCCTAAACCCAGGAAGACTTCATCTTGAGATCCTTAGCTAATTATACCTGTAAGACCCTACTCCCCAGTAAGATCTCGTTCTAGAGTGCGGGGTAGACGAACTTGGGGGGACCCCGGTCAACCTGTCCGTCTGTGGGAAGTGTTTCCTTATTCTCCCTGAGCAGCCAGCCGAGGAAGGACATCAGGGTGATAGGAGGCCGGGGCTCTTCCCTCGGAGAGACACGGGCAGCAAATTGTGTGCAGAAGGACGCCAGCCAGCCCCGGAGGACACTGTCCCGGAGCCGAGCGCCACGGGGCCTGCGCAGGGACCACGGGACCGTGTGCGAGCTGCATCCATTATGATACACGCTTGTGCACGGCGGCCACTGTCCTAAATCTTGGTGGAACTGAGCAGGGGGTAAATGAACACACTAATAAATAACCATGGTAGTGACCTGCTACCCCCACCCCTGGCCCAGTGGTCTTTGAGCTCATTACTCTGGACGCCGTTTGGAGGCCACGGGCAGGTGACCTCTGTGAATGCTCATGGAGACCCTTGCGTTTTTAGTGACGGCACCGTCTGCTCGCTGTGTCGGGGCATCATAGTGGGCATAAGGGGGGCAGGATTTCCACACGCAGGGAGCCCGCCCCCATCCCTGGGCTGTTTGTCTTTAACTCCTGGAGCGACACCCCCCCTGCACAGCCTGGTTCCTCCCGGGAGCTGAGGCTGGGGGGCCGTCGTGTCTGCGAGGCAGGCACTGCCCTGGGCAGGGCGGGGGTCTCCAGACGGGCGTGGGGGCATTTGGGAGACTGTGCCTGTGGGCCCCTGGAAGGGACAGCCCCTGAGCCATCTCGGGGAGGGCTGCCGCTCTGGGCCCCACTGCCCTGGCCGCCCGGACACTCGGGGGTTAAGCCTCCTCGCGCATCAGCGCTGGCGCCCGGGGCGATCACTTTCAAATATATTTGTTTGTGGTCAGAAGTCGTCACAGACCAGGGCTACCGAGACCTTGACTTTTCCCTGACACTTACAATTATTGCCGCCCCGGGGACTCATTTTCTGTGCGGCCACCTGCTGACCCAGCCAAACGTTGGGCCGTCCTGTCGCCTGTACGTCCCGTGCTGTCCTCCTGCGTGGTCCCCCTCCAGGCCCACCGCAGCACTTGGGCTTGGAGCCCCCACCACAGCGTCTGCCCCCTAATCCAGCCCTCACCTGCTGTTTTCTCCCCACGCCTGTGCCAGGGCCGGAAGGGACCCCTCCTGGCGCCCCTGCAGCCCCTCCCGGTTAGTGTCACCCTGCTGGGCGGGGGGGTCGGGGGTGGGTGCTGAGGAGGGGCAGGAGGGGGGGAGGGGCAGATGGGGGGACGGAGGGGTGGGGGAGGGGAAGGGGACAGAACGCCAATCTCTTATCATCTCCCCATCCTGGATGAGGGGTACTCCCCCAGCCCGGCCTGCTCCGGCCCCCCTCCCGTGACATGCTGCTCACCACAGTCCTGCACGTCCACATGTCAAGGTGTCCCAGGGGCCCGCTCACACAGGGCCCCAGCACCAGCCCAAGGTGGGGGGAGGCAGGGGTGCTGTGGCCTGGCTGTCTGTCCTGGGCGGGCAGTGGCCCGGCCTCCCTTTGGACTCTGTGGCCCCCGAGGTCAGCGCTGGTCTCAGTCCCCATAGGACTCACTGCCCAGGGTTTCAGAAAGCCAGTGGACAGACGGCCCCACTGCTTCCCCTGCCTGTTCCCCGGGCCAGCCCGGTGCTGGGGGGACAGGTGGAGATGCCCTTTGAGGAGTGTCATTTGGGGAGAGGGTGTCTCCACCCCTCCCCCAGCAGGACGGCAGGGGCCTCAGCTTAATCCGAAGGTGCTCGGACAGGTCTTGTCTGAAAAGTGCCCACCGTCCCCTCCAGTGAGGGGTGTCCCATTGGCCTGTGGGGCAGCCTCCCTCCCCCACCCCATTGCACCGTAGGACCCCAGGGAGAAGGGCTCCCCGCAGCCTTTGCCTGGGGTACTAGGTGACCACGGTGGGGGCAGGGGAGCGACCCCTCCGGGAGGCCGGGCTCCCAGCATCTGCCCACTCCTCCCCCTGCTGACTGTCACCCCTGCACTGCCCCACCCTGGCCGGACCGCTCAGCTGTCCTCAGGAACTGGCCACGCCCTTGGAGACACCAGGCCGCAGGCTCGGCCGGCCGCCAGGGCCTCTGGGGAGGGGGGTGGTCCCAGCCCGCCCTAGTTCCACTGCGGCCTGCAGTCCTGATGGCCCGGCCCGTGGATGGCGCCATGTCCCCCGTGTCCCCGCAGGGCTCCTTCCCTCACTCCTGGCACAGCCGACTGGCTGGCCTTTGCCGCCTGTTCGGATGCTGCCCCAGAGTCTCCAGCCCCCCCTCTGCCCGCGTGGGAGCAAGGGCCCCTCCCCCAAGTATGGGACGGGCCCGTCCGCTCTGGGCTGTGGGGACTGCCCGTCCTGAGTGCGGGGTGCACTGGGCCGCTGAGGCCGTACGGGCTCCGGAGGTGAGGCAGCAGCCGGGGGGACCCGGCAGGAGGAGCGGCCCTCGGCCGGTGGCGGTGGGCGGGCGGTGTTCCCGCGGGAGACACGGCAGGCGCAGACCCGCGGCTGCGAGCCCGAGCGAGGACGGGACAGGCAGACGGCTGGGCAGAGTGGTGGGCAGCCTGGTGGGCGGCAGGGGGGTGGGGAGGGGTGCTCAGCCTCCAGGACAACACCCCGGTGGCCCTTTGCAGAGCACGTGAGCCGGGCTGGGCCCCGCACCAGGCACAGTGGGTCAGCGGAGGCGGCCACTCTGTCCCCTGGAGGGTAACGGGGGGCCGTGCTCTGAGACTCTCGGGGGAAGGAAGTCTGTCGTGGGCTGCGCCCGGTGCCCACCCCCGCCCCCCGCCCCCCACCCCCCGCCTTCTCTTTGTATCGCTAGGCCTAACGTGTAGCAATCGCCTCCCTCTTGGTGGCTTCAGACAACACATTCAGTGTCTCAGAGTCTCCAGAGGCCCCGGCTCCAGGAATAGCTTCGCTGGGTCACCAGGCTGCAGGGACCTGTCCGCCGGGCTGTGTTCTCATCTGTGGGCTCGGCTGGGGGAGGGGCCCGCTTCCAAGCCCACTGAGCTGCTGGCAGTAATTTTTTCTCTGTGGTTATAGGCAAACGTCCTCGTTTCTTGAGCAGGGGTCACTCGTGGAGGCCACCCAGAGCCCCCTGCCCCGGGGGCCTCTCCCAGCACAGCGGCGCCCTGCTCCAGGCCCTGCAGGGGACTGTTGCTCAGGCTCACATGTGTCCTTCTCACCTAATGTGACCGAATTGGGGGTGACTGCACCGTCACCTCTGTCACCACTGTCACCTCTGTCACATCCTAGGCTCCAGCTGGCTTCATGCCAGAGGACGGCTCACGTAAGGCCATGACTCACAGAGGGGTCACCTTAAGGGTGCCAGTCACTCTGGAGTGTCCCCAGACACCACACTTGGGGGCAGACACTGCCACCGCTGGAGCTGGGTGTGGGGGCGTGTGGCCGGACGGTCTAGAGGGAGGTAGGACGGGAAGCAGAAGTGACCTGGGAATGGACACAGAAAAGCTACCCCCAGGCTCCCCCCTCCCTCCAGATGCCACCTCCCCCACAGACAGGCCAGTGCCCGGGGACATCGTCGGTACGTAGTAGGACAGTGCAAGGAGCTGTTCCAGGTGGAACCGCCATGGTGCCCCGAGGCCCTTTCACCGGTGTGGCCAGCGGTATGTCAAGGACCCTGCTCGGAGGCCCAGAGCTGGGGGCCCATCTGCGTCCAACGTCGGGGCGGGGCTTCCTGTCCCCACCCCAGCTTTTCTCTCTGGTCCCAAGCCACTTCCTGGGACTGCAGCTGGTACAGGTGGGGTTGGGCCCACTGGGGGGGTCGGAGGGCTGCAGGGTTCAGGTCCTGAGGGCTCTTAGGGGGCGTGTATGAGGAGGAAGACATGGTGGGGAGACTCCGGGGGGTCCCAAATCAGGCAGACAGTGGAGGAGCCCCTCCTGTCTCCGGTTCTGCCCTGAGGACAGTGTTGGGGGGTGAACCCTGCCTAGAGGCGGGTGATGGGGGCCAGAGCCCTGACTCGGGCCAGCAGGTACCCGACGCAGAGGCCGTGGAGGCCAGCGGGGCTCAGGTGGGCGGGCTGGCCCCCAAAACCGGGGTCGTGCCCACAGATGGGCTCTGGAACCGGGCCTGGGTGAGGCCGTACGGACGGAGAGGGTATGAGTCTGGGTCCTGGGGCCCCACAGGAAGAGGCCAGCGGGCAGGCCCAGGAGAGTGGGGGTGGAGCCCAAGCCACAGGAGGCGGTGGCCTGTGACAGATGTCGCCGTGAGGTGACCGAGGAGAAAGGGACACTGGGTCATGTGCAGAGGCACCCACTGACCCTGTGAGAGTTAGGGGACAAGGACCTGGGTCCCCAAGGACCAGGGGTGCCTCATGGTATCTTCCTGGGGTGGGGGTGCCTTGTAACTAGAGCTCACAGGGTCCGGGGGCCCACGAGTTCCCAGGCGCGGGGAGCTGGAGGGGTGTAGCCGGGCCCCAGGCCAGCCCTCCTTGGACCTCGCCGTCCGTGGGGCCATCAGGGCAGCCGTGGGGCAGCTCCCGGGAGGGGACTCCTGGCTCCTGGTCCCGCCTTCACCAGCCAGTCTCGCCCAGGCAGTCCCTCCTAGAGCTGGTTTTGATTTCTGCTTAAAGTTTCATGGTGCGGGGCCTCCGGGGGGCCGTCTTCCTGCCACGCTGATAGAGTCGTGCATATTCGATGAGCCCGTCAGCGTGAGGCTGGAGGCAGCTCCCCGGCTGGCAGCTGGCGGGTAATGAGCCCGGCGGGGGGCCCGGGCTGCCCTCATCCGTCACTGCCCGGCTTGCCCGGGACTTCGGACGCACCCCCGGGAGGAGGCCTGCTTGTGCGCCGGCTCCCGGGGTGAGAGGACTCACCCGGCCTGGAAGGGCCCTGATCCTGGAAGCCCACCTGGCTCAACTCGCAGCCCAGCTCTGCCTGGCTGTGTGACTCTGGCACAGCCCCTCAACCTCTCTGAGCCTCCATGCCCTGCGCTCTGCTATAGGGCCTTTAACGGCACCCGCCTCCCAGCTACACGGTGAGGAGAGAACCAGGGAATCCACACCCAGCCTCAGTCCAGCCCCGACGTGCCGGAACCCAGTTTGGGAAGCGCTGTCCGAATACTGGAGTTCCTGCAAAGCAGAGGAGAAACGGCCTCCCTGACGGGCGGGTGTGCAGCTGCAGGGGGGCGTGTGGAGCCCTGGCAGGACCAGCTCCTCTGTGGGCATCTGGGGGTTTCCGGAAGCCTCCCTGGTGGACCAGGTAAGGGCCCGTCCTTTTCCGCGGCATGGACGGTCTCTGAAGACGCACTGGGAGCCTCTTCTCAGAGGCGCCTCTGGTCTGTCCTGGAGCCCGAGAGTGCCTGTGGCCGAGCGGGGGCGCAGCCCGTTCAGCAGGTGGCAGGTGCCCGGCTGAGGGGCTGTTCTGCGGGAAGGGTCCATGACCTGGGTTCCGATGGGTCTTCAGGCAGGGCAGTGAGTCCCCTCCAGGCAGCCTCGACCCCGTCGGGAAGCGTCTGCCTTTCTGGCACCAGCAGAAGGTCCGATGGCTTTGGAGCCACTGTGCCTGCCTGCCTACACGCTCACTCGGGTCGCGGTGCCCAGGACCCGCCGTGGCTGCCCTCCCGCCGTCTTTGGTGAAAACATCGATCCTTGACATTTCTATTCACACTAAACGCTTTCCGCTCTGTCCCCAGGCTCTCCCTCCGCGAGGCGACACCGTGGGTGGAATTAACACACTTGTGCTGGCCCAGACGGTGTCCGGGGCGGCCTTGAGCAGGGATGGGCCGTGACCAGGTCTGGGGCCAGTAATGACCGAGCGGGCCTGGGCTCCTCCCTGCCCACACCTGACTCGTGCCCCGCGGCTCCCCTCTGCACCCGTCGTACCCGGCCAGTGTGTGTGGGGTGGGTGCGGAGGTGAGTCTGAGGGTTGAGATCTGGCAGGTCCTGGGAGGTGGTGGGGCCCTTTTTCTTTTCGAGGCCAGAGAACCCTACAGTTTGGGGTCCAGACAGAGCACCGGGCGTCTGGTCCAGCCTCTTCCCGTGGGAGGAGACGGAGCCAGGCCTGCAGAGGGAAGCTGTCCCCCCAGGGTCACAGAGCCCTGTGGGTGCCGCTCGCTGCTCCAGGGAAAGTGTGCTGACGGGTGGGCGGTGCCCCGGGATCTGCCGGCTCCCAGGAGCCCAGCGAGGGGGGAATGGGACCCACGTGGGACCCGGGCTTCCTGCCCATGGGTCCCGGGGGACCCACCCGGAACTGGGAGAGTCTTTGGCTCGCTGAGGCTGCTGCCCTCGCTGGCGCCCTCTGAGGGTGTCCCCGGCAGCCCCCCACCCCCCGAGGTGGCCCCAAGCCCTCCCTGCCCTGCTCTCAGCTTGTCTCCAGGAGGAGTGGGTCCACGCCTCCCTGATGAACTGGAGGACAGCCACCCGTGGTGCGGCCACTTCCTCTGCTCCCTCCGGGGGTGTCTGAATGTCCTGGGCGGCCGTAGCAAAGTGCCACCTACTTGGTGGCCTCAAGCAGGACAGATCTTTGCTCACTGCTGCAATTTGGAAGTTGGAATCAAGGTGTGGGCGGGACCCACTTTCCCCAAAGGCTCTAGGGGACAATCTCTCCAGCTGCTGGCGGCCCCAGGTGTCCCTGGGCTTGTGGCCGCATGGCTCCGGGGTCCGCCTCCTTCTCCCCGGGTCTGCGTGTCCCCTTTTGCGAGGGGACGGCCCTGACCCACTGTGACCCCATCTTAACCCGATCACGTGTGCCATGACTCTGTCTCCACCGCAGGCACGTTCACGGGTACCCGGGGGACGGGGGGGCGGGGCTTCAGGGTGTCTTTCCAGGAGACGTGCTTTGGCCGGCCACAGGGAGCTTGCCGAACCCCCCGCCACACGGGAAGGGGTGCCCCTGATGGAGGAAGTCGAGCGGGTGCTGTTTGGGGCAGAACGTACCCGGAGAGGCTCTGGGGGGTGGCTGGCAGCAGGGGGTGTCCCGGGAACTCCCAGGCCTCGGGGCGTCCGTGGGGAGGATGGGCGCGGGGCACGGTGCTGACTTGCACGCGGGGCCCGCACTTGGGGGGAGAGCCAAGCTGTCCAGTAGCCTCTGAGGCCTCGTGTCCTCGCCTCCGTCCCGACATTCTGGCCAAGGCGGTGGACCCAGGAGATAAAATGCAGGATGCCCAGTCACTTGAGTCTCTCGGGTGTGAGGAGGCCCCGGCATGGCCCGGGACACACTTACACTCTAGCTCATTCGGGTTCAGTGTTCATCCCAAGCCCAGACGCCGGCATCCTGTTTCTCCGGCAGCCCTGGCCCGGATCTTCACCTCGCAGAGGGCTCAGAGCCGCTCCCGACCCCGCTCCGCCCCATTCAGCCCGGTGGCAGGGCTCCCGCGGGCCCGGGACCGCAGGGAGGGGGCGCCTCACCCCTTCCACGGCCCCGGGCCAGCGCACCCGAGGCCGTGGCCGGGCCGCGCGGACGGCCCCCCGGGGGGCCCCGCGCCCGTCGAGGTCTGGGTGCTGCCTGCCCGCTCGCCCGGTGGACCTGTGGGCTCGCCGGGCCCCGCTCCCCCGCCTGCCGGCTGCCCCGGCCGAGAGGCCCGCCGCGGGCAGGACGAGGCAGCCCCCCGCCGGGCCGGCAGGGCCTCCGTGCAGGCGCCACAGGAAGGCCTCGGCTGCTGCTCGGGTCCCTGAGCCGAGCTGGTTCCTGAGCCACCGCGGCTGATCCGTGGAGGCCGGACCGTCTCCAGGAGAGAAATATGGAAGCAATTACTCTGAGAGCCGTGGTTTGAGTAATTCCCAAAGAGACACCAGGCCTGGTCCTTTCGAAGCCTGGTGCACGGCGCCCTAATGAAGCAATTAAGGCAAAGATCCTCTGACTTTGATCTCGATGGGGTAATTTTTACAAAAACATCACGGAGTGATAGATACCCATAACTCAGGGTCCTTAATTGTACTTAATTTGTTTGGAATACGAATGTGCATTTAATTAAAGCCCAGCTCGGCCCGCATGCTTCAACCAGGGCTGTCAAAGAAAATTAAGACCCAGTTTGCTTTCAAAGTTACTGGTTTTTATCAGGCAAGGACAGCGGTCTTCGAACAGAAGGTTAGAGATAATTAGGCCGAGAGCTACAGCCGCAGAAAGTGGGGAGAAGGCACCACTGAGCGGAGGGGGTGGGGAGAAGAGAGACGCTGCGGGGCGGGGGCTTGGGGAGGGGGTGGGCTGGAGGTGGGGACGCGTCCCCGGCTGGGGTTCGCCCAAGGCCAGGCCGGCAGGGCGTCCGGCCCTCGGTGCTGTCACACAGGACCTGACTCCCGTGCGCCTGGGCCCATCGCTCTGGGAGGGCTGTGAGCGCCCCGCCCACTCCTCCGATAAGACAAGGGCGAGTCGAGGCACAAGCGAGAGCCTGAGGTCGTCCATGGTCACACGGGCCCTCCCCTCCGTCTGGCACGTCCCACGGTGTGGTCTTGCCCGGCCTTGGATGTCTGGCCGCCAGTGGATCCCTGGGGGCGCGTGGGTGGGGAGCCAGGTCCGTGGGGTTTCAGGGAGGGAGAGGGGAGGGAGGGAGGGAGACCACCCCTCCCCTCTCTCATCCCAGACTTCCCCCGGTGCCCTGGGGGGGACGGTCCAACCCCAGCCCGGCCGTGGCAGGGTCCGCGGGCCGGGCACCAGCTCCGGAGCCCTCAGCTGTGGCGCCCCCGCTCGCTTCCCGGCTAGCAGGGAGATCAGTGTCCCTGGCTCCCGCCCCGTGTCCTTGGGGTGCAGTGTGCCTCTCGTCAGGTCCCTCTCGGGCTGCCATTCAGGGGCCTGTTAGCAGCCGTCTCTTTCAAGCGTCGAGAGGTCAAGTAACTTGCTCAAAAGACCCAGCTAGCGACCAGAGAGGATCCGTTCAAACTCGGAGTCCCGGAGCGCCCCCGTGTTGCTGCCTCGGGGGGAAGGGGGCTTGGTGCTGGGGGTCCTGGAGAGGCTGGCCCTCCAGGCCTGTGGAAGGACACTGCGCTTTGCTGGGGGCGTCTGCCTGGCCAGGCGGCTCCTTGCCGCTGTGACCCCTGAGCGCCGACTCCCCGGACGGCTCTTCCTGGAAGCGGATCGCTTATCTGTCCGTCCTCAGGGGTTGCCGCCTTGTTGGGGGCACCTGCCTGTCAGATGCGGGGGTGTTGTTGGCGGTGAACCCCAGGGAAATGCAACAGGAACCTAGTGACCTACAGACACACAGCCAAGTCCGGGGGGCGGAGATGCCCCCAGATCCCAGGACTCCCGGCACCGAGCGCCAGGCTGTCGCGGGGCGTCCAGGGGCCACTGTGGCGCGGCCCCGGGGCTGGGCGTGAGCAACGAGGACCCTCTCCCCCCGTTCCAGTGGCCAAAGCCTGAGACCCAGGCGTAGGGGGGGCCTCGTTCCCTCTGGAGCTCAGAAGGAGGCTGTTCCCCAGCTGCTGGTGGTTTGCCTGCCGTCCTTGGAGATCCTGGGGTGTAGACGTGCCTCCCCGTCTCTGCTTCATCACACGGTGCTCCCCTCCGTGTGCGTGTCTCATTTCCCCCTTTGAGGACACCAGTGAGCCGGGATTAGGGGCCACTCCACCCCAGTGCGGCCTCATCTCAACTGATTACATCTGCAAGGACACTGTTCCCAAATAAGGTCCCATTCTGAGGTCCTGGAGGTTAGGACGCGATCGTGTGGCACGGGGGTCGTAGTTCAGCTTCTGGTGAGGTCCCCACGGGTCGGTGGGAGGATTAAGTGAGCCGGTGTGTGTCGCACAGACCCTCGGAGTTGCTGACCCAGGGACAGAGGCCCGGCAGGCGTACTCGCGAGTGGTTTCCCTCTGCCAGGCATCACTGTGCCTCCGACCTGCAGCGTCTGTGGAGCGGGGCCTCTTCCCGCACCTGTGACCCTCCTCCCAACGCCTGTGTCCCTCGTCCCAATGCCTGTGACCCTCGCCCCAATGCCTGTGTCCCTCCTTCCAACACCTGTGTCCCTCCTCCCAATGCCTGTGTCCCTCGTCCCAATGCCTGTGTCCCTCCTTCCAACACCTGTGTCCCTCGTCCCAATGCCTGTGTCCCTCGTCCCAATGCCTGTGTCCCTCCTCCCAACGCCTGTGTCCCTTCTTCCAACACCCGTGTCCCTCGTCCCAATGCCTGTGACCCTCGCCCCAATGCCTGTGTCCCTCCTTCCAACACCTGTGTCCCTCCTCCCAACGCCTGTGTCCCTTCTTCCAACACCCGTGTCCCTCCTCCCAATGCCTCCCTCCTCCCAACAGGGCTGAGGGTCAGTGGATTGAATGGTGGCACAGTCCACCCCCGTGGCTGCTGTTTGTCCGTGCACACCTTGTACACACGTCCGGACGACGGCAGCAACCTGTTTATGCTTCTGCCCGACGTGGTGCAATCACCTGTCGGAAAAACAGAGACACCTTTCCCCGTCCCGACGGGGGACGGAACCCCCACAGTGTGGACCCACTTCATCCCGGGCAGTGCTAGCTTCTCTTCTGGTTGGGCTGTGATATATCTTTTGCACAGTTTTGAGGAAGTATTTGCATGTGAATATTTTGTAGAGCACACAATAAATTGTCAAGCACACAGGTACACGCACACGCACGCACCAAGGCACACACACGTACAGACACACGCACTTGCCTGCCATCCCTGTGGGAGGAGGGACACACATGCACGCATACATGGGCACACACAGGCACATATATATATACACACGCATGCACATGAGCACACAGGCACACACACACACACACACACACACGCTCATGCACACACGTATGCACACGGGCACACACATGCACATGCACGCACACGTACACGCATGCACACAAGGCACACGCATGTTCATACACACGCATGCTCATGTGCACACATGTGCACACACGCACACTCTCACACAATGCTCATGCACACACGTACACACATATGCACATACATGTACACACATGCACACACGCTCGCACACACAGTGCACACATATGCTCATGCACACACGTATGCACACGTGCACATGCATGCACATGCACACACAGGCACACAAGGCACACACATGCTCATGCACACACATGCACACAAGGCACACATGCTCATGCACACACATGCACACAAGGCACACATGCTCATGCACACACATGCACGCACATGCTCACGTGCACACACACACGTGCACACACACACATGCTCATGTGCACACATGTGCACACACTCACAAACATGCACACTCTCACACAATGCTCATGCACACATATACACACGTGTACACATATGCCCACGCATGCTCATATGCACACACATGCACACACACACATGCTCATGCACACACGTATGCACACGGGCACACACATGCACACAAGGCACACACGTACACACATGCACACAAGGCACACGCATGCTCATGCACACACATGCTCATGTGCACACACATGCACACACAAACATGCACACTCTCACACAATGCTCATGCACACATGTACACATGTGCACACACATGCACACACATGCTCATATGCACACGCACACACGCACACACACGCACACATGCTCCTTCACACACATGCACACACACCTGCACACGCACACACATAGAAGAGAGCATGTGACTGCACGTTGGCTGTAACCATGCTTCCCATCACACTCACCAGGCACAGCCCGTGTCTACGCCCACCCTCTGTTTCTCACTCTGTTCCCTTTGCCCGCCCCGCGTCTCAGCTGGTGGACGTTCTCTCCCCGGTCGGGCAACTTGAACTAACGTGGCTAACGCGTCTGGTCCTCAGTGGCCCTCCTTTTGTCTCGTTTGGGCTGCTGTGGCTCCCTGCTGATTCTCACCATCCTTCGCGGAAGCACCAGCACGCACACGGGCCCGGGTTCCAGCCGCATGTCCCCACGGCAGCCACAGCCTGACGTCCCCTTCGGACGTGGCATCGGTCGCTTCTGCTGGGGCACGTTGGCTGGCACGCGGAGCCACACTGTCTGTCTCAACTTCGGAGCCGCTGACGTGCTGGGCCCTGGAACCGTCCATTCGCGGCTCGTCACATCGGTCACGTCCTGAGGGCCGGGGCCCAGCCGTTCCGGGTGCAGAGGCCCAGCGGGCACTGCAGCTGAGGTCCGCTGGGCCCAGCGGGTGGCGGTGACACGGCAGAACAAGGACCCGCAAGGGCGCGGCGCGCCGTGCTTGGGGGCAGCGGCACCGTGAGCGGCGCGTGACGGGGGTGGGGCCCAGCGCCGCCCGCGGACGGGGAGCTGCCCGGAGACGGCGGTGGCGGGGCCCAGGGAGGCAGCCAGGACCAGACGTGGTGCCACTTCCCCGGTCAGCGTGCCCCAGGTGGCCCAGGGGTGGCCTCTGCTCTGGGCAGGTAAGTCACGTGGCAGAGGTCACAGGAATCGCCGTGGACGGGAGTCCGGTCCCAGGACCCACGCAGAACTTCGTCTCCGCACCTGCCACGGCAGAGTGCCACGGGCTGGGGGGTTAGGACACAGAAACGGATCCTCTCACATTCTGGAGGTCAGAGGACACTTCCAGGCATCCCTGGGGCTCTGGCCGCATCCCTCCGCCGTCTACCTCTGTCACCGCGTGGTGCACTTCTCTTCCTATGAGGCCACTGTCGTGCTGGATTAGGGCCCCACCCTGACGCCCTCATCGTCACGAGCTTACATCTGCAAAGACCCCACCTCCGAATCTGACCACAGTGACGGGTGCTGGGAGTTAGGACTGGCACGTACGTTTTTTGGGGGGACACGATTCAACCCACGGCAGCCACCATCCCTGCCACCACGGCCACTTTGTGGGCGGGCCCTGAGCGAACACGGGGCTAGCCGGGGGCAGGGGATTAGTGGCTCTCCCCGAGTAACCGTGTCTGCCTGCATTGGACGGCCTCCTGTGCAGGGGACGCCCTCCCCCGGCTCATCAGCATCTCCGGCCCCGGGCCCCGCCCGCATCCTTCCCTCAGGCCCCCCGTCCCCACCGCCCGCTGTCTAAGCCCCGGCTCGTGCAGGCACCCGCCAGTGCGCCCCCCCAGCAGCGTCCGTCCACACCGCCAGCCACCTCTCATCCGCACGGAGCGAGCGTACAATCAGGCCTGGCGCTGGCCGTTTGCTCAATGACGGCTTCCTGCGCCCTGTCCCGGGACCCTCCTGATTACAGCCGGGACGCTCTAATTTGCCTCCGGCTCATGACGAAGTGCAGTTCGGAGCCACCTATAAACCAAGCCTGGGGTCGGTGTCTCCAGTCGAAGGTCACGAGGAAGTCCCCGCGAAGCTGTGGGCGGGACGCCGAGGCGGCCGCCGCGCGTCAGGAGTGGGGTGCAGGCGCCCACCTCCCCGGCCAGCTCGGGCTCCGGGGTGCCGTTCCCGCGTGACCGGGGACCGCTGCCTCCACGCTCGCCCCCCGTTCCGGCCCCAGGTGGCCCCGTCGGCAAGGAGCAGCAGGGGGTGGGCCGCCCGGCGTCCACGGTCTGCACTCGGTCTCGGGCGCCCCAGGAGCCGGGAGCTGGTCCTCGAGACGACGACCCGGCCCCGCCCCGCGACTCCTGCTCCGGCGTCGCCGGGATTCCACGTGGCATCTCTACCTGCCCCCAGGACCACCGATGCCGGCACGTGTGCTCGTGATGAGGTCAGCGGAGCCGTGGGCACCGCGGCCCAGAGCCACCCGCGGCGGGACACGGGTGCAGCCCGGCCGGGCGGGGGGTGCGCCGTGCTGCCCCCGTCGAGGGGGGCCGCTCCGGTCTCACGGCGCGCTGGCCGCGCGGGGAGCTCAGACGCCTCTTCCTCCCCCGCGGGATCCACGCTCCACGCGGCCCGGAAACCTCACCTGCGCGTCCGGTCCCTGCGTTTTCATGGGTTTATCGCCCGCCTGCTGGCGCACACGGGTCTCGTTAGGTCATCCGGTTTGAACTCGCCGGTTCCCCGACGCCAGGACGGGTCGACGCGGTGTCACGGTCGGGTAGAGCGGCGTGACGCCCTCAGGGACCTCTGGTGGCTGAGACCCGTGTGGGTCAGATCACAGCAGGAAGCAGGGGTTAACGGGGTCCGGGGCAGGGCAGCAAAGGTGGGCGTCGAGGCTGCCGGCTGGAGGCCGAGCCCACGCGGGTGCACGCCCACGTGGCCCGTCACCTGCGCTTTCGAGGTCTTCCCTGCACACCTTCCGCGTCGGGGGAAGTGCCTGCACTGGGTTCGCCGCCTGATCGGGCGTCAGACAATCCAGAGCATCGGTGCCCGACTGTGAACGACGCCCACCCCCCCCCCCCCCGGGAAGGGGCCACCCGACAGCATCTGGAGATATTTTCAGTTTTCACAAGGGGTAATGAGTGACACTGACATCTAGCGGGGCTGGGGTCAGGACGCTGCTGAGCACCCTGCCGCGCAAGGACAGCCCCCACCGCGGAGAACGGTCCGGCCCCACTTGTCCGTGGTGACACTTGGCCAGCGTCATTCTCCCAGACCCGTCTGCCTTCTGCACGCCCAGGTGACAGGGGTCACCACCCCTCAAGAGGCAGACAGTGGCCGTAATCTCTGTCTTTCCCGGTCACGTGAGGTTGCTCCTGCTTCCCACTCGCGGGCACAGAGAGGTCCCGGGGGTGAGACAGCTGTTTTGGGCGCAGGCACAGAGGGCAGGTCGGAGGGTTTCGGGGACAACGTTTCAGGGTCCTTCCCAAGGTGCCTTAAAGCTGGGGCTCAGACTGTGAACCCCAGGGACCCGAGAGAGAGGTGTGACTCCCCATGGCGACGGCCAAGGCGGGGAGGTGTCCTGTGGCACGGAGCGGGTCACATTTTGCTTGGTCTTTGTCTTATCCCCAGAGATGCCACCGTCGAGCAGCCCAGACGAAGGACACCGTATGTTTAGCTGTGACTCGGTCCACTGACCAGGCACCGTGGGCTCCACTGCCAGCGGCCCGGTCACGGCCACTTCCCTGGAATGGGGAACAGGGCACACCACGGCGGGGAGGGGGGTCGGCCGAAACGGCCCCTCCCCACGGAGGTCCAGGCCCCGGTGCCTGGAGGCTGTGGATGGCACAGTCTCTGAGATGGGATTAGCTCAAGGATCTTGAGACGGGAGATGGTCCCGGACTCCCCCGGGGATGGGTGTGTGTGTCCCAAATGCCACCTGGTGTCTCACGGGGGGGGGGGGGGGGGCGGGATGGCACAGAGGAGGGCCCTGTGGATGCGGAGCAGAGGCTGGGTGACGCCCGCAGCCCCCGGAAGCTGGAGCAGGGGAGGATCGGACCGTCCCCTGGAGCCTCCGGAGGGAGCGTGTCCCCACCGACACCTGGACCGCGGCCCAGGGACGCCGGGTTTGGACTCCAGGCCTCCAGAACCGGGAGAGAAGAAACTTCTGCTGTTTTCAGTGGTGCATGAGGGGCCCTGCGTCCCAGCGGCCCCAGGAGACCAACTCGGGGAGGCCTGGCCCCGGGGTCCCGGCCTGCAGAGGACAGGGACGGGCTGCATGGGGTGGACGCTGAACCGAGTTTCCCCCCGTGCCCCGTGCTCCTGTCCGTCCCTGGCCCCGGGCTCTGGGGGCCGAGACTTCTCCTCGTTCAGATCCAGATACAGTGCTCTGACCCGCCATCCAGTGCGCCCGCCCCGGTGTCCCCCCAGCTCGGCTCCTGCTTGCTCCCTCCCCTCCCCACCTCTGCTCCCGCCCCTCCCCTGCCTCCCCCTCCTGCTTTACTCTGCAGGTGGACACATGAGTGCGTGCTCCCCCCCCCCCCCCAGATCAAGTGCAGGCTCCGACCGCGTCCCAGGAGGCTCCTGGCCACCCTCCCCGAGGACTGCCTCTGTGCCGCTGCCCGCCGACTCCGGGCTCGCACCCCAGGGTCCTGAGAGCATTTGTGCGCCCTGGTGTCTGAGACTTGACTTTGCCCTGTCTGCACAGCACTCACCGCTCCCCCGTGTGCCTCCTCTTCATTCACGGATTCTCCGTGTCGCTCCCCCAGAGGGAAGGCTCCTTGAGGGCAGGGGCCTTGCGGTCTCACTTCCTGCTGTGCCCCCAGTCCCTGGGGCCTGGCCGGTGCTCAGAGACACGTTTGCTCAGTGGATGGGGGAACGAACAAATGAGGGAGAGCAGGTGCACGGGCAGCAGGTCCAAGGGACGACCAGAAGGTCCCCCTGGCAGGGATGCGGCCTCGCCCTCCCCGCTTTTGCCGAGAAGCAGGACTGCAGCCCTCGACGACGGTCACCGACGGTGGGCACCAGCGAGTCCCAGGGCGACGTGGTTGGCGGGCGGCAGGGCCACCAGAGCGGCTGAGCCCCCACCACGCGCAGCTGGACCTCGCCCCTGGCCCTGCCCTCTGGTGTCCCAAGGGGTTGGGAGGGGGAGAGGCCCCAGCAGGCGGTCAGAAGCAGGGCAGAGGCCCGGCGGCGGCAGGGGACGGGGATGGGGGGCTGCTATTGCTGGGTCCTCGTCCCTCGACCTTGCCACACCTCTGTACGGGACCCTCATAGCCTCACCCCTTCCCAAGTGCCGGGGCCTTCTTTCTCCTGTGGGGACTTGACTCACCGAGATGGGTTTGAAGATTGCGGCCGGGCTGCGGCTGGCCCGGCAAGGCCCGGGTGGGCACCGCCTTCTCTCGGAAGCATCTCAGAGACCAGGTGGGGGGGGGGCGCTGCCAGCGGCTCAGCGAGGCCCCTCGATGGGAGGGTGCTGGACGGTGGCCTCCGCCTGGAGCCGAACACCCTCCTTGGGGACATTTCTGCCTCTGCAAACGCGTGGCCCTGAATCCGCGGCGTGCACGCGAGCCCCACGTGGGCAAACGGCCTCCCACGCGTTTACCTGGCCGCGGGGAGGGGAGGCCGGGGCGTGTGGGAGCGTCTGTCCCCGCAGAGGCGCTCTTCTGGGGCGCAGCCCCTGGTACCGTAATCTGGGGATTTTCCTGGTGTGTCGCTTTTAATGGATGTTATTATGGTCTGGAGTCTGATATTCCGGTAATTAACCTCCTGGGCTTCATCCTGTGCCCTAATAATGCCGTCAGGGGCTCGACGTGAGAGTCTTAAAATAGTGATTATTTACGGTGCGTGCCGTTCCGCCGCGAGCAGTCCCGCGTTGGGCTGGGGCCGGGGGTGAGGGCGGGGCCTGGGGCGGCTTGGGGAACCCTGCTCCAGCTCGGAGGACAGGCCCGGAAGGACTCGGGAGAGGCCGTGTTCAAGCAGACCCGCGCCCGAGCCGCCGGGCGAGAGCTGTGTCCGGCCAGGCCCGGGGGCTGCTGCGTGCCGGGGTCCCCCCGGAGCCTTGGGGAGCGGACGGGCCCACGCCGGCTGCACCCAGGCCCCGTGTGTCACCTTAGCTGGGCACTTTTCCCCTCCAGGTCTATAAAATGGGACAATCGAATATCTACGTCAACACTTAGATGCACGTTACCGAGCGAGAGAAGGCAGTCCGCCAAGGCCGCACGGTTGCAGCCCTTGGCGTTCCGGAAAAGTCCGGTCTGTGGGGACGGTGAGAAGATCAGGGGTGATGGGGGGGAGGGGGGAGGGATCTGTGGTGACAGGTACGTGTCCTCACACACTGGTCCAAACCCACGGCCTGCACAGCGCCGAGAGCGACCCCAAAGTGAACCGCGGAAGCTGGGGGACGATGACGCGTCCCTGCGGGCACAGCGACCATCACAGACGCATGCTCTGTGGGGTGCAGATGACAGGCCAGGCTGTGTGCACGGGGGACAGGACGCGAGTGGGGACGCTCTTTCTCTCAAATTTGCCCTGAACTTCAGACTGACCTACAAAATAAAGTCTGCGAGGGGAGGAAAAAACTACCTGGTCGGGGGTGGATGAGGCCCGTGTGAGCCCGTGTGCACAAACCGCATGCCTGGGATAAGTCACGGGTCTCAGGTGCAGCGGCCGTTGGCAGCTTGGCATGGGAACTGAGACAGAGGCCTTGCTGCCCGCGGGAACCAGCCCAGAGGCGGCCGGCATGTAGACGGAGACCCAGTTGTCCGTCAGGAAGCCAACGGCACAAGGTCAGTGGTGACGCTCTCGCCCCCACAGGCTGGCGATGGGGGCAGAGGCGCCCCAGACCCCCCCGCCCCGCCCCGCCCCGGCTGGCCCCCTCCTCTGTGCTCGGCACCGGGGTGACCGGCTGCGGAAGGGAGTCCCCAGGGACCACGGCGCTTGGCGGCTCTCAGAATTGGGAGCTGGTGTGGAATCTTTGTTAGCGTCTGGACATACATCTTTTAAATTATAAATCGATAAATAGTTAATTCAATAATAGAACTCTCTTGAATATTTCATGCTGCCCGAGCACCGCGGAGCTTCGCCTGGATGTTGATGGCGCGGAGGCAAAGTCATTCAAGGCAAACTTCCCCCAAACTCCTGTTAGCGGCTGCGGGTTCAGCAGGGAGCAGGCGTGAGCCCCCCCCCCCCCGTCACCTGGTCCCCCCACCGTGTGGTGCCCGGGAAGTGACCCTCAGGAGGCTTGGGCATGGTCCCCCGTAAACCACCGCAGCTCAGAGCAGGGCCAGCCGTCTGATGAAAATGAGGTGTTTGGGGTGTTTGTGTCCCCCGAGTTTATATGTTGAGGCACCAAACCCCCGTCCGTCAGAATGCGGTGGTCTCGGGTCGTCAGGGAGGTGAAGGTGCATGAGACCAGAGGGGTGGGCCCGGATGCAGCGTGACAGGCGCCCCCATGAGAAGAGTAGGTGGGGGCACAGCCGGGCTCGGAGGGGTGCAGTGTGGTAAGCTCACGGGGAGGGGACGGCACCCCCACACCAAGGAGAGGGGAGAAAGTCATGCTGTGTAAGCGGCCGGGTCTGTGGGGCTCCGTCCCAGCCGCCCCGGGACAGGATCCAGGAGGCGGCTGTGCGCCCCCCTCCCCGACCCTGCACCTGTCCACGATGGCTCAGCCAGGCTGGCGTCTGTGTCCCTCCCTCTGCAGACCTGGCTGCCACCACGATGGCCCACTGGTGGAAGAGCCAGGCCGCCGGGCTCAGGGTCTCGGCTCTTGTCCGCGCGTCGCCGTTGCCAGGCTGTGTGACCCCCGCCTTCCCCCGCCCCGCAGGGCAACGAGTGGCCACAGAGAGGTGGAAAACGAGCTTTGCCGTCACGCACGTCTGTGCTGAACCACGATCCCGCCGTCCCTCCGAGCCGTGTGGCTTGTGTTCACCTGTGAGCCTCAGGCTTCTCCGTAAAGGGCACCCTCATCACGTGCGGCTCTGCGCTGGCACGGGGAGGGTGTGGCTCGTAGCCACCGTGACTGAGGTCGCTCATGCTGTCGTGGTGTCCTGGGGTCTTCAGCCTGGGCCGTGGTCTGGGAGTGAGCTCCGGCCGGGAGGAACGGGACCCACGGGGACCTGTCTGGTGCCCTGTGTGTGGTTCTGACTCGATAATACCCCTTTGCAAGTCCCGGTGCCAACCTGGTCTCCTGGCCCTGGGCTTTGCCCCGAGGAGGGTCCGGCCGCGGCCACGGGGACGGCCCCCAGGGGCTGAGCGACCTCCCGGTGCAGGTGCACGGCACCCCCCGGACACATGCCCCCGAGCTGGCTCTGGCCGCTTGGGAGGGTGAAGGGAGGCGATGCTTGGCGCCTGCTGGCATGCCGGCCCGGGGGCCCTCGGGTGGTGTCTGCGGGGCCCGGGAAGCCAGGGACCCGGCTTGGCGGGTCACGCTCGGCGTGGGCCGTTGCTGTGGGGAAGCGGGGCCCGTCCCCGTGCCGTGGCACGTGCGGTGGAGGAGCGTTAGTCTCGGTGGGGGAGGGGCAGCCGGCCCGGACTCCCAAACCGCTCTCTGGGCCCATCGGCCCTGCGTACGCACCCCTGCACGGCCTGACCTCTCACCTCTCCCCATCCCCCAGAAGACCCGTTAGGGACGTGGCCCCGGGTCCCGGGACGCCCAACCCCGGGAGGCCCTCCTAGGGGAGCTGGGTGGGGGAGGTATTCAGCAGGTGCCGCATCACAGTCCCGCGCGTCTCCTCCAGAGCGTTCTGGACCAGGGGCCGCTCGGTGCCCAGGCTTCCAGCCAGCGGCAGCGTTGGGCAGCCCTTGACGTGCCCGGGGTCCGTGACTTGGGTCTCGGAGCTTGCAGGGGTGGGGATGCCGCGGGTGAGGGTCTCAGAGGTGGGTCTGAGTCCCCAGGGGCCCAGACGGCCGCTGCTGCCAAACTCCCCTGAGGTCTGCCCAGCCTCGTGGCCGTGGCCCGCGTGGACCCGGGTCTGTGGTCGTGCGCGTGGGGGCGAGACGCGGGCGCGCGGTGAGCGCCCCGGGCTGGGAGGGGCGGGCACCGCGCTCAGAGACGGGCAGACTGACTTGCTCCGTGCCCTCACGTGCAAGGAAGGGTGGCCGCCCCCTTCCCGGCGCGGGCGGCCTCCGCGGCCTCGGTGTGCCGTTGTCGCCGCGGCAGCCCTGCCTCGCCGGCCCGTTAGCCCTCCTGCCAGCGCCGTGACACTGACAGTAGATTAATGCCTCTTTAATCAGCCAAAATGAACGCGGCACGCTGCTGACAGTCCCATTTTCTGCTAACAGATTGCAGCCTAGCGAAACCCGGCGCTCAGCTGATTTTTATTTCTGCCAGAGATAATTCAGCGCGGGAGGACCGGCCACCGTCAGCCCATCCGCTGCCTCGCCGCTCAATAAATCTCGCCGCTCACCCACCTGTCACACGCCGGCCGCCGGGGACGGATCGAGACTCCGCGGGCCGGTGGCGTTTCGAGGCTGTGGCGGGGCCGGGAGGCACGCGGTCTCTGCCGTCCACGCCGGCCGGGATGTGGCTCTTCCCGTGGGGGGGGGGGGCGTCACCGAGGGCCTCAGAAGCCACAGGGCAGGAGGGGCTGCGTGAGCGTGTAAGCAGGTGCGCGCGCGGGCACATGAGTGAGTGTGATGTGTGTGCCGGTGCGTTCGTGAGGGGGTGCACGTGTGCGTGTGTGTGCGTGGGCACGTGTGCGTGTGCACACGCGTGGTGTTCGAGGCCATCCCAGGCTTCCTGTGGCTCCCGGCCACGTCTCCCAGGCTGTTGCCTCTCATTACTGTTTTCTTTTTTTAGGTTTATTTATTTATTTTGAGAGAGAGAGAGAAAGAGAGAGAGAGAATCCCAAGCAGGCTCCATGCTGCCAGCCCCATGCGGGGCTTAAACTCACAAACTGGGAGATCATGACCGGAGCTGAAGTCAAGAGGCGGGTGCTTAACGGCTGAGCCACCCAGGCGTCCCTCGTTACTGTTTTCTGTGCAGGTGCCAAGAGCATCCCTGGTCCACCTGCTCCCAGAGGGGCATCCGGTGATACGGAAGGTGATGCTCGGGGAGCAGCTGGGCGGACCCCCTGCCCGGATGATGGACTCCTCCAGAGCCTTCTGGATGCTTCCGGGAGGCTCTTTCCAGCGGCGGGGCACATCCTGTGCCTCCAGGTGAGACCACCGGTGTAGCCCCTCGCACCTGCCTGCTGCCCCCCCTCGGGGTGGCCGGGGCACACCCTCCCTCTGCAGGGCTGTCCCCGAAGCTGCCCCCAGCCAGCTTTGCCTTGGGGCTTGACTCCAGGGCGGGGGGTAGGGGGGAGGGGTCAGAGGGCAAAGTGACCTTAGAGGATTTTGCCTTCTGATCTTCCCCAGCACCTGAGCCTTAACTACGTGCTGCCTCTGCTGTGCTGGGAGGAGAGAGGGAAGGGTGCTTGGGGGCCGGGCCCAGGCCTGAGTCACGGGGAGCCCCGCGAGGGGGCTGCTACCACGGGGAGGGGCTCCGTGAACCCCCCTTCGGGTCCTTGCCATGCCTCCAGACCCTCTCGCGGAGCTGAGACGTGAGATGCCGGTCCTGGCCTCTGGCCCAGGCCGCAGGAGGATGGGGCGATGCACCTGCCGCCTCAGCGCCCCAGGCAGGCCTCTGTCCTCCCCATCTGGAGCGGCCCCAAGTCCTGGCCTCGGACCCGCCCCGGCCTGCGCTGGGATGGCACGGCCCTCCGCCTGCCCCGGCCGGGAGTCCGCAGCGGCTCCGTTCCACTGGCACCGGCTTTGTCCCGGTCCTCCAGGGCTGGGCACGGGGGGTGTCCCACCCCTTGTTCCACGGGCCGCTCTGCCCACCCCCCAACACTTGCTGGACCTCCACTGGCGGAGCCGACCGGGGAAGGAGGGAGGGGGCTGCCGGGCGCCCAGCTGCCTCCGCGGCCGCGCGCTCCCCGAGCTCTCTGTGTGCTGCTGTCTCTGACTGGGTCGTGGACCCGAGCGTGTTCACAGCCTGGCAGGGAAACAACGCGGGCAAAGTGGCCTCCCGGCAAACCGTCCCATGCAGGGCTGTGCAGCCGGGGCGGGAAAGGCCAGTGGGCGGATGTCGTGTGAGCGCCACCGTCCCTCCCCCTGTCCAAGGCAGACATCACTGATCGAACTCAGCACTGCTTTTTCTCCCAAAGGCAATACCGCTCCCTGCTCTAGGGTGAATCTCTTCCAGGCTGGACGTGGGTTGTGTCCCGCCAGAGACGCTGGCCGTGTGCCGTCCTTCCCTCCCTCGGAAGCCCAGAGCTTCGTGCCCCAGTCCCGCAACCTCCGCCCGGCCGGGCCGTGGGTCTCCACCGGCGGGCACGCCCCACAGGGGAACCCGGACCTTGGCGCGCCACATTCGGAAAGTCCGGGCCGTCCGCTTGCCGGCTGGTATAGCCGGGCCCGCCGCGGCCCTCCCGCCACCCCTGGGGATGTGACCTCTCACCCCAAAGGGGTCACGGGCCCGGCTGAGGTCACTCAGTTTGCACATGTGACAAGGGGCCTGGTGACAGCCTTGCCGGCCTCCTCCTCCACTGAGCTCCTGGAGGGCGAGAGGGCGTCTCCGGTCAGCCCTGCACGAGGAGGGCCTGGCCTCCCGCCTCCGGCGGCCGCAGATTCCTGCCACTGATGTCATGGGTCGGCTGCTCTCCGGGGCTTTGGGTTTCGGGGCTGGTCCGGTCTTGGTCTCCACCACCAGCGGGAACGGAGCTGCTGGCTCTGCACTGGCCCCTTCTGAGGGCCAGGCCCCACCTGGGGACAGGACGGCTTCACCAGGGCCTGCTGGGGCTGAACGAGGGATGAGAAAAGCCAGGGGACCCCTGGCACTCTGCCTCCAGAGCCAGCAGCGTGGCCTGAGGGCCCAGCTCTGGTCCGTGGGTGGTGATTCCCTGCGAGGCCTGGCGCCCACGTGCGCTCCCTGGAGCCGTGCAGACGCCCGGCAGAAAGCGATTTCTCTAGAAAGGCCTCCCGGAAAGCCAGAGGCTCGGGCCGGAGCCTCACCCCTCCACGAAGGCCCTGGGCCAGCTCCGCCCCTCAGGCCACCTGATCCTGTCCGAGTGGGGAGAGGCTGGCCTGGGCCACCTGCGGGGGTCCCGGGTATGGCCTTGGCTTGGCCTCGAAGGGGAAGGCCTTTCCGGGAGGTCCCGCGGCCACCCCAGACCGCGTGAAGGCCCCGACGTAAAATCGTCCTCACTTACCCTCTGCCACCCAGATACCCGAACGGCCAACCGGAAGCCCTCTGCGTGGGGAGCCCCAGGTGTGTTCTGGGATGTCTCCACAGAACGTCCTTGTCCTCGGAGGCCAATGAGGAGGGACGAAGCCGTGTCCGGCTTCCTGGTCCGGGAAGGGCCCGGAGGTGCCACCCGCTTGCCGGAAGGCCATCTCCAGGCACCCTATGAGTAATACTTAAATACCCCAAGCCCTCCGGCCTGAGAGGGGTCCTGAGGGCCAGCCCTGGGCTCGGGTCTTTCTGCACGGGTCTTGGTTCCCCGTCGCACCGCCGGCCGGGGGTCGGAGGGGCAGACGCGGCAGAGGCTGGGGCTGGTCTGCCTCCAGAGTCACACGCCCGCACACGCCCTTACACACGCAACGGAGAGGCGCACCCCTACCGCACAGAAACACGCACGACACACGCTCGGAGACCTCCCCCAGGGCCCAGGGCCCCTGCAGCCCTCCCACAGATCCCGGGCGCGGGGGCCCCGGGGTGCTCTGGGCCACAGGCCCCACGGGGGGACGACGCGACGTGTGCTTGGGTGTGTGAGTGCAGCATGCGGGGGGAACCACGCTGGCGTGTGTCTGTAGAGCACGGCTGCTGGGGGCGTGCACACGCGGGGCTGCACCCTCACGCACCTGCCCGCGTCACAGACACACACGTCCTCCTCTGCACCTGTGCTCAGGGGCCCGAGCGTGGGGCCGAGGCCGGGGCCGCTCTGGCGGGGGAGGGGGCAGCTGCCCGAGTCCACCCTGCCGCGACAGCTGCGAGCCACCGGGGACACGGGCAGCCTCCCCTGCCACCCGCAGGCTCTCATCTGGCTGCCCCGGAACCCGGGGTCGGAGGCCTGGTCCCCGCGGCAGGTCCTGACCCCGAGGGCCGCCCCTCCCCCCGGCCCCGTCTCGGCTGACAGGCTGGCATTTCCCTTACTGTTTGCTCTTTCTTCTCCCTGACGTGTCGACAAGCACAATCGTGTTCCCTGACAGACGGAAATATCAGACCTGAAGCACGGGGACAAAGCAGGCTTTAAACTTTAACGAGAGGCCGTAATGGAAATAAAATGTAAAGCTCCCCGTCAAATGTGGGGTTTCTGTTTTAGCGGAGAAAAAGTGCCCTAAATAATAAATAAACCACGTGCGTTTCAGTTCTTTTATGTGCGTGAATATTTAAAACATGCAAAAATGTGGAGGACGCATTTGCGGGGACGGAAGGAAACCCGCAGTTCACTCCAGAAGTGAGTAACTGAGGGGAGGTGTGGGCAGGAGACGGGGAAGCAGAGTAGGTGTGTGTCCAGGGCCGGCAGCGGGGCCAGGGCGGCGCGCGAGCGGGTCTGGGGACGGGCCGCCTGGCGCTGGGTCTCCGGGGTCCGCCCTCACACCCTCATCCCAACCTGAGCACATCCATCCTCAAAGACCGTGTCTCCAAATAAGCCACACGCACAGGAACCTGGGGTGAGGACGCAGACATCTTTCAGTTCGGCCCACAGCCTCCCGAGACCTGTCCTGGGCAGGGTCCCTCTGCCGGCCCGTGGGCTGGGATCCTCTCCGGGGCTCTGCTGGGGAAGCCCGGGCCTCCACCTCCACCTTCCCCCGCCATTAGCCACGGGACCTCTGCAATTAATTGGCACTTTCTGTCCCTTGGACACCTGGCGTCCCGCACCTCTGAATCTGGAGAAACTGTGGGCTCCGAGGACACTTGGGGACCAGTTTCCAAAAACCCTGTTGCGTCCTGGAGCGCGTCTGCCATGTTCACGGGGTGGAGATGTTCGGTCCCCTGCTCACCCCAGCACCTGCTCCTGGTGGCGCCCGAGGGCAGGCGGGGGCACCGGGAGGGACAGCGGGGGGCGGGGGCCCTGCGGAGTCGCATGCCCGCCGCCCGCCCCTTCCTCACCACACGGCCGCGGCCCCTGCCCCCGCACACCCGTGGTGACGTCCTTGGTGAAAGGGACACAGGCTTGGTTAAAGGGACCCATTTTCACGTGGGCCTCGTCAGATCCTCCGCAGAAGGAAGTGGTGTTTTCCAGGGCACAGTCCGGCCTGGTGCCGATGAGAAGAGCGATAATCCTGCCGCCCGAGAAGCGGTTTCCACGCGGACGCCGGTGTTTTGGTCTCGTGTGGTTCCCGAGGCACGTGCGTGAGACGGTCCTCGCTGTCCCCGTCCAGTCAGGCGCGTGGGCGGCCCCGGCCCTGCTCCCTGCCCAGGTCTGTGCTGGGGTCACCAGGGCCTAGTTACCCGGAGATCAGCTCTGAGCCATTACCCCGCAATCCTGGAAACCCGCTATTGCTTTTAATGATAATTCCTTTCGCTGACCCACCTTGGAGGTTCCCCGGAGTAACCAGTCAATTATTCATCGCCCGGCCCTCCCCGGGATGGGGAGGCGGCAGAAAGCCTCGCCGTCTGCGGACCGCTTTCTGGTGTCGGTGCATTAAATTTTAAACTCCGTCACGTCAGGGGCCGGCCCCGAGACGTGCCCCTTCCAGACCTGACGGGGGTCAGGCCAAGGGGGCTGTGAGCTCTTGTGTCTCTCTGACGAGGACGGCCCAGGAGTACCCGGGACGGAGCAGAATTCCAGGCTCTCGGGTGGAAGAAGTTTCCAGACCCGCAAGCACATTGGTCAGCTAGAGAGGGGGATTATCACATTTGTCCCTGGTCCCCTCAGAGGCCGGAGGGAGCAGCCGGAGAGTAAGAAGCTGCCAGTTTACGAGTGGGGAAACTGAGGTGTGGCTTCCTTTAGAGAGTCCCTGGGGGCCCAGGAGGGGTCTTTGCAGAGCCCCCCCCCCCCCCCCCACCGCCCGTCCCCAGTCCCAGGCAGCCAGGCTGATGCTCCTAAGTGCTCTGTGTGCAGACAGGCGGCCAGGCTCCCGGGAGGGCGGCCCAGACCGTTCTCATTACAGCCAGACAGAACCCTGTGAAATCGGAACACTAACATCATTTACATCAGCAGCGTCGCGGCAAAACGGCCTACAATGGTGTTTTACGTGCTACATGTGCACCATAAATATTTCCATAAAAACATGCATTAAAATATAAAAGTGGGCCCCCAAATATCAGAAGCTGGGAGGGAGGAAACCCACAGCCAAGCCATGTGGCGGCCTGCTTGGCGGGAGCAGCTGTGGTGGGGCCTTCCCTGTGGGCGGGACCCCTAACCTCCCTCCTTGGGGGTGGGGGGCACAGGAGAGCCGCGTGGGCTGGGCACCCCCACCCCCTGCCCGGCCTCGGATGTGCCCACAGGCTGTCTCCACCCCTCCCTCCACCCCTGCCGGGGGCTGCCTTCTCCGGACCGGCACCGCCCAGCCTCTGCTCGTAGCTGCCCCTCCTTGGCCCCCCGCCCCCTCTGCCACACACTGCCCCGGGCTGACCCTTCCGGGCCCAGCCCCCCTGGCAAGGTGGACCCGTGTGGCAGGGTCAATGTGTCGAGCCCGGGTCCTCGTGTGCCGCGGGATAGTCAACTCCTTTCACTGCACCTGTGAGCACTTTGGTTGACTCACTCCGTAGCTGTCTCACTGGAGGTTGACACAGAGAAGTTAAGCGACTTGCCCAGGGTCACGCAGCTAGGAAGTGGGACCAGCTGTCTGGTTCCAGACCCCGAAGGTCCCTGAGCACCCTATACGGCGGAGGCCCCTCCTCTCTGACCACCCCTAGCTCAGGGCCACTCCGTGCCCCTCCAGCAGTCCCGGCCCATTTGCCGCAGTTTCGGGTCCTCTGAGGTCTCCCGGGAACTGGAGGCCCATCTCTGTCCCCGGCTGAGCTTGTCCCTGGCGAGGGGGGAGCCCTCCACGAGGCTGACCGGGTAGAGCCCCCAACATCCATAGCCTTGTCCCTCATCCGGTGCCCCGGCCTCCCCACCCCTCCCAGGAATGCCACCCTGCCTGGCGCACCCTCCCCCCATTTCTGGCCCTGGACGGAGCCCGTGGCACAGCCTCTGAGGTCCCCCACCCCCCCGCAAGCCTCCCTGCCTCTTCCAGCCAGACCTGGAGACCCCAGCGTGTGCCACCAGCCCCCTCCCTTCTGTCCCCAGCTCCAGGACACTTCCCTGCAGGTCCCCAGAGGACACCCAAGCTCACTGTGGACAAGGTCAGGTGCCTATCTGAGGCAACGTAGGAGAGGAGGTGGTCAGAGAGAGAAGAGCTGGCCCCTGCCCCCGGGGCCCGGACGTGGCCCGGAGAGGTGTTCTGCTGGAGCCCAGCCCAGAGCAGGGCAGCTCGGCATGCGGGTGGGGGTGGAGGGGGGCAGCGCTGCGTCCTGAGGCGCAGGGAGCCCCAGAGGAGGGACAGTGCGGCAGGGACGCCCACAGGGTGTGCCGACGTCCCCGAGTTCCTGATGCAATGACTAAAACCCACTTAGAGAGGAATCGGATGGAAGACAGAAATGTCCCAGAAGGTACACAGGAGCGTCCCCGCTGCCCCTGCCCCCACCCGCCGAGGATCCCACGGGGAGCGGAGCTGAGCTCCTGCTGCGGCCCCCGAAGCAAAGCACAGAAAAGCCAGCCCTGCCCCCCTGCCCCCCACCCCATCCTGCGAACTCGCGCCCGGAGCCCCCTGGTGGTGAGCGGCCGCCACTGCAGCGGGCTGTCCTGGGCGGGGTCGGCCCTCTGGGGGTCCTGGGGCCTGTGAGCGTGTGACTTCATGGCAGAAGGGACTTGGCAGATGGGGTGATGTTAAGGACGCGGAGACGGGAAATCACCCCGAGTATGAGGGCCCGGTGTCATCACCTTGGAGGGAGCTGGGGGTCAGGCGAGGACATGTGGCCCCGGAAGCAGATGTCGGACTGACAGGGGCAGGAGCTGAGGTGGGCGGGGTCTCCGGACCCCGGTGAGGGTGAGGCCACACTGTCCCCCAGAGCTTCCGGAAGATCCCACCGTGAGGACTGCCCCCCACCCGGCTGAGCGTGGGGCTGAGTCCCGTCCGTCTTCTTGCAGTGACGTGACCGCGGGCACCTGAGTTCTCTTCTCTGGGCCCCAGTTTCCTCACCTGCGAACAAGGCGGCCGTTGTCCCCACCTGAGTGCAGGACGGACAAGACACGCCGAGGTGCAAGTCCTCTTACCGTTGGGGGCGGCTTAGCGTACCCCCGGACCTTCCGTCCAGCCGTGAGCCCGCGTTTTTAAGGTGAGAAAAGTTACTCGGGCCTGATACACGTATGTGGCAAACCGGATCTGTATTTGTTTTTTTCTATGTATGGAATTAGTTATTGCCCTTCTTTACTGGGACGGGTTAATGGCTACACATATGATAACTGGGAGTCGGGGGTTACATCTGCACTCTGTGAGGCTCTGGAGGGACCGCATCTCACACGCCTCTGCCCTTGTCCCCGGGGGTCCTTGCAGCAGATGCCCCTCCCCCGTGGCCGGCTGTGTGGACCCCGAGAGTGGGGCGCGGGCTTCCCGGGCTGGTGCTGACTCGGGGGCCGGGCGTGTGCCGCCGTCCCTGGGGGACCCGACGCGGCTGCAGGAACGAGGCCTGGACGCCCCTCCCTTGGGTGCGGGAAAGGGGGAGCCGTCCTCCTCTAGGTAGTTGGCGAGACTGTATCCTCGGGGGCCTGCTTCTGGGTGGGCTGGGGTCTCGGAGAGGAGAGTCCCTTCTGAGATTGTCCACAGCCCTTTCCCTGGACCTCTCGGGATGTCCGAGGAGGGCTCACCAGGATGGGCCACAGACGGAGGGCAGGGTGGTGTCTTTTGAGTATTTTCTCTGCTGGGAGGAATTAGGCAGGGGGTGGGCCTCTCGGGGGCAGCGGGACATCCTGGGGACAGGCGGTGCCCGGCGTGTGACCCAGGCCTGGGGGACGCGGAGCTGAGGGCTGGGCAGGTGGGGCTTCCGGCCCGACCCCCTGGCAGTCCGTTCTTCCTGCGGCTCCGCAGACAGGAGAGTCATGCCTCCCTTTCGTTGTGTTATTGCAGCCCCTACAACATCTCTGTCCGAGGAAGAGCCGGAAACACACGAGGGACGGAGGTCTCCTCAGTTGATCCCAAACAAAAGGCGGAGGGGAGCCCTAGATACAACCTGAGAAAGACCCGGTCCCTCTCGGGGTTCGCCCCGGGGGGGGGGCAGGGAACGTGCGTGCTGACGGTCCCAGGAGTTCCACGGTGCCCACCCGCTGTCCTGTCCGCTCCCGACAAGAGGTGAGGACCCAGGGGCACGGGTGTCCCCGGTTCTGTGAACTCTCCGCCCCTTTTAAGGACCAGAAAAGGGGCCCCTCTGGGCCAAACCGGCACTGAGGCCCTGGTGTCTGTCATCAGCCACCTGACTTAAGGAAGTGAACCCCCAGGAGGATGCCGCACACCGTGCCCGGCCCTGGGGCGCCCGCAGCCCCGCCGGCCCTCCCGGGGAGTGCCGTGACCTGAAGGGGCCCCCGCCCGCCCGGTGTCCACGGCGATTCGGCACGGCGCGTAAAACCTCTTAGGGCAGTTACGTTTCCCAGATTGTTTTACAGCGAAACTCGGTGTCAATGTTATGCTTTGAGACATTTAAGAAACAACAGTTCACGGTCTCAGATCTTTACGGTTGCGCGCTGGCCCAGCTGGTGTTTGAAATTCAGGAGGAACAGCCGTCGCGTTACCCCGGGGAGGACGGCCCGTGAAGAAAGTGCCCAAATCGCTCCAACGTGTTTCTGGTTTCACGTCCCCGCCCTGAGGACACGTGTCTGCGTCCGAGCACGCGGAAAGGGGAGATCTCCAGACAAGCCCACTTGGAAGCCGACCGCACGGGACGGCCCCCCGCGGGGCCCCAGGGGTGGACGTCGCCGCGCCACTGGCCGGTCGGCTCCCGTGCGGACGCCGTGGCCTCCGTGGCCGCGGGGCTCGGGAGACTGGCTTCCCGGGGCACGTGGCTGTTGTCCGCGTGCTTCCCGGGTGCAGCGTCTGCCCCGGGGGTGCGCGGAGGCCTGTCGCTCAGGGCCCGCGGGGCTTGCTCGGGTGGCGGCCGGGGGCCCAGCCGGAAGTGCCTACTAATGCTCCGCGTTTGCGGACCCGCAGGGGAGACAGAGGCGTCTCTGCTCCTAATCGGAACAAACCCAGCATGGAAGTCAGCGGGAGGGTGCAAAGGCACATCCCCGCGGTGTGTTCGCGGAGCCAGTTGCCTCAACTACCTCGGGACCCCCTCCAGCCCTGTGGCCGAGGTCAGAGGCCGCTGCCTGGGGAGCCTGGAGAAGGTGTCGGAGGCGCTCCGAGTCCCTGCCTGCCCTTCACCCCTCCTTATGCGGTTGTCTGCTCCTTACTCGGGGAGACTGCAGCAGACCACGTCTTCCCGGGCTGGACTGTGGCTCAAGGCAGGTGTCTGTTGTCCAAACTGGCTGTTCTAGGACCTCTGAGCTTGCCTCCAGCCAGCGTCAGGAGGGGCCTAGAATATCACGGAGGGTCCTGAGACCCCAGCTCCCCACTGCAGAGCTGCCCAACTCCGCCTTCGTGGCCTGATAAGGTGGCCGGGGTGGTGGCCCCCAGCCGGCCAACGGATAGACCTCGTGTGAGCCTTTGCCCCCAAGCCTAGGCAGTGGCCGGCCCCGGGAAGAGCCCAAAGCTTGTACTGGGCACTGGGGGCTTGTGCTGGGCACTGGGGCCTTGCGCTGGGCCCTGGGGGCTTGCGCTGGGCCCCGGGGGCTTGCGCTGGGCCCTGGGGCCTCGTGCTGGGCACTGGGGACATGTCTCAAGAGCCAAGGCTGCAGAGGTGACTCATGACTCTACTCTCTGTAGTAGAGTGTGTGCCTGCCGGTGACATGTGAAACGTGAATTCAAATCCCTGACAGGTAACCGTGTAGCATAACCATGCAAATTAGTTTCCTGGGGCTGTCAGAACAGACCCTATACACGGGGCGTCCCTCTTCTAGTCCTGGAGGCTGGAGGGTCCGAGGCCCAGGTGTGAGCCTCTCTCCCTGGTGTGTGGACAGCCGTCCTGTCCCCGTGTCCTCAGGCGGTCATCCCCCTGTGCCTGTCTGTGGGGACGTCAGTCACGCTGGATCAGAACCCGTGCTAATGCCCTCACTGGAACTTGATGACCCCGGTAAAGACGCTGTGTCCAAATACAGTCGCACTCTGAGGTCCTGGGGGCTAAGGCTCCGAGATACCTTTTTGGGGGGAAACAATTCAGTCTATAACAATACGTCCTGTGCAATATTTTGTCCTGGGCTAAAAAGTTATTCGTTGCTTATCTGAAATTCAAACGTAACTGTGCACCCTGTGTTATTCTTGGCTAAGTCTGCTCACGCCCTTCGCTGCCGTCAGTGACAACCCCAAGATGCAGAGCGGGCCCCGGCGGGGAGTGAGGGCTCAGACCCGGAAGACCCTGTGACCCGCCAGGCCAGCACCGGCCCTCCTTGGAGGTGAGGGGGCCCCTTTATCCGGAAGGAACGGTAGTTGGACAAGGAAAGCAGTGGGTTCTGTAGGCCCATCCTTGACCACACGTGAGTGCAGGAGCACGTGCACACCCACGTCGGCACGTGGACGGCCCCGTGTGCGCACACAGGGACCCAGCAGCCGCCTGGAGGTTCTCCGGGGCACTAATGAGCCGCTCGGAGGCCCTAAGGAGATCGGCCCACGCGGGTCGGGTTTCGGATGGTTGATGAAGGGAGCCAGGGCCGCGAAGGCCTCTGGTTACAGTTTAGGAAAAACACAGGGCAAGTCTCCAGTTCAAAAGGCAGAAAGATGAAGGCAGGGAGTAGGCGGACGGCCAGAAGGGTTTACAGTCTGGCTCTGAGTCTGGATGTTCCTCCCGGGAACCCCAGCCTGCCGCAGAGCGGGGGGCAGCTAAGAGGCTGGGCCCCAACTCGACACCGGGATCGGGTGGGGGCACGGCGGTCCCTGGGGGCCCCGATGGCCACGCCGTGAGCGGGCGCTTGCGTAGATGGATCCCGGGGCCGCACCCCCCAACCGCGGCCGCCGCTCCCCAGTCTCAGCCAGGAGGTTGGGAAGGGTCAGTGCCAGAACGGTTTTCCACTGAAAAACCTCCGATTTATTAACTTTGCTCCAGAAGCTAGTGTGTCTGTTATTTATGCTACTTTGATGTAAAAAGCTGTTTGTTTACGTTTTATTACGTTATAAATCCCCGGAGAGCAGGCATGATATTTTTATGATACCCAATAAGGATCCTCTTGTGAACACGTCCAGGGGCGGGGAGGGTCTTTGCTGCCCCGTTACCGCGGTCTTCCCTCCCACGGCCCTGTTTCTGCCCTGTCTCTGTCCACATGCGGCTCGCAGATGTGTGTCCCAAAGAGCACGTGGGGCTGGGTGCTGGCTGCAGAGTGTGGCCTGGCTTCGCGGAGTCCAGGAGCCCACGGGCGGCTCCCGTTGCCGGGCCGGGGAGGGGCGTCGCTCGCTCGCGCGGGCTCGTAGCTTCTTTGCAGACCCAGGACAGGCCTTTGTCTCTCGTGCAGGTGCGGGGCGGGAGATGGGTCACGCTAAGGCCTTTTGGCTCAGCTTCAGGGGCTCCTTCGCTAGAAGCAGAGACGGGCCGGTGGGGTAGGCCGGGGCAGCCACACCTGTCCCTGTCCTCCCTCCACGGATGCTGATCACGTACCTGTCCGGGACCAGACCTGCGCCAGGGGTGTGGACACGGGGGCAAGCAGGCTGCACGTGGCCCGACCTGTGGGAGGTGCAGAGCCGTCTAGGGACGGACGGCTGACGCTGATTTGGGGCCAGACAAGACCTCACAGAGAGGGGCTACGGGGCTGGGGTCGGAGTAGTAAGCAAAAGTCCAGGCAGAGGTGCCCAGGGGTGCAGGGCATGGGGGTTTGGAAAGGTCAGGGTCCCCCTGAGGCTGGGCTCCCCAAGGCGAGGGGAGCGGGCGGGGTGGGCAGGTAGGGGTTTTTGTGAAGGAGGGGAGTTCACGTCACTTTATTCTGGAAAGTTGCCATCTAGGAGCCACTGGGCTGGTGCGGGCTGGCAAGTCTCAGGTTTGCGTTCTTGACTCTCATACACTTGCGATTTCTCGTGGGGTGGCTGTCTTTGTCTCCAGACTTGAAGCTCCGTGAGGGCAGGGACTTTCTTTCTGACCACACCATCTCCAGGACTTGGCCATCAGACCTGCTTATGGGAACAAGCGTATTCAAAAATGAATACTCATCAAATAAGTTAAAAGAGGAACAGGTTAGTCAAGTAACCCCTCAGTGTCGAGTAAAACCCCTCTCCGGGCCAGGCGGGTCGGCACGAATGCGAACAATGGCCCACGTGGGCAGTGGGGGCTCCTGGGAATCACTAGGATCAGTGGTGAGCGCTGGATTAAAAGCATTCAAACCGATTTTATACAGCTCTCGACCCCACGGGGTCAGGGGTCGGCGGCAGGTCACTGACCTCCATCCCAGATGTGGCAGCTTCCTTCCAAGGATGGTTTCGACGTGCCCACTGGTTCCACGGCTCCGGGTACCCGGTCTTCCCGGAGGCACACTCAGTAGGGTCTGTGCATCCTCTCGCCCGTCCCGGGCTTTGCCGCCCGAGGGCCTGGCCTCTGCCCACGCCTCCCTCCCTGCTCCCGGTGCGTCCTTCTGAAAGCTGGGTGCGCCATGTTTTCTGAACCAAAATTCAAGACCGTCCCACTGGGAAGCAAGACTGAAGGTTCTGGAGGCCAGGTGTCCAAGGTCAGAGTGATGGCAGGCTTGGTTTCTTCTGAGACCTCTCTCCTGGTCGTCTCCCCCTTGACTTCATAAGTCTGCCCTCTGTGGGTGTCCCTGCTGGTCTTGAGGAAAGGCCTAGACTTCACTCTGCCTACCATGGCCATGCGGTATGGGGCATCATCATAGGACAGGGACTAGGGGCATAGGACCAGACAGGGATTGGGGACACAGGACAGGGGCTGGGGGACATAGGACAGGGACTGGGAGACACAGGACAGGGGCTGGAACACAGGACAGGGATAGGGGACACAGGACAGGGGCTGGGGGACATAGAACAGGAATTGGGGACACAGGACCAGAACTGGGGACATAGAAGACGGGCTGGGGGACACAGGACAGGGTCTGGGGGACATAGGACAGGGATTGGGGACACAGGATAGGGACTGGAGGACACAGGACAGGGGTTGGGATCATAGGACAGGAACTGGGGACACAGGACAAGGTTTGGGGGACATAGGACAGAGACTGGGGACACAGGGAGCAGCAGGTAACAGAATGGGTGGCGGGCTGGTGAGGGGACCTGGGTGTGAGGTGGCATCTGCCAGAGTAACAGGGGACAGTGTCCCAGTCGGGACCAGAAGGACCCCAGGTGCACGGTGTACCCTGGGGATGGTCGGGGGACAGTGGCTGGTGCCTTGAGGGGCAGCGTGTGGGGACCTGGTGGGCGCTGGGGGGACCTGGTGGGCAGTGGGGACCTGGTGGGGGCCGTGGGGGACTTGGTGCTGTCTCTCAGCAAAGGTGGGGCCATGGCAGGGCCAGGACGGCTCCGTGGGTGAGGGAGACTCGTGTGAGTGTGTGTGTATGTGTGTGTGTGTGTGTGTGTGTGCACGTGCGCCGTGGCGGGGGTCCTGGAGGAGGAGGGCAGAGGAGGGCAGGTCCAGACGTGGTCGACACCCCCTGCGTTATGGGCTTCCTACCACGGATGGGCAGTCCGCTGCTTTGTGACTGCCGAAGCGGCTGTTTACAAGGGTCACTCACAGTGCTGCAGACTGTGGGTCTGGACAAATGTCGCACACCCACCCTCCCGGCATCGCGCGGAATATTCTCGCCCCCCCCCCCCCCCCAGGAACAGGCGCTCCACCTGTACGCCCACCGGCCCCCACTGCCGCCCCTCTGGGTGCCCGGACCGAGCCCCCAGGCTCCGGTGCGGCACAGCCTCTCCAGGGCCGCCCGTGCCCAGGGGCGCCCGCAGGTGTGCTTGGGGGCGGGACACCTGGGGTCGCACCTGCCCCGCGGCCTCTCGGCTGGGAGAGCCTCGCTCGCAGCAGCCACGGTGTCGGAGGGAAAACCGGACGAACGCCGAGGCCAGCGGAGGGCCCGGGGCACAGGAGGCGCTGGGGAAGTCGGTTCTCTTCTCCCGTCCGCCTCTCCGCTCTCAGACACTCTTTACCTCCACGGAGACACGCATCGGCTTGGCAGCCACGGGCGCCACCCCCTCCCCCCGGGCTGCAGGGCCTCTGATCCCCGCTGACCCCCCTCAAGGGGCTGTGGTCTGGCGCCCGGGGGAAGTGATGGGCGCATCAGCGTGAGCCGGGTCCCCCCTCACGGGCCCCCGTGTGCGGTGGGGTCTCTTCTGCACGTGACCCTCTGCGGCGAGGTTAAGCCGTGGCGAGCACCCGGAGAGCCCCGTCTTCATCGTTTACGCTGGAAGATTTTCAGGTGGAAAAGAGGGATAAACCCAGCACGGGCGATAACGAAGCCCGTGGGTGTGCTGGCGACACATCTGTGTCTGCGATCCGGGGGCCGGAGCCGCGCGCGCACCCTCGTCAGACGCGGGCTCGCAGGCGGCGCGGCCCCGCCCTGTCATCGGCTGTCAGGAAACTGCAACCTTAGAGTGAGTATCAGATGAGTTGCTAATGTCGCAGAACAAGCGGAAAACATGCGTACGGGCTCTGTTTTATGGCTGCTCTTGAAGTCAGAACCTGCGATTGTAACCCAACGCCGCCTCGCCGGCCTGTTTCCAGTGTTGTCGGGGAAATGGAAAGTCCAGATGACTTTGGCCATTATCGCCTGGAGCAGCTGATCCGCCACTGGCCCAAACGGGAGGAAGCGGGCCGAGCGGTTCCAGGAGGGCCGTGGAGCCGCGGTCCTGGTCCCCTTTCGAAGGGGGGCTTGGCCTGGCGTCACGTCCCGGGAGGCCGGCGTCCCGGTGTGCGTGCCCTTTGTGGCAGGCAGGCCCTACGGGGCCCTGGGGGCCGTGGCATCTGTTATGGGCTGAATTGTGTCCCCCGAAAATTCGTACCTTGGGGTTGTAGCCCCTAGTGCCTCGGAATGTGGCCTTGTTCAACATGGGTTCGTTATAGAGGAACAAATAAAAATGAGGTCACCAGGGTGGTTCCCAATCCCACATGATGTCGAGAAAGAGGTTAGGACACTGATGCACACGGGAGAAGCCGTGTAAAGATGAAGCAGAGGGGAGCCTGGGGGGCTCAGTCGGGTGAGCGTCCGACTTCGGCTCAGGTCACGATCTCACGGTCCATGGGTTTGAGCCCCACGTCGGGCTGTGTGCTGACAGCTCGGAGCCTGGAGCCCGCTTCGGATTCCGTGTCTCCCTTTCTCTCTCTGCCCCTCCCCTGCTCGTGCTCTGTCTCTGTCTCTGTCTCTCTCAAAAATAATAAACATTTAAAACAAATTTTAAATACATTTAAAAAATTAAAAAAAAAAAGACGAAGCAGAGATGGGAGATGGGGAGGTACATCTCTAGCCAATGGGGCGCCGAGGATCGCCAGCCAACGGCCAGCGGCTGCGGGAGTCTGGGAGGATTGTTCCGGAGCCTCAGAAGGAACCAGGCTCGCCCGCTCCTGGGTCTCAGACTCCAGCCTCCAGAACCAGGAGAGTCGGGGCTCCTGTTGTTCAAGCCCGGCCCCGGTGCCGGGTCACGGTGGCCCTGGGACGTCCCCCAGCAGCCAGGTGCTGCTCCGAGCGGAGTGGGGTCCCGTCAGGGTTGCTGGGCATGACCCGATGGGCGGGCTCCAGCCCTACAGATATTTGGGGGTGCTTGGGCCCTGCCCTGGGGGAAATGCCCCCACAGTCAGGGTGTTACCAGTCCCCAGCTTGGGGGGCAGGCGTGCTCTCAGTCTGATTAGATGCCTTTGCTGTTTTGTGACTCACGGCCGTGCCCTGTGGTCGGGTTGGGGGGCGCCGACCCCCACAGGGGGATGCGTCCCACCTCCAAGGTCAGGCTGCATTTTCCAGTTGTGGGGTCAAGACTGAACACACCCCTCTTTATGGCCGCCCACCTTTGTAGGATGAGAATGGGCCTTGGCAAGATGGATGGGGTGGGCATCTCGGCCCCACACCCCCCCGGCTCGTCTGCAGTGGTAGGCAGGCCGGGGACGCCCAGGAGCCTGACCGTGGACTTTCCCGCCCCCACCCCTAGTTGGGTTTGGGCGGCGGAAGTCACTGGAGGCCTCAGCTGCTCGTGCTGGATGCTGGTGGGTGCTGTGCCCCTCCCCCACCGTCCTCACCTCCAGGCTGCTGCTACCTGCCCCCCACCTCCCCCAGCCGAGCCCGTATCTTACATGTGACCCCCGGGTTAGCCTTCCTCGACTTACCCCACAGTGAGCCGCCGACATCCCGCTGGGCCCCCAGCTGATGTGGGGGGGGGGTCTCCCGCTGCCACCCACCCACCACCCCGATTGCCATCGTGCCGCTGCAAACCCCGAGGGGCTATTGAAGGCCCTGGTCACCTCACCTCCTCTGTGCCAGCCTGCTTCCCATCACAGACACGTCCGTGGGGTTAGGGGGGACACTGTGAGGTGCTCACTGACGAGGGCCCCTGCCTCCCCTCCCTCCAGTCTCTGAGGCCATCGGGAAGGCAGGACATGAGCGCACGCGTACGAGTGGGCCCAGAGAACCAAGGACCATCGAGGCTGCAGATTCTGGGCCCTTCTGTTGGATGCCGACCGTGTGGCGACTGCCGGCCCCCTGCCCCTGCCGAGCTGGGGTGCCCGGTCAGGTGCTCACGGAGGCCCGGCATGGGAGCACACGGGGCCCGGAGGAGCCTGAGCCTCCCCCGTCAGTCTGGAGGGAGCACCTATGCCTCCCGGACAGGTGGCAGAAGCAGGCAGGAGCCGGCCGTGCCGAGGGCCTTCCCCACAGTTCTGGAGACTGAAGTGATGGGGAGGAGGGGCGAGCCGGCCAATGGGCTGGGACGGCAGGTGGGTCTCCGCCCCGGGAACCGAGACATCCACGGCCCTGGACTGGGGCCGGGGTGCCCGCCCCAACTCCCCACCCCCCACCCCCCACCCCCCACCCCCCTGGGCTCCAGCTGTCACCTGGGCGTGGCAAGGAGGGGACCCCTGAGCGAGGACAGCCAAATCCATTCAGAACGGACCGGTGTGCAGTCACATCCGTGGGGCTCCGCCCACGCGCTGTTTTCCGGCCCGAGGTTCTTGTCCCCGGCGGCCTGTGCGCATTTGTGTTGGGGGTCGGCAGGGGCGCAGCCACGGTCTCCGAATCTGAGCAAGACCCGGGAGGAAGATTAAGTGGCCCGGAGCGTGTGTGGGAGGGGGACGGGGCCCCTCCGCTTCCGGCCCCCAGGGCTCCGTGCTGGCATCTCCTCGTGCCTGAATCCATTACCCCGGGAATGTGTCACTTGGGGGCGGGGGGCTGCCTGGCCTCGTGCTTTTACAATTAGCCATTCTCTGAACACCTGGGCCGGGATTCCAGAGAGGCCAGGGGAGAGATGGAAGTCTTGGGGGGTGACCGTGCACCTCCTGTTGGGAGCAATAGACCAGGGCAGGTCCACGGTCCCCCCAGCCTCTGTCCCCCAGCCTTTATCCCCTAGCCTCTGTCCCTCAGCCTCTGTCCCCCAGCCTCTGTCCCCCAGCCTCTGTCCCTCAGCCTCTGTCCCCCAGCCTCTGTCCCTCAGCCTCTGTCCCCCAGCCTCTGTCCCCCAACCTTGTCCCCCAGCCCCTGGCCCCCAGCCCCTGGCCCCCAGCCTCGTCCCCCTGCCTCTGTCTCCCAGACTGTGTCCCCCAGCCACTGGCCCCCACCCTCTGTCCCCCAGGCTTTATCCCCCAGCCTCTGTCCCCCAGCCTCTGTCCCCCAACCTTGTCCCCCAGCCCCTGTCTTCCAGCCTCTGTCCCCCAGCCTTGTCCCCCTGCCTCTGTCCCCCAGACTGTGTCCCCCAGCCTTGTCCCCCTGCTTCTGTCCCCCAGACTGTGTCCCCCAGCCTTGTTCCCCTGCCTCTGTCCCCCAGACTGTGTCCCCCAGCCTTGTTCCCCTGCCTCTGTCCCCCAGACTGTGTCCCCCAGCTACTGGCCCCCAGCCCCTGTCCCCCAGCCTCTGTCCCCCAGCCTTGTTCCCCAGCCCCTGGCCCCCAGCCTCTGGCCCCCAGCCTTGTCCCCCTGCCTCTGTCCCCCAGACTGTGTCCCCCAGCCACTGGCCCCCAGCCTCTGTCCCCCAGCCTTTATCCCCCAGCCTCTGTCCCCCAGCCTCTGTCCCCCAACCTTGTCCCCCAGCCCCTGTCCCCCAGCCTCTGTCCCCCAGCCTTGTCCCCCTGCCTCTGTCCCCCAGACTGTGTCCCCCAGCCACTGGCCCCCAGCCTCTGTCCCCCAGCCTTTATCCCCCAGCCTCTGTCCCCCCACCTCTGTCCTCCAGCCTTGTCCCCCTGCCTCTGTCCCCCAGCCTTGTCCCCCAGCCCCTGTCCCCCAGCCTCTGTCCCCCAGCCTTGTTCCCCTGCCTCTGTCCCCCAGACTGTGTCCCCCAGCTACTGGCCCCCAGCCTCTGTCCCCCAGCCTCTGTCCTCCAGCCTCTGTCCCTCAGCCTTGTCCCCCAGCCTTGTCCCCCTGCCTCTGTCCCCCAGCCTCTGTTCCCCAGCCTTCATCCCCCAGCCCCCTTCCCTCAGCTGCCCTCCCCCAGCTGGGGGGGAGGGGGCAAATCCCGAGTGGGAGGGTCTGAGGGGCGGCCCGCGGTGTGAATCAGACCTTTATGAGTTTTGCCGCACTTGCCTGGGAGATTCATGGGCCTGGCGCCCTCGACTCCGGGTTATGAACGGGGCCCTCAGCCATTTCCTTCTCATTTAATTTATCATTTGCGCCGTCTTTCAACACCAGGCCCCCGCCAGCAGTGCTGGAATGCCGGCTGCCGCGAGCGGGTGGGGAGAGGAAGGCAGACTCAGGGCGGCCCTTCCCCCAGGACCGGGCCGTGGCGTGGGTCCCGTCCAAGCCCACCCGTCCTGGGAGAGCCGGGCTCGCGGAGGCCGGGGTGGCGCCAGGCAGAAGGGGCCTCGGGGGAGATTCTCAGGTCTCGGGGCCAAGACCCACGGCGTGAGTTTCCGGGAGAGTGACCTCGCCGTCCTCCTGGCCCGTGCCGGTCACGCCCCCAGCGGCCTCAGGACGGGACATCTCCTCCGCCTGAGTGTCCCTGTCGTGTTTGGATTAAGAAGCGGGGATTCCGGCTGCCGTGAAAAGCGCGTGACGAAGAGAGCGCCCGCTTTGCCGGATGCCAGCTTCCAGAGGCAGCGGGAGCACCGCGGCCCCCGGGGAGAGACGGGAGGCCAGGGTGGAGACCCTCCCGGGGTCCCTCGGGGATGCGGGAGGGCCCAGGCCCCCGGCTCTCGTGGGCTTCTGTGTGCTGCTGATGACGTCTGATCCGACGGAGACGAACGAACCCGTTCCCCGTGTGACCGTCTCTCTGCCTCCGCCTTGCGTCCCGACTCCTTGCTTAGCACCTTTGGGTGTACAGAACGCACACACGCATACAGGCACAAGCACGCGCACCCGTGCACGCACACACGTGCACCCGTGTCAGCAGGAGGCCGAGGCTCTCCGGCAAGAGCTCCCTGCTAAGGAGGGCGAGAAGTCCCTGCCGAGCCCGAGAGGGGGACCGGAGACCGTTGGAGCTGGGGGTCGGGGCTCCAAGGGTCGGAGCCCGGGACCAAAGGCTCAGCTCTGAGCCCACCCTTGGTGCGCACAACTGGCCTCACCACAGGCCGCGCCCGGAGTGAGGCCAATGCGGGCCTGCGGTCATGTGGAGGTCTGACACTCGTCCCTGTCTGGGAGCCCCAGCCCGGGACCGGAGGGAACACTTGGCAAAGGTTCCCGTCCCCAGGCTACTGGTGAGGGGACAACCTGTTCCCGACCCTGCAGATTGGGCAGTGACACACGTTCCTACCCGTTCCCACAGAAGCCCGGGCTGCCCTTGGACGTGGAGAATCACACAGGCCCATTGGTGGGCTTCCGGGCTTGGTGGGAGGGTGGGGGCTGGCCCTGACCCGCGGGCTGGCCCGGCCTCTGGTGTCCCAGGAGCCCATCACCATCCCCTCTCTCTCCCCGAGTTTTACCGCAGAGGTCGAATCAACACCGGCACCGGCTCAGGACCGACAGAGGCCCTGTTGCAGGGGGTGGTCTGGATAAGGAGGAGAAGGGTGCAGGGCAGGGGGTACAGGCCTGAAGTCTGAGATGTGCCCCTGGCCCCGCTCACCGCGGCGGACGGGGGGCCGGGAGAGGCACCCTCACCTCATCAGGGTTCCGGGGAGGCCAGCCGTGGGCGGGGGTGGGGACGGGGGGCGGGGGGAGCGTTCAGACCCTGCGTCTGGCCTCCCAGCGACCTGGCCTGGTTCCCGCCTCCTGGACTTGTCCCGGGGGCCTGTGGGGCGCCTCGGCGCTTCTGAGGATGCGATCCCAGGCCGGCGGGGACGGCTCGTGGTGCTTCAGAGCTACACGTGCCAGTATTTCGTCCAAAGCACACGTGCGTGTAGTAGAAGCCTAACAAGGACGACACGTGACGCCCCCACTCGTCATCGACTCCCCAGAAGCAGCCATCTCTGCCCCTTCCAGAATCTGCCCTGTTGATGTTTACGTCACGCGCACAGCTTTTCAGTTTTAGAGCTTCTCTATCGGCCTCGCCCTGCGGGAGGGGGACGATCTCAGCCTCCCGACACACACCGGTCGATGTCAATCATCACATCCGTCTGGGGGTTCACGTCCTCACGAGCGTACAGATGATGTTCGCAGCTGAACCGCACGAAGGACGGGGATGTCATTTCCTCTCTGGAGCCCCCTTGTTTCGCCCGCATCAGCGCCCACCTTAGGTTTTCACGTCCGTCCGTGCCTGTGCCGCCGTCACTGACAATTCTCTCAAAATGGCCAAATGTGCCTGTTTCCCTCTTTGTTTCACTTACTCACTTTCCTTGGGGCTGTCCTATCGGATCCCTCCTTTTCCTCTGCACAACGTTTTGGTCGCTTATTAGGTGTTATCCTACTCAGGACCCATTGGGGAGCCGAAGGGCGCCCTCTCCGTAACTGCGCTGGGAGACAGGCACAGATCAGGACGCTTGGTCCCGATTCACCAGTGCGCGAGTTCACCCCCGCTCTCCGCCACCAGCACAGCGGCTGTCCTGGGACTTGGTGTCACCGTTCCCTTGGGGGCCCTCGGCTTCTCTTGCATTTTGGATTCCTTGCGTCCTGAATGTCCCGTTTCATTTATTATAATTTACGTTTTTTGCGTGGCTTATGCCTTTGGTTTCCTCGGGCACATCCTCAAGTAGCTTTCTGAGAAAGGGTGCGTGGGACGTAAACGTTGAAGCCTTCTGATCTTCGAAATTGTCTGTGTTCTCCCAGCGCCGTCCCCGATCGTGGGTTTGCCTACACGCGGCACCCTAGACCGGGAGTCACCTGCCTGCAGAGTCAGACGGGAGGCCCCCCTCTCCCCTAGCCTCCAGGTGCTGTGAGGTCTGACGCCATTTGATTTCCAGGCCTTCGTATGCGAGCTGCCTTTCCCCCCCCGAATGATGGGGGTGGCGGGGGGGGAGGGGGTAAAGTCTCACTCCTGGGTTTACACTTTTCTTTGTTCTCCCTTCCTGGTTGCTCTTCTGATTTGCGTCCCGTGTCCCTTTTCCGAGCAACAGGCCCAGGGTTTCATGCCAGTCCTGCCACGGACTGACTTCTGTGAACTTTGGCAAGTTGCTTACATTCTTGGCCTCATTTTCCCCATCTGGAAAATGGGCTCGGCCAGTGGTCTTCCTTCACAGAGTTCTTGGGGGGGTTAAAAAACTAGTTTGTGATGGTGATGAGGATTCCAGGCGGGCTCCTTTAAAGCAGGCCCTTTGGGGCTTTAGGATTTTAAGGCCGAGACGGAGAGAAAATCTGGTGCTCCTGTGTCGATGTCACTGCCAGCAACTGGGCCCCACAGAGCGTGTGGCCCTGGAGGCCCTGGAGGCCCCTCCTGAGGCCCTGGAGGCTGACAGAAGGTTGTCCAGTCTTGTCCCCATTGCCAAGGATGTACGCCAGCCACATGGCTGGGATCTGGGACCTGGAGGTCATGCGGGGTGGCTTCGGGTGTCGGGGTCTGACGCCTGGGAGTGCCTTGTTCATGCTCCCCGGGTGGGGGCGTGTGCCCACCTGCCTGGGGCAGAGCCTGGCCTGAGTCCTAGCCCTGCGGCTGCCCAGGGATATTCATGTCTGCTCCCGGTTGGCCTCAGTTTCCCCCAAGCTGACCCCTGCGGGCCTTCCCACCTCTGCCCTCTGGATCAGGTCCCTTCTGAGCTGTGTCCGCCACCAGAGGACCCTCCGAACCCAGCAGCCCTCAATGTAGACATTCCCCTCACCGACGGCACATTCCTTCGCCATCAACCTCCCGCCCCGAGCCGACCACAAATTCTCGTCGGAGACAAACGTAATGCGTTTCTCTCCTCGTCCCAGCACTACCAGCTCCCAGGCCACCTTGGACGTGTGGCTGCTGTGGCTCCTGTTGTCCTAGGCCCCTCTCTCTCCACCTTGGCAGGGAGCCCGTCTGGAAAGTTCCTGATTTATTGTCTTTGAAACGACCCGCAGATGTGGCCGCGTCTGCTGGCTGTTGGCAATTAAAGTGCTGGAGGGCACTGGCCTGCGTGCTGGAGTGGCCTCCCTCGCTAGGGTTTGGGACCGGATCCGCCATGGGCACCGGCTGGGCCCCACCGGGGCTCCCGGGGGGGACACTGAGCTGTGGGGGTGGTAAAACCAGACCGGCATCGTGGGCGTGGCAACGGTCCCCACACACCATGGCCCTCGACCCCCCATGGCAGGTGCCATGCAGCACCTCCAGCCAGCGCAGGGGCCCCCGGGGTCCTCGGCCAGGCTTGTCCGTTCCCACATTCACCCCGATCCTTCGGCACAGGGGTCACTCCTGCAAGGCCCAGGGCCCCCGCGGAACCCCGGGGCTCCAGCTCACCTCTGCTCTGGTCCTTTCTTGCTGCCATCGTCACAGAGACGGTGGGTTTCCACCCACTCCTTTGTCCTTTGGGGAGCCCCCCGGGGGTGGCTAGTCCTCCACCAGCCCCTGGAGCAGGGTGGACCCAGGCTGCTCCCCCTGCCCCCGCCTGGACAGCAGCACCGAGGGTCGGGTCGGGGTGTGAGCGTGCGGGCGGCCTGGCTGTCCTCCCCCCAGGCGGCGGGGGGCTGGGAGCGTGGGGTGGCGCTCAGAGACAAAACTGAGTATGTGTGTGTGTGTCTGTGTGTGTGTGTGTCTGTGTGTGTGTGTGTGTCGGTGAGTGGGCCGCACTTGGCTTTCTCCAGGGACCCCTCTTGGCACAGACTGGTCTGGCCTGTGTCACCGAGTGCTCTGTGCGGGGACAGAGGAGCCAAGGTTGATCTTGGTGGAAATTTTTAGGAAGAGGTGTAGCTGACAGATGTCTGACAGCTGATAACTAATATGGTCTGACTAAAATCTTCTTTTTTAATGTTTATTTTTTATTTATTTTTAGAGAGAGAGAGAGAGAGAGAGAGTATGAGCGAGGGAGGAGGAGGAGAGAGAGGGAGACACAGAATCCAAAGCAGGTTCCAGGCTCTGAGCGGTCAGCGCAGAGCCTGATATGGGGCTCGAACCCATGAACTGTGAGCTCATGACCTGAGCCGAAGCCGGACGCTGGACCGACTGAGCCACCCAGGTGCCCCCACCCCCCACGTAAAAGACTTCTCAATGTTTCCCTTAAGACTTAGCTAGTATTTTGTTATGAACATGCGCTCATGCATCTCCGTAAACGTACAGGCAGGCAGTGAGCCTGTCGTTCCTGGAGGTGGAGGTCAGGGCTGGCCCAGGGGACAGGGGGGCACAGGGGCTGCCTGAGGGTGGGGGGCTCAGGGGCTGCCCGGGCTGCCCGGGTGTGACCTCAGCCTCGGTGCGTCTCTGAGCTCTGGCCGGAGCTTCTGCAGTGTCCGTGCAGGAAATGCCTTGAGTGTCCGGCCTCCGTCCCCAAGAGCCCCCCTCCCAGGCACCCTCAGACTTCACATTGAATTTCAGACCCTCAGCCCTGTACCCGGCCTTGCTCCAGGTGGGGGTGCAGAGGACACCTTGGCCTTCTGTCCCGTGTGCAGGAGGTGGGTCATCCTAGGAACCACCCCCAGAAGTGCACGGAGGTTGGGGGGATCCCATCCTGTGCCTGGAGCGCTGAAGCCGCTTATAGGGCAGGGTGATAACCCCGCCCTCTCTTCCCCGTCCCCAGTACTCGGTCTCCTCCCCCCATCTGGTAGGGCTGGCCGTGGGTGCCCCCGGCGGCAGGGCCAGCCCCGCGTACGGAAGAGAAAACGCCAGTGGCAGCCCGTTCGCTTTGTCTGTGGCCACAAAGCTGTCCTCTGGCTGTGTCGTTAGAAGTGTTTGCAAAAGGCATTCATTAAGACTTTGTGTGCACGTACGAGAGAGAGGACTCCGAACGGAGTGGAATGAAATCGGACGAGAGAAAACAGTGCGCTCGGGTGCGTCGCAGCCTCGACGGGCGGCCCGGCGACACCCACGGGGCCCGCCGTCGTGATGCTTTCAGACGAAGCTGTTCTGCTCCTCTCTGAAAGCAGGTCTTCCCCAGCTGGGCACACCACTGGCCCACCCGCTGAGGGGGTCGGCTTCCCTCCAGTGCCCGGGCCTGACCCGTTGAAGGCGATTTATTTCCTCGGCCTCAGCGGGAGCGTGGAGTTGGCGGGGGGAGGGCCTGGCCGAGGATGCAGCCTTGGGCACCCATTCCCGAGGGTTCCCTCGCCCTGGGGGTTAGGGTGGTTGATGGGGGAAGGGGTGGGAGCTGCCACCAGGCCAACCTCGGTCCGTCCTCGCCTGGCCCTGGGGACCAGGGGTGGCAGGAGAGGGCGCGGGGCCCTGGCCACCTGGGGACAGTCTTTAATCGACGTGGGTCACTGCTCTAGGTGTTTGAATAACACCAGGAGTTGGAGGTGCCGGGCGGCCGCAGCTTCTGTTTCTGATAGAGCCCTGGGCACCACGATTTAATGGATTAGTTAAAATCATGTGAAAAAACGGATCTCTGATTTATGATCTGCAATTTTTTGCTGACTGCGGCATGTTTTTTTCCAAGCCCTGCGTTTTAAGGTCTTGGGCACAGAAGGCCTTTGTTGTTTGCCCGGCTTTGCCCTCAGGGCTCATCCGCGGACCCTTTGCCCAAGGCCCCTCCAGACCTTTAAAACAGGAAGTTTAATTTTATAGAATTAAAAAAGAGAAAACGGTACTTAATTATCTGGCCGTGAAACAGCACTGCCCTTTCTTAATTTTAGTAGCTAATAAAATGCCGTTCCTGGAGTTAACTACTTCTGGTCCGAACGCCCTACAATTTTGGCTGTTTGGATAGAATATTTTATGAACTGTTATATATTGCACTACGATGACATATTTCTCTCAAGATTTACTAGGAATTTTTATTTAAAACAATATATTAAATAGAGGGGGGAAAGTAATCTTAGGTAAAATTCAAATATTAGAGAAACATAACAGGGCCGAAAACCTCTTTTATTTGAAGTTGCCCCCGGGTCCGCCGGCCCCTTCGCCCGAGGCCGCTGTGAACCGGCTTGGGGAGCGGTGCCCGCAGCTGCCTCATTAATTCCACGTGGTTCCCAACCCGACCCCAATCAGGGATCAAGGTCAAGGCCAGCGGCCGCTTCAGGGACTTTATGGAGACCGAACGGTAAGACGTGCCCGCCGAGGCCCCAGCGCCTTCCCGGTTCGCGCTGGGCCCCCGAGGCTGTCCACCCGGGCCCACGCTCCCCACGTGCCCCCGGTGCCCCACGCGGGCCTGACTGGTCAGCCCACCTTCCCCGGGGCACCTCGCCTGCCCCACTGGGCGTCTCCTGTGTCCCTTTCCTCCTCTGTTCCTGGTCTGTGGAAGCCCCACTGTGTGCCAGCTCAGGAGACTCAAGCTTGGTGAAATTTAGCCTTGGAGGCAGGGAGAGGTCAGGCAAGGCCAGGACGCCAGGGGGCAGGGGCAGAGACCCCCAGGATCACGGTCGCAGCTCCCAGGGACAGGCCCCCACATCCCGCACTAATTCGGTAGGAGCTCAAAGTCAGCATGGAAGAGGTTCAAGCCGGCGACACCGAAGCCCCACATGCAGCCTGAGCCTGGGTCCCTGGGGTCTCACACCCGGACGCCAGCCCTGCGTGGGCCCTGGCGTGTCCGAGAGGGGCCGCAGGAAGGCTTCCGGCAGAGCCCGGGGCAACGGGGGGCCCAGGTGTGGGTGAGGACAGCCCCAAGGCCCCCACCTGTGCCCCCACTCTCCCAGCCTGGTGCAGGGGGCTGAGGGCTGGCCAGGGAATGGGACGGGACGAGCCTCCCGAGTGAACGTGCTGAGGGAAACCAGCAGGGCAGTGGCCGAGAGGCGGGTCGGGGGGCGCCTTTGACCTCCGGGTGTGGGGATGCCCCCGGTGAATCAGCATTTCTGCTGAGACCCCCAGGGTTGGCTTTGGCAGGAGACATCCAAGCTGCAGGGAGGCCAAGCGTGAAAACCTGGGGCTGGAACCGGCTGGAGACAGGTGTGCAGTGAAGGTGAGAGGCGGGTTGGGGTCCCCCTTTGGGCCGCGGGCCCCGTTCCACCAGCGCACGTGTCCCCGGTGCCAGCCGGTCTCCTCCGGGACAGGCGTGTGTGTTTGCGGGTGGGCCGCCCTGGGGGCACCTGCTTGCCCTTCAGGGTCACCGGGCGATGGCGCAGGCACGGGGCCTCTGCCCCGCCCGGCCACGAGCAGGTGGTTGCAAAGGAAATCATCCTCAGCAGTTACAGCAGTGGGTGCTTCCGAGAAGCCCTCCTTGCCAGCTGTGTGCCTACCAGTTGGCCGTGTGTAGTTAGTTAATTGGTGGGCATTCGGGACTTGGAGCGGAGAGCGATCATCTGTGCCGTATGGGCCCTCGAATCTCTCCACAGGGTTTTACTGGGCTCTCACCGGACCTGCTCAGGTCGGCCTGGGGCAACATCTGTGCGATGCGTATTTCATAAACAGCAACAAGGCCGTCTTTGCAGGGAAGCGGATGTGACCCCGGCTCTGTCCCCAACGGGGTGGGTGCCGGTGGGCACAGGAGAGTCCCTCACGGCGCTGCATGGGGCTTTCCAGGAGCTCTGTCCATGCAGGGGCCTGGCTTCCGGTACCCTATTCACCTCTGCCTGGCCAGCCAGGAGCCCCGGGGCCCTGTGGAAAGAGGGGCGCCCTGGTTCCATGTCCCTGCCAGGCACCCCAGGCCAGTGACCCCGCCGCCTGAGAGCCTGGAAGCCCCCTCCCCCTTGTGCCCACAGTTAGGACGTCCCTGCTCTGGGAAAAGTCAGGGCAAAAGTCAGGGCACTGCCCCGAGTTCCGCAGGTGCAGGTGGGGAGTGGGGCTGGAGGCTGGGCCAGAGCAGCTGGCTCCTGTCTTGGGGCGAACAGCGCCCCCCCCCCCCCGAATTCATGTCCACCCAGAACCTCAGAATGTGACCTTGTTTTACTTGGAAATCGAGTCTGTCCACGTGTAGTGACAGACTCACTGTGGTGACATCACGGTGGATTGGTGGGGGTGGTCTGTGTCCTCAGAGTGAGAACACACAAGGAGAGTCACAGCCATGTGACCATGGAGGCTTACGAGGGATAAATAAAAAATTCTACAGACTTCTGATTGGATCCAAGGAGAAAGAAACAATACCTGCATACATAATGGCTGAAATTTTTCTGAAATTGGCAAAATACGTCCAACTACAGATTCTGGAAGCCCTACAAACCCGAGCAGGTCTACGAAAGTTGGGTTACAAATGTGGGAAGGGCTGCGAAATATGGCGGTAGGAGTCATGTGGCAGGACTTTCTCCCATCCACGTTCATTGGACAAATGTTGCCGATCTCCGCCTCTGTGTCTCTCTGTCTTCTCTATGTCTGTCTTTCCTGGGGCATCTTAGTAAACTGATAAAAACCAAAGAACAAGGGAAACCTTAAAAACGAACAGAAAATGAGACCCCTTACTTTCCAGGGAGCCCGAACTAGCCTTAAAGTTAGCCAACGAAGGAAGCTGGGAGACAAGGAAATAATGTCTTAACACTCTCAAATAGCATAATTGTCTATCTGGAATTCTACATATGGTAAAAGTGTATTTTAAGAGATATACCTTTAAGGATATTTAAAACATACTTAAATTTATATTAAATATGTGCTATATATTTATGTTAAATTATATTTATATGATTTATAACATAAATTATAGTAAATTTGTATTAAATATACATATTTAAAAGTATATTTGAGATATACTCAAACATATACAAGTTGTAGGGAGTAAAACATATACAAGTTGTAGGGAGTAAAATGGAATTAAAATCTTTGCATTGTCTGGGGTGCCTGGGTGGCTCAGTCGGTGAAGCATCCAGCTGCAGCTCAGGTCATGATCTCGCGGTCCGTGAGTTCGAGCCCTGCATCGGGCTCTGTGCTGATGGCTCACAGCCTGGAGCCTGCTTCCGATTCTGTGTCTCCCTCTCTCTCTGCCCCTCCCCTGCTCATGCTCTGTCTCTCTCTCTGTCTCAAAAATAAATAAAAACATTGAAAAAAATTAAAATCTTTGCTTTGTGCTAGTAAAACATAGCAAGTACCTTTACATTTTAGCAAGTCAAAGATGAATGCTGTAATCTTTAGAATCATCACTAAATACATACATACATATATATATATATATATATATATATACATAACTGATGAGAAAATGGAGGAATGGAGTAATAAAAAACCTGAATCACCCCAAAAGAAGCAAGAAAGGAGAAGTAAAAGAATATCCAGGCCAAATAGAAAGTAAATAGGAAGGTACGTTTAAGTCCAATGACATCATCAATTCCATGAAATGCAAACAAAGTAAAGGCTCTAATGAAAAGACAAAGATTGGCATGCTCAGTAAAAGCAAAATCCAAATACGTTCTGTTTATAAAACCTATGCAAACAAAATCCAACATATATTGTTTATATGAGCTACAATCTAAACATAAGGACACAGACAGGTTGAAATAAAAAGTTGAAAAAAGATGGGCTAGAAAAGATGAAAATTAGCAAGTTGATATCAGATGAATATGGAGATCTTCATATAAGTGAACTTAAGGCAAATATACTTCAAGGCCAAAGGCAACACCAGAGAGAAAGATGGGCATTTTATGCTGATAAGGTGGTCAATTCAGCATGAAGATACATGCATATCCACACAATACAGTTTTACGCATATTAGAGTTCGCATGCAGAACATTTAAAAATTAAATTTATACAGGACCATAAATCAAGTTTCAAAAGATTTCAGAGGATAGAAATCACTTGAAACTGAGTACGAAATGAAAACAGGTACCAACAATAAAAATCTTGCAAGTATGATAATTAAGAAAGATATTTTAAAATAACATGTAAGTGAAGAAAACAATCGCTTTGGAAATAAAAATATTTAAAATGTAATGATGACAAAAATCCATCAAAATGCGTGGCATGAAGCAGAAATCCTCCTTGAAGGTACATCTACATTGTTAAATGCATTAAAAAAGAAAAGAAGAAAAAGAAAAATCCATTACATAAGTCATTTTAAGACATCATTTAAAAAAACTCTAAAGAGGGGCGCCTGGGTGGCTCAGTCGGTTGAGCATCCGACTTCAGCTCAGGTCATGATATCGTGGTCCGTGGGTTCAAGCCCTGCATCGGGCTCTGTGCTGATGGCTCACAGCCTGGAGCCTGCTTCGGATTCTGTGTCTCCCTCTCTCTCTGCTCCTCCCCCACTCACACTCTGTCTCTCTCTCTCTCAAAAATAAATAAATATTTTAAAAAATTAAAAAAAAACTCTAAAGAAATTAAAAAGAAGAAAATCATAGAGGGGTGATTTATAGCAAATAGCCGATGTCAGGGAGAAACAAGGGAGAAATTACTAGATCCGGAAGGCAAAAAAAAAAAAAAAAAAAAGACTATGCTAATCAATTAGGAAGTGTGAATACAATGGATATATTCCTTGAAAAACAAAAGTTAAAACCGTTGCAAGAGTTAACAGAAAAATCTAAATGATTGCACAACTGTTAAAGGAATCGGCTCTGGAATCAACATTCTTCTCATAAAGAAAACTTGAGGTCCAGATTAACTTCCCTGTTCAATTCTATCAACAGTTAAGAAGTTGTGCCAACCTTCCACAAACCCTTTCAGACACTAGCAAAAAGGCCACTCTCCTCAACTTGTTTCTGAAGCCAGCCTAATCTTGATATCAAAACCAGACATGGGCACCACAGGACATTCCGCACAGGTCAATCCATCCACCACTTCTGAGCTTAGAGGCAAAGACCCTAAACAGATGCACTAATAAACTCAAGGTCATTGATACATAAAAATATTAGAACCTGACTACATTAGGTTTATTCTCAGAATGAAAGGTTGGGGTAACAGTCTTAAAATGAATCAATGTAATCAAGTACATAAATGGAACAGAGTGGAAAGTCCTACGGTAATCTCAATAGATTCAGCCACAGCATTTGATAAAACTTAATTTCCACTCGTGATTTTTTGAAAAAAATTCTAACAAACTAGGAACAGAGAGTAGATTCCTCATTATGACAGATACACAAAAACTGAGAGCAGGTGTCGTACATGACGGTGAATCGCTGAAAGGTCTTGGAGATCGTGATCACAACAAGAATGCCTGTCACTACAAGTTCTATTAAACCCTGGACTAGAGATTCTAACCAGTGCAATAAAGCAAGAAAAAGTAGTAAAAATTGTAACAGTTAACAGTAGAAATAAGACTCGAACTATTGGAAAACAAGATACACTGTGTGTCATAATTTGCAGGTGATATGATCATGTCAGTAGAAAGTCCAATTTTAGTAGATAGTTCTCTCTATCTAAGCAACAAACAGCAAATTAAAACGTTGAAATTGCCATGATAGCATCAGAAATAGCAAACGCAGAGAAATGAATCTGGTGAAAGGTGTGCAAACCTCATCACAGAAAACAACAAGCCTTTCGGGAAAATTAAGGAAAACATGAGGACATTGAGGGGCACTCCACATTCGTTGATCGGAAAACCCAGCTAGGCCGGGACGTCCACCTCTGCAGAGTGATCTGGAGGTTTCACGCAAGCCTAGTCAGTCCCGCCCATTTTTCTGTGGAAGATTCAGCTCATACCACGCTGCCTGCCCCTGCAGACTCATCTGCGGAGTAAGAACTCGCTCTGGGTTCTTCCAGAATGATTTGGCTGTTTCGAATTCGCTGATTAAACGAGACCGCAGTAACAGCGTGGTATTGGCACAGGGATGCAGAGGGCCGCCCACGTGCGGACATCCCTGCTCAGGAGAGAGGCCCCGGTCTATCAGCAGCCCTGCATGGGGACAGGGCCCGTGTCCCCAAGACTGCACCTGCAGACGATGGTGGGAGACGGGGCCGGACACAGCACTGCCACTGAGCGCTGGTCTCAGGACCGCCGTTGGCCGAAACACTGCAATGAATAGGCACGTCTGATGAGAAGGATGTGTGTGGCACCCCCAAGAGTGGTGCCCTGGTCAGGAGGGCAAGGGAAGGATTGCTCTTCCCCCCACGGGGAGTGCAGGACATTCAGGTGAAATAGCCGAGCAGGGCCCGCAGGCCACCGTCTGCCTGATCCCGGCAGAGTGGTGGCTGAGAAGGAACACGGGGACCCACCGTGAGGGGCAGGCGGCAGTGGCTCGTGAGTCCCGGGTGGCCAGCGTGTCGCAGCCGCACTGTAGGAGAGCAAGAAGGCCACAAGTCTGCCGATGGGCGGGTCCGTGGCCGAGGGGCGGTGCGGAAGGACTGACGAGCGGGCCGACACAGAAGCGCATCATGGAAGGAACTCATTTTAGAGATGTCCACGCGGCCTGCTGTCACTTAGTTCTCTTTTTCTGCTCTAACACGAGAAGAGATGGGACTCCAGGGGAGAGAGGATGCAGACGTGAGCTGGTGAGAAATCCCATGGAAGTTAAACGAGGTGGGATGGTCCCCTTCTCCTGCCAGGAGGGGCCTCCATGCACACGGTGCCCTGGGGCCCACCTGCCCTGTGACCCAGCAAAGCCCCGGGGGGCGGTGACATCAGCCTCTGAAGGACCCGGGCTGGACGAGCCCCGACCACCCACACAGGGACACATGGGGACACACGGATATACGTGGGGGCATTTTCATTTCTTTGGGTTTTGCTCTAAATTGTAGGCACCAGATGGGACGTATTATTAGAGATCATTGAGCCACAATGTGTTTAGTTAACCAAAGTAGCTAAAAACGTCAAGGAACGTGATTAAATTTTATACCTACAATTGTAAAGCCACGAACCCTGCTTTCCTTGACCAAGCCTTAAGGGAGGACCTCTGATTCTCCAAGGCTGGCCCCGGTGACCGCACAGCACGATTCCCTGCAGCCCCGCCTGGTGACAGAGTCTCTGGTAGGTTGTCCGTGAGTGGAGCCTTACATGTGGGTTCCTGCAGGAACTCTCTCCTCCCCTGTGCTAGGGAACATGTGGAGGCAGACCCTCGGGGCCACCCCGGCTCTGCCCTCCCTGGCTGGGTGGCTGTGGGCAGGTTGTGCCTTTTATTTTATTTTATTTTATTTTTATTTTTTTTTAAATTTTTTTTTCAACGTTTTTTTATTTATTTTTGGGACAGAGAGAGACAGAGCATGAACGGGGGAGGGGCAGAGAGAGAGGGAGACACAGAATCGGAAACAGGCTCCAGGCTCCGAGCCATCAGCCCAGAGCCTGACGCGGGGCTCGAACTCACGGACCGCGAGATCGTGACCTGGCTGAAGTCGGACGCTTAACCGACTGCGCCACCCAGGCGCCCCAGGTTGTGCCTTTTAAGCAGGACACCCAAGGCAGGGAGGAAAGGAACACCACTTGCCCCCTGGAATCATTGCAACAACAAGGCTAGCTCAGTGCTAGGAAGTACACAGTAGGGGTCAAATAAATGCCACTTCCTTCTCAGCAGCCACCCGACCCAGCTGTGTGGTTCCTGGGCCGGTCTGGAGTGGACACAGTGAGGACCCTCGAGAGGACCCACGGCGTGTGAGCCACGCAGGCCTGCGCCTGGGACGTCCTTCCCGCCTGGGATCCTCCTCTGGTGCCATCAGTCGCGAGTCTTCCCACGGGGTCCCGGGTCTGAGCAGAGCCGAGGGACATTCAGAAGTCAGCCCCCTCATTCTCAGCTTGTTGGGGCAGAATCAGGAGCAGGGGGTCAGCAGGGCGAGTGAGGGAGCCGTGGGGGCGCTGGGGTTGCCCGTCCTGTGAGCCGTCCTCCAGGCCATCCCTGTTTGGTATAAACGAGATGCCCAGAAAGATCCGGCTTCAATCAACACCTTTCCAAACACAAGCCGTACTTTATGCCAAATAGCGTTTAACGAGGCTTCAGCAGCGTGAGGCGTAATCCCTCCCCCACCCCGCCCCCGCCCCGGTGCGCATGCGGGGAGCTTCCTTCTCGTGGGGCGTCGGGAGGATCCGATCTGGGCCCCGTGTGCTCGGCGAATGTCTTCCTTCCTGGTCCCTGTTTCTCAGCAACGCTCCCCATGGAGGGCAGGGCTGCGGGCGCCCTCCTGGACCGGGCAGGTCTTTAAGGGCACTTCGAGCTGCCTCTGAACTAGGCCGGGCCTGCGTGCGTTGGTGTGTGAGTGTTCATTTCCTCCAAGCAACCATGCTGGCCAAGAGATGCAAATACTCAATGTGGGGGGGACAGCTGGCGTCTTAAAGGTTACGCAGTACGAGGGTGACCGGCAAAAAGTGGCCCGTTCGGTCCCCAGCTCTCCCCCGGGTCCCCCCAAACGGTGAGATCGCTTTATTCCACAGGCTGAGAAGGCCCAGCGGACCCTCGGTGGCTGTGGGGATTCTGGAGACCTGGCTGGGCCCTTCACCCATCTTGGGGGACAGAGCTCACCTCCTCAGCAGGCCCCGTGCTCTGGGCTGAACTGTGACCCCCGCCCCCAGGTTCATCTGTGGGAGCCCTAGTGCCCCAGGGCCCCTGAATGTGACTGCATTTGGAGGCGGGGTCTTTAGAGAGGTAGTTAGGGTAACATGAGACCGCAGGGTGGCCCTGCTGTGATGTGACTGATGTCCCTATAAGCAGAGGAGATGGGGACACAGACACACACAGAGGACCGACCTCGTGAGGACACGGGGAGAGAATGGTCATCCAGACACCAGGGACAGAGGCGTCAGGAGGGCCCAGCCCTGCCGACGCCTTCGCCTTGGACCTCCGGCCTCCGGGACCGGGAGACGGCGGGTGCGTGTGTCGGGTGGCCTGGTCCGTGGTGTTTTGTTCCGGCCGGAACCGCAGCCTGGCGCAGGCGTCCGGGGCTGGACAGCTGCTGGTCACTCCTCCTGAGGGGACACCGGGGACAACCAGGAGGGGGGAGATAATATCATGCAAATGGCATAACAGACAGCTGGGTGTCCCTTTCTCGTCAAACAAATATTTGCTCAGTGCTTTCTGGAGGCCAACAGCGCAAACGCAACCGCGGCCCTGCAGAGCCCGTGGGCTATTAATGGAATTAATAGTCATTTAGGGAAAGTAACAAGAACATATGTGATAGTTTGGACTGTTGCTCAGCAAACACTCACCCCCTTCAGGGTGGCTGGGGTGGCGAGCTGCTGTGAGCTTTGGGCTGGGCCCTGGGACTTCTGTAGGTGTGGGTGACACGGTGTGACAGCGGCCTCTTGTCCGTGGGGCAGGCGCCCTGGACGAGAGCTCACCTGGACGCCACGCCGTCCTGCCCCGGCCCCTCCGTGGGGCGGCCGGCCCACGCTGGCCTGACCGTGGGGGCGAAGGTCGGGTCTGTTTTGGGACAGCCTGACCCGGGGAGGTCTGTTCCGCGGCATCACCGCGGCGTTTGCTGACTGAACCCCACAGACACGTGATCGTCACGTCGGTCAGGAAAGGCGAAGGGGAAACATGGCCACGATCTACCAAATGCTGAAAGTCACTTACGGAATAGTACACATTTATGCACCAAATGTGCATATTAGGGGCGAGGGAGGGACCCTACCCCCGGAAAGGGGTTGGCAGATTACATTCTACGGACCGAGTCTGGCCTGCCATCTGAGTCAGAAGGGACTGCGAACTAAGAGTGGTTTTTATATTTCTAAATGGCTGGAAATGGAAAGCAAACAGAGTCATACTTCATGACGTGAGTACGTTACCTGAAATCCATGTTTTGGTGTCCGTAAATGAAGTTTTATACAAACAGAGCCACACCCGCTCATGTGTTCTCCATGGCTGTTTTCACATCACAGCAGCAGAGGTAAGGTGGTCAGGCCCACAAAGCCTCGACCGCTCCCATCTTGGCTCTTTGACAGGAAAACTGCACTGACTTGTGGAGAAGAGGAGGTCTTAGGGCAAAACCCAAAAAGTGTACCTTATAGGGCAGGGACTGCACCTGTACCGTGGCTCTGGAGCAAAGCGAAAACAGGGCATCTTTCATGAACTTGCTCAGGCAGCCAGTGTCTGAGGCCTGCGATGTGCCCAGCTCTGTGAAGGTGTGCCCGCACCAATGTGAGGAAGCAGGGGTGGGGGCATGGTGCCTCATGCTTACTTCCGTACCCATGACCTGACGGTTCAAACCCTTTTTACTTACTTGTGTTTCTTCCTTCTTTCATGTTCTCTATCACTCACCCATTCCCTGAACACCTTCCATGTTCAGTGACCCATGCTAGACCTGAAGACACAACATCGAGTAAGGCATTTATTCACTCATATGCCCATCCATCCATCCACTCATCCATCCATCCATTCATCATCCATCCACCCACCACCCACCTATCCATCCATCCATCCATCTATCCATCCATCCATCTATCCATCCATCCATCCATCCATCCATCCATCCATCATTCCATCCATCCATCCATCCATCCATCCATCCATCCATCCATCATTCCATCCATCCATCCATCCATCCATCCATCCATCCATCCATCATTCCATCCATCCATCATTCCTTCCATCCATCCATCATTCCTTCCATCCATCCATCCATCCATCCACCCATCCTTCCTTACTTCCATCCATCCATCCATCCATCCATCCATCCATCCTTCCTTCCATCCATCCACCCATCTATCCATCCATCCATCCATCCATCCTTCCATCCATCCATCCATCCACCCATCCTTCCTTCCTTCCATCCATCTATCCATCCATCCATCCATCCATCCATCCATCCATCCATTCATCCATCCTTCCTTCCATCCACCCATCCATCCATCCTTCCATCCATCCACCCATCCTTCCTTCCTTCCTTCTATCCATCTATCCATCCATCCATCCACCCATCCATCCATCATCCACATACACATTCATTCATTGATTATCTCCCGAGTGGTCATTTACCAACTGCCATGTTGACTCAGGTATATGATGGCGAACAAACAGGTAAGACCGTGCCTTTGTGGAGCTCTTGTGTTGCAGGAACAGGAGCAACCTAATCTACCATGACGAGCTGTGGTGAGAGAGATAGGGAAAATGAGCAGGAGGTTCTGGAGGGTGGCAGGGAGGAGGCCTTTTTGGCGAGTGGATATTAAGCCAGACTTGCAGTTGAGGAGTAAGAAGATGCTTCGAGGACAGGAGGTCTGAGCCTGTACTAAGATGCCGCTAGGTGCTTGGAGAGGCCAAAGTGAGTGGAGGGGCCCCGGAGAGATGAGGGGAACTGCGCTTCTCGGGAATGAAAGATGGAAGGAGTCGCCCCCCTCGGAGGCTGTGTTGACCTCCTGTAACGGGTTGAATAGCATCCTTCCAAATTCATGTCCGCTGGAAGCTAAGAAGGCGGCCTTACTTGCAAATAGGGTCTTTGCAGGTGTAATCCAATTACGATGAGGCTACGCTGGCTTAGGATGGGCCTTAATCCAATGACTGGTGTTTTTATAAGAGGGAAATTAATTCAGACCCACCGAGGAGGCACATATAGGAGACGCTGTGTAAAGACAGAGGGAGCCTCCCCTAGCATCTTTGGAGGGAGTAGGGCCTTGCCGACACCTTGATTTTGGACTTCTGGCCTCTAGGGTTACGAGAGAAGAGATTTCTAGTTTGTGGTATTTGTCATGGTGGCCCAAGACACCCCTGTCCACACCAGGCCCTCCTCTTTCGACCTATAGGTCTTTCTTGCTACTGCGTCTTTTGTTGCTTGCCCGGGACCCTCGCAGCAGCCCCCAGGCCACTGTTGACGTTCCTGTCCCCCGTCTCACCCGCAGCCTGACCCATGCCTCCTTGGGGGTCCCTGGCTTGGCACACACATTGACGCCTCATCGCCTCATTTGCTGTAAATGTGTCCACACCCCCAACTTCCAGTTGTTTGAGAAAACCTGCCCCTCGGGGCCACCGCCCTCTGAACCCGTCCCCCGTCTTGCACCGTGAGCTCTACCCTCACTGCTTTGCCAGGACGGACCAAGTGGTGGAGTGTGATAAGGAATCTCCCTCCTTGTCTGTTAAAAGGAGAAGAAATCCTTGATCAGAGCAACTCACCCACTTGGGAGCTGAGATGTGGGTAGAATCCGGTTTTCCACTCAAAGGGAAACGATTTGTAAGGGGCCTGGAGGCCAAACACTCTCCGGGAAAGCGGGTGACAGAACAAATCACTTACCAGAAGATTCCAAGTGGATGTCTGTGAGGACATTCTGCCACTTGGTCGGGCCTTTCCCGGCCCAGGGACCAGCGTGACCCTCACGCCTGACCCCAGCCGGCCGCTACCAGCTCCGGTCTGGGGAAGGGCCGTCTGGTCATGGTCACGGAGCTGTGACTTCCTCCGAGGTAGGGGCTTTGGTCCCAGGCAGGCACCTGATGCTCCGGGTGGACGTCTGGCCCCGCGCCCCCGTCTCTCAGGGCCCGGGTACTGTGGACGCCCGGCAGGTGGGGAGCCGAGCGTGACCGGGTGGGAGGAAGCAAAACAAACGGGGTGACGCGGGGTCCACGGGGGCGTCTCGGCAGCCTGGAGCGGGCGCTGGTGCGCCAGGACGCCCCGCGGGGGCCCGGCCGTGGCCCTGCCACCAAGGCGCCCGCGAGCCTGCGCCGCTACTGCTTTGAGCCCGACGTGCTTGACCTCGCGGCAGAAACGCTTCCATATATCACCCGCGTCACGCTCGATATTCCGGGATAGATGCCGATTTGGAAACCACTCCCCCAGACCCTAATACGCCGGGTGAAAGTTTCAATTTGGAAAAGAGGATTTTTTTTTTTTTTTTTTTTCCGCCGCATGAGTCACTTTCCCAGAGCGCGGAGGGATGGCCCAGCGGCCCTTATCTGCGAGCTCCATGTACTTAACGCTTATTAAAATCAATACCGTCCATTAGCCGGCCACGTTTCCATTTTTAACCATCTATTGATATATGGCCTGTGCTTTTATAGGACTAAACAAATTTCCGCTCTCCGTGCCCCTTTGTAGCCTGGGGGCAGGCGGGTGCGCGCGGCCGCGGGACGTAAATGTTTATTTACTGCCTGCTTCCTGATTGAGAACATGCCTGGTCCACGGGCTTCAGATGGCTTTTACACGGGAGACTGACGGCCACTTCCTGTTTTCCAGACACAGCACACCGTTTTTAAGGGGCGTAATGAATGCGAGGTATTGTGGGCGTAATCGCCGGGCCGTGCCCAGCCCTATCTGGGAAGCGGAGCGCGATCGGCAGGGCTTATTATTTATTTATGCCTTCGCTCGTTTCTGGGGGGGACGGGGGGAGCTTGGCACAGCTGGGGCCGCGTCCGCTGCTCTGTCCCGGCTTCCACACGTTCCTGTCCTGAGGGCATCTGTCTGGGAAAGGGAGGGAGGACCCGGGTGACCTCGGGGAAGGTTCTCATACCCGGGGATCCTTCCAGAATAAGGGAGCAAGCGGTGAGCTCCCGATCCTGACCCCCGGAGGCCGGGGGCCTCACCTGCCCCTTCCCGCACCGGCTCTGGCCCTGGGCCTGGCCCCACCACTGACGTCTCTGAGCTTCTTTGGAGCCGACTGTTTACAAACCTCTTCAGAGCCAGCCCTCTGCTAGGGACAGGGGAGTCAGAGACCAGCGGACCCCGCTCTGGCCCCTTGCCACTGTGGTGTAGATGGGGCTCCAGAAGTCCCGAGAAGGCATCAGAGTGTGGATGCTGAAGGAGGAGCCTGGCCGTGTGGAGGGTCTCTGGGAGCCCGGAGGGAGGCCGCTGTCATCCTGGGCCTGGGCGACCCGTTGTCGGTGTGCCGGGGGGCTCTGGCCAGGGAACCAGAGGGCAGGGGTCTCCCCGTCCACCATCGGCCTGTTCACCTGGATCCTTCCCAGCGCACATCTTGCTTGTCTGGAAGTTTCTCGGCAGGAATTGGTCTCAGCTACACGTCGGCTCGCCTCCAGCTGCCCTCAGGGAGCCCGTGCTTTCCCCATTTATACACCAGCTTCTGAGGCCGCGGCGATGGCCTGAGCACATGCTCCAAGGGCCGGGAAGGGCAGCTCGGAGCAGAGAGCTCAGAAGACACATTTCAGGGTCGGGAGGGGTGTGCATGTCGGAAGTCAGGGCTTGGCTCTGGAATTACCTACTCTTTCTGCTGCCGCCCCTGTGCGTGGCCTGCCCCGGGGGCCCCGGGGTGGGGGGCGAGCTGGCTGGGCCTGCAGGGCTGCGGCTCCGGGCAGGGCTGTCGTTCCGTGGGCACGGTCAGCTCAATGCTAGGGCCTCAGGCCCTGGAGCTGGGGACATCACAGTCCTCAGCCACCAGCCAGCATCCTAAACTGTGTTCCAAAGACCCCAGGCATTTGGTGGCAGTCCAGCGGCCTCCTGGGGGTAAGGCGCAGGGTGGCCGAGATTTGCTTCTAAAGAATCAGCTTCATTTCCGCCTCTTTAAATTTGCTTTTCTGCTATTTGATGGTTTGTGTGCAGAGTCCTATTGCTGAGATATGCTGGAAGTCATTTGTCTGCTCAGATGCCCAAGTCACACATGGGGACGCTGAGGCTCAGGAGGCCCGAGGCTCATCTGGGATCACGTCGCAGAAGGGGCAGGAAGCCCGACTCCAGTCTGGGGTCCGTGCCTGAGTCGTGCCCCCAGCCGGGAATGTCAGGAGGGGTGCGGTCTGAGTACAGGGGTTCCTCTCTGCACCCACAGAAACAGGCAGACAGACCCGCGGGCACACCCCGGCCACCCAGCCCACGACACCAGGCCCCGGCCAGCCAAGGCTGCGGGCTGGGAGTGCATCTGTGATCGTGGCTTTATAAAACGCCTGCTAATGAAAGTCACACACGGCAGAGGGAGAGGACGGCCCTCACGCGGGGCTGCGTCTCGGAGAAATGTGCTTGTTAAAACGTGTAATAAGAGACATAACAAATCCCCAATATTGGGCAAAGCTGTCGTTAAATCCCTTAATGATAGCGGTATTTTTCTGGTGCGCTGCACAGGTCTTCATAAACCCCTTTGGTGTGGGGGGGACACCGGGGGTGGAGGGGGTGGGGCTTTTCCTGCAGACTGAGGCCTGGGACCCTGACCTCCCCCCACACCTCTGCCCCTTCTCCGAGGTGGCCGTGCCAATGCGTCGCTGTCCGGCCGGGCCCCGAGGCTGGGTCCACGCTGGGCCGGCAGACGCCCACCCTGTGGTCCGCTGAGCTGCCCCTGGTCGGCTGCCCTGTTATTGGGCTCCTCCTGGCTCCGGGGCTGTTTGGCGCGCCGGGGGTTGGGGGTGGGGGAGGCAGGAGGCAGGAGGGTTCTCAGCCAGCCTCCTGGCCTGTGAACTGGAAGGCCTGGGGCTTCAGGGTGTGACCTTGACCTCCCCCGGCATCCTTTCCCATCTGGTGACAGGCCCTAGGAGCCCTGTGAGGAAGAGGAGGAGGGAGGGGGAGGGGAGGAGGGAGAAGTAGGATGAGGGGAGGAGGGGAGGAGGAGGAGGAGGGAGAGGGGGAGGAGGGGGGAGGAAGAGGAGGGAGGAAGGAGGGGGAGATGGGGGAGGGAGAGGGGGGAGGGAGAGAAGGAGGAGGGGGGAGCAGGAGGAGGGGGAGGCAGGAGGAGGAGGGGGAGAGGGGGGAGGGGGAGGGGGAAGGAGGAGGAGGGTGGGAGGAGGGGGAAGGGGAGGAGGGGGAGGAGGAGCGTCTGCCCCGGGTCCCCACCTCCCAGGCACAGCCTTGACCTGAGCAGCACCCTGGGTTTCGCAGGCCTGGCAAATCCTCAGGCCTGAGACCTGGGCGGAGTCACGGGAAGGCCGCCGTCTCGCTGCCCGAGCGGAGTCGAGCCCACGAGTCGCGCCAGGAGCCAGAACGGCACCAGCACCCTCTGCCGCGGGCACCAGCAGCACCAGTTTGGGTTGGAATCTGTCACTTGCAATCAATCACAAGGGTCCTAATTAAGGCTCTCCGAGCCTCAGTTTCCCCATCTCCCGGTGGGGCCTTTCCCAGCAGAGACTGCAGCCGGGGGTAGGCCCGGCTGGGCCTCAAGCCTTCCTGGGGGTGAAACTCCTGCCCTCTTGACCTTGAACTCCCTGGGGACGGGGCGGGGGGCCGCACAAGGACCGCCACCAAAAGCAGCCTGCCCGGTGAGTCCTCGCATCCCCGGGTGTCTCTGAGCCCTGGTGGTTCGAGGTTTGGGGGACACTGTGTGGTGGCCCGACCTTGGCCTCACCAGAAGGCAGTGTGGCCGCAGCTGAGGGTCGATAGAGCTGATGTCTGCCCCTCCCAGCTGCGTGACCGTGAGTCAGTCACTCGACGGCTCCGTGCTCCAGGGCTCGTGTGAAGAGGGAGGTCCCAAAAGGGCGCTCAGCGCCCAATGAGCCCCATCCCTCGGGGTCCCAGGCTCGCGGTGCCGTGTGTCCGTCAGGCCGGGCCCCCGTCTCTAGGGCTCTGCCCCCACCTCCCGCCCCTCCCCACGCGGTGCCGATTACGGCTCTGCACCCCACCCCGTCTGTGCCTGCGTGAGGCCGTGTCCCCGCGGGCACGGACACACAGACACAAACACGCACCTGCTCGTGCACCTGTCTCTGAAGCCCTGCTTTGCACAACCTGGCGGCCGGGGTCTCCAGTGGGGCTGGTTTGGAGGCGGGACTGAGGGGTAGGAGGTGCCGGTCCCGAGTCAGGCCGGACCCAGAGCACCTGTCTCTCCAGCCACGCACGGGAGACTGAACTCGACTTTGGACGGTCGTGGCCACCGCCGTGCGGCTGGGAAGGGGCTGCATGGGCTCCCCTCCTTCATGGGGAGGACGTGTCTGGGGCGCCCAGCCGCCAGGAGCCTCCACCTTCCCCTCCTGTGTGCCCCCAGCACTGAGGGGCTGGGGGCCCGGAGAGGAGCACTCACACCCTCATCCCCACGGCCGGATCAGCACCTACTCATCCTTCAGATGCCCAGAAATGAAGGCCTCCCGGGAGGCCCCAAAAACTCAGCACAAAAGCTCACAGGTGGCCGCACAGGAAGGGGGTCTCTCCTGGGACCGGCAGGGGACCTGGACCCACCGGCTGGGTGGGTGGGGTTGGAGTCGTGGGTTCCTGGGCCTCCTGACCTCCTGCCCAGGTGAGCACAGTGCTGTCCATGGCCCCGCAGAGCGGCCCCTCCCAGCAGAGCAGCCAGGCGTGGGGCGGGTGGGGACCCTCCTACGCATTTGGGGACTGAGCCCCAGTGAGGGGAAAGTCAGGGCCGGGCTCCCCGCCCCATCCCTCCCCCTGAGGTCTCTTACCTGTAAAGCAAGCATGCAAATTTAGCGGGGCGGCGATCGACCCCGGGGAGCAGGTGGGTTCGCAGGGGCTGGCTGGGAGCTGGGCCGTGCGGGTCCTCGTTAGGGGACACGCTCACGGGAAGCAGGCCTGCATGGCCGCCGTTCCCAGAGGCTCTCGGCGTCCGTGGACACCGTCCTTCCAGAAAGGCCGACCTGAGCCAGGCCTCACCGCCACACCCCAGAGGTCCTCCCCACAGGAAGCGGGGACGAGGCCACTCTGCTGGCCGGGAGGAGGACGGTGGGAGGGTGACCCTCGCTTGCCTGGGGCTCGGCTGACGCAGCACACGCAGCCTTCGCCGGCCTCCCCGCAGGGCGGCGGTTACCAGGCCGACGGGGGACCCAGGTGTGGGGAGTTTAATCGTCCGTGACCTGCCGTCCACTCTTGCCTGGGTGTTAATGGCCAAATGTTTTGCAAGTAAATTACCAGAAAGAGCTATTCCTGAGGGGGGCAGAGGCTTGTGGGAAAGTGTCAGGACACCGGACAAATGGCCAGCGTCAGCCTCCGAGCCGCCACCCCCTTCCTGGCAGAGGGCCGGGCAGGCCCTCTTCGGAGGCTTGGTGGGGAGTGGGGGCGGGAGGACGGGGAATCCCTCCAGACAGGTGCCCCCAGGAGCCACTCCCGCGAGGGGGGAGCGCCGCGAGCCGCGTGGGGGGCCACAGAGCTCTCTGGAACGCCTCCCCCCTCGACGGCATCCTCCAGAGGTGGTCCAGGGACAGGCGGGACCTTGGCGGGGTGTGGGGGGAGGGTCCGGACTGCACAGAGAGCATGTGTGTCCCCTCCTTGTCCCCTGCAGGGAGAGGGCTGTTCTCCCAGGCTGTCCTCGGAGGCGGTGGACAGAGCTCCGTCCCCAGCCGGAGAGGAAGACTCGACGGGGCCCGGGCTTTCAGCAGTGGTGGCAACAACACCTGTCCCCGGCCAGGACCCTGCCCAGGTGGAGGCACGGAGCCCAACGCCAAGCTGGCACGGCGGGCACCGTTCACCGGATCCCGGGCACCGTGACCCTGGGCGTGGCCGGTGGGCGGACCGTGTGAGCTGCTCCAGAATACGGGGCACAAAGTGGTGACCGGGCCCAGGGCCAGGAGGCAGTTGGCACAGGGAGGCCCCCTCTCCAGTTGTCCCGCCCGCCTCCACCACATGAGACCCCGGCTGCCCTGAGACTGCACTCGGCTGACCTGTAACCTGACCCCAGGCTCGGGGAGGGACCGGCCACCGAGGGAGCCCAGACGGGCTCCGCAGACGAGGCTTCCCGGTTCCCGAGCAGTGTCAGGCCCTCGGCGGCACTAAGCCTCGTGCCATCAGGGACACGGGGAAGGCGCCCCCCTGGAGGTTTTGCGAGCAGCAAATGAGATACGATGAAAACACCTCCCACGGCGTCCTCGCAGGACGGTGGCCGAGCGCAGAGCCAGGTGTGAGTCCCCGAGGGCCGCGGTGCCCAAGCTCCCACACCGCCGGCAGGAAGACCCTGGAGGCCCGGGCGGCGGGCACTGCCTCTGTGCCCAGGGTGGGGGCCCGGTGCTGCAGCCCGAGGGGCGCCCAGACTCCCCAGGCATCACCCGGCCTCCTGGAGGGGGACACGGCCCTCTGTACGCCCACAGGGGGGCCTGGAGCGGCGGGGGTGACAGACCCGCAGGTGAGCGATTCTCCAAGCAGACCCTTCGCCCTCCTCGATGGGCTCGGCCTGCGTCTTTAAGACGCTAATGGGCCCTCTTAAAAAAAAATGACAGTTTGCTTGCTCACTAACAGGTTCTCGTCTGACATCAGCAGGGAATCAAAGATATTTTATTATTTGGAAACCCCATATAGGGAAGGCAGCCTTGGAAGTCTGTCATTGCTCCAAAACCCACACCTCCCCTGGGAGTTAATTATTTTCTTAAAATGCAACTTGTACTGTTAGTTTAAAACATTCCAACTGTGTTCACACTCTTTAAATCTTCAGTAAACCTTAGAGTTTAAATCACTTGCAGATAAGAGTAATTCTATTAGGGAGGGAGGGGCCCACACTCAGAGGAGGTGAAATCAAATGGAATAAAAAGGCCATTGACTGTGGGCTCCTCGGCCACCTCCCGCCCTCGCCCCTCGGGACGGGCTGGCCACGGACGGCGGCCCACCGGGTCCCAGCGGCCGGGTGACCTGGCCGGAGCTGCCCACCGTCCCTCTCAGGGGCCCAGAAACAGGCCCTGGAGGCTGGATCAAGGCCAGCTGCGTAACGGCCGAGGTGGGGTGGCTTTTGGGGTGACCTGGGACCCTTGCCTTCGTGGGGAGGAGCCTCTGGGTCTCGGGGCAGGAAGGCTCCGGGGGCCTGGACGCCCACCTGAACCACCGGAGCCAGAGATCTGGGCAGCCCTGGGGGTGGTTGACGGTTTTCCTGTCCTCGCCCCCTAGCCCCTCAGGTCAGACGCTGCCTCCACTGCCCCCAGGGCTGAGCACAGCCCGTTTGGATTAGCACCTGGGGGCTGGCCTTCCCTCCGAAGGGCCTCCCCTAAGTCAGAAAAATCAGATAACAAACCCAGAAGCCAGCCTGCTGGACAGGCGGGTTCTGTGCTCTGGAAGGCTCTCGGTTTCCGAGGGGCTCCGAGCTCCCCTGAGCTCTCAAAGCCCGCCCCTGGCCCCCACCCCTCTTAGGCCCCACCGCCAGCTCGGGGGCCATCTGTTTCTCTCAGGGCGACACCTATCATCCAGGTCCTGTGCTTGTCTCCTAGTCCTGAGACACTCCTGTCCCCTCCAGCTTTGTTCACGTTGGCCGCCCAGCCTGGAACGTACTGCCTGGCTGGATGGCACGCACCGCAGGGACGGCCAAGCCACCAACCCCTCCTGGCCTCCTTTTCGCTCTGCCAGACCCCGAGCCAGGTGCATGCGGGGACCTCTTCCTCCCGAGCCCTCTGGGTCTGTCCGTCCGGGTGCTGGCCACGCTGGGGCAGGACTGCCAGGCCGCTGGTCATCTCCCCGCTGGACTGAGACCCTACCCCCAGGCAGGACCAAGCCAAGTTGACCTCGGGTCTCCAGGCCCTACCCAGGAGACGCCCCGGGTAGGGGAGAAGAGGGGAGGGTGGGTTGGGTGGGGGAGACTCGTGGCCTCCCACACGTACTCGACTCCCCTTGTGCTGGACAAGGAAGGCAGGGGGCCAGCCTAGGAGTGGACAGAGTGATCGGCAGGCTCCCGGGGTGTGGAAGGGGCTGGGAGCTTCTGGAGGTGGAATCCCCCCGCCAATTGCATAGCTATCCCAGCCGATTCTGGGGAGGGTGGGACAGCTCGGGTGGGACGCAGGTGCCCCGAGATTTGGGCTCTGCATGTCGAGAGAGCCGGTTGAGTGTTGTGAGTCTGCGGATGTGTGTATAGGGCTTGATTCCCGAGGGGTGTCTGGGAGGAGGGACGGGCTGTGTGAGCTGCTCCTACCCTCCCGCGGCCGCTCGGCTGCTCGGCTGGGGGTCTGCCTGCCCGGCCCTCCTCGCCCCGATGCCCTCACACCAGTCCCGGGGGCTGGTTCCCCGGTTCCGCGGGCCCATCAGCCGCCAGGAGCCCCGCCTGCCTTACGAGCACTTCGCGCCCCATTTCTAGAAGCTTTGCGGCTGCCTCGGTGGGACGGACGTGTTGGTGCCTGCTGTCTCCGGGAGGGTGGCTCTTTCTCCGTCATTTATAGGTGTCCCCTGCTGTCTCCTCCCCATCAGCACGGCCAGCTGGACCTATCTCTGTCTCTGCAGAAGACGGGTCAAGCCAGGCAGAACTCCGACAAGCTTCCCAGAGCACGCTCCGGGGCCGGCGGCCGGGACAGCAGGCTGTCCCCGCAGCGATGGCCATCCGCGGACGGCAGAGGTGCCCGCCGCCTGGGCTCGGTCCGCTGGGGGCTCCACCACGTCCGGCCTGTGTCCTCAGGCCACCTCGCCTCCAGCTGGGGGCCAGGCCGGCCTCGGGCTGCACTTGGGGTGCAGGAGCCAGTTTCTAAGTTCCCCAGATTCTCATGGGGCAGAGGAGCTCGTGCTGGCCAGGAAGGGCTGGCGCCCCATACCTGGGACTGCGCCCCGGATGCGGGGAAGGAGGCAGTCCTGTGGAGCGAGCGTCCCCCCGGGGCGGCCCGGGGGTGCGTGGGCTTCGTCGGCTCCCACTCCTACCAAATAGCACTTTGATGAGTTAAGTGTGAGAGAATTAAAAACACCCCGATTAAATTTCCTTTATAAATACACGTGGGTTTAGAAATCAAGGGAGACGCAGCTTTGGGCTAATAAATTGCCGCGTGCGTTTTCCCCGCAAGTGTTGGGGGATGGCGTCTGACAGGCCCTGGGAGCCCCGACCCCAGGCGGCGAGTCTGAGGCCCCCCGACCTCTAGCTCCCTGGCCTGGTGTGACGTGGGGCATACCCGCGGCCACGCAACCGGTGCCGGGATCGCGCCCGCTGCTCAAGAGAGTAAACCGAGGCAGGGAGCATGCCCAGACTGGCTGAGGGGCTGAGCAGCAGGGACACCCTAACCCCTGGGCCGCAGGGTCCGCTCCCAATATTTGAAGGCGTCGCTGGGATGGGTGTGCAGAGGGAGCCCCCCCTGCCCTGGGGAGGGAGGGAAGGAGGGAGGGGTCTCCGGGCATATGGCAGCAGGGGGAGGGGTCCGTGGCAGTGGAACGTTTGAGGTCATTGGAAAGGCAAACAGAATCATTAACAGCTTCCCAAAATAACCCAGTAAGAGTGAGATTCCCAGGGGGTTCCCCCAGGCGGTGGAGCTTGGACGAGGGGCGCACCTGTAACAGAGAGTGGCGGGCAGGGGTGGGGCTGGCCTTGGGGGTGGGCCAGGCTCCAGCCTGTGTCCTGGGCCTTGCAGAGCGCTGGGGAGTCCCCCAGCCTGCCTCGGGTTTCATCCTGCAGGACGGGCCATCAGGAGACCTGACGAAGGAGGGGACACTCATTCGTCCATTCCGGCAATGTCCCATGTAATCATGCATATGGCATGCATGCAATCATATGGCAGGCACTGTCCCTTGCTCTTTTTTTTTAAGTTTATTTTATTTATTTATTTGGAAACAGAGAAAGAGAGAGACAGAGAGAGAGAGAGAGAGAAAATCCCAAGCGGGCTCCGTGCTGTCAGTACAGAGGCCGACAGGGGGCTCGATCTCACGAACCCGAGAGATCATGACCCGGGCCAAGATCAAGAGTCAGGTGCTTAACTGCCTGAGCCACCCAGGCGCCCCTGTCCTGTGTTATTTTAAAGCAGCATTATTGGGGTACAGTCATATACAGGAAACTGCTCTGGTTAAATCGTGCCGTGTATTAAGTGTTCACACACGGATATGCCTGTGAAGCCGTCACCGTAATGGAGACGGTGAGTGTGTCCGTTGCCCCCCAAAGTCCCCCCATGCCCTCGGCGGCCGTGCGTCCTTCCAGCGCGGCCCCGGGCAACGCTGACCTGCTTCCCGTCCCTCCGGGGTGAGTGGCGGGCGTGTCCCCGAGTGTGGACGGGCCCTTCGGAGCCTCACCTGCTGCCGTGTCCCTGCTGCTCCTTGCCGTGCTGGCCAGTGCCAGATTCTTTCAACTTCTCCAGGTCTGAAGAAGTCTGGGTTCCACTGTGTCATCTGAACGACGTTTTCACTGGGTAGGGCGTTCTAAGTTCACAGGGCTTGAAACTTTGACAAAGTTTTTCTTGCAGGACGTTACCCTTCCAGCCTGCGTGGTTCCTAACGAAAACTCTGCCGTCGCCCCCATTTCTGTGGGTTTTCCGTGTGCCACGTGGCCGCTTCTAGGCTGCCTCTATGTGCTGGTCCGATCAACCTGACCGTGAACATATTCTCCTTACGTGTATTAAATTATTGAGCTTTGCAAACACCCTTCCGGATGAAAAATAAATAAATGCGGGTGCAGGGAGGCGAGGCTCTTCCAGGGTCCCCTGGCCGGCCGCCAGGCAGCACGCAAAAGCTGGGTCGCATCATCTGGACTCCAGAGCCTGAGCCCCCAGCCGCTCTGATCTTCCCACCCAGCCCGGGGCACGGGTTGACCGGATCCCCAGGGCTGGAGGGGAGGACCCCTGGAAGCCTCCAGATTCATCCCGTCTTGGGGAGGAGAAGCCCCCGGAACACAGGTCCCACGACCCTGCAGATACCGTACAGACAAGACAGCCTTCAGTGTTTCCGACGATGTTTTCTTTCCTCAAAGCCTCCCTCTCTGCCCCCCGGTCAGACTGAGTCAGGCAAGTGCTGGCTCACTGCCACGATGCTAGCTCTGAAGGACCAGAGTGGCCCAGTGGCCCGTACTAGCCCACGGGGCCACGCAGACCGCCCTCCTTAGCCCCATCCGGGCCTCCGGAGGACCAACGGGCAGACAGGTGGGCCGACAGGGGTCCCAAGGGAGCAGGGTGCGGGCGGCCGGCCCGGCAGGGGAGCCCGGTGGTCAGGCGTGCCCAGCTCTGCCCTCTGGCCCCGCTCCCGGCTGAGGGCTTGGCCTTCCTCCGTCCCTGCCCTGGTGCAGGCGGGCAGCGGCGGGCAGATCCGGATGCTGTGGGATGTGGGTGGAGCCACGAACTCCCTCACCAGGTGCTCTGGGCAGGTCGGCCCCAGTCTGGGGGACACGCGGGGTCCCAGCCCAGAGAGGACTGCTCGGGGAGCCCGGGGGAGACCCTGCAGAGAGGAGGCCACGGGGAGGCGCAGCCCTGAGGCCCGCGGAGCCCTGGCCTCCTCATGCCCTCTGTCACCGACCTGTCACCTCCCTTGGCGGGCAGGCCCCAGGGTCCTCGGAGAGTCCGCCCCGTGCCAGCCTCCGTGTGAGCGCCTGAGAAGCCTTTTTTGGGGGCTGAATTGCCTCGATTTTCCCCCCTCGGCTGGGCCCGCTCCAGGGCTGTGCGTCCAGGAGTGAACAGGCAGCTTTGTTTCATTAATTTTGCCCGTTGGAAAACTCCGGTATTAATATTTATGAGAAATGACCTAATATCCACGCTGCCTGCCGTGTGTTTGCTTAACATATTTAACGTGATTTGGGGGCTATGTTTACTTTTTAACTGCCTCAGTGAGGGGGCCTGACCTGTGTCTCCCCACCGTGGAGAAGAGGCGATGTGAGCCCCGTGGCCTCCAAAGTTCGCGTTCGTGACGCCTCGGGGAAGGCGCCCGGGACCCCCCACTTGGCCCGGCCCTCGGGAGGGAGTCCTGCGGGAGCCGTGGCGCCGGGTGGGGGTCCCCTGAGCTCTGCAGCTGTGTGCCATCCAGGTCCCAGCCTGGCAAACCTGGGGCAGGAGGAAGGGGGATTTCTCCGGGAAGAGAAGAAAAAACATTTGAGCGGTTTCTGAAAATAGCTCCTTAGGCAGTTATAAGACAGCAATTTAAGTAAGTGCTTTCTCCCAGTTTCTCCTGAACATAAAGGTAATTGTTTTTGCCCTGGAATAGAGGGCCGGTTTTACTATAAATTGATTCTTTTCTTTAACATCCCTTTGTGCACTGCATTAGCTAATGTGGTGTGGCAGGCCAGCCCCACGGGGGTGGCAGGGACCGCGGGGGCCCCGGCCCGGGCCGTCCGACCCGACACCAGGAAGGATGTGTTCTGGGAAGACCCGGACCCGTGCGGCCGGATCCCGGCTCTGCTGTGGCACCTTCCTGAGCCCCCGCCGGGTAGAGGGGCATGAGGACGAGGACCGCCTCTGGCCCCAGTTGCTGTCGTAAGTGTTAGAAACGGTGCCCCGTCCGCTCTGGCCCTGCGTGGGTGGTTGGAGCGGCCAACCTGGGCGGCCGTGGGGACCTGGGACCCACCTCTCCCATGTGGCTCAAGACTCCAGGAGCTGTTCCCAAGGGGCTCCCGCAGGGTCGCCCTCCCTCCGCCCCGGCGAGCCCGGCAGGCGACACCTCAAAGCCAGCCTGTTGCCTCGGAGACCCCGAGGTGGGTCTGGACAGGGAGGGGCCCGTGCCCGGCCCAGGGGTCACCACGCAGGGGCGATTAGGACCAACACGTTCACCGAGTGCCATCCTGAGCGTTCCGGGCCGTGAGGTCTCTGCGATGTGTCCAGGGACATTCTAACGGAGAGACCCGTGTCCTGACTGCTCACCTAATAAGGAATAAAAGGGGGCATCGAGAGCGACCCCTCCACCCCCACCACGAGGTGCCCCTTCCTAGGCTTGAGACATGCACCACACCTCCCCCCACGGGGCACAGAAATGACGTGGGAGGTGGAGGGGGAGGGTGTCCCGGTGCCGCCTGCCTGCTGGGGGTCCGGCAGCCAGGGGTGGGATGTCCACGTGATGCTCGAAACCCACCGCAGGAGACCGGGCAGAACCGGTGGCCGGTCGTGACCTGGGCCCCGTGGTCAAGCTGAACACCTGTTGTGCCTCAGCCACCCTGAGGGGTGGACACCGTCTCCCCATTTTATCGCCTCAGCACGGAGGCTTCGGGGACTTTCAAAGCCAAAGCCCACAGCTTCCTGGGCCTCTCAAGCGCACCTGCTCACGGTACAGCCTCAGACATAAGACATCAGACGAAACTGCTACCCCTGCTCCGGGGTGTCGGTCAGCCGCCTGGACCTGCCCGCTCCCTCCCGACCCAGCCGCCCCGTTGTCTGTCTTCTTTTGCCCGGGGAAGGGGTGATACCCACAGCCCCCCCACCCCCACCCCAGGGAGCCAGCACGGCAGGGTGGGCAGTGAGACCTTAAGGGGAGAGGGGCCGGGACCCGGCAGGGGACCCGGCACGCGTGCCGGAATCTTTCCCTGCGGAATAAAGATGCGGCTCCCAGCCCCGATCCGGCTGCCCGCCGAGCCCGGCCCCAAGGCCCCCGGGAGAGGACACCAGCACGCGTGATCAATCAGCCCAACGCTTCCCAACGTGCTTCTCGAGTTACACGCCACAGGGATGAGGTCATAGCGGCTGCCAGCCCGAGCCAGGGAAGGAAGAGGCCCCTCTTTTTCAAACCAAGGGCCAGCACAGGCCAGCTCTTAGTGCCTCAGAACCCCTCTTCTTGGCTTTGGGAAGGGGACGGCTAGCTCTGGAATCCCTGCCTCGGGTCATGGGAGCAATTCATGCTCACTGCGGAGGATTTGGAAGATCCAGAAAAGCAAGAGGAGAAAGACAATATTCAGAATCTCACTCCATTACATTGCCTTTTGGTGTTTTCCATCACATGGCTCTACCTGCCTACCTACTACTCATTAATCCATCCATCCACCATCCTTCCTTCCTTCCTTCCTTCCTTCCTTCCTTCCTCTCATCCAGTTACACCTATCTATCCATCCATCCACCCATCCATCTACCTCCATCCATCTACCTTCTGTCCACACATCCCTCCATCCAACCATTCACTTGCATGCACTGACCCACCACCATCTACCCATCCACCCATCCTTCTTTCCATCCATCCTTCTATCAATCCATTCTTCCTTCCTTCGTTCCTTCTTCCTTCCTTCCATCCATCCATCCATCCATCCATCCATCCTTCTATCCATCTGTCCGTCCATCCATCTATCCATCCATCCATCCATCCGTCCATTCAACCATCCACCCATCCATCCATCCTTCCATCCATCTGTCCATCCTTCTATCCATCCAGTCATCCATGTAGCCACCATTGTTCCTTCCTTCCTTCCTTCCTTCCTTCCTTCCTTCCTTCCTTCCTTCCAAACATCCATCCATCCATCCATCCATCCATCCATACTGGTTCATCCATCCATTCATATTTTCTTTCATCCATCCGTTTATCCATCTGTCATCTTTTCAAACATCCTTTCTTCTTGATGATACCCCTCAATTTGCCCGAACGTATTTCCTAGATTCACCTGCGGAGGAAAAACAGCAGGTCATAAAAAAATGTGCTAGTCACAGGACGTATGGGGGTGGGAGGGAGCGGTGATAGTGTGATAGCTTGTTTTGTGCGTGTGAGAAGGACGGTGTGTGAATGTATGCGTGTGCGTGTGACTGTGTGCACATCAGTATGTGTGTCTGAGTGTGTGCAAGTGTGTATGCGTGCCCCCACAGGGAGGGGGGGGCTTGGAGGATGCAGCTGGTGGGTATGGTGGGAACCCCGCGTGGGCCTCCCGTGAGAACTCCCTCGGCCCTGCCGTCAGCCAGGACGTCCATCTTTCAGGCCCCAGGGAGCCGCCCCACACCCTGCTCTGGCCACCTTGTTTGGGCCAGGGGCACGTCCAAAGTCAAGATGGATGAACATGTCTTTGCTTGTCATGCAGCCGGCCGTGCGTGTCGGAGCCCGCTCTCCCACACATGGTCCACGTTAGCTGCCTCCCCTGACTTGTGTCCATGAAGCGCCTGGCCCTGGTGGTCAGTCCCCGCCCCCACCGCCAGCCTACCTCCATTTCTAATTGGGCCGCAAAGCCGTTTAATGGTGTCTGCGAGGCTGCAGGCTGCTCGGGGCAGAACAATGCGCTATTCATGTCCAAACAGAACACTAGTGATCGGGCTAATATCTTGAAGCTAAAAAGCAAGGCTTAATTGCGACAGATGCTGCAAATTCCAGTGCAAAAGGCCAGCTCCTATGTGATCTAAACCAGGTATGTGCCAGGGGTTCATTTTAATAGCGGCTTTTATTTTTTTTATTGGCATATGCAAAACTCACTAACGTTCTGCACAACAGACCAGCAACGGTCTCTTAGGAAACCTCCCCAGGGAAGAGCCCCGCAGACCTCGGTTGCTATTGTGTGGGTTACAGGAGACCCCCTACCATTTGGCCAGCTGTGTCCTGGCGGACCCTGGTCTCTCCTCTTCCCTGGGCCAAGATTTCGGGTCTTTCTAGACCACTGCAGCCACCGGTGCATCTGCCAAACGTGCTCAGAGGCTGCGGGTCCTCGCGGATGCGGCCTCCCCTTTGCTAGACAGCGTCCTACCCTCCCAACGCCCACTGGGCTCTTTCCTGCTCGTATGCTCCTGACGTGCAAACACCTGGCTTTACTCTGAAACTGTAGCTATTGGACAGGGTGCTCCTGTTTTTAATATCTTAGCTGAATCTTCCAATCTAGGAGGAAAGTTCCGGAAGCCAGGGGCTGCTTGTGGTTTCTACAGTGTCTAGGACCTTGCTGAGAAGAATGGGCTTCAGTTTTCATGACTTCCACTTTCTCAGAAAAAGATGCCAATCCCAAAGCTCCCAGCTCTCCCTGGGACCTGGGGAGGGCCTGTGTCCTTGCTGTTCCGAAAGGGCCCTTGCCCTGTGTGCCCCATCCCGTCCGGGGTAGACTCAGAATATTCCTAAAAGTGAGCCTGACAAGGAGGGCCTGGAAGCTGAATCCAAAGCTCACTGTTGCTCAGACAACTGAAGCTGCCACCTCCTGACCCACTTCTGGAGGTATGGAAACTGCTTTAGATTCCTTAGAACATGCTTTCTGTTGTTGTAAAAGCTAAACTGAATGTGGCTTCCTGGCCAGTGAGGACCGTTATTCCATTCACTGGGGCTCCTGAGACCCCAAGGGAGCTGTTGGTGGGAGTTTTGTGAATAAATACCCCAAGAGGAAACCTTGGCTTCAGGTAGAGTCAAAAGTTGCAGAGACTGCCATCAATTTACTCCAATTTACTCGTCTATTTATCATTTACTTATCCCTTCATCCATCTGTTCTCCTACCCAACCGTCCATCTACTCATCCAACCATCCATCCATCCATCCACCCATCCATTCACCCAATCATTCATCTTTTCACCTGCCCACCCATCCACTTATCCAGCCATCCAGTCAGCCAGCCAGCCAGCCAGCCAGCCATTCATCTATCCATCCATCCACTCATACATATATCCATCCATTCATCTGTCCATCCATACATCCATCCATCTGTCCACCCAGCCATCAACCCACTCATTCATCTATCCATCCATCCATCCATCCATCCATCCATCCATCCATCCACCCACCAACCCACTCATTTCTTCTATCCATCCATTTATCCATCCATCCACCTACCCACCAACCCACTCATTTCATCTATCCATACATCCATCCATCCACCCACCCACCCACCAACCCACTCATTTCATCTATCCATCCATCCATCCATCCATCCACCCACCCACCAACCCACTCATTCATCCATCCATCCATCCATCCATCCATCCATCCACCCAAGAAGTATTTACTTGGATCCTACTAAGTGTTCAACTGATGTGTGAATTCCCTTCTGGAATTATGGCAATACACCACCCTCTCTTGGGCTATGGGGTAGGCCATGGGGCTTGCACCAGTGGCTGGTGGTTCAGTGAAGACCAGAAGAACCGGGAAGTCAGTGAATAAATTGCATGTGCACAGAGGCCAGATGAAGAACAAGCCCTCTGTCTGGGACTGGGGCCGGGCACCTGGAGGCCCTTCCTGCAGGAAAGGCTCTCCCTGTCCAACCCAAATCCCCCAAGAAATCCCTTTTCAGGCCCAGGATCTGGAAAACCTCCAGATAATTAGTGGGCAGGGAGGAGGGGGGCTTAACACCGGGTTAGTGAGAGTCAGGGGCCATTAACTAGGGGTGGCCCAGGCTCCACAGCCTTCCTCTCCCTCCCTCTACGGTGCCCCGGGCCAGAGAAATACAGGCCAAGTGGAGCAGTGGCCCTCCTGTGACCCCCACCTGTGGGAACCTGGGCCCAGCATTCCATGAGCTTCGGACTCTCCTTTGAATGGTAACCAAGCACTTGCCCACGGTCACAACAGGGATGGACCACAGTGACTGCTGTGGTCCAGGTGGCCTGACGCTAGGTCTGGCTGAGCGAGATCTCTGGTGGGGTGGCAGGCTGTAGGAGTCAGCGGCGTGGGGACAGCCTCCCCGTGCCAGCACTCGTTCCATAGGCTTCCTGCATGGTGTCCTCCGGTGGGGACAGTAAGAGGGACTGGGGATACCCAGGGCCAGGGAGCTGGGACCAAAACCCAAGGCTGTTCCTCTAGGGTCCCTTAGGAAGACGCACCGTACCACATCCCCGTGGGGGAGACACAGGCAGAGGGGCACGGGGGCCTTGCTCGGGGGAGGGGAGCCAGGCTGTGTTCTCATTTCCGTCGGCTTCTTCACAGGACTCTTCCGCAAGCATAGAGAAAAGTACAGAGAACAACAGGCAAACCCCCTACTCACACTCCCGCCCACCTTTGTCACCTTTATCTTGTTGGACAGCCCTTGATTCCGTCCTGTTTCCACTTGGAATCTCTCAGATTTGGTCTCGATCATTGCCAGGCCTGGTTTGTACCCTTCCGCTGGGCATCGCACGTTTCGTCCTGCTTTGCATGTGGTCTGGATGGGCTGTAAGTGGCTTCCCGTGTGATGTGCTGGCGGGTGGAGCACCCGTTGGGAGGAGCGAGGCTACACCCCGCGGTGTTCACCCGCTGTCCTGGTGATGGCATTCGGGGCTATTCCTGCACGTGATTCCTGGGTGCACACCAGTGAGCTCTTTTAGGGAACGCGCCTAATGGTGGGATTGCTGGCAGAAGGTGTGTCTTTACCGACGAAGCTGGCCGAATGACACGGGGCGTTGTTGCACCGACTCGGGGGCCTCTGGCCCCAGCGGTGTGAGAGAGGTCGCCCCCGCTTGGTGCCTCAGACCCTGTGTGGCTGCCCATCTGGCATCTGTGGGGCGGCCTAATTAACATTCCCTCCTGCCTGCTGACTTCGAGCATTGCTGCCTCAATGCCCAGGCGGTTGTGTTTCTGCATCTATAAAACACTCATAGCCTTTGCCCATTTTTCTGTTGGAATGTCTTATCTTTTCTGTTTACTCTTGATTTTTAATTTTTTTGTAATGTTTATTTTTGAGAGAGAGAGAGACAGAGAGAGACAGAGCATGAGCAGGGGAGGGGCAGAGAGAGACGGAGACACAGAATCCGAAGCAGGCTACAGGCTCCGAGCTGTCAGCACAGAGCCCAATGTGGGGTTTGAACCCACGAAATGTGAGATCATGACCTGAGCCGAAGTCGGATGCTTAACCGCCTGAGCCACCCAGGTGCCCCATTCTTGATTTTTAAATGAACATTTATAAAAAGACAACACCATACAGGAAAAAAATGTGCAAGTCGTAAGTGTGCGATTGAATGCATTTTCAACAACTGGGCACACCCGTTCACTCGGAACCCAGACTGAGAAACAGAACATTCCAGAACCCCAGAAGACGGCTGGGTCCTTCCTGGAGAAGGACCTTTGCACCCCCACCTTTGCACTGAAGGTAGTGACTGCCCTGACTTGCACTGCTGTGGACACGTTGCTATTCCTGAACTCTGCGCGAGTGGAGTCACGCAGCCTGCTCGGCCGTGTCTGGTCTCTTCTGCGCCATGTCTGTGTGTGGGGTGCACGGTGTCATTACCAAGAATAATCACCAGGGCCTTCTTGTTAATAATCACTGTTGCCTTCTTGTGCCTTCATAGTGGTCCCTTGTTTAAATGCGTGATAGATTTGGGGCCCCCGGGGGGCTCAGTCGGTTGAGCGACCGACTCCGGCTCAGGTCATGATCTCGCGGTTTGTGAGTTCGAGCCCCGCGTCGGGCTCTGTGATGACAGCTCAGAACTTGGGACCTGCTTCAGATTCGGTGTCTCCCCCTCTCTCTACCCCTCCCCTGCTCGTGCTCCGTGTCTCTCTGTCTCTCAATAATAAATGTTAAAAAAAAATTTTAATGCACGATAGATTTGTACATTTTATCATTGAAGAAGTCGGGTCGTTTCCGGTTTTATGATATTTTGATTGAGGGTCATATCAACCACCTTGTAAATGCCTTTTGACTCGTGTGGGCGCCATTTCTGTTGGGCATCAGCACCTGGATCTGAGTGACGTTCTGGTTTTAGCGGGACTTCCAAACAGTCTCTCACGGGGTCCTCCCTACTGCAGACCCTCGGCCGCGCACGGGGGGGCCTGTCGTTCCTCATCCTGCCAGCACACGGCCGGCTGAGGTGTGCGGTGGTGCTCACCGTGGCCTTGACTTGCATTTTGCTGCCAACTAAGAAGGCCGGGAGCTGTTCCGGGTCGTCTGGCCCTGTGGTGTCCCTCCCTCATCTGGGGCCTGTTCAAGACTTTTGCCCACCTTCCTGTAGGGTTGCCTGTTGTATGTGTCCTCTGCGAACACCAATTGTATTGCCGCAGGGGTGCTGTTCCACGTGCTGGCTTGTTCTTTGCTCTCATAGTAGCATTTTGTAATGATTGAAATTCAATTCTATACAGTTCAGTTTATTAGTCTCTTTCTTATGGTTAGTCCTCTGAGTGCTGCTTAAAATCCCGGCCTGCCCACAGTCGTGAACATACTCCACGATGTCCTCTGGAAGCTTTATCATTGTTCCTTTTACATGTATAGCTACACCCCATCTGGGTATATTTTTTTGCATGGTGTGAGGTAGGGACCAATTTTCATTTTCTTCTGCATGTGACTATCCAATTGACCCAGGACAATTGCTTAACAATGTCTTCCTCTCCCCATTCCTCTGTGCTGCTATTCTGTCAGAAGTCCAATGTCCATATGATGCATCTGCTTCCAGACTCTTCTGCTTCGTGAGTCTGTAAGGATGGGAATGACATTAAAATGGAGCTAGTCGCTTGTAAGCAGAGACAGAAAGTGTAGTGGCCCCCTAGGCTGTGTAACAAATACCACACATCGGGTGGCTCACAACACCCCCTTTTTATTACCTCAGAGTTTCTGAGTCAGGAGTCAGGGTACAGCCGGGCTGTTCTCTGCTCAGGACCTCACGTGACTTCAGCCAAGGTGTCTGCCAGATTGCGTTCCCTTCTGTTAGGGGTCCTCTTTCAAACTTATGTCGTTGTTGGCAGGAATCAGTGTTTCCTTGCTGGCGGGTCTGTTCTCAGCTCCCAGAAGCTACTCTCAAATCCTCACCATGTGGTCCCCTCCATCCTTAAACCCAGCAGCATAGACCATCCCTCTCATGCTTCAAATCTCTTCTGCCAGAACAAGCTTACTCCCTTTAAGGGACCACCTGATTAGGTAAGGCCCACCAGGGAACATTTCCCTATCAGCTGATTCAGCACTTAATCACATCTGCCGATGAAATTCCTGCTCCCACCATTGTGTTGTGGGTGTCTGTCTGGGGGGTATATGACGTGTCTTCTCCTGCTCTGTATAGGGAGGCACATCCAGACCTGGAGGAGAGGACCACATGTTGCTGAGAGATGGAAACATATTTGCTCTCATAGCAGTAGAATTGTTGGCTGTGTGCTCAACATGACTCAGCTCAACATGACTCAGCTGCCTGAGGTAAGCCCCACAGCCTGGCCTCCCTTGTAGGCAGTCGTGGCCAAGCTAACAATGTCACTAACAGCGGTGGAGTGACACGTGCAATTCCAGGACTGTTTTGGGATTGTGCATGGAAGGATGTTTGGGTTTTTTGGTTGTTTGTGTTTTTGTTTTCTCAGCTTCTGCTTTACACAGACATGTGGCTGTGATCTGAATCCTCTTGGACCAGACAGCTGAGGGCCATACCCCAGAGGCGATGAAGACAAAGCAGAAGGAGGCTGGCCCCTCAGATAATCTCCTGAAAGGGAGCTGCCATGCCGGCCAGATGGCCTCTCTCCAACTTTCCACGCAGGGGAGAATTAAACCTTACGTGTTCAAGCCACTTTTGTTCTGTCAAACGCTTTCAAACCTGAGCTCAGTTAATACTCATGGCAACTAATTTGAGTCAGACTTCCTACTGTTAAACCAGCCTTGCATTCCTCCGGTGAATCTACTTTGGTCATAAATTTTTGTGTTTTGCTTGTATGCATGTTTCACATTGCCGGATTTAATCTCTAGATTATTATTCATGATTTTTACTATGATCACAAACAAATTTAGCCTATAACTTGCCCCTTCTTGTGCTGTCCTTTCCCAATCTTGATTATCAAAGTGATTTTAGCTTCACTAGATGATTTGGGCGGGTGTTTCTTGTTTCTAGTTTCTGAAACAGTTGATTCAGAATCGCGATGTTATACTTATCAAATATTTCAGAGACCACCCTCTAAAATTCGTGGATTCTGATGATGTATTTTATGTGTATATTTTGAATTATCTTTAATGGGCAGAGATTTGTTTTTCCAGATAGTTATGTTTACTTTTTTGCTTCTGTTTTTAAAAACCAAATGATGGACTTCGTTTGGATTTCACCAGGTTTCCTGCTAAGGTACTTGTAATGAGCCAGGACCCAGTCCCGGATCCCACAGGGATTTTGTTTTCTCACGATTACATTGTGGTGGTGGATTTGGGGGGAGGGAATTCTATGCCCTCGATGCTGTATGTCAGGGGGCCTGGGCTGGTGCTACAGCTTGTAGCAGTGACATTAACCTTCATCTCTGTCAAGGTTTACACTGCAAAATCGCGATTTTCCGTTTGTATTTGAGGAATGCTTTAAGGCTGCCCAAACATCCCATTCTCCTTAAGCTTTTACCTGCTAATTCTAGCTTCCATGGGTGGATCTTGCCTACAGCGGTTATCACCATGGTTTTGTAGAGGTGATTTTAAAATTGCCATCCATCCAACCATTTTACGTGTCTTGATCGGAATATTACCGTAAAGAAGAGTTGCCCGTTTCCTTCCTTCCTTCCTTCCTTCCTTCCTTCCTTCCTTCCTTCCTTCTTTCTTTCCTTATTAAAAGATTTTATTTTTTTACGTGATGTCTACACCCACTGTGGGGCTCGAACCCTCAACCCCAAGATCAAGAGTTGCCCGCTTCTCCGACTCAGCCAGCCAGGTGCCCCCTTCCCACATTTATTTATTTATTCAATTATTTGCTTATGGACTTGTAGATATCTTCCCCTCCGGGTTTTAATCAAATACTAGTATTATTTATTTTCTTATTCAAATTGTTTCAGCTTTGGCCGGTGAGCGCTCTTTCTGATTGGTTCCTGTGTCCTTGAGATATGCCTCGCTCAAATTTGTTCTTCTTCTCCCCTCCCAAGATTGTTTATTCTGGGCCTTTTGCATTTCCATATGACTTTTAGGATCATTTATCAGGTTCTGTTTTTTTTATTTTATTTTATTTCTTTTTTTAAATTTTTAAAAAGTGCTTTATTTTATTTTTGAGAGACAGAGAGAGACAACATGAGTGGGGAAAGAGCAGAGAGAGAGAGAGAGAGAGAGACAGGATCCGAAGCAGGCTCCAGGCTTTGAGCCATCAGCACAGAGCCCGATGCGGGGCTCAAACCCACAGATTGTGAAATCGTGCCCTGAGCTGAAGTTGGTCGCTTAACCGACTGAGCCACCCAGGCACCCCTCAGGTTCTGTTTTTTCAAAAAGGTAACTGAGATTTGACAAGGATTTCATTGTCTCTGCAGACCAGTTAGGGAATGGTGCTATGTTCCCAGGATTAAGTCTTCTGATCCAGGATCACAGGTGTCTTTCCATTTATTTCCGTCCTTTATTTCTTTCATTTCCTCATGGTGTTCTCAGTGTGCAAGCAATAAATACCTTTTGTTGCATGTACTCCTTACGATTTCATTCTTTTTGAAGTCATTACAAATCAAATGGTTTCCTTAATTTCATTTTCAGATAGTTCACTGATAGTATGTAGAACTGTAATCCCTTTTTGTATGTTGATCAGTGTTCTTAGGTCTTATAGGTTTTTCTTTCTTAGGATTTTCTACATACAAGATGATATTGTCCGTGAATAAATGTAGTTTTGCTTTTTCTCCAACCCGGGCACCTTTTATTTCTTTTTCTTGCCCATTTCTTTATTCGATTTATTCAATTTTTTTAAAAGTGAATCTTTGAAGTTCTTATTTTGAGAAAGAGAGAAAGCAAGCAGGGGAGGGGCAGAGAGGGAATCCCAAGAAGGCTCTGTGCCATCGGTGCAGGACCCCAGGTGGGGCTGGATCCATGAACTGTGAGATCATCACCTGAGCAGAAACTAAGAGTTGTACACTTAACCGACTGAGCCACCCGGGCGCCTCCAATTTTTTCTATCTGAGCATAGTTAACACACGATATAATAGCTGATTTCAATCTTTGTCTAGTAAGTCCAACAATGGGGCTTCCTGAGGGGCAGGAATACATTGTCCTATTGTGTATGTGTGTGTGCGTGTGTGTGTGTGTGCGTGTGTGCGCGTGGCAAATTTTTGTTGAAAGGTCAACATTTTAGGGGTGCCTGGGTGGCTCGGTGAAGCGTCCCACTCTTGATTCCAGCTCAGGTCATGATCTCACAGTTTGTGAGATCAAGCCCCACATTGGGCTCTGGGCTTACAGAGCGGAGCCTGCTTGGGACTCTCTCTCTCCCTCTCTCTCTGCCCCTCCCCTACTTGAGCTCTCTCTCCCTCTCTCTCTCTCAAAATAAATAAACTTAAAAAAAAGGCAGATCAACATTTTAGGTAATATAACATGGCAAGTCTGGAAATCAGATTCCCTTTTCCCCAGAGATTGGCTGCTGCTTCTCTTTCTTTATTTAGTGACTTTCCCAAACTCATTCTATAAATTAAAAGTCAATTGTCCTTGTCGTGGTGGCCACAGAAACTTCTGCTTGGTTGCTGAGCAGGTCAGCTTATGTTTGGGAGAAGATGTCCTTAAATACCTTGAGCCAATAAGCGCTCCGGACTTTACTGAGAAGGACATCAGTGCCCCAGCAGGGTGGTTCTGAGTTCACCTTCAGTTCCTGCTCGTGCCGAGTCTCAAGGTCAGCCGGAGGTGAGAGATTCGCCCCCCACCCCCCGCCCACCCAGGTCCTTGCTGGGCACAAGTCCCTGCACACGCACGTGGCCTTTGGCTTCTCAGGAACGCACTCACACGTCCCCCTGGTCTGTAGGCTGGTCTCTCACAGCCCACGTGCTGGTGTTCAGACTGTAACAGTGCCCAGGGGACCGGGGAGGGGGGGGTGGATGGTGAGCGAAAAGGCCACAGACGCCCTATTCTCATCCGGATTCAACCGCTTTATGAACAAACGCGCTCCCAATTGTCGGAGGCCTTAGGGAGAATTTCTAGAACTTTAAAAAGCTGATGTTGATGATTTTTGTGAGTGGCCCCCTTGCTTTTGTGGAGGAGCATCATTCTGAAAATGCTTCTTCTCGGGCAGGGCTTTCAAACTTTCTCTCAGTCCAGGTAACGACCGACGACGAGCCTGCTTGTGACATCCGTGTGCGGGCGGGCGGATTTTGTCGGTTTGCTCCGTTCGCTGAGGTGGCTTCGTGCAGAAGCCGTTTCCCCCGCCTGCTCCCTTGGTGTCGCGGGGCCTCGTGCCCTGTCGTGGAAACACATTTCGAGCCCGTTTACATCACATTCCGCATCTGGGAGCCAGCCCCCAGGCAGCCGCGGCATTAGCTAACCTCGATTACTGGTTTGGGTCATGTTGTTCACTTTTGGGCCCCTGGAAAATTCCATTACTCTTTTGCAAGCTCAGCTCTCTTTAAGAGATGTGTGTCATATTTTACCTGGCCATTCTAAGCTAGTTCGTAAATAGGAGGGTTCTTGGGTTATCTCGACTGGAATCTTCCTGGACAGGAGAGCTCTCTCTCTCTTTAACACTCACGCAAACACACACACACACACACACACACACACCTGCCAGGCAGGGAGCGCTAAGCCGTGACAGGGACAGTGCGTGTGGTTCCCCAGCATGCGGACAGGTGAGAGTCTGACCTGGGTTCGGGGGTCTTCACGTGGTCCCCTCCAGAGGTGATTAGTGAGACAGGGATGAGGTTTCTGGGGTGTGTGGACAGCCAAGGGTTCCTGGAGTCCCAGGGCCTCTGCCCACCAGACAGGGGCCTGCCTTTGCTGAAGCAGGACTTGGAGGCTTCAGGACTATTTGGGGGCCTCAGGAGCACCCCCTCAGCGTTCAGAGACAGCGAATGTGTCACCCCGAGGTGAGGGTGTTAGGAGGGGGGGCCTTGGGGAGCTGACCGTGTCTGAAGGGGGGGGCCCACGATGGGGCTGGTGCCCTTGTGCAAGACCCCAGAGAGCTCTCTTGTCCCTTCTTGCACGTGAGGACACAGGAGAACACATGAATCTGGAAGACGGATCTATGAATCCGTCTATGAATCCGGAAGACGATCCCCACTGGGTTCTGAATCTGCCGGTGCCCCACTCTGGACTCCTGGCCTCCGGAGTACGAGGGGTGAGTGTGTGCTGTTGATGTGTCCCCGTCAGCTGAGTAGCCCCAGCAGGCACAGAGGACGCGTCCCCAGAGGACACAGAAGACGCGTCCCCAGAGGACACAGAGGACGCATCCCCAGTGGGCACAGAGGGCATGTCCCCAGCGGGCACAGAGGATGTGTCCCCAGAGGGACAGAGGGCGTGTCCCCAGAGGACACAGAAGATGTGTCCCCAGAGGGCACAGAAGGCATGTCCCCAGCAGGCAGAGAGGGCACGTCCCCAGAGGACACAGAGGATGCGTCCCCAGCGGGCACAGAGGATGCGTCCCCAGAGGGACAGAGGGCGTGTCCCCAGAGGACACAGAGGATGTGTCCCCAGAGGGCACAGAAGGCACGTCCCCAGTGGGTACAGAGGGCATGTCCCCAGCGCGCACAGAGGACGCATCCCCAGCGGACACAGAGGGCACATCCTGGGAGGACCCAGGACGAAGCTGGCACTCCCAGCAGCCACCCCGTTTGTATAAGAGGACTTTCCGAGCTGGGGGTGGGGACGATGGGAGGGCTGGCCAAGGACGCCCAGTGGGGTGACGGGGTCCAAATCCAGAGGGAGAGGTGTGAGGACCAAGGGAGAACGGTGGTGGGTCGTTCAGATGGTGGATGTTTCCTTAGAAGAAGTGTGTGGGGACATCCCAGTCATCGGGATATAAATACCACGTCTCCCTCACCCCTGGCACTTGAACGTATATACATATATGGGCACACAATTCTACTTTTCTTTTTTCCCCGCTTTCCAGCCATTCAGTGGTTTTTATAAGCTCTAAATTTAGAAAGCAACAGAGTGTCTGGGACCGGGCTGCAGGCACTGGGGTTTCTGGGTCCCTGTTTCTGCCACAGCGACCGTTAGGAAGGCCGGAGAAGGATGAGGCCCCAGGGGGTGGAACCGGATCTCGGCCTCCTCCTCAGCGCTCTTGTCCCCAGGGACCACTCGGGGTCTGTATCACTCGGACCTCCCGGCCCCCTAGGGTCTCCCTTGCTCCCTGGGTGTCCCAGCCGCGGGGCGCACGGCGTGTGCGTTCTCAGGCAGCGCTGGTCGGTGAAAGCCTGCGGGGGGAGGGGAAGGGCCGGGGCCGGGCCCTGGGGCCTCAGAGAAGGCAGAGATGGCCGTGAGCCTCCCCAGGGGACAGCTGACTTCCAGGGCGGGGCGAGTCCTGCCCATCGACACTGGCGCACCGGGCAGACGGAGCCTCTGGTCCAGCGGGGGGTCCGAGTGGCCCCAGCAGCACCCACGCGCTCTTGTCTCAGGAAGCGCACCTTGCCCGGGCACGGGTCCCGGTGAGTCTGCGACCTCCATCCCTGCGGAATCTTCCGGAAAGGGAGCAGTGCCATCGACCACAGCCCCACGGGCCCCTCAGGACCGTGACAAGCACTCGCCGCGCCCTGTCCTCTGTCTTGCCTGCCCCGGGGCCGGGACTCCTCCTGGTCCAGCTGACCTGACAGCCTGGGTCCTACGCCTTTTCAGGCCAACCCCAAGCTTACCCGTTCACAGCTACAGCCGGGCACTCGAGCACAGCAGGTGCACACGCGGGCGTGTCCCAGTCCCTGGCATCCCAGACACCAGACTCCTCAGGCTCGGCCGCTGCCAGAGTCAGCCTTTCGCGCCTGGGGGTCTCCTGGCACAGTCCGGCGAGAGCGACCAGGCAGGACCGTCCGGAACTCATGAGGGCTCTTCCTAGCGTGACCTCGGTGACACGCGTCCTCTGGGCACCAGAACGTCTGAACCCACACGGCCAAAGGTGGGGGGGGGGTGGGGGGCTCACAGTCAGTCACTCGGGATGGGTGGGACCACCTGTGTGCCCGCCCGCTTCCCGAATCCGTGGATGCTACTAACGCGGCCACAGCGCCACCCACCTGTGGCTGGCTCTGGGAGGAGACCGCGGGCAGAGGAGCGGCTCCGCATTCACAAAACGCCGTGTCTGCGCCGCATCTATAGGGGCCCGTCGTTCGGGGATCCGGGTGCGGTGCTGGAAAAGCAGGAAGAGCAAGCCCGCGCCCGGAGCGCACGCCAGGCCCCAGGTGGAGAGCCGGCCTTCCCAGCCCGGAAACGGTTCCACGGGACAAGGGCCGCCGAGCGGCCGGTTGGTATCTTTGCGGGGTGGTGTCGCGGCAGGGCCCAGGGTCAGTCTCCGATACCGAGACGGGTATCGGACGGGTCCAGACGATGGCGCCCACGTGCAGCCCAGCGGTGCCCCCTGGCGCTTGATCCCCGCGTCCGTCGCTCGAACTCGGAGGAAGCTGGGGGAGGAGGTGGTGGGGAGCCGGTCCAGGCACCCCGCGCCCTCGGCTGCTGGTGCCCTCGCACAGCGGAAGCTCCCCGCGCGTGCCGACGGGGGCCTGTGTGCCCACCCTCAGAGGCCCGTGCGCGCGCCCCGTGCCCAGCGCACCCTGTCCCTGAGCAGCTCCCCCCGCCGCGGCCCACTGTCCGCGAATCAGCCCGTCTGCTCCTGGGGCCGCTTCTCCCCACACAAAGCTCGGCCCATCGGGGGGTGGGGGCTCCCTCCCTGCCTCCACCTGTGCCTGGAGGGCCCGGTCCCCTTGCGGCTGGCGCCGCGGTTCCTAGGCTAAAGCCCCGAACCCCCACGGGGTGGCGGTAGGAGGCAGCACCTTGGGGGGGGGGTCATTCGGGTGAGATGAGGTCACGGGGTGAGCCCCCCGGGGGAGCAGGAGAAGACTGAGCTCTCCCCCCTTTCTCCCGCCCCCCCCCCACCTCCTCGACCCATGAGCAAGAGGGCAGCCGCCTGCCAGGAGGGGAGCTCACGGAAACGGAACTTGCTGGCGCCTTGATCATGGGCGTCCAGCCTCCAGATCAGCGAGAAGGAGATGTCTGTCCTTGAAGCCTCGGGTCCCGGGTGTGTTCTGTTCCAGCAGCCCGAGCGGAACCCCCGAATCCCACCTCTAGGACTGGACCCCAAAGAGCCGAGGACGCCCCAGGCAAAGGTGCGTGCGTGAGGGGGTCCGTTGCCCACTGCTCACCTCTGCCGGCTCTGAGCAGGCCGGACGGACCCTCGGCAGGTTCGCAAACCCTGCCCAAGGTGTGGGGGGCCCCAGCCAGGGCGTGGGGAGCACTCGGCAAAGGTGCGGGCCAACAACCAGCGCAGATGGGGCCCCTCGGGGCCTGCCCGTCGGGATTTCAGCTCTTCCTGGGAGCGTCCGTCCCCAGCGGCCCAGGCCTTGTGGCCACGTCCTGGGGGAGGACCCGGCTGTGGCTGCATTCCCAGGGAGCAGAGAGGGGCCGGAGGCCAGGGCGCCTGAGCCCTGGGGCTTGGCCCACAGTACGGGCTCCCAGCTGCCGCAAACCCAGCGTGGCCCTGACCCCGGGGACTGGACACCACACGTGGCTGCCTCTCTGGCCGGGCTGGAGGGGATGCCTCCCCCCGCAGGGGCCTCTTTAATATACCAGGTCAGGGCTGGTCAGGAAATACCCTAAACCAGAGAGCCAGTGCTATGACAGGCAAAGAGCCAGGGAGGGTGACACGATTCCTGCCCCAGGGCCTTTGCCCGCCCCATGCCGCTCCCTCTCCCTTGCCATGCTGGAATGCTCTGTTTCCAGGTCTCCCCTGTGCTCTTGGCCTTGGCTTTGGGGTCTCAGCTCAGGGGGACACCCCCGACCACCTGGTTTAACTTGTCCCCCAGCCCAGTCTGTCCTGACCATGTTTCACGTTATGTGTTATTTTCCTCACGGCGTATCTGCCCCCCGACACCATCTGGACGCGTGTTTTTTAACTGGCCTCTGCCCCACCCCACCGCCTCCCGACCGTCCCCAGCGTGCCCAGCCCTGCCTAGGGGGCCGATGGCAGGTACACGGTGGAGGGGGGGATGGCAGCCGTCACAGAGGGCGGGCGGCGACTGGACAGGGTGCAGGGGCACTTGGGACAAGGTGGGGACCCTGGTCTCGTCCGCACTAAACCATTCATGTGATGTCCTCAGAGGTTCGGCGGCAGGAGGGGACAGGCAGGGAAGCCACTGTGCACTTGGCCCTCCCCTGTTGAGCCAATGGGGCCCATCGCTCTGCCCCGCCCGCGAGACAGACCCCGTCTGCAGCTCCTGACGTGTGTCAAGCTCCCTTTCCTGGCTTTGGTCGCTTCTGGCTAACCGATCTTGTGGACATCTTGGGAGCTTGGTGACAAGACCCGAGGGCAGGTAACGGTTACCCCGGCTCTCGTGAGGTGCAGGGTGGGTGTTTCAAGTCTCCGCCCGGCCGAGTCCCGGCGCCCCTCTCTTGGGAGTCTGGGCGGACCGGCGGGGCCCGCGGAGAAAGGGGCCGGTTTCTATTCTTAGGTTGAATTCCCTCTGGAAGGCTCCGGGCGTGTCTGTGGCACAGATGCCCGGGGGCCAGAGCTCCCTGGCTCACGTTCCCTTCCTCGTGTGTCTCCTTCCTCCTGGCCCGAGGGACAGGGCTCCTCTCTCCTGCCTTCGAGCAAGACGTTTGTCCGTGTTTAAGGCTCCTGAATGGAAAACCCCAACCATCCGCACACCCGGCTCCGTGGAGCTTAGGACACGAGGCCAGGGAGGCCCGGCTCTGCGGCTCTGAGACTGCACACACGGGACAGCCCGCCCCAGCCGCGTTTCAGATAAACGCGGACAATGTTCAGCGTGGGCCCGTCTCCTGGCAGCCCCACACGTGCACGGCCGGGGAAGACTCCGGAAGACGCGCGCACGCCCCCCGACCGACGAGACGCGTCAGGAGCCCTCGCGGGTGAGCGAGGCCACGACACCCGTGAAACGCGAGCGGAGGTGACACGTGTCCCTTCCAGGCAGAGGCGCCGACCCGCTCTCCCGTGGCCCTCGGCGTCTTTCTTACCACGGGGACAGATGGCGCGTGGACAGCGTGGAGGCTCCAGCCGGCCCGGGTCTCGGGTCTGCGGGCAGCTGATGGCACAGACTCAGGACGCGGAGAAGCGTCCCGGGGGCTGGGCGCCCAGAGCGGGCCGGCCTTCCCGCGTCGTGTCCAGCGGGCGATGGGAGCCCGGCCGGCTGCTCGACACCTGCCCTTGGCAGACGCCCTCAAGGGAAGAGAAGAAAAAGAAGAGACAGGTCACTGCTCGCATGGGAGCCCGCAGGACAGAGCCCTTGGATTGCCCAGCTCGTCTGTGATTCCTTCCCTCCTGTCGTGGGATCCCCAGATCCCGCCCTTGAGGGAGCTGCTTCCTCTTCAGGGGGTGGACACTGGGTCTCCGGGAAGGGCCAGGGGCCGCCCAAAGCACCTTGTTCTCATCTGTCCATTCATTCATTCATTCGTCTGTCCGTCCCAACGGCTGTCGTTGGGGCAGGTGCCGGGCTGGCAGGTTCAGGGACACTGGGCTCACAGAGCCCCTCCTGGAACTCGAGCTCTGGTGGGAGAGACAGACAGACCCGATCATGGTCAGAGACTAGCTAGAGGCGGTCAGAACTTGCAAGGACGAGTGTGGGAGGCAGAGACTCCCTCCGCTGTGGCTCTGAACACGGTTCCAGTCCTGACCGCTGGAACTCAAGGCCCTGGTGGGCAGGCCCGCACCTGTGCGTCCGGTCTGGCAGCCGCCAGCCACACGTGCCCGGGGCCCCGCGCGTCTTATTCTAACCGACGCCAACGTCTGTGGTCCCAGGGGTCTGGGTTACCGCACGGATCTCTCAGGTTTAGAGGCTGCTGGCATCTGGGAATTCGGAGGAAAACCTCTCCAGGCAGAGAGACGAGCCCCTGAAGCCCGAGGAGCTGGAGAGAAGCCGGGGTGGGGGTGGGGGGCCGGAGGGGAGGATCGGGACTGAGCAGTCTGCACGCGGATTTTATTCAGCCCGAAGGAGAAGTGTAGACGGTGGTACCGGGGTTATGACCAAGTGACTTGCACGTTTTCTAGATCCTTCCGGCTGCTGCTTCTCCCACCCAGGGCAGCGGGTCTGTGCCGGGGGCTGATGCCACCGACCTGGCTGCCCCCGGCCTGAGCAGGGGGGCGGCTGTCAGTGGGAGGGAGCCGTGGGCAGAGCAGGGGCGCGGGACTGAGGCCCACAGCTGCGGTTTCCTGTGCGGCGGGTCGGGAAACCCCTGTGGTGGCTCCGGGCTCCGGGAGCCGGGCTCGGGTCCCCCAACCCGCCCGCAGTGGCCGTGCAGACCTCAGACCCCCCCCACCTCCCCGCTCTGCCCAGGGACGCTTCCCCAGAGTGCCACGGAATGTCACGGAATGTGCCACTCCTAAAAGACGGACGGTGTTTGTTTCTCGAGAAATCTTGCCCCCACCCCCTAGCATCCTAGATCTGCTCCCAGTCGCCCAGAATCGGACAGCGCCTCGCGGCACAGAGGAGACGTGCACGGGACGTGGCTGGGGGACGACAGGGAGGGCCCGGTGCCGAGACGCAGGTCGGGGGGGCGGCCTCCCCCCGCCGAGTGCTGCTCTGGGCTCCGCTCCTCCTGGAAGATGCTCCCCGGCCTCCGCCAGCCACGCCGGGGACAGATGCTCCTCTTTGGAGCCCTCCAAGTGAAGGTCCCACGGATGCCGTTTAATAGAAAAGGCGACGGTCAGGAAAGGGGGAAATGGATCATTTCGAAAGGTGAGTTGGGGGCTGTTTCGCGTCCCCGGACAGTGTCTCGGGGATCAGAGCGCCAGGTGCCACCTCAAAGCAGACTCAAGGAGGGGAGGGGCCGGAAGGGTGACACCGTTCGTCACCATCACATTGAGAAGAAGGGTGCACGTGGCAGCCACACGGCGCGCACGTCGGACAGCCGTTCCCAGAACCTCCCTCCGCTGTCCTCCTACGAGACGCAGGTGCAGGCCTTACGACGACAGAAACGCGTCCCCTCCCTGGGCGCCAGGTGCGGGCAGGGCTGGCCCCTCCGGGGGCCCCAAGGGAGGGTCTGGGCTGGTGCGTCCGCCCTTTCTCCTGAGCACACCCACCGCTGGATTTGGAGCCCGTTCTCATCCAAGAGGACCTCATCTCATCTAACTGCATTTCCAGATAAGGCCAGATTCTGAGGTTTCAGGTGGCCGTGACTCTTTGGGGGACACCGTCAGCTCACGGCACACAGCTCTGCAAAGCCTTCAAACCCGAACGCGATCCCTGTGGCCCTGCGATCCCTGTGACTCTCCCTCCTCGGAGGCGCCTTGGGCGTGCCGGGCCTGCGGTCGGACCGTCATCCTGCCCCGTCCGCCACCGTGATGGGGACTGGGCCGCCGAGTGCACAGCTCTTGTGCGAACGGGTCCCCCCTGAGCTGTCGGAGGGGCGAGCGTCCGCGGGGAGGGGGCAGCGCCCTCGGCTCCCCTCGGCAGACTCGCCGTGGACAAAAATCCTTTCACCTGGAATAGAAACTCCGCGGAGATGATAAATCTTCTTTCCCCCACGTCTGGCTTTCAGAAACGACGCCTGCCACTTACGGTATGAAAAATACCGGCGAGCCGGCTGCGAGCGGCACATGGTAAAAAGGTTAGTCCCCGTACCTCGGGCTCACAACCCGCCACCCTGCCCCCACCCCGCACACAAAGCCTTTTCTTTCTCCAGCTGGAACCGCGAACACCACATGAATGCAAAGAGCTCTTTCAACATTAGATTTTAAATTATTTGAATTAAAGCTGGGATCCTTCCGGGCCTTGTGCTTTCCTGGTTATTTATCACTGGCTAAATGTACGGGTCTGCCGAGCATCTCCAGGGACCGCCCTCACTTAGACGCGGCCTCGGAGATGTTATAAACTATTTAAAACCGAAGGCTTGGCCGTGTCCGGCTGCAGGGAGGGCGAGCACGCTCTGCTCGTCGGAAGCTCTTTGGGAAAACGGGGGACTCGCCGCTCGGTCATTCGCCCTGGCTTTCCTCTGGGTAATCACTTTAATACACTTGAAAATAAGCCTTTCCCCACTGAGGCACGATGATTTTTCCCCCCTGTTTAGCAAACATTGATTTTTTTTTCCCTCCCCTCCGATCCCCCCCCTCCCGCCCTGTCCTGTCTCGCCTGAAACTAACAAGCTTCCTTTTGTTCCAGGGACACCCCAGCCACCCCGATTTGCTGACACTTCCGCCGGGTGCCAGCAGGGGGCGGGAGACCCTCTTTTTTGAGGGCCACACTAAGGTGCTCCGGCCCCGGACCCGCCATGGGTCTGCGGCAGGCAGGGTGACTGTCGGCACCGAGACCCGGGGGCGAGGGAGGCCGAGATGGCTCCCCTGGGTGCCTGGGGAGAGGACGGCTCAGGTCAGGGACGCGACACGTTGAAGCCATCAGAACGGGCAGCAGCAGCGGTTTAAGTGCACGAGGCCAGCGGAGAGCCCCCCGCTCATCTGTCAGGGGCCCCGCGGCGCCCATGCTGCCGCTGAGGAAACAGAGGCCAGAGAGGCCACGCTTGGGTGACCAACGCTCTGGTGGATGTGGACAGCCTCCAAGGTCGCCCCTGAGACTCCTACCTCCGGGCGCGCGCCCCTTCACGTGCGCGGCTCCCCATGCTCTGGGCCGGCAGATGGCCCTCGGAACAACAGAAGGAGGCACAAATGACTGGCCGTCCTTCCCGGGATCAGGTATAAAAGGGCTGTGGCTCCCGACCTGGGCGAGACGCCTCACGCGGCGAAGGACGGAGGCCTGCCCACAGGCACGTGTGTGAACTTGGAAGCAGACCCCCCACCCCGGCCTCCCCGTGGGCCCTTCAGATGAGACCGCGGCCCCGGCCTCCGGCACCCAGGTGAGCGGAACCAGGATTCCAGGCCCACAGAGACCTCGAGATAAGAACTGACAGCTGTTTTCAGCAGCCAAGTGTCGAGTTAACTCATTGGGCGGGGCTAGGTGGCCCCACAGCCCCTTTCTGGGTCGTGTGCGGCCTCCCCTCCCCCGAGGTGCTCGCTGGGCTCCCGCCTCCTCACCTGGTCCCTGCTCATCAACACACTCTGTTCTCGCTGGGCAGGTGCAGGGCATGGGCTGAGTTGTGTCCCCCACATTCTTAGGCTGAAGTCCTGACCCCCAGACCTGTGCAGGTGGCCTTACCTTGGCAGGTGATATGATTAAGATGAGGCCACCAGGGTGGCCCTAATCCAATATGACCGACGTTCTTATACAGAGGGGAAACTGGCCACAGACCCGTGCACGGGGTGAATGCCACAGGAGGATTGGGGTTCTGCTGATGCCAGGAGCCATCAGGAGCCCGGAGACAGGCCTGGAGGGTCCTTCCCCGGGGGCCTGCAGGGGGCGTGTGGCCTCTAGGGCCGCCTGGCTGCATGTCTGTGGTCAAGCTGCCCTGGCCGCGGGCTCCGTCACAGCAGCCCCAGGTCACAGGTGGTTCCAACCCCCCTGTTCTACCCTTCCCCCGGGAGGCTCCATGACACCCGGAGAGGAAGGGACTCTTGGAGCGGTAGGTCCCTCCTCCTCCAAAAACAGGGGCTCAGATCCTGGCAGCCTCTGCCCCCGGCATAAGCGTGTGTCCCTTCGGCCGTGGGGCCCCCGAATCAGACCCCTAATGTACACACCAAGCTTACGAAGACGGACGTACAGGACATCCCACTCCGGCCTTGTGATCGTTTAAACCTCGACAGCGGAAAACTCACTCAGTGCAAACCCTGAAGAGAGCTACACGGTCAGAAGAATCAGGTGAAGTGGGCAGCCGGTCGCTGAGCAGCCGCTCGGAAGGCCCGAGCTCTGCAGCCCCTTGAAAACAGAAACTCACGATGCGTACCGGTGGGAAGGACGGGATGGTGCGCGCGGAGGGAAGGGCGGGCCGCGTCCAGTCTGTTCACCTCTGCTCCGTCCTGCTGGGGCTGGAGCCTCACCAGCCTCCCACGGGGTGCAGGATGGCCATGGCCCCACGGCCTCCCACCCCACGCAGGCATCGTCCCGTGAAGGGGAGACGAGACGGTGGGACCCCAAGGTTTCCGGGTCTAGGGGCGGGGAGAACGGTGGTTCACAAGCCTGTCTCTTGTTCCCCTGGAGGCAGGTGAAGCCCTGGCCCGGCACCCCCCCCCCCCCACCGCCGGCTGGCCTCCCCTCTGCCCCTCCCCGCTCTGCTTTCCTGCCTTCCACGCAGAGGCGCCTGGCAGCTCAGCACATCTGGGCTCTCCCCCTTCTCCTCTGCGTCCCGGCCTAGATCGTCTTCCACCTGCCCCGCAGTTGGGTGGGGCCGGTCACGCTGCGGGTTCCTGCCACAGAGGGGAGGATGGGACAGCGCCGGGGATGGGCTGAATGTCTGTTTTCTCCCACCAGATTCCTACGCTAAAGCCCTGGTGTGATAGTGTCGGGAGGGGGCCTTTGGGAGGTGGTTAGTGTCAGATGAGGTCACGAGGGTGGGCCCCACAGTGGGATTAGTGTCCGTCCAAGGAGAAAGAGAGACCCCAGCCCTCGCTCCGCCCTGCGAGGACCCAGAGGGAAGGTGGGAGTCCGCAGGCCAGGCCAGGAAGCAGGGCCTCACCGGGACCAGGCCCCGCCCGCACCCCCGCTCTCGGACGTCCAGCCCCCGGAGGCTCGAGACACGGACGTCTGTTGTTAAAGCTGCTCTGTCTGTGCTGTTCTGTTATGGCGCCCGAGTTGCCCAGGACGGCCCCCCGACGGCAACGGCTGGGTCTCGGGGCAGGCCTGGAGCTGTGCCCACCCACACGGGGCCTGATGCCCCTGAGATGTGGGCTCAGGTGACGGTGGTTAGCTGTCCGGTGGCCACCACCTGCCACAAGGGGAGATCATCCTCTTCTGCCTGCCCTGTGGTCAGGCGGACCAGGCACGGAGCCCTGGAGCGGCTGCACGGAAGGCCTCTGTCTTGGCGGATCGGGAACCTGGGTCCCCCAGAGCTGCCTCGGGTCTCCAGCCATACCCGCCGCGATGAGGGGTCCACTTCTCACCAGCATGTACCGGGGTGAAGTTCATCACCCGCCGGGGCTGGGCCCCCACTCCCGCCGGGCCACAGAGCCGCGTGTCCCGGGAAGTTTCCCTCTGCCTCCACACCGTCAGCGGCCTGAGCGCTTGGGGACGCCACAGGCCAGCCCACCACAGCGCATTTGACCGCAGGTGCAGAATGCACGGCAGGCCACCCCCACGAGGCGATGATTTAGGCAGATATTGAACAGTATATGAGAATTCAGGGGGAGGGGCGCAGGGAAGGGCCCTGCACCCTGACGCTCTCACCTATGTGACAAAGGCCAGCCGTCACTTTGAAAATGACCAGGCACCTGTCACAGCGCCTGGCAGGAGGTGGTGCGTGAAGTGGGGCGGGTCGAGGGTCAGGTGGGGGAGGGATGGGATGCACGTACAGCACGTCCCCGTTGTAGTTTGAAATCTAAAACCCTAAGGAACACGCCAAGGTATCAGCAGTGCTTAGCACGACCGGGTCGGGTCTACTTCTTATCAGCTTTATAATGCTTTTTCTTATGTTTGCCAAATTTCCTCCAACAAATGTATTTAGAAAACACATTTTGTAGGTGCTGGGGACCAGCGTTCCATGAGGGAGGGGGACAAAAAGCAAGAGACGGGTGGTCTGGCCTCAGACTGTCTCTCCCCCCAAATAGGCCTGCCTCACCTTTCCCGCCCAGCAGTGTCTCCACAGCGCCACCCTGAACGGTGGAAAGCTCTGCCAAGGGCTGTGTCGCTGAACTCCCAAGAGGATGTCAGCTCAACGCCAATTCCTTCCTTCTGCCCCCTGAATACTGACTTGTTGCTGTCACGTTGGCTGCAGTGAGCCCGGTCTGCCCATCCAGGCCAGTTTAGTGAGTCAGGCTCATGGGAGGCTGAGAGAAGAGTCACCTAACGATGTTATTCCTGACCCAACTGGCTGGAAGGGGACAACAGTAGGCAGGGCTCATGATTGCTATGCTGTCGGCTGTAGGGGCCCCATAGGCTCAGCTGAAACCCAGAGGTCAGCAAGGAAGGAGGTAGATAAAGACAAGTGAGTATGCTCACTTCAGCTACCAAGAGAAGAGAGGGGGATGGGAGGGATAATTGAACAGGAGGTTGGATGGATAGATGGGTGGGGATAGGTGAGTGGTGGATGGATGGATGGATGGATGGATGGAAGGATGGATAGATGGATGGATGAGTGGATGGGTGGGTGGGTAGGTGGATGGATGGGTGGATAGATAGATGGATGGTGGATGGATGGAAGGATGGATAGATGGATGAGTGGATGAGTGGATGGATGGAAGGATGGATGGAAGGATGGATGAGTGGATGGATGGATGGATGAATGGATGGATGGGTAGGTGGATAGATGGATGGTGGATGGATGGAAGGATGAATGGAAGGATGGATGAGTGGATGGATGGATGAGTGGATGGATGGATGGATGGATGGTGGATGGATGGATGGATGGTGGGTGGATGGTGGGTGGATGAGTGGATGGATGGGTGGGTGGGTGTATGGATGGAAAGATGGATGAGTGGGTGAATGGATTGATGGATGGGTGGGTGGATGGATGGTGGATGGATGATTGGATGGATGGATGGATGGATGGATAGATGGATGAGTGGATGGATGGATGGGTGGATGGATGGATAGATAAGATGGATGGAAGGATGGATGGATGTATAGATGGATGGGTAAATGGATGAATGGATGGATGGATGGATGGGTGGATGGATGGTAGATGGAGAATAGATAAGTGGGCATGTGACACAAGTTCCTTCTCAGAGATTCAAAAGAGCCAGGACACCACACAGAGTGCTCAGGGCTTTGGGCTCCCTGGGGCAAAGAGTTAGAAGAGAAGACAGTTGGGGAAACCTTGCAAGCACCCGTGGCCCCTGCGCTCCCACATCGTCCGCGGACATGTACCCAGTTCTCTCTTGTGGGAGCAGTGCCCATCCTGTCGCTCACATAGTGTCCCTGTTCCATCAGGCTGCCGGCCAACACTGGACCAGACCCTGGCAAACAGGATCTGGCCGCCAGATGTCAGCCACGACTAATGAGGCCAGCCTGCTGGTCACTAATTGGCTGAGGCTCTGGGCATCAGTGGCAGATGGAACCAGGGATGATGGGACAGCCAGGGCGGCCCCCAGCCCGGGACTTGTGTCGCCCAGTCGCGCTGCACCAGGGCAGTAAGAAGCAGGGGCGCTCGGCCGATCGGGGCTGCCCGCTCCTGTCTAAATGCCTGGCAGCTTTCCAAGGCTGCCCAGGGGCTGCGCACCTCCCCCCACGGGCTGGGGCTCCTCCAAGGGTGTGGGAGGCGGGGGTCGTGCAGGGGCTGGCGAGGGCTGCCGTTGGCCATGACTGCCGGACCAGAAATAAGAGCCAGCCTTCCCGTGTAAGACGGAAACGAGTGCCCTCCCGGACGATCACGGTGGCGAGCCTTGCCCTGTGGAGGGGGACGGAGTTACAGCCGGTTCGCCCATAAACTTGTTCGAGCGATTTACGAGGCATGGCCGGCTGGGGTGGGGGCAGGGCAGCCTCAGAGGCCGGCTTCTCACCGGAGTCTGAAGGGCGGTAACGTCCTTGTGTTAATAGCAAATGCGACCTTCGCGGCAAATGCCGAGCTGCAGGGAGCATCGCCTCCGCCGGAGTGGCAAGGACGCCTGTGGACTCCGACGTGGACACCTGCACAGGATGCGTGGTGCCCCCCTCCCCAGATGCACACCCCCGGGGCTGGGAGGGGCGGGGGCGGTTCCTCGAGGGACCGCAGACACGGGGAGGAGGCAGGGCTGGGGGGGGGGAGGTTCCCAGGCACCTGAGCCCCACGGGGTGGAATCTCTGCCCCCGACTGGGAGCTTGAAACCAACACAACATCACGTGGGCTGTGGCTCATAAACCCGCTCGGTTTCCTCAGCGGCCGCGTGGTACCGCCCCCCCAGCGGATGTCCCACTTCCTGGTGGTGGGTCTCCTCTCCGTGAGGTGGACAGTCGTGAGCCAGACTGGACGCTGATGGTGGGGGCAGAGGCTTCCCCGAGCCCGGGGCCAGGCTTCGAAGGCACAGGCACACGTGACAAGCGGTGGGGAAGGTGCGTTCCGGGCGGGGGGCGGGCGTTTGTCCCAAGCGGGCGGAGAAGAGTGAGGTGAGGACCGCTTCCTGGGGGTCGCTCTGCCGGGCGTGCGGCGACCCAGCGGCCACGGCTCGGCAGGGAGACTGGAAACATTTGGAGAAGGGGTCCTGGAAACACTCGGATGGCTTTGCTAGAAACCACTGTCCTGACGGCTGGGCCTCCTTTCCCGGCTCTGTCCCCGGGGGTCTGAGCTTGTCCGGGGCTGGCAGGTGTGGTTTGTGTGTGCTCGTGTGGCCTGCGCCCGGGTCAGAGGCAGCTGGCCTCTGGGACGCGGTTCTTGAGCTGTTACGACAACGGGCTGCCCAGTGGCCACAGGACGGTCCCACACCCACTGGCCGGTCTAAGCTGCGCCCCTGCCTTGGTCTTCTTCTCCTTCTCTGTCCCTCCTGCAAATGCCCCCCAGCCCCCGCCGGCCCTGGCCCCCACCCCCCGGGACCACGGTGTCACCCGTGTGCCTCGACCCGGTGTGTGAAACTGACATCTGATGTTACATCACCTCCCACGTGGGCCGCTTTGGGGCCCAATTTAGAAACCTTGAGAGCACATTCCTCCCGATTCTGCCTGGGGTGTTTGGCGACAAGGAGAAAATTCTAGCAAAGCCTGAGACCCGGGCACACAGGCCTTTTGTGGTGGAAGCAGAGGCTGGAACCCCCCCAGACCCAGCCTTCCGCTGATGGTCCCCACGCCCGCACGCCGGCTGTGTGATAGTCCGTAGACACAGGTGTCCCCGACTCCAGAGACCTCAGATCCCGTCTTCAGAGGTCGTGTCCCAACCCTACTGCTACGGCTATGCATGCCTAGAGAGACAGCCAGCAGGCCCAGACAGCTTTGCTTAGCATCTCTTCTGTGGGATAGAGAGCCAGGGCCACGGGCTAAAGGGAAGAGAAATCCTTGAGGCCTTCCTGGAGGAGTCTGCATGTTCTGAGTACCTGCTGTGATGGGCTCTGGGCACTGTTCCTCCAACCTGGACCCGTGCAAAGGGAAATGTGTTTTTGCCCCCCCCATAACGGCAGCCTGATGGGTGCTGGGTGGACCCAGGCTGGGCTGCTTTGCTCGGTTCCGAGGCCGGGCCTCGGCGCACGGGCCTAGCAATACCTCCTGTGGGTCTGGCTTATCCCGCGACTGTTGGAATCTCACCAGGAAGGGAGCGCTGGGGGGCTCCGAGCCCCCAGCCCCTGAAGGTCCTGTGCCGCTGGCTGAGGACAATTGTTGCCTTGGCTGGATTGTTACATGTGGGACCGTCACCCCTGAAGAGGCCACGGCCCCCGGGCCGTCTGAGAGCAGGGCAGACCCGTGGGGAGGATGGGGGGCTTTCGGGCACGGGCCGCCTGCTAGTGCCTCCTGGGAGTCGTGGAATCCCGTGCCCTTAAAGCTTCCAGGGGGCCTCTCGTGTCACAAAGTAGCTCGAGAGAGTTCTGTCTTCATCTCGGCGAGGCGCGGAAAAGGCTACTGCAGACATGTTTAATCCACACGTGCTAGATTCTCCCGCCGTGATTTTTGACAATGGCTCCGGCCTCTGCAAGGCAGGCCTGTCTGGGGAGATTGGTCCCCGCCACGTCATCAGCTCCGTCGTGGGGCACCCCAAGCTCAAGACGCCTTCGGCAGGACCCAACCAGAAGAAGGACTTTGTGGGGGAAGAGGCTCTGCACAAGCGTGAGGTCCTGCACCTGTGTCACCCCGTCGAGCGGGGCCTGGTCACCAGCTGGGAGGACGTGGAGACCCTCTGCAGGCATCTGTTTGAGTGGGAGCTGGGGGTGAAGGCCAGCGACCGGCCCGTGCTCATGACCGAGCCCTCGCTGAACCCCAGGGAGGCCCGGGAGAAGATGGCCGAGCTGATGTTCGAGAAGTTCAACGTGCCCGCCTTCTACCTGTCGGACCAGGCGGTGCTGGCCCTCTACGCCTCAGCCTGCATCACGGGCCTGGTGGTGGACAGCGGGGACGGGGTCACGTGCACCGTCCCCATCTTCGAGGGGTACTCCTTGCCCCACGCGGTCACCAAGCTCTACGTGGCGGGCAGGGACATCACAGAGCACCTCACCCGGCTGCTGCTGGCTGGCGGGACCTTCCCGTGCGCGCTGGACAAAGCCCTCGTGGAGGACATCAAGGAGAAGCTGTGTTATGTGGCCCCGGAGCCAGAGAAGGAGCTCTCCCGGAGGCCGGAGGAGATCCTGAGGGAGTACAAGTTGCCGGACGGGAACGTCGTGCGAATCGGGGACCAGCTGTACCAGGCGCCCGAGGCCCTGTTCGCACCCGACCAGCTGGGCATCCAAAACCCGGGCCTCTCGAAAATGGTCTCCTGCAGCATCACCAAGTGTGACGCCGACATCCAGAAGAGCCTCTTTGGGGAGATCGTTCTGTCGGGGGGCACCACCCTGTTCCAGGGCCTCGACGACCGTCTCCTCAAGGAGCTGGAGCAGCTGGCTTCCAAAGGGACCCCCATCAAGATCACGGCCCCCCCCGACAGGTGGTTCTCCACGTGGATTGGGGCCTCCGTTGTCACCTCCCTGAGCAGCTTCAAGCAGATGTGGGTCACCTCCGCGGATTTCAAGGAGTTTGGGACATCCGTGGTCCAGAGAAGGTGCTTCTAAAGGGCCGTGGGCAGGGGTGGGTGCGAACTCTCCCCTCGGCATCAGCAGGACGCTCAATAAAAGACCAAACGGTGCAGCTTTTGGACACATCGGGCCGTTTATTCTAGGTGGCACCAGAGTAATTTGCGACCCTGGCGGCGAATCTCTTAAGTGGTTTCCCCCCACCCTCCTCTCCCGAAAAAGCCCTGGGTTACATCTGCAGAGTTTGCACTGAAGGCAGGAGCCCAGGCTTCATGCTGGAGCTTGATTCAGCAGGGCCCTGGGATCTGCATTTCAGATGGTCTGAGATGGTCAGCCCTGGTGGGGGACAGGGACAGTCATGAGCGCTGCCCTGCTCTGGGGGCCAGCAGACGCTTACCTGGTGCGTCCTCAGCAAAGCATGGCTTTCGTTGCTTGTACGAGGCTGGGCAGCGGGAGCAGAATGGAGCCCTCGTCCTGGGCGGACGGTGTGGGGCAGCAGCAGAAACTGCCATCTGTTCAGGACCCTCTAGGGCCCCTGCTCCGGGGGGGCATGTAAGCATCGACACCCCTACTTGATTGTCGTGATGTGTCTGTTTGTTTTTACCTCCAAGGATGTTGATGGCGTTGTTTGGGAGTAAAATACCGGCCGCAAAGTGAACAGCCGTCAATAAAGTAATGGTTGGATAAGTTATGCACAAAGGGAACTTTTCCTCATTGAGTTGGCAGAATTCTCCCAAAATAATATTGGGAGAGGAACAAAATACAGAAATGTCTTTATAAAATGACCTCCTTTTTTTTTTTCCTGGCGAAGAAAACAACGGCACTTCCCCACGCCTATCTGTGCATGTTTTGTACCAGTGAACATGTGGGGATTTTTTTATAGGGTGATAAGCACGTGGAGCAAAGAACAGAAGGGTAGGTGCCACTGGTTGGTGCAGGAACGAGGGAACGAGGCAGAATGCAGGGGGAAGGGAAGAGGGCAAGAGGGAGAAAAAAGTCTTAAAGACAGGACTACGTGAAATTTTAGCCTGCATGAAATACACCCATTTTTCTACACGTGTGTGTATTTCATGTCTGCATCGTCCATAATCTATTCCTATACTTTTGTTGTCAAGCTACTTATGTCATATTTAGAGTGAGCACACAGTGCCTGTGAAGGTAGCAGGTACCCGGGTCCCTTGTTGAGGCCGTGATCTCTGCCTTTTAGATGGTGTGTTTGGGTTGTTTACATTTAAAGCAGTATGTTCTATCTTAACTCTGCCTCCTTATTATTTTGTTTCCTGTTCTTCCTCTCTCCCCTTCCCGTGGGTGGTTGAACTTTTTTTTTTTAATCCCGTCTTGATGTATTGACGGGGATTTTCAGCATATTGAGTTGTATTGATTTTTTGGTGATTGCCACAGGTGCACATCGCAGTCCACTTGGAGTGATGTTCTAGCACCCGGAGTGAAATGCAGAAAACATACTTCTGTTGAGGTCCCTTCACCCTCCCAAATATTAAGATAGAATTGTCCTGTTTCTTCTACGCACGTTGAGAACAACCTTAAAAGGTATTCGACTTTTCCTTCTACCATCAGATGATTTAAGAAACTCATTAGGATACCCCATAATTTGGGGCGCCTGGGTGGCTCAGTCAGTTGAGCATCCAGGTCTTGATTTTGGCTCAGGTCACGATCTCATGGTCGTGAGATCAAGCCCTGCGTGAGGCTCTGCGCTGAGTGTGGAGCCTGCTCGGGACTCTCTCTCTCCCTCTCTCTCTGCCCCTCCCCTTCTTGTGCTGTCTTTCTCTGCTCAAAATAAAACAAAAAATAAGCATTAGAAAAAAAGACTACCGTGTCATATGGTTACCCTTATTCTACCCATGTTCTTTGGTGCTTCTGAGGTTCCAAGGCCCCTTTCTGTTTAAAAGAACCTCCCTTAGTCTTTCCTTAGGGGTAGTTTTCTAGTGGCGAGTTCTCTTAGCTTTCTGTCATCAGAGGATGCCTTTCTTTCTCCTTCGCCCCTGAAGGATATTCTCTGTGGACATAGAATCTGCAGGTAACCGTTCCCTTTCAGCACCTGAACGATGCGTGGGCCCCTTCTCCGTGGCCGCCAGGGCTGCAGATCAGAGACCCTCAGTGATTTGCTGCCCTCGTACAGGTAACGTGCTGTTTCTCTCTCGCTGCTCTCGAGAGCTTTTCCTTGTCTGTAGTTCCCAGAAGCTTAATTACGGTGTGTCTGGGCGTGGATTTCTTTGGGCTCATCCTTTGGGATCGACGCCGCCTCTTGAATCTGTAGATGCATGCCTTTTGCCAAATTCGGGAAGTTTTGTCCACTCTTTTCGCTCCGCCCGCGATGTTGTATTGTCCCCTGGACTCCTGACAGTCTGTTCATCTCTTTTGGCCTCTCTTCTTGGTGGTTCAGTTTGGATAAATCCCACTTGCCTGTCCTGAAATTCACCAGTTCTGTCCCCTCCCATGCCCCACACCGGCCCATTTGTAAATTTTAGGGATATTTTTCAGTTCTATAATTTGTCCTTCTTTTGTAAATTCTAATTCTTTGCTGAGATTTGCCGCTTTGGCATTCGTTGCAAGGAAATTCACAATTGCTTGCTGAAACATTTTTGTGATGGCTGCTTTAAAACTCTGCCAGACAACTCCAGCCTCGGATTCAGCTCAATCTGCTGCGACAATCGTGCCTGCTCCTCGCCCTTTCTCATTCAGCCTATGATTTTCTCGGGTCTTGGTATGATGAGTGATTTTCTATTATACCCTGGAAGTTTTGAAAGTCCTGAGACTCTGGATACTATCTAATCTTTTTTGTAGTAGACAGTCCCCCCTTGGGGTGTAGCACGAGGGCTGGGTGGAGTTTTCTGAGGATCCCCACGGCCAACGCCCCAGAAACACGGGCACTGACTCACACAGCCTGCTGCGGACGGGGGTGGGGCGGTGGACGTTCAGCTCCCTCCTCGGCCCCACTGAGGCCTCGGGAGGAAGTAAGAACCGACTAACTCTGCCTGCCTCACTGCCTCTGAGTGGGAGTGAACGCTCAGTTCCCCACTGAGTCCCACGGACACCAGGGAAGGGGGAGGCAGAGAGTCGGCTAGCCTTCGTCCACCATTTCCTCCAACCATCTTGTTAATGCCGGGTGGGGCTGGGGGCTCAGCTCACGCATGGGGCTCCCGAGGAGTGTGTTTATCTCTTTCCATCATACCTAAAGGTCACTAAAGGAACTTAGAGAGGGCCACTGGTCCTTACTCTCAATACCCTCCCCGTCAGGGTCACTGCTTTCCAAGTGAGGATGTCAAGCTCAGGAGCCGTGACTTTCCAAAACCACGTAATAAGTTGAGAACCGCTCTCAGCCCAGCTTCTAGGGCTCTTTCCTCCATTGTATACTCCATCGCACCCCGCTCTGCCCGAGACTGTCCTCCTGTTACCCAGCCACACCACAAAGAGTGACTAAAACAAAGCCCCCTTTTATTCTATTCAATACACTCTGCTTTCGGGGCGCCTGGGGGGCTCTGTCGGCGAAGCGTCCGACTTCGGCTCGGGTCACGATCTCGCGATTCATGGGTTCGAGCCCCACGTCGGGCTCTGGGCTGATGGAGGTGATGGCGGTGATATTGGCGATGATGCCGATGGTGATGGTGGTGATGATGGTGATGGCGATGATGATGATGGTGATATTGGCGATGTTGATGGTGATGGAGGTGATGGTGGCCATGGTGGTGGTGTTGATGGCTGTGATGGCACTTTTCTGACCACTAGGTCATCCTCAGCACTTTGTCCCTGGGGTGCTCTAGCGTGGGGAGGGAAAGTAGCTCCCCAGTCCCTGGTAGAGTCCATAGCAGGAGCCTCGTACCAGGTCTGGCTTCTAGTTCTGGTTTCCTTGAGGGAGCGAGGGGGCCCAGGGGAGGGTCAGGCAGGCTAGACAGACGTGAGTAGCTGTGGGTTCAGCCTTCCCATCTGCAGCTTCACCCTTGCGTCAGCCCAGAGTTGTCTAATGCAAAAGATCGGGGCTTGGGGCCGGGGTGGGCTAGGTCCTAGAGGAAGGGGGGAAACCGTCCTGTGGCTTTGAGCTCCTCAGACCCCGCCTGCCGGGAGAGAGACCGAGGAGTGAATCTGAGCCCGTTTTCTATTTCTGATTTATGGGTCGCCCTCCCCACATCTCGACAGAGGCCTCTTCAAAGCCCTTCCCACCCTTTCCCATCCCCGCGGTCACAAACAAAATCTTTCTGTGACGCACCATTTGGGTGCAAGGGATAATGGAGATGCTGTAGGCAGGCTAGCTCTGCTTGAGCGGAGGGGATGGCACACAGAGGCCAAGTGCGCCCCTCGCTCTGACCTGCTGTGTCCCCGGCAGAGCCCAGACCGTGTCAGCTCTCCTATCCCCCTACTGAGGGCCCCTGCCGGCCCTGCCGGACTGGTCACTCACATTCGGAAGCTCAGCCCGTGTGACTCTGGGGTCCGGGCTCCTCTGTGTTCTGAGGGCGCAGTGTTCAGCAATGCCCACACCCTGCAGTGTCCCCTCACGGTGCTCAGTTCCCCTGCTCTTAAATCCCAGCTGCCACGAGGTTCCCAGAAGGTTCCATGAGCGATCCTGGCCGTGATTGCGAGGCACCCGCAAAGCCGCGTCTCGTGGTGGGAGCCAGACGCAGGCAGTCGGTATCAGGGTGATGGGGACGTCAGGCGGGGAGGCAGAGGACACGCAGGGAAAGCGCCTTTGTGCTCCTAACACCCACCTGTCCCCTGGATTCCGTGATCTCTGCTGTGACGGTCTCCAAGGCCAGCCCTGGACACCCCCGCGGGGCCCGTGGGTGCCAGCCAGTCACGGGCTCACCTACAGAGGCTCTGTTGCTCTCTAGAGATGTGGTCTGCGTGCCAGCCCCTCCACGTCGGGGTCCGGGCGCAACACTGACCCTCGGGAAATGGCTGCGCCCCTGCCCAGCCCTTCGCTCCCTCCTGGGCCCGGGTCCGCTTGCCTGGGAGGCCAGAGCAGAGCTCCAGGCCCCAGCGGCCTCCCACCTCCCGCCTGGCTGCAGTGTGTGGGCCGAGCTCCGTGTGGCCCCAGGAAAGCCATGGGGCCGCTCGGAGTCTCCGTGTTCCCCTCTATAACGGGGTGATTACCACCCCTCCTCCCGGGGGTCACAGCTGCCCTCCTGCACCGGCCTCAACCCAGGGGTGGTGGGAGATGTGGAAGCGGTTCTGGGGCCAGCTCCAGGGAGCACTGCGTTCCAGCTCCAGGGAGCACCGAGTTCCAGCTCTGGGGAGCACTCTGTTCCAGCTCCTGGGAGCACGTTGTTCCAGCTCCGGGAGCATCTTGTTCCAGCTCTGCGAGCACCTCATTCCAGCTCCGGGGAACACCTCGTTCTGGTTCTGGGGAGCACCTCGTTCTAGCTCTGGGAACACTGCTTTCTAACTCCTGGGAGCACCTTATTCCAGCTCCAGGGGGCATGTCATTCCAGCCCCGGGGAGTACCCCATTCCAGCTCTGGGGACCACCTCATTCCAGCTCTGGGGAGCACCAAGTTCCAGCTCCAGGGAGCACCTCATTCCAGCTCCGGGGAGCAGCGCGTTCCAGCAGGTGTGGGGCAGCTTCTGCTTGTAGACGTGGGGCCATGAGGCCACTGGTGGAGGAGGAAGCCCAAGAGAGAGCACATGTCACTCCGGGTCTGGCCCTGTGTCCGCCATCGCCCCGTGGCCTCGACCCCGGGTCCAGGAGAGCGGGAGACACCCCCCCCCCTCAGTCCGTCGAGTACACGGCGGGCCAGACTGCAGATTCCCTCCCGTGAGACCGAGGGGAGGCCGCCCTCACGCAGACACACGGGGGAAAGGGGTCCCCGCCTGCTCACCTCTCGGCCTGGGAACGCGCCCTCTGCCAAAAGGGGCTTCAGCTGAGGTGACTGTGGTGACCACGTGCACTCACTCACTCATTTGCTCACCTCACGGGCTCTGGTGGGAGCCCCTCCCCCCCAGGTCCGGGGTCTGCTGCGTCCCCCACGGGGCCACGTGGCTGCCAAGGACGGGAGGGGGCAGTGAGCAAAGAGGGGTGCACGTGGATGGGAGCCACGGCCCTGACGTGTGTAGTGAACGCCCGTTCGCTCCACAGGAGGCAGAGCAGAGGGCCCCAGGGAACTTTGAGTCTGGCACCGGCCCAGGCTCTGTGCTTGGACACCGCGACACGGGGGTGGGTCCAGAGCCGTGAGCCGCTCCCCCGCCAGCAGCCCCGCACGCCTGCATGGACGGGAGCCTCTGCCCGGTAGTGCCGTGGGCACCAAGGAGCCTCAGGCGTCAGGGCCCCCGCCCAGCGCCCCCTCCCATCCTCAGCCCTGAGGTTTGAAGACCCCTGTGGGACCGTTGAGCACGGACCACACTGTCCTGACCCCGGACAGACTCCCCTGGAGTCCGTGGGCAGGGGGACACTTGTACCCCCTCCCCCTGATCCTGTCCCCGTCCTTCCCCGAATGTGGCGACAGGGCTCCTCTGGCCCCAGGCCTGGGGCTTACGGGGCTGTTGGGAGACACAGGCCTCGGAGGCCCCAGTGCCAGCAGGGAAAACCTGTAAACCAATGAGGTGCGACCGTGGACAGTTTAAGTATGATACGGCTCGCTGACTTCCATATGAGAGGGGATTTACGGAAGCTTAGCGTTGAGACCCGGGGAATCCAGGGCAGATAACAAAAGAACCGAGGCGGCTGCAGGAGCCAGTGCCGTCCGCCAGGGGCCCTGGGGCCCATACCTCCCCCCGGGCGGCCCCATCCCCGCCCCTGCCCCTTTGCACTGACTCACGGGGCTGCCGTCCCCTGGGAAGGCACGGGAGGTGGGCCATTCTCGGGGGCCCCGGCTGCCCTCTGAACACGTGGCCCGAGGGGCGGGGCGGGCATCTGTGGGCAGAGCAGACCGACCGCATCGGCACCGACCCCCAAAGAAATGAATGTGACTCTCCAGCCTCCCAGAGGCCCCACGGAGAAGGATCGGGTGGTGCCCCGGCTTCTGGACCCCCGAGCCTTGCGGGCCCACGCACGCGGCCCCTGCGCCCCGGGCCCGAGGAGACGGCCGTGGGGAGGGGCTGCAGCTGAGGGGCCGGGCAGATCGACATGCCTCCTGGGGTCCACGACGCGGGCTGCGCGAGCGCCGGGAAGGTGACCTCAGAACCTGAGGTCCGGGGGGCAGGCACGAGCTGGGGGGGGCCAGCGGTCAGGCCTGAGTTTCCTCACACGCTTGCCCGGGGCCAGCACAGAGAGGCCGGGCTCCAAGGGGTGGTCTGGATGGCTGGCCCTAGATGACCAGCTGTGTCCCCGTGGCAAGGTTCAGGGTGGGCCCCGTAAGGACAGAGACACAGCTCTCCTGCCCCCACCCCTGCCCTCGAGGCCTGAAGCAGGGCAGAGAGGGAGGAGGGCCCCGGGTGGGAGAGACCCTTCTGGGCTCTGCTCACTTTTCATTGTTCCTACAAGGTTGCTGGGGGCACTGCCCCATCCCTGCCGGGCCCCACGGGGCGGGCAAAGACCCAGGCCCTGGAACATTGTCGTTCCTGGTTCCCCTGGCGCAGGACCTGGCCTGTGCTCGCTGCTGTCCCGGGGGGGGGGGGGGGAACCTGAGGCAGGCCCGGAGCCCCTGGGCCCTCAGCCACTCCCAGTCAGGGAAGCCGGTGCTGGTTCCAGCCTCACGGTTTTGCTCAAAATGAAAACCCCACGAGCGTGCCCACGATCCTTCCACGAGCGCCTGTCCCAGCTGTGGGCAGACCTGTCACCAGGCCGCGCGCGCACGGCCGTCAGCAGCAGGAGGCGTGTCCCCCGTCCTCTTTCTGGTGAGTGTCCAGGGCCTCGTCCCCGTTTCCCAGTGCGTGCGGATCCCCTGTGTTCGGGGCTCGGTCAGCCGGTGACAATGCCCAGCACCCGGAACAATGCTCTCATTGTCACGGCCGGCCCTGGCTCCCGGCGCGGAAATGTAAGACGCAGGGCCCCCAGTTATCACGCTCGCAGGGAACGGGGCTGGGCTCCAGCTCGCACGAAGACATAATAATTCTCACCCATTATTCGAATCTCCTGTTTCCCTCGCCCCACCTTTTGGCGGCAACAGCCGAAGGGAGAGGATGGCGGGGCCGTAAGGGCGCAGGACCGTGGAGTCTTCACACGTGGGCATCTGGCCACATCGAGGGCCTGGGGCCACGGCCAGGGCGCCGGACACGGCTCTCGAGGGGGCCTGGCCGGCGACGAGGTCATCCGTCAGAGCGCTCCGGGATCGGCTCCCCGCAGCAGTCGTCTCCTGACCCGAGGCCCACGGTGCTGGCAGGGCCGGGGATGACGCCAGGAGGGACGCAGTCAGAGGGCGGAGGCGGCCCTCGGCCCGTGCCGGCCGGCCTGGTCGGAGGCGGCGGCTCCTGGCTCCCGGAGGCCGGGGGCTCCTCCTGCCACGGCCAGTCCGCCTGCCTGTGGTCGGGGGCCGCCGCCAGGGACCCGTCCCGAGCCTGGGGGAGGGAGCTGGAGGCCGGCCCGCCCGCTCAGGGCCATTTCAGGCCTCGCGGAGAGGCGTCGCGGAGAAAGCGGATACCTCACGGTTATGCAAGCCGGGTCTCCGAGGATGGCCGCTGTCGGCAGCCAAGACAAGCACGGTCCGCTCCAGAGCGAGAGGTTGTTGGGCCTGTGACGGGAGGCGCCGGGAGGCGGGGAGGGGGCAGGCGTGGCGGGGCTTTTCCAGCGTCTCCCCCCTCCGCACGACGAGACCTGCTCGCCTCATGCGCAAGCCGCACATCTGGGTCCGGAAGGGCGCCCGGATGGAGGGGGGTCTGCCGTCTCCCCCGGCCCCGGGGGGGGGGGGGGGCGGGAGGCCGAGACCTGTCTGATTACCGGACTGGTGCTGAGCGAGCAGCGGTTCTGCGCACTGGGGGCCATCCGGCAGGAGCCCCCAGTGTCAGGTGTCCCCCGCGGTTCAGGAAACACGGGGACAGTGCTGTCCCTTGCACCGGGGTGCCACGGAGTCCGTAAGGGCCTGGGGCACGGAAGAAACCCCCAGCGTGGACCAAATGGAGGGCTAGGTCGAGGCCGGGGGCGGGGTGGGGCGCTCCCGGCTGCATGGGAGGGGCCGGTCGGGGCTGTGAGCCGGAGGATGGCGGGAACCGAGAGCAGAGAGCAGGCTGTCCCTGCGCGGGGACCCCCCTGTGGCGAGGCAGCACACCCCTTTCTGGCCGACGTGGCTCCGGAGCCCGGGATACGCAGCAAGGGCCGCACGTGCAGGTGGAGGCATTGCCCACCGGGGGCAGCCGCACCCCTGCAGGCTCAGCGGGGAGAGACGCAACTCAGCGGCCCCCCGCGTGTGGCCCTCAGGCTGCAGCCTGGAGCAGAGGGAGGAGAGGCGGTCCGGCGGCGAGCCGAGTCCCCCCTGCACGCACCTGGGCTTCATGAAGACAGACGAGCGGAGGGGGGAGGCTCTCCACCCCCAGGGCGGGGCCTTTTATCTGCCGAGGGGCTCAGAGAATGTTTCACAGAAAACTCACCCCCAGGACCATCAATCAGAAAGTGGAAGGAAGACGCCGTCAAGACCTGAAAATATGGGCTTTGGCCTGTGCACGTGGGCGGTAAGGCTCTTAACCAGAAAGACCTGTGAGTCCACAGCCCCGGGCGAAGCGGGAGCAGCGCCCCCTGCAGACGCCTTCTGGCACCTGCTCCGGGTCCCACGCGGACGCGCGGGGCCGCCCTGGGGCTCCTCCTCACCCTGAGGTCCGCGGGTGGGCGGGAGGGGTGGGCTTCAGGGGAGCCCCTGGATGGGGCCGCGGTAAACCCCGCCGGAGCCCCCCCTCTCCCCCCCCCCCCCGGCAGGGGCGGGGCCACCCCCCGGCACCGGCTGTCCCGGCAGCGTCCCCAGCGGGGAGGGCTGCGCGGCCAGCGGGGCAGGGAATGACCACAGCTGGCTGTCCCCCTCCCGGGTCCTCACAGCATGCCTAACGCTCCCTTTCGCTTCCGGTGAGCGCGACAGGGCAAGTGGGCAGCTTTAGCAGACAGGGGGACACCTAGACGGTAGCCGCGTGCCGGGGACAGAAACGCACGACGCACCCCGCGACCGTGTGACTGCGGGCCGGCCCCGAGGCTTCCCGCGACGAGAGTCGCGGTTCCAGGCTGGGGAGGGCGGGTGTGCCGCCGGAGGCCAGCATGGACCTCGCCCGGCAAGACGCTGGGTGGCCGGCGGGCCTCTCTGGGTCCACGGTGTGTCCTGTGATTGACAGGCCCGCGCCCCGGCCCCAGGGCCAGCCCCCATCACACAGGTGGCTGCTCACCGATGTCGGTGTCCCCGCAGCGACGGGCGGTGACCCGAGTACCCCCGGGGCTAGCGCAGTGCCAAGAGGCTTGGGGGACGCCTCGGGGTCCTGGGGGTGCCTGTGAACTGGGAGCAGGGGGAGCCCCCGCCCCAGCCCCGGCTCCCAGCCCCCCCACCCCACCCACCCCTGCCCGTCCAGCCGGGACATCTCTGCCTTTCCTTTGGAGAAAGGTGCCGCGGTGGGGGCTGCAGGGTTAGGGGTGGGCGTCCTTCAGCAGAAACCACAGATTTTTCACCCTCAACAGAAACGCGCATCGGTGATAAACGTGCCCGACATTTCTGCGGGTGTGAGCCTCCCTCAGCCTCAGTGCAGGGGGCCCCCGCCTCCCCGTGTGGCCCTAGCGCGTCCCAGGTGATTCCCGGTGGGTCTGCCTGGGGCGGGGGTGCTGGGAGTGCACGGGACAAGGCAGACCCAGCGGGTTTTCCGGGGCAGGCAGCCTGTGTTCCCGGGGGCAGGCGCCAGGGCCCTCCCATCCTCTCCCTGCTGGGGACACCCTCGCGCCCTCGAGGGCGGACAGTCGGGCTTCCCCGATGCAGGCCGTGGTCAGCGCGTGGAAACGCGCCCCCAGATCCCACTTCCAGGCCTGTCCCGGTTTCCCCTCAGGACTCCCTGCTGACGTCGCCTTCACGAAATTGTCAGCATCGTTTGAGACGTGAATGGCTTTACTTGTTCGCAAGCCAACCTGCACGTGATCCGGTCCCTTCCGTGAGCTGAGCCACAGCCAGAGCTCGGGACACCCAGCCCTCACCGTGGGGTCCAGGGCACAGCTTCCTCTCACCGTCCTGGCTGAGCCCGAAACAGGCGAGCGATGTCCAGTGTCATGGGTCAGCTTGACCAGGCCACAGGGCCACACGTTGGGTCAAACACCGGTCTAGACCGGCCCGTGAAGACGTTTTTAGATGAGATGAGTGTTTAAGTCAGTAGACTCTGAGCAGAGTACGTGGTGGGCCTCGTCCGATCAGTTGAAGGCATGGATAGAACAAAGACGGAGCTCCAGCCGGGGGTCGGTGGTGGGGGGGGGGGAGGGAGAAGGAGCTCTGCCATCAGACAACCTTTGGGCTCAAGCGGCTTCAGTTCTCTGGGGCGCTCTGTCTGCACACATGTGCCCACACACACACGCACACCCTAAGGGAAAGTGTTTAGGACATTCAGGGCAATGTGCTTTCTACTCAAAACACCCCTCACCGTCAGGCACTCCCCACAGCGCAGGGGTGCCGGGGGACGAGCTGGGCAGGGCCGGCTGGGGACTGGCACATTCTGGGCGAGCAGGTGGAAACCCATGCTGGCCGGCTAGGGGTCCCTCTGCTCAACGCCGGCTCACCGCTCGCCACCAAGCCCGCCCCACATGCCTCGCACCGCAGGGTCAGTTTCCCTAGGCACCTCGGGGCCGCACCTTTGCCAGGGGCATCTCGGACGCCTGGGCCGGTTGCCCGCACTGGCCAAATTCTGCGCCTCTGCACACAGATCTGCATGAGCTCCAGAGGCGCCTGGGTCCGAACGTGAAGGGTAGGAGAGTGACGTTCGGCCACTGAGCAGCCGGACGGTGTGGGCCCCGGGCAGATCCGATGGCCACGCGCCAAGCTTCTCCGAGCCCCTTACGCCCCGAGCTCGCAGAGACGCCGCCAACATCGCCCGAAATGGCTCAGTCAGCTTGCAGGAGGCTAGAAAACAGCTCGCTTTTCTGAGAGCCGGTGAATAAAATATAGGAGCCAAGCTTTCGGAACCCAAGTACACACTTAAAATTTCTGCAGCCAAAGCGCAGCAGAGCCCAGACTTTGGGGGAAAAAGTCACTCTAATGTTGAAACTGGGCCACATAACGTAAGTTACCGTGAGCCTGATGAACCGTAAGCGGAAGGAGTTGAGTGACCCATTTGGCTGACGCATCTTCAGGGACTCAGCCCCCGGGCCGTGACTCTGGCTCTCAGGGCACGGCCGTGAGCGCCGAGCGGGCTCCTGGCCCTGCCCGGCGCGGCCTCCTGGATCTTGGGGACCCTCGGAGGTGGGGGGGGGGACGTGCATCGCAGGCTGTGGGGGCGCACGCACACGCAGAGGCACACACACACGTGCCCACACGCACACACGACAGAGGCGCAGACACACGTGTGTGTGAACACGCGTGCACATGCGTGGACACGTGTGCACACGCACGCACACGTGCAGACACGTGCACCTGCCGACAAGCAGACACACACACACACACGTGCACACACGGAGGGAGGGGCCACAGCAACAACCGGCTCTACGTCCAAGTTGGCCCCGGTTCCACTCTGGCCCCCGGGACGGCCACCCCCTGCTGTGCACAGGAAGTGCCAGAGATTTCCAGGGAGGTGCATGTGACCGTCCGGCGGCTGAAGACGCGGGCTCCGTGGCCTGAGCGTCCTGCAGAGGAGGGGTTTCCTGGGCAGCCCCGGGCGGGGGGGGGGGGGCACGCGGGCCCTGCTCCATCACAGCATCACGTCGGGCCCCCACCCCGCGCACACGTGCCCCCCTGCCATCCGGACCCGGGTGCCCCGTGCGGGTCCTCGGGGCCAGCAGGTCAGGGACGCCCAGCTGCGGGAGCCCCCAGCCTGGGCACCGGGCACAGACGGAGGGAAGTCGGCGTTGAGGCCGGACCACGTCACGTGACGCTCTCTCCCTGCCGCCCCCGCCGCCCCTCACCCACCGGCACTCGCGAGCGGCTGGAGTCTGACATGACCCCGGCAGCTCTCATGGGCTTACACGAAGCCAGAGTCACTCTTTCCGACGGATTACACAACCGCCTTTCTTTTACACGTTTCTCCCTCTGTCCTGAGGACAAGGAGGGAAACTTCCTGCTCCAAACCCTTGGCCGGAGGACCGAGGCTTCCTTCCAGGACAAGGCGAGGGGACGGACGAAGACCTGGTCCCTTCCAGCGCTGGTCTCCCGAGCCGGGTCGTCCCCTCCGGCCACGGGGTGCTGGGAGGGTGGGGAGCCATCGGGGGGGGGGTATCTGCCCGGTGATGAGCTGCGAGAGGTGGACATGTGTCCCCCACACAGACTGTGCTTTGGGACCCTGGGGTGACCCCCGGGAGGGGGAAGCAGAGGGGGCCACGGAAACCACGCGGGAGAGAGCAGAGCGCCGAGCAGGCGTCGGTGGGGGGCTGGGCGGGGGGTCAGGGCCGCCGTCTGCGGGGCCGTGGCCGGCTGTGCTGGGCCCCTCAGAGAGGACGTCACAAAGACGTCGGGCTCGGGGGTGGCACCAGCTCGGCCAGCCTGGTGGGGCGCCAGCCGTCGGCGGGGGCCTCATAACGCTACAGGCTCGTGGGGGACATGACAGCCATGCGTGGGGGGCCTGTGTCTGTGGAAGGCCACGGCGACCAGCCCCCCAGTCCTGGGTCTCAGCAGGAAAATCCCGAGAGTCGGGGGGATGAGCACGAGGGGTCCCGGTCTGTGGCAGAGAGAGGAGACACCCCCCCCCCCCCGCCGGACCAGGACTCCCTCCCGGACCACACTCCTCTGAGCCCAGTTTAGTGAGAACCCCCACCCCCAACACCTGACTGGACTCCCCTCGGTGGGTTGCACCCCTGCCCTCCCCCTGCCACTCCTGGAAGCCAGCCGCTCCCGCCGTGTCCAGAGCTGGCTGGGGCTGCACCCGAGCCCCCTCCCCGGCCACAGAAGCCCCAGCAAATCTGTCTTGCTGACACACGTCTGTGGGTCTGTGACGCCCCCAGGACCCGGGTCCTGGCGTGAGACTCTCACCCGGCGGGGGGGAGGGCGGGGGGCAAGGCGCTGGGAGCATCCCCAACTCTCCTGCAGGACGGGGTCTTAGCTCCTGGGGTGCCTGAACCCGAGGGCTCCTCTCTGGGGTCCCCATCCCGCCCAGGGCAGACCCTCACGGAGCCTCTTCCGCACGGTCCCCGCTCCTTCCCTCACTGGCGCGCTGGGCAGAATCCCCCGGGCGCCGTGGTCAGGAGCCCGGACTCCAGAGCTATAGACGTGGGCTGACCTCTCCCACCCCCGTGTCTCCCTCGGGACCACGGTTCCCCGGCCTCTCACCCCACACCCGGGCGGACGCTGCCGTGCTAAGGTCCTGAGGCCGGGAACACAGGAACGGCCCAGGGATGCTGCCGGGCCCCACGTTCCACCGGGTGCTGGCCAGGCCTGACCACGGGCGCGTCTCCGGCAGGCCGCACACCCGGGACGCTCGCCTCTGATTTCCTCCGACGACTCTGCCGTCTTCGCCTGCCCCGGGTGGCTGTGGCGCGGGGCAGCTGGCCAGCCTTGGTGCAAAACTGAGCTCAACGCTCACCAGCCCTGGGACCGTGGGGACATTATCTGGTTGCCCTGGGACTCAGTTTCCTCAGGTGAAAACCACAGAAGACGTGAACAACCTAGAAAGTGCGGGAAAACGGCTGAATGGTCCAGGCAGGTGGGGAGTAAGGCGCGAGCTGACCGCCAGGGACTGTGAGGAGCGCGCCTCCCCGCCCGCTGTCAGGACGACCCTCGGGAACGCCGGTGCGAGCTGGAGTTTGCACCGTTAGCATGGGGGGGGGAGGGGGGCGGGGCGGGGGTCACGTGGCCCAAATCTCCCACCCCTCACCCGTCCCCGCGCCTGAAGCCTGTGGCAGGTTAGACACTGATGCTGACCACCAGGACCCAGGTGCTCTGCCTCCCCCCGGGGGGGTCTGGGCTGGAGTAGGGACAGGAGGGCTTAGGGGAAGCCCACGGCCTGCGACCCCAGCTGGCACCTGCGGCCACACACCCGCGGCCAGCTGGTCCTTTTGGCCCCGCACCTGCTGTTCATCTCTGGGACCCCGGAGGGGCGTCCCTGCCTCAGCAGCTCCGGGGACTCAGGCCTAGGCACCCTCCAGTCCCCGCGGCCTCGGGCCTGGGGTAGCGGCTGCCTTCAGGGTTCTGGACTCGATGCGTGTGCGTGTTGTGTGGGCACCTGTGTCGTGCGCCCCCCGCCCCAGGCGCCCCTGCCTGTTCATACATTTAATTCAGACATGGCCTTGATCCCCAGCAACAGGTAAAGACGTTAGGTCTAATTAAGAAAGTTCTTTCCCCCGGGGCGCCTGAGGGCTCAGTCGGTTAAGTGTCTGACTTCGGCTCAGGACACGATCTCTCGGTTCGTGGGTTGGAGCCCCGCGTCGGGCTCTGTGCTGACAGCTCGGAGCCTGGAGCCTGGATCCTGCTTCGGATTCTGTGTCTCCCTCTCTCTCTGTCCCTTCCCTGCTCACGCTCTGTCTCTCTCGGTCTCAAAAATAAACAAATGTTAAAAAACAAAAAAAAAAGTTCTTTTCCGCCCCAAGATGACTGATACCCCCGCCTTTTCTTTCCTTCCTAAACGCGCTGCACGTCCGCCTGTCACACCTGGGGTTTTCTCTGTCCAAAGTGCACCTGTGCGAAGAACTGATTTTTTTCCCCACCTGGTGAGTCAGTTTTCCAAGTGCATCCGTGGAAATGCACATCTTCTCTGCAGAGCGAAAGCTGGCCTGGGCCGGGCCTCTCTGAGCCTGTTTCTGGACGTGCTGTCTCTCAAACCCAACTTGTCCCCAGCGCGGCTCTCCTGCCGTCCGGCTGTTTCGCTCCCACAGAGACGCATCTCCCGGAAAAGTCTGGTGAGTTCTTGCTTAGGCCAACTCTGGGTCTCCCAGGACGTTCTGCTGCCGGCATGAGCAGCATCATATGCTCTCTACTACTTCTGCTCGCTGATTCCTGCTGGTCCTTGTGTGAGTTGGTCTCTTTTTAAAGAATTTTTTTTCTAATTTTTTTTATTTTTGAGAAAGAGAGAGAAAGACAGAGCATTAACGGGGGAGGGACAGAGAGAGAGGGAGACACAGAACCCGAAGCAGGCTCCGGGCTCCGAGCTGTCGGCACAGAGCCCGACCCGGGGCTCGAACTCACAAACGGCGAGATCGTGACCCGAGCCGGAGTCGAATGCTCAACCGACTGAGCCCCCCAGGCGCCCCAAGAATTTTATTTATTTTTAAAAATTTTTTAATGTTTTTTTTTTTCTTTTGAGAGAGAGTGAGAGAGAGAGAGAGAGAGAGAGACAGAGCACAGGTTGGGGCGGGGCAGAGAGAGAGGGAGACCCAGAATCCGAAGCAGGCTCCGGGCTCCGAGCTGTGACCACAGAGCCCGACACGGGACTCGAACCCACGAACCGTGAGATCGTGACCTGAGCCGAAGTCGGCCACTCAACCGACTGAGCCCCCCAGGTGTCCCAGGTTGGTCTCTTTTTAACCTAGAATCTCGCCTATGTTGCTGCCGTGGCTGTTGTCTGTCTGTTAGTCGTTTAGGATTTTGATGTAGTCGTTAGACAGACAGCCATTCTTTTTATCTTCATTCTTTTTTTATTCCTTTTGTATTTCCTTTCCTACAAGTAAGGGTAGATTCGTTCTTTCCTTTCAACCCTCATCTCCTGTGTGCGTCTGCTGGAGGAGGCAGGACCGCCCAGGGCCAACGACCAGCGGCGGGCGCAAGTGTCCCTGATCACGGGGAGGACACCCCCAAACCCCATCGCGGGGACCCTGCTGGCGGTATTGTAAAGACCGCCTTCATCAGGCTGAGAAAGCTTCTTGTGCTCTGGTTTTCGGAGTCTCTAGAAAGACGGTAAGCGATAACCTTTATCACATGCTCACTCTGCACCCGTTAGTGTTTTCCTCAGTCCGTTGACGTAACTGATCACTTTCCGAATGGAAACCACGTTTGCATCCCGGGGATAAAGCCTACTTGGCCACGTTGTATCCTTTCCATCGTTGTATTATGAAATTTTTCCAACATATAGAAGAGTCAAGTTGTACCGTGAGCACCTGCGTTTAGAGGGCTTTTTAGATTACCCTATTACTAATAAAATTTGCTAACGTTTGACGCCCTTTACATTCGCACTTGACGAAACACGCTTTATCACACCGCTACCCACTCATCCGTCCGTCTATCCATCCGTCGGCTCATGTTTTTCTAATTTTTAATTTGTTAAGGGCAATTTATTTTTATTGATCTGTATGTAACTGGCACACAGCGCCGGGTGGGTCTAAAGCGTACCACATGTGGATTCGATGCGTTTATATATTGCAGGATGATTAACTAGGATCTGCATCGCCTCGCGGAATTATTGCCCGTTTCTCGTGGTGACGACAATCAGTGCCCCGTCTCTTAGCAGCTGTGAAGTGTGGGACGCAGTGCTGACTGTCATCGCCGTGCTGTGCACTTTTACCTCTTTCTGAGGCGCGTCGAGGCACCTCGCGACTCTCAGCTCCCTTGCCCCTGAATTCTCCAGCACGACATTCTGCCTGGTCCTTGTCGTTTCCCTTTTGAGATGAAGTGTACGTACAACGCCCTTGCCGAACGCACACGCCTGTGAGACCCAAACCCCGACGGAGGTGCAGGACGGTCACCCCGGGGAGCTTCCTCGTGCTGCTCCCCAGCGCCCCACCTCCCCAGGGGTCAGCGTAGCTCTGATTTTCTTCCCCACCGTGAGCTGGCTTTGCTTGTGCTAGAGGCTCGCGGAAACTGAACACAGCGTGTACCCTCTGCGTCTGGCTTCTTTCAAAGAGACGTCGGGTGTTGGGATTGGCCGTGGCGTCGAGCGGCTGGCGGTCCGTCTGGTGTTATTACCGAGTAATATTCCGTCCAGCCTGCTAAATCCGTCCTCCCGCTAAGGGACTCATGGGATGTTCCCACTTCTTGGATGTTACGGGTCGAATTCTCGTACAAGCCATTTTGTGGACGTGTGTTTTCCCTTCTCTTGGGTAAACAACTTCAGGTGGGCTGCGGGGTCAGGGGGCACCTGCGTGTTTCGATGTATAAGCTACGGCCAGATCTCTACCCCGCGTGCCCCGTCACCACCGCGCTGGGTAGTCCCACGTTCTTGTCAAATTTGAAGTTACCGTCTTTTCAACGTCAGCCGTTCTGGTGAGTGTGTACTTTTTAAATTATCATTCTAGAGGGACACAGAGACAGCGTGAGTGGGGGAGAGGTGCAGAGAGAGAGGGAGAGAGAGAGAATCCCAGGCAGGCTCTGCACTGGCAGTGTGGAGCTCGACCCGGGGCTCGAACCCATGAACCCGCGAGATCATGATCTGAGCTGAAACCAAGAGTCAGATGCTCAATGACCAATCCCCCGCCCCAGGCGCCCCGTGAATGTGTACTCTAAAACATGCTGTGGGATCCCGTTAGTTAATATTTCATTCGAGATTCTCCTACCTGTGTTTATAAGGAACATTGACCTCGTGTCGCCCTCATCCAGCTTTGGAACAAGAAGGACACCAGTGTCCTGAAATGAAACATATTGTTTTGCCTCTATTATTATTTTCTGGAAAAGCTTGCTTAAGATACGGGCTTTCTGTCCCGAAAAGGGGCTGTAAACTGCTTTGGCATAAGGCTCTTCTCCTGAGAAAGCTGCGAAAACTCCGATTCCCACTTTATATCTATTTACGCTTTCATTGTTTCTTGGGCCAGGCTTGGCACTTTGTATTTTCCCAGAAATATGCCCATTTTATCTCAAAGTCTTCCTTAAATACCCTTGCCTCATACCTCAGCTGGGCATAAAGAGAGACCTGGGGGCCCCCGGGGCAGAGGATCAGAGGGCTGCTCCCAGAGGTCAGAGTGGTGCAGCGAAGGGCGGGAGGCTTCCTGGAGGAGGTGAGTCCTGGCATGGGCTCTGAGCTCCAGGACCAGCCACCCTCCAGACACTACTCCCTCTTCCCAACCTTGGAGGACCTGATGTGACGTCCGAAGGGCTGAGCTTCCCCTCCAGGGAAGCCGGAAGGACGTCTGCACTTAGAAACTCTGGGTCTGTAGGGACTTCTGGAGGCTCCTCGGGGCCCTCCCCTGGGGAACGGGTGTGGTGGCACCTGCCTCGGGTGTGTGCAGAGGGTCGTGTGAACCGTGGCACCCGTCTCGGGTGTGCGCGGGGGATAAGATGAGGACTGCAACACTTGCCCCGGGCGTGTACGGGAGACAGAGTGGATTGTGGTCGCTGCCTCCGGTGCGTCCTAGGGACCAGGCAAATTCAGTGAGAAGCAGGTGAAAAGCGCATCTCGCAGCAGGCGTCTGTGCAGCCACATTTGCTTCCTGTCTCCCTCTCAGGAAATACAGCAGTAGTGAGGTTCCGAAGGCTTGCTTTCTTCTCTTTAAAGTCCAGAGGAGCAAGTCTCTGATACCAGAATGTGAGGCCACGTGATCCTGAGTCGGAGGTTGCCAGAAGCTTCTGGGTGCTCCTCAAACCACAGCGATGTGCGCCCGTCCCAGACAAGAGTGAGGCAGCGGGTCTCCCGGAATGTGTCATCGGAGCCTGACTCCCGCCCGCGACGGCCCTGCTCACTGTCCAAGGAGAGTTTCCAGGCTGTCCCCCGGGAGGGAAACCTAAGCTGAGCCTAAAGCTCTTGGGGAGTTGGGGCAGATGCGTTCAGGGTCCCCCAGATGTGCGCAATTGGTGAAATTCAGAGGACATGTGTGATAAGCTGATCGTACGGTACCAGTGAATTTCCTGGCTTGTACTCGGGTTACGTAAGATGATGGCACTCGGGCAAGTTGAGCAAAGAGTATGTTGGAACCCTGTGTGCTCCTCTGCAGCTTTTATTTTCTTTAATTATTAAATTCAAGGGGCGCCTGGGTGGCTCAGTCGGTTGAGCGTCCGACTTCGGCTCAGGGCATGATCTCACGGTTTGTGAGTCTGAGCCCCGCGTCGGGCTCTGTGCTGACGGCTCGGGGCCCGGAGCCTGCTTCGGATTCTGTGTCCCCCTCTCTCTCTGCCCCTAACCCGCTCGCGTTCTGTCTCTGTCTCTCTCAAAAATAAATAAACATTAAAAAAATTAAATTATTAAATTCAAGTTCCTTAACATATAGTATTAGTGGTTCCAGGAGAATTCAGTGACTCATCATGTACATACGACACCCAGTCGGCAGCTTTCTAAAAAGTGAGATTATAAAACAAATATTTTTAAATTACCAGGCATGAAAAAAGGCCAGAATAGATGTCCCATGACCAAGAGATTAAGCAATAATTACAAATAGACCCCAATAGGCTCCTGAGTGGCTCAGTTGGTTAAGTGTCCGACTCTTGATTTCAGCTCAAGTCACGATCCCACAGTTCACAGGTTCAAGCCCCGTGTTGGGCTTTGCACTGCGAGTGTGGAGCCCGCCTGGGATTCTCGCTCTCCCTCTCTCTCTCTGTGCCTTCCCTGCTCTCTCTCTCTCTCAAAATAAATAAACTTAAATTTTTTTTTAAAAAAGGTGGAAGAAAACATAAATAAGATGGGGGAGAAACACAAAATGCAGAAAAGACCCAGAATGAACTAGAAATGGAAAAAATGCATTTTCTGAGATGGGAAAATGTACAGAATGGGGTCAACAGTAGATTCGATGCTGCAGAACAAATTTTTTTTAAAGATCAGTGGGATCTTTGAAGAGAGCAAGAGACTTTTCCAAAATGATATACAAAGAAAAATGACTGAAAAAAATGAACAGAGCAACAGTGACCAGTGGGATAACAGGAAACAATCTAACAGACATTATCATTGAGATACAGGGAAGAAATGAAGGATAGAAAAGTTTCTGAAGAAATGGTTACTGAAGATATTAAAAATTCCATTTAAAAATGCTATAAACTCACAGATCCAGGATCTCAATGAACTCCAAACAGAAAAAAGCAAGAAGAAACCCATATCAAAATATATCATAATCAAATTGCTAAAGTGGTAAAGGGAAAATCTTACAAGTAGCCAGAGAATAAAAGACATATTATGGACAGATGAAGAAAGAAAAATATATAAATAAATTTCCCAAGGCACCTGGGTGGCTCAGTCAGTTAAGTGTCCTACTCTTGATTTTGGCTCAGGTCATGATCCCAGGGTCATGGGATTGAGCCCCACATTGGGCTCTATGCTGAACGTGAAGCCTGCTTGTTATTCTCTCTCTCTCTCTCTCTCTCTCTCTCTCTCTCTCTCTCTCTCCTCCCTTCTCCCCAGTTGTGCTCTTCTCTCTCTATGAAAATAAAAAAAAAAAAACTTCATCAGAAACTACGCAAGCCACTTAGACTTCTTTAAAGTTCTGAAGGGAGAATACTGTCAACCTAGAATTCTATACTCAGCAAAATTTCCAAATGAAGGCAAAATAAATAATTTTTTAGCCAAAAGAAAAGCCAAGAGAATTTATGGTCAGCAGATCAACACTGCAATAAATATTAAATAACATTTTTTGCATGGAAGGAAATTCCATCAGATGGAAAGAGGGACCCATGCAGAGAAATGAATACTGTGGACGTGGCAAATATGTGGGTAAATATAAGAACATTTAAATAAAATTTTCAATTTGAAACAAAATTAACTTTTCAAAGGAAAATACTATATTAACCAATTGATAAGGTAGAGAAGCAACCTCTATGACAAGAGCACAAGGACAGAGGAGGAGAAATAGACGTGTGCTACCATGAGGTTCCACCCTACCATGAGGTTCCACGCTATACATGACAAGGTACAACACTATCTGAAGGCACTTTGATAAGTTAAAGATGTATGTGGCAAACTAGAACAGTCACTAAAGAGAAAAGATATAGCTAGTAAGCCCCTATTGGAGATAAAATGGATGTTTGAGAACATTTAATTCAAGAGGGCAGAAAACCAAGAACAACAAAGAAATGAGACAGATAGGAAAATAAAAGGTAAGACGGTATATTGAACCCCAACCATATACAATCACATTAAATGTAAATGGCCTAAACTTTCCAATTTAAAAGTCGAAATTTTCAGGTTGAATTAAAAAAAATCAAGACCCGATTTTATGCTATCTACAAGAAACACGATTTGAACGCCAGGAAAACATACATAAGTCAGGTGGAAAAGACACACCATGTAAACACCAGTCAAAAGAAAGCAGGAGCTGCTGTATTAACATCAATAACGTTTATTTCAGAATAGGAAATAACACTATGGATGAGGAAAGACATTTCATCATGATAAAAGAGTCAATTCTTTAGGAGGACATGGTGATTCTAAATATGCATACACTTAACAAGAGCAAAATACACTTTCTTCCCACGTGCACATAAGAGCCATCAAGAGAGACTGCATTATGGACAAGTCCCAGTACACTTAAAAGGACTGAAATCATACAAAGCATATTTTCTTTTTTTTTGTTTATTTATTTTAGAGAGAGAGAGAGAAAGAGAGAGAGAGAGAGCAGGGGAGGGGCAGAGAGAGAGAGGGAGAGAGAGAGGGAGAATCCCAAGCAGGCTCTGCACTGTCAGCATGGAGCCCAATGTGGGGCTCAAACTCACGAACCGTGAGATCATGACCCGAGCTGAAATCAAGAGTCAGACGCCTAACCGACTGAGCCACCCCGGTGCCCACAAAGCTTTTTCTGATGACAATATAATTGAACTAGAAATCAATAATAGACAATATCCAGAAATCCCCAAATATTTGAAAACGAACACATTTCTGAATAATTCATGGGCCAAAAAAATCACAAAAGAAATTATAAAATATTTTGAACTGAACAAAATTGAAAACGCAATATTTTGAAATTTGTGGAATGCAGCCTAGCAGTGCTTAGAAGAAAACTTGTGACGTTAAATTCTTATTTAGGGGTGCCTGGGTTGCTCAGTCAGTTAAGCGTCTGACTCTTGATTTCTGCTCAGGTCATAGTCTCGTGGTTTCATGGGTTTGAGTCCCACATAGTGCTCTGTGCTGACAGCGCAGAGCCTACTTGGGATTTTCTCTCTCCCTCCCCCTCTGCCCCTCCCCCACTCATGCTGTTTCTGTCTCTCTCAAAAATAAATAAACTTAAAAAAAAAGAAAGCTACCTAGAATTTAAAAATGATCCTTAAAAATTCTTACATTAGAAAAGATAAAAGGTTTCAAATTAGAAATCTATGCTCCCTTCTGAAAAAACTATAAAATGAGGGAAAATCTAAGTCAGCAAAAAGAAATAATAAAAAGAAAAAAATAAATGAAATAGAAAAAAGAAAAATAATAGACAACAATCAATAAAACCAAAACCTGTTCTTAAAAAGGTTTATTGATAAACCTCTAGCCAGATTGATTAGGAAGAATAGAAGACACAAATTATCAAAGTCAGAAATAAAGAGGAGACATCACTACCAACTCTATAGACAGTAAAAGGGTAATAAGGAAATGCTATGAACAGCTTTATGCTAATATATTTGAAAACTAAGATGAAAAGAATACATTTCTTAAAAAACACAAACTAGGGGCGCCTGGGTGGCTCAGTCGGTTAAGCGGCCAACGTCAGCTCAGGTCATGATCTTGCGGTCCGTGAGTTCGAGCCCCGCGTCGGGCTCTGGGCTGACGGCTCAGAGCCTGGAGCCTGTTTCAGATTCTGTGTCTCCCTCTCTCTGACCCTCCCCCATTCATGCTTTGTCTCTCTCTGTCTCAAAAATAAATAAATGTTAAAAAAAAAAAACAACAACACAAACTACCAGGGTTCACTTAGGGAATAAATAGGTACAGAAAATATATTTACCTATGTAGAAAATTCAAAGGAAACTGAAAAAAAAAAAAGCTGTAAGGATTCATAAGTGAGTGTAACAAGATCACAATGTACAAAAGGTCAATGTGCAAATATTTATCAGATTTTACATGCTAGCAAGGAACAATTGGCAACTGAATGAAATTTTTTAAAATTTATAATAGGATAAAAATTATGATATGCTTAGAAATCAGTTTAACCAAAATTGTGTAAGGCTCATAAACTGAAAATAACCAAATATTGCTGAAACAAATTAAGATCTAAATAAATGGGGGAGATATACCATTTTCATGGATTAGAAGGTTCAATATTGTAAGAATGACAATTTTCCTGGAATTAATCTATAGATTCAATGCAATAGCAATTAAAAAAATTCCAGAATGCTTTCTTGGAGAAATTCACAAGTGAGTCTTAATGTTTGTGTGGGGACACAAAGGCCCTAAAATAGCCTAACCAATTTCGAAAATGAAGAAAAAGATTGGAAGGCGTACTGTATCTCAAGGCCTCTTGTAAAGCTACAGTAATCAAGACAGTGTGGTACTGGTCAAAGAATAAATACAGAGATCAACAGAACAGAGAGTCCACAAGTAGACCGTACATGTTTTGTCAATTATTTTTTGACAAGGTTGCCAAGGCAATTCAAGGGGGGGGAATCATCAACTTTTCAACAAATGATGCAGGAGAAATTGGACACTCATATGCAAAACATACACACACTCACACACACACACAACCCACAAAAAACCAAAACTTCAACACTTACCTCACACCACAAAAAAAACCCCAAAAAACCTCAAAGGCACTACAAAAACAAACAAATTCAAAATGGATCCAAATTTAAGACTTAAAACCATAAACTTTTTAAGAGAAAACATGGTAGGAAATCTTGGTGACCTCGGGTTAGGCAACACAGGACAGAAACAAAGGCAGCAACTCTAAGTTAAAAAAATAGTATATTGCTAAAATTGAAGAAGTTTCTTCTTCAAAAGACACTGTTACAGAAATGACAAGGAAAGCCAAATCCTGGGAGGACATATCTGCCACTCACAGATCTGCGGAGGAGACATTGGATGATAAAATGTCTGGGGAACAGTGGGGAAAGCTTCCGCCTAAGGACTCCCGGGCACTCGGGGGCTGTGCTGGCAACAAAACCGGGCATCCTGACCCAGCGTGGTTGGGCGTTCTGATGCTCTACTAAGCACAATTGAATCTTCCAGCAAATTTCCATCTTCCAAGCGGCGAAGCCTCTCACTACGCATGCTCACTGGCCAGAGGGTCCTAGCTGGGCTGGGTGCCCTCTGTCTGGGCTACACTCATCACAGTTGGCAGGGTCCCTAATCATCACCGACACAAAGAGGGCAGGTGAACCTGGGTCCCCTCCATCCCACCCAGCCGGGTGGGGTGGTCGGCTGGTCTGTTGGCACATGGACCCTCACCATGCTGGACCCTTGTCCTCCTGGCTGCACGCTGGGAAATGCCACCCATGGGTTGTGTCTCTGGGAGGGGCATCGCTCCCCTTGCTGGCCAAGGCTGGGGGGAGGGGCAGCTGAACAGATGCTTGAGGCGCTTCTGGAAGAAATCCACCTTCAAGGCAAGAGGGTAAACGAGCGTGATGTGGTTATTCTGGCAGAATTTGGAGAAAAAAAATAATGTTGCCTTTATAAGGGAGTCAGCTGACTATTTTACAATTTTTCCCTAAATCGACCAAGCCATTTTCACAACATAAAACAAGCAAAAAAAATGTAATTATTTCAAGGTGTCCTTCACCTCGAACTCACTGGAGGCTCACAGCTTAGGGGTTTTAAAAAATACATATATTTAAAGCAAATATTATTGCAAATGACTACTCTGTAATTTGGATTAATTGCTTTTGGTTTTTTCTGGAAATAAAATCTTTAAGGCAAACCCATAAAAACCTTGGAGCTCGAGGCAGCTGCTCTCGCAATGCCTCGTTTACACAGAGCCTGGAGCTGCCCCACAGGGGAACTTGATGGGTCAGAGTCCCCTATACGGGGCCGATGACCCTGAAGGAGGCTGTGCTGTGCCCAGCACGGCCACAGCCAAGGACAGTTCTGGCCCACCCGATGGTGCCTGTCTACACCCGACTGGAAGGAGAGCCGATGGGCTGTCCCTCAGGGGTGATCCCAAGACCCTAACCCAGGGAGGGGTCTGAGCATTGTCATGGGGGGACGCGGGTTTTTGGGAATTTTAAGGAATGAGTTGAAGGGGCACGTGCAGTGCTGCAGGGGGACAAGAGACAAAGTAGAACAGAGTCGTCTCGGATGTCTCTGGGGGCCCGGAGAGGAATTTCAGCAGAAGGAGGGGTACAGAACAGACTGTGTGGCAGGGGCAGGGCACAGGTGTCACGTGACCACCTTATGGGTTCTGAGCAGCAACCCTGAGAGGTGGGCATCAGCTTGTCAATTTTCCTTCCCTGGGTCCTGAGCCTGGGGTCTCACAGTTAGGAAGGACAGTCAGGGCTACTGTGCTGCCTACAGGGGCGGGCGAACAGAGGTGAGGGGTCGCAGATCCGGGGCCCTGGAGAGCTCCACCTTGGGGCCAAAAAAGGCCCAAGACACGCATCCTGACTGCTTGTCAAAGTGAAACGTAACCACCGTGGGCAGCCGGACAGGGAGGGCAGAGCTCTGGGGTCCCGGGCCGGCTCTGTTGCCAGCGTGTGCTGTGATCGTGACAAAATTCTACCCTCCCCTCTGCTGGGCCTCAGTTTCCCCAGTGCATCTCTAGTTTCATCATGAAACTCCAGTTCCTCGGTTCATTGGGCAGGGGTTCGTCTACCCACCATCCATCCACCCCCCTCTCTATTTTTCCTTCCTCCTTCCTTCCTTCCTTCCTTCCTTCCTTCCCTCCCTCCCTCCCTCCCTCCCTCCCTTCTTTCCTTCCTTCCTTCCCTCCTTTCCTTCCTTCCTTCCTTCCTTCCTTCCTTCCTTCCTTCCCTCCCTCCCTTCTTTCCTTCCTTCCTTCCCTCCCTCCTTCCTTCCTTTCCTTCCTTCCTTCCTTCCTTCCTTCCTTCCCTCCCTCCCTCCCTCCCTCCCTTCTTTCCTTCCTTCCTTCCCTCCTTTCCTTCCTTCCTTCCTTCCTTCCTTCCTTCCTTCCTTCCTTCCCTCCCTCCCTTCTTTCCTTCCTTCCTTCCTTCCTTCCCTCCCTCCTTCCCTCCTTTCCTTCCTTCCTTCCTTCCTTCCTTCCCTCCTTCCATCCCAAACCATTGTTCATCTCCATGTGCCACAGTCTGCTAGATCCTAGAGAATAAGAGGAAATAAAACAGGCAAGAAGCTCCCCTCTTGGCCCTGAGGGTAGCATGGGAGGACAGACTGTGGTTTGGGGACCAGCCAGGAGGTAAGAGAGCCGGTGAGAGATGGCAGTGGCCTGGAAGAGGCTGGTGGCAGAGGGCACGGAGAAGCTCCTTCCCTGGAGCCTGCCTGAGCCTGAGGAGCTGGCCTGGGGTTGAGCGAAGGGGCAGGTGCTGGGCTCCTATGGTCCAGGGGTCTCCCTGAGAGGAAACGCCAGGAGCCCGTGGACCCTGGGCAGCCTAGCCATCTTTGGGGGAGCGGATCCAATTCTAAGGGTGCGGGTGGAGGCCAGTCTCTGCCCTCAAGCCTTCAGCGAAAGCCCCCAGTTCTCCCAATTGGATGGGGTTCTGCCCCATCCCCTGTGTCCCCCTGGGGTCCGGGACAAAGGGAAGGCAAGGACCTGGGAACAACTACAGCCCCCAGCAGTCCTCAGGGTCGAGCCTCAGGTAAAAAGTGAGTAAAATCTCAAATACAAAGCAAATTGTCCACGTAGTGATGAGTGGGGCAGAGGATGAGGGGGAATCCGATCAGACCCACGTGGGCTCAGGGAGGCCAGTGTCAGGAGGGAGAAGGCAGAGGTGCGAGAGGAAGAGCCTGTCCCCCCAGGAGTTATCATATGATATGATATGATATGACCCTGAAATCTCATCTCTCAGATTAGACTCTTGTTAATATTTCAATTCGTATTCCTAAAGGCCCCTCCCCCCCGTGTTTCAGGGTCCTATCAGTGTTGGCAACACGCATGTGTCTACACCGTCATGTTCACTGTCTGCACAACAGTCCGCGTGTGGACCCCACAGACACGGCTCAAGGGGACGGGGGCTCCAGGGGACTCACAGGTCAGGACCCAGAAAACCTCAGAGCCTGTGGAGCCCACACGGTATTAAACCCGGATCCAAAGGGGACACGGCCTTTCTAATATAACCCCGCAAAAACTAAAAGGACAAAATGAAATTAAAAAATGGCCACAAAAGACTCCGGGTGAAGATGGCAGATTAAACACACCTATCGTCCCCCCTCTGCAACGCCCACTCCAACCGCACAAAAAAGGAGACTTTAAAAGACATCTACCCATGGGAGTGGTGAGGACAGGGTAGGGCAGGGCAGCGGCAAATCTCTGAAGACCCCCTTGCAGAGGGACCCGTGGCACCTGGCTCACGGACGAGAGGGAGAGACGGCCCCGGACCGAGAGAGGGAAGGTGGGCACCTACAGGATTAATTTCATTTGACTTCACTTCACTTCACTTCACTTCACTTCACTTCACTTCATTTCATGTCTATTTTACAGACAGAGACAGACAGCATGAGCCAGGGAAAGGGACAGAGACGGAGGGAGAGAGAATCTTAAACAGGCTGCACACTCAGCACAGAGCCGGACACAGGGCTTGATCCCACGACCTTGGGATCATGACCTGAGCCGAAATCGAGAGTCGGACGCTCAACCCACTGAGCCACCCAGGCGCCCGGCTTTCACCGGATTTAATACAAAGAGCGCCCCAAACCCAGGATTGGCCATAAAAGCAAGCTTGAGACTTGGGGGGCAGGAACAGCTGTGGGCGGGAAGGCCGGGCTGAGAGGGAGAGGATTCCTGGACGCGCTCCTCCCTCCCCTCCCCAGGTTGGCAACAGTCCAAAGGCCTCTGCCCCGGCACGCAGGCAGCCGTGACCCGCCGCCGACCGCAGACACCCCAACTTGGCTCCCAGAGTACCGGCTGGCCCCCCCTCAGCCCCTGGGGAACTTGCCTGGGCCTCAGACCCGTCCCTAAAGACGCTGACATCGAGTGCTGCCAGGATCACCCCGCTATGAGCGCCAAGGGTGACGAGCCCCTCCCTTACCTCCATCTTCCAACCAGCTCTGTGCCCCCCGCTTCAGATCAGAGCGGTGACGGAAGATGAACTCGCAGAGACTGAAACGACTAGAACAAAGCCAGCTGGAGGACACACAGACCACGTGGACAGAAGAAAACTTCTTAGTGTCCTTCGGATTCCAAGAACAAAGAGCGGAGGTAACAGAGGGCAGAAAATCCGCAACGAGGGATTTCACGGAAATTCCCCAGAACTGAGGGACACAAGCTCCCAGTTTGAAAGAAGCCCCCTTGGAGGAGAGTAGACACGCCCCAGCGCCCCGACATCCCAGCACCCCAGAGCCCCAGCTCCCCAACATAACATTGCCCCAGCGCCCCAGAGCCCCAGCACCCCAATATGCAAGCACCCCCCCAGAGCCCCAGTGCCCCAACATCCCAGCACCCCAACATCCCAGCACCCCAGCGCCCTAACATCCCAGCACCCCAGAGCCCAAGTGCCCCAACATCCCAGAGCCCCAGAGCCCCAGCGCCCCAACAGCCCAGAACCCCAGTGCCCTAACATCCCAGTACCCCAGTGCCCCAATGTCCCAGTATCCCAGTGCCCCAACATCCCAGCACCCTAAAGCCTCAGCACCCCAACATCCCAGCACCCTAACATCCCATCACCGCAGCACCCCAATGTCCCAGTACCCCAGCACTCCAGAGCCTCAGCGCCCCAACAGCCCAGCACCCCAACATCCCAATGCCCCAGCACCCCAATGTCCCAGTACCCCAGCACTCCAGAGCCCCAGCACCCCAACATCCCAGCGCCCCAGCACACATTGGTCTGATGCCGCACCGAGTGGGACACTTGGGACAAGGAGAAGGTTCTATGAGATTCCCAGGAAGAAAAAGCACGTTGTACCCCAAGCACAAGGGGATAGAGTGTCCTCACTTTTCCACAGCGCCTCCGGAAGCAAGAAGATAATCTTACAATTCTGGATGCCGAGCATCTCCAAGCTCGAATTCCACGCCCGGCCAGCCTTTCACTCGTGTGGAGGAAGAATGAAGGCATTTTCATACATGCAGGTCCTAAAAGATGCACCTCCCAGTTTATCGGGAGTTCCTAGAGGATGTGCCCCAGAAAAATGAGAAAATAGGGGGCCCGGGGGGCTCCGTCGGCCGAGCGTCCGACTTCGGCTCAGGTCACGATCTCGCGGTCCGTGAGTTCGAGCCCCCGTCGGGCTCTGTGCTGACGGCTCGGAGCCTGGAGCCTGCCTCGGATTCTGTGTCTCCCTCTAGCTCCACCCCTCTCCCGTTCATGCTCTGTCTCTCTCTCTCTCCCTCTCTCAAAAATAAATAAACATTAAAAAAAGTTTTTTTTATTTTTTTAAACGTTTAATTTTGAGACAGAGAGAAACACAGCATGAACGGGGGAGGGTCAGAGAGAGAGGGAGACACAGAATCCGAAACGGGCTCCAGGCTCCGAGCTGTCAGCCCAGAGACTGACTCAGGGCTCGAACACACGGACCGTGAGACCGTGACCTGGGCCAAAGTCGGATGTTTAACCGACTGAGCCACCCAGACGCCTCCCCCCACCCCAAAATTTTTTTTAATGAAAAAGTAGGCCACCACGGTGTGGGTGCCGGGGGAGCGAGAGCCCAGCGGACGCCCCCCAGGGGACAGTAGGGGCAGTAGCCCCAGGGCCACGGCTGCAGGCAGATGTCGAGGACTCCCAGTCCCTACCCGAGTAGAGTGACTAAGGGGCCGGGTGTGCCAGCATCCTTGCGGTCACGGTCCCTCGCCTTGTCCTGACCACGTGTGAACTTCCCGCCTCCCCTCCTGCCCCGTGCGAATTTCCTGTGGCCGCTGCAACAAAATCCCATAAATTCAGTGGCCCGACACGGCGCCCTTTGTCATTTTGCAGTTCTGCGGATGGGAGGTCTGAAAGGGGTCACACCAGGCGAAAAACGAGGTATCGGCAGGCACGCCTCCCTCCGGGGACGGTCTAGAACCAGCGTCAGAAGGCCACCCGCGTTCCTTAGCTCGGGGCCCCCTTCCATATCCTTCTGCCTCCCTTCACCACTTTAAGGTCCCTTGTGATTACGTTGAGCCCACAGACTAATACAGGACAACCAACCTTGAGAAAGGGAGAAAGGGAGACTGATTCAAAGTCTTAACCCCATCTGTAGCCTTGACCTGCACCGCCTCGCCCCTGCCCCCCACGCCCCCGCACTGATCTCCTCCCTCCATCCTTGTGTTCCAGCCACTTTGACCACTTGTGCCTCAGGGCCTCAGCACTGGCTGTTCCCTCTGCCCACATGCTGTTCCCTAGACACTCACAGTGTTCCCTTCTGACTCGCTGGGCTCGTCTCCTCATTTCCCTCCTTGATTATCCCCCACGTCGCACAGAGACTTTGAACCTGCTGGGCAGGGTCTCAGCCTGCTTCTGCTGCCTTCCTCATGGGAACGCGAGCTCCACGGCGAGGACGCCTGTTACCTGTTTCGGTCACGGCTACATCTACGGGCCTCTGGCCACACAAGCACACACTAGGCGTGCGGTGAATGTGGGCTGCTTGAATTAACACAAGGGCCGGGGCCGTGAGCGGTCAGCTTTATTTCCCCCCGGCTTCCAGCTGAGGGTCTTAAGACTCGGGTCTGGCTCGTCCCTTGAGACCTTCACCCGCCCGCGACGCCACTGCCTTTCCTTCCGCAGCTTGGCGACCGGCAACCTGTTCTCTGTTTCTACAGATTTGCCTATTCTGGAGACTTCGTATAATACGTTGATTTATTTATTTTGAGGGGTGGGTGGGAAGAGGGGCGGAGAGAGGGAGAGGGAGAGGGAGAGGGAGAATCCCAAGCAGGCTCCGTGCCGTCAGCGCAGATCCCGACACAGGGCTCGATCTCCCGAACCGTGAGATCATGACTTGAGCCCAAATCGAGAGTCAGATGCTTAACCGACTGACCCACCCGGGCGCCCCTCTGGGCACGTCATATGGAGTCGTAGGACCCGTGGCTTTTTGCGACCGGCTTCTCGTGCCGTGCATCACGTCTGCAAGGTTCATCGTGTCATAGCTACGTCAGCGCCCTTTTCAGTGGCCAAACGATAATCCGTGGTGTGGACGGATCACGCCTCCCCTGCCCTTTTATGGTGATTTTAATGCGTCTCACTCATTTTCGTTCTGAACGGACTCTGCAGCTCGACTCTGCACCTGTGTTGGGTGAAGACGCCGTAAACTGAGGCAAGGAGATGGTTAACGCAAAATGCCGGGTAGGGGTTCCCTCCGGGCTGGTGGGAAGGAGACAGACTGAGGGGAGGGGGCTGCACAGCCAGCCCCGAGGAAAGGGGCCGTGGCTTTGGGCCTCACCGAGGTCCAGCGCTCGCGGATCCCTTCACGGGGAGCACACCCGTCACCCGCCCTGCCTGCTGTGTGCTCGGTCCCGAATTTAAGAAGGGTTTCGAGATGGGCGCGGAGGTTTGAAACGTGCACGCTCAGCGGTGATTTTGCAAGATAACGGATGTAGTGAGATCCAGTCCACACAGCGTAACGTTTACCGTCTTATAGTGAACAGTGTGGTAGCATTTAGTACAGCCAGCTGGTTCCAGAACACGGTCTTCACCCAGCAGAAGGAGACCCCCGTCCGTCAACAGTCACCCCCCCACACTCCTCCCCCTGCCCCTGTCAGCCACCCCTCCCCCTTCTGTCTCTGCGGACTTTCCTGTCCTAGACACTTTTTGTAAATGGACCCAGACAACACGTGGCCTCGTGACTAGTTTCTTTCACCGAGAATGATGTTTCTGAGGTCACACGCGTTGTGGCACGTGTCAGGACTTTGTCCCTTCTCGTGGCCAAATACACCACATCCCCTGGACGCCTTCCCGCTGATTTTCCGGATCCTCGTTCACTTCAAGGGGATGACACCGCAGCCAGTGTCACCGTCGGCTCCGGAAGGACCCAAAGGGCCTTCACCTTCCGCTGGGCGCTGCACACGTTTCTTCTGGAAGCGTTCACGGCCTTTCAACCTCAGAACCTATGGTTCCAAAGCAAAGCTTCCAAGCAGTCTGTGGAGTTGGAGATGTTTTCGCCCTCTGGACCCGGTCGTGCCGGGCTGACCCAGGCAGAGACCTTTCCGGTGTCCCGGGCCGAGCCCGAGGCGGGGCCCTGGTCTTGCAGAAAGGGCGCCCGCACGAGGAGGAAAGCACCCAACGCTGATCTGACGGGGGAGGCAGCCTTCAGCGGATGACGTCACTCGGAGAACAGGAGTCTCGCTTCGTGTGATTTATTTCCGTGAAGAAATCCACGTACGACACTGAGTTTTCAATGGCTCTGTCTAAGTGATAGTTTTTCCTTTTTTCGTGACAGTTGGAAGATGGTAAACAGCTCCAGCTGTAAAAATTCAAGGCAGAGGTGAAGCCAAGCTGGTTATTACACAGAAGGGCTGAGGCGGGAGGAGGTTTGGCCCTTCTCCCCTCTGAAACGAAAATTACTCTCTGCCACAATGTGCCACGAACAATTACCCGCTGTTTATTAATTAGCCTCTGTTAAAAGCACCGCATTTCCACTAGAAACTGTTCCCTCTCTAATGTGAACACTGGCCCATTCGTGTTTATTAGAACAACTATGTCCCATGTGGTCCAGGCTCAGCGAGGACTCCACTGACACATATGTTTTTTGAACGACACATTTTACGATTGGAAATATCTCCGCGGAGGCCCAGATACAGACCCTGACTAGTTGGGCACGTCAGCCCCACGCCGAGTCCCCAAAGCCACCGGCTGGGGTGCGGGGGGGCCTGGGCCGCGGGGGCCGCCGCGGAACGGCCCCAGGGGCGGGTGTTGGGAAGGAAAGGGGGACCCCGACTCCCCAGTGAGAACCGGACTCTGGGGAAACACGTACCACAAATGGCTCCGTCTCTCGGGACGCCCACAAATAAACGCCTTGGCCACCGCCAGGAGCAGGCGGGTGACCGTCGTGCCAGCGTGCCCTCTGGGGCTCACATCCCGGGCACCACAAGGAATCCCAGAAAGGGTCCCAGACAGAGACCCCTCTGCAAGCAGCGCCTCTCACACGCCCACCCTGGCGGCCAGCACCGTGGGGCTCGGCGGTCAGGCAGATGAACCCCGCTCTCCTGCCCCTCTGACGAGCCCCTGCGCCTCCCAGCTCGGGTCTCCCGTCCGTAAGGTGCGAACCATTGCAGTTCCTGCCGCATTGTCGCGAGGGTCACACGGCTGCCTGGCCCAGGAGCCCCGGCACCGCCCGCGCTCCGTCACGGCAAGCCAGGGACCGCCATGGGGCCAGTTTCCCTCTTGCCGCCGTCACCCCCTGCCCCCATCATCCCGCGGAGCCCCCACCCCCACCTCGAGCAAGCTGGCTTCCTTTTCCACACACGATGCAGCAGGGGACTGGGTGCTTGCTCACTGCCGTGTCCCTGTCATGTGGGCCCGGCATTGGTGGCCTGTGCGAGTCGGGACAGGTGCAGGACAGGGCACGCGGACTCCGGCACTCAGAACGGGTGACGTCTGGTAAGGTTGCCCCTCGTCCCCTTGGGCCTCTGGACCGAAATCAGATCTCAGAGCCACTTTCTTCGCACTCGGTACTTTTCATTCATTCGCGACTCATTCTTTCACTCACTGAGCCCCACGCGAGCTGGAGATAACCCTGGGGCTTTGTTGAGCCGCCCTGGAGGCTGCAGGGGCAAACAGCACCTGGTAAGTTTAGGAGCATTCCGCCTTCGGGGGCCTCTGGCCACGTCAGCGAATGAACGAATGAGTGAGCGAGTAAATGCTAGGTCTGCAGCTTGGTCGCAGAGCCTTGGCCTCACGGAGGGCAGGGGTACACCCGTGAGAAGACCGGGGCAGGCCCGGGGCCAGAGGGCGGGGCCTGACTCTGGGAGCCCATTGAGACCTGGGAATTCGTGCGCCCAGAGCCTCCCAGGAGCCCTGGCCTGGCCCACTCGCCCTCTGGGTCCAGCCAGCCAGTGAGCAGCTCCTCTCCATGACTCCAGCTCAGAGTCCCTAGAGACAGACCTCAGGGGTCAGAGGGCACAGGGATCCCTGCTGATGACAGCTGCCACAACCCGGAGGGGCCAGTGGGGTCTGCGCGCAGCTCTCTCCACAATACCCCCTGCTCGGTGGCCCCCAAATTACACATTAGGAAACTGGGGTGCCCAGGAAGCTGGGGGACAGACTCAGGGTCCCAGAGGGAGTGGGGTCTGACTCGGCTAAGGCTCTTCCTGCCTTCACCCTCCACTCGGCTCTCTCGGCTCCCCTCACCCTATAATTCTGCTGTTCTGGAGGGGTGGGGGCGGAGGTCTGTCCCATGAATGGAGAGCCACTCAAGGCCAGGACCCTGCCCCAGGCCAGGGGGGTCTGTGGACTTGCCTGGGCTGCAGGGGGCATGGGGCTGGCCCCCTTCCTTCACAGGAGCTCCCTCCAGAAGGCAGGAGGCAAGGACAGGGGTGGGGTGGGATGCAGGGGGAGGGTGGGCGGGGGTCGGGGAGTGGAGCTGGACAGCAGCAGGCCCTGTGCTTCAGGCACCAGACCCGAGACAGACATGGGTCCTGCTCCCTTCCAGAGCCCCGTGTCAGGGCACCAGCACCCGGGGCAAGGGCAGGAGGCACTGTCCTGGGAGGGAGGACTCATGACTGATTCCATCCACCTCCCGGGTCCTCAGCAGGGGAGGTCAATTTTTGCCTTCCCCAGAGGCGGTCCTGGTCTCCACCAGCCACCCCCTCCCACCCCCATTATGGTTTAGAAGTAGCAAAGGGGTGTAGGGGAGGGAGTGTCCCCCTGAGCATTTCTTGGTCGCCCCAGTTCCCCTCCCCAGCTCCCCCCGCGGCGGCAGTGGCGGCAGTCCCGCCCAGAGCAGTGCGTGGTCTGGAAGTTTGGCTCAGGCCATGCCCCCTCCCCTTGGTTCCCCAGCCCCAGCCCCTCGGACACCACTCAGCGGGGAAGAGCACGCAGGGGCACGCCCTAAGGGTCCCGCCCCGACACGCCCGCAGGGACACTCCAGCTCTGGCCGCACCGGATCTCCCCAGCACCCGCAGCGAGGGGAGGAGGAGGGAGGGGGGGCGTAGTCCCCCTTGGGAACTCAGCAGGGACTCGGGCCCCTGTCGCCGGTCTCCGCTCCCTGGCAGCCCCAGGACCCTCCCTCTGCGGGGCCTGGGGTGCCGGTGGTACCACCAGAAGAGCTGGACCCTGGCGTGTTAAGCCTCTTTGCACCCTGGCCCCGAGGAACCCAAGAGAACGGTCGGGCGAGCAAAACCCAGGCAAGGGCAGAGAGGAGACTCCGGCCACCGAGCTGGGCCGTCACACCACCTGCACGGAGCCCCGGGGAGGGCAGTTCCGGGACGCGGCTGGGGACGCACAAGGCAGGACCGGCCAGAGTTGCTCGAGGGCAACCCTGGGCTCCTGGGCACCAGCTCTGAGCCTCCTGGCGCAAACGCGCCCCAAGGGGTGGGCTGCGTGCGCAAGCCCCGCCTGAGGGCTCCATCCATCAGTTCTCCAACCTGCCCCACAGAAACCTGTGGGAGGGGCCCAGGATTTGGCCTCACTTCACAAATGGGGAAACTGAGGCGGGAAGAAGAAACCCATCGCAGCTTTTCCAAGGTTACAGCTCTGGTGTGTCGAGCCCGCAGGAGCAAAGGCGACATTTGGTCTCCAAACTAAGAGGGTCCTTGTTGTGGGGGCAGGGACCACGGCGGAGAGGACGGAAAGGAGGGGGCTTTGCAAGCCGACAGGTGAAGGGGCGCAAGCTGGCCTGGGGAGTCTGCTCAGTTATTCGGGCGCTGCGTCACTGTCCTTGCCTCTGGGGCTTTGGGGGAAGCGGAGGGCGGGCGCCCACCCAGAGGTTCCCGGGGTTCCGCCTCCGGGAAAGCGACTCGGCTCGCGGTTTTCGTTGCTCCCCGGGCCCTGCCGGAGCTCGGCCGGAACCGGGAGCAAGAGGAGGCGGCGGCGTCCACGCGGGCAGAGTTCTGCGGGACCACCGCGCCACCTCCGCCGCGCGGAGCTCTGGGCGCTGCTGGGCACGGGCGCTCGGTGCAACGAAGCTGCTCCCGGCGTGCAGGCGGGCGGCCCCGGGGGTGAGCGCGGCGCCAAGTCCCCGCTCCAAGCGGCGCGGGGTGAGCGCAGGGCTCGGGATCGGCGCGAACCCGCAACCACATTCGTTGGCGGATTTTGAAAGGTCTGGGATGGAGAGAAACGGCGAGGGAAGCCGATTCCGTTTGTGGCTCGCGCGGCGGTAGCCGGAGTCCGCGCGCAGCTGCGGGAGCCTGGCCGCTTACCCGCCGCTCGGCCGGGCCCCCTGTGCGCGCCGCGGAGGAAGCCGCATCTGGGGGCTTCCTGCGCTCCCTGGAGAGAGTCCGTTTGGGCCAGGGGTCCTGGGACCGAACTCCGCCCCAGGGAGCTCAGCTGGGGAGTTTAGGCCCACAGCTGCAATCTCTTGCATGAAAAACAAAACAAAACAAGACAAATTTCTGATTACGCCCCGCAAATGCGCAGACGCCTGTGCCCGTGCCCCTGAGGGATAGTTGTCCCAGCCAGGGCAGAGAAATCTCCAGGGACCCTCCCAAGAGGCTGCCGGACCGCAAGGGACCCAGTCCTCCTGCCTCGGGAGGAAGTAGGCTTCCAAATACCTGGGGTTTGTTGGAAATCGAGTACATGGCTCACATTCCTGGGAAGCGCTGGCCGACAGCGCCCCAACACAGTCAGGACCCAGTCCAGAGAAGGGGCCGCCTGTGCGCTGGGAGACCTGCGCTGAGAGCCGCGTAGGGAACAGCCTTGCCACTCCACGGGCGAACTTGCTGGGCCAGAGATCAGGACCTGTGTCCTCTGTCCCCTAACATTAGCCGGCTCACAGCTGGTGTCCCTGGCCTTGGGGTGGGATGAAGGGCAAAAGGGGGCCTGCAACATTAACCCCAGAGTTTTGGGAGGCTCCTGTGGCCCCGGCCGGAGCTGAGGCACCAGGAGGAGGACAAACACCGCGGAGGCTGTGCCCCACACCCCCAGCATCCTAGACCAAAGGCTCCAGCTAGCTCTGGGCCCTGCACTGGACGGGCTTCTGCGTTGGGTCTCCGCTGAGTCCCCCGCTGAGTGCCACCTCCGTTTTCTCTAGAGTGGGAATCAAACCAGATGGTCCTCCAGCATCCCAGTGGTCTCCAAGCCTTCTGCTGCTCAAGTCTGGGAGACGTCTCCACCCCATGTGGGGCAGGAGGATGTGCCCAGAGAGGGGGACCCTCATCTCAGCCCGATTCAGTGTTCCCGTGATGGGGGTGGGGCAAGGACTGGTGGTCTGGACCCTTCGGGGCAGTTCCGTATGTAAACTGAGGGAGACGTGCTTTTATTCTGTTAAGCGACTCAGAGCTTTTCTGAGCAGGAACTGGAGGTCAAAACCTGACCGGGAATCCAATTGAGCCCCGAGGCTGAGTGCCTGAAAGCCCAGGGCCAAGTTTCAGGAGCGCAGAGAGAAACAGGGAGCGGGGAAGCAGTGAGAATCGGGGCCCATCCACCTGCCCGGTCCTGCCTCCCAGCCCCAGTGGGGCTCCCTGGGGCCCCGAGGGCCTGGGCGGGTGGCTGGGTGCCGGCTAGGAGGCCAGGGCCCTGCACTCCAGATGCACACACATCACAACGCAGAGCTCTCCGGCAGTCGGGCCTTAAGAGCTAGCACGAAGCACGGGTCCTAGCCAAGCAAAGGGACCCTCTAGTCGAGGACAGAGTGAACCCTGGGAGCACGCGAGAGGCACTCCTGGGCTTCTCGGGGCATCCCGGAGTTGGAGACCCCCCTGCTCGCTGCTTACGACAGCACTGAGGACTGGCTTGCTCACCCTCTCAAATCGGGCCCTTTCCTGAAAGAGTGCATCTGATCCTGGGTTTCCAGCTACACCTCCCTGCTTGTTGGAAAGGCCCTGGTGGGCAGAGCTCCTGGCTAAAGCCGGACTTCAGGCTGTGGCAAAGACTGGCGGGAAAAGTCCTCTATCAAGGACCCTGGACCCAAGCAACAAAGCCGGGTCCTGAAGGGTGTGTTCCTGTAGCCCACATGTCACCAGCCTCTGACCATTGGGCCCCTTGGCCCATGGCCGAAGCCCGCGTTATAGTGCGTGTCCCCTGTGCCTGGCATCGGTCACGAGAGTCCCTGACGCTTGGCTTGGCTTGCCTTGAAAACTGCCCTCCGACTGTTTAGTGTCCACAAAATGAAAACTGCCCCTCTTCTAGTGGCCCCCGCCGGCCCATACCTGTTCCCCCACGTCCCCAAATGTCTGCAGGGCAGGGCTAGGATCTGGACTGGCCTCTGAGCCCCCCTTCTTCACCCTTTCTCTCTGCAGGACTCTACAAAGCCTGACCTGTTCTCGGTTCTAAATCTGGCCACGCGGGGGCAGGGCCCGGCCAGGCCAGGGCCATGGCCTTGAGGATGGTCGGCCCAGGCAGAACCCTTGGGGGATGGGAGCCAGCGCTCTGCACCAGGGGGTGCCAGCAGCTAGGCTCTCTCCTGGCCATTCCTGACCCTTACTTCCTTCTCCCCAGGCAGGCCCTGAGCTGCGGCCCCCACCCCCACCCCCAGCCCAGGGCCCTGGAGGAGGGCAGGGAGGAGGCCGCTCATGTCCTCCTTCCCCAGACCCTGGAAGGGGTAACAGCCCCAGAGTCTAGAGAGCATCATGGCCCAGAAGATTTTAATCACCTTCTGAGCTGAGCTAGATGGCCAGAGTGAGCTGGGGTGCCCCAAGAAGAAGGCTGGGCCTTCCTAACCTTGGAGCCTGCTGGCCACCTCCAGGGCAGGGGAAAAGGAGGCCTGAGCTGCACTGGGGGTGGAGGATGGAGGTGGGGGGAAGAACTGCAGGTGAGAGTGCTTCACAGGCCTCGGCACCAACTTTGCAAGGAGGCTCCAGGCGTGGGGAAAGGGGGTCCTGGGATGCTGAGGTCTGAGGGCGACCTTGTGTCCTCTTTGGCCAGTGGCACCAGACAGGTCAGGTCCATGGGCTGGAGCCGCCTCGGCTGGGTTATAGAATAGCTCCCGGCTCTGGGCTCCAGGTGCCCTCCTTCCCCTCCGGGTGACCCCCTACCCTGGGACTGAAGTGGGCTAGGAGCCTGCTAGGGGCTGCGGCAAGGCCCCAGTCCCCCATGGGGACCACCCATCATGATCCCAGAGCCTGGCAGCCAGGCCAGGGACCCCCCCCCCCGGCCCCGGCAGTTCTCCACCCAGCCCGTGGGGACAGAGAGAGTGTGGGGTGGGGGCGACAGGCCCTGGGACGGACTGCAGGCAAGGGGACCCGGCCGCCGGTGAGCTCCCCGCGGCGCAGAGAGGGGCAACACTCACCTGTGGCCGGAAACAGCAGAGGCTGCCTTCAGCGAGAAACAGAGCAGGGAAGAGAGTGCCTTCTCCGCCTGGGGCAGCAAGCGGGGCTCGAGACGGGGCACCCCGAAGCCCGGGGAGCTCAGCGGGCGTTGGAATTCAGACAGGGAGGCAGCTGTGGGCCGCGGGGGCGCAGAGGCCCAGCTCATCCCCGCCTCTGCCCCCGCCAAGCCCTGCTCCGTTGAGCTCGCCCGCCCGGGGTGGCACGGGCCACCGGAGGGCCTCTGCTAGGACCCCGGGGTCTCGGTGTTAGCTGTTCCACGGCGGCGAGTTCACTTCTCTTCCGTGAGGCTCGGAACGCAGGTCTCGGCGGAGGCGCCCCGGCCTCGCTGCACAACAAATGGGGAGCGGCTGGGCGAGAGCCCACCCGCCGCAGCGGAGACCCGCATCGGAGGCTCGGCCTCTGCCCTGCTCGGGCGGACTCTGGGACCGCTCCCGGTCCTGCAGCCTGGCAGAGCTCCCGCCCGAGGAAGGGCCCGGGTCAGCGCCTCCTTCCCCCCCACCCCACCCCCCCACCCCCATTTCATTCTCGAATCCCAGATACCCTCGAATGAGGAGTTCTCACTGTCCCCACCAGGCCCCTTGCCCGGACATCCCGCCCGACCCTCCGCGTCGGAGGGCCGCCCGGCCGGCCGCTCTCTGCCACCTGCTCCGCCGGCCTTTCCCGCCCGCGACGCACCTGGGCCGCGAGAGGCCCCTTCCCCGAAGGTGGCCCGGCCCGGGGTGGGGGGCGCGGGTCGCGCCGCCGGGTACTCACCTGGGGCCGGCGGGGGCGGGAGTGCGCGGGCGCGCCCCTAGGGCGGCGAGGTCCGGGGCGCCCCGGGGTTCGGACGGCTGCCCCCGCGCTGCGTCCCCGGTGACCGGCGCGCTGCTCTCGGCGGTTCCGCGCGGACCGAGGGCGGCGGGTCCGAGTTTCAGCCGCCCGCCCGCCCGCCGGGGCTGCGGCGGAGCGCGGAGCGGGCGGCGCCGCCGCTGTTGTTTTCGAGCCGCGAAGCCCGGAGCGGCGGCGCTGGGGTGGGGGGCGGAGGGGAGGGGCGGGAGCCGGGCAGGCCCGAGGGGGGCGCGGGGCCCGGAGGGGGCTTCGGAGGAGCCGGGTTCGGCGCGCGGGGCCCGGACACCCCCTCGGGCGACGGCGGGCCGGGCCGGGGGGCCGCGGGGACAGGAGCGGGCTGGGGCGGCGGCGAACGCGAGGCTCTTTAATCGGTAATAAAATGCAACAAAACGAAGCAACCCAGCCAGACCCGCGTCCGAACTCTCGGCGCGCGCGGCCCCCGTTCTAGGAAGTGGCGGCGCGGACGCGGCCCGGGCCGGGGCGGGAGCAGCCGCGCGACGCGGCGCAGGGGAAGGGTGGGGGGGGGGGGAGTAGTCACCTCGCCTCCGGGGCCACCTGGGTCCTTTTAAAGTGTCCGGGGTGCGGGCCCCGGGCGGGAGCGCCGTGCACAGAATGTTTTCTTAAAGGGCCAGTTCCGAGCTGCGCCGAAAAGGGAGGGGGGGGGGAGAGGGGGCGGGGGGGGGAGAGATAAGTGAGTTGAAGACCGGGAAGGCCGAGGAGAGCCCCCCAATCCCGCGCCGAGGCGGCGGCGGCGACGGCGGCGCGACGATGAGGATGATGAATACATTGCAAAGTTTTTTTGGCCCCGGCGAGGGGTGTCAGATTGAGTGCTCTGTGCGCATGTGCGAAGGTGTCCAAACTGACAATGCTGCGGAGATGAAGATAGTGTGTAGCCGCTTCTGGACTCGAGGAGGAGGAGAGAGATTCCGCGAGCCGGCACCATGCGATCCAAGGCGAGGGCGAGGAAGCTGGCCAAAAGTAAGTCTCCCGCGCTCGGCCGCGCCGCGCCGCCGGGTCCGGGCCGCGGGGCCGGGGCGCCCGGGCCAGGGGTGCGCGTCGGGGCGCGGCCGGCGCGCCCTGGGCTCCCGGCCCTCCGATCGGCCGCGCGGCCCCGGGGGCTGCTCCGCCTCCCGCGCTCCGGGGCGGCCGGGCTCGGCGCAGAGGCTCGGGGCGCCCGGGCCGCGCGCTCCCCGAAGGCGCCGGCCCCCTCCTCGCGAACCCCCTCCCCCCCCCACCCCCAGTGTCAGGCGCTCGGGCCCGGGAACCCGAGGCGCGCGGTGGGGGCCGGGGAGGGGGGCGGAGGGGGAGGGCTGGGGGTGGAGGGGAGCGAAAAGCGAAAGTTAGCGAAAAGTTGACGAAAGGGTAGAGCAACTTTTTCCTCCTCGCTCGCTCTCTCCCTCTCTCTCTCGGAGTGGCTCTCAGTCCTGGTCAAATCATATTCCGGGCTTTTGAAATAGTGGGCGCTAGAGCACCGCCTTTGGCGTCCGCCAGCTGGGCGCAGAGGAGGGAGACCCCGAGCCGGGGAGGGGGCGGAGGAGGGGGCGCGGGGCCGGCGTCCACCCCGCTTCGCGGGCGCAGGGGCAGGGGTGGCGGCGGCGGGACAGCCTCGGCCACTTGGGGAGCAAAATGGAGACTCTTTCCTGGGCTTGGAGCTGCGGTCGGGAAGTTTATTCCCGACTGGTGCCCCCGCGCGGGGGGCGGGCGCTCCTCCGTGGCCCGGGCAGCCCCGGCGCGGGTGCCTCCGGCAGGAGGGTCCCCACCCGGCCGCCTTCCGATCCGCTGCTGCCGCCGCCCTCGGCCCCGCTCGGCCCCGCTCGGCCACCCGCCCCCCACCCCCTCCCCTCTCTCCAGCCCCCCTGCCCCTGGTCGCCCGGCACAGCCTCGAGGCCCGGCGGGGACACGGCTGCCCCCGGCGACGCTGCCCGGTCCCCGGTCTTACTTTCTCTTTCGCTCCGTCTCGGGCCGAGCCCCAGGCTCCGCGCGCCCAGCCCGCCGCCGGCCGGGTCCTCGCCGCCGGCCCGGTGCGCCCGGCCGCCCGCCCCGCCGCGCCCCCCGCGCTCCGGCCGCCGGCACCTTCGGCCCAGAGGCCCGCGGGCCCGGGATCGCGGCCCCGGGCGGAGGGCAGGTGGGAGCGGCGGCGCGGCGGGGCGGGCGAGCGCGGCTCCCGAAGCCCGGCCGAGGCCCGGCTGCAGCGAAGCGGCGAGCGCCGCGCGGAGAGGACCCGGCGCCGCCTGCTCCCGCCGCCCCCTCCGCCGCCGGCCGCCCGCCCACCCGCGGCAGGGGCGCCCGGCCCGCTCCCCCTCGGGATCCCCGCCCGACCACCAGGTCGTCCAGCGCGCTGCTCTCCGGCCTGACCCGGGCCGACCCGGCCCAGGCCGAGCCTCACCGCGCGGCGGCTGAGCCCCTGAGCACGAGCCTTGGTGGGCCAGAAACTGCCCACACTTTTCGAGAGAAGTTCTGCTCCGTCGACTGGGGCGGCCCGGCTCCCCAGGACTGCGCCCCCGCGGCCCGGCCGGAGGCCAGGCACCCGCCGCCCGCCAGGGGGAAAAGCAGCTCCCTGCTTCTGCCGGGCGCCCCTGGAGTCCCCCCGGGGCTGTGCGGGGCTCCTCCTCGAGGCTCCCCTTTCCAGCCCGTCTCCCCTGCCCGGCGCTCAGAGCCTGGGCCTCCTCCACCTCCTGTGATCTCTGGCCCCTCTTGGTGCGAACAAGGCCCCAGTGTTTCCTGGCTGGTGCTCCAGGGATGTGCCTGCACTACCTGTGGGCCCGTGGGCCGTGGGGTGTGGGTGTTCCCGTGCTGGTTGGGGTCTGTGCGGGAGCGCAGCGGGCTTTCTCAGAGTCTCACCCCTGGGCTGCGAGCTGCCCCCTCGGGCTCTCGAAGGGGCCGAAGCTTTGAGCGAGAAAGTGGAAAGCGCGGCGCTCTCCCTGGGCCTTCGCCCCAAGCGAGAGGCCGGCTCAGTGCCCCCAGAACAGCCCCGGGAACAGCCAGCGTCCCACGCCCCTGCGGGCCACCCATCTGGCCTCCAGCCCTTCTGTCAGGTGGGGAAGCCTGCGCTGCCCGCTCCCCTCAGGACCCAGAACGGGTTCCTGGCAGCGTCCCGCGGCGTCCCTAGCCTTGAGGCCAGGGAACCAGACCCCAGGGTAGGGCAGAGCCCAGGTTCCCCCTTCCTGGGAGTCCTTCGTGAGGAAGAGCCCAGCACAGCGCGTGGCTCAGGCCCAGACCCAGCTGGAGCCCACACTGGGGCAGGAACTGGAAACCCCTCTCGGCCCTCCTCAGGAAGGCGGCCGAGGCAGGCACAGGGCCACGGCTGCCTGCCTGACACAGGGCCCTGGATCCGCTGAGGAATTTCATTTCACTGGACAATATTTTAAGCAGATGTGGACGTCCCTGGGGACCTGACTCCATTACCTGAATGTGAGGCAGCAGGGCAGCCCCAGGGCGGCCGACAGAATCCGCGCCGCCCCCCCCCCACACACACCTTCAGCCACCTCCCGGCCAGGGTCGGGGGGCTGGGGGAGGAACGAGGGGTCACGGTCATAAGGCCAGCGTGCAGGGCTGGGCTGTGCCTGAGGCCACGTGGAAGGACAGCCTGGTCAGCGAGCGTCAGTCCCTGAGTCGGAGCGCGGGGGCTGCCTTAGAGGGTGCGTCGGGGGCCGTGATTTCGTTTGTGTTTCCCGGGACCCCGCTCCAGGGGGCTCCCCTGCTGGGGCTGCTGGTAGCACCTTTACTGAGTTATGGTAGCACCTTTGGGGCCCACGCCGGGGGCTCCGAATGGAGCTTTCCAAGGGCAGAGGCCACTGACGCGCTCACCGTCTCCTCGATGTGAGCCCAGACAGCTGCGGGCAGAGTGGGGACCGGGGGTGGGGGGGGGCGGTCCACCAGAGTGCCCTCTCGCTGGCCAGGGCACCGCTGGCCTGCGGGGAATCGCAGGCGTCCCTGCCCTACGTTTAAAAATGAAATGCCTAACAAAAGCTTTGTGTTTCTGCCCCTGTTGGGAGCCAGGTGAACAGGTGGGGGTCGACCCAGCCAAGGTGCCCCCCTCCTGACCTCCTGCTAGCACAGCTGGGGGACCCCGTGCAGGGGAAGAAGCGTCCCCAGAGACTGTCCGGCCGCCGCGGCCCCCATTAGAGCGGCGCCTGAGACCTGATCCCCACGGGCGCGATAGACTCCTAGACCCCACGTATTCCGGGCCCGCGGTTAGTGTCCCCCGGGCGCCCGCCGCCTAGCCCCTGGGGCCGACCTGGGGGGCCCGCTGCCTCTGCCCGACGCCCAACTTGGCGCGTCTCGTCTGTGAGTTCCAGCGCCGTGCGCGTGAGGAAGGTGTGTGTGCGACACAGGGTGAGGGGAGCGCGGCTGGAGGCTGAGCCCCTTGTCCCCGGCCACAGCGGCCAGGCTCCCGCCCCGCTGGGCCCTGCCCTCCCCCCGCCTGCCCGCCGGGGGAGGTCTGCCCCTTCCACCAGTGCTCTCTCCCCGGAGCCAGGACAGCGGCCTCCTGTCTGGACGCCTGCAAGGACAGCAGTGCTGGGAAATGTCCGGCCGGAGTGCAGCTTGTCGCCCCGCTTCGGGCGAAAACGCGGAGGCTGCCGTGGAGGGGCGGGGTGCAGGGCTGGCGGCCAAGGCCAGGTGCCCCGCGGCAGTGCGCGCACCGGGTGCCTTCGGGCTCCGGCTTCCACACTGGCCCTGCGGGTGTGCCAGGGCGCCCAGGCCTGTGGGGGGAGGGGGTGGGCGGAGGCCAAGTGCTGGGCGTTGAGTGACCCCCGAGCGGGCTCCCAGGGGAAGGGCACTGCATGTGCCCTGAGGTCCCCACCAGGCCGCCCTGCAACCTCCTGGTCGGCTGCAGGTCCGGAGCAGGTGCGGGCTGGGCCTCCAACCCTCAGGCCCCATGGCCCCGAGCGCCCTGAGCTCCCCTTCTGGGCACAGCTCGGAGCTGGGGAGCTGGTCCCGAGGCCCGGTGCTGGCGGTGGGGCCAGCCAGAGGCTCCCCCCACCGGGCCCCCAGGGGGAGGCCACCAGCTCGCAGGGCGGCTGTGGGCTCTATTAGCCCCCTGTTTTATTCAATTAGGAGGCAATTAGGGATCCTTGGGGGGCTGGGGCTGGTAATTAAGGTGATGTATAATTAGAGTTTCAACAAAAATTATCCAGGATTAAAAATCTTTTGAATAATTTCGTTTAAAAATTTCAAATGGCGTTAGAGACAATTTATCAGGTTTTGAATCAAACCCGTGTAACAAGTCTTGGACGCCACAGCTCGAGCAGCGGGCGCGGGAGGACAAGGGACAGCCTGGGCGCTGTCCCCCTGCGGGAAGGAAACTTGGCGAAGGGACAGGAGACCCGGGCCTTGCCGCGCGGTACGGCGGCGGTCACAGGCGCGAGGGCTGCAGACTAGCGCGGGCTGGCCCGGCCGCGGGGCCTTGGGGACCCCAGGCCGAGCGGATGGTTGCCGAAGTCCCCTGTCCTCCGCGCTCACAAAGTCCCGGCAAACTACCGAGCGGGGCGAACGGCGCTGCCGTCTACACAGCGCAGCCGGCTTCCTGGCGGCAGCAGCGGCCGGGGCGCGCCTCGACCCAGCCCAGCTCGCGGGAGCAGCGCCCTCCTCCTCCAGGGCCGAGGTCGGGCCCGAGGGTCCCCACCTCTCAGTTTCCTGGATGGAGGAGGGCGGGCTCTGCGCTTGAACTCCCTGAGTCTTGACCCTGACCCCGACGCTGTGGGGGGCAGACCCGCGTCCCCGTCGAGGTGGCTTTGCGGATCTGGGCACGCAGAGTCTCAGAGAGCACTTCAAGCGGGTGTCTGTCGGGCCGTGTGGGGAGGGGGGAGATGCTGAGAGGCGTAAGCGCAGGGTGGAGGTCTGGCTTTGCGGATCCGTCAACCCTGCCTTCCCGGGATGCTTCCTCCAGCTCCGCCCAGGGTGGCCCATTGGTCCCCACCCCCCCTCCTCGGGCATTCGCCCCAGCACCTGCCCCGGGAGGCCCAGAAGGACCTGCGGCCTGAGCCGATGCCCCGGTCCCTGCCGCAGCCGCAGCCTCCAGACACAGGGGAGGGTCCAGGATCCCTGAAAGGCGCTCTTGGTCCGCTTACTGGGCGTGACCCCACTTCCTCTCACTGACCCGGGGAGGAGGGATTTCGGCCTCGTGGGCACCACTTTTCGTGGTAAAAACTCCCAAACACAGAGAGGTCAACTAGCCCATTCAAAGGCACACAGCAAGTTAGGGATGAAATTGAATGCCACTTAGGCAAAGCTCCCCAAGCTTTCTTGTTTCACACCCCCTCCCCGCCCCCTTCCTTAGGGTCCTGCAGGCTGCACTTGATTCCACAGGATTTTTTTTTTTTTTTTTTTAACTGTCTCAAGGTTTAAGCCTTCTCCCAAGGCCGGTGCTCAGCCTATAACAGGTCTGGTCTCTAACGGCAAATACGACATCGGTGTCCTTCCCGCTTGTGAATGCAGCTGGCTGACTGTGTCGTCAGCCTCCTCCAGGCCTGGTTCTCTTTGCCCGGGTCTGGACTCTTCCCTAGGCTGCGCAGGACGCTCGCCCTGGGCTTTTCCGGCCCCCGGGGCCCGGAGTCCTCTCCCCAGGGCAGGTGCAGAATAGAAGTGCCGACACCCTCTAGGTGCTGCCTTCCGCCGAGGCAGAGGCCGGAGGTGTGGGGGCTGCCTGCTCACCCTCCCGCTGCCACCCCAAATCTGGAGGGACATAATCACTGCCCCTCCCCCAAGGCAATCAGGGAGAGGTGGAGCCCGCTGCTGTGTGGACCTCAGCCACTGGGCGGGAGGAACTGGGAGCTGTAGCTGGAGGTCCAGCCCGGAATCGGCCGCTGCTGCTTAAGCCTGGGCGCCTCACGGGCTACCCCCTGGGCCATGGTACCCATTCCGGGCCGGCCGGTGCTCCGAAGCTTTTGTGGGCCCCCCGCGCGACGAGGGAGGCCTCTTCCTGCCCTACCACTCTCTGTGTTGGGTTTTCTGCCATCACATCCTCGGCTGGCCCGCCTGGCCGGCCTCTCCCAAGACTCCGGAACAGTGCCCTGGAGCTCCGAGAGAGCGGTGCCTCGGCTCCGAGATACATATTTGTTTAATAGTTAACATTCTGTGCAAAAGAGGAGGGAAGTCAGATTCTGGTGAAGGGTTTGCTTATTTTATATCCACCATAACTATTTCTGTCCATGAAAATTGGCTTAATTATATCAATGGAATGTTTCTTTTTCAATTCTGTATGCAATTAAGTCCATCTTGCTGGCTGCAATTTATTTTAATAAAAAAATAAACCAGTGGTGTGTACAGTTCCTCGTCCCCTGGGGACAAATGCGATTGGAGTGTTTAATTTCATTAACTACAATGCGGCCTACTGGAAAAATGTATAAAATCAGCTTTATACAGCTTAAACACTGGCATTTGAAACAAATCATTATTGCATTAGCTGTCACACTGGTAATTCTAGAATCTAAGGAAAAAAATATATTATGGCTGTTTTTATAACCCTTTGCAAAGGCACTGTTAAAATAATTTATAATCATTTTAGAACATGGCTGGGTCCTGGTGAATATTTTCTCTCCTCCGTAGAAGGCCCTGCATCATCCCTGTCCGTTTTGCTTACCGACGCCCGGGCCCTTTCCAACCCCAAACACTCATCTTTCAGGGTGGAGACGGTGGGGCCCGTCCTTAAACAAGCCTGGTGATGTGGGGTCTCGCCTCTCCTTCCGTGCTGGTCCGACCCTGGTGTTGACGTGGACCGTCACGCGTAGCGAGACCCCTCTGAAATCCGTCCGGGGCCAGAGGGGACCCCGAGGCTGGCGCCGCAGACCTTCCCGCCCCCCCCCCGACCCCCGGTGGGCGGACGAACCCAGAAACACACCTGGCTTCAGGGTTTTACAGGCGTGGGAGCGAACCCTTCCCCCCAGGGACGGCGGTGTTCCCGCTCAAGCCTGGGGAAGCCAGGAGCAGCTTCCGTTGTGCTCCCCTGTGAACCCCCGCGCGGGAAAGAGAGAGGATCGGTGACCCTCACACACGTGCTTTCTGAGCCCGAGGTGAGGCTTTTCCGCACAATTCACCAGACCCCTGCTGCTTCTCGGGACGGGGGTGCGCCCCCGGAGCATGGGCTGTGTGTGGGGTCGGCAGTGTCCGCGGGCGTCCGTGCCCAGCCCGAGCTGAGCCCGCAGGTGGCATGGCAGGTGACGGGGGGGGGGACGGACCTGGGCGCAGGGTGGTGGGGAACAGGGTTCCTCGGTGGCTCCTGGCTCTCAGGTGAGCTTCGAGGTGGGCTTTTCCCAGCGTGGAGGTGGGGAGGGAAGGAGGCGGGCTCAGCCTCGCCTTGGGCTCCTTCCAGAGGGCCTTCCTCCCCAGGCCCAGGCAGTGCCCCGGGGGCATGTGAGGGGTGCCCAGGCCTTCCAAGTGGATTCTCGGGGAATTCCTGGAGACGTCCTTGGGCTTTTCTGGCCACATGGAGGGCTAACCCCTGGCCCTACTCCTTGGCCTCCTGACTCACCTGGATGGGTTTACTTTGGACACATTTCTGTTTTCTAATGGATTCCGGTGTGGGTGATGGGAGGACACTGACAGGGACACAGGCACGGCGTCCTTAGGTCTGGAGCCCCCTCCTGCTCCTCAGGGATGTGGCCCCTGGGGCTGGGTGGGGCGCACCACAGCCAGGTGTCCCCAGATCCCAATTCTGGGGACCAGTCCTGCTGACGTGACCTCCGCCTACCCAGCGTGTGCCCTCAGGCCGTTCTCTTTCCATTCGAGGTGCTACCTGGTCGAGAAGTGAATGGCTTTGTCTACTTTCCTACTTGAAAAAGAATAACAAAGCCGAATGCTTCCTGCAAATATCAAGCTGCGGACCTGGACGCTGCACTTGAGGCCGCCGTGGGGCAGGCTGGGGGCTTCCTGTCCTGGCCCCAGAGACCTGGCTTCATACCGTGGGTGCCCCACTCCCGATCCCCACGCCCTGCCCTTGCTGCCAGCGTGGCTCCCGACCTTGCTGCGCCCTATCCTCCCCCTTTACTGTCCCCGCCTGAGCCGAGGCAGGGGTGCGGGGCCTGCCTGCTCACCCTCCAGCCCCCACAAATACCTGTGTGCGCCTGCGTCTTACTTGTCTCCCAGCCTCGAGCTGCTTGGAAGGTTCTGGAAGGGTCCAGCATGGGGTTTGGAGGGGGGAGGATCCTGGAGCCAGGCAGGGAGTGAGGCAGAATTCATAGTCCGTTCAGACCGGCAGTCAGAGCTTGGGTTTCGTCCCCCGCGTCTGCCTGGGGAGACGCTTTGTTGGTCCCCAGGCTCCCGAGCCTTCCCGAGGGTCACCCGGGGGGCCCACGGCGGGGGGAGCGGTGGGGGCGTGCAGGCCTGCACACGTGTGTGCCAGTCAGGCCGAGGGTGCAAAGCCCTAGCACCCAGAGGTCTGCTCTGCACCAGCAAAGGTCCGCTTTGGTTCTTGCGCACGGCTCGGCCATGAAATAAAACACACGGACGAGATCCTCAGCTTGTCTTTATTCTCAAACTGGGAAGCTCGGGTGCCGGGGTCTCATCTGGCCCCTCTGACCTGCAGCCTGCACCGAGGGCAGCCACCCCCTCCCGCTGCCTTCCCAAACCTTTCCTATCCTCACGCAGTCTCTGGGTTCCAACAGCTGCTGACATCTGCCAGCTCTCCTCTCGTTAGAGCCCCCCACCCTCCCCCGCCCCGCTCCTGCAGGAGCTCAGGGTCCTCTGTGCGTTTCGGGGGCTCGGTTCCATCTGTCTGTTCCTTCCTGCCCTGGAGCGGAACACGCTGTCCTTGGGCCTACTGCGTGCAGGGCTCTGAGTGCCACACGGTTCACCACGATCTGGGCAGCGTGACGAGTCTGGGGGCTCACGGGTCGCTGCCCCAGGGTCTGGGCTCTCGTGTCCAAGCTGTTGGGGCCGGGGGGAAGCCAGATCAGACCAACAGGCTGCCCCCAGCCTCAGCGCGTCCGGAGGCAAACCCTCTCGGGCGTCCCTGGCCTGGCGTCCACGCGGGAGCCGACTAGTGACTCTATTTCAGATTAAAAAGGCCAGAAGGAGGGGACACGAGGGAGAGATGCCCGGAGAGGAGCTTTGCTCGTCTGCCTTTGCTTCTGTGTGTCTCTGTTTTAAATTCAGTGGCTCTCTTGGAACGCGTGGGGCTTCTCTGGCACCCACGGCGGGCAGGGCACCTCCAACACTCGGGCACGGAGAGGAGGTGCCTGGGTGGACGCGTGATGAATGGGGACTTGCTACGGCTGAGAACCCTTCCCTGTGACACAGTTTGATCCCCGTATCTAAATTCAGAAGCTGGCGGTCGATATCACACCGAAATATGGATTTACAGAACAGACTGCCATTGCCCCTTCTGGCTGCGTCTCCGAGGGAAAGGGGCACGCATTTAAAGGCGCTCAGACATTTGTATCTGCTCAATGGGCTGTAACAGCCTCATCGGGGAGGCCCGGCCACATCGGTCCATAAAGCATTTAAACAAAGACTGGAAATTACGCTCATCGGAGGAGCCCAAACGGTGAACACAGGGGAGCCCTGCCCGCCGCGGGCAAGCGCAGGGCGCCGACCCTCGTGCGTGCCCCACGCCTCCCCCCTCCCGGCCGCAGGGCCCTCAGACGGCGCTCCTGGTCAGGTCAGGTCAGGTGCAGGTGCAGACTCAGGCCATTTCCCCAGACTTCACGTTGTTACCAGGCGGCCCGTTCTCTCCCTCGGTCCCGGGAGAGCCATACGCTTAGGTCTTTGCTGCGCTGCAAACCAGCATCTCTGGCCTGTGCTGACCTGGCCAGCGTTTCTAGCCGGCGGGTTCGCAAGTGGCTGTCGGTCACCCCTGCTGGCCCGGCCCCGAGATGCTGCTGTCGTCAGGGTTAAATCCCGAGCGGTCCCAGGCCCTGTTTCGGGGGCGTCCGTCCGTCAGCTCAGAGGAGGGCACCATGCTGCCGGAAGGCCCCCGGGGTCCCTTTCGGATGGGAGTTTATGGGCTGCTTTAGGCTGTAGCGACCAGCACGGGGTGCGGCGCGCGTGTCCACGGCTGGGCCCCCTTCCTGGAGACTGCCGCCCGTGTATGCCAAGATGCTTCCCTGGGGGGACCTGGCTGTCCTTGCAAAGCCCTCCCAGCTCTTATCCCTGGGAAAGTCAGTGCATTCTTGAACCGCCTGAAAACCGGGGGGCGTTTCTGTCGGCTGGAGCCGCGGCTGGCGGCGGGAGACGCGGCCCCCGGCACAGCCCCTTCATCTGGTCTGTGTGCGGAGATGGCCCCGGAGCGCGCAGACATTTCTACCGAGCAGGTGCTCCGTGCGTGTGCGCCTGTGTCCGAGCGTGGGTCTCATGTCTGAGCGAGACTCACCCTCAGGCTGTTCTTTCTGTTTTGTCAGTGATGTTGTCCTGTCCCTGCCCACTTGTGCTGTGCACGGAGGCTCCCCCCCCCCCCCCCCCCCCCCCGCGCTGCTCAGTTCTCCGCCGTGTCTGGAACCGTGGCTGCGGCGGCCGGGCCCAGCGCCGTCCGCAGCTGGCCGTTGTGGGAGAAGGGAAGGGAACAGAGAAGTTCAAAGGTGGAGCGCAGGCAATCTGGGGGCACTTCCCCGCACGTTTACAACCCCTCGGAAGAAACAAAGAGGAGCAGGAGGTGTTTGGATAATCCCGGGCCCTGGCGCTCACATTTGGAAAAATTAGGGCCTCTCGAAAAATCACAGAATTGTGCCACAGTGTCAGGTTCCGAGATAATGATGTGTCTGTGTGCGAAAATATTCAATTGCAATAACACTCCCGTGAGTGCCTCTCTGAATGGCGCATTCAGTTCCCGGCCCGGGCCGAGCGTGAAGCCAGTGACTGACAAAATACAAATGGTGTCATAAAACGTGGGGGGCTCCAGCCGGACTCTGCCTTCCGATCGGTCCTCCGCCTCGGCCCATCCAGCCATCCCTTTCTTTAATGAAACAGCCCAACGAGGTGGCTGATTATTTATTTATCACGTTAGCAGGAGGAAAGCTGTCAGAGACAGATCGATTTTTTCCCTGGAAGTGATTTGACGGTACTTTGGAAATAAGACCCGCTAAGCTAGGCCGCGTGCTGTCCTCAGAGCTCCGAAGTCCAGTCGGCGGCTCTGCGGACGGTCCGTGCTCTGAAACACGGGTCAGCAGCCCGAGCGGGCGGCGAGCCTCGGCGGGGCCAGCCCTCCTTCCGACGGGGTGGACGGATCAGGGATTTCTGTTCCGAGGAGCGTGGTCGACGTCTTCTTCCGGGCCAGCGAAATCTGGGCAGCAACGAGCCAGTCGGGGACAAGGGGGGACTCTTCGTGTCTCCACCGGGCCTGTGGAGACGCGGCATCTCTGACAACAGCCGGCGAGGTGGGGGGGCTCCCGTCTGGACGCGGGGAGCCCTCAGCCGTGTTCAAGGAGCCGGTGCGTGTGCGTGTGTATGTGTGTGTGTGCGCGCGTCCTGGGGAACGGGACGGTGCGGTTCGGTGCCGGCACACTCGCGGGGGGGAACAAAAGCACTACCCGGGGCCGTTGGAAAGAAGTCCTCAGAAGCCCCGGGGGTAGAGAGACGGCCCAGGAGGGGCTCTCGTTTCTCGGCTGGGAGTCCGAACCACAAAGCAAAGGGGCCCCCGGAGTCTTAACTTTCTCTCCATCGAAGGTGTTAATCTTACCTTCCAAAGGTTAGATAAAGCCGCTCAAAGCTGTTTGTTATTGAATCTCCTCTGCTAATTACAGTGGCGGCCTTGGTCCGAGGCCCGTCTGGGCCGCACCGCGTGGCCCCCACGGCTGGCAGCCTGGAGAGGGGTCATTCTTTGCTGCAACCCAAGAGCTCCCTCACGGGGGTTTTAGGTTGCCCCCTGATGCTGACATTGTGCCCGCGTTCGAAGGGGAGGGGCCGTGGCCACGAGGGTGAGAAGCCCATTGCCCCGGCCGGGTCCTAGGTGCCCCTCGGGAGCCGCTCCTCGACCCCCAGACTCCGCCTGGCACCGTGAGGGAGAGGGCTGGGCGGGGAGGGGCGCAGCCCGACCTCTCTGACAAAGAACCCCGACTCCTCATTCGCCAGGCCCTGGAATAATCCTCGGCCTCGCCTGCAGTGTCCGTGGCTGGCCGGGGGGGAGGGGGGGCAGGGGGCATGCGGGGAAGTGACCCACAGACAACTTGGCGAGGCCCGCAGTGGCGGGACACCGGGACCTCCTGGGGACCCGCACCTGCCTTGCTGGCCCCCACCACAGGGCGCATGGGAGGGGCACCGCCGGGGCCAGGAGGGCCACCCAGGGGCCACGATGCCTTCTCCCGTCGAAGCCCGGGACGCTCACCGAACCTGTGAAAGCAAAACCAAGCCGAGCACCCCCCTCCCCGCCCCCCTGCCCACCTGCCCGGCGCAGAGGCAGAGGCCTTCAGCAGGCAGGGCTGGGGCGATGGGGCCACGGCGCCCCAGGAGCGGTGGTGGATGCTCCCGTGAGCGACACCACCGGGCGCCTGGGACCTGAGGGCCGCCTGCTCCCGGTCTTGGCGTTCGCTTCCCAAATCCCAAATGGCATGAGTGGCTCCGTCATGTCAGCTGACCTTGGGCAAAGCAGAGGAACTTGATGGGCCGCCTGCTAGCAGAGTGCTGCTGCCTGGTGCCTGGGTCGGAGGGCTGGCCCCAGGGTCCCTGCGGCCCCGGCAGAGGGAAGGCGGTCAGGGTGGTCTCAGGGAGTGCTGCGGGGGTGATGTCCTGCCCCTCGCATGCCCCCTGTCTGTCCAGCAAGGGCCCCTCCAGGCCAGCCTGACCCTCCATCTGGGGTCTCCCTTGGCCGAGGCAGAGGGAGACAGGACACCTGCTGATAAGCCAGACCCCTGAGGGCGACTGGGCCCCAACGTGCTGGGCTCCAAGGACAGTCCCCTCAGGAGGCCCTGGCCAAGGGTGAGTTTAGTTTTAGAGAAGCTGAGCAGGGGGCCCCCGGGAAGCATCCTGCACCCTTACCGGGGCTGGACTGGGGGACACACCCTGGTCAAAATCACGGCACCCTTGCACCCGCAGGTCAGCTCCTGGGTCCTGACCCATCCCGTCTCTGCGGGGTCCGGACAGAGCACGGGCCGAGGGCGGTGCCGCGTGCCCTCTACCCCCGACGTGTCCAGCCCGCCTTGCAGGGCAGGGGAATTTCTCCAGGACCCAGTGAGGCAGACGTGGGGGTCCCGGGCCGCCTCTGTCCCTTCCGAGCCACGAGAAGGGCCGGACTGGCTGGGAGGATGACATTCCTGGTGTGCGTTCAGTGGGGGTGAGCCCCACGCCTCTCCCCTCCTCTCGGGGCAGGATGCTCACCTGAGCGGCTCAGACGGGACCCGGGGCAAGAGGCAGAAGGCTGGGATGGTGTATGGGGGGGCCGTGAACATGGCATTATCATTGCTATGATGTCTTTGTCGGCGGCTGTTTGGGGTTTCTGGAACTTTCTTGCACCTGCCTGAGGGCAGATGTGTGGGAATATGCGGGGCGAAGGAGCCTCCGGACATGGCCTACGGATTAGAAAGCTCATCTGAAATGATGTTGTGGTGAGTGGAGAGTGAAGGAAGCGGGCAGAGGGCTCTGGTCCTGGGTGGACGCACCTGGCCCGAGGAGCTGTGCCCACCGTCCGCGAGCCGCTGACTGTCCGGGCTGCCTCGGGCAGCTGTGCTCAGTGGGACCCCCGCAGGTGTCTTCACTGGATTTGGGGACCCCCGTCCCCCAAGTTCCCAGGAGGAGAGGAGTCAGGGACCGTGGGGAGCCACGCTGCCAGGGTCCGACAGGACACTGCCGGGGAAGGGGCGAGGGTCTGTCGTGAGCCCTGACTTTGGGGGTCTTTTGCTTAGCTTTCTGCCAGAGGACTTTGGGGCCCCGAGTGGCAGGTCCCAAACCTCAAAGGAGGGCAGCCGCTTCTCTCTCCCTGTCATCCAGCTGACGTTCTGCTTTGGAGCGTCTTTGCACATCCAGAGGGACGAACTTAGGACTTGCTCAGGGGACCACAGGATAACGGGGCTTTCCTGTAATCAGTTTGTGCGTGCACTGACACACACGTGAGTGCACACGTGTGTGCAGGACACAGACACACACATGCATGCAGAAATACGCACACGCACACACACTTGTGCAGGAACACACACACGCACACTTTTTGGGTGTGCATGTAGATATCCGAGCAGAGCACGTTTTGGGTGAGTGAAGGGACCCTCCTGCAGGGAGCTGCCGCTGGGTCAGGAGGAGAGGGAGGCTGGTACAGCCTAGAGTCCAAGCACTAGTCCGTGGGACCCTGCAGGACAAAGGGTGTTGGCATCTTCTGGGCCAGGGGACAGGCCCTTCCCTCCTCCCTCGTCAGGGACGGCGGCCCTCGAGGGCCCTGGGGGTGTCGGGGGCCTTTGCCTCTAGGGTGGGACAGGCGGTGGCCTCCAAAGCACCAGGGGACGGGCTGGATCTGGTATCATGCAGACACAGGAGCAGGGGCACAGGGTCCCCTCTGGCCCTTTCAAAGGGACATTCGATCTGAACCCTGGGGCCCAGTAAGGAGATTCCCGCGAACCAGTGCTGACGAAGTCAAAGCTCTCAGCATTGGAGAAAGCGTGGGGACTCTGGCATGAGGCCCTTTGTGGGATTATCTGCCCCCCTGGGAGGCGTGGAATGTCGGGGTGAGAGGCCACGGTGATATAGAGCTCCCGCAGGCCACCGATAAAGCGGGATGCTTTCTGTGGCCGCTCCGTCGCCGAAATTTGAGGTGCGGGCCCAGAGTGGAGGCCGCTGGCCCGGGACATTTGAGCCAGGGAGGCACCGTCCGCTCTGCCTTTGCTCTTGAGAATTTGAGTCCCGGCTGCGTCTGCCGTTGCCGATACTCGGGGCTCCTGCCCGCTTAGGAAACACGAAGTCTGGAGAGACCTGGGCGGCGTCTTGCTTCCCAGACCGGGCTGCTTGGGGGCGTCCCGTGGGCTTCCGCTGCCGTGGGGAGGCCAGGCGGGGAGGCTGGCAGTTCTTGGGTGCCCGTCTGCGAGCCGCAGGCGGGAAGTGCCAGGTGTATCCACGCACGCCGGGCGCGGCTGCTGGCCAGGCTTTGACGCGCTTGGGGTTTGCTTCCACGGGGCATCCGGGCCCCCTTTCCTGCCCCCCTCAGTCCCCAGTTCGTTCCTGTCCTTGTCCGTGGACAGGAGCGCGTCTCGCTGTTCTGGGGGCTGGTGCCCGGGACCCGCCACTGGCCCTGTCCAAGAGCAGGCAGAACGTGAGCACAAACCGAGCACGTGCGGGCAGCACCGTGGCCTGGAAGAGACGAGGACACGAACGGGCCGTGCACCGTCTTGGCGGGCCCTGTTCTTCTCGAACCGCGGTGACGGGGTTCTCTGCCTCATGGGGTCCGAATCGTCCTGCAGCCCAAGGACGAAGCTTCACCTGGCTGCCCAGCAGAGTCTGGGAGGACCATGGATGGGTCAGGTCCAACTCCCTGGACGTGGCTCTAAACTGCGGTGGGAGGGGGGAGGAGGGGGGAGGAGGGAAGAGCCGCCCCGGGGCAAGAGCTGGACGTTCCGCCCAGGGAAGTGCGTCCGTCCTGACCCTACGTCCAAGGGTGCCGTCTGTGCTCACAGGCTGGCTGCCGGGCCAGCAGTCCAGGCTCTGGGTTCAGGCAGACGCCCGAGGAACCCCGCCCCCCCGCCCCCAGCCTGTGCGACCGGCTCCCCCTGCCTTTCCCAGTTCAGTGTCCACTGAGACACGGGGGATCCTGGAGGGCTGTGGTCGAATCAAGAACGGGCTGGCTTGTGCGCCCACACCAACTGTCCTCCTGGAGCCGTGGAAGGGGCCCTGGCCGGTCGTCTGCGGGAGCCTGGGGTGGCCTGCCCGGTTCACAGAGCCGGCAGGAAGCCCTCGGTCGGGACGTCCCCCCTAGGTTTTCGGGGTCTCCAGGGGCGCCTGCCTGCCCCAAGCTTCTTGAGTCCCAGGAGCATGTCCGGTCCTGAGACTTGCAGTCCATACACGCGGGCTGACTGCCGGGTCAGCTGCTCTGGGGCCCTGCGGCTGTCCGCACCCGACCGCAAACCTGCTGGCCCCGAAGCCTCCTATGCGTTCAGGGCGCCCCGGAAGGCCGCGGTGGCCTGGCACGACTGTGCGGTCGCCTCCCGCCGGGTGCCTTTCTGCTTCTGCACCCCGGACCCCTTCCTTCCGGGGAGGAAGGTAGGCCGGGAAGTGGAGTTGTGCTCAGGGCGCACGGGTGCACGAGGAAGCCTCGGTGACCGGGCAGCGTCCGTCCCCGTGCAGGGTCTCCGGCCGGGGCGGGCGGCCTGGACTCCGGCGTCGTGGGTTCTGACGCCCTGGCTCGGCGGCCTCCGGCCTGGGGTTGGTCACCCTGCACTTCCTGTCCCGTGTGAGGGCTCCGGCTCTCCCCCTCAGGCCGAGGCCCGCTCCGGCCAGACGAGTCCGCGGGCCCCGGGCCCCGCACCCCCTCGGCACAGAAACGTCTGGAGCCAGAGCCTGGCCTGCGTTTCCTCCCGCCGGGCCCCTGCCCGACCTGCTTGCCCCGGGGCGGGCTCCCGTCTGGACCCCGGTCCTGTTTGGGAGCAGAAGGCACCCCGGACGGCGGTACCAACCAGGGCCGGCAGAGCAGACCCTCCCCTGGGGGGGCCGCCCCCACCTGAGACCCCGAGGGTGGGGCTTTTACCAAGTGCCTCCCCTCTGGAGACTTCCTTTCCGAGCTAAGGAAAGATTCCTGGCTTCATCTGGCGGTGCTTGCCCTATTTATTTATTTATTTGTTTTTCTGGAGTATGCTGTTAATTAGGCAAAAGATGTGCAGAAGTGAGGCCGCGCCTGGAGTTTTCTGCGAAAACTGAGAACCCCTCCTCGGAATTTCCAGTAGTGACGCAATTAAGTGATAGAATTTGGCAATTTGAAACACAGTGCCATCCACCTCCCATGAAAGTTTAAAAACAAAACAAAACAAAAAAAAGGAAAGGGAAAAACCGAAATCTGAGTGACAGTGGCTGTCAGCCCAGGGCCACGTGCTCGCAGGGGGACGCGGAGCCCACGCTGGGGGTTCTGCGCGCCCGGCCCGGCCTTTGGAGGTGAAGGGTGAGGTGAGGCTCACTTCTGAAAGGGGGCCTGGCGGGTGTCTGCAGGGTGGAGGGGAGCGGGTCCCTGCCCAGGCATCCCATCTGGAGGCCCCGCGGTGGCCCCGTTCCCCAGGGTTACGCCGCGGGGCCCGCCCGCCCGGGAACCACTTTCCACACTGGGGTCAGGTCAAGGGTCCTTCCCTGTGCTCGGCAAGCGACGTGACCCCAAATGAGGAAATGCACATTTCTTGGGTTCGTGGGAGGGAGTTTTTTTTAGCTCATCAGAGATTTAAACCAACTTTGATTTTTTTTTTTTTTTCCCAAACGAATTCTTAGCCAAGAATGCCCACTGCGTGCCGTCCCCTCGGCCGCCGCCAAGCCCACATTTCCCGACCGTCAGCCCAGAGAGGCCCTCACAGCAGCCCCGGCAGCTTCCAAAACGCGTTTCTCGACCGTGCGCGCTGCCCACGGGTTTGGTCTTTCCTTTAAAGAAAACCCAACAACCTTGAGATGCCTTTGGACGAGTCTCTGGTTGTTGACAAATCAATTTTCCGGGGAGGGAGGCGCGTTTGTGTTAGCGGCACCGGGGCCCGGCCTCCCACTTGTGCTTGAGCAAAGATTGCACCCAGGTTCCCGGAGCCGCGTCCCCTCCCCTCCCCCGCGGCGCCCCTGCTCTTTGGCCTTCGCGCTACATTCTTCTTGCTCTCCTCATTTCGCTTCGTAATGTTGTTCCTGTCACCTTCTAAAGCCAGCCAGCAGCGCGGTGGGGATTTATGAGCCCTCAACGTACGGCGGGATCGTCTATCTTCTATCTTCTCGGTGCTGCCCCGGCTGTTTGACCTCGGCCGCCGTCGGTGCAAGGTGTGCGTGCAGGGCCTCTGTGCGGCCAAGAAGTCTCCGGGTGGGAGAAGGGCAGGCCGGGCGCTGCAGGATAGGGGCCCCGAGGCACTCAGCACCATCCAGAAAGCAGTCACAGCCCCGCCAAACGGCCTTCTCCCCACGTGTGCTCTGGTGTGTGCTTGAAGAAGTCCACTCCGCTGGGGTGGGAGCCGGTGGGGACGTGACACGCGCATCCAGACTGCCCGCCGCCCCTCACGCCCCACCCTTCCTGGGGGTGCTTTTGCTGCGGGCGACAGTGGACACAGGCAGCCTAGCCTGTAGGAAATGCAGCACCCCGCTGCCGGTTCCCGAGTCTCTGGGCAGGCTGCTGGGCCTGCTGACCTTGAGGGGACCACTCATGGGGAGGTCATGGCTGCCCCATTCACCCCCCACCCCACCCCAAATCGTGTCCTGCCTTTCTCCATCGGCATGGGATCGACTTCTAGTTCAGAACCCACTCCCACTCTGGAGGGACTAGGGACCCCCTCCCCACGTGTGCTCAGAAGGGCTGCCTGGCACTCGGCCACGTGTCCCCCATCCGTCCTCCCCCGGGGGATGCACTCTGTAGACGTGGCCCTGCCACGCGTGGACAGAGGTGGGTGGATGTGGCACCGTCACCCCTGCCTGGAGACGATGCGTGTCGGACCCTAAGCTGGTCACACGCCAGCGGCTGCACAGCGGTACCGGCCGAGAGGTGCGGGGCCCCGGCCTCCCGTGTCCAGCCCTGCGTCCCTGCGGCCGAGGGTGCCTCCGCCTGGGCCTGTGTTCCCCGCGGAGCTGGCCAGAGAGGAGCCCATTCACCTACTTGGAGCTCAAGGGGGTCTGTGAGCTCATTCAAGGCGGCGGGAGGGGACGGGAGGGCTCTGAGCCCAGCAGCCTGCCCTGTTCCTGCACAGGAAAAATAAAACGTCCCCAGGCCATAAAACGCACATTGTTCAATCAGCCTTTTATAGGACAGAGTTTACTCATCGAAACAGAAGCGCCCCTGCCAGGCACGGGGCCAAACACGGCTTTCTCGGGGAGCACGGCTCCCCAAGTGGCTCGTTCCCGCACAGCCACGCGGCACAGAAAATTCAAGGGAGCCGTGTGTGTGGGGCTTGCGGAGCCCCCTTCTTGGCATCTCCCCCAGGCCCAGCCCCAGGCTGGGACGTTGATCCCGGGGCCCCAGCCGGCTCCCCGCAGGCGTCTTGATTTGGTGAAATGGGCCCACGGCACATGTCGACCTCGCCACGCCCGCGCACGGGTGACCACTGTCCTCCGAAGCCGCTTCATTCATTTGTCCATTCGCTCACTCATTTGTTCAGTGCCCATAACAGTCAGGGTGCCCCCTCGGCCCTGTCCTGCCTCCTCGGTGCTCACGGTCTGTGTGGGCAAGTGCTCTATGAACGCAGCCGCGTGAAGCCCGGATTCAGGGATGTGCGGGCGGCCCCCCGCGTGCGGCGGGCAGTTAGGAGCCCAGACGTGTGCCAGCCCGGCCTGGGCTCAAACCCCATCTCCGCCACCCACCAGCTGCCCTCCGCTCTCCCGCTCGGATCCCGCGAGTCCCACCTGCCGGGCCCCTGGGGGACCGAGAGTGTGGACGAGCTCCCTGGCATCTGGCGGGCAGCCCAGAGGTGTCACCGCACGAAGGGGACCCTGGGGATCCAGACTGCCTGGGGGGGGGGCCGGACAGGGTGGGGTGACCCCAGGAGCCACCTGCCTGCCCCAACTGCAGTCCAGCCGGGAGACTCCGCCGTGCACCCGCCTTGTCCGGTCAGAGGACTGTGCCTGTGGCTCAACAGGGCTTCGCGGGGCCCCTCTGTGCCTGTCCCCGCGCCTGGGGCGGTGCCCGTTTCCCCTGGGGTGGCCCAGGTAACGGTGGAGGCATGTCAGCAGTCAAGTGGCCATTTTTGCCCAAAGACGCTGGGCCAGGCCCCGTACCCCTTCCAGGCAGGTGTCCCCCTCTGGAGGCCGGCCGCGTGTGCGTCCCTGTCAGTGGGCTTCTCACACCCATGACCCTCATTCGGCCTCCGGCGGCCCCTGGCTTGGGGGGCCCGGGAGACGGTTTGGCCACTGCCTGCTCCCGCGACACTAGTGGTGACCTCCCACTGCACCCCCAGTGCTTTCCCACCTTTGACCTCTGGCTGAGGCACCCCGATTTCAGATTGGGAGCGTCTTTTCCTGGAGAGCAAGCAGCCCATCTGATTCAGCTTTCCCGAAGCAGGGGCGATGTCCCTGCTGGACTCGGGGGCCACCAGACAGACTGGACTCCGAGGGCCACAGGGCGTCTTGGCGGTGCTCTCTGGTGAGCCTCGAGGACCAGAAAGGCAACGTCAAGGCTCCCGAGACGTTCAGAAGCGGGGCTCCCTGGGCAGGCCGCCGTCCACACCCGCGCCGGGCCGCCCTGTTGGCGCACGGGGACCCAGGAGCCGAGCAGGGTCCGGCTTGTGCAGGAGGGTCTCGGCTCTCCCCTGAAGCCCGCACCGCAGTCTTGCGCTTGGGGTGCGGGATGGGGGCCTCCTCTTCCAAAGCCCAGGCGCCAAGAGGAAGCTCGGGGAGCGAAGAGAGACGGCCATTGTGACAAGGTGAGAACCCTTGAGCCCAGGGCGCAGGACGTTCACGCCAGGCAGGCCCTCCTGTACCTGAGCTGTGCGTGCGGGGACCCCGAGGCCCAGGGAGGACGGGGGAAGCAGAGGTGGCCCGTGGACGCTGCCGGGGGCCGACTCTCCCATGACCGTGCAACCGAACTCCCAGCTTCTGTCTCCCCGGCTCTTCCTCCTGGCTCTCTCCTCAAGGAGCCGGAGAGGTCAGACTTCTCGGAAACGCTCGGACCCCCGTGGGGGTTGCCGAGGCAGATGGGGTTAGGACTGAGGTCACTGGTCCCCCAGCTCACACATCTGCCATCCCCCGGGGCGACGTCCCCTGCAGGCATTCCAGCCGACAGCATGGAGCGAGCTGCCCCTGCTGGGGGTGGGGTGGGGGGCGTGAGGGCCCCCCCCAGAGTCAACCCCGTGGCAGAGGGGCCGCATGCTCCCCGGGGCTGCAGCCGCCAGGAACGGAGGGGCCCCATCCCGCGTGTTGCACATCCTAAACCTTCTCCATCTTGCGCGCCGGCACCCTGCGTGCCCCCGAGGTGGCCACCAGCACTCCAGGGTCACGGATCGGGTCCAGGGAGAGGGCTTTGTAGTCACGGGCCCAGGGACGGTCCAGGCAGGTGTGGATGGGCGTGCCGGCAGAGTCCCTTTTCAGGCCATGAAAACTGTGCCATTTAGTTACAGAAAGCCCTATGCTCACCACCTACGGTCAGGGACTGGGAAGTGGAAAGTCAGGGCCGGTCGGGGGCTTTTGCGGATGGTTCTGGACGAGTGCTGTGCTGGCGCCCCCCCGGCCGTGGGGCCCTCCTCCCTCTGGCCGGTGGTCCCCGCCTGAGCTCGGTGCCACGAGGTGGGTGCCCAGGTGCCGGTGGACCTGCCGGCTGCTCCAGGGCTGGGGCCCGGCCTGGGGGTGCCGCCTCTGCTTGTCTGCATGGGGTGCCGCCCATGACATCTCAAGACAAAACTTAAAATCCGGGGAAGATAGGAAGGGACTACAGCTGCCATGGGCACCTTGAAGCGGGTGGTGAGAACGGGGCAGCAGCCCGCCAGGTCTGGCCGCGTGGGTCTCTTCACATGTATGGAGGGATGTCCCCGCCTCTGGAAACCGTTGCCCAGCTCTGTGATCAAGAAGCAACAGTGAGCCGGGGCTGGTGACCTCGATGGTCCCTTCCCTGAGTCCACTGTGGTTCCTCATTCTCCCCAGCCGAAACCTCCCAGGACTGAGGCTGGCCCGATGTCACCGGCAGGGCCCAGGCCAGTCCGGTGTCGTGGGCCGACAGCTTTATACGCCTGTCAAATTGTGGGTAAATGTTGACCCCCGCCTGAGCCACAGCCTAGGGACGGCCAGTACCTATGGGCTCCAAAGGGCAAGGAAGGACTGGGAACATTTGGGGGGTGGGCTGGGTGATGGGGTCAGGCCCGTGCACCCCCGACATGCCTAAACAGAGAGTGGGCGGCACAAGGAAAGAGTCCTGGTAAATTCCCCTGAGTGCTGAGAATTTTTTGAAGTCACCACGGCACTTGGACTTCTGTGATTCTGTGGTCAGGCTGCTGTGTTCCAGGAAGTGCCAAACAGAAGTGGTGGCTGTGTCCAGTCACCTTGGTCTGGGGAAAGCAGTGGTCGCAGTCAGTGTGGTCTGTGACCACCGGTGACCTAGAAACCAATGCCGGAGTGCTCGGGGCGGGGGCCGGGCGGGAGGGGGGACTCACCACGCCGGGGCTCGGGGCGGGGGGATGGGACAGCGGGCCCCCAGGCCCCCAGCCTGCCTGTCCTCTCTCATGGCTTCTAAGCATCTCCAGGGAGGAGGTGGGATTCTCAGAACAGAGGGACACACAGTCACATCACTTCGATGGTGCCCCCCCCGCGGGATCAGAACCTGGTCAGAGGGCAGTTTGGGCAAAAGGGAGCAGCCCTGGCTGGGACGGCAGGGCTTGCGGGCTCCGTGGAGGTTCAGTGCCGGGCTGGGGACCCTGCAGAGAGCGGCTGTCACTTCCACTGGGCTCTGGGGAGCAGTGACCGGCAGGTGACTTTCACGCTGGTGACCAAGGGAGCGTGGCACTTATTGGTGTGAGCAGATTCGTCTAGTGGAGATCACGGGCATCCCCTGAATGTGGGCTTTGCTCTCAGAAGGAGGGCTGTGCCTTTGGGACACAGCCAGCTGGTGGCCGTCCTGCTGAAGTGAACAGAGACCTGGTGGGAGCTTCCCCGTTTCCCGCAGCCGGGCCCTGGGGTCCTGCCCTGCTGGTGTCACTGGGTGAGGCACCTGACCCCTGGGAGAGCCCCGAGGGCCGGGAAGGGGACAGGGGCCGAGTGTGCGCCCCGGGGCGGGGGGCTTCCTTCCCAGTCTTCCCTCCAGTGGGTGGTGTTGTGGAGCCCCAGGGGCCTGGCAGCCTGGGGCACTGACCTGTTTTATGGCAGCATGGGGAATTTCCGGTCTCCAGCAAGAAAAGCCCGGGCGGGCATGAGGCTGGGGGCTGGAGCCACGGGGACCCTCTGCTGCCCCAGGGCTCCTTCAGTGTCCCCACCTGGTGCCTGTGGCCAGCTTGCAGCTCTGCCCACCCCTCCAGTGGGGGCAGTGATGCCCCAGGCTCGTCCTTCCTGGCTGCTGGCCCGGGTGCTGGTGGACGTTTGGGGGCCGAGGAGAAGCCCCCAGCGGGGCTGGCGGGGCCTGGAGCGCCCACGGCCGCTGAGGAAGGTGGGTCCTCGCAGAAGAGGCCTGGGCTCATCCTCTGGGTTTGGGAAGAAGGCAGAATAAGCTGGGTGGATTTATAGCAGTTTGGGGTGCAGCGATGTGTACAGCTGAGGCTCAGACCAGCCTCTGTGCCTCAGTTTCCCCATCATTAACGTGGGAGGTGCATGCGTGTGGGCACGGCTCCCCCTGTTGTGCAGGGGGTCGGGGCAGTGGGGGAGAAGGAGAGAGGCGGGAGGACCCCAGAGCCTGGGGAACATCGAAACTGGTTCCAGAAAAGGGATTGAGGCCAGGCAGCGAGCCGCAGGAGGTGAGGGCTGGGCTCTGGTCCTGCCTGGGGCCTCCCTGGGTGCGGCCTCGGCGTTGGAAACGGGCCGGAGGGTTGGTGCAAATGGCCCCCATGGCCCCCTCTGCTGCTGACGACCAAGGTTCCGGGTCAGCAGCTGGATTTTGGACAAAGCCTGGGCTCGGCCTCCTTGTCCAGACAGCTACTGGGGACCGTGTGCCCATTCGAGACTCGGCCGGCCCTGCAGGGTGTGTGGACAGCCGTGGGCTGGGGCCGGGAGACCAGGGTCCGTGTGGGGCGTCCCCGTGGCGTCAGGGGTGACTTGTGGGGGCGCATTCGTCACTTGGTTGCCTGGACGTGGGTGCCACCTGCTCAGGGCTGGCCCTGGGGCGCCTGTGGGTCGGACGCTGCCTCGTACTGTTTCCGGACCGCACAGCCAGTCTGTGGGGTCAAATCAGAGGTTCGTTTCATCTCAGCAGAGTGGGCTTGATGACGGGCACTCAGTGTCGGGGTCGAGCCCAGGTCAGGGGGCCAGTCACCCTCGCTCCCTCGCAAACAGCCCGGTGACTTCCGTCCGGGGATGGCCCGGGCCCCCCGCGTGGCCTGGGCTGGAGTGGGCTGCAGCCTGTCTCCCCCGTGCCTTGGTGCCTGTCCATTCGGGGTGTGCGGCGGGCCCAAGGAAGGTCGCAGCGCCAGGGACTCAGTGGAGGGAAGGGCCTTCCGCCCTCTCCTCGCCACACGCCCTGCCCCCCACCCCCCGCCCCCGTGGGGGTTCCCTCCTGTGGCTTCAGCCCCAGCCCCCCCCCCCCCCCCCCCCGGGCCTCCTGTCCTTTCTCCTGCTCTGAGCCCCGCCGGCCACTGCTGCCCAAGCCAGGCCCCCAGTTGGGAAGGATTGAGGTCACGGGTGGGGGCGGGTCACGTGCTTGAGAGGGAGAGGGTCTGGTTTTAGAGCCCACACCTCAAGGCAGAGGCCAGAACCCCTTCCCTCTCGGACTGGCTCTTCCTCTTTCGCCAGGGCGGGCTTCTTCCCCGCCGGCCTCGGGCCTCCCTCAGTGTCCCTGCCGCCTCGACGTCGAGGGCATCGTGGGAGCTGGACGTCAGGGCCCCCCTCTCCTGCCCCCAGACAAGTGAGGAGGGAGGCGTGGGGCTCAGGGATGGCAAGCCTCAGAAGCTTCCGGAGAAGGCGGTTTCGCCTCCAAGCGGGGGCAGACGGTGAGTAGGCCGTTTCTCTGCCGGGAGAGCGGAGAGTGTGGGTGATGCGGGGCCCTGCTCTTCCTTCGTTTCCCCGAGCTGGCCTGTCCCCCGGGGCCGGTCCCACGGCAAGGTGGCCACCGTCCTCAGCAGGACCAGTGGGGCCCTTTGCTGGTGACTTGGAGCCGGGCCGTCGTCTCCCTGTGCCCCTACCTGCTCTCCCCGCGGGGAGCCGCTGTCCCCCTGCTGCCTCCAAACGAGATCAGCCTGGACGCCCGGGTGTGCGTGTCCCTGGGGACCGTGACGGTCAGAGACGCCCCTGCCGCTTCCCGGGTGAGGACCCGGCTTCAGAGAACGGCCTGCAAATGTATTGTGGTCACTGGGGCCACGGGAAAGGTCAAGGGCGGGGTAGTGGAGCCTCTCCATGAATCCAGCCACAAGGTCCGGCTCTGCCGGACAAACTTTGGATCCCGATGGGTCCTTCACTCTTCCTGTGACTCTGGGCAAGTTTCCTGACCTCTCGAGGTCTACTTCCTTATCAACGGGGTGGGTGTGAGGATGTCCACCCGGGAGGGGGCTGGGAGCAGCTCCCCCCGCCCGCCTCGTAGCGCCCAGGATAACGCGATGATGAATAATAATTGTGAGCGGCGAGCCTTCCGTCCCCGCGTCCCCGTACGTCCCCTGGAGTTTGCCACGCTGGCAGGGGTTGGTCAGGGCCCGGTCGTCCGGCAGAAGCTGGAAGCCGGCCCCGTCACCCTCACCACGGCCGACATGATTGGGAGAACGCGTCACACCCCTCCCCCCTCCAAAGGCTCCCGGCCAGCCTCCCGGTGTCCCCGTCCCATCTCTGGTTCTGGGTAACGACCCCCTTCCCTGCCCTGGGCCTCCTTCGTGGCCTGTGCCCACCTGATGGGCAGAGAGGAGGCTTCCCTGAAACTCAGGGGCACGCCCCGCCCAGGACGCGACTGCTCTGAGGGCTTGCTCCGCCCTGAGGCACGCCGATGTCCCCCGGCCACAGAAGGAGCAGCACCCGAGTCCCTCTGCAAACCCTCTTCTGGTGGAGAAGGAGCAGGAGAGGAGTCGGGTCCGTGGGGGCCGAGACCTTCGATCAGCCACGACTTAATTTGGGATAAAACACCCCGATCCTGGTCCGCCTCGCCGGAGGCTGGGCTTCGCCCCGGGGATGCCTAGGGTGTCCAGAGCCCCACTCCAGCTGGCACCTGGGTCTAGAGCAGGGCGCTGCTGACCTGGAAGAGGCGGGGGCAGAGGAGGGGCCCCACGTGGGTCTGTGCGGGAGGGATGATGGCCCCAAGCTGAAGACAGGGTGCCCCTGGGAGCTGCCGGAGGACAGGCAGGCCTGCGGGCAATGGGGGCTCCCCTTTGCAGCCTCTTTCTGCCCCCAGCCCTGGCAGACCCCGCCTGTTGGGAATCTCTGCCTCCACCGGCCGTGTGGCCCTGGAGGGCCGGGCCCACGTCCCACCGGTGCCGATCTGCCAACTTCCCATCAGGGCCCGGCACACAGCACTCAGCACGCGCTCGTTGACCTCGCTGGAGCGGGGGGGGGGCAAAGGGAGGCTGCCTCTTCCCCTCCCTCCCCCACGCACCTGCCTGAAAGGACCCGTCTACGCAGAGAGGCCGTGGGCACTGGGAACACCGAGGATAAGCCCCGCCCCCCAGCAACCCCCCTGCCCCGGCTGACCAGGGGAAGGCGTTTCACTCACATCCGTGACCAGTGTCAGGAGGCCTGGGCTAGACGCAGGCCCCCTGGAGTCCTGTTTGCTTGGCTCTGGGTCACCAATGTCACAGGCGGGCTGAGGGGCTGGTTTGGGCATCGACCAAAGGGGGCCGAGGGGCGGGACATGGGTCCCGGGATGCTGCCGGGTATTTCCTGAGCATCGCAGAGCCGGGTGGTCCCCAAACCCCGGGCCTGCTGGAGGCCCATGCTTGTAGCTGGGGGGCAGAGACAATCCCAAGAATTCATTCCCAACTTGGGGGACGCGTTCGTTCCTATATTCTGGGGTCCGCCGTGGGGCCGTGGCCTTCAGCCCACGTCAGAAAACGGGTGACATTGATTGTTTAAAAGGAAGAAATGCCCCCTGCCCTCAACACAGGAGGAAAAGGAGCCAGGAAGGTGTGAACAGTGGACGGGGACGTGAGCCGATGGGGCCACCCTTCCCCACATCTCCTCCCAGGGGATATGGCCCGGGAGCCGGTGGTTACCCCGAAATGCGGGTGGGAACCCGTCTCAGAGGAGGAGGGGCTCCCCTGCAGCACAGCCTGCTTCGTCACCTGGGGAGCAGATGGGGGGGGCACCACGAGCGGCATCACCAGTGGGGGGGCCCGTTAGGCGTGGAGGCCTCGGGTGGAAGGGGCTTTCCTGAGTCCCCGTGGGGGTTGGGGGGCTGGACCCTCGGCTCTGTCCCGCGTGTCCCCAACGTTGGCCAAGCACCTCCTCCTGACGCCAGTGGACAGGAGGGGGCAGTGGGGTCACTTTTCTTCTGTCCTCAGAGCCTGCTGTTTAGGGAGGGATCAGGTCAGCAGGGCACCGTCTGTGGCCTTGTGGCAGGCAGGGGGGACGTTTCTCCACCGCCCCCTCTGTGAGCTCAGGTTGGGGCATCTCCCCGTGTCCGGCTGTCTCTGTCCCCCCTTCGGCCCCCCATTTGAGGTATCTGCCACTGCTGGTCCGCGGCCACCCCGCCCGGGACTGTGTCACCTTTACTTAGCAGCATGGAGGCTCCGCCCGCTCTGTAACCTGGTCCCCGCACCTGTTCTGTGGGACATGGGACAGGTGAATGTGCCCGGTTGGCTTTTCGAGCTGACCGTCTTCACAGGGAAGCTCCAGGACCTGGCTCAGGCTTGGCTGATGACGGCAAGGAGCCCCCTGAAGGGGAGGGGCATCTATGTCTTTGGGGGGCATAATCCTCACCTCCCAAACAGGGCAGGGTCTGGGGTTGGGCAGGGCAGCTCTGCAGGAGCCACCGGCCTCGTGGGGGGTGTGCTGTGCCCAAGATGACCCGCTTCCCCCGCCCCCGCCCCCGCCCCCGCTTCCCTCCCCTGGTCTGGATGAACCAGGAGTCAGCCGCTCGGCTGGCATTTGTGGGCTCCTGTGGCCAGTTTGCTGTGTGCTGGGCCAGGGTGTCCCCGGGCTCGGCAGTGGAAAGCTGTGGCGAATGACAGACGAGGTCAGGGAGCCCCAAACCCCGGCTCAGAGGGACCGGAGGGTGTCGGCTGGGGAGGCCAAGTCGGCTCTGTAGGGCGGGCGGGCGGGCAGGTGGCGAGCCGTGAGGTTGGCACTGAGGTGGTTTTTACCACCGTCTGCTCGATCCAACAAAGCCGTTCGTAGTCATAACCAGGTAACCATCAGTCACGATCGGGGCCGCCTCGACTCCATGATTTTAGAACAACTAACCTGAATGCGGAAGAAACTCCCATCCTTACTAAAATCCACACTCAGCGGACAAAGCTACTAAGTTCTGCTGTTTCTCAGTTTTGAAACCTTTTTTTAGTGTTTATTTTTGAGAGAGAGAGAGAGAGAGAGCAGGGGAGGGGCAGAGAGAGGGGCACAGAGGATCCAAAGCTGTCAGCACAGAGCCCGGCTCGGGGCTCGAACTCACGCGCCGTGAGATCATGACCTGAGCCAAAGTCAGACGCTTCACCTACTGAGCCACCCAGGCGCCCCTGTTTCTCAGGTTTGGGTTGTAAGCTGACGACGGCCGCGCAGCAGGTGCACTGGCCGGACGGAAGGGACTGGGGGCGGCTCTCCACTCTCGCCGCGTGGCCTGTGCTGACTTCCCATCCACACTTGGGCACGGGTTGTGGGGGGATGGCGGTGCGAGCCCTGCCCGGCCCCGGACAGACTTCTGAACGAGGGTGGGGCTCACCCCGCGCAGAGCGGAGGTTGGAAAGCAGGGGCCGCATATGCTAGGGTGACGCTTCCCTGCGCATTAGGCTTGCTCTGGTGGCTGCAGCGGCTGGTGGGGATAGGACGCACCAGCGTGCGTCTGCGGGAAGGGCCCTCCGTCCCTGGCGTGGTCGGGACCGCCCGCCGCACGTGGTGGTGACGGAGGCCAGGTGGTCAGCTGCTTCTCTTACTGCGTTAAACACTCTGCCCGGTGCCTCCTCTTACAGGGCCCCAGGCTGGGCCGCCCCCACCTCCCTGGCCCTGGGTGGTGGGCAGGGAGGGACGCGTGTTTGTGTCCAGGAAGTGGACGCAGGCTGAGTGGACGTGTGGGGTGTCGGGGCGTGTGAACCGAGGGCAGCACTGGGGGCTGGGGCGCCATGACAGTGGCGAGGGACCAGAGGCCGTCCCTGCAAAGCCAGGCTCTCAGGGGTGACCGGTGGGTCTAGGCGAGCCTCTCCCCTGTGGAAGAAGAACGTGGACAGGAGGGGACACGGAGGAGGCCGTGCGTGGCCGTCCGGAGCCTGGTTCCGAGAGATCCCAGGCTTTGTGAACTGTGCCGACTGGGCTGGGGCTTGGGGCCCTGGGCGCCGGTGGGGGTGGGGGGGAGGGCAGGGGTAGGTGATGGCCAAGGGGTCTGAGTCCACGCCTAGCACACAGCAGGTACTTGAGCGCCAGCAGTCAAGAAGCTCACACCGGGCCCTGCTCCAGCTTTGCGGTGGCAGGTGGCAGGTGGTCAAACCCTCCCTGAGGGCCTGAGGCCAGCGATGTGGACCCCCCACCCTCCTGGGGTGGGCCAGGCCCTTCACAGGTGCCTCTGGCTGGCGTCCAGCAGGTCTGGAGAAGCAAGCCGGGCCAGCTCTCCGGGAGCCCCCCGTTCCCGTCCGAGCTTAGGGAGCTGCCCCCGTGTCCGTCCCTCGAGGGAGAGAGAAGCCCCACCCTCAGCCAGCCTGAAGCCCCTCGGTCGTTCCTGGCGGGCGAGGGGGCACGAGGGGGATGTTGGCCAGCCCCGTGTGTCTGAGGACCTACCTGGGCCCGGGCTTTCGGGGGTGGTCCTCGGACGGGTGCAGTGGCGAAAGCTGTGACAGTGGCCCCTCCCGCAGGGACAGAGCCAGGCTGGGCCGTCGGAGAGGGAGGCGCTCACTCAAGGTGACCTCTGTCACTCTGTCACGTGCTGCCATTCTGGCCCCAAGTCTCCAGGAGGAGGAGGGGAGGGCATCTGCCAAGGGGCCCCTCGGAAGGACGGGGACCTGGGCAGGTGTCCCGTCTGGGGAGTGGGGCTGTGCCGTCCGTTGGGGGGAGGGGACCTCTCGCACCGAGCATCCACCTGGCCCGGGGGCGCCCGGGAGGGCCGTCGGGAGAAGCCTCCGGGCCTGGGCGGACAAGCAAACACTCTTCCGTGAGAGATAGTGGCTCCCGTCCAGTGCACCTCGGCTAATCACCAGCCATCGTGGGAACAGCGCAGGATGGGGGCCGGGAGGCAGCTCATTGTCTGGGGGAGATTAAAGCCCCAGGGCTGCATTGTCTGGGCAGGGGGATAAATCTCGGTGCTGTCAGTCAGACGCTGAATTAAATCCCCCCTCGTTTCTGAAGGGGCTTATCTGTGCTGAATGGGCGGCCGCACCGCAGCCTGAGCGGACGTGTTTGGGAGCGGCCGTCCTGGGCACCTTCGGAGCAGGGGCCGTCTGGGGAGGGGACGCTGTCCGTGAGAGGTGGCTCCTCTCCTGGCTGGGTGGGTGGACTCCGCCTGAGGAGCAGGGGACCTGCCGGGGTCCCCGGCGGAGCCACCGAGGGCGGGGCCGGGCCAGCGGCAGGCGAGGAGCAGCGGGGAGGACTCAGGGCGGCTTGAGGCTGAGAGGGGAGTAACCTAAGTGATCCGGAACTTTCCAGAGCAGCCACTCAATGCCTGTCCCTTCCAGGCCCAGACAGACCCACCGGGGGAGGCCTGCGCCGTGCTGAGGTCCCGCCTGGCTGGCTAGGTGCTCCGGGCAAAGCACAGCCGCCCTCGGCCACCCCGCCTCCTCGGCTTCCATCCCCTCAGGCAGGAGGCAGGATCGGGGTCAGTCTTCCAACATTTTTAGCAACAGGATCCTTTTTAACCCGAACCTCACGCAAGACCTTAATTTATAGAACGAGCAGTTTGGTGGGCGATGGGACCCCAGAGCTCTTGGGGACCCCCCAGGCCGTTGCAATGCTCCCCCTGAAGGCACCTGCATTTCCCCCTTTGCACATTGAGGAAGTACTAACCGGGGTTTTCTGTGCCTTGCGGGGAAGGTTCCCCGTTTCGAGGTCGCCGATGCTCTTTTGTAGACCCTCCTGTCTGCACGCAGCTCCCGTCTCCCCTTGGAAGAAGCCCCCCGCCAGAGCTGAAGGAACAGGCTCGGCCCTGATCTGACTCTGAGGAGCTGAAAGCAGGGTGAGACGCTGCGGGCACACGGGGCGCGGAGCTCGCCTGCCCGGACCCCGCGGAGCCGCACGCCCATGTGCAGACACACACTGGTCTGGGGCGTGCGGCTTCCTGCCGGGCTCCTCCCCTTCTCCTTACCTTCGATGAGATTGTGCCCAGCTGGCCAGTGATGCTATTTGGGACCTCAGGGACGACCTGTGTTTCTGAGCGTCACGGTCACATCAGAGGAACCCAGCGCGTGTGCTGAATGTGTGACGTGTTCGGACCGTCCTCGGCCCAGACCGGGTGCCACCAGTCGCGTCTTTGCAGAGGAGACGCGAAGCCAGGCTCATCCCCGTCTGGCCCCGGGCGGGTTCAGCGCGTCCTCCCCAAGCCCCCCAACTCAGGGCTGTGGCGGGGCGCTGGCGGGAAACCTGGGCGATTCTGGCCCTTCCCTGCGGGGCTGCACGAGATTCTCGGGACCACCCCGGCCGACTACCAGCCGCCGGGGGCTCAAACCGGTCCTGGAGCCTGGAGGGTCAGAGGCTCAGGTGTGGGCAGGGCTGGGTCCTCCTGAGCCTCTCTCCCCGGAGTGTGGACGGCCATTCTGTCCCTGTGTCCTCACGCGGTCATCCCTCTGTGCCCGTCTGTGTCCCTATCCCCCCCCCCTTCTAATAGGGACACCTGTCTTCCTGACTAGGGCCCCCCCTAGCGACCTCATTTTACCCTAGTCACCTCTGTGAACGACCTGCCCCCAAATGCAGTCACGTCCTGAGGTCCTGGCGTCCGAGCTCCAATGTACAGATTTTGAGGACACACTTCACCCCGAAACAAAGTCTTTGCCACCCTCTCTGCCCACCTGTAGATGCATTTCGTTTGGGCTCTGAGGGCGTAGTTATCTGCGAGGGCACTCCCACGCCCCCAAGAAACCAGCTTGCAGAAGGGCCCCGGGAAGGCCGAGGCCTTCGAGGGGCGAGGCAGAGACGCACAGGGCCGGAGGGCCGTGGGGTCTCCGGGCAGCCCAGCCCTCAGATGCACCCGGAGGGGCAGGAAGTGTGCGATTAGCACGAGGTCCTTTCTGAAAAGCCAAATGGGCTTAAAAGAGAGGCCTTGAACCTGAGAAACGTCCATGAAAATCAGGGCTTGACTGGAGAGGACAATTTTTCTCATTTTTGTGGGCTTGAGCCTTTTCAATAAGATTTCAAGAGAGTGAAATCAACAGGCCCCAGGAAATTTGCATACGGCTACTTAACATCAATTCTGTGTGTTTTTTTAAAAAAGAAGGAATAAACACCTCCTCAAAGTTCCCCATCCGCAGGGCGGGACTACCCTGGGAGTTAACGGTTCAAACCTTTACAATTTTTTAAAACCCAGCAGCTTTCCATAACAAAGGGCAAAATTCACAAACAAATTGCCTTCCTCCTCCTAGGTCTGCTCCTTGGCCGGGGGAAGGCATGTTGACAACACACAGCTCCTTGGGTCACTGCTGAATGGCGGATCCCACGGAGACAAGGTCCCCCAGGAGCAAGCTCTCCCCTTCCAGGCTTTTCAGAACCCCAGCTAACGAGCCGCGTGGTGGGGACCCCGGAGGTGGCCCCCGGAAGGCCTGTGCTTGCCGGAAGGCACTGGAAGGCGGGAGCCTCCGTGCACTGGGGCTGGAAGCATGTGTGTTGGACAGAAGGAAGCCCACCCCGGGGCTGGGAGGGGGTTCCGATGGACAGCTCTGGAGGGGCTGGGACAGTGTGGGCACCTCCGGTGGGCAGGATTCCCCACGCAGGGGCTCGGAGCCCACTGCGCACACAACAGCCCAGGAGAATTGCCTTTGCTGGCCCAGCTGCCCGGGCTGTGTGCACCGCTCAGGGCGCCGGGAGGGTGGGATGCCCAAGCGGACCCCCAGAAGCCCTCAGTCCAGCCGGGAACAGGGACCCGGCCGGACAGGTGAGAAGTGTCCCGGGTGGCCCTCAGGGTCCCCGGCGGTCTGGCTCTGCCGTCCCTTCTTGCACACGTGGGCCACAAGCTGAGCATCCTTGCCCAGACCCCTTTCTTGTCTCTGCCCCCGTGGTAGCATCGCCTGGACCCCCGTGCCTTTCTAGGCGTGGCTGTCCCCCCAGAAGACCACGACCCCAGGGCAGGGATGGTCTTCCCGGTCCCTCCAACTCCTAGAAGGGTCTGGTACCCAGTAGGCGCTTATTAAATGTCCCCGGAAAGCCTGGATGAGAGTTGAGGGTGTGTCTCAGGGCGAATCCATCAGAAGGGAAGACGCCGGTCAAGTGGGGGCGGAGGGCAGGACTGTCCCAAAATGGCTGTCACCGCCGGTGTGGCCCAGGGGTGCCCGGGCAGGAACACAGGCAGGGCCGCCTCCCCAGGAGGCCAGCACCCCCAGCACAGCGCGGGGAGGCCATCCCGGGGGCCGTCGGCTCTTCCCCGACCAGTGGGGGCTTCCACAGCCAGTGTCCTGGAGGGCTCTGCCCTGGAGGAGGCCGCTGTCCTGCCCACTGGGCTCCCTGGCCCCACCCCGGGGCGTCAACCCGTGTCCACGTGTCTCTGTGTGCCGAGGGCCCGCTGGCCGATTGGTCCCGTCTGCCTCTCTGGGCCCTTGTGGCCATCCTGCCGCCCCCGTGGCCAGGCCCAGGGTGGGGGCCCGGCCGCTCACCTCTGGCCTAAACCCCCTGGTTCCCTCTGTGCACCGCAAGGTGGACAGGAGCTGGCGGGGGTGGGGGGGGCGGGGTGGTCCAAGCCGGCGGCTGTCAGGAGACTCTTCCAGAGCGCAGTAGTGCATGGAGGTTGGAACCGGCCCGGAGGGAACGGGCCCTCCCACGGTCACCAGTCTGGATCCCAAAGGGTTAAGGAGTGAGTGCGGGGGCTTTGTTCAGGCGGCTCCCCAGCTAACCTGCAGAGCCCCCAATCCCTTCCTCATGACCGTGATTAGCACCGTACTGCACGATGAATAGGCCAGGCCCATTCCTATGGTAACCTTCAAAATGCATTCCTCGGGCAGGCACGGCCTCCTCGGTAATTACATTCCTAGCTGGGCCCACAGACAGCATGCTAATTAGCCCCGAGAGAGGGGGTTCTAGCTCCTCCCTGAGAAAGGGGCAGGAGGGAGGCGCCTTCTGTTTACAGCCCACCTCCCGCCCCTCCTCTTCCTCAGACAGGACAGAAACGGGTGAGGTGCCCCGTGAGGCCAGGCCGGGAAGTCCCAGGCCCTGAGAGCCCTTCCCCCTGGGCTCCGGCCGTTCTGCGTGTCCCCTGGGCGTCCACCTCTGCCCTGGTTTGGGTGTGTGTGTCCTGCGAGGCTGGCCCGGCCCCACCCCCCCGGGAGCTGCCGTCCCCACCGCCGGGCCTGGGACAGGACCCTGGTGGCACACGCGCGGATGGAGCCCCCCTGCTGGGTGTGGGGATGCAGGGCGGGCAGCGTGGGTGACAGCGGCTGCCAGGGCCCAGCCTGCTAACGCCCGGGCTGGAGGACGACCCAGCCTGTGCCGAGAACGGGCACCTTTCCGAGAAACGGGGGACCCACTGGGGAACCGGAAGGCCCAGAGAGGGAGGAAAGCCGGCCACCAGAGGGGCCGGGGGTGCTGAGCCCTGAGGCTCGGTGTATTGGAGAAGCTGAGTGAGGGCTGTGTGAGGCCGGTGGTGGGCTTTGCTCGAGGTGTAACGGGCAGTCCCCCGAAGGGCTTCTGGTAGGACAGTCGTGTGAGCCTGGTCCCACTCGTCAGAGGTCACTCAGACTCCGGAACACAGCAGAGACTGGAGAGGAGCCTGGGTGGGTGCAGGTGAGGGGGCGGGGGCGGGGGCAGCCCGGGCTCAAGGGCGGCACGCGGGCCTTGGGAAGGGAGGACTCCCCTGGCCTTCTGTCCTCACCAGCTGGGCCTGTGCCTCGAGGGGCAGGTCCCAGCCTGCAGCCTTCGGGGCCGCATCGAGGCAGCGCCGTCCCTGAACCTGCACCAGCAGATGTGCCCCTCTGACGTGGCTGGCGCGGGCTCCCACCGGCATCACATGTCTGCTGGGAGCTCGTTCTCGGGGCCCACGGAGCACCCCCGGCCCAGCCACGGGGGTGAGGCTTCCTGTCCCTGCCTTGGCCTGAGGGGCGGGAGGCCCTGGGGTCAGGTTGCTTGGGGTCAAGCCTGTGGCATGGTTTTGGGTGGGCAGCTCAGACCTCATCAGAGCAGGGACAGTAGGTGCCACGAGGCTTGGTGCCCACGGCTGCTCCGGCCTCAGGGGCAAAGGGCTCAGGAAGCAGACCGGTCACTTCTCAGGGCCGTGGCGGGGTGGGGGGGGGGGCAGCCTTGTGCCGGAGAACAAAGCCGCTCTGTGTCAGGTCCCGTCATCCATCCACAGGGCCCCTGAGCCCCCCTGCGAGTGTCCCCCGCTCTGCTGGTCTTGCGGGGGAGTGCCCATCTGGGGGATTGCAGGTGTCACCCCCAGCCCAGCCAGCGGGGCCAAGGCAGAGGGCTGGGAGCCCTCGGCTGGCAGGGCTGGTGGCCCCGGAGGAGCTGCCAGCTCGTGACTCTGCGCCCAGGTGGTTTAGGCTCACGGAGGGATTACTGGCCGGGATTTGGAAGCCAGCGGTCCCTTGGTGTCAGCCTGCTCGACTAATTCTAATGTAAATAGAGCAATCCTTTAAGTATATACCACTTAATGCTCAACAGGGAGCCCGCAGATCCTCTTAACAGCAGCTTGAAATACCTGCCAGGTAACTTCTGTTCTCTCAGCCCATTTCCCTGATGGGCTGTGTTTGTGGTCAACCCTGGTCGAGTATCACAATAATTACGGGAATCGGCCCCAGAGGATTTTCACTCCCCTATTGTCCTCTCCGCTGGACGGATGCACCTCAGAACCTCCTTCTCTGGTGAGGCGTACACACGATCCGGGGGGCTCTGCTGGCCAGCCCCGGGCACCTCCCCAGGGCTCAGCCCCCAAAAGGGCCTGCTTGCCTTCTGCCCCCAACTATCAGCCGAGTCCAGCCCCTCCTCCCCCCGCCCACACACACACACACACACACACACACACACGTGGACGTGCCGTGTGGCCAGCCTGGGGCTGGGCTCTCCAGAGAGGTCTTGGGCAGAATGCACGTGGCCCCTGCATGCAGGGGGATGGGAGCGCCAGAGGGAAGCCGCAGAAGACCCCTCATCCCCCCCCCACCCCCCCGTGGTCCCCGTGCGAGGGAGCTTTTTCCACACCGGGCCCTGCCAAGCTCTCTCCTCGCTTGTGACAAACCAGTTTCACAGCCCCTGGTGCGTAGAGCTTGAAATCGTGCATCTGTGGCTGAGGGGGGAGCAGGTGGGGCCCGGCAATCAGTGCTGCCTTTCGTCCTCAGGGCTTCCGTGTCTTCGTTCACAAGCCCTTCCCTGTCCCCAGGTCAGAGTCTCCTCTACTCCCTTCTTGACGTTTTGGGGTTTTGCTTTTCCATATTTAAGTCCCTCCCTCCTTCTAGTGGGAGTTGTGTATGGCGTGAGGTAGGGATCTGACTTCACTTATGAGCCGCCGGGGAGCCGCTCTCCCAGCCTGGTGCGAGGACTGGCCGTGCCGGTCTCGTGACCTGGGATGCCACCAGATAATAACCCTGAAGCAGCCCCCTGTGAAAGGTCAAAGTTCCACACGTGTGAGGGTTTGTTTGGGGGTCAGTGTGCAGAGCCTGATGGAACCAGGCACACTGACTGGAGTCTGTAACCTGCCAGGAGCTGACGCCATCTTGAGACGGCCGGGGCGGGGGGTGGGGGGGGGGCCCGCGGGGCTGGAACCGGCAGTGGGCCCGGCCTCACTCTGCCCTCACAGATCTGGAGGCTGTGGGCGCCCAGGGCAGATGCCTCAGGCCAGACCCAGCCGCCCTGTCACTCCAAGAAGGCCTTGGGCTCTTCCAAAAAGTGTCCCGCGTTACAAAAACAGACTATGACAAAGTCACGTGCTGTGCGGTGCCCTCCAGAGGCTGAAGGCTCTGTCCTGAGTGCTGCTGGCTTTCCCCGTCTTGGGCCCGAAGGCGCTTCTTCACCCGGTCAGTGCCTTGCAGGTGGGTGGGCTGTCGGGTTCCTAGCTGAGACCGAATCGGGTGGACACTAGCTTGCATTTGTTATTATTACCATTACCGTTACGAGGGCTAACGCACCGCCCCAGGACGCGGTCCGTGATCTCCTGCTTCCACGGGCCAGTGCACAGCATGGCTCCCTGAACAGATGCTCAGATGACTCCACTCCACGGCGCTCCCAGAAGTCAACTGCCTTTTAATAACTGTCTGATACTTAGAGCTCCCCGGGGGCCTCGTGAAGCATCACCAGTCGTTAGACCCGCGCTCCTGCCAAGGATTAATTGTGCGGTGATTAGGGAGTGGCTTTGCACCAGGGCTGGAAACTGGAGTCGTCAGTGAACAGCATCGAATCATCCCAGGGCACCGGGCGTAGGGGACTGTCCCTCCCAGTCTGTGTGTCTGGGCGAGAGTGAAACTTGAAATTACCATGGGTCTCGGGAACCAGATTTCCCACAACCCTCTGGGGGGAAGCAGGTGTATTTGATCAGTGACCGGCGTGATTTGGGGGGAGGCTTGGAAACTATCCAGTTCACGGTGGCATCACCCCCTTGAGGACGCAGGCGCAGCCCATGGGCGGGTGTGTTCCCTGGGGTGCGGGGGAGGGCTGCGGTGCTGGCGGCTGCTGCCCTTGGCTCTTCCCCGTCCGTACAGAGGACGCGATGGTGATGTGCGGTGACGGTGCGCCGTGTCTCGCCAGGACCCTCCCCTGCTGTGTTTATTCACCCTTCACCCACCACACACCAGGGTGCGGGAACAGCTGGCAGAGGGCATGAGCGTGGGGGCAGGGGACAGGTGTGAACTCTGTTCAGCTCCGGGCCCAGAGGTCCTCCCCAGAGCCCACGGATGCCCCCGAGGACCCCTTCTTCCATCTGCCCTCTTCCTCGCGCTGATGTCATCAGGAAGCCCTGGGGAGAAAGAGAAGCCAGACAGAGGAGGGAGGCCCACCCCCAAATCTGCAGCTCAAATAGGCCCTGGGAGCCCTGAGGTGACCCCAGCACGGTGCACCCCACGGTGCCGAGACTGCCCTCCAGGGGGCCGGGAGCCGACCCGAGTGCCACCCTCCCACTGGCTTCTGCCCCAGGCAGGCTGCGTGGACCCTGGAGGGCGGGACCCGTTCCCCTTTGAATCGCATGCTGTGTTGACAAGCTGGTCAGCCTGTCCGTGCCGGGCAGAGAGGAGGCCGGTTCCCCGGGGGCCCAGGCTGTGCTGAGGGCGACTGGGGCCTGGGGTTCTTCTGCCAGGGGCACCTCTGTGTGCCCCACCTCCCACCCCAGCGTTCAGATCAGCAGTAAACGTTAGCGATTGAAAGTGGATCGCAAGTTGCCTTTTCCTCAAAATGTCGTGCCAGTGGACGTCCGCAGAGACGGCTTATTTTGGCGTGGCGTTGCCGAGCTGTGGGCTTCCTGCGGGCCTGGAGAGAAGGTTCTGCACACAAACATGCTTCAGCATCTTTCCGGCTGGGCGGGCCGGGCCTGGCCCTCCTGAGGCTCCGGGGGCAGCAGCATCACCATCAGAGCGGCAGGGACGGGCCCTGAGCCCGCAGGCCACCCCAGCCTGGAGCCCTGCGCCCACGCCCGCAGCCCAGCCTGCCAGACCCCCAGGGACGGGTGGACTGTAGAGAAAGGGCCTTGGCCTTTGCCACCCTTTGTGGGGGCGGGTCTGCACAGGCCTCTGTGTGTTCTCTGAGCTGTGGGGCGGGGGGGTTGCGGCAGACAAGATTCTCCCTCTTGGAGGGGGTGCTGACGGGAGGAATCCACGCACAGAGGAGGGATTCTTGTCAAAAGGGCTGTGAGCCAGACAGTGACCTGAGTGCAGGACCTGGGACCCGAAGGATTTCTGTTGGGGGGAGGTGGGGGGAGGGAGGGGGGGAAGGAGGGGCTGGGGGAGGAGGACGGGGAGGAGGGAGAGCAGCAGGAGGAGGAAGGAGTAAGAGGGAGGGGAGGAAGGACCGGGAGGAGGGAGAGGAGGAGGAGGAGGGAGGGGTGGGGGAGGGCAGGGAGGAGGGAGAGCAGGGGCAGGAGGGGGTGGGGGAGGACGAGGAGGAAGGCAGGGGCGAGGTGGGCCAGAGCTGAGTGGCCGAGCTCGTGCAAAGGGGGCGGGGCGGGGGCGCACACACCCCCGGGGGACGGGGCGCGGGTCCGGCTTTCAGGTACCGGCCTTTTGTCTGCTGCCCTGAGCTCGCCTGTCAGCCCCGCCGTCAGAGGCCTAATCTTTTTTTCTTCGCGGGCTGAAAAGGCCCAGCATCACATCAGGCAACACACAGCTGCCTATTCTCCTTCCCCACGGAACCCAATCACTGGACAGCGTCGCTATAATTCACTCCCCAGCCCGCCCTTTGAAAAGGTGGGCGCCTCGGCGCTGCTCACCCAGCAAGATAAATCATGTACTCGAAATTAACTTCCATTGAAAGGCAGGGCGGGAAGAAAGGCCGATGGCCGTCGCGGGCGGGAGCAGCCGACGGGCGTTGATAAATGTCAGCGCGGATAATTTGGGGGCTGCGATTAAGATCTTATCTAGGTGGGAAGTACATAGAAACGACTTTAATAAAACTCCGGCCCCATCCGTGCCTCCGAGTCGGCAAGTTCCTTTTTTCCCTCGTCTTTCCCGTGTTTTGGGGCGGACGCACCCAATCCGGGGAGACCCCCGTTAGAGGAAAAGTTGCGACCAGGCCTTCACTTGAAAGGGTTAAACGGGCCCTGGGGAAGCCTCGGGGCTTCCCCTCTGGCGACAGAGGGCAGACGGCAGAAGTCTCCAAATTCCCGCTCGCTGGAAAGAAATGCTGAGCGTTCGTTCAGGTGGAGTGTCCACACTGTCCACGGAGGTGGGCCTCAGGCCTCTCAGTTTTGCTTTCCTTTGGTCACGAACGATGTTTCGCCGCAACACAAGTTTTCCTCAAATGAAACAAAACCAGCCCCCTGCGTGCGCGCGCACGGGGCCCGGAGGCGGCCTGCTCACGGACGGACGCACGCGGCGCTCCGGAGGCACATCGGCAGCCACCGTGCACTGGGGTGTTTATTTTCGCTACTGGTGACTTCAGTGAGCCACAGCTCAAGCCCCGCGCCGCACGGCCCCGGGCCGGTGACCCTCGCCGGTAGCTCCCAGGCCTTCCTGCGCTGCTGACCCCGCCCCAACGTCGGGGCAGCCGCTCTGGGCGGGGAGGGGCTTCTGCTGCCTCAGGAGGAAGTCCCACGTCTTTGACAGATGGACCCGAGGTCTGCAACACCCGGGTGGGCGTCTCACAGGGAGGTCAGCCGGGTGGCTAGTGGGGTCTCCCGGTCTGAAGGAGGCCTGTGAGGGGCTCAGTCCCAACCCCCGCTAGCTCCAGACTCAGTACGCCATTATGGGGATCAGCACGCACCCCCAGGGCCGAGAGGGCCTTCTAAAGCCGGGGCAGCACCAGCTGCGGTCACGAGTACTCTGCGCCCACCCTGGAACTGACTCAGTGCAGCTTGGACCCATTCCCCGCCAAGGCCAGAGACCCTGGAGGCCAGAGAGGGTGTGCGCGCCCGGGCTTCACAGTAGGTAGGAGGGGAGCAGTCTCGTCTAAGGTCTGTCTTCCGGGGCCCTGCTGCGGCACGAGGAGGAGGGTGGTCCGGGAGGAAGGAGGCTGGTGTGGGAGGGCCGAGTCGGGGGCGGGGGCCCGTGGCCCTGTCCACTCAGCCACCCTGTAACCCGGGTCCCAGCTGGTTAGCCCCCAGCTCGCAGCTGGGGCTCAGCGAAGGTGTGCAGGGAGGAAAGAAAGCAGGAGAGGTGCAGGGGGTCCAGGCAGACACCTTACGGGCTGGCAGGGAGCCTGGGGCCCGAGGGCCAGCAGCCCGGGAGGGGCCGGGAGGGTTTCCCGGCCCCTGGACACCGTGTTCCGGGCACCCCTTGTCTCGGGGCAGCGTCCCCAGCCTCTGCCCCTGACAGCACCCGGCAGTGTTGACAGCCCAGGGGTCTCCCGGCTTTGTCCACCTGCTGGGACCCTGGCCCCAGGGCTCGGGGGTTGTGTTTTGACTTGAGAACAAGGCGTTTCTCCCTTTTATGTTTTGTTTTTAAACCCACGGGTGTCGGCGGGGGGGGGGGGGGGGGATGAGTTTCTGCCGCCAAGTTGCCGGGTTCTAAATTGTGGATTGGCGTTTGGATGGTCACCATGTGTCTGGAGACATGGGCATCTCCCCCGGCGCACACACACATGCACACACACACTCATGGTGTCACACACGTGCTCACAAACTCGTACATACCCACGAATACACTCACGCACATCTGATAGCAGATCCACAGTGCTCACGCACTCATGCTCACACGTGTTTACACATGCACATGCACACTCACACGCTCCACACCTGCTCACACACGCTCACACACACTCACATGGGTTCACACATGCACGTTCACACAGTTCACACCTGTGCTCACACGTGTGCACATACACAACACACACACACTTTCACACCTGTCCTCACACCTGCTCACGTGTGCACATGCACACTCACACACATTGACACCGGCTCTCACACGTGTGCCCACATGTGTTCACATACGCACATGCATACTCACATGGTTCATACCCACTCTCACACCTGCTCACACATGTGCACATGCACACCCACACGCATTCACACCCACTCTCACACGTGTGCACATATGCACATGGACACTCATGGTTCATACCTGCTCTCACACCTGCTCACACATGCTCACACGCATTCACACACCCTCTCTCACACGTGCACACATATGCACACGCACACTCACGCATTCACACCCGCTCTTGCATGTGTGCTCACACGTGTGCACATATGCACACCCACACGCATTCACACCCATTTCACACGTGTGCACATAGGCACACGCACACTCATGCATTCACACCCGTCTCACACGTGTACACATATGCACACACACACTCACACACATGTTCACATATGCACACACATGCATTCACACCCACGCACACGTGTGCACATATGCACACACTCACACACATGTTCACATATGCACGTGCACACTCACATGCATTCACACCCACTCACACGTGTGCACATATGCACACCCACACACATTCACACCCGTCTCACATGTGTGCATATATGCACACGGACACACACACATGTTCACATATGCACATGTGCACTCACACGCTCACACCTGCTCTCACACATGTGCACATATGCACACGCACACTCACATGCATTCACACCCACTCTCACACGTGTGCACATATGCACGTGGACACTCACACGGTTCACACACGCTCCCACACGTGGGCTCACACGGGCACACTTGGGAAGCTAGCCGCCCTCCCTGCTGCCAGGCACACAGGTGGCTCCGGGCCCCCAGCGAAGACCCCCTGCACGTCGTGCCCCTTCGCGTCCACCCCCAAAGCCTCGCCACTGGGGCATCGCTCTTGCGGCTGAAATGGCCCGGGCGGCCCTGGGGGGGTGACCGGCAGAGCCCGAACGTCAGGGGCAGGGGCAGCAGGGGTCCCGCAGACACCGAGAGGTCCACCAGGCAGGGTGGCGTCAGCGGTGAGGGTGCAGCCCGTTTCTGCACGGCCGGCCCCGGCCCCCGGCCCCTCCGGTCACACCCCGTCCCGCACAGGCCCCTGCTTGGTGACGCCGTCCCTGTGCCCGGGGAGGTAGCCTCTGGCTCCCGCGGCGCCGGGTTCCGAACCTCAGCTAGGCCCTCGCTAGCTGCGTGACCCTGAGGCAGGGGCCGCCCCCTCTGTGCCCCACCGCTGCCCCGGTGGGCGAGGGGTCCGATGGCACTGGCCTCGCGGGGTGGCTGCGGAGACACTTGCCGTGGGCTGGCGTGGGCCGCTCCGGGTCGGCACTCACAGGACCCCGTGTGGAGGCCTCAGACCGCAGAGGCCGTCCTGGCGGTGGGGGCGGGGCCTGTGGGAACATGGTCGCTCCACAAACGCCCGTCAGGGAGGGAGTGCAGCGGGGAGGCCTGGAAAGCAGCGTAGAGCAAATACCCCCGCCCCTAAACAAACCCGGCAGGACAGGGCCGATGACAAATGATGGGACCCTGTCAGCTTGAGAGCAGATTGGACTAATGGCTCGCTGGACTTGGCATTCCCAGGATCGATATTCCATCAGGCAGGCCCGCGAGCCCGGCTCCCGAGGACAAAGGGGATCCGGCGACAGTCTTGCACGCACGCTGTCCACAGCGCCGCCTTCGCTGTGAGCCACGTGGAGGCAGGTGGGGGCAGGGCGTCCCCCGCACGAGCCAGGCTGGTGGCCCCGGGGCGCAGGTTAGCGAGCCAGCGGGCGCCCGACGGCTGAGGCCCGGTTCCAGGACGTGGCGTCCAGCGCGTCCATCTGGCTCTTCCCCGGCCCCCCCACCCCGGCGGCCGTGCTGCGGGCTCTCCCCCACGCAGGCCCTGCGTCGGGCACCTCGGTGCTGCCATCCTCACAGCGCCTCCTGCCCCCGGCGACCCCGGAGGCCGAGCTCAGCTGCAGGAACCAAGTGCTTCCTGGGCCATGGAGGGACTGTCCCAGGCCCCGGAGTGGGTCACCAGAGAGAGGCTCAGCCCCCGCATCCACTCTCTGGCGCCTTCGCTCCGTGGAGGACAAGTACGCTGTTTACGAAAGCGAGGGCCAAAGCCAAGGGCGGGAGCGGTAGGGGGTGACAGTGCCCAGGGCCGTCCTGGAGAGGAGGCGGCCTCCTCCCTGCTTTCATGGGAATTTTAAGGCCTCTGGGCCTGACTGCCACCGACCCTGGTCCCGGGAGGGCAGTACTGGGCTTGGTCGTTCCGGGACGTGGACCCTCATCTTTTCCGGGGCCGCACAGCCCAGCCGGGCCTCTGTCCGTCTACCCTGGACTCTGCCCCGACTCGGATCGCAGACACCGTGGGACCCCAGGTCTGCCTAGCCGAGGCCGGGCCTGGTGAGGGTCTCCCCACACTCCAGAGGTGGGGCTAGAGGCAGGTCAGAGCTGCTCCTTGCTGGCCGCGGGACCGGCCGGTGGACACAGCCCCGGCGGCTGACTCGGCCTGGGCTGTGGGCCTCCGAGGGCCTGCGCTTCTCAGCCCCGGGAAGGGTCACCGTTGCTTCCTCCGGGGTCTCACACAGCCGCCCCAGGCCCCGCACCGAAGCTTGGGAACCGACTCGTGCCGGAGCGGTGGAACGCGGTAAAGTGCCCTTCGCTGGGCCACCCCACAACCACACCGTCTTGAGGGCACTCACACGCGGCCCACACCTGTACCGACGGTGTGGGAACAGTTTGCAAGGCTGGACAGGTGAGGATTGGCCGTCCCGCAGAGGTCCGCGGGGGTTGGGGGGACAGGCCAGTGGCTCAGGCCTGGTGAGTTCCGTCCTCCGTGGGCCCCCCCACCCCCACCCCCCTGTGCTCTCTCCTAACGTGTTTAGCCACGGTTTTCTCAGTTAACATCCACTTGGAATAATTCGTTCCTGGTTTTTCCATTTCCATACCCACCTCTGTGAGAGCTGCCCCAGGCCGGGCCAGGTTTAAGGGCATTTCAAATACAAATATGGGCTCGGCCTTTTTTAGAGGCAGGAAATCAGATTAGACCGTGAGGGGTCCGGCCAATTGAAACCAGGGGTTCGGAGAGTGCGTGTGGGGGAGGTTGGAAGTCCACTGTTGGGGTGAGGCGTGTGCAGACGCCCCTCCTGCTCTGTCCGGCACGGCCAGTTCTCCCAGGACAGGGCCGGGGGGCCTCGGGTCCGGTGGGGGGCGGCGCGCAGGCCCCGGCGGGCCAGCGCCTGACTGCTGCCGCACACACGGTGTACCGTCCGTTCGTGGATGTTCCGGCCGCTCCCAGGTCATTCGCGGAGTCGCCCAGACCAAGCAGGGCTGGGGGCTGAGGGCTCCTGGGGCCCGGTTTCCCCCGGCCCCGTGCTCACAGTGCGGAGCTGAAGCCACGGGCCAGGCGGCCTCGGAGTGGGACTGAGTTCTCTCCAGCCCGACCAGACAGCCGAGTCTGCTCGTCCTGCCGGAGCTGGGAGCACATTCCTGTGCTTGTGATGCCTTCCTGGCGTGGCTTTTGGCCCGTGCGTGGCAGCTGCTGAGGTTGAAAGTCGCGCAGAGATTGGGGTCCCGGGGACTCCCCCAGCCCAGGGCAGACAAGAGCACCGGGAGAGCCAGGCCCACAGGGCAGGGCTCAACGCGTACACGTGCGCGCGTGAGCGAGTGTGCACACGAGGGCCCAGGCAGTGCCTCCGAGGCTGAGTGGGACTCAGGACCCCCCAGAAGAAAGCGCCGGAAGGGTGCCGGCCCAGCTCTCCCAGGTGCTTTCCAAGAAGGGATCCCAGCCAGGCAGCCGGTCCGCCTTGGTCGCCCAGGGAGGTGGGGACAGCGTGGGCACGGGCCACCTCCGCCCTGCTCCCCGTACTCTCTCAGGCCCGGGGCCGTTGCAGCCCAGCACAGCGGCCTTGAGACTTCCTCCCGGACGCGCATCGATCCGCAGGGCTCGCGAGGATGCCCCCTGCCTGGCAGAGTCCTGCGGTTCCCTTTCATGAGCAGCTGGGTGCCTCTCTCCGCCACAGGGGGCTTCCTTTTGAGGCGTGGGTGGAGGAGAGTGAACCACCCACCTCTTAGCCATGTGGGAGCGCCGAGGCCAGGCCGGCACGGCGGTGGCTCTTTGTGTGACCAGGCGGGTGATTCGACGCAGGCTCGGCCTCTGGGGTCTGGTTAATTACCTTTCTCCGGACCCCGGCGTGGAAAGTCATTTCCCTGAAAGGGCACGGTGAGGGGGCTCTCAGGCCGGCCTGGGCCAGGCTGGGGAGGTGGGCGAGGGTTCTCAGACTCGGTGGCCCCGCGGCCTTGGCTGTGGTGAGTTTCGGGGGGGGGGGGTGGGGGGCGGGGGCCATGCTGTGTGTCCTCTGGGTCAGCCTGGGGCACTGGGTTGGGCAGTGTGTCCGGGGAGAGGGTTCTAGAAACCTGGGGGCCGTGGAACCAGGCTGGCAGGAAGGAAACGGAGACCTGGGGCTTGGAAATGTGGGAGAGTGGCGGGGGTACCGCGTTTTTGTGCCTGCACAATGAGATTTTGATGACTGATCCTTTTTCTTAATGTAAGCCGTGGAGTTAAGTGTTTGAAAATTGTTCCAGAAGCTGAGAAAGGCCTGCCCTTCTGGTCACGCTGGATTGTCTCTTACTTAGCAGCTGACAGGCCCATCTGTAGAGCTCAGGGGAGGGCCGTGGCTGGGGGCAGGGCAGCACCCCATCCCTGGGGCCCCCAGAGCTGCCCTGCCTCACAGGCCACCGTCCTGTCCCTTCTGTGGGGCAGGAGAGGAGGAGCCCACCTTCCCGGCCTGCCCATCTGCTCAGCCTGAGCCCCACCGGGCAGTGGGTGCCATCGGCCCCTCGCTGGGCAGAGGGATCCAAGGAGAGGCCAGGGCCCCGCCTCCTCGCTCGGGGAGGGTCCCGGCCGGCCGTCGCCCATCCTTGGCCGGAACCCACAGGTGGTTCCCTGAGCCAGCGTGGGGGGCCTAGGACAGGCCAGCCCTGCCGCCCCGCTGAGTTCTCAGCCCACGGCTTGAAATCCAAGTAATTAAGGGGACGGATTAAATCTGTAAGATGTCTCCTCCTGGCCCCATATCGTGTCGTTCCACAAATATTACGTGCCCCTCACAGTCTGGCGGCCGGCCCTCCCCAGGCACTGGAAGGTTCCCGGGACGCGTCTCAGCCGGGTCACCGCCGTGCCCGTCCACCCTAATTGCCAGAAAATGGGCAAAGCGTAAACGCAGCACAGGAGCTGTGTGACGGCCCTCGGCGCACGGAGGGCACCCACGCTGCCCAGGGACACAGAGAGGCTGAGGTGTGGCTTTGTTCGTGACCTTGGGGGGTGGTCGTGAAGACCATCCCCACCGCACACCCAGTCCTGCATTTTTAACGGCCCCGGAGGGTCTGCCACGCCTCCTGATGCTGGAGGAAAGGGAGCGGGCTGTCAGCTGGGCCTGGCACGCTGGACGGCCAGGCTGGACCTCAGGAGGCCCCCGGCCGTCAGCTCCTGGTCCTGGTGCCCTGTGGACCCCAGAGGAGGGCGTGGGGTGTGCACACCCCCCCCCTCCCGTCCTGCTGGAGCTTCTGCAGCTTTCGGTGGTGAAAGCCGGGGTCCATGCCGGAGGGTCTGGGAACGGCGGGCTGTTGGGAGGGGCCGCAGGCGGGTGGGGCGAGGGGACCCAGGGTGACAGGCTGAGCCCAGGCCAGGCGCAAAGGGAGGCCGCCGGCCCCAGAGAGGACCGTTGGAGGCTGACTTCCCACTTCTGCAGAGAACTCGTTCTGTGTTTAGATTAGAAACAGGATATAATAAACTTGTTAACATGTCAGAATCTTGTGTTGGGACAACATAAGTGGGTGTTTTCTCCTCTTTTCTTTCTGTTGTGCAGGAAAATGCCTCAATTAGTGCCTGGCTCTTGAGGCAGGGCTGGGGGAGGTGACGGAGGCTCCGTGCAGAAGGCCGCTGGGCTCGCGTGGGCCCGGGGCCTGCTCCCCACCCAAAGCCCACGGCCACAGGCCCGGCCTGGGCCCTCTGGGTGCGTGGGGTCAGCGGGCGACTCCCAGGGCAACGGCAGCTCCCACGCCAGCATCTGCCCACGAAAATGACCCGGGGGGGGTGGGGTGGGGGCCGGTGGGGAGCACCACGTTATTTGTTTTTCAAAAAGGCTTTTATTTTAAAAGCCCCATGTCCTGGAAGAAAGCAACACGGAGCTATTTTCAGGAATGGGTTCTAGAAAGATCAGCTCTTAATTAAAACAAAACACGGCGAGATCAAGCCGTAGCCCAGAGGCCCCGACCGGAACAAAACCGTTTCTGTGGAGGCCTGCGGAAGCAGAGCGGTCGCTGACCCGCGGGCCCGCTGGCCCGCTCCCGACGTGGCTCCGTGGCTCCGTGGCCAGGACCGGGAGGTGGGGCACGGAGACATGGCCTCCAGACCCAGAGAAACAGACGTGAGTCTGGACGGGGCTGACGGGGGCGGGTGGGGGCATCGGGGGCAGGACCGAAGTGCATCCACGCGGCCTCGGGGCCGGGGCCTGGGCGGGCCCGCACTCCATCCTTGGCGGCCAGAGACCCCGGAATGTGAGGGCTGGGGGGCCGTGGACGGAAGGAGGGGCCGCGACCACGTCAATAACCTCGGTGATGTAGTGAGTGAAACATCGTGAAAAATGAAAGCAAATCCTCCTCTAATCTCCCCGAACAAAGGCCTTTCAGTTGGACCCGAGCGGCGCGGGCGGTGGGTATCACCAGATCTTTTATATTAAATGTGCACCCGGCAGAATATGGATCTTATTAGGGGAGCCGTGCTCACCGCAAGCCCCTTGCCTGCACATGGTGTGCGAGGGGGTCAGGGGGCCGCATGCAGCCACACGGCGGCCAGGCGCGCGGCCGGGTCAGGACCGCCCGCCTGCCCGCCTGCGGGGACCCGCCACGCGCCTCCCTGTTCAGCGAGGGGAAGACGTGTCTCCATTTGTCACGATTCCCGAGACAGCTCGGCCCCGACACTCTGCAAACAGTCCTTTGTCTCCTGGTGCGGCCCCACGTCCCCCCGACAGCCAAACGTGGCCCCTGGGGTGAGTGAGCCCCCAGAGGGACCGAGCCCCGAAAGCCCAGCGACCGGTCTGCAGAAGGGTCCGATGTCTGACCGGGGGAGCCGTGCGGCCAAGGCCAGGGGCCTCCTCAGGTGCTGCCCTCCCAGGCCCCCTGGCAGCTCGGAGCAGCCCCAGGGGAGGGGTTCAGGTTTGGCAGAATAAACAGCACTCAGGTGCCTGCAGGGGGAGAAATGAACCCTCCTGACTCAACACCACCACAGTCCCGCTCCTTCCAGAAGGGTCGGCCCAGGAAAGGAAATCAAATTTAGGGGCTTCCCTTACTGGCCAGAATGGTTAATTCAATACGGGGAGGAGGGGTGCTCTTGTCTCTGACTTCGGTCTCCTTGGTGCGGGTTGTGTCTTCCTGCAGGGCTCTGGGAAGGCGGCTGGGAATGGAAACCAGCCCCGGACCCGCAAATTCAAACCAGCACCGCCGCCTCCTGTCCCGGGGGTGGGGGGACCGTGGGGCCCACGAGCGGGATGGCGGGGACGGGAGCCCCCGCCGAGCCGGGCCTGGGGGGGCAGCGTGGGGGTGGTGCGGGGGGCGGGGCGCAGAGGGCCAAGGCGGGCGGGGGAGACCCCAGGTTTCAGCAAGGATTACGGGGAAGGAGGCGTCGGTCCCTCTTGGCCACTGTGCACCTGGGTGCCCGGTGGAGACACGAAGGAGGGTCAACCCTCAGGTTTTGGGTGCCTACTGTGTGGTTGTAGCCTGTGCACGGCCAGGGGCCCCCAGTCCTCAGAGCTGCCTTCTCTGTGACTGGACCCCGGCATCGATCGCACTCCTCAAACCCTGGGGGTCCCCTTGCAGGGGGACCGGGGGCTGCAGGTGCTGTGGTCAGGGAATGTGTCTGTCTCTACCTGCACAGGGGCTGGGAAGCCGGCATGGCTGCCCTTGGGGACTTTTGCTGACTGAGGGCTGACATCTGTGAAATCTGTAAACCCCCAAGCAAGGTGTGGGAGGCAGAGATAAAATGCTTTCCCCAGGTGTGGTTGGAGAGAGGGGGAGCCCATGGGGACTTCCTGGAGGAGGCGTTAGTCTGTGACATGGGCTCTCCCATCCTCCACTGGTACCGTCTCTCGGGTCTGAGATGGAAGCCTGTTCCCAGGGGAAGGAAGCCCAGAGTGCTCCCGGGGGTGGGGCAGCCCCACCCAGCCCCTCCGTGCACTCTCCTGGGGTGCTGAAGGCCACCACTCCCCTTCCTCTGGGATCCGGCAGACAGGGCCGGAAGCAGACTCGTTCTATTTGCCGGTCAGGTGATCAGACATCCTCCCTGGACTAAGTCACCCTGCCCATCCTCCTTTGGAAAAGACACTCGTGTCGTCGACGAGACTGAACGAGGGCATCTCCGAAAGGGGTGGGTCCCAGCCCCGGTGGCGGCCGTGAGGGGAATCGCTTCTGTCCTGAAGCAGGACACGGGGAACACCTGCAGACCCCCCACCCCCAAGGGCAGGCTTGGCTCAGTCTCTCTGGCTCCTCAGGGTCCGGGGACGGCTTGGTGCCCAGGCGAGGTCGCGGGCGTGCGGGGGTCCCAGGCGAGGCTGGTTTCTTCTGAGCCCACAGGCTGCTCTGCGTTGCCACTGGCCTGGCAGGGCTTGGCCGCAGCCTCTGCCAGGAGCCATCTGCGACCCCACGTGTAAACACGACCTCCAGGAACAGTGAGCGGACAGGGCAGGACAGGGCAGGACAGCCCCGGGGTGAAGGCCGGCCCCTCTATCCAGGAGGGAGCCTCTTGCTACGCCAGCAGCCTCTGGCCGTATCCCAGGCCCGACCCGGCCTCACGGCCACTGGGCCACCCTGCCAGGCCCCCTGGGCCGGAAGGGCAGCGGGGACCGAGGCTCGGACAGACCCAGGCCTGTGACCCTGCTTGGCCCATGGCACCGGTGGGACACTTCTCAGCCTCGGGAGAGGCAGTGGCAGCATGGTGACGTCTCCTGACCGGCTGACGTGCCTCGTCGAGGGCCCAGAAGTGTCTGCATCTGCAGGCCTGGTGGGGTCTCGAGGCACCGGAAGGAGGCAGGGATGTTGTGGCTGTGCCACGCGCCCCCTGCCAGGGCTCAGATTCGGCCGGCACTGCCCCCCACCCCACCCCCGGGCCCTTGGGCCCCTGCTGTTCTCTGTGTCTCTTTCTGGGCCTCCGGGAAAACCCTGCTCCTGGGAGTCACTGCACGGCCCGGGCCGGGGCTCTGTGCCCGAGAGGCCTCCACGTGGACCGGGAGGCCGGGCCTGCGACTTCTGTGAGCCCCAGACAGGACAGTTACGGGGAGAGCCGCACTCCGTGGTACCCGCACATCTCCTGGGACGCCCTGAGGTATGCACCGTCAGCACCAGGTCACGCAGGGGAAACTGAGGCCCCAGGCCACTCGGCTGCGGCCCGCTGGCTCTGAAGGGCGCAGGGCCCGGCCCGGCAGGTGCACACTTGGAAACGCCGACGGAACACGGCCGGCAGCGGGCTCTTGAAAAGGTTTATGGGGTGGGGGGGGGGGAAAGGGGGGGATTGTGGGTTCTAGCGAGGGATCGCGCGGTCCCTGGGGGCCCAGGCAGGGTTGTTCTAAAAGGAAGAAAGAACGCGTCTCCTGGCACCTCTCCTTTGGGGTCCGCCGGCCCTGGCGAGTTCCGGGACTCGTAACGCATTCGGCTGGCGTGAGGGGCACTGACCCCTGCGTGCCTGGAGCCGCGCGGGCTGGTGGCGTCGGGGGTCCCAGCGCTGGCGGATTCATTACGGCCGCTCCTTTGTGGGCCCCGAGCCCCAGGCCCAGTGCTGTCAGGCGGGCTGTTACGGGCATAATGACGGGCATTAGAGCCCGGGAGCAATTAACAGGCTGCTTAATTAGCAAGAGGAATTAGCGTTTGAGTGGCTGATCTTCCGTGAAGACTTGTCGAGAGCGGGCAGTTATCTGATTAAGCATTGATCGCGTCCCCTCCTCGAGGTCTGTGAATATACAACTGTTTAAATATTCCCAACTGAACTGTCTCAATCAGCAAGGGGAGAAAGGGGCCCATTGTGGGCGCTGCTGGGCGGCCTCCCTTCCCTGGCCAGCTCCTCCGGCCGGGCGGGGGCGGCGGCTTGTCCCCAGGCCCTCGCCCGGCCAGCCTGGCTGCGCGTGGGAACGATGTCCGCGGGGTGGGCCCCAGCTGTCCGTGGCCGTTCTCCTCCGCGGGCTCTCCCAGCCCCTGGCGGCTGGGGCCCTCCCTGAGCCGTGGGGGACAGGCACGGGCACACCCATTGTACAGGTGGATACGGCGAGGCCTGAGGGTGCCATGGGGGCTGCGCAGAGAGCTCCGGGCTTGGCTGCCTGCAGACGGCGTCTGGGTTCTCTCTAGCTTGTCAAGGGGGTGTTCCAACCACGTCACCGCGTGTGCCCGGTCCCTTCAGAAACAAGCCTATCTGACACCTGGCGTGGCTGCGGAATCCCCAGGTGGGGTTTGGAAGCCCGTGGGCGCTGGGTGACGGCAGGCAGCAGCCTCCTCCAGTTTGTGAGCTCTTGCGGAGAAGGAGGACTGGCGGGGCGGGGCCGGTGACCCCCAGCCCAGGACTCTGCAGGAGAAATACTTGTGGAGGGAGGGTAGGGAGGTGAGGGGCCCGGCCCGGCCAGAAGGGCACACCTGGTGATGGAGGAACCACATGCAGAGGCAGGAGGTGCAAGGAATACTCCAGAAAGGCTCCTGATCTTATGTGGCTGGCACACCAGGTGAGGAGGGGCTCAGAGTCTCCCACGTCAGGGGCCCCAGACGCCCTCCCTGCGTGTTCTCACAAACTTAGGAGGGCTGACAGCTGGCTTCACCAGACAGCGGGGAGGCAGCAGGCAGGACAGTGAGTGGACATGTTTGCTGGGCGCCCCCCCCCCCCCCCGCCCCCGACCCCTTGGCTCGGCCCCACCAGGGCCTGGAGCTGGAGGCGGGAGGCGGGAGGCGGGAAATGGCCGGGGCCTCTGGTTTTAAAACCCAAAGGGAGAGTAGAACAGAGACGACGGAGAGAGAGAGGCCCAGACGGTCTCTTGTTTTGCAAAACTCAAAATAGATCTCAGCACCGTGCTTTTTAAAGACGAATCTCTGCTCTCTGCCGCGATCCTCGCTTGACCCCTCCTGGTTTCTGGCAAAGGGAGCCTGTTACGATTTGGCACCGAGCGATTTAAAATGCACAACAGCGGTGCACAGACCTTGCCAAAAGCTGATCCGTGTTGGTTTCTTGAACTTTGCTTTTCTTGTGTGCTACATCAGATATCATCTTACCCAGACGATGCCCTCGCGAGATAGGCCCCCCCACCCCTCAACTTTGGGGGTGCAGCCAGCTCCGTCTGCGTGCCTGGACGGAAAGAACGCCGGTTATGGTGCGGCCCGGCCCGGTTCCTGGGCACTCGGGGAGTCTTTATCGAGCTCAAATGATTAGACCTGGTTTCTGGTTTCATTTTGGAAGAGTTACTGCTAAACAGATCCATCCTGCCTGTAAAACGATGCAGGCGCTCCAGGCCCTGCGCTCCCTCGGTGCCTGAGACCCTGCCCCTTCTCCGCAGGGCAGGGGACAGGGGGACCTGGGTGGTGTCCCGCTGGGCAGAGGCCTGTTGCCTCTGACCGGAAGCAGGTCCTCCAGGGGCCGGGGAGTCCCGGCGGCCCGGCGGCCTGGGGCAGAGAGCTGGATGGGGCGGTCACGGGGAGGGGCTGTGAGCCGAGCGCTGGACGGCAGGCCCTCACTGGAAGGTTCCTGGCATCCAGGATGCTTCCTGCCTAAGGTGCTAATCCCTGAGAAAAGGGCCAACATGTTTCCCTCCGCTTCAGACCGTGCACGGATGAAAACCCCGGTCCCCCTGGTCAGCCCCACGCCTCAGGGGGCAACTCCATTTCAGCTGAGAAGGAGTCCTTCTCGGTGCTGGAAAATGGAAAGAAAACTCCGGGTCTGTCCTCCAAGCACATTCTTCGTCACGGTGGGCGGGTTATTTTTAGAAAAAGGGAAGCAAAATGCGTCAGGTGTGACAGGAAGCCGTAAGAATCTCTGCTCACTGCTCTCGACTTTGTCCCAGGAAACTTGGGGGCCATCAAACCCACTTTGATCCCTGTTTTATCCCTGGTAACACGGACTTTAGAATATTCTGGGGTTGCGTCCTTATCCCTGCGTTCTGACCACGAAGTCGCATGTCCGCCTTTGGAAAATGAAAGCCAGCGTGGAGACATTAAACAGGAACCCACGGACCAGGACGCGGGTGGTCCACCTTGGGGACCTTCTCTCCTGCAGCGGTGGCTCTCAGACTCACGCCCGGGATGGTCCAGCCCAGCCCAGGGGTGCTCGGGCATTGGCTGCACCGTTTGGGGCGGGCCGGCCGTGACAGGAAGCTCCAGGAGGCTGAGGAGGTCGATGCGTTTGGAGCGCAGAGATTAAACTCGAGGGCTCATAACAGGCCCGGCGTCATGCGCGCCCGTGCATGTGTGCGTGCGAGCTGGGGTGGGACGCGGGCCCGTGTGGGCACAGACAGGCAAGCTGAGCCCCAGCACCGCGTGGCCTCCCTCGCCCCTTCCCCGCGTGCGGCTCACTTGCGTGACTCCGGGTGCAGGGCTGAGGTCCGGGGCTTGCAGTGGGGGCCTCATGGCCCAGCCGGTTCCCCGCTCGGGGTCCAGAGTGGTCCCCATCCCAGCAGGAGATGGGGGCGGGGTCATGACCTGATTCTGAAGGCTGAGTGTCCAAGGTCGAGGGGCCGCCCTGTGCTTCTGATCGCTGGGGGACAGTTGTCCCCCGGCCGGTCCGAGGATGGGCAACACCAGGCCCAGGTGGGGTATCAGCAGTCCCGCCCACCTCTTTCTCCCCCCGCAGCTGCTGGAACGTGAGGACTGTCTGGGCATCCATGAGGGAACCTGGGCACATGCCCGTGTGTGCATGTGCGTGTGCGTGCGCGCGTGCACACGTGAACAGATGCAGACACGCAGAGGGCAGCGTCGAGGGCGGCTGGGAGCATCTGTGCACTTGAGACCCACGGGGACCCATCCTGGCGCTCACGCTCGGGGCCAGGATGGGATGGGAGCCCAGGGGCCTCCGTGGCGGCTTCTCTGTGGGACGTGATGCCATGGGGTGCGGGTGGGGGGGCAGGCTCCTCAGCGGACTGGAAGCTCCTGGAGGGGCAAGAAGGACTCGGGAGAGACATCTGTGTGTCCCGGCCCGGCGAGTTCTCTCTCTCCGTCCGTTCCTCTGTGTTGTGCACACACGCGTGTATGTGTGCACACTACACACACAGCATGTCTGTGTGCAGACTCTGTTCTAACCGATTCAGCTGACTCCGTAGAAGCTGAACTTAACACGGCAGGAGGGAAAGAGAGAAGCTGGCCGGTGGAAGGAAGGATGCCAGGGTCCCCGGAGCTGTGAGGACCACCCCCCGACCACCGCCCCGGGCCTGCGAGGCTCACACCTGTCTGTATCCACCAAGGACCTGGGGCCACCTGGACTCGGCTGCCAGAGCCTCGCGGGTACGGGGGTGTCATCTCCTGACGCAAGGGACCTACTTCGGCCCAGCCGTTTTTACAGAAGGGCCTGAAGGCACTGAGACCCCCAAGACACGCTAATTGGTCCCCTGGAATGCCCCGGCAGTGTGCCCGGCCCCCAGGGTCTCGGGGGCTCTGGGTGACGGGCCGGCAGCCCCTCCCATCCTGGGCAGGCAGGGAGGCAGCACAGGGGCCCTGCCGGCTGGGCCCCCGCGGCCTGTGGGCAGCTGGGCTCATCCCTGGAGGCCACAAAGGGTCCGTCCGTCCCCATCCCTGTGTCCTCTGCAAACCACAAACAAAGCCCAAACTCAGCAGCACCTATCAGAGCTCCGGGCGAGGCTGAGCCCCGCGTGGTCAGGTCGACAGTGTTTACAAGTGTCAGAACCTGGACCCGGGCCCTGCTCTCTGCCCAGCCTTGCCAGATGGCCTCCCAAAGCTGCTCCGATCGCCGTCCGTCCGGCAGCAGAGGCTGTCCCCTCCCGCCGGGCGTGGCGGCTGCCACATCACTGCGCATTTAATTGGCACGTGTGGGGCCCGGGTGGGGGGTGCTTCTCACACTGAGGTCCGCTCCTCTCCGCCCCGAAGTTTCAGGAGCTCACAGTAGGCAGGTTCCCCGTTGTCCTGCCCTGAGCTGCTGGTCCTTTTAATTGTGGTGACGACGTCTTTCCGGGATTCCGTGGGCCCCCAGGGGTCATCTATTCTGATGGGCAGCACACGACGGAGCTTGTTCAGAGGCCCTGCCGAGGGCAGTGAAGATGCCTTTCTTCTAGAACACTCCATCCTGCTGGCGGGCTCTGCTCTCTGCTTCCTCCTGCCTGTGCCTTACGCAATTTATAGCTACTTCGTTTTTGTTTGTATTGTCCTTGCGGGATCCGCAAACCATCCTCAAACATTTAAATTCTCACCGAGAAGCAAGGTTCCCCTTCTGTTTCCAACGGTTCCTCGCACTTGTCAGCTTTTACTGGTTTTCTCCCCGTCGGGAAGGTTTCTCCAGTTAAAACACACATATTTATTTTGCAGCCATATTCCATTTTGGGGTTAAAGTCGGGGCCAGGAATCCTGGTGATTTGTAGTTCTTCCCACTTAGGAACGGGAGCGGCCTCCGTTCAGCCCGGGTCTTTAACAAAATGGTTTTCACTGAATGCCCGGCTCGGTTCATAGACTCCCCAGTGCGTGAGTTACTTCCGAGAATTTTTTTTAGCATGAGAAAAAACTTTCAAAGTGGAAATAATTCGAACTCTTACACCCGTCTACTGCGCCTGTGCAGAAAGTACACGGGTAGAGACGGCTCTGGAAACAGTAGGCGAGTCTTGGTGAGCCGTCGGGAAGGTAGCGGGTGCCCCCGACGTGAGTGCCATGGCCTGGGGGTGCTGGGTGGGGCTCTGGGTCAGCAAGGGGTGCAAGGTGGCTCTGAGTTTGTCCCAGGGTGGCCGGGCTGCCCTGGGGTCCTGCTCCCGGCCCCTGCGAGTGAGCGTGAGGCCTTTTCCTCGCTTGTTGCTTGTCGCGCTGAGAAGGCCCGTCTCCTCCCTCCCAGCCCTGCCCCGTGGCCCACGTCCTAGATAAGCCTGTTAAATTAGCCCCGTAATACTTAAAATGCTAGTCCATTTAATATGTAAACAATGACAATTTTTTTTCAAAGGGTTTAGGATTTAAATTAGTTTTTTAAAAACCCAATTACTGCCATTTAATTCGGAGGAGAGAGTTCTTTATGTGCTAATTATATAGCTGGGAAATGAGCAATCAAGGGTACAATGGGGCATTAAGGGCACTTTTTAAAGGTTTGAACTTATTTATCAGAGTTTGGGGTTGGGTGTCTGCAGCCTGAGCAGCCCTGATGGTGGGCGCCGAGGAGGAGGAGGAGGGCGGATGGGGGCCAGGAGGAAGGACAACATGGCCGCGCGGCAGAAAACCATGTGGCCTTTATATCATCTTATTACGTCGACAGTGTTTACAAGTGTCAGAACCTGGACCCGGGCCCTGCTCTCTGCCCAGATTACTCGCTGGCCAGCAGGCAAGGAAGGGGCTGCCGGGTGGAGGCCAGATGGGAAACCCCAGGCCTTGGGCTCCTGCAGGTGACATCCACATAGAACCTTCTAGAACTTTCCAGAACCTTCCAGAGGAGCACACATGCCCCAGGAGGCAGATAGGCTACAGCATTCGTAGTTCACTGCCTCAGACCCCAGATGCTGGGTAAACGTGGGAGGCGGCTTCTCAACCCGCCTCCACCGCGCCCTCCTTCCTCCCACATGAACCTGGAATGTTCTAGAACCATCCTGTTCACACTCCTGCCTCTGTGAGTAAGCACCTCCACTTCCTAAGAGAGAGGCGATGAATCATTTTAAACAGAGCTTGTCTTCAAAGCAAAGGGGCCCTTATTTTGGCCCAGTATTCCTTGGGGACTTGCCTGGGGGAGCACTGGCCACATCCAGTTAGGAGTTCTCTCCTTCCTGGAGGGACCCTGGGGTGGGGTGGGGGGTCGGAGACGGAGGCCTGAGGTGGCCTTGGCAGGTCTGCCCAGCCAAGTGCACACACCAGGGACCACGGCCTCATACAGCACAAACGCCGAGCTCCCGCCCTCAACTTATGGAAAACTAGGCTTGTCATTGACACGAAGCCGTATCGAACGCCCTGAGCGGAGCGTATTTACAGGAGACGCCAGGGTGAGCTTCAGAGGAGCTTAAATGTTGAACATCTACACTGGCCATGGAGGCCCTCCTGCATCCAGCGGTGTGGCCGTGAGGCCCCCGCGTGGCGGCCACACCTGCTGCCTCCTGGCAGAGACCGGAGGGATGGCCTCGACTGGGTGTTGGAGACGAAACCACTGGGTTTCTCGGCGGGGCTGACTTCTAACGGCTCCAGGGCGCGTCCTGGGGTGGGAGCAGCTGTGTCTTACCCAGAGGAAGACTTTGCTGAAGTTGGACCCGTGGGTCACGCAGGGCAGGACCCCCAGAGCCGCCCTTCCCCGGCTAGTTCTTACAAACCCAGCCGGCCGGCCCCCGGCCACCGCCCCGCATCCCACCCGACTTCTGCGAAAGCCCACGACACGTGGGGCTGTTCATGCCCCATTTGCGGAGGCTCACGGCCTGGCTGAGGGATCCGGCATCCAGTGAAGCCAGAACCTTGGGCTCAGGGCGGGCCGGGTCGGCGCTGGGGACCCACGAGGGTGCTCCAGGCCTGGGCCCTCAGGGTTGGTGGCCGATGGGGCGGGCGGCCCGGCACGGAAACTCCCCAGATAAGGGGGGTTGTGTGGAAAGGGCCAGGGAGGCAGCAGCGTGTGGAGGAGCGTGGGAGTCCAGAAGGGTCCCCGGAGCGTGGCCTGCGTCTGGACTCTTAGAGACTAGGAGTTGGCTGGCACAGGGGCAGACGGCAGGGCAGGGGTCGCCAGGCGTAGGGCACGGCCGGGGAGCCGCCGGGAGGCGGGAAGGTGGGTCCGGGTTGGGGCTGCGGGGCCGTGCTGGCTGCGGCTTCAGAGCCCGCGGCTGTGACCGCCGGCGGGGACGTCTTGGGCCCAGGCCTCCAGCGCCTCCCGCGGGCACGGAGGGCAGGCGGGGCAGGAAGAGACCCGTGAGCAGCGGGGGCCGTGACCTAATTGGTCCAGGAGAGCCAGCGTCGGCACCCAGAGTGTTCAAAAACAGCGAAGATTAATCTTAAAGCGATTAGCCAACTTATTTTCTTTTTCAAGACATTAGCTGGTCAAAAATGACAAAAATGTCCTTAAGCCGCGTTGAGGCAGAGGCAAGGAACAGGCAGCCTTTTGTCTGGTGGGGGGGCTGCCCGCGGAGCCTGCGTGGGGCTCGCGGGAGCCCATCGCCCTGCACGCCGGTGGAGGGAATCAGGGCTCCGGAGCCGCGGATTAGCCCGCCGGGCGGCGGGGGGGCTGCTGGCCACCCACGGGCCAGGGCCTGAGGTCCCGTGTCCGCGTGCCGGCCGCCGTCTGGGTCTTCCTGGCATGGCTGGGTCCCCTGGCCACTCAGGGGCCTCGGTCACCGCGAGGAGCGCCGCGGCTCGGGAGGGCAGGTGTGAAGGCAGGTGGGCCGCAGGGGCGCCTGTGGTCCTCGCTGCGGGCCGGGGGGGGGAAGGGCGGGCCCAGGGAGGCCTTTCCCCTCTTCCTGTGCTGCAGACACCGTCCTCGGGCCCGACGTTTCCTCAAGAAAAGAAAACACCCGAGTCCGTGTTTCTTATCTGAGGGGCAAACAATGAGATTGTCGCCGGCCCGGGAAGGGGCTTTCGCAACAAATCCGGTGGACGGGGCCGGGGGCAGCAGGCCCAGCCTGGCGGCCTCTGCGCTCGGCCAAGGTGTGCGCCCGTCCCCCACCCCCCACCCCCGACCCCAGGCGGCAGGTGCCACACCAGCTGTGAGCCCAGTAACTGGAACCCGCCTGACGCAATGCGCCCGGCGTGGCAATGACAATTAAAGGGTCTCTTCCCCGGCTTCCTTCCGAGCACTCGCATTGTGGCTCTGCGCGCCCCCCCCCGCCACGGGGGCTTAGGCATAATTATAGGGTCAGGTTACCCCGAGAAACAGGTATCGGCATTGTTGAGTCCGGTGCTGGACCCCGGCCGCCCCCGGCCCTCCCTTCCCCTCGTCCCTCGGCCGGTCCCCCAAGTGCCGTCCCCCTCCTCAGTGTCCTTCGCCCGCCCAGGGAGGGTGAGGCCGGGGAGGGGCCTGGACCACGTCTCGGGGGCCCGGTGGGGAGCTGGGAGAGGGGCAGGGGGCGTCTCTTGTTATGTCTCCAGCAGCTGGAGTTAAACGTCCAGGTGCAAGGAGATCGTTTGGCTCCCATTGTCCGGAGCCACGGGACACGGGACGGGGGCCAGGACGGGGCACGGGGTGCCGGCCAGGGGCCCAGGAGCTGCCCCTGGGAAGAGAGAGTGAAGCCTGCGCGGCCTGGCGGTGGACCCACGGGTCTCGGCCTCGAGCTGCACCCAGCGGAGGGGGGGAGGGCGATGCCCAGCCACTGGCCGACTGGGGCGCGGTGACTCGGGGCACCGTGAAAGTGGAAGCCACCGCCGTCAGCCCACCTGCCCCGGGCGAGGTGATGGTGGCAGAGGTGAGGGTGGGGCCGGGAGCTGGGGGCGCCCGGGCTCGCCGGCCCCAGTCCTCACCGCATGCCGCCCGTCCTACAGACAAGGAAAGAGGACTTTCTCTAAGGACGGATGGTGTCAGAAGTCCGGAGGCCGGGATTTAAACCCAGGCCCCGCCATGTCCGGGGCCCCGCCCCCCCTGTTTTATCGTCCCTGTCTTGCCGAGTGGCAGAACGGGGAGAAGCTGGTCCCTAGGTTTTGGACACAGTGACCCCTGAGTCACTGCACCCACAAGTCAGCTCTGTGGACTCCTGGGCTTTCTGAGGGACAGAGGCCCTGGACACAGGGATGGACAGAGAATGGGCTCATGGGATGTCTCCTGAGGGGCCCCCACCACCCCACCTCTGAGTTCTGGCAAACACTGCCCCATAGGTGGTTACAGGCCACCCCCCTCCGTCTCCACACGCGAACCCCTTCCTGAGGCGGCGTGCTGTCCGTGTCCCATGCCGTCTGTGCTGGGACGTTGGAAACTGGTTCACGGGGCTCTGAGGAGAACGAGGCAGGACGTGCCTTCTCCCCGCACGCCTGGCTCTGGGCCGGGGAGGGGCTGATCCAGAGGGCTCACCCCAGTGCTGGGTCGTCAGACAAATGCGGTGGGCGGGGAAGCCGTCAAAGGAGTTTTATCCCATTGTAGAGAGGAGGAAACTGAGTCAGAGGGAGGCCATGGCCGCAGGGAGTCCAGCCCCGGCCCGGGATGTGCAGACCAGCCCTGGGACGTCATCCCTGCTCTCACCCCTTTCCCTCATCTAGGCATCCAGGGGACCGGGGACGGGGCTCCTGCAGCGGCACCCTCCGGCGGCCCCCGGGCCCCCTCTCCCCTCTCTCTGACCTCACAGCTGCCAGCCCGAGAGCCGGCATGTGAGGCGGGTCACACGATGCAGATTTAGATGTGTGCCTGTCGCACAGGAAACGAGGAATGCAGAGCCCTCCCCCTCCCGGCAAAGCCCCATCATGTGTGAGAGATCAGTTCCGGGGACAGTGGTAGCTGCCAGGGGGATGCCACCCGCGCTGTCCCAAACCGCCCAGGCAACGTGTGTAGGATGCTTCTTTCCAGGATCCCAGAATGTTCCGGTAGCAGCACCTCTCCCTGGAGTGCCCGAGTCCCGGAAACCAGGGAGGTGCTGCAAGTAAGACCAGATGTGGCCGGGTGCAGAGGGGACGCCCTGGAGGGCTCCCTGGAGGAGGTGGCTTTGCGTGGATAGAGGAGGGTGGAGATTTCCCCGAGAGGAACAAAGGGAAGCTTGAGAAGGATTCCTTCCCGGGTGCGTAAACCCTGAGATAGCTTCTCACCTCCACGCAGCGGCTGGGAATCAGGTTTCCTACAAAGTGGGCTCTTGGGAAGTATCCCTGACACCAGAGGAAAGCCTCGCTCTTGGGACTGCCTGTTCGGGGTTCCTGCCAAAGAGCAGAGCCGCCCGCCCTCCTGCCCTCGCGGCCGCAGCACCGGCTGCTTGGACCTCGAGTGTCCAGGAGCGCCGGGCCAGCCCCTCCCCCCCAGTGTCGCCATCATGGTGGATCCAGGCCAAGGCTCCCACCAGCGCTAAGATGTCTCAGGTCCCTTGTGGTAGGGGGGGCGGGGGTAGGCCGGGGCCAGGGCCGAGGGCTGCAGGGGCCGCCTGGGCTGGGTGGGAGGCCCAGAGCCCGCAGACCTTGGCTCTTGGATGCTGTTCATGACAAGCTTGTGTTCTTAGGAAAGGACGGGGGGGGGACCCCAAATCCCTCTTGAAGTAACAGTGTGTCCCCCCCCACCTCTTCTTCTGTGTAATCTCAGGAGCTCGGGGGGAAGGGTGTGGGGCCGCCTCCGTCCTGACCGAACAATGCCGCGGAGCTCTGGGTGGAACCCCAAGGGTCTGGTCCAGGTTCAACAGCACTGACTCTGCACCCACGTCTCCAAGGACTGAGAGAAAACCCGTCGGTTAGATACACGAGGGATTCGCGGGGCCCGTCCTGAGGGGCTGGGTCTCAGGGCGCACTGTCGGGGCGCCGATGGGTGCGGCTGCGTCCGGTTCTGTATCCCAGGCACGCCTGCTGCGCCCCCGGGAACGCCCGGCCCATACCCCGGGTCTCCCAGCGCCAAGCTGCCCACACGCCTGTGCCCACCTCCTGGACCATCACCTTCCCCAGTTCCTGTGTGGGCGGAAGGTGGGTGCGGCATCTTCCACTTCCCCCCCCTGAGGTGTCCTCATCCAAAGAAGCCAACAAGACGTCCTCGTTTCCGGGGCCCGGGTTTCCCTACGCTCTGCGGCTGGCCCCAGGAGTGGTGGACAAAGTTCGCCCGGAAGGCAACCGAGAGGGCCTGGCTGTTTGTCACAGACTCCTCTTTTCGGAATACGGTACTGGCCCCTCGGGAGGTTTGGGTGATGTGGTCCAGAAAGTTCGGGAAAGTTCCAGAAAGTTCCCGAAGGCTTCCCTGCTCTGGCCTAGCAGGTGTCAGGGCACAGGTCTTCCAGCCATGTTGGGGGGTGGGGTGGGGTGGATGTGGCCTCGTGGTCACTCAGCCGTCTAAGTGAGGGGGATGGTCTCAGAGAACCTTGGGGAAGGAGCCGCGTGCGCAGGCCTGGGGCTGGCTGGTGGATCCGGGATCTCTCTGGTTTTGTTGCCACTTCCATCAGCCCTTGGGAAGCAGGAGGAGGAACCAAGACTGTTCCCTGTGCTGCCCTCTCACCTCCTCCTCGGCCGGTTTTCCTGGGTGCCGTGGGCGCTCAACTCTGACCTTTAGGATAAGAGAATGGGGCTTCTGTTCTCGGCAGAGGCTCGGGACCCGGTGCTCAGAGGCCCAGTGTGCTCCCCGACTTATCGTCCCGACAAATCTCAACACCGACACGTCTGCACTTTTCTGCTCTCTCCTTTCGGGGGGGCGGGCTGGCCGGCCCACGCTCCCGCCCTGCCTGGCACCCTGGCCTTCCCTCCCCAGGGAAATGCAGCACTCGGGAATCCTGCCTCCCTCCGCACCCCCCCCCCCCCCACAGCACAGCCAGCGTTTTCACGGGGACCACGGAGAAGCAGGGGTGGGGCTGCCCTTGGCGACCTTCCGGGGGGGGGGGGACCGGTGCTTAAATAATGAGTCACGTGCTCCTTTGCCCAAAGCGGGCAGCAGATCAATAGCAGATAACTCGCTTCCTGAGTGCTGGTCACCCAGCCACGACAGTGGAGGGACAGAGGTGCCAGCGGGGCAGGCGGGGATCCCGCTGGGGCCCCAGACCCCCCCCAGGCGCCCCTCCAGGGGCTCAGCACTGCAGTGCTCTGTCTTGGGGGGCACGCGGGGGACTTCAGCTCGTGTGTCCATGTCAGCGCGAACGGTCACCAGCCTTCTTGGCTGTGTCCCACCGTGGTCCGCGCTCCGGCTGCCTGGGCTGCCACGACTTCCCTCACCGCTGAGAACAGAGGCCGTTTTCAGAGTGCGAGGGGCCCGCCTTCCAGGCCGCACACGTGCCCGGGCCCGTTAACGGGGGTGGGGGGGCTGCTCCCGTCAAAGGCGGAAGGAAGGGCTCCGGGCCGAGAGGGGTTTGGGGGCAGGGGTGGACGCGGGAGGCGTGCCAGGGTGACGGGCGCCTCCCGCTCCTCACCCCTCGTCCCAGAGCCGTCCCCTCGCGCCGTCCCCCGGGGGCCATGCACCCTGACCTTGAGCCCCGACAGCCCACCTTTAATTGCCCCTGCCGGACGCGCACTTCAGCGCCGCGTCCCCCGGTCAGCAGTGGCCGTGGGTCCCCCTCTGAGCGGGACTGTCGGCTTCTGGTGCTTGACAGAGTCATTAGCGAGGCGGGCGCTTCAGAGAGGCGCGCTGGAAAAGGGGCTCCGGGAGGTGATTATTTCTTTTATTTTAAACCCGACATCAGCAGCGCCCAGAGCGGCCTCTCGCGGGGCGGATGCCGTCTCCGGACGGCCGCGCTGGCCGTATATCTTTGTTTAGGGACCTGGTTTTTATTAAATTTAATTGCTTCCTTTTCTGGCCTTAAATCAAGGGTGGCCTCAAAGCAGGGACAGCATCAATTTAATTTAATTACTCTGCACTGCAGCCTTCCGAGCAGGAGCACGGCTACCGGGGGCTCTCGCGGGGCCCCCGATTTGGGATGCGCCCGGCAGCGTCGGGCGGGCACAGCTGAGGGGCCGCGTTCGGACCCCCAGCCTCCCCTGCCGGCGCTCACCCCTGCCGAGCACCGGGCCGCAGACCGTGCCCTTCACTCACTCATTGACGTGTTTGCTTTTCATTTGCCCATAAAAGCACGTGGGCTTTTCTAACTCGGGGCGATTCCTCGAGGGCCGTTTGTCTTTTGCGGTGATGTCCCCCCGCCCCCCGCACTGCCCGGTCTGGGGCTGCAGACACTCGTGGGCTCCCAAGTGGTGCTCGGGGCGCCCTTGCTGCCCCCGTGTGCCCAGTCGTCGGGGGGACCACAGCCGAGCGGTCCCTTCCTGTACCCAGAGCCCCCCGTTGCCCGGCAGCCCTTCTGGGTCCTCGCCTCGGTTTCCGGAGAGCGCGCACGGCCGTGTTGCACTGGGTGTCCGTCCCCGCGCTCACAGGGGCAGTGCTTCCGTGCGCCGAGGAGCCTGCAGCTCTGAGCGCGGGTGTGGACGCCCCGGCCCGAGGCCGCCTCGGTGTCCCCGGCCTGCCGTGCGAGGCATCAGGAGGGCACGCGGGTCTGGGCTCCCTGGCACTCCGAGCACAAACACTGGGAATTATTAAGATGATTTGTTAAATGATAGAAAATGTTTTTCATTTCCCAATTTCCAGCTCTTGCTGAAGCTGCTCTCCAGCTGCCTGCGCCTCGTTCCTTAATATTTAGACTTATGGGCCAATTTGAGGGTATTTTCTCTTTCTGCCATGATTAATGCTTCTATAGAACAATGTCATCACAAGTCACCTACCTGCCCTGTCAGCTCAGCATCAATCTCGCTGGGCTGGGCGGTAATTTATGACTGGTGCCAGCAATTTGCAAACCTAATGGGGAGCAGGGGGGTGAGGGGTGGGCCCCCGGCTCTGTCTGCGGCCTCGTCAGCCCCCCCCATTAGCAGAACAAATGATGCGGAGATCAGACATCATCTCCAAGGCTCGATAAATATTTTATCAGCCATAATGGAAATTGTCAAATTGATCTAATTGTACAATACGTTATCAGTGAGATATCAAAGCCGGGCCTGGCCTCTGCCGGGACCCTCCCGGCCGCCCCAGCTGCCGAGGATGGGAGTCGGGAGCGCCGAGTGGGTCCCGATGCGGTGTAAATAATATGCCGGCCACGGCAGCCCGTTAAGGGGATGATAAATTTTGTGGAAATAAATGGCCTTATTCTGTGGTGCTTTGCTAGTCCTGATTTTTGAGAGCCACAGGGGAGCAGAGAGAAATAGGCAGAAAGACAGAGACGGTGCACTCAGAACTTTCCCGCAACAGGGGATCCAGTCCCACCGTCTTGGCTCCGGGAGCGGTGACAGCGCTTGGAAATCGGTCACGGAGACGCCGAGCAAAGACCCGGGATGGCCCCCGGCATCCTGTGACAGAAGTGTGTGCCTCTGTGGCAGGGGACATTTTTTTTCTGACCCTCTGGAGCCAAGGGTGCTTGGGCTCAGCTGTGGCAGGGGCACGCGTTTCGACGGTGCTCCTTTAAAATCCGGGGTCATGCGGTGCATTTGCCATTCAAGGCGGCGGGGCGGGGGGGCAGACGCCGTGGACTGAGCCAGGCGAGAACTGCAGGGCAGGGAGCGGGTTTTGGAACGAGGCCGATGAGAAACCGAAAGCGGTCTGGGCGTCCCCTCCCCCCCCCCGGGGCGCATTCATCAGGGGTCTGGTCCTGCAGGAAGGGATCGGGGAGGGACTCGGGACGGTGGCGGTCAGGCATCTTTCACAGCCAGGCAAGACCTTTTGATTTCTAGAACAAACAGTGATGTCTTGGGCCTGGAGCACATTTGCAAAATCGAGTGGAAACATCTGTGAACAAGCTAACGACGAGCCGCCTGGCCGAGCGTGGGGAGCCCTGCCCCGGGCGCAGGGGGGCGGAGGCCAGAGTCCTGCCTGCGCCCTCGTGCCGCCGCAGAGGAGGCTTCGTCTCACTTGCCGAGGTGCTCGTGGGTCGCGGGGGGCAGGCATCTTTGCAGGAGGCGCACAGGGGCCATCCTCAGCCGGCGTGGACGCCAAGGGCTGGAGCCCCGGGCGTCAGGACCCGGCCTCCTTCTGTCAGGTGTCTGCCCGGAGCGCGTGCCCTCCCGGGACTCCCAAGCCACGCGCTCCCTCGAGAGTGGACGTTTGCCTTGATGAGCACCGCTCGGGGGCTTCGGGGATGGTCTGCCGGCCCGGCCGCGACAAGCCGGCAGCGTCCAGAAGGGCAGAGGGCAGTGGCGAGAGGGCGTTGCTGCCCGGCTGGGCCTGGGCGTCTCGGGGAGGCTAACCCAGCGCCTGGGCTGCGGCCGCCACGGGGGCCCTGAGCCGTCCGTGCCGCCAGCTCGGCGGTGCCGGGGCGGGATGTGGACCCGTCCGTGGAGGCTTCCCCGTTAGGGAGCCCTGAGCCTTTCTCGGCTGCCGGCTGCGGCTGCCATGTTTCCCATTAGGTCACACGTGGCTGGTGACCACGCGTGCACGCACGGCAGCCTGCACCCCGCCTCCTGGGTCGCCTGTCATTTTGAATAAAAATAAGAAAGGAGACAACACTGGCGAAGCAGGAGCCGCGCGGGGCCGTGTCTGGTCCTCGCCTCCTCCCGGAGGGCTCCGCGTGGGCCCGCGTGGCCTGAGCTCGGGTTCCTCCACCGTTCCGGCGAGGCGTGTGGCGAGCGCCGGCCGGCCCGGCAGAGTGGACGCGGGTCTGGGCCCCGCTCGGACTCTCCCCTGCCTGCCGGTCGGGGCGTCGGGACGGGGGCAGCAGGACCCCCACCCAGGGGCCGCCTTCTGCACTGAGCCTGCCTGAGCGCCTTCTCTCTCCTGATGGGGACGACAGCCACAGCCTTGAAACTCTTTCTCCCTCTGCAGACCCCGGTGCTGGGCCGATGGGCCCCGTCGCCCTGCAGGGAGGTCCGAGAACACCGGCCACTGGTTCTACCCCATGTGACCAGCTGGTGAGGCCCGGCCACCCCCGCCCCCACAGGGGGCCTTCACCGGGACCCCAGACCCAGAGCGTGGGCGGCTGGCATCCCTGGGAGAGACTCGGAGATGCTGGCCCTCTCAGATACCCAGTCAGGAAGGCATCACGTGGTCCCTAGGCACCCCTGCCCCCCCCCCCACCCCGGGTCAGCAGAATCGGGAAGATGTGCCCTCCACCTGGGAGCTCGCAGGGCCTCTGGGCCAGGATGGGGCTCTGACCCCTCCGAGGGAACAGGGCCGGACGCAGCTCTCTGAGCTGTAGGGGTCCCACCAGGCGGAAGGCACCCAGACATGCCACACCCCAGCCCCTCAGGGCCTCTGGATTTCGTGTCCACGTCCCTGCGCCTTTCAGGATGTCCTGCCCTGGCACACGCACCCCAGCCCTCACCCTTCTCTGGTAGAAACCGGGCGCCCACCAGCCAGCAAATGGGTGCTGGCTTTCTGCTGAGAGCAGGGGCTCCGCTGGGACTGCCACCACCTGCCTGGGGGGTCGTAGAAATCATTCAAGAACCTCCCGGAAGCAAGTCATGTCAATGACCCGTCTTATAGCCACGTGGAAGCCTGTGATCAAGGTGTCCCGTGTGTGCACGTACGCGCGTGTGTGTGCGTGTGTGTCCGCGACGAGATGTGCACGTGTTTGTGTGTGTTCCCTTGTAAGCAGGGTGAGGAGGACGCACCCTAAGCGCTGGGTAATTTGGGACCCAGGGAGGGAAAGGAGGCCGAGCCCCAGTGAGCGGGCATCATGGGGACACCTGCCCCCCGCTCCCGTCCCGGCTGCCCCTTCTCCAGCCATCAGACTCAGGCAGATGGAAATACGGGGGGACCCGGGGCCACCACCAGATGCCTCGGGGATGCCATCATTTGTGACACGACCTTGGACCACGCTGTGGGCCATCCGGGCCGTTTGTGAGCTGAGGCCACAGAGGCCAGGTCACCCGCACAGTCCCTCCCTCTGTGGCTATTTTGGACGAATAGGAAGGGTCGCCCTTGCTCTGCAGCGTCTTGGCGAAGGCTGAGACCCCCGGTCTTGACCTGGGAGGCCTGGTTCCACCTGACAGCGTTGCTCCCAGGGGAGGTGCGGAGGCGTCCGGGAGCGGGGGCCGTGGGGAGTTCACGGGCTCTGCGTCGGGGTCCGCTTCAGTTTTCATTTCCTATGACGCCTCCGTTCAGATGCACGTTCTGGGCCAGATGCTGTGAAACGCAGCCCTGAGGATCTGTGATTCTGGGTTGACCTCAACCCGATTCTGCGAACCCTGTTCCGGAAACCCCTTCTGAGCGGCAGCATGGGGGACCGAGAAGAGGAAGCATCACTCTGGGCTTTGAGGGGCCTTCTGTCCAGGCCTCCTCCTTGTTCCCCCTGCATCACGTGGCTGCACGCGGACCCCAGCCCCGTGCTCACTGCTGCCGTGGTTGGGGAATGGCGGCACGATGTGGGGGTACCAGGACCGCTTCACGGAGGGGGCCCCGACTGAGGGGTGGGCAGGAGCCCCCAGGGGAACTAAGGGGTGCCTCGATGGGAGCCGTCTGGGTGCCGGGGCAGAGCAGCGTCACAGATGGATGTCCTCGTGGGCGCCTGACTCTGGCAGGTGTCCCTCACTAGCCAGACCTGCGGGAAGGCTGGCGCCCCTGGGGCACCAACACCGGCAAGGAGCCCGGGGGGCCAGGCCTGCGAGCCCGGGGTGGGCTGTGGCCTGTCCTGCCCAAGGCTCCCCTTGCCCCATCGTGGTAAAGTCCCTCTCTGCCCCAAGTGTCCTTCTCTGCCAGTGGCTCGGTGACCCGCATTCCCTGGGACGTGGTGGATGGTGGAGGGCGGCCCCGGACAGGCCCTGCCGGGAAAGGTGGACAGCTTCGGCTCCCCGTGCTGCCGTCCGTCCAGCCCCTGCCAGCTGACGGAAGGAGTCTGCAGCCTCGCTTTCCCCGCCTTGTCCTGAGGCTCCCCCCGACTCGGGGGGGGTTGCACAGGAAGTGCACTGCGTGAAGTGGAAGAGGCTCCCGATCCCTGGGATCCCCAAAACGTGCCCGGCACCCCCCCCCCCCACCGCCCCAGCACATGGGGAAGAAAGCCGGCAGGGCGGGAGGGCCTGTGACAGGTCAGCGGTCCGGGAGGTGCTGTGGGGCGTAACTGCTACCATCTGATTTTTGTCTGGCTTTCCAAGTCCGTTCAGGAGCTGCGGCGGCCGGGCGGTGCCCAGACCCAGGGCCCCTCCATCAGCATCGAGATGGCCGCACAGGCGTGCCCCTCGCTCGCCTGCCCGACGGAGGGCGCCCACGCCGGCCCTGCGGACTCCCCGCCCGGCGCCGGCCCCACCTGCCGGCAGCCTGCCCCGGGCCAGCCCTTCCCCTGCCCCTCCCTGCATCAGTTTCCCCAGGAGGGGATCGATTAAGGTGCTTCCTAAGCTTGACATTCTATGAAAGCTGAGGCCGCGCCTCCGAGGCTGTCGGTAGACAGTGGATCAATCGGGATAGTAGTGAAAAGGTGCACTGTATTGATCTGAGTTTAGGGAGTGTTCTCCCTGTGCTTCCTCCTCTGAGAAAGTTCTCGAGAGTCCGGTGTGTGCCGGGAAGTTCACAGGAAAAGCACTTGTGACTCTGAATGACCTCGAGAGGGCTGGGCTTAGGTGGGAAGGCCGTTCTGTCTAGGTCAAGGACATGACGCGTGACACGGAACTTTCCAGGAGAACGCTGAAGGTGTCCTTCACAGGCAGCAGAGCAGGCTTCTGGGACAAGGTGGCCAAGGGTCCAGAGGGCGCCCAGACATGCGTGTCCCCTGCTCGGCCGACCTTGGCCCTGCCCCGGGGCTGCACGACGCAGCTTCCTGACCTCAGCTACCTGCTTCTCTAGATTTCTTCCTCCCCCAAACACCGGGCTGGCTTCTCAGAGTCCCATTTCCAGTGGGATCAGAGCACCACGTGGCTTTTAATGTTTTTTTAATGTTTTTATTTATTTTCAAGAGAGAGAGAGAGTGAGAGACAGTTGAGTGGGAGAGCGGGAGAGAGAGAGGGAGACGCAGAACCCGAAGCAGGCTCCAGGTTCCGAGCTGTCGGCACAGAGCCCGACGCGGGGCTCGAACCCACGAACCACGAGATCGTGACCTGAGCCGAAGTCTGGCGCTTGACTGACTGAGCCCCCCAGGCGCCCCGCACCATGTGGCTTTTAAGAAACTTCCGTTTAATTTAGGATCTGCACAAGTAACACCAGAGCAGGTCCACTGGACCTTTCCGTCTCTTCTGTGACCAGGCCTGGGAGGGGCCGGTATCCACAATTGGTTCCGGCTTTTGCGGCAGGAAGAGGTGAGCCCTGAGAAAGGACCAGGGGCAGGAAGGGGGTCTCGACGCCCTTCCTCCGGATGTGGGGCCACAAAGACGAGAAGCCAGCACTAGTCAGGGTTGAAGCAGGTCTGCCCCGAGTCTCAACGCCCGAGCGTCATCAGCAGCTTCTCCTCCACCGGGAGTCGGGCCGGCCCGTGGGGTGGGGGGCACTCTCCGGGGCCACCAAGGCCCTGTCAGTTCCTGTCAGTCCCGCGGTCTGCCCCCCTCGACCCGCCGTGTGGTCCGGCACCCCTGTCAGCTGGCACAGCACAGTCTGGGGGTTTGTCCCGGGGGCACCGACAGGACAGAACCTTCCGTCCAGCTGGACTCCTCCCGCCCAGCCTCACAGGGCAGTCTGGGCCGGCGTGCCAGCTGCTCCCAGGACACCGTGGACGCTCACCCCCTGCCCTGCTTTCCTGAGACGCGTCTCCCCGACGTCCCCAAGCCCGTCCCTTTGTTTACCGTCGTCCAAAGAGCTAAAAGCCAGAGCGTTCGGTACCGCTCTTCTGGTCAGTACAAGGCCTCGCGGCTCACCCTGCTGGCTCCCGGGCCAGTGAGCGAGGACGTGCGGAGGTCCCTGAGGCCTCCGCACCCGGGGCTCCGTCAGCCTGCTGGGGCGTCAACCACAGCAGCCTTGAAGGCCCCGTCCGGCCTGAGCTCCCGAGGTCCGGCCCAGGGTTCTGCAGCCCCGGGGTCACGTGCCTGTGTCTGCGACAAGTCGCGTCCCTTTCCGCGTCGCAGGGGGAGCGGGAAGCCCCGGAGGTGGGGCCTTGCCCCGACCCGGCGGCACGGCCTCCTGCAGGGCCCGGGGACTCCCAGCCTGCGCGAGGCCCGTGCCGTCCGGGGTTTGCTCCGACGGCGTCAGAGGTCAGGCTGGTGTTTGTGGGGCCTCGAGCGGCCACCTGCCCCCTGGCACAGGGCACCGCGTGGCACCAAGAGCCTGCTGGGTCTTACTTCACCAGAAGGAAACCGACAAGTTCGTATTAACTTCTTCATTCAACCTCACCGCTCAGGAGGGAGAGGGTCCAGCCTCAGCAGCAGGGCTGACCGTCCGGCTCCAGGCTGGGGAATTGCATTTTCTGAGATGTGCTCGGGCCTGCTGTCGCCTTGGAGGCCGATTCCAGCTAACGTGGGCCGGGGACAGGCTCCCTCACCGGGGACTGGCTGGCGGCAGTCTTCGATGCTGACGTTGAGCACTCTAGGGAGCCAGAGCCCGGGTGTTTTCTGGGCCCTGCCAACGACAGACGGAGACCTGCCATGGCTGGGATGTGCCAGGGCCCCCCACCCCCCAGGTTCCCCCTCAAGGGACGGGGGGCTCCTAATAGGAGAAAACGCACCCCAGACGATGAGGTTGGGTACAGACGGTCCTCCCCAAATCTACACAATCCAGCATCTAAGCACAAGTGCAAGGTCAGCAAGCCTCGGGTATCTGCTAATTAGGGGAAGGGCTTTGGGCCAAACGTGAGTCCTCCCCGTGCCCGTGACCCTCTGGACTGTGGCTCTGGACACGTGGCCACAGGCAGTCCGTGAAGGCACGCGTCTACCCTCTGGCCCTGCACAGGCAGCCCTTCCCGCCCACTGCGAGCGCGCCCTATCTCCAAAGAGTGTGTCTGCCCTCACCCTCCTGTCCCAAGGAATCTGGATGTCCCCCGTCTCTGGGTTTGATCTTCAAACAAGTAGGAGAAAAAAAAGATGTTTGGGGGAAGCTGGTGCCCAGCTGTGACATTATAGCTGAGGCTGAACCTTGCCCTTTAACCCCGGGGTATGTGGGGATGTGGGAGATTGAGTACAAAAGTCTTAGCTGTGCTGCCCTTGAATGGGAACCGACCCCCAGCCTCATGCCCTTTGCCACAGCTGGACACGGGTGTTTCTATGCTGGGGTGTGTGGGAAAGGTGAGGGGTCTCTGAGGACCCTCGAGTCAGAATCAGGGGTCAAGGCCCTTTAGGCCCCATTTGAAACTTAGCACCTGAGGCCCCTGAACTACAGGCAGTGCTTATCCATCCATCCATTCATTCATTTATCCATCCATCCACCCACCCACCTATCCTCCACCCACCCATCATCCATCCACCCATCTATCCATCCATCCATCTACCCATCCATCCACCCACCCACCCATTTTTATCCATCTACCCATCCATCCATCCATCCATCCACCCATCCATTTATTCATTCATCTACCCACCTATCCATCCACACCCCCATTCATCTACCCATACATTCACCCATCTACATAGCCATCCACCCACCCATCATCCATCCATCCACCCATCCATCCATCCATCCATCCATCCATCCATCCATTTATTCATTCATCTACCCATCCATCCATCCACCCATCCATTTATTCATTCATCTACCCACCTATCCATCCACACCCCCATCCATCTACCCATACATTCACCCATCTACATAGCCATCCACCCACCCATCATCCATCCACCCATCCATCCATCCATCCATCCACCCATCCATTTATTCATTCATCTACCCACCTATCCATCCATCCACCCATCCATCTACCCATGCATTCACCCATCTACATAGCCATCCACCTATCCATCCATCCACTCACCCACCCACCCACCCATCATCCATCCACCCATCTATCCATCCATCTATCTACCCATCCATCTACCCATCCATCCACCCATCTACATATCCATCCATCCATCCATCCATCCATCCATCCATCCATCCCATATTTAGCCAGCCAGCCAACCATTCATCCACTGACATGTATGAGGGCCTTAACCTATCAGGCACTATCTGTGCTCTGCCTCGTTCATCCTCTCAATAGGTACTCTTAGATGCCCATTTCTGACAAAGAAACAGAGACTTAGAGGAGCTATGGGTCATCTCAGGCAATACAAGCTCTGCCCAGAGGCTCAGGCCTCTTCTCAGCCCCCTCTCCTGCGTATCCCCTCTCTGTCCAACTGAGCCCGGGGCTAAGGGATGGCCACTGAGAACTGTCCCCAGAAGAACAGCCTAACACTGGCCCTTGCTAAGGGGTCCTTAGTCAGGAAGTGTCCAGGAAATGCCCGCCTGGGGTAGGTAACCAGATGGCCTGAGGCCGAAGGCCAGGCCAGGCCAGACCTGGCTCATGGGCAGTGCCGGAACTCGTGTATGCTCCTCTCTTCTTCTGAGTGGGAGAAGGAGGTGGCCCCCATCCCCGGGCCTTCGCCGTTGGGCCTGCTACACGACCTTCCTTTCCACCTCTCCGGATCTGCCTGCACGTCTCTGCGTTCATAGGCAACAGCAGGCGGTGGGGTGGACGGTCCCAAAGAGGACAGAGGCTGTGGGTGCGCTGGGGCCGGGAGGGGTCTAGAAGGGAATTAGGAGCGTGGGTCGCGAGTGGAACCAGAAACATGGTGGGGGCCTGGGTGGTGATTTGGGGGGTTCTGGGCTGCGTGCACGTGTGTGCGTGTGCGTGCCTGTGTGAGGGCTACCCGTCTGTGCCGGGGACACGGCTTGAGGTTAGAGGAACGGTTCGCGCGGCTGTCACCCACCCGACGGGCACGCGGCTCTCCCAGATGAAAAGCGAGCTCTTGACCACCAGCCTGCTTGTATGGGGATGACCACGGGGCTGGACCAGAGCACAGCTCCTGCGGACACGACCCGTGATTCGCCGTAGGAAAAACAGCAATGTGTCTCTTTGGAGGCCAGTCCTCAACGCTGGCAACAGTTTCTCTCGCTAATATTTGGTCCCGGAGAGCCCCGATTCACCCTTCCGGAAAAGGCAGTCCTGTTTGGATCAAAAAATAATTAGCAGGGCTTTAAGTGGGGGTTTCAAGTACACATTTAATTTACGCTGATTAACAGTCATATGCTAAGTAAACACCAGCTGAATATGAAACTGGCACCATTGAGAAGCACGGGACGCACGGTAATACAGAAAACTCAGTAAATGTGCCGTTTCTGCAACTGGCAATTATATTAATAACACGCCACACTCTTACAAAATTCAAATGAACGAGTGCACGTCTACGCGGAGATCCGTGCTCGGGAACTTTTGATTTAACGTGTTGCTGGGGAGTCTTCCTTTACAAGCTCTCCTTTAAAGAAAGTCACAGCTTCCGAAGCCATTAGGCTGATGAACGCAAAAAAAGTAAGCTCCACCTTGGCATTCCTTGCCTCTTCCAACCCGTCTCCTGATCTATGAGCTTCTTTGTGAGTTTCTGATTTTAGAGCCTCCGTGCCCCACTGGGCCCTGCTGTTGCCTTCCCGCGTGTGCCGCTGTGTTCTGTCACGGGGACCTGCCAGGGCCTCGCCTGTGATGAGTCATTAGGGTCTGCCGCAGCGATCTGCCAACGTGTCCCTAAACGGGCTGACGAGTGTTGTCACCGCCGGCTGAAGCACTCTCGTGGCGGGGCGGTGGGGGGGGGGGGGGGTGGTACTTTTCGGTGGGAGCTCTCATCCCAACCTGACAGGCTGTTACAGGAGGGGGACAGAACTGTCTGTACCGCCACCGAGGCCTTTTCCTTCTACAGGAGCAGCTTGAACCTTCAGGGAGAGGGACGCCGCGTGGGGCACCATCAGGATGGGCGGTGGCCCAGAACGCGAGCCTCCTGTAGCCCCACAGTCCCGTGGGTCCAGTGTCAGGCAGACTCCGGGGGCTTTCTCCCCACTTTGCCGCTTCTGCCTGCCCCGTGGCCCCAGCTGGGTCCCCGTGATCTCCAGTCCCCCCCAGTAGGCCACACCTGCTGCAGCCCGAGTGGGAAGATCTCCGTGTCCGTCGTGGCCAAGGAAGGCGCAGGGCTCTGAATAGGACTTCACCTCCCCTGCTGCCCTTCCCCCCCCCCCCCCCCCGCCTCCAGGCCACCATCACGTCCTTACATCAGGAACCTGGGTGTCCAGTGCAGGCAAGGCCAGCCACACAGGGCTGGGGAGTAGCAGCACGCCAAAAAAGCGCTGGAAAATCAGTCTAAGTGAAAAAAAAAACCCTGAATTCTGTCGTTAAAAATAGCCACATGCACCAAAACCAAGTCGGTGTGGGTGAGGAAAGGTTCCGCGTGAAGCGACCCCTTCATCCCTTGTGGGAATAACCACTGCTCTCCCCGGCGGGTGCCGGAGCCTGTGTGGGTCCGGTCAGGTGGGGACCAGAAAGGCTGGTGGCCTTCCTGGCCTCCTGGCCTCCCACCCCTTCCCTAGGGCCCCCGGATCTGAGGGTGGCTGCATCCCTGCGGGGACCCCGAGTGGGGTCCTAGATGGGGGGGGGCAGGTCACCAGCCAGCCGCGGCAGGTGGGGGGACCAGGCACCCGCAGCTCCGTTCTTGGAGGATTTCAAAAGAAAATACAAATGGAAGGAAAAGTCTGGAGCGCGTGGCCACCGTGCTGCTCTGGAAGGAGCCAGCTCACGCTGGTGGCTGCTCGCTGCCCCTGATTTCAGAGTCGGGGACCCGCCTGGGCCTCTCGTGCGCCGCTCCGGAAACCTGAGATCGCTGAGGACCGTGCCTTTCCCGCTTTGCAGAGCGAGCTAGCGTCGGGAGGGGTGGGGGGCGGGGGGCAAGGCTTCTGTCTTTTATTTTAACAAAACCTCGGTGGTTGGAGGGCTGCGGGGCTTTGGTGAGTGCCCGGCCCGACCTCAGCTCAGGGACACAGCCTCTGTTTTTCCTTCCTCTGACCCTCACGTGCCCAAGCCAATCCTCCCTTACCCTGTCTTCCTCTTCAGGGCTGCTCGGGGTAATGGACTTCCTTAAATTAATAATGCGTAGAAGGAGATTTACAACACGTCGCTAAAATATTGTCTCTGCCTTTTATTCATGTGTTTGTCACTGTGGCCTCTAATCGAGGTGCTCAGGGAAGGGATAAATAATGAAGAGAGAAACGCTCTGTCATAATCCAGGACCATTTGCAAATTCATCACCGATATTCTGGGAGAAGGAAAGACAGAGGAAATGACAAATATCCCGCAGCGCTAATATATCTCGTTGATTTCCTCTCCGTTTATTCAGATAACCTACTTGGGCCGTGATAGAATGAGGGGCCCCGGCGGCCCCAGCAACAGATGAGGCCACACGCGCGGCGGTCCCGACGCCTTTCACAGGGGCCGGGTGCAGGGTTCCTTGGGATCTGTCTGAATTTGGGTGACTTTGGGGAAACTCTTCCCGGAGGAAAGCGGCACAAGGTGATCTCTGCCACAAAGCCTCGCCGCGCTCTCTGCGCCGGAGGGAAAGGAGCCTTTTTGCTCTTGTGTCTGTGGCTGGGTTTCATGAGGTCGATGACACGTGAACGATGTGAACGGTATTAAAAAGAAGAATTGGCCCAAACCCAAATCAATACCCCCCGAAAGAGACACAGAATGCTTTCCTGGTTCGGAGGGATTTTGTTTGCTGATGTCTCCCTCCTCCGGGCGAGGGCATGAGCCGCGCACTTGGGGGCTTTCTCTCACGATGGGTTTTAACTGCCGGGAATCGGAAAACGGGGGAAGAAAGCCGCTCTGGGAGATTTCTCTCCGCTCCAGGCAGGGGAGCCTCCACACCTGCCCTTGGCCCCCACAGCTGCAGGTCAGAGCCCTGGACCTGCTCCCTCCTGGGTGTCAGGAGGGGTTTCCACGCAGGGTGGAAAGCAGAGGCAGAAAGGGCCTCCTGTAGGAACTCAGGGGTGGGGGTCAGCCTGGGGGGCGGCCTCCGGCTGCCTCGGTGGGGGCTGGGGGCTCCCAGAGTGTCCGGAGAGGGACCGATGGGACAGGCCGCCACCGCCGTGTGGTTTGCGTGAGGCACCCTGCGTAGGTCAGCGGGTCTCTGGGCAGGAAGGCATGGCCATGGCCACCTAGTCTCCAGGAGCAGGTCCCAGGACAGGGGCTTAGCACCTACCTGGCCACCTGCTCAGCCCACAGGGCCGGGAGTGCAAAAGGGAGGTCACTCAGCGATGGCGGAGCCCAAGCAAAGGTTCACCCCGCAGGGAGGGTGGCTGGATTTAGCAGATGGGGAACGGGGGGCGCCTGGTTAATTCCTCCTGGAATTCTAGATAAACGGCACATAATCCTTTAGTAGAAGCGTATCCCGAGCACGGCGTGTGCTTTATTGTATTTTATTTGTTTTACTGTAATTTATTGACATCCGTGCTGCAGCCTCGAAAACAGACTCCGCCAGATCCGGTCCTTTGGTGGGCGGGGGTCCGCCTGTCTGGCAAAAGACCCTGCACGACAGAGGGAGAAGGTCGATTGCAGGAAAGCCACGGCTCCTGGTTTATAGCAGCCCGGGGGGAGTCCCAGTGCTGTTCTGTGGCCGGGGGCTGTGGCCCGAGTGCCTTCTCCGGAACGTTCCCGGGTTGGATGGCACTGGGCGGGAGCCCTGTGAGCACACGGCACGGACGGGCTGCGTGGGGCTGGCTCGGATCCAGCGGCAAGACGCGAGGGCCCCGGACGGGACCCCCAGTGACACCCCAGGGTCGCCGCGGGGCCCAGCGCTCCCCCCCGCTCAGCCCGCCTGCGGTGGCCCCCCAGCATCTGCATCCGGTCCTCCTCTCCCACCCAAACTTTTCACATAAATTACCGCATATATTAGAAAAAGTATGCAGCCGTAAAAAACCAGCTCGCTCGTTGTAGAAAATACAGAAAAATCGTTTCCAGATTAAAATCCCATGCCCCACCATCTAGAGATAACGCTGAGCACATGTTTTCAGACCTGCTGTTTCTTTCCCATTTCAGCGCATGTATGTCACCCGATGATATATAAATTACGTAACTCTTTATGAAAAGTATTTCGTGCGCGTAGTACGTCCCGTAAGACGGCCCGGGAGGAGGGCGCGGGTCTTGTCCTCAAGGGGGTTACTTTCCAAAACCAGGAACCAAGCTTTAGAACTGATGTTTTGTTTAGAGGCTGAGAAGTCTCCTCCCCCCGAAAGCTGGCACTTTACAATCTGATTAGAAGAGACAAGCCCGGCTTTTGTCGTGGGGGAAGGAGTCTGAGCTTAAGGGCTGGTTACATATTTGTCTTCACAAAGTACAGGCTCAGGGTCCCAGGCACGGCCACCCCCGCAGGCAGGCGTGCAGGCGGGTGTCAAACGTGGCACAGGTCACACTTGCACTCAGACGTCACCCCTCGTTTATCTGAAATTCAAGACTGGTTGGATGTCCCGGATTTTATCTGCTACTTCTGCCCACCCCACGCTGGAGACCTCACACGTTCCGCCAGGCGTGGGGTCCGCGGAGGGCGCGGGCTGCGGACAGCCGGGCATTTCTGAGCCCCGCAGCCGGGGGGGGTCTCAGCACCGCACACAGAACTGGCGGTCCCGTAGGGATCAGCCCTGGGGACCCCGGGGTGAGACGGTAGGCCCTGCCCCGTGGCTGTCCGGGTGGGCTGGGAAGGCAGAGAGTGACCGAGAAGGACTTCACACCTCGCAGCCCGAGGGCCGGCCCCCCAACACCGGCTGCTCCCGGGTGCGCACGGGGTCTGCCCGAGACGCCGCCTCACCCGCCTCAAGCATCCGTGCGGTGCCTCCTGTGTGTACAAGCTGAGGTTTGACATTGCGGAGGAGAGGAAAGGACAAGGACCCGGGGGTAAGGAGGGCTCCAGGGAGGGGATAGAGGACCTCCCGGGGCCCATGGAGCAAATGGGGTCCGCGTTTCCTGTGTGTCGCCCGGGTCAGGATGCCCCTCCGGGTCGGGGTCCCAGAGCCGTACCCTCGGCGGACAAGAACGTGACACACTGACTGAGGGCACTGAGCGCTGAACGCTGACTGAGGGCACCTGGCCGCGGACATCTTGCTAAGAGCCCAGCAGGAGTTGTCCGGGTTATTTGTCTCTGTCTCTGCACTTCCGGACGGGGTCCAGGAGGCTCAGGGAGGCCAGGTGCCCTGCCCGAGGCCACACAGCCGTGAGGAGGCGAGCCCGCATCTGAGCCCAGTGCTGCATCTTGGGCAAAGCTTCCCCGTGGGTCTGTGGCTTTCCTTCTTTTCCTTCTTCCCATCCCCGTGCCGACGTTGTCGCTCTGTTTTCTGAGACCCTAACAGGGAGACAGAATGCAGCGAAACGGGCTCTCTGAAGCTTCTCCCCAGTGGCTGACGATCTGGAGGGGGCTGGCTCCCTGGCGGCCGGGTGCTTCTCCGTCCCAAGAAAGACGGGGGCTCACGGGCAGCAGCCGGCAGGTGAGGGAGGCCCGCTGGGAACGTTCCAGAAGGAAAAGACGGTTTTCAGAGTTTCTCAAAAGATGGCAGAGGCGTGCCCCAGACCCCGGCAGAAAACACACACGGGAACACGCTGGAAAGTGGTCAGGGAAAAAAGTTTATTTGGAACTTGGCCCCTGGAGCCGGGAGGGTTCTTTGTGTGCTGGTCACAGCCACACCAAGTACAACCAAGTGCTTTCCCACATCTTGTCAAAGGACAGCATTTCCTCTCTCCTTTCTCCTCGGGCTGATTAGCGGCTCAGGCCGTGGCGTGAGGACATGTTGGGGGAAGGAAAATGGGGGTCATTTTGGAAAACCTCTTTGTGGATGGGTCGGGAATGGGGAGAAAATGAATAGTTATAAGCTCATTTCCATAGAAACTGTCTCATTATCATGCTGGCTGCCCGCTGGACGAGGCAGGGCTTCCTGCCAGCAAATGAGCTCCACAATTAAGTGTCCCCTGCCCGCCCGGCTGCCAGAGAAGCCGGTCAGGAAAGATGGCTCCCAGCCCCAGCCAGCCCGCACAGAGGGACTGTCACATTCTCTGTTCTCTCGAAACAGCAGACATCTGTGTCGGGAGTTTACTGGGCGCATAAAGAAACGCAGGCCAGCCCCACGTAACGATGAGGCGAGGGCCGTCGGGGGGCTGCTCCCACGCACAATCTCGTGGGCTGGCCGACGCCGGAAGCCGTGTGGGCAGGCCTCCCCGGCGCCCCCGAGGGCGGTTCACAAAAGAAATCGGAACAATTAGGTTTAAAACCACTTCCTGGGCCGTGCCCTTTGTGTTCTGCGTGACACCGGCCCCCGGTCCCCTCGCCCAGGAGGCACGTTGTCCCCAGAGTCTCAGGCCGGCAGGTTGACTCGGGGGCCGATAGAGCTGTGTCGCGCCCCGGGGGCTGCCCCACGTCTGCTTCCCCCCCCCCCCGGGCCCCACGCTCACGCGTGGCAATCACGCCATGCTGGGCTCGTCACCCCCGCAAGCGAGTGTAGCCCGGTCTGGGGTCGGGGGCCCACGCGTCACAGAAGAAGCAGGGTTTCTCCCCAAGGAGGTGCCAATGAAGGCCGAGCGGGAGGCCGCAGCGCCCCGGAGAACCTTCTCTCCGAGAACCGGCCTTTTCGCCTTTGTGGTAACCAGACAATGTTTGTCAGTTCAGCCCTGGGTGAGCGGGCGGTTCGGCAGCGTGAGACACGCTCACGGGCTGCGCAGCCGTCGCCGATCTCTACCCGGAACTTTTCCATCGTCTCCAGCAAAAATTCCGTCTCCGCTCAGCACGCAGCCCCCGTCCCCCCTCCCTCCGGCCCCTGGCAGCCTCCATTCTCTTTTCTGTCTTTATGGATTTGCTGGCTTATCTTTTATCCCGGGAAAGCAAAGATTACCTCGGCAGCCGTTTCGGAACGGCCGCTGCCTTGGCCGGGGTCGTCCTCTGTATGCATTTATTAATCGCCCGTTTACCCTGGTTTTGTAAGAGGCCTGTTCGGACAGAAATGACCCTGCCCCGGGAAGCGAGTAATTGGGGATTGACAGCAGCGAGAGCACGCCCGCCGCGGGGGCTCTAAACCCCGATGGGCGCGGGGGAGGCCGGACTGTGTGTCGGGAAGTAAGGCGGTCGCACGGAACACGTGGGACGGGTCAGGCGCGGGTCTGACTGAGCTCGGCCGTCTTTAACCTTCAGAGTCACGGACGAGGGAGGTACGAGATCGTCCCCGCGTTACGGTCTGACACCAGGCGGCAGGAGGTCCAAGGTCAAGGGTCAGCACGGCCCCGTTGCAGGGTGGCCGCAGAGCCGCGTCTGCGAACGCAGCTCGGGAACGCTCCAGGAGGGGGGCGCGAGTGCCAACCCCGGCAGGTGCCTGGGGGTGTCTCAGACACGTAGCTCTGCTCCGAGTCAAAGCGAGCGTCCGACGGGGGCCAGGAACGAGCTCCTGGGACCGTCCCAACAAAGCGGGCTCTCAGTTCAAGCTGACGTCCATGGATTAAGTGGCCGGACGTCTTCGTCTCCAGCCCTGTCCTCACGAAGCACCAGACTGGGGGCTCCCATGGCCGAAGCGGTATATCTGCCGCTCTTCCAGGGGCCGGGAGTCGGGGGCCGGTGAGTCTGTGGGCAGGTGGCTTCCTTCTGAGGCCGAGGCAGTGTCATCCCAGGCCTGCCCACGGGTCCCCGGGGTCGGCTGGCACCTCCGAGGCATCTAAGCCCGCCGCTCCCCGTGTGCACCTGTGTCCGGGTGTCCCTGTCACAAGGAATGAGCCCCACCTGAGGAGCTCAGCTTAACCGCTTATCCGCAACGGCCCCGTTTCCGAATGAGGCCACGTTCTGGGTACTGGGGGTCAGGACTCCCGACACGTGAACTTGGGGAGACACGGATCAGCCCGCGACAATGGATATCTGCCCACGTCGTCCCACATGACACCGTCTTTCCGAGGGGCCCCTGGGGAGAGTCCGGCTTGCCCCACCTTCGGCTCTTGCCACCCCAGGATGCAGGCACACATCCCCGCCAGTCCGGCCGGCCTCGGCGTCCCCTCTGAAACAGTCGTGGGGTGCACACCGTCTGTTCTGGGACTCTGGCCCGCCCCGCCCCCAAATCTGGGTCTGCTGCAGACAGTGGGGGCCCCTGCCCTGTGAATTCTGTGCCCCTCATCTGGCCGGCCAGCAGCTTAAGTGGAATGTGTGATAAACACAGGTGATCACTCTGTTCCCGTGGTTCTCTAAGGTCTAAAGAGTGATGTGGAATAATTTTAGGCCGTCCTGGGGTTGGCAGACGGTGTGCTCGGCAATTCGAGAAGGCAGAGTTTCTAAACGGAAGCATTTGCTTCCACGTTTCTAACTTCTAGAAACATGACCGATGTCAGCCTGCGAGGCTGGGCGACAGCCTCCAGGAGCCATTTCTTCCCACAGGCCGCCCAGGCTCGCGGGTCGGGGCCTCAAAGACATAACCCTGGCGCTGGGTGAGTGAGGAGCCCGGCCCCCGCCTCCTACCGCCACCGCGAGATCCCGTAGGCAACCTGCTGAGCGGACCGAAAACGTCGCCGCGTGGGTGGCCTGCGAGGGGCGTGGGTGAGCGGGTCCCCTGCGTGAGAATGAGGTCGCAGCCACGTCGCTGGCCCACGCCAGGCCTGGCCGTGTTGACGGGAGGCAGTCCAGGGAGGGGCCGTGTTGGGGGGCCCTGGGAAAGCAGGCGGAGGCGTCTGGCTCCCATGGGGGTCTGCAGGGCGGGATGGGCCCGACGAACGCCCGGTCAGCTTCCACGTTGGCCCGTTCGCCACCCACCCCCACGGTGTTCTGGGCCCTGTGCCTGCGCCCCAGCATTCAGGGTGGGGCCCCTGCCCTCCAGAGGCTTCCCAACACCCCAAGTTTGGTTGTCTTTGACCTGCTCGGTTGGCCGATTGGCCCTTGTATCTGTGTTTTTGTGCCTCTGTGCCTGGTGGCCCAGTGCTCAAGGAAACGCTCAGACGTGGCTGGAGGCCTGTGCCGTTGGCGGCAGAAGCTCCAGGGTTTTTCTGCAGACGGCCCTTCCGGAAGGACCCGGGACACAGGCCCGCAGCCTCCTGGTGGGAGCTCCCACTCCGGTTCGGGGACGAGCTCCCCAGACTTGGGGACAGAGGTTCGCCTGGGCTCAGGGGTGGGGACCCGCCTGGACTCAGGGAAGGGGACCCGCCTGGGCTCGGGGATGGGGACGCAGCCTGGGCTCGGGGAAGGGGACCCGCCTGGGCTCTGGGAAGGGGACCCGCCTGGGCTCGGGGATGGGGACACAGCCTGGGCTCGGGGAAGGGGACCCGCCTGGGCTCGGGGATAGGGACACAGCCTGGGCTCGGGGAAGGGGACCCGCCTGGGCTCAGGGGTGGGGACCCGCCTGGGCTCAGGGATGGGGACACAGCCTGGGCTCGGGGAAGGGGACCCGCCTGGGCTCGGGGATGGAGATGCAGCCTGGGCTTGGGGAAGAGGACCCGCCTGGGCTCTGGGAAGGGGACCCACCTGGGCTCGGGGATAGGGACACAGCCTGGGCTCGGGGAAGGGGACCCGCCTGGGCTTGGGGATGGGGATGCAGCCTGGGCTCGGGGAAGGGGACCCGCCTGGGCTCGGGGATAGGGACACAGCCTGGGCTCGGGGAAGGGGACCCGCCTGGGCTCGGGGATAGGGACACAGCCTGGGCTCGGGGAAGGGGACCCGCCTGGGCTCGGGGATAGGGACACAGCCTGGGCTCGGGGAAGGGGACCCGCCTGGGCTCAGGGGTGGGGACCCGCCTGGGCTCAGGGATGGGGACACAGCCTGGGCTCGGGGAAGGGGACCCGCCTGGGCTCGGGGATGGAGATGCAGCCTGGGCTTGGGGAAGAGGACCCGCCTGGGCTCTGGGAAGGGGACCCACCTGGGCTCGGGGATAGGGACACAGCCTGGGCTCGGGGAAGGGGACCCGCCTGGGCTCGGGGATGGGGATGCAGCCTCCTTCCCCTGTGGCCGCACCACTCACTTTACTGAACGTTCAACAAAATGCAAGTTGAGAAGTGCCTTGGAGAAGGGCTTTGAGGGCACGGCAGGGGGTGTCGGATCGGCCGGGTGGAGCCCCCCGTAGCCCCTGGCCCTTCCTGTGTCCGGGTCTGAGGGCTATACTGCAGCCCCACCTTGCTTTCCGTTTGGCTGAAATTCATTAACTGCCAGGAAATCATGGATTTCCAAACCCAGCTCTTGCCATGGCCTTCCGCTTAAGCAGAGAAAATCAAATTGGTGCACGCACCTAACGAGAAACAGCCTCGGAGAGCTCCGCGAGGAAGGCGGGCCGCCGGCTCACCCGGCGTGGCGGGTGGCAGACACCCCCCGGGGTCCGCGCCAGGTGCCGGGGGCCGGAGGTCTGACTGCGGCGAGCACCCGTGAACACGCTCCGAAGCCGTGTCGGGGAACCTTGGAGAATTCCAGAAAGGAGAATGGGCCCCCAGGTCCACGGCGGGCCGGGCTCACGGGAGCCGCCGGCCGCCTCGCTTCCCTCGCGAGCCCACTTGGTCAGGGACACGGCCCCGGGACGGTGCTTCACCGATGGCCGTGGCCTTCTCTGCAAGCGAGAACGGGCTCTGGGAGGGAGGCCCCTGGTGCCCGGCGAGGGCCGGGCCCTGGCCAGAGCCTCCCCGTGGTCGGCAGGAGGCGGGCAGAAGTAGGGGTGGGGCTCAGGCCAGCTTCGTGGCCTCTCTGAGTGAACTCAGGTCTCTGTGCCGTGGGACGATCACCAGGCCAGACATTCTGGGTGCCAACTATGTCCCCAGGGTGCTCAGAAGTCCGTCGCCTGTGTTAGCTCACCTCCTGCTCTGACCAGCCCTTGTCAGAGCACCCCTGCCGTGCACATGCCGCCTGGATGCCCAGAGACCTCAAGGCCCTTGCCCGAGAACGCACAGCCAGATGCTGTAGAATAAGGCTGAAAACTGTCCTCTAAGCCACCACTCAGTCCTGCCTCCCCGTCAGGAGGACTCCCGAGGACTTAACACCGAGCTGGTGGCAGGCAGCCTGGGCTCCTTCGGTGCCGGTCTACACTCCACTGGTGCCACCACTGGCCCCAGACTGGAGAAGGCAGGTTCAAGGGTGTTATCAGGAGAAAAGGAAGGAGAAGGCTCTTTCTGAGAGCCAGGGTGAAGGCCTCTGTCCCCGGCCTCCACGCAGCACGAGAAGCTCTTACGTGAGAGGAGTTTCTAAAATGGGCCCCATCCAAGGCCAGCCGCCAGTCGGCCATCAGTCGAACCGGAGGTGCGCAGTTGGGGGGCCCCGGTCCCTGGGGCCGTGGGCCCGTGTGGGCACGCGGCTTTAGGGACAGGCCCCATCTGGAGGCAGGAGGTCGATGGTCACCAGGGTCAGCCAGCGGGGGTGGGTGGGTGGGGGGGACACAGTCTGCCCACCGTGACTGCTGACCGAGGGGGGGAGGGGAACCCGCCTTGTCCCCAGGCCCGTCCGCTGCGGGACACGGCACCAGCATCCCACGCGGGAGCACGTGGCTGTCTCCCGCCCCGTGACGGCCACCGTGAACGGAACAGGTGGGAAGATTGTTGAGGCTCGTAAATTAGTTGCTAATGAGGAAGATTAGGAAATTTGCTGAGGCATAAACAATGAGAAGCCCAGAGAAAGAAGATAAATGGGTCCGGAGGTAGTCCCTCCCCACCCCCGCCCGCGTGCTTTCCAACTCTGGGTTAGACCGGACGGAAACACAGATCCAGAGGCCGGGTTAATGGGAAGAAATTGGTTGAAAATGTAGAGACAATTAATCGGATTACTGCGCCAAAGTGGGGACGGTGGTGTCGGGGAACCCGGCGAGGGGCCGACCTGACGGGGCGCCTGCCCCCTGCCAGGCCCGTGCCAAGGGCTCTGCACGTGTGCCGTCACTGGTCCCCGCAAGGACCCGGCGGGTGGGCCCCGAGGCTCCTCTCCGCAGAGAAGCTCCACAAGCAGGTGTATCGTCCAGCCGACACAGAGCCCGGAGAGCCCCCTGCCGACCCACCCCCTGGGTTCCGGGACCCGCGGCAAAGCGCCTGCGGGGAGCTCGAGGTGGCTGCCCGGGGCTCTCCCATCGCTAGAGACCGGCTGTTCTTGTAAGAAGGAGACCCTTCGGGAGCCACGTCCAGCCCAGGGAGTCGCCCGGCCCCACACGCAGCCAGTGAGGGCACCGTCCCTCGGACACGGTCCTCAGTCATCCCTAACACTGCTCGCCCCTATCAGCAGAACCCACAGATTTGGGACCTCAGGAGCGACTGAACTTCAGGACATCCGCTTCTGAGATCTGCCCGGTAGGCCTAGCATTCCAAGTACGTATGGCTAGAAAATATTCTCACAAAGCTGACCAACAGCCAAAGGAAACACCCGTTTGTGTAACTGAAGCCGACTCTCCGGGGGCTTTCTTGGGGACATCGGGGCCGGGGCACAATTGCACGGGGCTCAGAGCCCAGAGCAGTGGCCTGGTGGCAGCTTGGACCAGATTCCGGTCCCCGCTCTGCGCACCACCAGATTACTGTCTGGGGCGGGGCGGGGCTTATCTGTGCCTCAGTTTCCTCCTCCGTGTAATGGGGGTAATATTGGGCCTTCGTCCTGGGGTTACTGGCAAGATCATTGGCGGCCAGCACGTCGCTGTTGGTCGCGACCTGGACCAGGAGAGTGACACAGAACCAGACAACGAAGGAAGGAAAACCTCGGGACCCATCGCACCGGGCCCGCCCAGCCCCGTGTCACCGCGCCAGCTCTTGGCGCCCTCTGGCCGGCGTCAGGGTCTTGGGGGGAAGGAAGGGAAGGGACCGGCGTCGGCTCCAGCCCCTGGCGCCTCTCGGAGCGGCTCTCCTCTGGCTCCCGGTCCCGGGCCGGCCGCGCTCCGGTCAGCAGCAAGCTACTGCCTTGTCAGGGTGATTAATAGTGGTGGGGATTGTCGTTAATTCACTGCCTAATGACTGCGGCCGGCGTGCTCCGAGTAATCGGGTGATGTATGTGGGGAGCGCCCACCTCATGGCAGAGGTGAAAATCATTTCGACAAGTCAAATATTGTCACAGGGAGCAAATGGTTCTCCCTGTTAATAAAAATTAATGAATTTTTTTCTTTCTTTCTTTCTTTCTTTCTTTCTTTCTTTCTTTCTTTCTTTCTTCTTTTTTTTTTTTTTCTCGACACTGGCCTGTAAATGAAACTGCAGACTGGCTGAGCCGGACGATCGTGGGGACTGAAGCACTTTATTTGATGGTTGAAACTAGAAACGTCTTTATTAGGGCAAAATGCAGCCAGAGGGCCTTGGTGGTGCCTGCTGGGGGGTGGGGGTCAGAGAGTGGCTCCCCCAGGTCTGCGGGGGCTTTCCTGCGTAGAGAATGGGGACCCCCGTGGCTGATGGCTCGTCCCTCCTGTCCGCAGCCCCACGTCCGGGCAGCGCGGCCATGCGGGGAGGGGGGGGCGGTCTTCCCAGCCCCTTGAGAGCCGAGGCTCAAGAAGGCATCACTGTCCTGTGGGGCCGGAGGCTCTGACCCCCTTCCTAAACCGGGGGGATGGCGTGCCTCCGAAGATCCCATCCCTGCAGCCCCCGCCCCTGGAGCCCCCGCCCCTGGAGCCCCCCACCCATGCTTTGCTGGGAACCAGGGTGGCCCAGGGAGCCGAGGGGGCCTCCAGGGAGGGGAAGGGGGCAGAGGACACACGCCCACCCCGGCAGCAGGACGCCCCGCCCCTTCTGGCAGGCCCCAAGGCCACCCCGGGCCCGCCAGGACCCTGTGTCTCAGGCCGCCCCAAGGAGACCCGCCTTCTGGGTCGAGGGGCAGGTGCTCTGGAGTGGCTTTCTTCCTCTTGTGATCTTTATTTCAGGGCAACATTTGTTTCCTTGCGGCATGACTTACTCCGGCCTGTGAATGGCAGCCACAGGCCCAGTTGGTAGGAACTGAGGAGATAAATATGTCTATAAATAGTTTGGTGGCGGTTGTCGGGGCTGTTTGCTCAGCGTTAACCCGTTCCTCCTCCACGGTGGCGCCCGGACGGGGAGGGAAGCAAAGCCGAGAGCAGAAGTGGCGAAGCAGGAGCCGTCCTCTCCCCGCCGCGCGCCTGTGGGGCGGCCCCGGGGGCCTGCAGAGCCTCGGCCTCGGGCCCCCAAGTCCTCTGCACCCCGGTGGCCGGCCACCAGCAGGCGCGGCTGGGCCCGCCTCGGCTCGTGCCCTCAGCGCGCGCCCCCAGCACCCTGTTTAGGCTTCTGCGTCTGTGGAACGGGGAGTTTGTGCGCGTTGGGAGGGTCCCTTCCCCAGGCCAGTCCCCGTCCCGGGCTAAGCTTGTTCCTGGGCTCCTCCTCCCCTTCCTCCATCTGGAGCGTCCTGGAGTCCCCAGTGCCCTCGGGCCTGGACCCCAGCGCCCCGGCAGAGGGTGGGAAGAGCCCAGGCAGCCTCCAGAGGAGGGAGCAGCCATGAGGTCCGGCTGCCGGCACAGCACCCAGAGCCCGGCGTGCAGGGGCGAGGACGGCTCAGGGACGACTGCGGGCCATGCTGGTCGCTGGGGCAGCCTGTGTTTGCTGGCGGGCCCCGGTGGTAGGGGCCGTGTCCCCACGTGCGGGTGCACCGTCACTTAGAATCCCCGGACAGGCTGGGTCTGGGTGGGAGACGGACGGAGAGCCTGCCCTGTTTGCAGGTCCCGAGCGAGAATCAGCTGGGGTGAGGAGGCAGAGGGCGCGGGGCCGGCGGGGGGCGCTGTTGATGGAACCCCGTTTCACTTTGGTGGGATAGCCTGTGAGCCCCTCTTCCCCGGGGGCTCTGCTCGTGCCACAGTGCCCTGTGATCTCGGACACCTGCCCACCCACGTGCACGGCAGCCGTCTCCACCAGAGCCCCGGTGCCCAGCGGCACACGGGTGGAGACACAGACGTGGTCCGGCCGCACCGTGGAGGGTGACTCTGCCTTAAGAACGCTGGCACCCTGCCGCAACGTTGAAGGCGCCTCGAGCTCGTGAAATCATCCAGAATCCAAAGGGCGGATCCACTCGGGGGAGGTCCCTAAAGAATCAGATTCAGGGACAGAAAGGGGAAGGGGGGACCCCAGGACCTGGGGCGGAAATGGGGAGGGAGGGTTTCGTGGGGACAGAGTCTCGGTTTGGGAAGAAGAGAGAGGGTCCAGAGAGGGACGGCGGGGGTGGTGGCACAGCAGCGGGGGCGCACTTAACGCCCCTGAACTGTGCCCTTGAAATAGTTAAAATGGTACATGTGATGTGTCTTTTACCACAGTTTTTAAAAAGCACACTCTTTTGTTGCCAGATGTCAGGTTACATATGGAGCTGGTGTCTGGGGCCAACCTCCCTTGATATTTGGGGGGGTCTTGTCGGCCGGGGACCCCCCCACCGGCATATTAACAATGCAGACGTGAGGGTTCTGGGGGAACGCCCCTGCTCGGCCGCCAGCTCACACAGTGCTTAGCACGGGGGCCAGGGAGAGTCGGCTGTGATTTAGAAGAAAAACAGACAGATTTGAGCAATCCATGGTCTACCTCGCTGCCCCCAGGGCTCGGGGAAGTGGTATATTAACCAAGGAATAAAGGAGAGGAAGAAAAAAGGCCAAATCACATCTCCCTGAAACAAAGAGGCTTTTTACCAGGAACAAGCCTTGATAAAAATTACAGTGGCATCGCAAGCCATTCAGCGCCTGCCCGGGGCGGTGGAGGCAGTGAGGAAATAGGGGTATGGGGCTTGAAATAGGAACACTGCCGTCCCTGGAGCTTTGCACGGATAAATAATCGTCTTAGAATAATGCACTCGCTTTAAGCAGGGGCCAGGTGGTCCGGGCTGCTGGGCAGAGCCCCCCGCGGCCCTGTGTCAGCTCGGCCGGACAAGGGACTCGGGGGCTAGGGAGGAGCGTCCAGGGCCATGGGCTCCCGGGGCCCTGTCTCAGCAGGCAGCCCCTGGGCACCCAGGCCTGGCTGCGGCAGGAGCTGAGGAGGGCGGGGGCCCCGGGGCAGGGGCAGGTGGTATGGGCTGTGAAGCAGGCCCAGGGCCCCGTCTGCTGCTGTGTGTGGTGGGGCGGGAGGGCAGGAGGAAGCCCTCTGGCTCCCCTTCTGGATTCACAGGCCAGCCCCCCGGGAGGCACAGTTGACCCTGAGCAGTTTGGAGGCCGGTTCGTAGGATGTCCAGTCTCCCAGGCTCGGGGCTGTTGCTCAAGCTCCCCGCTCTGGCAAAGGGGCTCAGCTGGGCCCTGCATCCTCTAGAGCATCGGTTTCTTTATCTGCGAAATGGGCAGGCTGAACCGCTTCATGGAACCATGGCAGAGGAAGGACAGAGGGCGTCTGGGAGGGACGACGGCGGTCCCCAGGCCACCCCCCCCGGAATGCTGTGACGGAGTACCGCAAACGGGGGGTGGCTGAAAACCACAGAAGTTGATTTGCTCGTGTTCTGGGGGCCTCCGGGATCACGTGGCCATGCCCCCCCCCCCCGTGTGTCTCCCTGTGTCTCCTCTTCTGAGGACACCGGGCACGTTGGACAGGAACTCACCCCAACGCCCTCATCTTGACCTGCTGCAAAGACCCTGTCTCCAAATGAGGCGACGTTCACGGGACCGGGGTTGGGACAGAACATATCTGTTTGGGGGACACATTTCAACTCACGTAGTCTTGGGAGCTGCCCCATGCTGGGGACATCCTGGGGACCGTCCGGGGTGGGCTGTGAGAGGTGGTGGGGACCATTCCCGAGCCGGAAGGCCTGGACCTGTGGCTGTGGGCGCCGGACGAGCCGCTGGGCTGTTCTGACCTCACCCCAAAGAGGAGGCAGCCCCGGGGCCTTCCCTGCCTCACCCAGCGCCGGAGGTGAAGGGAGAGCAGGCATGAAGGTCAAGAGGCCGCCATGCCTCGGGACTGGGGAGACGAGGGAGGAAGCCCCACCTTTGTGGGGAGGTTTCCCTGCAGAGCAGCTCGGAGAGGGCGGAGAGCCCAGCACCGTCACCATCCCAGGCTCTCGCGGACCCTAATGACGATTCTGCGCCATAGGCCCTGCAGCTGGGGCGCGCTGCCCTCCGGTCCCTGTGGGCAAAGTCCCGGGCGTGGGTTTGAGAATATAAGCGACGATTGATTATTATTAATATTTGGCCTGTTTGCAGAAACATCTTTTCTCGGTGCTATTAGTCTGCCACGGTAATATTAGCCGCACTACCGCTCTGGGCTGGCGGCTGCGTGGCGAGGGGAATGCCAATGAGCCTCGGGCCTGAGGCCGCCTGGTCGGGAGGTGGGTCCCCGGGCGGCGGCGGCTCCTGGCGGGGGCGGTCCTGGAGGCGAGCCCCCGCGTTTGCTGTGGTCCAGGAAAGTGCAAGAACCCTGGGGAGGCAGAACCCCCGACTCCCGCTTCCCTCTCTGGCAAACCGTTTCCAGGAGCAGGTCTGCAGTTCCAAGACCCCTTCCACCAATGAGGGGGCTTCTCCTCGAATGGCCGCACCCCACAGAAATCCTCCGAGAAACAGACACATCTCATTTCCCAGGGTGGGGGGGCTTCCGTAGACCCAGCCTGACTGAGTGCGCGTCTCCTTCTCCCGGCGATGTGACAGCTCATGCGGACTTCCAGGCTCTGAAGCAGGGGGAGCTTTGGGGGGGTCTCGAGGGGCCCAGTGAGGAGTACTCCTCCCTGCTTGGTTGGAGAAGTCAGGGTCAGAAGATAAGAACTAAATTCCCACCTTATTTCTCCACAAAGACTCAGGTGTGCGGTACAGCTCAGTGAGAGGGCAGGGCAGGCTCGGGCTGAGCCCCAGAATCACAGAATGCTCACCTCACCCCTGGAATGCTGGGCCAGGCAGGTGGGTGGAGGGAGGGCAGTCCTGAAGGAGCAGTAGAGAAACTGGCCCCTTCCCAAGGTGGGGGCTGGGTGGAGCAAACCCAGGTATTCGTCCCAGATTAACTAATCAGAGTCAAGAGGGAGAAGAGCCATGGAGTCATGTTAATGGGACTCATCCTCAGGGAAAGAGCAGTGACACTCCTGCCTTCTACCTTTACTGTTAAGCATTGCCCTCAAGATTGTCCTCACATCCATCCGTCCATCCATCCATCCACCCATCCATCCACCATTCATCAATCCTTCCTTCCTTTTTCCTTCCTTCCTTCCTTCCTTCCTTCCTTCCTTCCATCCATCCACCCATCCATCCTTCTATCCATCCATCCATCCATTCAACCATCCATCCATCCATCCATCCATCCTTCCATCCATCTGTCCATCCTTCTATCCATCCATCCATCCACCCATCCATCCACCATTCATCCATCCCTCCTTCCATCCATCCATCCATCCATCCACCATTCATCCACCATTCATCCATCCTTCCTTCCATCCATCCTTCCATCCATCCATCCATCCATCCATCCATCCATCCATCCTTCCATCCATCTGTCCATCCTTCTATCCATCCATCCATCCACCCATCCATCCCTCCATCCTTCCATTCTTCTGTCCATCCACTATCCATCCATCCATCCATCCATCCATCCATCCATCCATCTTTCTATCCTTCTATCCATCCATCCATCCTTCCATCCATCTGTCCATCCTTCTATCCATCCATCCATCCTCCCATCCATCCACCATTCATCCATCTATCCATCCATCCATCCATTCAACCATCTATCCATCCATCCATCCATTCAACCATCCATCCATCCATCCATCCTTCCATCCATCCATCCATCTGTCCATCCTTGTATCCATCCATCCATCCATCCATCCATCCATCCTTCCATTCATCTACACATTGACTCATCACCCTTTCATCCATCCATCTGCCCAGTCATCTTTCTACCTACCTACCCGTTCATTCATACATCCATCTATGCATCTTTTCGTCCACTCACCCACCCACCCATTCCTCCACCATCAAGTTATTCATTCACTTCTTGTATGTCTTCCATGGGGCATGAGGGAGGCCATCACTAAATGTTGGGGCACTTTTTTAGGTGTGTTCTCACTGTAGCTGGAAACTTGGGGTAGGTAGTGTGGCATCTGAGAGCTTTAGAATCAGGACTGGGCAACCCCCCGCTGGGCCCTGGCTGCCGCTGTGGCCATGAGCAAGTGGGTATTCCCTGAACTTCCCTGACTTGATATACAAAGTGGGGGACGTCTCAATTCTGCCTCCCCTGAATCAAGGGCAGTGCTGGCTGCGTGCTCCCTGGGCCCCATCAGCACCAAGCAGCCTGTGAAACCCTAAGGCCAAGCTGCCTTTGGTGCCCACAGGTGCCCACGGGTGCCCACAGCCTGCAGAACCAAGGAGAAGAAAATGCTGTGAGCAGGCCTGCCTGTAGTTCCCCGGTTGCTTCCAGAGCCCCTGCTGAGTGGTTCTAGAATTGAACGGTGTGCTTGTCCACGGTCTCAGGGCTGTGATGGGGACATTCTGCTTTCCACACTGCCAACCCTCACATTCTGTACATAAGCTGCCCCGAACTGAGCTGATACCTATAAATGCCGCTTCTGGGGAGGCCCGCTGAGGTGTCTCTCTCCCCAGGGCACAGAAAGCTGGCCTTGGCTTTGGGGGTGGTGCCCTGTGCTCCTCCAGGCCCTCCCTGGCAGACACCGTGGTCTGGGGCCGTTGCTAGTGGCTGCCGTGAGGGCGACTTCTGGCCCGGGGCCCACACCGACCCCGGGGAGGGACACACTTCCCAGAGGCCTGCAGTCCACCCGTGGGGACCTCCACGTGCGACCCCATGTAGACCACCACCCGCACCAGCCGTGCTCAGGAGAGAGGGGCACTTAGAGGTACGGTGGCAGTGCTGAACTCCGTCACCTGGCGGAGACCCCGTTGATGACAGCAGGCAGCTGGGGGCCCAGAGCTGTGGGCAGGACGAGGGGAGCCCTCAGCACCATCCTGGGAAGTCTCTCTTGCGCTCGGGCGCGGGGGACGCGGGCGGCTTCTTTGCCACCTCCTCTGTAAGTGCCTCCAGCAGAGGAGCACGGACACCATTTCCCTTCTCTCGGGACCCGACGGAGTGACCTGTAGCTCGAACAAGCGTGCCAGGTTTCGGGGCTTGTTGGAAGCGGGTCAGAGCTGAGTGGGTCGGGGCCGTGTGGACAGGCGCTGGTCCGGATTTCCAGGGTGACCTGGATGTTTTAAGGACACGCGGCTCCTTCCGTGTTAGACCCCGTCCGCCCGACGTGCGCTCCACCGTTTCAGCCCGTCTGGCGTGGGCTGGCCCCTCACTTGCGGGAGCCACGGCAGGGGTGCCCACGGACCCCCCTCGCCCACCCCGTTTCAGCCTGGGTGGGTCTGGAGGGGGGTCGGGGGACCGCTGGGGCTGTTGGCTTAGGGACCGCAATCTGAGAGAGGGGCAGGACACCCCCAAAGCATCCAGCAGCTGGGTTCACCTGGCCTGGCAGGGCCACCCATCACCAGGAGCCTCCAGGGTTTGCCCAGGGTCACGGCTCTGTGTGGGCGCTCAGAGGGCCCGTCCCCTGCCGCTCAGCAGCTGGCCTTCTGGGCCGGTGCGGTCCTCCCCTGCAGGGCGCTCGGGGCCGCTGGTGGGCACGACTTCCTTCTCTGGGTGCGGTTCCCTGAGCACCTCGGCCTGACCCACAGCGGGATGCCATCCGTGTGGGCTTGCCTGCGGTGACATTTAGGTCCTGCCCTCGCTCCTGAGTCCACCTGGGGTTCCCCAGACCGGGGACGACCGTCAGATTGGCTTCCAGCTCAGTGCAGTTTACTGTGACTCTGATTCGTTTGACTCAAGAAGCGTCCCCGTGTCTGTTAAGTGGCTGTGCCAGCAGGGCACCAGGAGTGCCCACAAGAAACCGCGGCCTCTCTGACGGGGCGGCCATGGATCTCTGGGTTCAGAGGCGGAGTGCCCCCGGCCCAGAGCCGCTGCGGTGCCCCGCGGGGCGCCAGGAGCACTCACTGCACCTTGTCCGACTGGGGAGGATGTCTGTCACAATGTTCAGCCCCAGATGTGTCCCCAAGAGCTTTGGGGAGCCGGCCGGGCCCGGGCCTGGAGCATCGTTGTCACCTGCTCAGGGACAGGTGGGTCTGGAGGACAGGAGGCTGGGGGTCCTTTGAGGACGAACGTGGGAGTTGGCTTTGAGCTTTGAGCTTTGAGGGCTGAGGCCAGCAACAGGGCCTCTTGGGGCTTGGTTCTGTGGGGTGACAGGGATGGTTTCCTCCGTGGGCTCTGTGGGCCCCACGAGGCGGCTGCAGCCGGCAGGCTGGACCCCGGGGCATCCAGGACGCAGGTGTGCCACCCCCCCCTCAGGGCCAGGCCGTGGTCAGCCTGCGTGTCCCCACTGGGCAGGGCTGTCCACCCCCAGGTCTGTGGGGCCGGGGTCCGCACACCGAGGTCCTGTCCTGAGCAGCTCAGCTCCTGGGGGCTGTGGCAACTCCTCCCCTCTCCCCATGGTCCTTTCTCCCCCCCAGTTCCAGACGTTGGTGTCCCCTCGAGAGTCATCATCAGATCAGCTGAGGACACTTTGGTTTTGACCGCAGACCCCGAGGTGATCGGCCCTCGCTGGGCGGGGTCCACAGATCTAGCTGCCGGTTCCCTGAGGCTGGGCCCGCCCCAGACCGGTGGGGATGGTGTTTACAGATGTCTCCCCATCTGTAAAGCGGGCAGCTCAGCGGCGAGAAGGTGGTGCCCGTGAGGGGGCCGCGCCCCTCCTCCCACCGCATATGGGGCCGACGAGGGTGGCCTTCGGGGCACTGACCTCTCCATGCCCTGCCTGTGTTCCTGCATCCGTGCTGCCGGGTGTGGGCCTTTCTCGGGACGGCCGCTGGCCTCCCCACTTCCCCGGGGCCCCTCCTGAGATGCAGCAGAATCTCGGGGTTCAAGGAGTCCAGCGGGGAGCTTCCCAGGAAAGCTTCAGACTTGGGGTGAATCCAATGACCGCCTCGAGGCCTCACGCACCACCCGGTCCGCCACCCCCTGGGGGCCTCCTGAAGGTGGGGTCCGCGTTCCCGACCCGAACTACAATGGCAACAGCACACGGGGTTTCTAAGAATTAGTATTTTCAGATCACCGTGGCATCTTGTAGTGACGCCCAGTCTTCTGACGAATGCATGATGTTGGGTCCGTCTTAACTTGGGGAAACGGGCTCACAGACGTCCCGTCGCGCCACGGGCTCCCGCCGGACCTGCCCCTGAGAACTTGTCAGGGGCACCGGCGCGGGAGGGTGCCAGGCCCGAAGGAGAGAAGGGGCAGAGTTCAGGGACTCGGTCACAGGGCCGGGCGCTGGGCGCCTCGCCGGCCTCCCCGTCCCAGCCCTGGCGGGCACCAACGTCAGCACCAAGTGTGACCCAGACGGCGTACCCGGGTCCCGGCGGATCGGCACAACCTTTTGTGCCGACGGGCAGGTGGGACGCGGCAGGAACTCGGGGGCGAGGTCCACACCTCCCGGCTCCCGCCTGCGTCACGGGGACCCTCCCTGGCGGTTTCGCTCACGGGCTGCCTGCCGGTCCGTCCATGTGTGCCCTCGTGAGAAAGGGGTCCCCTGGCGTTTCTCGAGTTTACTGGGGACACAGCTGTCACCCTCAGAGGCTGGTTTTGTTGTTTTAAAGCATCACCTCCCTGCCCCCCCCCCCAGCACCCGGCGCCGAGGCATCTGTGACAGGAGAGAATAGTTAATGTGCTCTCGCGTAAACCGCCAGAGCCGAGGGAAGGACCCGGGATGTGCACGCAGGTGGGACACAGAACGGCCGTTTTCTGGAGGAAGGGCTCTTTTATCAGAGATTTTAATTGAAATAATGTGCGTTCACACACAGCTGTAAGAATAAACACACAGAGGGGCTCCTGGGGGCTCCGTCGGTTGAGCGTCCGGCTTCGGCTGAGGTCACGATCTCACGGTCCGTGAGTTTGAGCCCTGCATCGGGCTCTGCGCCGACAGCTCGGAGCCCGGAGCCTGCTTCGGATTCTGTGTCTCCCTCTCTCTCTGCCCCTCCCCTGCTCACGCTCTGTCTCTCTCTCTCAAAAATAAACATTAACAATTTTTTTAAAAAAGAGTAAACACACAGAAATGCCGGGTACCCTTTGCCCTGTGACCCCCAGGGGTACCTCTGTAGCACGACACCCACAGGGACGTGATGTAGGATGCAGACACAGCACACCTCCCCGGGCGCGGGGTCTGACCCGGGCCCCCCCCAGCGTTTAGCTCTAACCCCAGGGAGGTCCGAGGACGCAGCACCACAGCCGGGATACAGGCCCACGGCCGCCCCAGCCCCTAAGGACGCCTCGCCTGGTCTTCTGCTGACCCTCGGCCGCCCTCTCCCCCCGTGAGCGCCCATTTTTAGCGGGCCCTGGGGCCACCCCCAGTGTGAAGTCCGCCCCTCTCCAGGAGCCCATCTTCCTCCTCCTCGACCCCACAGTTTCCAGGAGCAAAAGCATAAAGTGTCAGAAGCAGCCCTCCTCCCTCGCTGGGCCTCCCTGCGCCGAAGGAGCCTGCGTGGCGGCGGGGTGGGCCTGCAGGGGTGCGGGGACGCGGGGAGGGAGCCCCGGGGAGGTGGTGTGAGCACGCGTCCCCATGGGCTGGCGCGGCCACCTCAGGTGTCCAGAGGCAGAAACCTCTGGGGCAAAGAAGCCGTGTTCCGGAGGGCAGCGAGCCCAAGGAGAGTCGTCCAAGGCGGCGGGGGAGAGCTGGTCCTGGATGGCGGGCGGGCAGGGTTCCCCATAGTCCCTCACGGGGCCCGCTGGCAGTGGGCAGTGTCATCGTTCCCAAGAGGACAACGACGTTGCAGGCCAGCATCAGGATGTCCTTCGGGACCACCGTGGGGGCCGCCCGAGTACCATGCCTCAGCCTTGAAGGACAGAGGGCAAGGTGGCCCCGGTACCTCGGTCCCCCAGCCACAGGCGGAGGCTCCCACCCGGGGCCTCAGGAGGTACTGAGGACCTGGTGACTCCCAGCCGGTGTGGTCCAGACCCGGGGAGCGGCTAGGTTTCGCTTCTCTGACCCGTTTGATGAGACCGAATGTCCGTCGTGCGTGCATAGGGCAGCGCGTGACTGGCCTCCAAACGGGGTTTCGGCATGAAGTTCACTCACCAAGAGCTCAGTGACCCGGCTGGGACCCTGGCCTGGTGCAGGTGCCCTGGGGCCGAGGCTCAGGATGACTCCGCTGGCTCACTGGCTCCAGGCTCCTGCCCCTCCCCTCCCTTCCCCTCCCCTCCCCGCTTTTATTATTTGGGTAGGTCTCCCAAAAGAATTTTTAGGAGTGATGGACTCTGTCGTGAACCCTTAGCCTGAAATTACCGCAAAACCCAAATAAAGGACCTTGGCTCTCCCGACAAGTAAACAACACACATTGCACAGCCTATATTTCCAAAGTCATAAAAAGCTCATGTTCTTGGCTCTACATCCTGACTTTCGAGAGAGGGCTGGCTGGAATGTGCTGGCCGTCCTGCAGACCTAGGTGGCAGAGGCCGGGGGCAAAACGCCGCCCCGTCCCTGGAAATGCCCACCGTGCCCAGGGCAGAGGGCTGAGGAAGGATGCTCTTTTGGTCCAGCCTCTCCGGTGCTGGTTTGCTCGGGGACCCTGGGGAGCTGGGCAGTTGGTGCTGGTCCTCCCGGAAGGCTCTCTCTCTCTCTCAGCTTGCTGCTTTCTCCAGGGCCTGGGGCTGTTTGCTGCCCCTCATTTTCTCCGAATGTCTCCTGTGCGCTGATGAGGTCCCCTCACCCCACCTGTGAAAGGAGAGCTCTCTCTCTCTCTCTCTCTCTCTCTCTCTCCCCCAACAGCAGGGGCCGCGGCTTGGAGACCTGGCTTCTCCTGGCAGCTTCAGGCAATCACTTAACCCCTGTGCCCGCCGGGGGGTGGGAGGCCAGCCATGTGCTGCCTGCCTTTAATCAGCAGGAAACACCACCTTTCTCTCCTAAACTGTTTGCTCGGCCAGTAAATTAAACATGCCTTTAAAGCCCTGATTTTCCTCCAGTAGGTGAGGAGTTTTGGGAAGTAGAATTCAAACAGGAAAAAATAAAAAAAATTAAAAAAATAAAAACCAACGCCGAACGAGAGCCCTGAGCTGAATATGCACAGGATGGGGACCCCTCCCCACTTTCTGCGCTGGCAAAGCCGCGGCACCCCGAGGCTGGGGAAGCGCGCAGGGGTGCGGGGGGGGGGGGCTCCCAACCTGGTTTTGTTTGTGAGCCCCGCGCAGTTACCAGTCCCAGATAATGAGGCGGCTTGTTAATTACCCCCCCTTGTAATTTACCTTTCTGTGGGGCGCAGTCTCCGCGAAGGTTTATGGGGGTGTTCTTTCAAACCTAACGACTTGGATCTTCCGGTGGAGGGAGCGGGAGCTGCGGGTCTGTTGTTGCGTTTTTGAAAGGAGCCTACGAGTCAATGAGAACAACCATTGGCCACTTAAAACGGAATAATTACTTCTGTGAATGCTGCTAAATTAAATAAGTATTAGCCCCACGATTTTTTTTTTTTGTCTTTTCAAGACTTTGGTTTCTTGTGAAAGAAAACATTTTCTTACTTCTCGGGCGGATCTGTTTGCAACCAGCGTGAGGACCCTGAGGTCACCGTCCCCGTCCCTGTCCCCCCAACCTCCACCCCTCAGGAGACTCTTGATCCAGCAGCCACGGTGGGGGGGGGGGGCTGGGGCAGGGAGGGGCGTCGAGGCAGAAGCAGCCAGGTCAGAGGTCAGAGGCGCCCTCACCCCTCCAGCCCTCCTCTGGCTCCCCGTGCCGCGCGGCATGAGCACAAATCCCCCTCCTGAGTATGAACGGTCCCTTTGGCACATTCACAAAGGTGTGCGACCACCGCCTCCCTCTCGGTCCAGAATGTTTTCTTCCCCCAGAGGAGCCCCCGTGCCCATTATTCAGCCCCTCCTGGCCCCCAGCAGCCACTATTATGAGCTCTGTCTCTATGGATTTGCCTTTTCTGGATGCTTCTACAAGCGGATCGTGTGGGTCGCACCCTGTGTGCTCTGTGCCTGGCCCCCTTGGCCGAGCAGCACGTCTGCTGGGTGGGGGTCAGCCTTTGTTCCTCTTGTGTCTGAGTAATATTCCACTGCGTGGATGGACAGTCCGTTTGTCTGTCTGAGGACGGACACGGGGCGTTTTGTGCCCTTGGGGACTCCGCATAAGCTGCTGTGGCCACCCAGCTGTCTGGGTCCCCCTTTCCCGTTCTATGAGCAGAGCCGCTGTCCTGGCTGACCCCACTCCTCCCTTGACCCGCTTCTCACTGTCTCTTCTGTGCTTCAGGCCTGCTGTCTGTCCAGGTGGCAAAATCTTGGCCCCAACCCTCTCCTAGGGTGGACCCCAAGAGAGGCCTGCACCAGACAGGCGGACCCCGTGACCTGCAGCCCCGAGACCTGCAGCAAACCTCTGTCTTAACTTGGCCCCAAGGTCACCGGGCTCTCAGGAACCCCATCCCCAGGGCCCCCGGCCCCACCAAGGTGCTGCCCAGGTGTCGGGGCAAATTTCATATAATCCAAATCCCAAGAACCCGAGACATGTCTCCGACCCCTAATTTCCAAGGCTACACGGCAACCAGAATGGTCTGGAAGGAATAGTTCACTCCTGGCCCTGGGTAGGGTGCCCCCTGTGACGGCTTTCCCCACCGCTCCCAAACTCGTGGAGCGTGGTCAGCTCCTTGCCTCGCTTTCCCAAAGCAGAAGGGGCAGACGCGTCCTCTGGTGGCGGCGTGGGGCCGCGGGGAAACGCACACCTCTGCTGTGCCGCGCGGTTCCGAACCCCGGTTCCCAAAGGAGCCCCGCAGAGCCGCGTCCCCGGAGGGAGGGCCGCTTTGTGCCGGGCGGGGCAGAGCGGACGCGTCCTGGGCAGGGGGTGGCGGCGTCTCGGAGCCCTCGGCCCCCATCCTGTCCTGTGTCCCGGGGGCCCCCTGAGGGTCCCGCACGGGGGAGGGTGTGCCACACAGCCTGACACTGCATTGTCTCCTTCAGGTGACGGCGACATTGTAAATAACATGCACGAGCCTGACCCAGACCTGCTGGCTGGCGAGAGCGCGGAGTACGAGACCGAGGACAGCGTCGTGTCCCCCACCCCCATGGGGCCGCCGTCCCCCTTCCCCACCAGCGAGGACTTCACCCCCAAGGAGGGCTCACCGTATGAGGCCCCCGTCTACATTCCTGAGGACATTCCCATCCCGCCAGACTTTGAGCTCCGAGAGTCCTCTATCCCAGGGGCCGGCCTGGGGGTCTGGGCCAAGAAGAGGATGGAAATCGGGGAGAGGTTTGGCCCGTACATGGTGGCACCGCGGGCCACGTTGAAGGAGGCCGACTTTGGATGGGAGGTGAGCATTCCCGTGTGAGCGTGATTGATCACAGCCATTTATCTTGTGTTCCATCTATTTATAAAGCCGGGCTGAGCAGCGCTGCCCGAGGCGGGAGGCTCGGCCGGAGAGAGCGCTCGAATGTCACATTTCCCAGGCTTATTTGGTCCTGCAGCTCGCATGACGCGAGTCCGCAAACATCAGCGGTCCTCATGGGCGCCTGTCAGCCCCCGTGCCTGCTCCCTTCCCGGAAATGTGTCTTTAATGAGCTCATGTCTTAAAACACCCCCGTGCTCCCCGTCTGGACCTGAGGTGCTAAGGCCGTGGTCTCTGCAGAGCCGTGCAGATTAATGGAGTGTCCCAGAACAGGAGTCTCCACTCTGGGGAACGCTCCTGCAATGTGTGCCTGGTGGCCGTGCTGCCCCCAGAGGGCCCTGCACCTCACCCCAAGCCCCCGCCCGCCGTGGCCTGCTCAGCCGGGGCCCCCACCTCTCGGGCAGCGTGGGGCGCGCGTCTCATCCGGCCAGGGAGGGGTGTGTGCGGATTCGCTCTCCCTCACAATCTGGGCCCGGCTTGGTGGTTCCGGAGCCCGCGTGCGGTCGGGAGAGGGGAGACCGTTAGGTGAGGGGTGCCGATGACCCCCAGAACATCCCTCCCCCTGCAAGTATCTTAGGCCAGGAGGGACGCCGGGCCCCAGCTTGGGGGTCTCTCAAGATGGTCTTCATGGGGACCCCGAGCCCCACAAAAGCGTTCTCTGCACCGGCCCCAGCCGATCTGCTTCACGACAGGCGACGCGCGGTGGTATTTTCCGCAGAGACCCTGCCTGGGTGGAAAATGCAGATGTAAACCCAGACCCTTCCACGGTGTTTGCTGGAGGTCAGCTCTTGGAAGGGGTGAACAGTCCAGGGAGGGAAGAGAGGCCTGCCTGGGGGAGACCAGGGGAGCGAGGGCCAGGGGAGGCAGTGCTCCCCACCTCTCAGGGCCTCTGGGAAAAGTCCCCAGCTCAGGCTCGTGTCTGCTCTCGCTCCGGAGGCTTTATGGTTTCTAAACATTGCCCCCTGTGCCTACATTTCTCCCGGAGACCTGGGATGCCCAGGTGTGTGCCCTGCTCCCCAGCCCTCAAGACCAGGCGCCCTGTGCTGAGGACCTTCCGCAGCATCTCCAGGACGCTGGGTGTGCTGATGCCCGTGGTGGTACCGGGGGAGGAGGGTCTCCGGCAGAAGTGGGGTCTCCACTCCCTTTCTGCACACTGGCAGCCCGACCGCCCAGCAGGAGGCACGTGGGGTGTGGACGCCGGGCACATGGAGCACCGGCTGAGAGCCCCGAGCTCCGTGCGGGGCTTTGAGGGTTCAGGCGAGCAGCGGGCTGATCAGAGGGATGAAGGAATGGAGGAGGCCGAACCCCCGGAGTGGGAGCCTGTCCGTCCCCTGGTGACGGGTGTGTGCTCCTCAAGGTCGGGGTCACCTTCAGAGCAGACCAGGGCCTGGGAGCAGGGTGGGGCGGGTAGCGAAGGGGTTTGAAATCAGAGTCGTTCTGTGGGCACGTTGCTCTGGGGTGGCCCCTCGGGGGGCCAAGGAGAGCCTTTTCCCAGCAACGTGACAGGTAAGTGGCTTTGGCTGCAAGGTGGCCTTTTGCAGACCCTGCCTGTCCTGTCCTTCCCACCTGGCTTCCCCAGAGAGGAATTTAAGGCTGCTTTTCTGACACGCTCAGAAGGATCTGGACTGTTGAATGAGCAGGTTACTTTGAGAGGGCAGAGGTTCACGCGACAGGTAGGGCTTTGGACGACCTTGAGGCAACCTTGCTCTTGTCTGTGCTGATGCACGTTTCTGTTTGCTCTTTCCCTAAAGAAACGGCCCCTATCGCTTCTGCTCGCTCGGTGCCAGGCCTGGTACCTGCTGTCACTGTGATCTGCCCGGCGCCTGTTGACTTTTCGATAGTGCTTATTCTCCACGTACGTGAGGGAACGTTCTCCCTCCCCGGCGCGCCTCCCGTTTTCGCAGCGGGCTTTGTTCCGTGCTCGTGACCTGACAGCTGCCTTTCATGCCAGCACTTAGGACTGTGTGCACAGCCCAATGTCCTCAAACAGCTTTCCAGACGCACCCCGGCATTATCTCGGCCGACCTCGTTTTCCCTGTGAGCTCGGGCGCTGCTTACCTGCCTCTGGGATCTGTCTTGGGGCTGGTGGCCTTCCGTCACACGGGGTCCCAGCCGTGTTTGTGTTGCGCCTTGCGACGGAGGACCGATGGCCGACTTGGACGGGCAGCTTCCGTCTCCCCCAAGGAGAGAGAGGAGGAGGCAGGCACCCTGAAAGCTCAGGGAAAACCCACTTTTCCCTGAAATACGTAAGGTCCGGGTGGCTTCTTTCTAGCTCCACGGACCTCCGTTTGGGGCTTTGGGACCGGAAAATTGATGTAACTAAGCCGCCCTTGCTGGATTCCCCACTGTCACCTGCAAACAGATTATTGCCCTTTTGCGTGACCCTGTACCCTCCTCTGGCAGGCCGGCCGGCCCAGGTGCCCCATCTCAGTTAGGCCCCGTCCTTGCCTGGGCAAACAGGGCCCCAGCCTGGGTCCTTCTGTGGCTCTGGACAGGAGAGGGGCCTCCGGGGAGCTCGGAGCCATGAATGCTAAAAGGCACTCTGACCTCGAAGACGCCCTCCGCGGGCCTTCTGGTCACAGCCAGGACGGTCCCAGGCCCGTCCCAGCGACAACACCCCAGTGCGCGCATCATCCTGCGGCGGCCCGAGTTTTAGACGCATAACTGTTGGCTCTCGCGCCGGCATTTAAGTGTTACGGATCAGGGTGCTTTGATTTCGCTGCAATTTCCACAGGACTCGTTTCCTGAGGAGAACCAGTGATGACGGGTTAGCTAAGATGACAGAGGAGATCCAGGGAAGACGGGGCACGGTCTGCGCCCCAGGGCAGGCGGGAGGGAGAAGCCAGAGGGACCCCGGACACTGGCCAGGCATCCGCTGGAGGACTGGTTTGAAATCAAGGTCAAATAGGATATTCGTACCGTCATTTTGGGGCACCGTGGCAACAATGTTCTTTCTACTCTGAGAACAACATTCTTCTTCCAGACCATTCCTTGGAAATCAGACCAAACGGTCCTGTTTTCTTTTCTCTTTTCCTGATGGACGCGGGGCCTGGCCACCGCGTGGTTTCTGGTGATGTGACCCTTCTGGCAAGAGCGCGTCTCCTGCCCACTGGGGCGCCATGGGTGACCTACGACCTTCAGGCTCCAGGTCACGGGGGCAGTAACGGGCATGCGTGGGGAGGTCCCTCCGACTGTCCCCTGTATCTCCCGTCCCATGCGCTCATCGGACAGCCAGTGACCCTGGACCTCCCTCCTCCTTGGTGGTTTGGGACACGGCAGGGAGTGACCCCCACGTCAGGAGTGTCCCCTGCACCCCAGCCCTGTGTCCAGATGGGAGTGTGGGGTGCGTGGCAACGACCCCCAGGATCCATCTCAGAGGGCGGTGGTCTGTCCCCCTGCCTGGGAAGGTGCCCAAACCCCCCGCCCCCTCCGCCCAGACGCAGCCTGCTGGCTAATGCAGCCACCACTCAGTCTGCCCAGAATAAATCACCCCGTGATTGCATTTGATTGCCCTGGGGTCTGAAAAAACAATGATTTTGATCATTTGTTGAGTAAATCATGACATTTATCATCGTGGGGCTTATTTTGCTAATTAAGAGCTGGCTGCGAGTGACAGCCCGAGGCAGTGGGCTCCTGGGGGTGCCACCTGCCCCCGGGCAGGGCCTGTGGCCGGTGGGGGGGGGCACCGTGCCGGCCCCTGGGGGGGGCAGGGACAGTCTTCACCCCGACACTGCCCGAGTTTGGCTCGTCTCCTCCTTGAGAGCCCGTCGTCTCCCCTGGAAAGCCAGCTGAGGGCAGCGTCCCCAGTGCCCGGAGCGTTGCCTGGCCCGTAACGGGCACTTTAACATCAGCTGTTGAATAAGTGTGCCTGCCTCCCTGTAAGAGGCTGGGGGGAAGTGGTAACGTGAATTGATGGGGTTTCATTTATCTGAAGAATTCACTCCACTGGATTACCTCACCCCTTGGCTTTACTTTCTGAATATTCACACACGTGTTCATTTGTTCAGTCAACAAACAGGCCGTGTCTGGGCCGGGGCCACATGGGAAGCTCTGGGGGTCACAGGGGAAAAGGGCCCCGAGGCCGCAGGCTGCTCTGATGCTCCAACGCCTCGATCACAAAGCCCCCAGGCCCACTCCCCCACGGGTCCCCGGGGGCCTGCTGGCAGGCTCTGCCGAGGGCCAGGACCCCCCTGCCCCCTGTAGACCCTGGGGTGCCAGGACATACCCAGAGATGCCAGGCTGGGGGCGGGGCAGGGGGGCGGGTTGTGCAGGCAAAAGCTACCACGCGGCCCTGCGCTCTCAGATGCTGAGAGATTGCCGTGCATTTAAGATCACATTATGATCCGGAACACACAGCCCTGGAGAAGGGCCCGGGGTGCAACGGAAGCTGACTCCCTGGGTGTCCGTGCTTGTCCACCTACGTGTATTTTTAGAAAAGCAATGATTTCTTTTCCAAGGTAGCTGCCGAGCATCCTTAAAACGACAGGAAATTCGGAGGTCTCAATTTGGACTGGAGCGGAGGCTGGCGACGAGGCCCAGTGGGCGTCCCGCTGGCTCCCCGGGCACTGGGCTGCCTCCCGCGTGGCCGAGCAGCCTCTCCCGCCTCCGGATGGAAGTCTCCGGGGGGCTTTCGGAGGTGCGGTGACACACGCGTGAAAGCACAGCGCCGATGACTAGCTGCTCCAAGGACCCGGGAGGCTTTCCCGGCCCCCAACCCGAGGCCTCCTTCTCCTCCTCGGATCCAGGGTCTCTACAGGGAACCTCTTTTCCTTCTTCCCCACCACTCATCCTTCACCTCAAACACCTGTGCCTCTCTCCTCCACATCCAGAAGTGAACCCAGACTCGCCCCTGTGTGGTCATGTGAGTGTATACACGCACGCACGCGAGCACACGCACGCACACCTTGGTTTTTGCTGAAAACCCTAGACTGGGTGCCCCACCTCCAAGGGCAGGAGGTGTCCCGTCCACCCTGTCTAGGTTTGGCAGCTCTGGGCAGCTGGCTCCACGAGTGCGCGTTGGGGCAACTGAGGGGACACTTCTCACGTGATTTCTGGCCCAGTTTCTGAGTTAGCAGGCTCCGGATTAATTCCCGGGCTCTGGGCGTCAGAGGAAGCCCTAAGCCACCAACCCTCCCCTCTAGAACTGTGTTTCTCTCAACGAGCGCACCCCTCGATTCAGAGCCTCAGGGTCCCACGTGCACGTACTGGGTGGGTGGTCTCTTATCACAAGGGACTTGGCTGGGGGCCAGGGGGCAAGGAGATGGAGTTTCGAGGCTCCCCTTCTCCACGGTCATTGCCACAACAGTTTGCCGCTGCTGCGGGACCTGGACCAGGCCCCCCCACCTCGCCCCCACCGGGGGCCGGGTCAGGAGCTGGGGCCAGTTCTGCCGTAGGTCTGAGCCCAGGCAGGAGGGTGCCCTCTCATAACCAAGGACCCACCTCCCTCTGGAGACAGAGCTCCCCAGGCTCTCGGGAACCTGCTTCCATTCTTTCTAGTCCTTACCACACAGTTGACCAAACAAGAACGAGGGTGGACCCAGAGCTGGGCCCGTGTAGTCGCCACATTACCGTCAAGCCCCTCGAGGCGTCTGATGTCTCCGGAAGAGTAAGCCGCCTTCCCCAGCACCCTGCCCCCTGTATTGACCCCTCGGGCCGTGGGTTCCTATCCAGCCCCAAAGGGGACGGGGCAGCCGGCACCTCCCACAGCCAGGCTCGGTCATCCCCCAGGATTCGGGGAGGAAGGGTTTGTCCTTCAGCAGAAGCACCAACAGTGGCCGGAGGCCGGTTCGGACCTGTGGGTGTTTCATTTTGCCGGCAGCCTCTGCAGAAGCAGAGCTCGTGCACCCGGGGTCACCTGGTCAGCGGGCAGGGTGCTCCTCTGCCCAGGAGCCGTCAATAGCCACGGGACCCCAGGCCCTTCAGGCCCAGCCAGCCGGGGAGGCCCCTCGGCCCCAGGATGGCGGGAGAAGAAAGCTGGACTTGGGAGTTCCCGCGGGCGCTCCAGGTGATTTGAGAAGTGACAGCCCCCAGCCCAGGGACACCAGGCTCTGCTCCAAGGACACCAGGCCCACACACACACCCGTGCACATGCGCCCCCTGGGCAGGGCTCACACATGAGCCTCCTCTGAGCGTCTCCCACCCTGGAGCAGACACAGGCTGGGGTGGCTCTCAGACCGTGTGACTTGTAATGCCAACAGTGGCACAAGAGCAGTGGCCGTGTGGGCGCCGGGAGAGGGTGGCCCCCCTGAATCGCGGAGGCTCCCTGTGCGGCTTCCCGCTGGTCTGACAGCCTCGCGGGTTAAGTATTCGAACATGGTATTCTCAGCCCCAGAGCTTGGCTGTCCTCTCTCTCTGCGCACTGGGGACCGGCAGGCAGCATCTTACCCCCCGGGACCCGGGAGTCTCAGATCCTCTCTGCTTCTCCCTCCCCTGCCTGGCACTGACTCTCCCTGGCGCTTTCCCCCTCCGTCTAGGGCGGTCTGGAGTTTTATTTTAGGCTGAGAAACGTTGCATGGGCTTCCCCCCCACCCCGCCGCCCAATGATTTTCTGAATCCGTTTAGGAGGCTGACCGTACGTTCTGGAAGTCTTAGATGGGTGACTCAGTGCACGTTCACACCCTTGGAAACAACACCTGGACGGTGGTGTATTGGGGCCGACCAATGGGACTCTGGACTTGAGGGGCCGCGTCCTGTGGGAACGGGGCCCGGGCTGGGCTCGCTGTGCACGCGGGGGGTGTAGGGATGCGTAGAGACCCATACTCAGTCTCCTCGGTCTCCTGGAGCCACTCAGCACAACCCCTCCGCCATCACCCCCGAGCACCGTGACACTGGGTCCAGACGTTTCAGCCCAAGAATGCCATGAGATCCTGCACTATCTTTGGCCGGGCTCCGAGGCGCGGGTATATAAGGAATTTCAGAAAAAAGGGTAGAGAATGACTAACTAAGAATACCTCCCTGATACTGTTCTCCTTTATTTCCTTAAGGGGTAATAACTCAGCCGCAATCCAGCAGAGGGTACTTTCTTTAAATAGAGCATTCTGATTCACAAGCGAAAAAGGAAATAAATATTTTCTTTTCATATTCGAGTAGACGTCCCCAAATACCAACTTCTTAAATGGTATTTTACCCTCTGCGTCTCTCTCACACCAGTGACAACCAAGCAAACCCACCCCTACTCTGCGAAGGGCTGCTTGTGAACGCGGAAAATCCTGACGGGGGTCGTGGGCAGGAAGCGGGGCGGAGGGGAGGCTGGGCAGCTCGGGTCCCCTCCCGTGGGGCTCTGGCTGGGCCCTGCTCGCCGCCCCCCTCGAGGCTCTGTCCCCTCTTCCCTCCCCCCCTTTCTCTCGACTTTTCCTCCAGGAAGAGAGCTGACCGCTCACAGGGGGAATGTGACAGGGCACCTGGCGAGGCCGGGCAGACCCGTGGCCAGTGGTGCAGACCAGAGGAAAGGCCCGAGTCGGCCGGGCACCTACTGTGCACCACATGAAGTCTACACACCCTCTTCCTGGTCCCGGCCCTTACTCCACCGCTCGGAGACGACCCCACGTCCCAGCCCCGTGGGCTGCAGCAGGGCCTGGCAGGGCATCATGACGTGGAATTCTCCAGGCCCCAGAGAGAGCCTTGAGGTCAGGATTCGGCCTCGGCCCCGAGCGCCCGGGGCCTGGGTGCGTCTGAGACGTGTCCGGGCAGGAACCCGTCCCAGCCGGGCAGCCTTCGAGGCACAGTCTGGATCGCCCTTTGCACGCAAGGTTTTGTTCTGGCCGGAAAGAGAGAGGCCAGGGAGGGGCAGACCCCTCACGCCCCCCCCCAGCCGCTCACCTCAGGCTTGGGTCCCAAACTGGTGTGCTGAGCATCCCTATGGCACTTTCAAAATGCAGATTTGGGGCCAAAATACCGGATCCGAGTTCCCGTGGGGGTCCCCAGGAACGCGCATCCTAATCAGCCATGAGGGTCTGCACACTCGGCGGATGAGGGCTGACCTTAAATTTCCTGCCCCCTCCTCCCGGTGCCTCCCTCTCCTCACCCCTGCGACCCCAGAGAGACATTCTCCTGCAGGTGTGGGACCAGGTAGCCACAGAGCCTTTCTTCACCGTAGACCTTATCAGGGCCTTGTAGAGGGAGTGGGGGTGGGGCCGTCTCCACGGGCAAGGAGCTGCGGGGGCCCTACCGTCACCCAGCCTGAGCTCTCGCCCCCACACGGTGGCCCCTGAGGGCTGACCAGTGGTGAGACCCCTCCTGGGGCTGTGGCCACAGCTTCGTGCCCAGAAACTGCTGGGGTGGCCAGCAGCCAGTCTCACAGTGGAGAGAGGGGGTCACGCAGGGTCACGCAGTAGGTTGGCACAGGGGCGAGTGGCCAGACTCGCGGGACCCGGTTCCCCCGTGCCCGCAGTGGTGAGGGAGGCCCCTGGGGGCTGGCCCCGCCCCCCCCCCGCCCCCCCCAGGAAGCAGTGGTGAGGGCACACCTGCCAGAATGACGCATCTGTAGCATCGTCATTTATGCAGAGAAAGTTCTACTCTAGACACTTCCCAGCAGCAGGCCTCCCAGGGAGAGGAGTGGGGGGGGGGGGTCCCTGGGAAACCCCAGCACGGCCTCGGCCCCTCCGTGGGCCTCCTTCCCGCTGGATCAGACGAGAGCCCCAGGCGTTCAGGCCATAAAAGGTCTCCCTGGGTCATGGGACAAGGGCGTGAACCGCCCAGCCAGGCCTGGCCTGCTTATCAGAGCTTCTCTCCAGTTGAGAATTTCTGTGACCGGTCACCCCTGGGTTAGGAATGTGTTCTCGGCATGTCACGGGCCACCTCGGCCCCAGCCAAAACGGAGGGCAGCACGGCCGTGCACATACTGCTCGGCTCCGGGCAGGTGAAGGGCGTCGGCGCCCCCTGGGTCCCGCCGGGTTTGCCCTGATCGAGGGGCCAGTCAGCCCAGGGCAGCCTCTCTGTGGGCAAGCGGTCCGTCTGGGCTCAGGGCGGAGGCCGAGGGACGGCCTCCAGGCAGCGCCCGTCTCGCCTTTCACACCATTTAGAGCACTGCGAATGAAAGAGCCTGAAAGGGACTTTTAAAAATCAGCCCTCAGGACACACGCTCGTGTATCTGGTGGGGTCTCCTCCTCCAGGAAGGAAGATGCTGAGACCAGGACGGCCACATGTCACCCTCAGGGGCCAGGGGCCCGGCTCCCCTCAGCGCTGGCCCGGGCCCAGACACCCGTCACCCTGGAGGCCAGCCCCAGCGGCAGCTCCCGGCCCTTCGAGGGTCCCGCGTGCGTGTCCTGCTGCCTCGGGAACCACCTGCGTCTGGCTGGAGGACAGCGCTTCTCCCGTCTGGGCTAATGCCCGGTTTAATTGCCCATCCCATTGTGTCCTCTCTGCTCGGCCCTGCTCCAGAAGCCCGCATCACTCCTGCCCATTTAGATCTTTCTAAAGTCCCTCGGGTTTATCAGCACAGTCATTTCACGAGGAGCTAAGATTTCTGCCATTTAGGCCCGAGGCATTGTCTGTCCCTGCGGCAGCCGAGATAAACCCTCACCCAGAACAAAGTCGCCATGACCTTTTACAAGTAGGAGCGGCCTTGTTTCCCTCTAGACTAATTTATCAGCCTGCTTTCAGCCAGGCACTCAGCGGAGGCCCCGGAGGCGGCTGCCAGGAGGGGACAGGGATGAGGATGCCTGGCGGGTCCTCCCCTTCCACGGGCACCTTCGGGTCAGGGCGAAAGCAGGAAATGGCCGTGGGAAGAGCAGGGAGGGACCGGCCGGGAGGACGCAGTCAGGTGTTTGCCGAAGAGGGCAGGGCCTGTGGGTGGCCGAGCCCCCTCCCCTGGCCTCCTTCTGCGCCAGAGGAAAACCTCATGTGCCGAGGGGGATCATGGCTGGAAATAACAATAAGGATATGAAATGGCCTGCAGGCCCCGGAGCCCCAGGAGACGCCATTGGGGGTGACAGCCACGGGTCTGCCCACAGAGCTACCAGCTCCATCCTCCCTCCTGCCCTGTCCAGAGAGCGGAGTCCCGGGCAGGGACCAGGGAGCAGAGGCCTCTCCTGGGCCAGACCTTGGAGCTGAGGACCTTCCCAAGGTCCACGTTTCTAGAAGGTTCCGACGGCTCTGGTGGCTGGAGCTTGGTTCACACGGGAGCGTCCCATGGAGTGAACTTCCACCAAGCCTCGTGTGCGTGAAGATTCACCAGGTGACAAGGACGTGAGTGTGCCCAGCCCAGGGGGAGCCAGCTGAGCCCCCGAGCGCCCCACGCGGGTCCCATCCACCCGAGGGCTCGCCAACCGAGGAGCCAGAGGGCGCACGGCAGCGGGTCCTGACCCCTGCCCAGGCCGTCACCACCCTGCGCGGTCCCAGGGGGCCCCTGCTGACCCTGTCTCAAATCTGAGCTTTCCAAGGTGACACTGGCCCGTGTCTGCAGCCCCACCTTCTGTCTGCGTCTCTCTGCGTCCCCGGGAAATGCGGACGTCGCGGCCTCCCGGGGTCACCTGAAGAATGAGACCTCGCGTCTCCCGGACGCACAGTCGGCTGTGATGCCAGACCGCCCGCCAAGGTAACCATGGCGCTGACTCTCCGAGGAGGCTGAGGGCTCACCTCCGACCTTCCGGCAGGGAGAGCCCGCGGTGCGGCTGCCCAGGGGCCCCTCTGTTGCCCGGCCGCGCGGCCAGACGGCCCTGGGGAGGGCTGGTCTCGGGGAAGGCGAGCCTCGGCCGGCTCCTCTCGGCACCTGAGGTCTGGCCGGCCTGTGGGACGCCGCCGTGGCCGTGGCCCTTTGCCAGTGGCTTCCTTTAGATTCCAGTACGTTAAGAGACCTCAAAGCCATTGGTGGGACCCACAGAATGAGGTGGGGGCTCCTGAAAATTCAGTGGGAGTTGGGGTGCCTGGCCAGCCCGGTTAGGGGCTCTGGGAGAAAACACCTAGAGGATATGCCGCTGAGCCTCCGTGTTCGGTGCTGTCACTGAACGTCATGCCGGAAGATGCCAACGTCAGTCAGGTGGCCCTTGGGGCACGGTCCCTGACAAGGTCTGGACTCCACCGCTAAGGACGGGGCATCCCCACCGATGCCGGGGACGCGGGCTGGCCGGCCGTTCGGAGCAGCGGGCTCAAGGCGCCCGAGGGGGTGGTCTGTGTCCTTCCGCCCCTGGCAGGTGCCTGCTCCCTGACGCCAAGTGAGCGTGCGTCCCTCCAGCAGACCTCCAGCCTCACAAGGAGCCGAGGCCCACAAGCAGGGCCTGTCTGGAGACGCGAGGCTCTCGCTGAAACCAGAGCAAAACCAGAATTCCCCGATGCTTTAGGGTCTGTCTGTCTTGGATTGACTCCCTCGTTTAATCCTACTTGGAATTTGAAATACATTAAAGGCAAGGAACGCGAGCCAGGAGGCACGTCAGGCCCAGGGTGGCCTTCGTGGCGCCCCGCACCCGGCCGCGTGTTCGGTTCCTCCGCTTCCAGTGCCCGGGGCGGGTCCCCGTCCGGGGGGCTCCCCTGCCTGCAGACGGCCCCCTTCCTCTGGGGCCTTCAGGCGCAGCCCTGGCTCGTCTGGCTTCCTTGTCTGAGCGGTGCCTTTGTACACGAGGACCCCGCACAGCCCCTCGGCTGAGGGCAGGAGGGCTTTCCAGCTGCCCCGGCTTCAGGGAGCACGGTCACGCTGCTCCAGGGTGCCCCCCACAGTCCTCAGAGCCCACGTGCGGTGGGGAGCCCCTCTCTGGGGGTGGCCGTCTGCATGGGCCCCTTTCTGAGGGTCCAGACAGCAGAGCTCCGTGGTCCTCACCTGGAGGTGCTCCCTGGGACGTGTTGTCCTGCCCCCCCATTACCTCCAGGTGGATTTTCGTCCTCTCCCTTGCATAACGGGAAACCGAGTCTCAGGAAGGGTAGCGGATGCTGCTAAAAGAGCAGGTAACCTGGGGCGCTGTGTCCAGCTCAGACCTCAGGCTGGTTCACTTCCCTTCACCCGTTTCCAGGAAACGGGGCGCGCCTCGTGCTGGGAGACGCAGGAGCACTGAGAAGGCTGCCCGGCCGGTCCCTGGCGCGGCGGGGGTCAGGGCTGTGAGCGCAAAGGCCCACGTCATCAGCCTTCCTCGTGTTAATCGCGGGGACCGTGTCACGCGCTCTAACGCACGAGCAGGTGAGGGACCGAATGGCCATTCCAAGACTTTCGCGTGCGTCTCACGTAAGCTTCAGATAGTTTGCGGGGTTTTCTGAGATGGCGCGGTGCACAGAGGAAGGCGTTCGGACTCACGGTGCTTCTGAGACTCCAGCAAGCCGTCCTCGCCTCTGACCTCGGCTTCCCCGCCTGTGAAGCAAGGATTGACACCCGCCGGCCTGAAGGCGCCTCCCATCCCCCGCCTGTCACCTGAATACCCTGGTCTTCACGCGGGGGGAAGGAAGGGTCTGATGGAACCTGGCGGCGCACCCCCAAGCGAGGGCCACGGTCTCTCTCCACAAGGGCATTGTGTCCCCCATGAGCTAACCGGCCCCTGTTGGCTTCTTCCTGGCGGGTGTGGAGGAGCCGCCCCCCGGACCCGAGCCCCTGGCTCATTCCTGTGTTTCCTCCGGGCCCTTGTGCAGAAGGGCGCACATGGCAGTCATCAGAAGTGACCCTCGACGGCTCCATGCACCCCCACACGCTGGCCTGAGTACGTGATCAGGAGCCTCCCCAAAACTGACTTTGCTGCCCAGACGGTCTTGGTGAGCCCACCTTCCAAGGCACTTTCTGAACAGAGCAGTGGAGGGAAAGATTCGCCGAGTGGATTCCAGGTCCCGGCGCACCTGACAGTGAGGAGGGGCGGCCGCCCCGGCAAAGCCCCCGAGGCCGGAGGTCCCGGGGTCGGCGCGTCCGCAGGGCGCCGTCTCCGAATCCGGTGGTTTGCTAGAAATCTCTGGTGTGTGGACACATCACCCCAGGACCTCTGGCTTCATCTTTGCACGGCATCGCAGGTGCACAGTGTGCCCCTCTCTGTGGGGACGCCTGTCACGTTGGGCCCTGCAGGCCCCAACAGGGCCTCACCTTAACTGATTACGTCCGCATTGACCCTATTTCCACGTAAGGCCCCAGTCTGCGGGGCCTGGGGTTAGGGCTTTCACACACGAACCTTGGGGGCGCAGAATGCAACCCAGGCAGACTCCTAAGAGATCAAACACACCTGGGCCCGGTCATTCCCAGGTACCATAGGTGACGGGAGATGCTGCTACGACGCCTGGTCCTGGTGTCCTTGAAGGAACGCTCGTGCCCGAGACCCCCGGCCAGGAGCTGTGCCTGTGGATTCCAGGTCCCGGAAGGGACCCCGGGAGGGGTTTGGTGAATCACAGCCCGGGTCATAACAGTAAGATACTTTTTAGGGTTAGCCTTTTCAGCCAGTTGTTCTTTGAGCCAACATTGTCCACTGGGGGATCATGAACGTGGGACCCGGCTTGCCCCCGCGGACGCACGGCCTTCCCGCGGGCCCCGGTCTGTGTGCGCGCGGGCCCTGGCCAGCCTGCAGGGCCTCCCTGCGGGGCTCTGGAACTCTCTTCCTCGAGCAGGAGAAACGGATTAAGGGGAGAAAAGATGTAGTATTCGCACCTGAGAGGGGAGTGGTCGCCGGGACCGGAGCGGTGACGCTCGGGTCAGAGGGGGAGACCGGCCGCGGGGAGACTGAACCCCGGAACCGGCGAGGCTGAGGGGTCAGAGTCCCGGCTGTTTGTGTCGCGTTTCAGGGTGCCGGCGCGGGCCTTGCGGACGCGTGTCTTTGCTCTGCCCGCCCCCAGGTCTGCTGACCCCGCGCGGGGTTGCGCCCCCGGGGGCCCTCGGGAGTCCAGCTCAGAAAGCCACGGTGAAAAGTGGGCGGGCGGCAGGAAGGCAGTGCAGGGGGACAGAGGGGCCCAGCGGTTGGCTAATTGGAGAGCGGGCCCGGCGCGGGGGGAAGGCCGCGAACCCGGACAATGTCCCCCGGGGCCGGGGGCTGGGAAGGCCCGGCGGGATTGTTATCGAATTAGTTGAAGTCAGAGCCCCCCTGAATGAGGTAAAGAAGGGAAGGGGAAATGAAGGCCCGGGTATAATACGGCCTAAATGAGGGGCCCCATTCACTGCCCATGAAAAGGCTTCGGCTTATTTTCTTGGGGAAAAGGGGGGCAAGCCCACTTTTGTTCGGCGGGGGGCGGGGCCTGCTCCTGGGGATGTACTTACCTACAGCCAGTGACAGGCGGAGGGCGGGAAAAAGGGGCATTGAAAATAATCCCCAGGCCCGCGGGGGAATGACAGCGGACACAATCGCACGCACACATCAAGGGCGCTGCAAAGAGCTCCTTCCCTCTGCCCGCACGTTTCCCGGGAGGCCGTGGGCCGGGTCGCCCGTGTCAGAGGAGCCCCCCCCGCCCCACCGCCAAGGATGCCTGCCCCCCCCCACCCCCCGCAACCTGTGATCAGGCCGGGGGATTTCTCTACATCTCTGTCTCCAGCCCGAGCGTGGAGATTTAATACGTGCCCTGTGGCCCATTCCAGATGCAGGAACGTATCTTGCGAGCTGAATCGGAGGAGGACGCTGTTGAAAGTAGCAACGAAACCCATAGAAAGAATGGGGGCGGGGGTGGGAGGTGGGGGGGGGGACGGGCTTCCATAAAAATTAAATACTTAACAAAGTGCTATGCTCAGTAAATATTTGTTGAATTCACACATTAATTAATTTTCCAGATGAGATTTTCCTAATCCATTTTTTAAAGAAAGTAGGGATTAAGAGCGACGCGGGGTCTGGTTATTAGGCGGCCTGCTGGACATGAAAAGGAACACGGTGTGTGTGAGGTGTAGGGCTGGGCGCCTGGGGTGGGGGGGGACCCAGGACGGGCTTCCCTGTGTCCTCGTCCTCGGAGAAGCTGATTTGCCGTTCAAGGCCCACCCACGGCGGGCGGCCAGCCCCCTCTTGGCCCCCCTGTGCCCTCTGACCGCACTCAGCATCTTCGAATCCTGCCCGGTTTACCCTCTCGCGAGGATGCGGGTGCCCGGGGGATCCAGAGGGTTCGAACTCCAGAACTCCCCACGGCGCAGAGGCAAGGCGCACCCCGAACCGCCACCCCCACCCCGCGGGTCCTGCCCGGCCCCGACCCTTTGGCTGGTGCTCAGCAGTTCCCATGAGTCGTGGACGGGGTAGTCGCCCCACCTCATTCCCTGCTGCCAGCGACCCCAAGTGGCACCCTTGTCACAGTTTGCTTGGTAAAGACCCTCGTCCGGGGTCCCAGAGCTGGTTCACGGTGGCCTTCGAGAGCCCACTGACCCGCCCGGACCTGGTCTCGGTCTTCACCGTCCCCAAGCGGGTCCGTATCAGGGCCGTGAGCCTGTCAGGAGGCCCCAGTGTGAAACCTCCCGGTGAGTGAACATCCTGCACAGGATCAGTCTCTGTTGGTGCCGTGGGTTTGCTCCCGTGGGTCACGGGAGCCCAGCTCTGCCACTCGCTGGTGGCTGCGTGCACGTCCCCCCTGCCTGCGCGGGCCAGGGCCCAGGCAGGCGCAAAGCCCATATAGGTGGCAAGTCCTGGGGTCTGGCAAGGTGTCCTGGGGCCGAGCGTCACGTTCCCCATTCAGACACCTTCGTGAGCTCCTCACCCCAGAAGAGGCAGACTTATTCAGGTGTCGGAGGGAGAGAACAGCCAGGTGCGCGCCCAGGCTGGGTGGGCAGGGCTCGGAGTCCTTGGGGATGAGCCAACGCAATGCATGTGCAGCGAGGGGTCCCTTTCGAGCCTCTGGGGGTCCCTCGGGGTGGCCTCCCAGCAGGGCGGCCGACACGGGTGCTTCAGGAGCCCTCGGGGCTGAGACCCGGCTGCTCTGTGAAACGGCGGGTGTACGATTTAGGTTTTCTGCAGCCCACAAATCTGTTTCTGTAGCAGTGGAGACGGTCCCGGGGTGGGGGGCGCCCAGGCAGGCAGACGCATCCATGCCGGGGTCAATGTGCCAGCTCGGCAGCTTTCCGTCTCCAAAATAACATCCGGGAAAGAGTTCTAGCTCAATGCTGTTTATCCCTTTTTTATGATTTGGAAAGAAATTCACAAGGTCATTTAATTAACCACCACTCCTCGTGCTCCGCCGTGCACACTCCCCGAGCGGGTCCCTTCCTAACAGCAAGTTTTACGACCTCAGTGCCTTCGGCATCCGTGCGTGGCAAAGATACGTGAAGTTTTGCCTCCCGGGGTGGCCAGTGCATTGCCAGGGACAGTGTGGAAGCGGCCAAGTGCATTTGTAATTCAGAGTTTGCAGGCCGGAGCTAGTGCAGGGCGGGACTTTGCTTTAAGGTCTATTTTTGAGTTGTGCTGTGCGCGGGGCCAAAGGGGAAGTCCCTTCGCCCACGCTTGTGGCCCGTGGCACGGTGGTCGTGAGACCCGTTTCCACAGCCCGGGATTTGGATCCCGCCTCAGCCCCCCGTTCGGTTGGTGGCCTTCCATGCTGTGCCTCAGTGTGCCCGTCTAGAAAGTGGTCCCGGCCTCTCCCGCCGTTGCCCCGTGTGTTCTGTGTTCGGACCGCGGTCTACCTGCAGCCTACGGGCTCATCAGGACCGTGAGGGGGCCCCGCGGTCACAGGGTCTCTGCCCCAGGGGGTGACAGGAGGGTGAGCGGAGTGACCCACACAGCGGCCCCTCGTGTTCTTCGTTCAAAGCAGGTTTCTCCCAGTGCCCGTACCGACTCGAGGGGCCCGGGGAGCCTCGGCTGTCGGCGCCGTCCTGGGCACGCAGGGTGCTGAGGACGTGGGGTGCGGCAGCCCCCACGCAAAGTCCTGACGGCCGGACGTGTGTCCGGACATTGCCAGATGTCCTCTGGGCAGCAGAGGCGCCCTCGCCTGAGAACAAGGGGGGCTGAGGAGGAATTCATCCCCCCCTCTTCCGACCTCTGCCTTCGGCGTGGTTGCTTCTCTGTCCGGCAGGTACCTTGCCGTCCACCAGGACCAGGTGCCCATGGGAAGCCCCCAGGCGTCCACGTGCCAAGGGGACAGCAGTGCCCAGTTGTACCAACTCAGGGCCTTGAGCCCCAGCCTGTGCCCCTGGCTCCAGGGGGGCTCGGGCCCAGGCTGCGGGTCTTACCGCGCATTCTGTGGAGCCTCCTGAGGACCTGGCCTAAGCCCTGAGTTGGGCCCCTCCCCAGGCCTGGAGAAGCCGGGTTCTTCTTCCTCCCGTCTGAAGCTGCCATACAGGTGCCCCGGAGACCCCGGGAGATGCGGAGAGGGCAGACGACAGGCCCTCCTGTCCGGCCCTGAACAGGGACGAGCGGGTCCCCCCCACCCGCTGGATGGCAGCAGCTGGCAGGCCCTGGCGATGGGCCGGGGGTGTGACAAGGCCAGTGGGCTCGGATAGCCTGGGGGGCCAAACCCCACCATGGTTCCCCGCTGGCCCCCATGCAGAGTCCCGGTGAGCAGAGGGGAAGCCTGGCTCGCTGCCAGAGAGCAGGCTTTCCTGTCCGTGACCTGGTGCTGATCTCTCATTTGATTCCGGGGGTCGTCGATCCACGGGTGCAGTGGTGACTTAGGCCAGCCCTCCTGCAGCCACCTGCTGGGGGGAGACGGTGGCTGCGGACGGAGTTCACGCCCACGAGGCCGCCTTGGCAATTCCCGATGAGCTGGGAAGGGAACGCTCTGCTTGCTGGGTGGGGTGGGCCAGACGCCAGGCAGCCTTGGAATGTCTTTGTCAAAAATATGGGAAAATTCTGGCTCCAGTGACAAGAAAAATTAATCATTGATCCGGTAAAGGTTCATGCCTGAGTAGGAAAGCAACAAGATAAGGACATGAAATCAGTCTTAGATTGGGGTTTGCCAAGCACGGCCCGGCTCAAAACCCCCAGGAGTCCAGAAAACTGTCCCGAGCTGGAGGGTGGAGAAGCCCAGCTCCGCGGGCCCCCAGGTCCCGACGGGGTTGTCCCGACCTCCACACCTGCTCCGCCGTGACCTCGGACAGACCACAGCCGGCTGGGCTCCCGTTTCCGGGTGAGGTCTGTGAAGGTCACTTCCATGCACGTGCTCCCCTTCGAGAGCCAGGCAGGCGGCCAAGGCCTCGGCTCCCCCCCTGCACATTCCAGCTGGAAACTCCGCAGGTGCGGGTGGGGGCGGGGCATCCAGGCGGAGTGTCCTGGAACCCCACGTTGGGAGCCTGTGGGGGACCGCCCTACCGCAAATGTGCCCCTGCTTTGGGGGGCCCTGGCGACTGACGCCTGGAACCTCCGCACCACCATCTCCACCACCCACCCCGGGCAGGGACCTCCCTGAGTTCTGGGCCACGTAGCGTGGCCCCCTGGTCACTGCCGCCCAGGACTATCTCCAGAAGTTTCCAGGCTGGCAGGATAAGAGGACCTGGCCAAGGCTGATAGCCTCAACCAGCTGCGGTCTGATTCCCTACGGCTGGGGGTGCTTTTCCCTTTTGTTCTCATACCAGTCCATTCCCAGGACCCTCATTTCACACGGAAGGTGCCGTAGCACCTTCTAGAGACACTTGTGAGAACATGGCCTGCACTGGGAGCCGCTTTTCTCTCCCAGCGACAGAAAATCGGCGACTATTAGTATAACCTTATTTTGCAAAGTAACCCAGGTATGAGTGTCTAGAACGGGCATATATTGAATAAATCACCTGCGTTCAGAATTACTCTACCGGAAAATAGCTTTCTATAAGCTGGATACGCTCCCACGTTCAGTTTCCTGGCTGTGGGCTCGTGGGGCGTCCGGACCACAGCAAGGGCAACACTGGCTTCTGGGCGGGTCTTCAAGGTTCGGGACCCCATCGGCGTGAGCCGTTGCAGCAAAGAATGCTCTTCCTGTGATGGACGGGGAAACTGAGGCCCGGGAAGGTGATGACGTCCTGCAGACTTAGGAGGGGCCTCGTCAGGCTTGTCACAGGCGTCAGAGAGGGTTCTCAGAGGCGTGTGTGCACACGGGGCTCGGGCCACGTGTACAGGCTCATAGAATAACCTCCAAGACATCCTCCCAAGAACAGATGCCCCGTAGTCCCAGTTGAGGGTTTGAAATGAAAGAGAGTTTGCAGCGAAGCGCATGTCCTGACTCGCGGGATTTGCAAGGACTCACTCTCCAACTCTAGATATATATTTATTCATTCGAGCATTAGCCTCTCGTTCATTTATTCGCTCGTTAGAGACTTACTCGTTTGATATGTATTTGTGTATTCGCTTATTAGATATTTACGTATTGCCTCATTAGATATCTATTTCCTTTTTCGCTTACGTAGTCTCTTATTAACTTGTGAGATGTGTATGTACTCGCTCTTCGGACACGCGTACGGCCCAGGGCCGGCCGCCCGCCGGCCGCCCCCGCTCGTGAGCCATCAGGCCGAGGGGTCCTCAGCATCCCTCTCCCTCTCCCAAACAGACCCGTCGAAACCACCTGTGAGTTGCGTCCTCGAACATCGTCCAGCTCCAGTCTGAGACGAGTGAGGGTCTGACTCGACGGTGGTCTCTGTGCCAAGGCCGTGGTCTGGACCCACCGGGAAGCGGGCAGCGGGCCGGCCCTAAGAGAAGATGGTTTGGCCTAAAATGGAGGCTCTTTTGTTGGGTTGGGGACTTCAGTGGATTCGCATCTCGAAAACGAGTTGGGCTCTGCTCTGCCCGTCCTCCTCCTGCTCGATGATCGTGGGGCCTCTGTCCCCAGGGGCCCTGGGGAGCAACCGTGAGGCCACCCGGCTCGGCCCCGCTCCACCCCACGTGGCCTCTCATGGAAGGATTTCAGCGACCAGACAGCCCAGGTCCTTTTGAACAATCCACCTGCGGGAAGCAGACCGGGGCGCCTCTGTGGCATGCGTGTGCAAGCGCGTGTGTGTGCACGCGCGCGTGCAGGCCACGCCCGGCAGCCGGGGCCCACGCGCGTGAGCGGGGGACAGCGTGTGCGCCCGCCGCCCGGTCCCTGCGGAAAGCCTCACGGCAGTGGGCAACGTGGACGAACATGAAAGGGACCACAATAAATAGCTTCCTACCTTGCCCTGATAATGGACGCGTTCTTTAGATGGATTAATCCTCACGTGGCCTTTGGGCGTCAGTCTGGGAGTGACAGTAACAAGCGTCCCGAGGGCTCCGCTAATTTGCACTCCATTCACCCTCCCGTGAAAACCCGTCAGCGCCGCGGAGGGACTGCGCCTAGCCCGGCCCCATTCAGTGGGGGCGCGATGTGGTGGGAAAGGGGCCAGTTTCCACAGGAAGCTTTGTTCCTCCTGTTCCCCTTTTATGTGGCCCCGCACTAGTTAAGCTCCTCATTTGTCCCCGCCAGGGGCTCAGGGCTTGGGTCACCCTCGGGGCTGCCTTTCAGGTGATCTCGGCACCCCCCCCCCCCCGGCCCCAGGTGGTGGGGAGGGGCCGGGCGGCCTGGGGCGAGGCCACCAAGGGCACTCGGGGCGTCCCCGCCAGGGGTGGGGGGCTGGGCCGAGATGGGGGGGCGGGGGGGGCGCCAGAGGCAGCCTGAAGCACATCCCTCCTCTGCCCCCAGGGCTTGGGGCCCCTCTGGGGTCCTGGCTGCAGATCCCTTATTTCCTAGTCTCACATCCTGTCTTTGGTTCCCCGCTTCGCCCCTGCCTCGCTTGCCACAATATATGGGCGCAACACAAATTAAAATTAACGAGGCAGTGTCCTTTTGGCTCCCACCCAACATTTGCTGGCTCTGTTCCCCCCACCCACCCCCAGCAATCTGTCCTCTCCCTGAGGCACAGCATCAAAGGAGCCCAATTTTTGAGTATCCTGCTTCATAAGGGATCCTCTCTCTTGTTCCTGAGTCGGGGTCCCTGGGCATTTTATTCCATTTCTTGGGGAGCCCTCCGGCCCGGGCGCTGCCGTAAAAGCAGCCTCCCAAAGGGCCGTGTGCGGGGAGCTTCCTGGCGACAGGGCACGTGATACCTGAGGAAGGAGGGATGCTCCCCTCCTCGGAAGGCCCCGGCTCTCGAAGCCGCCGCAAATCGCGTCCTGTGCGCTGGCAGCCCCATCCCCTGCCAGAAAAGAGTCACCAGCGCGAACGGTACCAACAAACTCAGATTTTCAGATCCCCGAGTCAGCGAGTACGCACTGCTCATTCGGCGAGAGGGAGGAGAGGGAAGAAAAACACCTTCCCAGATCTTTATGAATTAAAGATGGGGAGCCCATCGGGCCATAGATGCAACCATTTCTGCCTAATTTGCTGACGGAAATAGCCCCGCCTGTTTTGCTGGGGAGAGGGCTGTGTGGGGCAGGGTGACGGGACCCCGGCTGTCCCCGCTCAGCCGTTGTAATTATGAAATCGTAACGACTGCAATTTGCCGCTCAGGCTCGTCGCTGGCTGGGAAGCCACAAGTGTCGCGCCGGGAGGTGTCCCCCTTGCAACGTTGGGGGCTTCACTGTGTGTGTTCTGTGCTGGGGAGTCTTTTGACGTGAACCCGTAGGTGCCTGTGTCCTCTGGACTCCGGAGGCTGAGTGGCCCCTCCCAGGCTCCGCCCACTCCGGGTGAGGAAGCGACGTTTCCGGGACGCCGTGTCCCCCCAAGGTCTCCCACGGACAAGGTCACAGCCACGGCCATAACCGAGGACTCAAAAGGCCCCTGGGGTGCCCTCCACGAGGCCTCACCGCCCCCCATTCGTCCTGCAAGTACAGATCATTATCAAGGCCGCTTGGCCTGGTACATTAATTTGGAAGCACGCAGGCCAGAGGGAGTGGCCGGTGAGCTGAAGGAACGGCCAGGCGAGCCGTGGCCAGACGCATGTCCGCGTCTCCCGTGGCCACGCGGTCGGACTCGTCTGGAACCTCTGGTTCTTGTTCCGCCAGCCCCTTCTCCGGAGGGCGCACAGCCGGCGTAAGGCACTCAACACTGCCGGGCGAAAATGTGTTTCTCCATAAACAGTTTATTACAAAAGGGGGAAATAAGAAAGAAGGATCAGGGTCTCCCTGTTCAGATAAGTGCCTTTTCACTTGGCTCTCCTGTCGGACACAAACCAGAAACTTCTGGTTTCTGACAAACCTGTCAACCCCCAACCCCACCTCTCCTTCTGAGCAAACATAGTGCCTTTTCCATCCAAATGGCCCTGGGAGCCCAGAGCAATGGAAACTTCCAGGAGCTGATTTCCGAAGTGAGAGCCCAGGTCAGACTCGCCGGCCCGGGAGCCCCAGGCCTGGGGCAGGAGCCAGAAACCCGAGGCGGCCCCCGACCCCGCCCGCTGGGCTGGCGGCATCCACATCGCACGTGATACACCCAGAGACGGAGGCACAACCTTGACCTTGGCCCGGGAGACCGTGGTGCAGCGTGCTGGGCAGGTGGACACGCACCCTCTCGCTGGGCGGGGCCTAGGAGCCTAGGGGATGCCCCAGGTGCCCGTCCCCCAGCCATCCCCGCACCCCGGGACCCCCTGAACTCAGGGTCGGCAACAGCAGGCCTGAGACTGGGGGTGGGGGGGGGATGGCTTTGGAGGCTGTCGTCACGGGGACCCTTCGAAGACACCACCCCGTCTGCGCACGCCTCCCTGATCTGCCCCGATGGCCACTCATGAGCTCTGGGTTGAGAATTCAGTCCCAACTGAAGGCCTGTCCCCGGGCGTTCTTTGCTGTTCTACAAATAAGTAGGTATGCAAGCAGGGTGGGATGGGATAGAGGACGGAAGGGCCAGACCCTGTCCCGGGCTGGCAGGCAACACTAGGCCCCATCAGGAGGAGGGCGGGGCAAGCCCCAGCCGAAGGCGGGGTCCGCCGTGGTCCCCTCGGACCATCCCTCTGGGCCAGAGGCCCCTCTGCACGGCGGGCTGGGGCCGGCCGGTCTGGGAGGTGGGAGCGGGCAGGTGGGCTCGCGCTCCCTCCGCCGGGCAGATCGGGGTCCGGGCCCCTCCCGGTGCCTCGTTCCCGGGGCACCCGTCTGCGTGCCCGTCCGTCAGCGCCGCCTCCCCTCTGCCCTTTCCCACTGGGCGTGGACGGACGGCTGCGGCCTTCTCACTGCCATCCCTGCCCTCCGCCTCGGGGTGCCCTCGGGCCCTCTGATTTCCCCCTGGCTCTCACAGATTCTGCCCGTGTCTGCACCCTCATTAATCAATGTCAAGCACGGCATCAGCAACAAGGCCCGCATTCTTCCGCGGCCCCCTCAGCCTCATACATCCCATTGTTCTAGGCCGATTCAGATGGCAAGAAAACAGCCCATGCAGCACATAAAAGAGATGAGACAAAAATGAAAAGAATCGAGGAGAGAAAAGAGGAGGCATTTTTCCCCCTGAAACACTCGAATAAATACTCGGCAATGATAATTTAAATTATTCATACATTTATGAAAACAGCCATTGAAAAGTGAAGTGTATGATGCTCTTTGTCTATTTTTCTTGTCTCTTGTTCGGGATTAATCTTTACTGTAATCCGGGCCGGCCGTGCCCCCCTCACAAAGGCCACACTCTCTTTCCATGGGAAAAATGTTTCCGCATATCCCAGTGAGAAGTCGAGGGGCGGGGGGGATATTTGTGCTGATGTGGCAATCGCGGGGCCCTCGCGACGCTGGACGGGCTGTGTCCAAATAGTGTCCGACGAACAAAAAGCACAGAGTGGTTCTCACGTCCGTGTCAGCGCCATGGGGCCGGGGAGCCTGGCGGCCGCACGGAGCATGCGTGCCGGCCCGTGCGGCCCCTGCCCCCCTCCACTCTCCACGTGACAGCCCGCGGGGAGGGCCACGACGCACGGACACGCTGCATCCCAGCGGCCGGTGGCTTCACGGGGGTCCTGTGGCCCCCCCCCCCGGGCCTTCTGGGTGGCCGTCACCTGCCAGACCCCGCCTAGAGGGGCAGACCCCCAGACCTGAAGGGGGAGCCACGAGCCACGCTGTCCTTGGGCCACATATGGCCTCATGCAGTGAAGGCCCAGGCCCAAACCTGAGGTCGGGGAACTTGAAATCATTCTCGGCATCACAAAGCCTGGGGCCACCGGCAGCCAGAGGACGCAGGTTGCTCACGGTCCCTTCCCGGGGCCACCACTGCCTTCCACGGCACGAAGCCACCACCCCGGGGTCATGCCGCCTTCCTCCGTGCGGTCCCACTCCCAGCCCGGAGCCAGAAATGTCGAGTTTATGTAACACCCTCCCTCCAGTGCTCCCTGATCCAAGTTTTGGTGTTTTCAAAGCTCATTCCAACCCGGGTTAAAGAGGCCCAAAGTGGAATTCGCCCCCACGCGGGATTCCGCTAGGAAGCTGTGGTTTTCGCAGTGTGTGAGCTGTCCAGCAGCGATTTCTTTTCACTGGAAAGGACCCAGCATCACCTCGGCGTGGTGGCCGGCGTGCCAGATGGCCGGCACGGGCCTTTGAACTGGCGAGTGGGTGGGTGTAGCGATGGTGAGGCGTCCGAGGCTCAGGGACTATCTTGGTTCAGGCAGCCGGGCCCAGGTGTGAGGCTGCCCGCACCCGCGAGCCGCTCCCGTGGACGCTCACAGGTCTGGAAAGGGACCGGGACGCCTGGGAACAGCCCTCCTGGTTGGATTTATGGCTCCTCTGGCTTGGGCCAGGTCAGGGAACCGGAGGAAAACCGCTCCTTTCGGCTCCTCGTTCGGGAGGAAAACAGATCCGTGGAGCGGCCCGGAGCACACACGAGCCACTGGGGGACCTGGCAGGGGTGCAGACGGCCGGGGCGGGGGGCACTCGGGGCCTCCTGGCACCGCGGCCGGGCAGTGACTTCCCAGAGCAAACCGTCGTCACCTGGCTCACTCCTCCTCCTTCACCTACCCCTGTGCAGCTCATCCCCGTACTTCCCTGGTTGTCTTTCGAACCTGGGGGATGCCATTGAGGGGGCACAGCCCGCTTCCCTCCAGGTCCCCCCAAGTCCCGGCCTGGAGTGGCTGCCTCGCCCCGTCTTCTGCCCAAGGGTGGGGGGCGCCGCTCACCCCCAGCACCGTCCCCCCAGACGAGGTGCGGGGCCCCTTGGCGACACAGCCCTGTCCCTCCCCGTCTCTCCCTCCCTCCTCTGCCACCGATGTTGGGGTCTGGGAAGGTGGCCAAATGCCACCGAGGACACCAGAGCAATAAATCATCCCCTGGTCCAACATCTGCAGGCCCCGGGGGCTAGCCCCTTGCCGCTGCGGACCCCCCCCACCCCGGCCCCCTCTGACAAAACACCTATTGTCGTGGCGAGGGAAGAAGAGTCATTTCCACTTACAAAGGGCCTCTGAAGCCAAGTCGTGGACGCCAAAGGAGATGCCTGGCTCTCGGCGGGGAGCCTACAGCACACTCTTTCTTCCTCCCTGGTTCATACTTTTCCTCTCTCGTGGGGGTCCCCCAAAGCCTTTCATTCCGGCTTCATATTCACATAAAGACATCAAGAAAAAAAAACCCAGCAGAAAGAATTATTAAGCAGGGCTGTCAAATGCTTTATCAGAAAAGCAGGGAGGGGGAGCAGGGTAACCCTTTCTGCGCTGGCCTGGCTCCTGAGAGACCCCGGGCGTCCCGAGGGGGAGCCCGGGCCACGGGGGAGCCCGGGGGCGGGGGTGGGGCGGCCACGGTCAACGCCACGCACTCACGCGCACGCCCGCGGCGACGCCGGCACGGGCGTGCGGGCACAGGCGTGCGTGTGTGTGTACGTGCACAGGTGGGTGTGCTCCGGCCTATTTACAAGCAGATTTCCAAATCACTGCGCTCCGTCTAAAGGTCCTGGCCCACTTTCCTCAGGGAGGGACACTCCGGGCCTTCCACGTGGTTCTTCCTTTGTTCCAATCAGCAGAAAACGCCTCCTTCCCTTCCCCGCCCCGGCAGGCGCCTCTGCCCCCCGTTATCCAGGAGCGGGGGTCTTTCCCACCCTTGGAAGGGAGGGCTGGCTGAAACCAGCAGCCGCCTTGAGGCCGGAGGAAGTCCCTCCCAGGGCGCACACGGGACACGGGACGGGACGAGGGGGGGTGACCCTCCCCACACAGATTCAGGATCCATGTGACCCGGCTGGCTTTTCCAGAGAGGAGACGTTTCTGTGCTTAGGAGAGGTGTGGGCTGCCCTCGGCCATTAACCCCTGATTTTCTGCTCCCCTCCTCTCGGCAAAGCGCAGTCTCACCAGCTCGTCCCAGACGGTTTCGCCACCTGCCCGGTCCTGGTGGTTTTCCGAAGGTGCACGGGGGCTCTGGGAACCGCTCTCCCAGAGGAGGGGTCCCGGGCCCGGAGGGAGGCCGCGAGGGAGGGGCGCCCCCGGCACCCTGCCACCAGGAAGCCCCTTAGAATTTGTGGCGAGGGGCACCCCAGGGTGGGGAGCGTCTCGGGATGCATTTTCAACGCAGCCTCCCGGTGCACAGAAACCAAAAACCGCATGCCGACAAACGGCTCCCTCGGCAAACATTTTTATTTCCAATTAGCAAAAGAAAAATTGCTAATTTGCTGCAGTCGGGCCGGGCTGACGTCTCAATCTGCAGAGTGTCAGTGCCGTGAAAGAAAATGTTTCACACTGTGCCGGCGAGAGCGAGCCTCTCTAAAGAGGGTCAGGGCAGCGGGCCCAGAAACCAGATTGACTGGCCACAGTGCTAAATTACTCACACAAGACACACATTGTCTGCCATGCCAGCTCCCGGAGGACCTGCTTTCTCTTTCTTTCCCCTCGGAGCTGGGGCGGGGGAAGGGGTCCGAGCGTGGGAGGAGAGGCCAGGGGCTGGCGTGCCTTTGGTAGGGGCAGGATCATCTTCGGGGAACGGAGAGAGGCAGAAGTTAATTATTACCCAGGGCTGTCTGCGGTGTTCGGGAACAGGACGATAAAATTCTCCCAGAGCCCGGCCGCAGCTTTGCACCCGGGAGATTCGGTTCAAGATAATGTCCCATGGGAGTTAATAACTGAACAGGCCCAGGAGAGGGCCGGCTCTGACGTTGCTTCTCAAGGCAACCGTAACCAACCGCCGCGGCCCGTTACCGTCCAGCACCCTGGGCGGGTGCGTGAGTGCGCGTTGGGGGGTATCACCTCCCCGCCGTGGGAGAGCCTTGGGTGGGTCCCCCCCAGAAAAGCCACGTCTCCTCTGGGCTTCAGGACCTCGGGATCCATGGGGTCAGGGTAGAATGAGGATCCAGCTGACAGGGGCTCCTCGGGGAAATAAGGAGGCAGTCACGCTGGCCACAGATGTTTGGCGCTGAGGTAATAATGAACGTCTCTTGAAACCCATTGACCACGTAACCTCAGACAATAAAAGCCTCCGGGTAGCTCTTGGAGGACAGGCTTGCCTACATCTCCAGACACGAGCCTCGTTTTGAGCAGACGGTCCTTCCGCGCCCACGGGAGCTGGGGGTGAAAGCGCTCTGTTCCCTGAGCTCAGCCCACGCCGGCTCCCCATCTGCAGGGCCTTCCTCCCCGCGTCGCTGTCGTTCTAGATCCTACCGTTCTCCCAGCCCGTGCAAACGGGGCTTCTTCCAGGAAGTGTCCTCGGGGCTGTGGAGCCACAGGGGGCGTGTGCCGAGGCTGTGCTGTGACCCGGTCCAGGCGCACCCGCGGGGCCGGTCCGGGAGGCACCGTCAGGCGTCCTCTGTGACCTCTGCCTCCGGTCAGCTCATCGGGCGTTAGACCAGGTCCCACGCAGGGCCTGGAGCAGCTCGGCGGGCGAGCAGCTGGAGGGGGCCGAGAGACCTGGGACCAGCTATAGGTCCCGGGACCCGGGGCCTCAGGAGCACCTGGCCCGACCGTGCTTGGATCCTGCTGCCCACCTGGGCTGGTTCTCTGCCACCCGAGGGGCAGAGGTGCCCCCCGGAATGGTCTAGAAGAGGCCAGCCTCGGAAGTGGTTCTCGTCAGTGCCAGGCAAGGAGGCTGCTCAGTCCCCCGGTGGCCCCTGGGGTGTCCGGGACCAAGAGAGCTCTGTGATGCTGGCGATGGAAGGAGCTCCACGGAGGCCAGGCAGATGGCAATGCCGAGCCAGGGGCAGTGTGGAGGCACGGGGGCCCAGGCTCCACCTGCGTGGGGAGGGGCCCTGCTCTCCTCCCCGAGGGACAGGCTGCCTGGGCAGGAAAGGGCAGCCAGCTCGGGATGACCGTCAGCACCCAGCAGAGCCGGCTCCCGTCAGCCTGCGGGCGCTCAGTGCCAGGACACTCGCCGTGCGCGGTCGAGTCAGGCAGACCACGTGCGGGGACCAGGCAGCGCCCCGGCAGGGACGGTTAGGCGAGGGACTGCGGTCGTCGGGCCAGGTCCGGCCCTGGAAGCCCGGCTGGCCACGGCTGATGTCTGCGTCGGACCCACCGTGCACAACTCTGGCACAGAAGGAGACATGGGAGAAAGTTCTGGCAGGCCCCGCCGCCTTTGCCACACTCCGGTCTGTAAGGAAACAGCCTCTAGGCTCAGGAAGCAGAGGCCTGGACTCGGGTCCAGGTTCTGGTGCACTGTGGCCTCAGACAAGGCACCTAACCTCTCTGAGCATCTGCCTCAAAGCGTGAGGGAGGGGACCCACCCGGCCCGCGCACGTGGGACCTCACGGACAAGATGTGAACGGGTGCCAGGGTGTGTTGTCTTCGTGCAGACGAGGAAGGAGGCCGAGTCCCCTGTCCCAAGCGGGCCCTGCCTGGGACACGGTGTTTTCTCCAGTCGAAACAGAGTTAGGGCCAGGCCGTCAGCCATGGAAAAGTCTTCATCTGCCACGCTCACAGCACCGCTCCCGAGGCACAGAGGTGCTCGTGGGTCCCCTTCCTGCCGGGCCCTGAGCTGTGCAGACCCTGTACACGGGGGGGACACACGCATGCACACGAGGACACGTTTGTGTGCACACACATACACACTCGCGTGGACACACACGTACACGCCCGCGTGGACACTCACACCTTCACACCCAGCGTGCACACTCACACGTACACACACTCGCGTGGATGCACACATGCACGCACCCACATGGACACACACCCACCTGGAGACACACGTACACACCCAGCGTGGACGCTCACATGCACACACCCAGCGTGCACACTCACACGTACACACGCTCGTGTGGACGCACACACGTACACACACCAGCATGGACGTAGGCGCTTGTGCACACAGAACGCATGCCCTCTCACGCACACACACTCGCATGTGCGTGCAGGCACACATAAGTTCACTCTTCTCTCAGAGTCCCAGGACCTGGAGACCCTCAGAGGTGACCTGCTGTGACGTAGGCTCAGGAGAAGCCCGAGAGGCTGGAATGTGGCACCAGAAGCCTCCGGAAGCTGGCTGGCCATGCTTCTGCTCCCCGCACCCCAGAACACGCACTGCTCCCCGACAGAGGCCCACAGACCCGGCGCTGGCACCGTGGGAGGGAAGGGAGGGCCGTCTCAGGTGCACTCACAGGGCTGGGCGTCCGTGGCAGGAGCCGCGACCTCGAGCGCGGGTCCCATCGGGCCCATCCCCCGACAAAGCAAATTGCCCAGAGGAAGAGACCTACCTGCCCCCAGGCCTGCTGGCCCCCGCTCGGGCGGCCAGGCCCGGGATGTGCTTCCCTGGGCTCCTCCCCTTCCTGAGGACAAGCCTCTGCCCCTCCCCCATCAGCGCTTTGTCAGGAGTCGCTCCCTCCTGGCCGGGCTTCCGGTGGTGGCCCCTGTCGGGTCGTGCCCGCGGACAGCGCTGCCTCATGCCAGCGCCCCAGCAAGTGTGCCTTGCTCCCCAGCTCCCGTGCAGGGCAGGGCCTGCTGCGTGCCCTGGCTGTCCTCCGGGTCACCGGGAGACTCCACCAACATTGAAGCCAGGGCCCGAACCCGTGACGGGTGGCGGGCCTGGACACCGGCATTTCGCAAGGCCTCCGGGCGTTTCCAACGTGCGGCCGGAGCCGGGGACGGGGACCGGAGCCCCACCCGCAGCACCGTGGCCACACTCCGTGCTCTGTCTTTGCCGCGCACGCCTGCCCTCCCTCGGCCGATGGTTTCCACGCCCTGAAGTTTACGCATTTTGCCCCCAAAGGGGACCGGAGAAAGTGTGCGGCCAGCTCGCCCTGCCACGCAGCCCCGGAAGGCCTGCTCCCAGCTCGGGGGCGTTCGGACGGGCAGACGGACGGCGTGTGTGGGGCCTGTGGGGGCGGCTGCCTGGGACCACCGGCCCGGGGGCGCACCGTGTCCTGGGAGTGAGCTGACACAGCCCAGATGACTCTCCCTGTCTCCACCGCCACCAAAATAAAGGCCTCTTTCTCCTGTTAGGGAATTATCACCTGGCTGTAGCCGGGGTAGAGCTAATCACGGCGTGGATTAGGGAGCCGTATCGATCTTCGCGGTGAGCAAACACCGCCTGAGCCGAGCGCCTCTTATCTTCTGATACAGGAGGTGCTGATGAGCCGAAGTCCACCCTTTGTCCCGGCTCCGTCCCGGCCCCGTGGGGTGGCACTTCCCCCACAGCCGTGCCAGCACCACACATTTTGTTTTAAATGGTGACAAGAGGGAGAAAGACCTTCCGGCCATCAAGGTTCTCGGCATTAAATCCAGGGTAAATCTGCTTGGGTTTGGGTTTTTTTTTCCCCCCCCTTTAGATCAAATTGAACTCCTGCGAAGCTCGCTTCTCCTCTCTCGGGCCGCAGGGAAATACCCATCAATTTGAATATTTGGAGCACATAGAAATAATCACCACCTCAGGAGCAAATTTCTCAGTAAATCACGGACCTGGTGCCGAGTGTCACGCGGGCCCGGCGTCCGGCGCGCTCAGCCGTGGCCGCGGCCGCGGACCGTGCGACCGGAGTAAGGAGCCGACCCCGGCCTCGCGGCCCCGGGTCCCCTGTCGCATCGCTTTTCTCAGCCCGTGAACGGATGAGAGAGAACGCCGGATTTCCAACCCCACCCCCTTTCGCAAATATTAAGATAAACGGTATCGCTTTCGAAAATTTAAAATATAATAGGAAATCCATTCTCCAATTCACCAATCAAGGGATTTGTCTTTCAGGGAAGCTCTTATGGCAGAGAGAGAGGCAGTAATACATCAGCCCGTTCTGCCCCTCAAATAGATAATCAATTTCCCTGAAAGCATCAATAATCAGAGTGGACATTTATGGCCCCTCGGATGGTTTATCTCTGGGGCTGGGGACGGCAGGGCCGTGACGAATACCAAATCTGCCAGGGAACACAATTAAATGCTGGACGGATAAAGGATTTTATATTGTGCACCAAAAAAAGCAATCAAATTCATAATTGAACTCCATTGCATGAAATCAGGTAGAAATAAATATAACAGCCTAAACATATCGCTTGAGTCCCCGTGTTATAGGTCAGGCAAGAGTGTTGCCAAGACTCCATTTCTTTATCCCCGTGGGGGCCGTCGCCTGCCCCTTTCCCGAGTGACCCAGGCTGCACGTGGCCCACGGCGGCCCCCTCCCCACCCCCCGCACCTGCCCTTCTCCCGTGGGCAGAGCACACGCTCTGTCTGCCTTGGCTCACCTAGCGCCTGCATCAGCCAGGCCCCCGGGGACCGGGAGGCCGACGAGTTAAGCCTGCGGGTAGCTGGGCTCCACGGGACTAGAGAGCGAGCTCGGCTGCCCTCCTGGGGAGGGAGCCCCTTACCACCGGGGCAAGCAGGGGCCCGCCTCGAGATGACCCTGAGCTGGCCCAGCTAGAATGCTGGGAGAGAGACTGTAAAAATCACGACCTGGGGATTCTCGTCTCTGGAGAGTTTGCTCCTTGCCATCAGGCCATCAGGCACAGCATCTCAGGGGCTCTGGGCTCGGGGTGGGGTGCTCTGGGTCAGAGCAAAAAGCCGGTAAGGCCAAAGGGTAATCACTTCCGCAGCTGGTCACTGGGTTTCCCCTGGGTGGGGGGAGAGTTGTGTGTCAGGGGGACACCGTTAGTTCCTGGTGGGGAGTCGTGTGTTGTGGGGACACCGTTAGTTGCTGGGGGGGAGTCGTGTGTCGTGGGGACATCATTAGTTCTGGGGGGGGAGTAGCATGTGGAAGGGAACAATGTTAGTTCCTGGGGGGGGAGTCGTGTGTCATGGGGACACCGTTAGTTCCTGGTGGGGAGTCGTGTGTCATGGGGACACCGTTAGTTCCTGGTGGGGGGTCGTGTGTTGTGGGGACACCGTTAGTTGCTGGGGGAGGAGTTGTCTGTGGGGGGGACACTGCTAGTTCCTGGGGGGGGAGTCGTGTGTTGTGGGGACACCGTTAGTTGCTGGGGGGGAGTCGTGTGTCGTGGGGACATCGTTAGTTCCTGGGGGGGAGTCGTGTGTCGTGGGGACACCGTTAGTTGCTGGGGGGGGAGTCGTGTGTCCTGGGGACACCGTTAGTTCCTGGGGGGGAATCGTGTGTTGTGGGGACACCGTTAGTTGCTGGGGGGGGAGTCATGTGTCGGGGGGACACCGTTAGTTCCTTGGGGGGAAGTCGTGTGTTGTGGGGACACTGTTAGTTCCTGGGGGGGGGAGTTGTGTGTGGGGGGGACACCATTAGTTCCTGGGGGGGGGGAGTCGTGTGTCATGGGGACACCGTTAGTTCCTGGGGAGGGAGTCGTGTGTCATGGGGACACCGTTAGTTCCTGGGGAGGGAGTCATGTGTTGTGGGGACATCGTTAGTTCTGGGGGGGGGAGTCGTGTGTCTGGGGGACACTGTTAGTTGCTGGGGGGGGAGTTGTCTGTGGGGGGGACACCGTTAGTTCCTAGGGGGGAGTTGTCTGTGGGGGGGGGACACCGTTAGTTCCTGGGGGGGGAGTCGTGTGTCGTGGGAACACCGTTAGTTGCTGGGGGGGGGGGAGTTGTGTGTGTGGGGACACCGTTAGTTGCTGGGGGGGAGTCGTGTGTCGTGGGGACACCGTTAGTTCCTGGGGGGGAGTCGTGTGTCGTGGGGACATCGTTAGTTCTGGTGGGGGGAGTAGCATGTGGAAGGGAACGTTAGTTCCTGGGGGGGAGTCATGTGTTGTAGGGACACTGTTAGTTCCTGGGGGGGGAGTTGTGTGTGTGGGGGACACCATTAGTTCCTGGGGGAGAGTCATGTGTCGTGGGGACATCGTTAGTTCCTAGGGGGGGAGTCGTGTGTCGTGGGAACACCATTAGTTGCTGGGGAGGGAGTTGTGTGTGTGGGGGACACCGTTAGTTGCTGGGGGGGAGTCGTGTGTCCTGGGGACACCGTTAGTTCCTGGGGGGGAATCGTGTGTTGTGGGGACACCGTTAGTTGCTGGGGGGGGGAGTCATGTGTCGGGGGGACACCGTTAGTTCCTGGGGGGGAAGTCGTGTGTTGTGGGGACACTGTTAGTTCCTGGGGGGGGGAGTTGTGTGTGGGGGGGACACTGTTAGTTCCTGGGGGGGGAGTTGTGTGTGGGGGGGACACCATTAGTTCCTGGGGGGGAGTCGTGTGTCATGGGGACACCGTTAGTTCCTGGGGGGGAATCGTGTGTTGTGGGGACACCGTTAGTTGCTGGGGGGGGGAGTCGTGTGTCGGGGGGACACCGTTAGTTCCTGGGGGGGAAGTCGTGTGTTGTGGGGACACTGTTAGTTCCTGGGGGGGGGAGTTGTGTGTGGGGGGGACACTGTTAGTTCCTGGGGGGGGAGTTGTGTGTGGGGGGGACACCATTAGTTCCTGGGGGGGGAGTCGTGTGTCATGGGGACACCGTTAGTTCCTGGGGGGGAGTCGTGTGTCGTGGGGACACCGTTAGTTGCTGGGGGGGGAGTCGTGTGTCCTGGGGACACCGTTAGTTCCTGGGGGGGAATCGTGTGTTGTGGGGACACCGTTAGTTGCTGGGGGGGGAGTCATGTGTCGGGGGGACACCGTTAGTTCCTTGGGGGGAAGTCGTGTGTTGTGGGGACACTGTTAGTTCCTGGGGGGGGGAGTTGTGTGTGGGGGGGACACCATTAGTTCCTGGGGGGGGGGGAGTCGTGTGTCATGGGGACACCGTTAGTTCCTGGGGAGGGAGTCGTGTGTCATGGGGACACCGTTAGTTCCTGGGGAGGGAGTCATGTGTTGTGGGGACATCGTTAGTTCTGGGGGGGGGAGTCGTGTGTCTGGGGGACACTGTTAGTTGCTGGGGGGGGAGTTGTCTGTGGGGGGGACACCGTTAGTTCCTAGGGGGGAGTTGTCTGTGGGGGGGGGACACCGTTAGTTCCTGGGGGGGGAGTCGTGTGTCGTGGGAACACCGTTAGTTGCTGGGGGGGGGGGAGTTGTGTGTGTGGGGACACCGTTAGTTGCTGGGGGGGAGTCGTGTGTCGTGGGGACACCGTTAGTTCCTGGGGGGGAGTCGTGTGTCGTGGGGACATCGTTAGTTCTGGTGGGGGGAGTAGCATGTGGAAGGGAACGTTAGTTCCTGGGGGGGAGTCATGTGTTGTAGGGACACTGTTAGTTCCTGGGGGGGGAGTTGTGTGTGGGGGGGACACCATTAGTTCCTGGGGGGGGAGTCGTGTGTCATGGGGACACCGTTAGTTCCTGGGGGGGGAAGTCGTGTGTTGTGGGGACACTGTTAGTTCCTGGGGGGGGGAGTTGTGTGTGGGGGGGACACCATTAGTTCCTGGGGGGGGAGTTGTGTGTGGGGGGGACACCATTAGTTCCTGGGGGAGAGTCATGTGTCGTGGGGACACCGTTAGTTCTGGGGGGGGAGTCGTGTGTCGTGGGGACACCGTTAGCTCCGGGGGGGAGTTGTGTGTGGGGGGGACACCGTTAGTTCCTGGGGGGGGAGTTGTGTGTGTGGGGGACACCATTAGTTCCTGGGGGGGGAGTTGTGTGTGGGGGGGACACCATTAGTTCCTGGGGGAGAGTCATGTGTCGTGGGGACACCGTTAGTTCTGGGGGGGGCGTCGTGTGTCGTGGGGACACCATTAGCTCTGGGGGGGAGTTGTGTGTGGGGGGGACACCGTTAGTTCCTGGGGGGGATGTCGTGTGTCATGGGGAGACCGTTAGTTGCTGGGGGGGGAGTCATGTGTCGGGGGGACACCATTAGTTCCTGGGGGGGGAGTCGTGTGTGTCAGGGGGACACCATTAGTTCCTGCGGGGGTGTTGTGTTGGGGGACACCGTTCGGTCCCGTGCAGGTCTGCGTGGGCTAGGTGAACCTGATTTTCCAAAGAGCCTTGAAAAATGTTAGCGTTTAAGGTCACATACACTTGGCAAAATACGGCTTTTAGTTTGGAAGGGAAAAAGGCATAAAGGGCATTTTGGACACAAAATAGCTCTTTAAAACAGCATTTTGATGAGTTAAGTATAAATAAATCAGAAACACACGGATTTCATTTCCTTTAAAATACCCGCGGGCTCAAACACTAGCGGGAAAAGTGCCTGGCAAACGGTGGTTTGGGATTTTGACAAACCCAGATATTTTGAAGAGGTTTCTGAAATGTTTGCAGCCAGGGTCTCCTCGCCCGTCCCGCCTCCCGTGAGCACCGCGCGGGCTCCTCCCGTCTGCCCCGGCCGATGGGCACACGCACGCACGGGGAGAATCAGGAAAGACGATGCTTTCAGGCGTACAGATCTGAACTTTCCTTTGACACGGAACGGAAAAAAAAAGAAACAAAAAAACAATGAGAATCCTACTCGAAGGAGGCGAAAAAAGGCTGCGTCCAAAATGGGCACCGGAACAAAGTCGGCATCTGGACTCAAAGTGGGAAACCCAGGCGCGGCCCCCCGAAGTGTCTGATCGCCAAGGACAGGCTCCCAGAGCACAGACAAGCCCCAGGGACAGCCAGACGTGTGGGCAGGGCGCAGACACGGCCATCGACCCTCAAGGGCCACCTTTTTCCCTCTGGAGGAGCCGAGCGCATTTGGTGGGGGTGATTCTCCCGCGTCCGTGCCGCAGGGGTGAGAGCCATAACCAGCCTGGATCCCTGCGGTGGCCCCTTCCAGGACAAGGCTTGGCCTGCGGAGTGGGGACAGTGCCAGGCGGGTGGGCAGGTTCAAGGACGTGTCGTGAAACGGCGGCTGCCTCCTTCAGGCGGCTCAGGTGCTAGGAACCGGGGCCAGACGGCCTTCCTTCCCGTCCAGAACCAGGGACGGCTGGCAGGGGGTCGTCGGGGGAACCCCTGTTCCGAGTGTGCTAAGCCTCCTGATGAACAAAATACATACAAATAAAGCAAAACAAGAGTAGGGGGACCAAAAAGTTGGCTGACCAAAAAGCAGGGGGAGGGGGTGGGCTGAGACTCACAGAGCATAGTCCGCGGTTTTATAGGCCAGTAGGACTGTCCCGCGGGCAAAGCAGAAGGGCCCCAGTCACGTCGTGCTGCGGTCGCTTCCAACACGGGCTCTCCCGGCGGACGTCCCGCAGCCCGATCATTCCGACGAGGCCGCAGCCGGCTCTGGGGGTGGATGCGCTGTGCACACACGCGGCCCGCAGCCCGAAGGTCTTATCTAGAACATCTGGCCCCGTGGAGGCCGTCTTCGCGTCTCCGAAACCTAACTGCTCGCTCGGAGACGTAAACAGAAAAGCTGCCTGGAGGAGGACCGCCCTGAGACATCTTTCCCCACAATGTTCCTTTTGGCGTCCGATTAGAAAAAAAAACTTGCAATCAATCCTCAAAGTTGGATTTTTTTGATTTTCTGCAGAATTGGGCTCGGAGTGTTTAATAACCAGGTTCCTCACTGCTTGGCCTCTCAGTTTATAATAAAAATAAACATCTCCCGTCCTGATGTAGCAGGCCAGGCCAGCAGCCGAGAGGAGCAGCGCGGGCGCACTTGAACTCCACACACGCGAACCTCGGCGCCCGCGCAGAGCCAGGTCCCGGGCGGGACCCCAGGGATGGAGTGTGTCCCCCGCTGATCGGTGAGCACTTCACTTAATTGTGTGGTGCTGTTCCAATCATAGGCCAACGCCTTTCTCTTTAAGACCAAGACGGGACAAAGCCTCAAATTACTAATTACGCGAATACAGTGTCTTTTGCTAATTGGATTGGTTAACGTCAGTTAACAAGGCACTTTAAGGACAGGGATGTGGTATGAAAGAGGCAATTCATACGTTTCATAATAGGCTAATAACTGTCAGTGATGAGTAATCAGCCACGGTCGCATGTGCCCACCGACCGACCCACCGTCGGACTGTCTCTCCGGGTCTTGGGACGCCTGCGACAAACTCCGTCCCGGGAGCGCACGGGGCCGTGAGGCCTGCAGCCCCGCCAGGGCTCGGCGGTGCCCGGGGACCACAGCCCCGGTGGCTGCCTGCACAGCCTGCCCGCCAGAGACAGAGTGAAGCCCCGTTATGTCCATTATTTATGAAGGAGCCTCTGGTTAAGCGGTCAGGAAGGGGAACCGGAGTCCCGCGTCCTTGTCCTGAGGCCAGAGGCTTGGCTGTTTTACTCAGTGACCCTGGGCAAGCTCCTTGACCTTTGCCGGCCCCAGTCAACTCAGCTGGAAAATTGGGTAAAAAGATTGTGGTGTCTTTCAGGCGTGAGCTGCTGAGCAGAGGTGCTCGGGGAGGCAGGACTGTGACAGCGAGGAGCTCAGGGACGGACCGTGACGGGGCCTGCCGCTCGCTCTTATCGGCCGACGCCGAAAGGAGAACAGGACCCGTGGGCCCAAAAGTGGGCCCTGGAAGCTGGATCGGGGCCCAGCTCTGGGAGCGGCTCGGTGAGGGCAACGGCCAAATCCCCTCGCTGGCCGCGGAAAGCCTCCTGCGGGCGGCTGTGTCCCGAGCTCTGGCTCCCGGGGGGGCTCTGAGCGCAGGTGCTGGCCTAGGGCCTCCTGCACTCCTCCTCTGCTTCTGTTTTGAGATGTGGCCTCTTGGCTACATCTGAGTTTTACAGTTTTATTCAAATAAACCTTTTTCCATTAGGGGAAAACAAGACAAAAAAAGAATCTCCCGCCAGGAGGCCGCCCCCGTGCTGGTGACGCTGGTCCAATCTGAGGACGTCCCTCCTCGAAGGAGAGCCCGGGGGAGGCCCTGTCCACGGCCACATGCACCGCCCCGGGGGACAGAAGCACAGAGTTTCCAGGGAGGGGAGGAAAAACCCATGAAGGTCCGTGAACACGTTTGCCTTCGGAAACAAAACGTCTCAAGTGTGCAGTGGGGGACGGGCCCCCCAAATCTTCTGCTTTAACCTGCAACCCCCGGGCAGCCCCCACTGACAGGGTTCTACGGCGGATGCTTGAACCACAGGGGCTTGGCGGGCCCACTTATACGCGGGTTTTTTTCCTCATTCAAGGCAGTGCGTTACGGTATTTCCTCTTCCCTGTGATTTTCTTAGTATCGTTTTCTTTCCTCTAGCGGACCTTATCGTAAGATCGTACGACACGATACACGTAACACGCAAGCTCTGTGTAAACCGACTGTTTCGGTGACCGGTAGGGCTTCCGTCAACAGCAGGCTGTTAGTTAAGTTTGGGGAGGGGTCGAAAGTTATACTCAGCTTTTCGGGGGGCCGGCGCTCCCAGACCGCGTGTTTCTGAAGGGTCAACTGTGTCCGTTACGCACACGAATGTGCCGTCATGAAGCCCGCGAGGCCAAGCACAACACCCCACACCGGAGGTCAGAGAAGGGACCTTTTGTACCTCCCTGGACCGCCGTCCATTTCTGCGGGCAAAAGGGACGCTGTGGCAGCCGCCCCGGGAAGAGGGGTCGTGGCCCAGCCGAGACGAGAGTCCAGGCAAAGGGTCAGCCAGAACGGGGGTCTCGGCTTGCTCTGCCTTCCCAGGGGCTCGTTCCAGAAGCTGGCCTGGGGAGGGAACGGCGGGTCAAGCTGAGGCTTGACCGGGAGTCCAGGTGAGCGGTGTCCTTAGCGAAGCGTGGCGTCTTTGCCCAGGAGCCCGCCCACCCGGAACGCCGTCCCTCGCGTCTACCTGTCAGACCCTCGTCTGTTTACCCCGGCCGCCAGGGTCTCTGCCGCGTGGGGATGTCCCGGCGCACCTGCTCTCCCTCTCTCCCCCTCCCTTGTTCCCTCTCTCCTGGGGTGGGGCCATGCTGGCCTCCACACCCGCAGGCAGTGCTTTCACAGACCCTCCCGTGGCCCCCGCCTGGCACACTGCAGCTCGCGCTTCAGTCTTCGGAAAGAACAAACACATTATGCCATCGACCAAAATCCCCCAGCTCCGAGAATGGAGTCGAAGTCCAACTGCGTCCAAGAACATTTCTGAAAAGGCGGCCGATGTTTTCCCGAGGCTCTTTTTGCCCTGCACGGGCTGCGTGACCCAGCTTCCCTGGAAGCGGGTGTCCTGCCGGCCGGCTCAGGGGATCCTCCAAGAGACAGATGGCGGCGGCCTGCGGGTGCCCGGCCGTCTTCCCGTGCGCCCCCGCCCCCACCACGGCCCAGGGAGCCGCGTGCGCTCTGTGCTGCACCGTCCCCCCTGAGCTAATGGGGGTCATCTTCCTGAGTGCACCCCGCACACAGACAGTGACCTCGTCACATTAAACTGACAGGCGCACACACAGCCAGCGAGCATCCAGGGGCCGTCCACCCCCATCGGGGCTGCCGGGCTGCGGCAATCGCGTCCAGGCCGGCAGGCGCTCTTGCCGTGGTCTCCGGGCTCATCCGAGCGCCTTCCCGTCCAGATGCCTCCAGGGTCTGTGAACTCAGTGGCTTGTTCCAGCTTCAGGGAAACCAGGACCACGGAGAGGAAGGAGGGAGGTGTGCACACTTTTCCTGGACGCAGGCCCCAGGACAGCGGTGGGGTTCAGAGCCTGTTCTCAGAACCGGGCAGGGTTCTCCTCTTCCTCAGACGGTGACACGGCCCCAGGACCTGCACACGTGCTGGCCACCTTTGCGGAGCAGGGCAAGGCGACGTGGGAGAAGACTGCACTGTGCGCAGGGGTGCGGGGGAAAAGCAGGGGCTTTGGCCTCTGTCTTTGGCCGGTACTCACCCTGCAGCTGCCTGTGAGGTGTTGCTGTGGCTGAGGCGGGACAGGCAGCGGTTGGGGCCGCAGGATAACCCCCCCAGCCCACATCATCATGAAGTGAAATCGCCAGAGGACAGTTTGGGGGCCCGAGCTCCGTAGCTGAGGATCCCCACCCAGACAGCTGCCTCCATCGGCACCTGCCGTGTGGTTCCTAATGTTCCAGCCGCTCTCTGGAAGGCGGTTTCGAGGCCACTCTCCAGAAGGCGGTTTCGAGGCCACTGTCCAGAAGGCGGTTTCGAGGCTGCCAATTACAATAGCCTTCCAGGTCCCCAGATGTTACGAGGACACCCCCCCGCCCCGAGGCGTCTGGGGATGAGCCTGCGCCCCTGCCCCCGGAAGGGACCGTACCGCATCTCAGGGGAGGCCGAACACCCAGCGGAGCCCAGAGGCCGGAGGCAGAAACTCCAAGTGGCGGCTTGGGCCTCGCTTTGCGCCAACTTTGCGCCAACTTTGAGAGCCTCTCCCTGTCGGAAAACAGGCAGGGACACAAAGAAAGAAAGGGAAACGAACAGAGCAGCTTCAGACTGCGTCCGATTTCACACCGACTTTCCCTGGCGGGAGGCTACAGCTGAGAATGCGCTCCCCGCGGTCCCCAGGCCGCGCGGCCGCAGCTGTCGGCAGGATCAGGTGTTCTTGGGAACTCTGCCCGCCGGGCTCGCTGGCCACCCCTCTCCCACCTGCCTGGAGGGTCCCCTCGTGGTGGCCGCAGACCTGGGGCATCGGAACTGAAAAACCTACGACCTTTCTTCCGCGTGGAGTCCTGCCTCGATGCTGGGCGTCCTCCACCCTGGGACGGGAGGGCGGCCTCTGCCCGTGCAAGCCTCTCGTTCCCACAGAATGTTCAGGAAGCCTTGTGCCTGCATCTGCGGCTTGCAGCTGGATGGGAGAGCTCCCATCTCCGTCCTCTGGGAAGCCGCGTCTGCCGCAGGCCCGGGGTCGGCGCGCTTCTCCTGTAAAAGGCCAGATGGGGCTCCGAGCCCGGGTTCTCCGTGCCGCTCCTGGGGCATTGCCCCGCTCCGCGAAGGTTCCGGAAGGGAGAGGGTGAGGCTGACGCTCCATGTTAGCCAGAAGCCCTCGAGGGCCCCAGGGTGGGAAGCAGTCCTCCAGGATTCCCCGTGGGCACCTCCGACCCCCGACCCTGAGCTGGAAATGCAGGAGGCTGGAGCCTTGCTGGTTCCACCTGCCCCCCCCCGCACCCCCCCCAAGCAAGCCTGGCCGCGGGGTTCCCGGCCTCGGGGGACAGTCGCGCGGATGCCGCTGGATTCCGAGCGCTGCCCATTTTTCACAGCGGATCAGCGCCGAGTTCCCCCACACAGCTGCTGCTGTAATTGGGTCCCGTTAGGAAGTGTGCGGTCTCGTCTGGTGGCCCTCTGCCTCCCCCACCCCCACGCACGGGGGTCTCGAGTCAGCCCGGCAGCTGTGACCAAACACCCGGGCACTCGGGGCTCTGCCGCGAGGCCTCCTCCCCACAGATCGGGAACATTCTTTGTGGGAGACAAAGTCCAGCTCCTTTGCGTCACGCCCCCTCCCTGCCCCCAGCCCCCCACCGGGTCTCCGAATGGAGCCCGTCTTGAGGCCGTGTGACCCAGAGACTCAGCGCGCGGCCCGGCCCGAATCCCAGCCGCTCGTCAGCTGTGCCACGCCACTCGGTCTCCCTGAGCTCAGCGTTCCCAGGGGCGGGTGGGGGACCCGGGGGCGGGAAGGTCAGGAGTGCAGACCGTTGTCTTTCTGGTTTCACCACCTTGCGAGGGTGCAGAATCCGACGGTGAGGGAGGGTCCACGATATTTGCCGACTGGATAGATGGGATAATTAAACAGTAAGGACGTGAGGCCAGAATTTGATGGGGGGAGAGGCCTTCTGTCCCCCACGTCGTCACCCCAAGGGGAGGGTGACGAGTGGTGGCTGTGAGTTGGTGCTCCGTCCTTCCGCAATCCCCGGGAAGCTCTGTCTGCCCCCATTTTTATGGGAATTGGAATTCGGTTCTGCTTTGAAATGTGGAGGGGTGATCTGGAGTCTCCCACCTTCCGATGACGAGAGCTTACCCCAAACCCCGGAGGGGTGGGAACTCCTAGCCCATGAGGAGCCTGAGTCCTGGGGGCTCCCCTGGGGAAGGGGCAAGTTCAACATCGGCCCAGCCCATCCCCCTGGACCTTGCGGCTTGGGGCTTCCCCACTAGCGTGTCTGGGCAGCCATCGCCTGGAGATCTGTGACCCCTTCGTACTCACGTATGATTATTAAGGATAATCTTAAGAAACACATTATCAGTAGGCAGGGTCAAGGTGAAGTGCGTTAATACGATTCTGTCGATACCCAGGTTGTTTCTGTAACTAAAGAGGGTTGAGGATAGGAGACAAATGTGCAGATAGAACCCATAACTCACTCCGTGATTTATTTTTCCCCTCGGGAGGCACTGAGGTGCCAAGTCCCCGGAGGGCTGCCTCAGAGTCCCCGAGGCGGCTTCTGGGACGGGCTGTCATGGAGACGTCCAGACGCAGCCCCGCCCGTTCCCTGGGGGGACACTGCCTGGCACCCAGCTCAGCACAGACGTGCACAGGGCTGTCAGTGAGTGCCTTCCGGAGCAAGGCGAGGCCGGCCCATGGGGCCCTCGGAGGACAAGTGTTCCAGACCTGCGTTGGGAGAGTCCCCTCGGGCTTGTCGTCCACAGAGCTGAGTGTTGATTTAAGGAAATGGAGAAATTAGCCCCAAAGCCACGTTGTGCCCTGTATGCACCGACACTCACCACGGACAAACACAATGTTCGCGGGCTGCCCGGAACATGAAAGAACATTCTAGAATATCTGGCCGGGCTATGTTAAGTGTCTGAGTGGCTGCTAAAGAATGGGGACAGGCACCTGTCAGCCCCCCCCACCACCCCGCTTTGTTTGTCTTGGCAAAGCCCGGAGCCCTCAGCTCTTTGAAGCTCTTGGAAATGCTCGCATTAGGCATTTTCGTTAATTTATCTCCGTGTACCGGGGGCGTGTCAGACTCCCAGATGACCTAGGCCTGTGTGTGATAGTTGTGTGGGTTTTCTCTTTAGGGATCTTATCCCTCATACATACCTGCCTTCTGGGAGGGGGGCCTCCTGTGGGTCAAGCCTTGGTGGCTCTCCTCCTGCAGAGGGACCAAATGAGGGTCTCCTGGGACGGCGGCCTTTCGGTGCTCCACCCCAGACAGTCCCGGGCAACGAGACGCTGGTCCCCCTGCGTCGGGGGCGGATAGACACAGAGAGGCTGCCCCCTGGTATCGGGGCCTGGGAGGACCACCTCCACTGGCGTGGCTCAGATCCACCGGGGCCCCCTCCTGTCCTCCACCTGGACATCAGAGGAGCTGTGCTCTGTGCCCCTCGGACCTTGCTGTCTGATGGCCAGGCACCTGCCCAGACGCCCAGCCTAGCAAGGGGAGACCCCCGCTCCTACATGGCACAGCTTCTAGGATAGCTGTATAGGCACCCAGCCCCCAAGATCACAGAGAATTGCCCTGGGCGTGGGGTCCGGGCCCCCCGCAGCGGGGATGACCTGGCTGCCCCCTCCCACCATCGGGCTGGCACTGGGGAGAGTGCCCGGGACAGCGTTTTGGTGAGCCCTCCACGAAGGGTTCCCACATTCACTCACCTGCTCACCTCTGTTGGGTCTGGGTTCTACAGCTGTTTCTGCTCCGGGACAACCACACTGGGGTCTCAGACCCTGCCCTTGACCTTAGCACCCACCTGATCCAGGGGGAGCAGGCAGACAGGGCAGCCAGTTGGGGAGATTTTGAGACCCACACGTTCCCTTCTGTGTGCGCTCAGAGGGGCTGGGAAACATTCAGAGCGACGGAGGACAGTGAGTGAGGCCACCGGGGGCCCCATAGAACCACCCACTTTCCGCAGCACAGGGGTGTGCGGTCTCCTCTGTCAGCCCCGCCCCCCAGGTCCCCCTCTGCAGGGTCCGCGACCTCCCAAATCCACACGGCTCCTTCCAGCTCGTGGCTTTTCTCCTCTTGAACCCGAGCGCTTGGAAGGAAGCCCGGGCGCCAGCTCCAGGAACCAGCAGCCCTGCGGAACTTTCTCCCCGTTTCCGGGGCGTGCGTGTCCAGTTCCTGGGCTTGGCTGTCGCTCGGCTCCTGGACGTGCCAGAGCTTCCCTTTCTGACGGCGGAAGTTATGACTTGTCATGACTCATTGATTGGAAGTGCCACGCGTCCCCGGCTCTCGTGATTTACGTGCTCTTCCTCTGGGGACATCAATCTTCCGGAAGCAGGAGGAGGAAGCCGTCTGCCAGGGGCCATGTGCAGTGCTGGGCACACGTCTCCTCAGGACAAGGGCCTGCGAGGCCGCCCCGGGCCTGAACCTCAGCTCACAGCCCGGCAGAGAAGGGGCTCAGAACCTGATATTCCTGTGGGGTCGGTGGCCTCGTCCGGCCTGGTCAGTGTGGTCAGCACCCCGGCCAGGGCGCCCTCACTGGCCTGTGCCACCAGCAAGTCCTCTCCGCGCCCAGAGCCCAGCCTGGCATAAAGCCGCAGCCAGGAAAGAAGGAAGGGGGCCTGTGGTATGGGAGCCCAGAGTCCTGTCCCGCTCCAAGCCGAGCCGCTTCTGCAGGGAGGGGGGCGGGGGGTGGCGGCCTGAGATCTGAGCTGCCCCGGGTACTGCGAGCGTCACTTTTGGGAGGAGCCTCACGCTTGGCCTCACGGGCAATTCAGAGCCTTGGTCGGAAAGGCCCCAGTGCTCCAGAGGTTGGGATGTGCTGAGCCGGGGGTCCCCTGTACCCTCTCATCTCTGAGCTTCTGTGGGAGTGTCGGTCCGGAGAGAGAGGGAGCCCCTGCAGACACCACAGCCCCCAGGGGAGGTGGTCAGCCCGAGGCCTGCCCCCAGCTCTGCCCGTGTCCCCGTGGCATTAGATGCAGGGGACAAAGCAAATCCTAGCTGGGGCAGGCCAGCGGCTGGCGGGAGTGAGGGGCAGGAGCTGTCACCCGGGGGCCTCTGTGGTTCTGGGCCACAGACCTGCTGTCCGCTCAGGGAGCATGTGCATGAGGTCAGCCAGGGAGCTGAACTGTTGACAAGGTGGCTTTGGGGGCGGGAGGGAGTGGGGGCTGGGCTGGTGGCACCGCCTTTCTTTCTCTGGGTCCTTTATCGGGAAGACGGGCGGTTGAGGGGCTGCGTCTCTGTCTGGGAGACCTGGGAGCGGAGGCCGGGCCGGTCCACAGCCGTGCTGCCTTCTGTCTTCCTTCGCCCCGTCCCGCCCTCCGACTGGGCCCTGTCCCACGGGCCCCCGTCACCTGGATCTTGGCAGCCCGGGCTCACATCCCCTGTGCGGATGCGGGACGATGCGGGACGATGGCTCTGCCTCTGAGCTTCCCCCTCCCTTTCACGGAGAGACGACAACCCTTCCTAAGACGGCTGCTCCACGTCTTAATGTGTCACGTGAGACAGGTGTGCCGCCCGGCCCCGCCAGCCCTGGGTCCTCCTCTGTCCCCCTGTTGTCGTCCAGGCAGCCCCCGGTGGGTCCGCAGCTACTGGTGGGAACCAGGGGGCCCGGAAGCCTGAGCGCTGGCTGCCGGGAGCCCAGCATGGCAGGCCCACCTGCGGTGAACGGGGAAGACGCCCTGAGAGCGACTCAGAGCAGGCGTGCGGACTGCGGTCATGCAGGGACGGGGGGGCTGCGGTCACGGAGGGACGGGGGGGACTGCGGTCACACAGGGACGGGGGGATTGCGGTTATGGAGGGACAGAGGGGACTGCAGTCAAGGAGGGAAGGGGGACTGCGGTCATGCAGGGACAGGGGACGCTGTGGTCATGCAGGGACGGAGGGGCTGCGGTCACGGAGGGACGGGGAGACTGCAGTCGTGCAGGGACAGGGGACGCTGCGGTCATGCAGGGATGGGGGGGTTGCGGTCACACAAGGACAGTGGAACTGAGGTCACGCAGGGACGGGGAGGCTGTGGTCACACAGGGACGTGGGGGCTGCGGTCATGGAGGGACGGGGGGGCTGTGGTCATGGAGGGACGGGGGGACTGTGGTCATGGAGGGACGGGGGGATTGCGGTTATGGAGGGACAGAGGGGACTGCAGTCAAGGAGGGAAGGGGGACTGCGGTCACGCAGGGACAGGAGACGCTGCGGTCACGGAGGGATGGGGGGTTGTGGTCATGGAGGGACGAGGGGAACTGTGGTCACGCAGGGATGGGGGGGCTGTGGTCACAGAGGGACGGGGGGGGTTGTGGTCATGGAGGGACAGGGGGACTGTGGTCACACAGGGATGGGGGGACTGCGGTCATGCAGGGATGGGGGGTTGCGGTCACGCAGGGACGAGGGGTTGCAGTCACGCAGGGACGGGGATTGGGGTCATGGAGGGATGGGGGGACTGAGGTCACGCAGGGACGGTGGGACTGCGGTCATGCACGGACCGGGGGGACTGAGGTCACGCAGGGACAGGGGGCTGCAGTCATGGAGGGGCAGGGGGCTGCGGTCACGCAAGGACAGGAGGGCTGCGGTCACGCAGGGACGGGGGAACTGAGGTCACGCAGGGACGGGGGGACTGCGGTCACGGAGGGGCAGGGGGCTGCAGTCACGCAAGGACAGGAGGGCTGCGGTCACAGAGGGACGGGGGGGCTGCAGTCACTCAGGGACGGGGGGTTGCGGTCATGGCGGGATGGGGGGATTGTGGTCATGGAGGGATGGGGGTTTGTGGTCATGCAGAGACGGGGGGTGCGGTCATGGACGGACGTGGGGGCTACAGTCATGGAGGGACGGGGGGACTGCAGTCACGCAGGGACGGGAGGTTGCGGTCACGCAGGGACGGGGGGGCTGCGGTCACGCAGGGACGGGGGGATTGTGATCACGCAGGGACAGGGGGACTGCGGTCACGGAGGGATGGGGGGTTGGGGTCATGAAGGGATGGGGGGGTTGTAGTCACGGAGGGCCAGGGGGGGTTGCGGTCACACAGGGCCGGGGAGCTGCGGTCACGGAGGGACAGGGGGGCTGCGGTCATGCAGGGACATAGAGGTCACTATGAGACTGTGCCCTGCAGCCCCTCCTTCCTCCCCTGCTCCCTGCCCTGCTCCCATCTGTCCAGATTCGCACTCGAGGACACACACCGCGAGCCCCCGGGGCCTTTCCAGGCCTGGTCGCCCCCCCCCCCGCCACTTTCTGGGGGTGCTCAGTTCCCGTGCCTTCCCTTCCTCTGCCTCCTCCACCCCCCCCCCCACTTCCAGCCCGGGATTCCTGGCTCCCAGAAGGGCCGTGTGCCCTCACTCCTGGTTCTCAGCGGGAGACTGGAGGGGGGCCCGGGGGGGCTCCCATTTCCTAACACCTGTGCTGTTGTTGAGGGAGGGGTCCGTTTTGTTCATTGCCCCCAAGTGGCTAATCCCGGACTCAATTTTAATGCCTCTGAGGCGCCTTCCACGGGGCAGTGTAGACAAAATGTGCTCCTTTTGAAATGAGGCTCTGAGTCCTGCCCTCAGGGGACCTCGGAGGCGCGGACTGGACCAGAAGCTGGCGAGGGGAAGATTCAGGGCCGGGGGATCCATTTGTTCTGCAGGAAGGAAGGTGCGGGCCCCAGACGGGCAGGCCAGGGGGTCCCGGCAGAGGGCACGTGCCCAGGACGGGATGGTGCCAGCGAACAGCGTGTTCTCGGCACGTCTGAAAACAGGCGAGCCGCGCCCAGAGATTCCGGGTCTGTGCAAGGCCGCGCTGGCCAGGAACCGTGGTCCGCCCATCGTCAGCTCCTGGGGCCAGAGCGAAGCCGCAGGCCCCGCCACCCTCCCCAGGGGTCAAGCGCGAACGCCCCACGCCCAGACCCGAGGTTCGGACGGGCGCCCCTGGGAAAAACGGGCTGGGGCTGAGTGCCGATAAGGGCTCCTCTCCTGGGGCCCTGAAGGCCGAGTTGCCGGGTTGTCTTGGCCAACAAAGGGGTCTGGAAGGTGGGACTGTGCCGTCGTCCACACGGGGCGGTTTCCTCCTGCCGGATGGCAGTGTAGGCTCTCAGGCAGGCGTGGAGTGCAGACCCCAGGCTTGCAGGGTCCCAGGCGGGAGGCGGGAGCCGCCCTCGGGGAGGAGGTGTGGGCTGGGAATGTAAACAGCGGTGTGGGACCCATGTGCCTCTGGGGTGGGCCCTCTGAAGGAGCCCGCGTCCCTTCTCGTGCCGTACTTGACTGTGTAAATATTTTTCTTAGGAGTAAAGAGAGAGCCTGCATTCATGGGTAGATCTCACTTGAAAGAACTGAGAAGTATCTGTTTAGGCATAAAAGCTGAAAACAGGGTCCAAGGCGCCTTTCAAAAAAAAAAAAAAATCATTTCTGTAGCTCAATCACAGCCAAGCCGATTTTTTTAATGCAAAAAATAAATAAATATTACCCTGCTCCCGGTTGAGAGCCCAAGCGTCTGTGTCAACACCGGCCGAGCTTTGCTCCGGGAGCCAGGGCAGCCACCGGTGACTAACCCGCCCTTCCCGGTCCCCGGCGGTGCGGCCAGCGGGGCCACCACCCGGCTCTGCTGAAGGCCACCGGCCGTGGACCCACCGTGGGGAGCCCCCTCCCGGGAGGGTCCCGCTCGGAAGGGAGGCCGTGTGGCCTCTTTCCCCCGCGACGCTGTTCCTCCAGAGCAGAAGTTGGAACCAGAGGCCGGGATTTGGACACAGGCCCCCTACTTAGCGGCTCTGTGACACGTGCCCTTTGCTCCAACTCCTGGGGCCCCTGCTTCCCCTTCTGTTTTGCCAGGTCCCGACAGCTTCTGCCGGACGGGGCTGTGGACACAAGTGAGGGACTGGGGCTCCGGGAGGGGCGCCCACCGGTCCCCGTCACCACGTCCCCCCTGCTGTGGCCTCTGGGACCATGATGTCAATGCAGCGTGCACGTGCACGCCAGGGAGGGTGGTGCTCCCGGCAGGACTTTGATATGGACAGAAACCTACAGGCGAGAGCTGTCCTTTAAAAACTCCGTCTTCCCAGAAAGGGGGGCGCACACGTGAGGCCGTGGGCATCCCAGGCCGAGGAAACAGGGTGAAGTGCGGCCGTTCTGTTAGTTCTGACCATTGGCCCATCCGGCCCATTTCCAGGGCGCCGTTCAGCTGGGCAGAAACCCTCCTAAGAGGGCAGGCCACACAGAGTCCACGGCGGCTGACCTCCAAGGGGTCACCGGCATCCGTCTTGAACTGTCCGCCCGGTCTGTGTCTCCAGCAGGACCTGAGCCCCTGGTCTCCTAGAGGTCATCAGAAGGAGGCTGTGTGTGGGGACCGCGCGGGGAGGGCTCCCCATCCACCACCTGGGCCCTGCCCGACCTCTCGGGACAACCCTGTGCAGACCGAGCTGGCCCCCCACCCCCGGCAGCTCCTTCAAGGGGAGGGGCCGAGGATCCAGCTTCTGGCCGCTTCTGGGCCTGGCCGAACATCCCTGGGTGGAGAATGGCAGCAGGCGACAAGAGGGAAACGGGTCGGAGAGAGTCTGGCTGGGAGGTCGAGGGTGGGAGGTCAGTAAGTGAGAGCCGAGGGGGTTCTCTTGGGCCCCGGGCCGGGCTGGGGGCTGCGTCCGCTTCCGTCTGGTTTTGGGGGTCCACAGGGTCATGGCTCCGTTTGGGTTCCCTCCTGTGGGTCTGTTTTCAGATGCTTTAGTAAGTATTTTGAAGGGAAGGACGCCTTCTGGGATCCGTTTGTGACACCGGCCCCAAAGCTCAGCCCCCCTCGGGGGACGCGCCAGGGCTCCAGAGCTGTGAACGAACGAGATGTCTGTGTGTGTGTGTGTCTACTCCGGGCCGACTTTCTGCAGAACAGAGGGTATTTATTTTAAGAGTCAAAAAAGATGTTTTGACCAACCCCACTTAGCTCAATCCTGGCACCGATACCCGCAAAAGAAGTGAAATGCCGGAGGTCAAACCTCCCTTTTTTGGCTAAAATGCTTAATCAAAACACACCTAATACTTCTGCCGGGGCGTGGAGGGGGGGTCGAGAGCAGCCGGCCAGCCAGCAACGCGCGTGCTGAGGCTCAGCTAGCAAAATAAAGAGGTTTTTCAGCAAAGCGGCAGCCGTGGCGGGGAAGGCCGAGGCCGAGAGGCTCCAGAAGGGGTGCGTCCGGTGGGTTTTCACCCGAGGTCAGTGGTGGGTGAATGGCGGATGGCGATGTGCCTGCCTGCCGAGGCGGGCTGTTACACAGGGCAGGCAGAGAGGGAAGCTGCTGGAACAGGCGTCCCCTGCTCCGAGGGGACACTCCTTTCTTCAAAGCGCCGGCCTCCCCTGTCTGCATCGTGTGACTGGGGTGGCGGGCCTCCTCCTGGTCACCTGCGGTCCTACAGCTGGGTTTCCAGGCCACTGCCCTGCAGCCCAAAGGGGGCCGAGGACCAGGCTCAGAGGAGGGGTGAAGACACCCTGGTCCTGCCTGTCCACCCCCCACCCCACGGAGGTGCTCCGTCCTGTCTGGTCTCCCTGCCTCCTTGTGTCAGGCATAGCAACTCTGTGGACAGTGTGGCGTGAGTGCCGTCTCCACGTCCCCATCTGACACAGACTCCTGGGTAGGTGGCGATCCTTTCCGAGCCTGTGTGCCCAGACCTCGAGGGACTCTTCCCAGAATGGAGAAAAGAGCCTCGAGGCTGTGCAACGGGCAGATTTCCTGGGATGCTTCGTCCCACGGGGCCAGTCTGAGCCTCGGACAAAAGGCAGTGGTTCTGGCCCCCCTCAGCCCAAAGCCCGTGGGACACGGTGGGTCTGGACACGGGCCGGCTGTGTAAGGGACAGCGCAGATGTGGGGAGCAAGGCCGCACTCAGGACGGGCCCCATCTTCTGGGCTCCGTGCAGGGCTGGCCGGGCTCTCCCTGAAGGCGTCTCCTGCTGCTGTGTGACCGGCGGTCTCTGGTTGAGTCAGGAGGGTCCACACAGGTGCCTCGGATGCCGGCTGGGGAGCCCATAGGACCGAGACTGCCGGAAGGGCCACCTTGGGGCCCCACGCTGCGGGAACATGGCCTGTGCCACCTTTAGGGACAGAGGGTGCCGTGCCCCTTCTGCGGCCCGGAGCGGTGCGACCCCAGCTGCCTCTCTGTCCAGGTGGGGCCTCCCGCCCAGGACACTCCCCGCTGGGGAGCAGGGAGAAAGGGAGGTCAGGGCCACCAGAACTCAAAAGGAAACATGACCGGGATGGCACACAGGCCAACAGAGGGGCCGGCGGGCAGAGGGAGGGCGGCTCCCACCCTGGGGCCCAGGACGGGGCGTGCCGGAGACCAGAGGGCTCCCGTGTGGGGCTGTGGGCTGACAGGCCCCCCCCCCCGGGTGAGCACGTGGCTTCCTCGCTCTCTCCGAAGCTCTCCGTGACGCGCCCATTGGGAGGAAGAGAGCTGGGCACCGGGTGTGAGATTCCAGCAACGAGCCGTCTTCCCCACCAGGAAGAGGAAGGTGCCTCCCTGCTGATCTCCAACCAGAGGGCAGCCAACTGCACCCCCAGCCCCACCCAGTGCCTCTGGGCCCAGGCTGGGTGCGCGGGGGGTGAGCAGCGAGCCATGCTGTCCCAGCGTGGAGGCCTGTTGTCCCTGGTGTGCGTGCAGGCGGCACTGCCCCAGAAAGACAACATCGGCACCTCGAGAATCGCCAGGAAGGCCCAGCCTTTAACCCAAAACACGCCCCACAGACAGTTTTTCTGCTGGCGGGGGCTCGGCTGCAGCGGAAACTGCTGGGAGGCACCCCAGCTCCTTCCCACACACAAGGGGGACCCCCCCCCAGGGCCACGACGGGATGGGGGCATCCCCTTTACCAGACCCAGCCCGTGGCCTGGGCTGGAGCCACCCAAGAGGGAGCTCAGGACTTTGCCTTCGGTGCGGCCTCGGGTGCCGTGGGCAGGTCGCAGCCCTCCCAAGCCGTGTCCCCTGCTGGAGGCGGCTTCTCTGGATGCCTGACGTCCACGCTGGCATTGTGGTTAGAGAAGCGAGTCCCCAGGCTCTTGCAGGGACGCAGTCGAGGCGGAGAAGGCCAGCCCGTGAACGGGTCCCAGGAAAGAGTCATGTGGCAGCCTCGTCACGGGGAGCCCGCTCTCCCGGGCTTTGCGGAACAGCCGCATGGTGTCCGCGACTCAGTCCCGAAGGGCCATGACTCAGGGCTCAGGACTTCCCAGGAACGGAAACCGTCCCACGGGCGCTCCCCTCCCGCGGCTGCTTCCCATGGCTGTGTCCGCCGCCCGGGGGCACTGCACGGCTCAGAAAGATAAGACGTAGTTTTTTCCTCCTGGATCCAGCTGCCCCCCGACCCCCCATAAGGGGCAGGTCCACCTGGTCTGAGGGACCTCATGACCCAAGCAGGGAGCCCGCGGCTCTGTGTGGTGCTGACACAGGTCTCCATCCTGCTGGGTGGACGTGTCCAGGGTGCAGGCCTGGGCAGCCCCCAGCGGGAGGGTGGGCCCCGTCTCTGGCCTCTGGGCGTCGGTGAGCGCAGCCCCTTCCGGAAGCCACAGCTTTGCTGACAGTCAGGCCGTCTGCCGCGTCCTCTCGCTCCCAGTTGACCGAGCCACCCACCAGGCTTCCTGGCTCTGGATTCGGAGCGCGAAGCCGGATCATGAGGGAGTAGAAACACGGGCCCCCCGCTGGGCAGACTCGGCCCCCGGCACCTGAGGCTGACCCTGCCCCGGCCCTCGCGGGTGGGCTCCCGGCTCCCCGAGGATGCCCCGGAAGGCCTCCGGGGGCTCTGCGCTGCCCACCTGCTCCGCTCAGTCTCTCCCCACTTAGAACCACCTTCCAAACCGCAATTTCGGAATCTATTAAAAGAAACATAAAATCTCCAACTGGTTAGAATTCTCAACATTGAAAAATACGACTTATTGTTATTACAGCTGAGCCGGGCAAACGTGCCAGCGTTTTGGATGGTAGCACCCCGGCCCCTCACCGGCCTGCGTGGGCACTGGCCGGGGCTCCGGGCTCCGGGCTGGTGCTTTGGAAGGGCCCTGGTGTGATTTTAAGGGGAGGGCAAATGAAACCCTTGGATCTGACACCATTTCTCATGTTGTTCTTCCACAATTAGCTTCAGTCTCGGTTTCTATTCTTATGGAAACGACATTGCGACGTATGGACGTGTCTACGCCCGGGGTTTGTGATCCAGAAGGGAAAATCCCATTTATACAGCTAATTTGTCAGTTTGCTTAGCTTAGAAAGCACTCGGGGACCCGTCGCTGAAATGCTGTCCCTCTGGAGTGCAGCTTGGTGGTTTTTAAGAGGAGACGCCAGGCAGGCAAAACGCTACAGCTCTCCAAAGCCGAGCCAAGAAAAGCTCCGAGTCAAAATTGTCGGGTGGAAGAAAGACCCAGAGCGGCTGGCGCTCGCTGTCCTCGCCACCCGAGGCTGTGTCCCTGGGCAGGGGGAGGGGCGGGGGTCCTGGTGTCGCCCACAGCCCACCGCGGGGGGGAGCTAGCCGTGAACGGCCACCCTAGGGTGCTTCTGTGACCGGGCCGCCGCCGCTGTCTGCCTGCGCCTGATTTCCTGTGAGAAGCTTCCTCCAAAAACCGCACGCGCTTCCCAGGGGTCTGCAGTAAAGAGCAATGCTGCCCCCTCTGATTTGCCAGGAGAGGAGAAGCGGAGTGATGGCATCGAATCACAGCCCCGCCAGCCCCGCGGTCACCGCCAGGTCGCGCCAGGCTCCGGCCGTCCACCCTCTACGCCGGCTTCCTCCATGGCGGCTCCCCTTGGAGCGTGGCTACCGGGTCCCGGGTGAAGCCGGCCGCTCAGCCAGGCTTGGCCTCACAGGAGAGACTGCAAGCCCCATGCAGGCGGGTGCGTGCGTCCTCCCGCTCGCCGTGCGTGGCCCAAGGGGGGCACGTCCAGACGGGCTCCTCTCTGCTGGCGGAGCTCAGGACACAGGAGAGAGTCCGTTGCACGTTTCGAAACGTCTTCCTGCCCCCACCGACCTGTTTTTAATAGCGTGTGGCTTGCCTTAAGGACCGGGGTGGGCCGCACAGAGAGGCTCCCTCCTGGCAAGGACCCGGCTGCCTTCCCAGGGACGTGGCGTCCAGGAGGGGCCCTCGTGGTTCTCAACAAACCAGCAGACGCCGTGGGACGAAAGGCCCTGACTTCTCAACAGGGCACGTTCTTCCGTCTCATGGAGCAGCCACTGGGTCGCCCGCCCCTGGTCATTTCAGGGGACGGATGATCTGCCCCACGGCTTACAGCCGCCGCAGCCTGAGATGGGCATGTGGTTCCTCAGAAACTAACCCCCCCTCTCACCATTGTTTTGCAGCAAATGCTGACGGATACGGAGGTGTCGTCCCAGGAGGTCTGCATCCAAAAGGTAGGAGACCTGGTTCCGTGCCTTCTCCCTCGCCGTGGCCCGCATGCGATCCTGAGCCCATTTGCGCGTAGCCAGGTCCACAGTGGGAGCAATGCCTTGTCCGGGCAGAGCGCGTGCACAGGGCGGTGACGCCGACGACATTAGGGCGGATGCTTGTTTTCGTCTTGTGAGCAGGTGGGGGGCACTGAACCATCCTGACTCCTGAGACCCGGGAGAGCCCGCGCCCATGGGAACACTCAGGCCACGCGGACGCGGGAAATTAAATAAACGCGGGTCATGTTTGTTTAACCGTCTTCACTGGATACTCCTGTGAAAAGAATACAATACGGAGAGGGGAAAATCCCCACAATTGGCTGAAAATCCAACAAAGCCTTTGCTGTGCTCAGCCTCCAGAGAGGGCTCGTTCGGGCTGGGCGCTAAATGAGCAGCCCGTGAGGTGAGAGAGTGTCAGCGTGGGCGCGGCCGCCTGCTCTACCGGGGGGCGATGGCGACAGCCGGGCAGCAAACATTAGTTCTACAAGATCCAGAGGATAAACGAGGCCCAGAAAAAACCCAATACCCGGGGGGGGGGGGGGCATCCTGTGCACCGCAGGCTGGCCAGTCACAGAGGGGATCAGACCCAGAAATCATCCCCCAAACCCAGAAGCCGTTCACCAGAGGGGGCCCGGCTCTCCCGCCCAGCTCGGGTCACCCGCGCACACGCACAAACACGGCACACACAGCCACACCTGCACTCACACACGGGAGCTGACCGTCTCTTCTGGATTCTCCAGTAGAATTGCAACAGCCCTCTCCCGACACGCTTGCCTCCGAGCACGGCCCAGCGAGGCGGGGAGTCCCCCGCTGAGCAGGACGCAAGACAGCGTCCGGACGCTTGGGCTCCCGTCCTGTGCCGTGCCTCCCGCCGCCTGCTTATGGGGCACAGTCGGCCCTTCCCAGGGGGAGGAGGCTGAGGTGTGAGCTGGGCGTCCGTGTCCTCGAGCAGGGACAAGCACCGGCCAACATGGCAGGAGATCCCTGCGCCTGGCTGGAGGGTCTGGGCCGTGCCCTCCGCAAGGGACAGGGGACCTGCCCCTTCTCGCCAGGCTCAGCCCCAGAGGTGCCGATTTTGGAGAAAACCCTGTCAAAGAAGGCATTTTCTGACCCTGCAGTGACCTCCTGAAGGAACTCCTTCTTCTCCGTAAACCACAACGTCCCGTCCCAGCCTCACTGCCCAGGGAGGCCTGAGGCCTTTCTTCCTTAAAACGCAGCATCGATCCCCACAGACTCCTTTCCCTCTTCCAGCCTCTGGAAACAAACTCCTGTTTCCCTGAAGGATGTAAGGGGGCAGAGACTTTACACAGGTTTCCCGTATTTCAATGAATTGAGGTCTTTTCTCTTCCCGTAAAAAGGTAGCTGCAGTCAACTCCGGCCTCTTAACTTGTAGGAGAACACGAAATCTTCACTTTGCTCACCGTGAACAGGCAGCTGGCCATCTGCCGCCAGGCGGGAGGTTAGGGGTGATACGTTCCCGGTAGGACAGGCAGACGGTTGTCGGGTATGGGGGCAAGGATCAAGGCACAAGGCCGGAAGGTCAAGTCGAGGGCGCCTGGATGGCTCAGTTAAGCGTCTGACTTCCACTCAGGTCATGGTCTCGTGGTTGGTGAGTTGAAGCCCCGCGTCGGGCTCTGTGCTGACAGCTCGGAGCCTGGAGCCTGCTTCGGATTCTGTGTCCCCCTCTCTCTCTGCCCCTCCCCTGCTCACGCTCTGTCTCTCTCTCTCTCTCTCTCTCTTTCTCTCAAAAATAAATAATAAAAACATTAAAAGAAGAAGAAGGTTAAGTCTAAATGTGAGGAAGGCAAGGAGGCCAGTGCTGGATGCTTTGAGCCGTGACCGAAAGAGACAGAGTGGGGACTCCAGTCGGCACATCGTCTGTGGTGCTCCTGATTTGCATTTTTCGTTTGTAAACAGCCCACGGGGTGCTGGCTGACATGGTCGGGGGTCTTCCTTGAGAGCCGCCCAGGGGATGGGTGGGACCCACTCACTGTGCTTGGCGCGGGCATCCCATCAAACACAGGCCGTCGTGAGGCCCGTCGGACGGTCCCAGGTTTCCTCGGACAGAATCTGAACAGACCCGACGGTCAGGGGGGCCCGGGCCCCGGAGCGGAGCGAGCCTGGGCGGCTGTTTTGAAACAGGCCCCCTGACACCCAGCCGGGCACCTCTGCCTTCGGCTGCCCTGCAGGCCCCTGTTCGGGGGGCGGGGGGAGCCTGCTGCCTGGAAGGGGGCTCTGCCCACCTCCTCATGCAATGCCCCCCCACACACACACACACTGAGAAGCTGCTACACAGCGCTCGGCCATCCACTGAACTCTGGGATTTTTCCGGCCTCTCACTGAACTTAGACATTATCAGCTTTGGGGGCATTCAAGTATGACAGGATGGGTGCCCAGGGTCACACTGGTGGGATGATCAAAACCTAACCTTGGTGCTTAGATCTGGACCCATCCGGTTACGGTTCCATGCCCAGACGATCTGGGAGGGAGTGAAGGGTGGGGGGAGATCGGGGCTAAGGTACACGCCAAATGGGTTCATGCACCGAGGCTGAAAAATGGGTAAATGCGACATTCCTTTGACCCTCTTTCCAAAAAGAAGGTCCCACTGTACAAACGGATGCGTGTCACTCACACACACACACACACACACACACGCGTGACCGAATATAACCACACCTGCCTCGTGGGCTGTGTTAAGCGTGCATTTAGTGAACTCCTTGGTGATACGAGGTGGACCCCCATTTATCAGTTTTGGGGTTTGGGATTTTTGTGTCTGGCTGAGCAGGGCTTGTGCTCCCCCACAGGCCTGGGAGCTTTAAAAATACCCCGGGGAATCGCTGGGGGGGCCTTGGGTTGGTTGCCGACATCTCTGAGCTTTGGTTATTCAGTCCTTAGGATGAGGATACTTCCTGTTCTGTTTGCGCATCAGTCAAGTGTAACAAAAGGTAATTCATGCAATCAATGGCTTGACAACAGACGCAGAAAATGTGATATTTGGTGGGAAGTCGTGGCTATAAATTCTAAGCATTAGAGACCCAGGTTGCTGGACAGGTGATGCGTGGAATCCCTCTGCTGCGGGGGGGGGGGGGGCAGGACCCCAGGACCGGGGAGGCCGGAGGCGCCCGCACTCCCGAGGGGAGGTGGGGTTCGAACCAGGGCTGTGGCATGGCCTGAGGCACAGGGCGGGGCTCCCGTTGGCGTGACCGCGCCCACAGCCTGTGAGCCACGCCCCTGACCTCCCTGCACCCCCCTCCTGGGGCCACCAGCACTTCTGACACTGTGTCCCCCACAGCCCCGCAGGCCTCTCTGTCCCCTGCGCCCGCCTGGGCAGGCGCGCGCCCTGGGCCGCAGCGTGACTGCAGGCCTGCGGTCCGGCCGCGTCGCCTCCTCCAGCCTCGGTGCCGGGCCTCTGGGACTGCTCCCTCCGGCGGACTCTATTTAGTAGTCTCTGTTTACTTAGAGGGAAAGCCCGGGGCTCCAGCAGAGCAAACATCTGCGGGAGATAATCTAGTGAGTTGTCCATCCATCACTCGGGTCGCCCGGCTCCCTGGAGAGCCCTCCGGAGCCTGTAATAAAAAGGCCCAGCGAAGAGGCTTTGGGGACGAATAAAGAGCCGCGTTCAGGGCCTGCTGAAAATGGATGCAAGACGTTATTAAGACTCAATGGCCGTCTTATCAAAATCCAATAGGATAGACATTTGGCAAAAGGCTTAAATTTATTCTTTGACTTTCTGGAGGGCTTGAATTTATCCGTTAACAAGAGTGCAGTCCACCCGGGGAGATGATATCAGCTAAAAGAATTTTGATTTAATCTCTCTGGTGATATGAAAAGGGGACACCAAGCCCCAGCAGCCTTCCCTTTGTCCCACTTTATCTTGTTTTCTTTGACCATCTTGAAAAGGAAGGACGTGTTAATACGGTACAACTGGGGGGGAAGGCAAACAAAAGGAAGTGACCTTTTCCTTTTTTTATTTTTATTTCTTCTTCTCCTCCCCTTCTCCGTCTGCCCCCACCCCCCCGCCCCAGCACTCAGGAATGTGCAGCAGTAGGGGTAGGACCCCTGAGGAGCCCAGGGGGTGAGGATCACAGCCACCCAGCCAGCGCTCTGCGCCCTTCTGGGTGGGGGGGGAACTGGGGGGGGGGGCGATGCCGCGGAGACTCGAAACTAAAGGAAGTTAATGAAGTCCCACGGCTGGAAGACGGGGCGCGATGGCTCCATAAATCTCTCCCTGTCATTACGTGCAAAATGCTACAGGTCATAAAAGCCATCTGATAGGCCAGCCTGGCACTGTCCACACAGGGTGATTGATTGATAATTATTATTATTTGTGAAATGATTATTCGGATGTTAGGGCCGTGGTCTGCACCACTGGGCTGTTGTGCGCGGACGTGTTCCATAGCCTGGCCCTGGCGAAATGCCTCCGGTGTCCCGGATCCCCCCTGGGGGGACCTGGGGGCTAGGGAAGGCCGGCCAGGGAGTCAGGAAAGACAACTCTTCAAGCGTCAGGAAGGCGGGAGCGGACGGGACGGACGACCGCCGGGTACCCGTTGTGCAACAATCGCTTGAGGAACCCACACGGCCCGAGGTCCGAGCGCGGTGCGACCAAGCTGGGTCCGGCGGTTTGCGAGCCCGGTTCCTGGCCTTGGCCACGCCCACAGACGGGTACCTGTGTTCAGTGTCTCATTCTGCGGTCTCTCTGGCCTCGTTCTGGGGGAAGCAGAGGTGTCTCCCGGGTGGCAGGGAGGGCGGTGGAGACGGAAGGGACGTGTCTGGAACGCGAAGGAGGTCGGAAGATGCAGAAGCCCCAGCTTACAGCGCTGACGTGCACAGGCTGGGTTCAGCTGGTCTTAGCGGGACGGGAAGGTTCGCTGCGGTCCTTCCGCTTTGCCGGTGCTGGCGAGGGTCGTTTCGGCCATCGTTTCCTTCTTCCGCTTCCCCTCCCAGCCCGCGACACCCGGGAGCCACCGACGCCCCGTGTACCTGCAAACACGCTTTAGGAGCCCCCCCCCCCAAATCTCACCAGAGACCCAAGCCCTCAGAACCCCGCAGTCACAATTAATAATTTGCATGGGGGATCGGTTATGTCTTTATGAAATCAAAGTGTGTTTAGCTGCCACGGAGACAGCCCCGAGTTGATTTTGATAATCTCGGGCTGAATAGACTTGCTTGGACGCAGTAAGCCCCGGACAAAAGGCTGGGCAGTGGCTGAAAGCCCTTTGACTACTCGTCTCTCTTTCCTTTGTTCGGGGGCCGCTGACAAAAGAGCCAGGAGTCCATTAATTCAGCGAATGAACATATAGTAAAGTCAGTGCCTCTTGAGAACAATAATGTTGAGGTCAGCTTCGGTTGCCATGGAAACTAAGTACTCCTAAGAAGTTCGCACCCCTGATTTTGCTGAATCAAAGGCTGCAAAGCGGAGAGGTGTGAGGGGGCCGAGACCGGAGTGGAGTGGAGAGCACGGCCGCCTCCGCTAGTCCCCTTCCCCAGACAGTCCCAGGGACCCTCGCCCCCTCGGCCCAGCCTCTAGTCTGGCTTCCGGCCCCTCCGCCTCAGGAGGCCTCTGATTTCACAACTGTGACGCTTATCTGAAGAGGCCGCCTAGGTGTGACTTCGGCAGCCCCAGCGCCCTGGGCTGAGAGTCAGGCCCAAGGGAGGGGCCGCAGCCCGGAGGCTCAGCCCCACCGCTGGCGGACTCTGACCTCTGGCCACCTTGAAGCTCCTGAACTTGTCCCTGGGGGGGCGGTGGCTGGGGGGGGGGGGCACTTCCAGCCCTGATAAGGGTGATTAATGGGCGGACAGTGGCAGCATGGGAGAGCTAGGGGCAGCTGCAGGGCTGGGGGACAACGTTATAAACGTAAGCTTCTTGCATTTTGCGCCCCTAAATTGGGTCGATTCCCCTTTCTCTGCCCCTGTCCCACCCTAGGGATCCCTGAAACCAGCTTAAAGCCGCACATCAGTTTGTCACCTGCCGGGGGACCACTGTGCCTGAGGAAGGGCGCCCTCGGGCTGTGGGCAGGCTGTGGGGGGCATGTTGCTCTCAGAGCCACACCTGGGGGGGAGGCGGAGGGTGGGGGGGGGGGGGAGAGTGCTTAGTTCCTCCCCTTTCTTGCAACTGAGAAAGCAACGAGCTGGGTTTCTTGCTCTCCCTGGAGCGCCTCCTTCGAAACAGGTTCTGAAAGCCTTCTGGGCTACAGCTTGGGGTACTTCCCGGAGGAGGCAGACGGGAGGCCCCTCGGTGCCCAACAGCAGCCGCTGGCGGGACCTGTGGGAGCAGGTGATGGGGTCCCCCCCCCCCCCGCTGTGGTCAGGCCCTTCCCACCCCCACCCCCAGCCGCCCTGCACACAAGCTGCCCAAACTTAAATCTCAAAGGCAGATAAAACATCACCAGTTTCCAAGGGCAGACTCAGCACTTGGAAATACGCCTTAACCCGGAAGGTAAACAAAAGAAATTCTCCTTTGCTCTGAGACCCGGGCAGGCTGGGCCGGTCTGGCACTGCCGCTCCCGCCCCGCCCCCCCTGCCCTCTGAATCTGGTTGGCCCTGGATGGCGTGGCCCTCAGCCTTGAGCTCGGCCTCGTGCGTTTCCGGCTCCTTCTCGGCGGGCCGAGAGATAATGGGCGGCAGCACCTGACTCGGTCCCGGCAGTCGGCCGGGTGACAAGACAGCACTTGGGCACGGCTCTGGGCAGCGGGGGCCTCCTGGGGGGACGTCGGGGGTGTGGGGACGGCCACGGGCAGCGGGGCCCCCCTGGAAACCGCACCGAGCCTCGGGGTGTCCAGGGTGGCGCTCGCGGGCGGGCGCCGGGAAAGACTGTGGCACAACGCCTCTCACGCCGGGTAATGAAGCAGATTTATTATCTACATTACTGGCTTTATAGGAGCCAGATGGTGGTGTGAATAAACTCGGTAATCTTCAGGTGGGTGCGATAGCGAGTTAATTAAATTGTGCCTCACTATTAGGAGAGAAAATACATCAGCTCGGAGGCCTAGTTAGCAAGTCTTCGGCCTTAAACGCGCAGACACGCACCCCAGCGACGCGGGGCGTCACCGGCTGGGGGGCGTCTCCCCCACACAGATGCTCTCACGAGGAGGCCCGGCTCACCTCCGCTCGGAGAGCCCGTCACTGTCCACCCTCCTGCGTGCGAGGCCGACTTCCGGCGTTCACACACGGGCTGTCAAGGCGGGCCTGCCCTCTCTCCAGGGTGAAAGACATCAGTGCGAGTGGCTGTGGACGCGGGGGACCCTCCCTCCACGCGGTCACTTGTGCCGTGCCCGCTTGTCTCTCGGGGCACGTGTCGAGCACCCCCAGGCCTCCAGGGAGGGCTGGCTCCCGAGGTCCCCTCGGTGGCGCCCCCCGCGCAGGCCCGCGTGAGGGCTTGGGGAGGCCCCTCTGCTTGGAGACGGGACGAGAGGGCCTGCATTCAGGGGTCTCCGAGGCCTGCCTGGCCAGCGGAGACTCTCGGCAGGGAAGGCTGGGCCCTGCCCACCCCGCCTGCGAGGCCACCTGCCGTCCAAGCAAGAGGACACCCGCACCGGCTTGCTGGGGGGACGGGTCCGCAAGCATCCCCGCTGGCCTTCCGCTCGCCGTCGCCCCCGAGCTGCGGCCCTGGCTTCCTGCGTCGGCTCCTGACTCCACAGGCCCGGGGGTGCGGGTGGTGGCCCCTGTGGGCCCGACACCGGCCGGCACCCGCGGCAGCTTCGAGGCTCGTGTTGCTGTTGGGCCGGCCACACGTGCCGCTTTGTGAGAGGGCCAGGCACCAGGAGGAGGGCCTGAGGGGGGAAGGGAGAGGCAGGTGCAGGGGGTTGGAGAGAAGAGGAATCCGGCCCCGCTTGCCCCAGCGAGGATGTCCTCTGTTTTGTCACTTACGGAGCGTCATGTCCATAAGCTCCTTGATCCCCGGTCATCCCAGACGGGCGTTACTGTCCCGACTTTCCTGAGGAGGAAACCAAGGCACGGGGGGTTTAAGTCACTTGCCCAAGGCCGCGTGATTCAGTGGGGAGGCCAGGAGTCTCCAGATGCCAGCCGACGAGACCCCGAAGCCAGCGTTCTCGGGAACCATGTGCTGGCACGTGCCTCCAGCGCCTCCCACCAGACGGAGCTCGCCTACGCGCTTCAGCGTTCGGGTGGCACCAAACCGTGGCCCCCGTTGCGCTCAGAGGAAGGGAAGCCAGAGTGAGACTGCGCGGAGTGGAAGTGGGTGTCTCAGTCAGCTATTGCCACGTGATGCTGCGTAACGAACGGTCCCCCAAACTCGGCTTAAGACAACGCTCATTTGTCCTCACCTACACGTGTGCGGGTCGGCTGCTCCAGGCTGGGCTCGGCTGTGTGGTTTGCTCTGAATGTCTGTCACCCTCCTCGGAACACTGGGCTCCGCAGGGCGTGTTGTCCCCACGGTGATGGCGGAAGAAGAGGGGACACGCACCGTCATCATGGGGCCTAGGCTCAGCAGGAGCGTGCCGCACCCACATCCGCAGGGCGGGGGAGCGAGCTGTGCCTGTCAGGGCAGGGATGTGGTCCTGCGGCACAGGGGGTGGAGGCGGGGACCCCGGCGCGTTCTACTGTGGCAGGCTTCCTGCAGGAGGCGGCACGGAGCTGGCACGTGACCAGTTCCCAGGTGACAAGCTGAAGCGGGGCTAGAGAACGGAGTCCGCGGCGAGGCAAGTAAATTGTGAGCACGCAGGGAAAGACAAGGATGCCTGGCCGGCTTCTGGGGCCTCTTACACGCGTCCGCCCCTTAGGAACGACCACTTGTTCCTCGGAGGGGCTCTTGTCTGCGGTCTAGAGTTGCCAGAAAATCGCGATGCCAGTCAGTCGTGGGGGCGTCCTGGGTCCCTGTGCGGGGGGGAAGGTAGCCTCTTCCTTTTGTTGACATTGACCTACTGGGCACGGACCCCCAGGATTGGCAGGGAGGCGGGGGGCGGGGGCGCTACAAAGAGGCACTCGGATGACCTCGCAGTAAAACAAGGGCTTTGCTGTCAGGCCACAGGAAGAGCCATAAGTACTCAGGGCCAAGTGACAGAAGCCAATCTGAGAAGGCTACACTGTGATATTCTGGAAAAGACAGAACCATGGAGACAGCAGAAAGCTCGGTGTTTGCCAGGGTTTGGGAGGGAGATGGGGGTGAACAGGTGGGGCACAGGAGATTTTTAGGGCAGCGAAGCTATTCCGTGTGACCCGTGGTGGCTGCGTGAGCCTGATATTCATCCAAACCCAGAGAAAGTCCATTCCAGGAGGGACCCCCCCCCCCCAATATTAATGATGGGCGTTCCTTGTGACAAAAGGACCACACTAACGCAAGCTATTAAAAACAGGGGAAGCTGGGAGGGGAGGAGGGTTACGGGCTTCCTATAAGACTAAACTTCTCTAAAAAATAGTGTTAATTTTTTTAAGAACAGGAGTTTGGAAAAGTGGCAATCGCACACACACATCTTCTGTAAAACATACGTGCGTGTAGAAGGACGCACATACAGGAAAAGGCTGCGTGGAAATAATACAAAAATGGTGACGTCACTCTTTGCTGTGACGTGATGGCTGACTTCTTTTGAAGCCAACATCTGTCTGCGGTATTTTGGTTGTTAAATATGTTGACTTACGTGAAGAGCTTATCCAGTGCCTGGCCCACGCCAACGCCAGATGGCAAAGGACGTTACCACTGTGGTTGGTGGTGACGGCCGGTCCGTGGACGGTGTTCCCGTTTGCTGGATCATAAACCCCTTGTGGCCAAGATTCCCCATCCTGCCGACATGCCGGGCCACTCACCCATCGTGTGGGCCTCTGCCTTCCCGGAGCGCGGTACCGCGCGGCCGTCGGCCCGCCTTGTGGTTGGCCGAGCCGCGTGGCCAGTGGGCATTTCTACACCCAGCGGCCGCTTGCCGGTGTGACAGCCCCCAGAGCTCCCTGCCCTCCCACACCGCAGCCAGAAAGTTCTGGACAGCTCCCAAGGCACATACCGTAAGCAGAGCCATGCTGTGAATCACGCGAGGCAGGCGGGAGAAATGCAGCCATTTGGTCCTGTCTTCGGGGCTCCGGGTTCGTCACAGCAGCACGGCCTCGTCAGTCACCCGACAACACTGACCAAGCGCCTACTGTGCGCAGTGGGATTCCTCCAGGTTGCTGCCCTCCCGGGGTTCGCGTCCTTCCCGGACCTCAGTCACCTGTGCCGATGGCCTCGTGCCCCTGGTCCCCTGGGGACGCCCAGCGGCAAAGTTCCAAGTCAGATACCCCTCGTCACGGTGGGGTGAGCTTCCGAGAGCCTCCTGTGCTGTTTTCTCTGTTCCTTTCGGGTGGCGGTGACCCCATCTTGCCACGTGGGCTTGGCCGTGTCCCCGCACGGTCGGTGATTCTAAGGAGTCAGTCCTCCGGGCGATTTCCCCTTTTTTTTAATCCCCTGCTATATACAGGGGAAATTGTGAGGAGAACAAATAGATTTTGGCCGGGAAGAGTGGGATTCTTAATTTAACAGATTCACTGTGAGTGCCCCGTTTTCTTACTTCATAATATTTCCTTCTTTGAATAATACCCTCCTTCAGCGCCGGCCTCTTTGTATGCTAACAGGATTCATTATTCCACCCGACACCCCTTCCACCAGCCAAGGCTGTGTTGGTGAACGGTTTCTTCTTACCCAGTTAACAAGATGTTTCTCCAGTATGGTGTTGATAAATTAAGTAATAAAAGGCAAGACTTATTATTTTATGTTGGAACCTTGCCTCTGTTATTTCTGAGCAATGGCCAAGATTCTGAGTATTAGCCACAGAAACGTTTGCATTGCCGGGGACGGAAAATTATCACATAAAGAGAATCTGATGTGATGTTCATCACGGATCAGCTGAGAGGGAGGAGAGATTCGAAAGCAAACAAAAAATAATAACAAAACTCCTCCTCCCCAGCGTCGCGCTGGGTGTGCAGGGGACGGGCAAGCTGGTGCGCATTCAGAGTTTACGGGAGGGCGTCCCGCGTGCGGCGGGCAGGCCAGCACTTTCTTCCTGCCTCCCAGACCAGAGGCTCCGGGTTACCAAGGCCTCGAAAGGGCAGATAATTATCGGAAGAGAGTCTGAAGTGTGGGCACCCCAGAGAGCAGCAGATACAAAATGAGGAGGAGGAATTTTGAATAGCTTTCCTCCCTTTGTGTTCCTGCTTTGGACGAGAAGGGCAGAGGCAGGAGTGAAGGAGAGCTAGCGAGGGGGAGAGAGACATCAAGTTAGCCCTGGGAGAGGTCTGGCTTGGCGGGGGCCGCCCAAGCCGGGGGGCAGCGGGGGGACAAGGGGCACCTTTGCTCCACGTCTGCCAGCGTGCAGGCCTCCAGGAGGGAGGACCAGCCTGAAGGGGGGGCCTGTGTCTCTCCCCACTCACTCACCCAGGACGAGGGTCAAGGCCAGTGCCGACCGGAAGGTGCTCGGGTGAGCAGCCGTGGGTGGGCAGGACAGCTCCTGTGTCCGGGCCACAGCGATTGTGTCTTTCCGTGTGTGAAGTCAGGCCCAGGGAGGCAGGAGCCCCGGCTGCCCACTCCCTGCCGTGGTCCCGAGCCTGAGCCGGGTGACAGGCGTGCTGGGTGCCTCACGGCAGCTCCGCGAGGCAGATACTTTTCTTCCCTGGGGTCACACGGGCCAACTCACCCACCGCAGTCACGCAGGCAGCGGGCTGCAAACTGGGCCCCTGCCAGAAGGCCCCCAGCCCCAGACCCCAGTACAAGGGGCCCCAGCAAGGCAAGGGACCCAGCAAGGGACCCCGGTCCCTGGGGGCCCCAGCAAGGCATTTTCGGGACCGTCTGCCGGCTCACCCTCTGGGGTCTGAACGGGAAGCGTGCGTCCCCCCGAACCAGGTGCTGGTGGTGGGGCCTCCCCTTGGCCTGGGCTGGCACCCACCTCCTCTCCCGGTTGGTTTCACTGGTTGTCGCCCTGTCCCCGGTCTGCCCTCCCGCCAGTGCGGCAAACGCCCCACAGGCCAGCTGCCTTTGGCCTCGAAGGGCCACCGTAACGCTCCTCAAAGCCCTCGCCCCTCTTTGGCTCCCTGGTCTCCATCATGACACATCATTTGCCTCCTCGGAAACCGCCACACGCGACGCGAGGCACGGAGAGCTCTGTGTCTCCCCGTCGCCCCCTCCTGGTCCTGCCCCCGGGGCCTCACCACCGCCTCGCTGTGATGGGGGGGGGAGGGGGACACTGGTCCGCCAGCAGGACAAACAGCCTTGGGCCTGCGAACCCCAGCAAGCGCCCCTGCCCTGCTGCACCCGTGGGAGTGCTTCCAGAGCTGTCCTGGTTCCTGTGGTGTCGGGGTCCAGACCCCCAAGCCCAGCTTTAGAGACGTCCCGCTCAGCTAAGCCCAAAGGTTGCCTTTCTGCTCGGCCTCCAATGAGCTGCCGAGCGGCCGCCATGGAGGCCTATCCACGGTGCTCTCTAAGGACCTGGGAGGTCTGGTGCTGGAAAGTTCTTAGAAGGCAAAGGATCGCACGAGGGTTTCTTCATCCTCTGGGACCTCAGTTTCCTCATCTGCAGGGTGCGGGTGATAATAGCTCCTGCCCCAGAGTTCTGGTTAGCGATTCCACGAGATACTATGCATAGAGCACACGTTCAATAGCACCCGGCCGGTGCTTGGGACTCAGAGTGAGACCAAGGTGGTGACCGTGGGGGAGACGGACATGACGGTGGTGGTGATGATGTTGGTGCTTGTGATAACGGTGGTGAGTCTTTGAGAGCCCATCCAGACGCAGTCCTTACATGAGGAAGCCGAGAACCCAGGCGAGATCCGCAGAAAGATCAGAAGACCCCCCCCCCCTCCGCCGAAACTCCGGTTTGGGCTCTGCCACCAGTGGGTGTGACCTGGGCAAGAGTCACTTAACCTCTCGGGACCTTGTTTTCCGACCTGGAGGCATAGGACAGACAGTCTGTACCCCACTCGAGTTCCTGGACTGGGAGGAGACCAGAGATAAGGCTAGTAGCTTGGTGCCCTGGCGGGTACCTCACAAACACGAGGCGGCACTGAAAGAAAAACAACAGGAAGAGACGGAAAGAAAACTCATAAACGTCCCTCACATACCGGCCCTCCGAGATGACCTCTCGCACAGAGAAGCAGGCCTTGGGGAGTTAATAAGAAATACAGGACTTCCTGCAAGATAGCAAGTGAATTGTGAGCCGTGAATTACTTTTTTCCTTTGAAAAATGATGTAGTCGGGTCAAAATATCTTTGCATCTCAAACACTTGAGTCCCTTTGTCCTGGGGGCTGACACAACTTGGTTTCCATGCAGCCTCACAATGCGTGGAAACATCTTTTAACTGCCAGACGGCCCTTCCGATAAGCCGGCCAATTCATAACGTGCGTTCAGAAAGCTGTAGCGGGTGAGAAAGCAGAGGCCTTTGCGAAGTCTGTTTACACAGCAGCGAGAAGCCTTTTCAACCCCTTGGTAAACAGGCCCGAGCACAGGCTATTGAGCGAGCACCGGGGCGGGTGAGGCCGGTGCACAGGACAGCCGCCTGGCCGCCCACACTGCACACCGGCCGAGCCCTCCGGGCAGGCCGGCCCGGTCGCCCCTCCGCTGCCACGCAGGGGGCCCGGGTGCTGCGATGGCACGGCCCGCCTCGTGGAAGGGGCCTTTCCCTCACAGCCTGGGTCACCCTCCACCCTGGCCGCAGCCCGGAAATGTCCCCCGTGGGGCCGGTTTCCTCGGCCGATGGCGGGTCCGGGGTGCACTTTCTTGCTGCCATTCTGGTCCATGAGGCGACACGACGGGAAGGGGCCGTGCCGTGGACCCCTCCGTCCCCTTTCCTTTCCAAGCCACCTACCCCACTGTCCCAAAGCTGAACGAAGGCCCCACGGCAGGGTGTTTTCTGGGCGAAAGACTGAGCACCGAGCCCACTTGTGCACGTGGCCGGCGCTTCCTTGGGCACCTGTATTTGCTACAAAAGACTGGCTATGGGGCCGACCGTCTAGATAGACCGGCGCCCCTTTAACAGGGGACGGACGAGGCACAGAAAGGTTAAGTAACCTGCCCAACGTCACGCAGCGGTGAGAGGTGGAACCAGGGTTCGAAGCGGGGTCATCTGGCTCCGTGCTTTTAAGCAGTAGGATGCAATGCTGTTCAACAGGTGTCTGTTTGCTAAGTAAATGTGCCTTTGCTCACCCGGGCGGGTCCCTGGACTCTGATGACCCAGCACTCCTTTCTTTTCTTGAGAGACTCTGCTCTGAGCACTCTGTCAGCACAGGGGACTCCAGGGGTCAGCACCCCACTTAGGAAAGGCGGGAGTCCATTCAAGGCAGAGCCAGCCAACTGGGAGAAGACAAACCCAGCAGATCTCAAGGCCCCGACAGACCCACCTAATGGGAGGCGACGCGGGTCGAAGGCCCCCGTGGGGTCCCCGCCCGCCTCCGCCCCTGGGCGCTCTGTTCTCAAACTGGTCAGGGAGGTGGGAGCGCCGCGGAGGGGCTGCTGTCTGCGGGGAAGCGATTCCGTGAACCCCGCAGGTGATGCTGGTGATAACGAGAAAGCAGACAAGGCAGGGCCGCCGGGTGGGGACTGTGCCCCGCGCCCGCCAGGCCACTGCGTGGGCTGGATGGAGCGGCGGCCTGTGCCGTGGGCGGGCACCGATGGGCCGCAGGCTGCGGGTCGGGGGCCTTCAGCGCTCAGCCACAGCGGTGCACGGTTCGATCTGCGCGCACGGCCGTCGGTCAGCTCCGCTGTGATGACAGACAGCCACAGACAGGACCGACTGCCCGAACACAGGCACTTCTCTCTCACGGGTGTGGGGGCTGCGCGTCCAGGAGTAAGACGTGGAAGCTTCGTGTCTGGTGAGGACCCTCCTCCTGGTTTACGGCCGGCTGTCTTCTCGGGGCGTCCGCAAACGGCAGAAAGAGGGAGGAGGGGCAAAGGGGCAAGCTCTCTGGCATCTTGGCTTAGGAGAGCCCTCTTCCCATCGTGGGGGCCCAGCCCCCCGGACCTCATCTAAACCTAATCAGCTCCCAAAGGCCCCATCTCAAAACCCATCACCCTGGGGACTACGGTTTCAGCATGTGAGTTGGGGGAGGGGGGGACACAAGCATTCAGTCTGATTACACCAAAGAGGCAAATAAGACACAAATACAAGCGATAAGCATGTGAGGAAGTGACCAGAAGGGCCTCAGGCTGGCATGGCACATAGGGGCTGTGACGGGAGCACAGGCTGGCGTCCCCAGGGCACCTCTGGGGGCCACTGGGGGAGGTCCCTGCGGGTGGAGGCCTATGAGCACGGAGCTGAGAGCACGGCAGGCAGGATATGCCGCTGAGAACCCCCGAGGGCCAGGAGGGAGGGGGCTTGGAGGGGCTGGTGGGTCCCAAGCGCGGGCCCGGCGCTGGGTGCCCGCGGAGACATGGGGCGTGGGGAGTCGAGGGCAGGGGTGGTGGGGCAAGAGTAGGAGTGGGGGGGGTGGCCGTATGAGGGATATTTCAGAGTGAGAAACTTCAGTACTTGGAGGACAAGGGGCCAGACGCCAGCTCCTGGGGCCAGGATGAGGCCATTTGCAGGGGCGCCTGGGGAAGGGGGCAGGCAGGGATGGAGATGTCAGTCTGGCCCACCTCGCTTTTGTGACGCCCCGTAGGCAGATGTGCCACGAAGGTGTCAGCGTGGGCAGGTGGGTGTAGATTTACACACTCGGGAAACCCTGGCGCTGGGGCCACCCCCCCAGGGGCTGTGGACGTGGAAGGCGCCAAGGGGGAGCCCGAGCAGCAGAGAGGGGGGCGGGGAGGACATCCCCCACCCCGCCACCCCCGCGTGAGCAGATGCTCACCCTGCGGGTGCAGGCAGGCGGGGAGCAAGGTGGCCTGTGGTTCGGGGGACCTGTCTGGGGCTCCCGGGAAGCGGGGGAGGGGTGAAGCCAACCGAGGCCCTTCCAGAGGCCCAGAGCAGGTGGGCTGTAGGGTCCATCGAGCGAGGCCGAGGCTGGAGGCTGGGGGTGGCTCACGGGGGAGGTTATGGTGAACCCCGGCTGGACCGGCGTGCCGTCTGGACAGCACGGCGGATCTGGCGGTCAGTCTCCGGTGTGGGCCTGGGACCCTCACGCCCCGTGATGCCCCCACCACAGGGCGAGCCCCCGGCCCTCACGCTGTGCCCCCCCCACCCCCGTGCAAGCGGCCAAGGCCCTTCCCCCTCCCCGCAGCCTGGGCCAGGCCGTGCGGTCACTTTGCACCAGGTCTCCGTCGTCTTGTGTCCAGCAGGGAGGCCGGCGGCCGTTGTGCTGAGTCAGCGAGCCCTGCCAGAGGTTTCAGTCGTCATAAATGCATATTTAATAACTGCCCTCCCCTCACCGCTTCAGAAGCTCCGGAATGGTCTTCGCCCTTCGGCTGGTAATGGGAAGTTAATAAAAGTGGGATTTTGTGCAACGCTGGCCCTCTGACATCTTAATCTTTATTAAAGAGACGTAGACTTGCACGGCACAGGCAGGCCTGCCCAGCACAGCCGGACGCCAGGAGAGCCTGCAGGGAGTGGCCGGGGACGGGGACGCCGGCACCCCCTAATCCCCGCACAACAATGCGCAGGGGGGCCTCTCCTCCCGCTCACCTCGGCAGACGCGCGCCCCTTAGCCCCCAGGAGCCTCCGAGCGGCCGGCGGGCACGTGCAGCCGAGGCTGTGCCTTCTGGGACCAAGGCTGTGCCTTCTTTCTCCTTCCCATTGAGGCGCGATTCGCAAACATACGGATTAACCGTTTTCAAGAGAGCGATCCGGTGGCGTTCGGTGCCTTCGTGCTGTTGGGCGGCCCCCGGCTGGGCCTGGCCCCAGGCACCTTCACTGACCTCAAGGAGACCCCGACCCAGCAGCTGGCACCCCAGGCCCCCCTCCCCGCCAGCCCCAGGCGGCCGCGGGTCCGCGTCTCTGTGGCCTTGCCTCCTCTGGACGGTCCCACCGAGGGAATCCGTGTGTGGCCTCTGGGGTCTGCGTTCCGGTTGCCTCCCAGTGACATCCACCCTGGCGTGTCCCCGGGCTTCCCTCCCGATCTCGCCGTGTGGACCCGCCGTGACCCCTGCACCTGCTCCCCATCCCACGCACACTCGTGTTCTTTCCTCTTGCTCTTGGGGGGAGTGCTGCCGTGAACGTGTGTGTTCCTGTGTCGCTTTGTGTCCCTGTTTTCAACTCTCCAGGGCAGACACCCAGCTGGGGACTCGCTGGGCGCTAAGGTGACTCTGTGTCTTTCCAGGGAGCTGTCAGACTGCCTTCCCCGGCCCCTAACCCCCCCCCCCCCGTCACCTCTGCACGTGTCTGTGCCCTTTGGACTCAGAGTCGCTCAAAAGCAAGGGTGGGCTCACAGACTGGCCACAGGGTCGGCCCCCACTGACCCCCAGCTGACCTGTAAACCGGGTAGAGCAGGCCACTACCCCCCCCAATCAGGGGCGAGAGGGCACGGAGGCAGTGACCCAGCCTGGCCCCGGGTCCTTGTAGCAGGAAGGTCCTTGACGCCTGTTCTGAGCCGGGTCAGAAGTGAACCTCCCTACAAGGAGCCCAAACTGTGGTTTTAGGTTTGACTGGGGCTCACACTGGGGCTGGGTTTGCCTGCAGTTTACGCACGTACGTGAGCTGACTTGCCCTGACTTCCGGATCTGGCAAGCAGGTGCCCGTACCCCTGACGGCCTGGGCCCTCGGCCCTCGGCCCGTGACCAACTCCGACTCGCCTTTGCACACGCGTGTGAACACACAATGAGCGGGCCTTGGGTGCCAGCCCACCAGCCCCACGGCCAGCCACCCGTGAGCGCCCCGACCCCAAGGAAGGGCCACGTGACCCCGCTGTGGACACAGACCTGGCCACTCGGGGAGCATCGGGTAGGGTGCGAGCAAGTGTTTGTGACCCGCCAATCCCCCGGGAGAAGAGCAGAGTCTTTGTCGGTCTCCGAGCAATTAGGATAATTAAAAAATAAAGCTTATTGGGTAAACATGCTTTCAGACTGTGACCCCCTTAATTAATGGGCCACGGGGAGAAATTACAGCAGTGGAAAGATAATTAACACGTGCGTTTACAAGAGACTGTCAGACGGGCTATGGGGACAGGGTGCCGGGCGGTGCGGGGCCGGCTGCAGAGGTGAGGGGGCCCCTGGCGGGGCACGCGGCTCTCCGGGGACAGCGCTGCGTGCTGGTGGGCAGGCCCTCTGGCCCCAGCTCCCAGGGCAGGTCACAGAAAGCCCAGGCGGCTCTGGGAGCAGAAAACTCCACGGTCCACAGCAGAAACCATGGCCTCCAGGGGAGCCACCTTGCTGGTGACAATGAACAGGTGAAAACAGGCTGGGGGACCCCGTGCCCTCTGCCGAGCTGGGCCCCCGCCCCCACCCCCACCCCAAAGCCCACCGAGGCCACTAGGATATCCTAATGTTCTTGGAATTCTGGAGGTGCAGGTGACCCGGTCGGGGCCCCCAGCAAGCCCAACCCCGCGCCTCTAAGAGAAAGGAGACTGGTGCAGACTTCCCCCTCCCGGCTGCTCTGCTGTCCTCTCGGCCTTCACCCGGGGCTCCCCCTGGGTGGGGGGTGGGGGGATGGCCTCCTCTGCTGGGTGGGGGAATCCCTGAAAACCACCCAATACTCAGACTCCTCCAGAGGGACACGAGTCCCTAGGGCCGGGTAACTGCCCTGAGAGGTACAGAGGCCCTCATTCTCCGGGCCCCATGACCGGCCACAGGTCCCCCACAGCAGCAAACCCCTTCTGGCGACCAGCCCCTCCCAGGTTCTGCTAGACATTGCTGGAAACGGGGGTCCCGGCAACACGTCTCTGGCACGTTCCTCCAGGCAGGGGACAGCAGGTGCCCCGTACGGGTTTCTGGTGTGGTTTAGGATCAGGTACCAGGAAAAGGCTGCTAGGATGTGCAGAGGTCAAGGCTGACCTTCAGGGCCCAGAGCAGGTGGGGCGGTGGGTGGAGGGCGCTGACGACAGGCCCGGGGAGGCGGGGCCGGGGGTGGCGGTCCTGTTCCTCAGGCCCACCGGGTCCTGGAAGTCTCGAGTCAGAATTCATGAGGCCAGCCTCTGGTGTTGGGTACCCGGGAGGAAGGAAGGGGCGGGCTGGACAAGCCCCAGGGTAGGGGACCGCCTTCCAGAAGCTGTTGCAGACCCCAGCCAGGTCCCCGGGGTCACCCACGGCCAGAAAGCCCCTGATGGCTGCTTCTGTTCCTGGCAGAGCCCCCAGGCCTCTCTCGCCTCAGAGAACGGTGACAAGGGGACTTTGGGGTAAAGAATTCACTCTGAAGCCCCTGCCGACCAAATCCAGGCCCAGCGGGTTCCGGGGATCACCTCAGAGCTGCCCCAGGGCCTGCTGACCAGTCCTGCAGACCCGCCTGGGCCCACGTCTCTCAGCTCTGGTTCTGGGGCGAAGCCAGGCTGCCGGCCAAGGTGCACTGGAGGTGGATCTGGGTGGCAGGAAGGCCAAGGACAACTCTGGCTTGACCTCGGCCCAGGTCTGCCCATCCCTGCCCCTTGGGCACGAGAAAGCACCGTGGCCACCAGCCCTCAGGAGCCCCAGGGCACCGGTGTCCCCCTCTCTCCTCTGCCTCCCTAGATCCGCCCACACCTCCCCTGCCCCTCCCCCCTGCGCCCCCATCCCATCACGCACGGCCCCTGCCACGGACTCAGCGCCCACGCAATGAGACAAGCCCTCCCAGCTCCACAGGCACCCTTGCTCGTGGGATTTCTTTTCCAGGGGGACAGCTGTTTGACCAGGGGGTGACCCTGGCTGGGACACAAAGCCCCCATGGGTTGCAGGAGGATGGCAGGTTCTAGAAGCTCCCAGAAGCTTCTAGAGATGACTGGAGCCCAGGAAGTGCTTAAACCAGGGGGAAGCGGGGGGATCTGGCTGACAGTTTCTTTCAGGGAAGATCGTACCAGGTCCTAGATTTGGGGGCCCGGGGATGCTGTTGTCTTCTTGTATCTGTGGGCCAGGCCGGAGGTGGGAGCAGGAAGCCTGAGATCACGCATTACGGGCCCCACCTGCAGAGGCGGGGGCCGGACGCGTCTTCCCAGTCACCGGGACACAGAGGAACCAACACCACAGCACGCGGAGGCCGACCCTCCAGCCCGGGCTGTCGGTGTCCCGTGGGCCCAGCTGCTCCGTCCATACCAGGCCTGGCCGGCAGGGAGCCGGCAGGCTCTCAGGACACGGCGCGTCCCGGGGCTCAGCTCCTGATACTCACGTTTGGCCCTGGGACAGCGCGGGTTTGCAATAACAGACACGTTGGCTACATGTCCCCGGTTTCGCGTTCATTGAGGGAGATTTAAAAGCTCCTGGTGTGATGCCTGGATCTTTGGGAGGCGCCAAGCTGGGACCCCACGGCTTCCGCCTTAACCTGGGGCTGGGGGCTGGCGTTCCGGGCCAGAGCAAGGGCGAAGCTCCGCGCCCCGTGCCCCCCGAGGGCCAGGAAGGGCAGTGGCTGTGGGAGGCATGCCGGTGAAGGGGCAGCCGGGCCCTGGGATCGCAGCTCGGTCACACCCAGGCCCCCCCGCCTGGACTGGCCCCCCCCGAAGCCCCAGTGCCTGCAAGAACACAGGATGCTCTGCCGTGGGAGGGGGCTCTCACCTGCCAAACGGTGGGGACCGTGGACCTAGGGCCGTGTCGTGTCATCCTGGTGGGCTTGTGCCGAGGAGTGAGCGGGACGCGCAGGTCTGTGTATCTGCCGAGAGGATCGGGGTCCCTCCTCCATGCCGTATCCCCCTCAGTGGTTCTGTGGGGCCCAGGGACCCCACGTATGGTGTGAGATGGACCCGTCCATCCGTCCGCTCGTTCATTAGCCACACCCGTCACGAGGCCTGCATGGCCGGTGTGCCCTGCCCTGTCCGTCTAAGGGGCTCACACGAAGTCCACTGACGTGGCCGGAGCTCACGGGCACTGGGGGGTGAAGAGAAGGCACCCAGGCCATCTGAAGGGGCGTGTGGGGCAGGGGCTGTGGAAGGCTTCGTGCTGGGGAAGGTTTAGGCAGGACCTAACAGAGTGGAAACCGTCAGTTATTGTCCAAGGAGAGGTGTTCCTAAAGAAGGAACAGAATGTGCAAAGGCCCAGCAGCATGGAACAGCATGTAGAAGGCCGCGGGTCATTCTGCGTGTCTGGGGCGTGGCCAGGGCCTAAGTGCCACGTCAGCAGTCAGGCCAGGTGTCGGTGAGGGACACACCCAGCAGCCCACGGCCGGACCCTGGCCGCTCTGGCTGCCTGAGGCAGCAGGGCCTGGCAGAGTCTGGCCAAAGCAGGACTCACCTTACCCGGAAAGCTGTTCCTTCCACGAAAAAGCACAACTCCCAGGGAAGAGAATAAAATGTCCCCAATTGGCAGCGAAGGTTTTCCATTGTTCCGTGTTCTTTGCTGCATTGTTCAAATCCCCCAAAACACACCGAGGCTCTGATACAATTTGGGGAAAAGATGAGGGGCAGAAAGGCCCCCCTGGACCCTGAGCCACCCTCTCTCCTTGGGCTGCGACTCCCACTCCACAGCCCCTGGGGGCGCGGCAGGGACGCCCCCTGAGCCAGAATGTGGGGCGGGGGCGGGGGGCAGCACCTGAACCTGAACAGGTGTCCTGGTGGGGCTGAGGCCTGCCGGGAGGAAAGTCAGGGCCTGCATGGGGGTGGTGGGGGATGCCTTCAGAATGGAAAGACGAGGCAAAGCCCCCTGCCAGAGACAGAAGGAAGTCCCGGGGCAGGATGGGGGCAGGGCGAGACGGCTTGGCAGGACCTAACCCTAACCTCCCACCCACCCAAACCCTAGTTTCTCTGAACCACGTGGAAGGAGCCCCACCACCCCCGAGGCCCCGTGCCTGGAAGAACCAGGGGTGCTCGGCCGTGGGAGGGGCCTTTGGGGGAGAAGTGGCGAGTGGGGGCGCCCCCTGCCCATTCGCCGGGATCCTTGCGTTTTGGGGTGTGCCCACGTGTGTTTCCAGGGTGGCGCGTCTGCGGGTGGGTGTGGGGGGCAGGTCCCCAACCGCGGGCTCCGCGTGGGGCGCCGGGAGCGAGCCCCGAAGGTGAAACAGCCACATCAATGTCTGCATAATGAATCGGGATCCAAATCTTTAACTAATTGAGTACATTAAATAGAAAGTCCCCAAAAAAGAAAGGGGAAGAAAGACTAACACGAGACACTTTTCAAAGCTTCTTTAATAAAAAGTGTATTGGGGATTTGACCGTAATGGCTATCCTCGTTTGCCAAAGCCTGACGCCCTGGCAGGTAACTTTCATGAAGCGTATCTGAAATGGTACCTAAATGAATTAGCAATAAAATGGACTTAGACCGAGCAGTGGGGACCTCCATTAATCTCGGGTTAATCACTAAAGAGATGCCATTCACTTTTCTTAAGAAGTCACATTTTTCTCCCCTTGCTGGCGACCAGATTTCATAAAGTAACATATTTCTAATGAAAGGTCTCTGCTTGAATTAAACCCTGAAGGTTTATGCAGATTTCGCGTCTGATTACTGCTGGCATGGGCTCTTAGCCGGCTGCGGAAGGAAGGTCCTCTCTGAAAGGGCCCAGCGTGCAGTTCAAAATATTCTTTGAAATAAAATAGTGCACTCGTGCTTAGTGGCTTTAATCAGCCCTGACTTTTGATAGTCAAACAATAGCTAATTACAGTAACACCTGCCTTCCAGGCCCTGTCACGTTGGCTCCTGCCGGAGAGAGGCCTTGTCTCTGAGCTGCGTGATTATTACAGACTCCCTGCACAAAGTCACTATAGCTGTGACACTCAGCAAGTTTGGTAGCCATTAGGAAAGGTTTATTTTGCTGCCGAATTGCCAGCTTTCCCTTTACATTCTTCTTTGTGTTTTTGGGGGGCTGGTGGCGGCGAGGGCAAGGAGGAGAGGAAAGGCACATCGGGGCCTCGGGAAGCCAGAGTCGGGCAGACGGTACGGGAGTCACCAAAACGCCGTGGATTTGCTCCCCGTGGCCTGAGCTGGAAACTGGCGCACTGCATGCCGGAGACCCCGGGGGCCCGCTGTGTACCGATGGCCGGGCGGGACCGGCGTCCAGGCTGGGGGCCCGTGAGGGCAGCTCCGTGGCCCGGCCCCGTCCTCCGAGGGCAGAGCGTTATTTCAAATGAGATGTGCCCCCATGCGTGGGGAGCGGGGAGAGAGTGCCTCAGTGGAAGTCATAAATTACTATCTCGTTTACGTCTTTCCTTTCTCATTAATTTTGCCTGGCAAATGAGCCCGAGTCTTCCAGAACCCAGCCAAGTGAGTAACATCGGCCTGTCAGCCGTGGGCCTGACAGGCCCTGTAACAGGTTCCCTCCCTTGAACAACATGGACGTCGGTGATGACAAAGCGGTGGGCGTCCCGTCCTCCAGGCCCGGCAGACCCCAGCCCGGCCCCTGCCCACAGCTGCCTGTTCCGGGTCCCCTGCTCGCCCCCACGGCCCTTTGGTGGGACCCCCAAAGACAGAGGGAGGAGGAGGGTCTGGCTGGGCCTATCCAGGGGGGGCGGGTACAGACTGGCGGTCATCCAACATGCTGTCGGCCGGCACGACCTTGACAGCATGGGCCCCGAGGGGCCAGCTCTGCTCCAGGCAGGTGCCCTCTTTCAGGGCCCAGTTCGGGGCCCAGCTGGTGGGCCCAGTGCCGTCGAGAACTGCATCAGGCCCCCGGGGAGAGGAGGCCACCAAGGACCCGGGGGACCTTTCTCTGCCGGGCGACCTGAGAATCGGGGGTGGAGCCCAGAGGGTGGGAGGGGGCTGCCCCAAACCGGAGGGTCCCTGCAGCGGCCCGGTGGTTCCGGCTGCTCCCGCGAGGCCTGCCTCTCTGTGGCTCGGGGCTCAGAGCCTCCGAGGTGCTGCTGAGCTATGTGCACCGCGGCCAAGACCCAAGTTCCCTGCTGCCTGCGGTCGGACGGCCCCCGCGGAGGGCGTGTGTGCACACCAGAGTGTCCGGGTCCCTCTCGAGCTGCGGGTACCACTTCCGTGCCGCTGGCTTTGGTCTCTGGACGCGGCACCGTGTTGACAATTACCCCCGGCCAAGACTTGCCAAAACCTGGAGTTGAAAGGCCTTCAAGGACGGGAAAAAACAACTGGAAAGCTGTTTTCTGTTAAGGCAGGTTTATTTTTCCTTGCAATTATGTCTGACTAAAACGTCCTTGTGCGGGGAGGCACTTCCCCAAGAAAGGTCTGATTCATCCTGCCCTGGACAGCACGCGGGAACCGTCTCCAGTCCCCGGCCCGCGGGCAGCTCGGGGCTCGGGACCTCATCCGCCAGCCGACTCCCCTCCGCCAACGGGGCCGAGGCACAGAAAGCCCCCGTTTTCTGAAAGCCCCCAGGCTCTCATTTCTCCCTGGCACGGGAACCAGCCCCCTGCCCACGCAGCCCTCTGCCCTGCTGATCTGGCATTTTCTGTCCCCGGGGGCTCCCGCCAGGGCCCCTGAGGCCAGCCGGCAATGCAAGGAGAGCGAGTGCGCTGACGGGGCCTGGACCGCAGTCAAGTTCAGCATTTAATGTGCCGCCGTCCTCTCCCGGGCGCCCCCGCCCCCCTGGCCCTGACCCTCGGCCCCTGGGGCCGGCGTCTGCCTCTCGTCTCCTGGTGTTTGCCATCACCAATCAGTTTGATTGATCATCTCTGTGGCCACAGGTTGGTAATAAAGCCGTTTTGAGAGCCTCTCACATTTCCCCCAGGACTCCGTTGGCATGACGGGACTCGACACCAGCCATTCGTCACCTGCTCTGCGGTCACTGTGCGCGATGACCAGCAGACAGACAGGAACCAGGCTGGGACGGGGCTGCAGGAGGGCCAGCTGGGGGGCTGTGTGGCAAACGGATGTGTCTGCATGCCGTCGGACCCGCCGGAAGGTCGGGTGAGGCTCCGGCCCCTGGGCCACGTGTCACCTGGGGATGTCACCAAGCGGCCATGGCCTACCCTCTCCCCAGGGGGGCATCGACAAGCCTCGGGGGACAGCTTGGAGGCCAACAGGCACGTTGGCTGGGGCGGCGGTGTGGACCCACGGGAGCGCGGACCGCCTGGGTCTGCCCCCCCCGACCCATGGGCACCCTCTAAGGCCTCTTCTGGATGCGGTACCCCGGGCGCGTGTGCACGGACCAGGAGCACGATGAAGGGGAGGGAGCCCCCTGCTGGCCCGACCCTTCCTTCTTGGGGAGGAAAGAACAGGCTTTTGACGGGAATGTGCGGATGCCCTCGGGGGTGTGGCCTAGGCGTGTGCGCCCCGGTCGGTCGTCGGGGCCTAGGTGAGACGGGGCACGGCCCCAAGTGAATCCCCAAGTGCCCTGGAAAGGGGAATGAGTCCCAGTTTGCTTCACGCCCCTTCACACACACATGCACACACGCGTGTACGTGCCCTCCTAAGATCACTGATCCGTTGTTTCTGGGAGCTGCGTGAGCAGCAATGCTGGCAGGCGGGGGAGTCCTCTGCTCCAGAAAGGACAGTGGCCAGAGGAGGAGTCTGGGGACGTGGAGGGTCTGGGCTCTTTGCCAACCGACCTCCACGTGTTCCCCCGCCATCGCGGCCCAGCCCCTCCAGGCCCACCCCCTCCGTTCTCCTGGTGCTCGCCTGGGTCTCAACCCTCCCTGCCTGTGGCGGAGAGGACCCCCCCGAGGCCTCGCGGGGTCTCCCTGGACACCCCAGTTCCTCCCGTGGATTGTCCCCCATGATGTATTTTCCCAGGGACAGCCCGGGCCTGCTCACTGGGGCCGGCGGCCAGAGGACCAACTGGCCAGAGGATGCGGGCACCTCCAGGACGTCCTTGTGCTGGCAGAGAAACACCAGCCCTCAGGCCTCCGGGTCCCCTCGGGCTGCACAGCGAGCCAGGATACCCAGAGGCGACCGCCGGGCCGGCTGTGGAGCTTGCGGCCGGTGTCACCAGGGGTCTCTCCACGCAAGGCTCCCAGCCCGGTGAAAAGTGACCCCCCGAGAGTTTTCCCAACTTCGTTGGCAAATTGTCTGGTGGTGCGTTTGGCGGGGGGGGGGGGGGGGGGGGGGTCTGAATTCAGAAAACTTCTGCTGACCTGAGGACAGAGACGCTGGGGGGGAAATGGGGTGATGTAGCACAGCCGCCCGGTGTCCCCTCGTGAGGGCCAGGTGCCCCCAAGCCCCCCAGTCGCCCCTCCGACCCCCCCCCCACCCAGTGCTTCCAGCCCCAGAGTGTGGAGTTCCAGTGGGTCTCGGAGAGAAGCCGCCTGTGCCTCTGTCCTCTAGGATGCTGTCTGTCTGTCTGTCCGTCATCATCATCCTCTCACTACCATCAGGCCCGAGGGGCTGGCCTGCCCCGCAACCTCTCTGTACAGCCTTTGCAAAGAAAGTGGGTGTGGAAGCCTCCACCAAGGGCCACCAGGGCGGTCCTGGGTCCCTGAAGTGTGAGGCGGACCGTGGAACCCTCCTGTCAAAGAGCAGATGATCACCGGGGCCCTGCGCCTCCCCGCCCCCCCCCCCCGCCACCCCGTCCACCCAGAGGGGCCCCTGGCTGCTTAGCAGGAGGTGGGGCCTCTGTGGGCACTTGCAGGGCAGACGGAACAAGGAGTTGCTTCCCGAGGTCAAGCCCAGAACACAGCTGGGTCTGGGGGTGAATGAGCTCAGGTCAGATCCTTAAAGACGGATGGTGGGGTGCACGGCATTTGGAGGAGCCACCCTGCACAGCAGCCTCGGGCCAGACACCCCTGCACACGACAGGCCGCAGGGCTGGCTTCCTGCTGCACTGGCCTCACCCCTGGTTCAGGGCTCTCTCCTGCCCTGGCCAGCTGGAGGGCAGGACAGAGTAAGAAACTCTGAGAGCCCTTCCCGCCCAGGGAGAGAGACAGCAGGGGGAGGGGAGGCCGCTCCTCGACCTCAACTGGGGGCTGGGGGGGGGGGGTGCTGCGGGAGGGCCCAGCGGGAGGGAGGCAGGGACAAAGGGGCTGGTGCCCAGGCCCCCTCGGAAGGGAGCCCCCAGGGGCCCGTGGACAGCCTGGAGCTGCGGGCAGGCAGGAGGGCCACCAGGGGAGGTGACAGGGAAGCCAGCCTGTGCCCAGCCCGCCCCGAGGCAATGTCACCCAGAAGGCCAGCCAATGCAGAATTGGCAGATGGCCTCCTCCCCGGCACCAGGAAAGCCTGAGCCGGGTTGGGACAAAACCTCCGGGAATCCCAAGTCCCTTTGTGGAACAATTATGGGGAAGAAACCAGGATCCCTTAAATGAGAAAATCCCGGTCACCATGATTCCCCCGCTGGGACAACAGGATGAACGCATGGGCTCCGGGAGGGAGACACAGACTCCCGAGTGGGCACAGACCTAGCCAGGTGCACATACGTCTGCGTTCGGGCTGGTGCCCGCCTGTGCACAGGCGTGCTCGAGGGTGGCACACTCACGCGCTTACCAGTTCTGCGTAGTGCCACGCGCGGTCACACCACAGACGCAGTGTGACCTCGGCTTCTCGCACTCACCCTCCCGAGCGGCGTGGCGCCCCAAGGGCATGGCCGGCTCTCCATTGTAGTCGCTGCATGGTGCTCGGTGGGAATGGTGTAGCCTCACCGGACAGCTGGCCAGACCAGTGGCCCCGTCACTGTCACTTTCCACACTGAGGCTCCCTGCCTCACCTGGGCACGGGTCTGGCCTGTCTCTCGAGCCAAGGGCGTGGTTTTCTGTCGCCCCGCCCTCGCCACTGCGTCCAGCCCCACATCAGGGAGCGTCCGCCTCAGGGCCTGGGGCTCCTATCGTCCCCATGTGTCTCCCGCTGGGAGAGCCCCACCTGTCACCCTGGCCTCCACCAAGGGCCTTGGCTACAAGCACAGTGGCACCAACTGAAGCTTCTGAGGTCTGGAAAGAGGTATTTAGCTTTAAAAAAATATATACTAATAAAAGGGAACCCTGGGCAAGACCCATTCCTGGGCAGGGGGGAGGCAGGGCCGGCCAGCCGTCCCGGGGCCACGAGAAACCAGGGCCAGGTCCCCCCGGCAGTGGGGGAGGGAGTGAGAATCTGCTCAGGACCCAGGCGGGTTCGAGGAGGCTGGTAGGAAGCAGCGAGGAGACCTGAAGGCTTGGTCCACAGCCCTGCTCGTGCTTTCCTCCCAAGACGGGCTCCCGGGGCTCCAGGCCTCAGAGAGCAGAGCTCTGAGCGGTCCTTTGCCCTGGGCAGCCTTGTCCGGCCGCGTCCCTAACTCATCTGCGAGTGGGGACGATGCTGTCAGCCCCGCGGCTGCCATGAAGCTGGAGGGAACTGCTGAGCAGGGGTTGGGAGGTGGGGACGGGGGCCCCGGAGGATCAGAGAATCCACGAATCGGGGCCTTGGGGACAACGCTGCAGGGTGCCCAGATGTCCTGTCACTGTGAACCTCGCCGTTCTGTGCTGCCGGCTCCCCACCCGAGGACACGCCTGTGGGCACCACCCCACAGAGGAAGCACCGGCCATCGTAGCCGCTGGTATCTCAGGCTGTGGCCATTGGCCGTGAACCCTGGGGTAGGTGGGCAAGCGCGGGGACCCCCAAGAGCCTGGAGATTCTGACGTGGGCTCCATGATGGCAGAACCTATCTGTCGCACTGATTCTTTCCCCCGGAGTATGGCTTGGCACACAGTAGGTGTTTGGTGGGCATTTTCTGAATGAACTCTTGGAGCCAGGAGGAAGACAGGACGGACCCGTCGGGAAGGTGGCCCTGGAACAGGTTCTGTAGTGGAACGTTTCCCGAAGGCCCCTCAGGACGCAGGTCTGGGCTTCCCACGGGGTTTATGCGTCTCTTATGCCTTCTGGGGGACCAGAGCCCCTCACAGCAGCCGAAGAGCTCTGCTTAAGCGGAGGGTCCTTACGGGCGTTGCGTGGACCCTGGCTTCCGCCCAGGTCTCCGTCCAGCCCCCGGGGTGCAGCCACCAGCCCCCTCCTTTCCCCAGGAAGCCCCTTTAGACTTGCAAATGAAAAGCATCTGAAACTGGCCTCCAACTTGGCCCCACCCGCCTACCTATAAACAGGCCCGATTCGTGAGTTCTCAGAATGTTCTAGAAGAGGAATGTGCTTGGGGCTGGCTTTGGCACGCAGACATCTCCATGGAGAGGTCGGTAAGTGCCAGGCTCTGGCACTTACCCTGGAAACGCAGGCTGGCTGGCTCAGCTCAGGAGCTGCCTGTGAGCCAGACGGAGGCTCCCGGCTCCTCGCTCAGCAGCCACACGTCCTTGACCCAGAGACCTTGCCCCTGCAGTCTGGGCCTCGGGATACTTTGGGAGCAGAGGCCAGCTCTGGTTCGAGAAGCTCCTCCCTCCACCTGCCCCTGCCTGCAACCCCTATGGCTGAGGGTCTCGGCAGCCGCCGCCCCCCCCCGCCCCATGCAGGCTACTCCAGAGTCAACCCGCAGTGAGGACGGCCGCCTTGTGTTGAGAGTTGAGACCGGAGGGTCTTATGACTGAGTAGCCAAGAAGCTTGGTAACGGCCACGGCCACCGAGGTCCCCCGGGCCCCAGTCTCGTGTCCGGAAAGCACTTGCAGAAAAATCCAGGAGGCCTGTGTACGTCTGAACAGGCGAGACTGCTGGTCATTAGCCTCGCTTGCTGGTGTGTTCACTGTTGTGTGTGCGTCCGTGTCGAACCTGGGTGTGTCCCTCCCCCCGATGCGTGGTCAGGGCTGGAGGCCGCAGGGCCGGGGCGCTCGGGGACGGAGCGAGCCTCTCCCCCGAAGGCCCCGGTGAGGGAGGCCGGCAGAGCGGGGCGGTTCCAGGAACAGTGACTTCCCTTTCTCTTCTCTCTTCTGCATTTGTCCCCTTTCGGTGGGCACAGCCAGGGGCTCTGGAGCGCTCCCTAGCAGCGAGCAAGCGGAGCTCTGCGGGCCCAGGTCAGAGCCCAGGTCAGAGGGGAGAGCCCTCCCGGAGGGGTTCCTCCCGACACTGTATTTGGAGAAGTCTGGCCCAGTGGGGGGCGCCCTGCCCCCTGTTAGCTCGGTGCCTCGAGCACGGGGCCCTGCAGTCCCGGGTCCCGGGCAGACACCTGCGGACAGGGTGGGCGGGAGCAGAGGGTCAAGGGCAGGGTGCCGTGAGGCCGGGCAGCCACCCTGTTCCGAGGGAGAAGCCTGAGCGTGTCACCCACCTATTTCTTCCAGAACCTTCCAGCAAAGCCCTGACCGTGGAAGGCCATCATTCGATCTCACAGAGCCAAGTTATTTGCAGGAGATCAGGTGGGGCAGAGGGAGGCGTGCAAGGCTCTGGGGTGGGACCCTGGCTCCCCCTTGGCAGACAGGAGCATCTCAAGATACAGAGTTTGGGGGGCCCGGCGGTGGCGGGCGGGGGCTCTGCGTGGCAGGTGGCCGGCTGCCTGGAGGGACGGACCCCAGTGGCTGGTCAGTTCGCCTCCTGCGGTCCGGGCCTGGGCAGGGGCTGCCACCGGGCTGCCCGGAGGCTGGGGTGAAGGCGCCCTCTGTCGCCTGCTTGGGGGACGTCTTTCCTCCCGAACACCCTAGCAGCTCGAAAGCCTTTGCAGACCGACATCACACGCCCCGGTTTCCCCAGACATTATCTGCCTTTTGGGAACCTTTAAAATAGAGTCTGACTTAATATAAACCGTGTGGTTCTTGAAGCGCGAGTTGTTTTTCGAGCGTTTAAGCGGCGGTGCCTACCTGGGGAGGGGGCTGGGGAGGGAGGAAAACGGACATTCTCCTGTTAAGTCAGCGTTCATGGAAAGCAGTTGAAGGTTCGGCCAAGATGATGTTTCCCGGCGGCCTGGCATTCTGTCCAGAGCACGAGCATGTCAGAAAGCTCCGGAAACAAGGGAGAGGGGGCACGCCTCCCCAGGGCCAGCTTTCCCCCGGGCTGTCTGCGTGTAGCATTGGGAGCAGGGCTGGGGTCCTCGGGGCTCTTCCGCTGGCGGGACGTCGCCGGCGGGGACGGGACGGATGGCAGGCAGGGCTGCAAAGGAAAACCACCTTTACGGTGTTCCTTCGCACGTTCCAGCTTGGGGAGAACACTTTTCCTCCCCGGGTTCAAAACTGCCTGCGTGCATCCAAACGTCAGAGTTAATAAGCATATTTAAGTGCTTTATGGAGAGCGGCTTCCGCTTTTGTTCTTGTGTCTCCGTGTCTAAGATGTCAGTTTTCCACCTGGGAACAAGTGGATGATTTTTTTTTTTATCTCCCTCTGTGGCAATTTGTTTCTCCTTCTAGTGACTCACTGCGGGGACAGTTGCGCCCTAGTGCGTCCCTCTGGCTTTCCTGACCAGACAAGTGGAGGCCAGCCCTACACGTGGGTCTCGCCAGGCAGACACGCTGTGTGGGCAGCACTGGGCCCCCCCCCAGGCCATCCCCGAGGGGTCAGAGGCCACAGAAGTCCTTCCCCATCGGGACAGAGCAGGAGGGACAGGCCGGTGGGGGCTGAGGCAGAGGAAGTATCGGACAATAAGCCTACACTTCCCGTAACAATGAGCCTTCCCTGGAATTCTGGACTGGGTTCTGCAGAGAGAAGCTCGGAGGCCTTCCAGCCTCTGAGGATGCCCAGACACCATTAGACGAGTTCCACATTCGTGTCACCTGAGAGGCCCGGGCGTCCTGTCAAAGTCGGGGATCCTGCTACCCTCTGGGCCCCACCTGAGCGAGGCCCTGGGCTGACGACCGTCTCTAACAGCTCTGGAAACCTTTCCAAGGCACGTGGGCTCCGTGTCGTCGGCGAAGCTTTTATGAGTCCCACATTTGGGAGTGAGTTTATGGAAGGCCCAACAGCCACGGGGGGGTATGGGGGGGGTGCCACCTAACCTGAGAGATCGCCCCCCAGTGTGCACTGGAGGGTCTGCTGGGACCGTCCGTGGTATCCTTTGTCCAGGTGTTGGTGGGTGAGGGGGTCCCTGTCCCCCCTGGTGCCAAGCACCTTGTCCCGTGCACAGCTTGGGTCCGCAGAGAGCCCCTGGCCCCGACGGAATGGAGATGTGGCCTTGGTACAGACAGATGCTCTGTGACGGAATTTGCAGCCTTACGAAGGGAAATCGGGTGCTTCATCCGTGCCGGGGAAAGAGGGATGAAACCCTGGGCGGTTGGGGGCTCTGTGCTTGGCTTCTCAAAACAGCTCTTCATCTAGAAAACTCCAGAGAGCCCACCCGAGCGGGCGACAGAGCCACACAAGTGCAGCGTCCCGGTCGGGCCAGGGGCGGAGCAGGGACCAGAGCCCGAGCCTGGCACGGGTGGTCCGGTCCACAGCGACAGACGGAAGCTTCTCGGCTCAGTGACCCAGGTGGCAGTCCACCACGCCCTCTGGCCCCTCCCCCAGCTCTGAGCTCCAGAGTGACGTGCCCAGGAATAGATCGTGGGCTTTGGGTGGCAATGGGGGCAGGGTCCCCGGGCACAGGAGCCCGAGGTGTTTGAGGCTGCCTCGGACAGCCCAGACAGGGGGGGCAAGCTGGTGCTCCGTGGCCCCAGCTCCAGTGGGAACATCTCCCCGCGGCCCTTGGAGAGGTTTTCAGAGCTCACTGGGTACCCTTGGGGGCCCCGGGTGCCTGTGGGATCAGGCCCCGTCTGGCTTGGGGGCCCCGCCACTCGGCCCCAGCCCCACGGAGGGCAAGGCCCTCTCCCCTCCACTTGGCCACCTGGACGTTCTTATTACCTCTCCAGGTGTCGCTGGGAAAGGAGCTCACCCTCCTGCCTGCGCCCCATTGTTCCGCAGGCTCTCTCTTAGGTCATTTTACATTTCCACCTGATCCCTGTAATTCTGTAAAACGTTCCCAGGCCACAGCACGACCCTGCCACAGCTGGTGTCTCGCCCCTGCTCACAAAGCTCAGACGGCTGGCGCTGGCCCTGGGAGCGGGCAGGTCCGCAGCCACCGGGATGGGACTGCCCCACGTGCCCCGGCCCCACCCTCCACCCACGCCCCGACGTCAGCGTGGGGTGGTCACAGCCCTCCGCGGCGCTCCCCGGGGCTGCGGGCACCTGGTCAGGTGAGGGCTGGCTGCTGGCCAAGGACAGGCCTGCCCGCGGCGTGCACAGGACATGGGTCGGGACGGGCAGACGGCGCTCTCTGCGCGGTCGCGGGGCCCAATCACAGCCTGGTGCTGAAGGCCCCCGGCAGCGGCCAAGCACAAATACCAAGAGAACATTTGAAAAGCTCAATAAATTGATCATATTCCAGTGAACCTTCACCCTCATAACGATGGGACCATTTAAATGCTAATGTCATTTTTTAAAAAGTCAATTACAGGAGTTTTGGAGCGATGGAGTCAGCATTCTCCGCCCTCCTCCCTCCAGCCCCGGCTCCCCCGCGGCGACGGGCACTCGAGCGTTTGCCGGGGTCCCTGTAGGGTTCACCCCGCCAAGCCGTCCCCGTCGTGGAATCAAGCGGGCGCGGGCGACAGGAATACCCGTTGTTAATGGAGCAGCGTGTGTGGACCCCGGGGGTGGGGGTGGCGGTGCACTTGGCCCCGCGAACCGGAGAGCCCGCCCCAGCCGCACGCCCCGTCAGGTCCCCAGCAGAGGAGGAAAAGGGTGGGAAACTCCCGGCCTTCCTGAACATGCAGGGGTGGGGGGGGTGGGGACTGCCGGGTTCCGTCGGCCCCTGCTGCACCCCCTCCTTCCTCTTGGGGGGCTTCCTCGCCCGCCCTCCGGGCTCCCGAGTGGGCCGACCGGCTCCCCCGTGGCTGGGAGGGGATCCCAGCTGAGGGTTCTGAGCGTCGCACCCCGCACGGGGGCCTGGGGGGGTTCCGCGAGCACGCTTACACCGCCCACGCCAGCAACGGCAGCGATGGCTTCCGTGCTGACAGCCTTCTGAGTACTTCACGCTTGGCTCTCTCAGGGCCTTGCTCCAAAGAGGGAAACAGAGGCACGGAGGGGCCCGGGGCCGGCCTGGCTCACGTGCTGTCGGGTCGAAAGAGCTGGAACTCCAGGCAGGTCTGTTCAGGGCCACGCGAGCCACACGGTGCAGAGGCAAAGCCGCCTCAGCCAGGAGACCTGGGGCGTCCGCTCTGGCGGCCACGACGGCCTGCGTCCCCAAGGACGCAGACGGTCCCGGCCTCAAGGAGGAAGTGACGAACTTCCCAGGGCCTTGGCGTTGAGTGCTGACCTGTGACCCCCGTGCCCAGCTCAGTGTTTGGACGGGGGAGCAGAACACCTGGGGGCCGGGCGGGTCCTGGACGTCCTCTGTGGTGTGAGGCTGTGGGTCAGGGTCACGGCACGGCCGGGACGCCCCCTTCCGCTCTTCTGTCTGTGCTTTCCCCTCGCCAGCTTCTGGAGGAAGGCACCTCCAGGCTCTTCTACATGCCCTGGGCACGGAAAGCCCAGCCACTGGGGGGCCCCGGGATCTTTCCTGGGAAAGTCAAGGTGCAGGCCCCCGGCACGGAGCTCAGCCGGGGTGGTGGGGGGACTGTGCCCCGCTCCCCCTCAGCCCGGCCATCCTGCTGCAGGGAGTTTAACCCGCTGCCTTCACAGTGCAGATGAGACCCCCAGGCCTAGAGCCAGGAGCCAGGAGCCGGGGTCAGAGAGGCACGGTCTGCCCTTCCTGCCTCCCTCCCCAGCGCGTGTCCTGGGGCACCGGTTGGCGTGCGGGTTCAGCCGACGCCGTGGGAGGAAGTGTAGCTATTCTCTTCCCGCACGTGGCCGATGCCCGGTGCGTCCCGATTTGTGAGGCTTCAGAATTTCCAAAGGGGGGGCGGGCCCGATGGGGGGGGGGAGCTGGCATTCCATCCCTGGAGCCACCTCCGTGCAGGGCCTCGGGGCCGCATGCTCAGCTGGCCTGCTGCCTGGACGCCATCAGTCCCTGGCCGATGACCCCAGTCCCTGCAGAGGAGGGGCTGGTGCTGCGTCCGGGGCCCTGCCTTCTTCCTGGTGCTCTGGGCAGTCACTACAGGCCGTCGGCGGAAGAACCCCGAAAGGGGAGGAGGGGGGGAGGGGAGGCTGCCCGTGTGGCCACAGGAACTAGGGGTCACAAGTTGGGGGGGGCAGGGCTCCAGGGAGTACGGTCCCAGCCCCTTGACACAGGACCCAGGGGAATGCGTGGGGTGGAGTGTTAGCCGGGGGGTCTGCAGGCTAACAACCCCCCTGGGAGTCCTGTTGCCACCACAGTCTGGGGACCCAGCGGTGATGATAAGGACTCTGCAGACAGACAGACCGCCCCCCCAACCCCACCCCCCCCCACCCCACCACCCAGGAGACCCAGCGCAGCCACTCAGCTCCGGGCCTCGCTTTAGGCACCCGTAAGATGGGACACCTACCAAGTGGCAGTTAAAGCGGTGACACCTGTGCTCCTGGCCATGCAGGTGCCATACACGTGCTCAGGTACAGGTTCACAGGTGTTTCCCTGCAGCACATTTCCACCTATAGGTGATCTGGACCTCTGGCCCCCGTGCCTTCTGTTGGGTGCTCCCTGAACTCACCTTCCTGCCCCTTGCTGGGGCCCATGCTGCGCTGGGGCCGGGGCTGGGGCCGGGGCTGGGGCCGCGTTGGGGCTGCGCTGGGGCTGGGGCTGGGGCTGGGGCTGGGGCAAAGGAGGCCTGTCGAGGCATCCGCAGCCCAGCCCACAGTCGGCCTCCTGACGATACTGACCCGGGAGCCGAGCCTCATCCCCAGATCTCCTGTGCAGGGCCTCCCTGAGAGGCCAGGGTCCCAGCCTTTGGGGGCAGGAAACGGAAGCAAATGAAAGACGGTGCCCACCAGCCCGGCTTGGCTCTGAGCTCCTAAAGTGTGAGCTCCTGCCATCTTCCCAGGACCCGGCCACGGAGAGGGTGTCGGCACCCCCACTGCACAGATGTGGAGACCGAGGAACAGAGCGGTTGGAGCTCAAGTCCCCCCGAGCCGGGTGGGACACAGACGGCCAGAACCCCCACTTTTCCCAAGGCGCTCACGTGGTCTCTCCCTCCTGCTCTATGCCACTTCTGAGCCCAAACCGCACTGAGTCCGGCCAGCTCCTCCCATGATGGGGACAGAGGGACACGCTCAGGACCGTGCTGGGGCAGCCATGGCTAAAGCAGGCGTGTGGCCCTGACCCCTTCTTCTGAGTGGCGTCCCCCCTGCGGATGAGCACTGGGCCGGAGCCTGAACGGGCTCTGGGAGGCCTCACGGCAGAGGAAGAAACTCAAGACGGGGGCCACGCATCGCAAAATATTGCAAAATTTTCCGAGGCGGGCCCTATTCGATCCCTGAAACGGGATATGTGCCCTGAACTTGGCCACATAATACAGCTCTGTCTGGGAAGGGCCGGGAGCACCGGGGACCGAGCTATCTTTCAAAGAGCGATAGTTACGGAAATTAGTGGTGCAGAAATCCAACCCCATCATTCATCGGGGCCTTATTAACTGTCCTACGGCGTGAGAGGCAGCCTGGCCTCCTGACCGCAGGGCCTGGGAGAGGCCGTCTCGTCCTCAGCACCGGGGAAGTGCGGGAGCAGCCGTGTCCCGGGGCCCTAGCGGTCCAGACAGCAGTGTGACTTCCCCAGATAGGACTCCGGGGACAGGAGCTGACACAGGAGGCACCTGACCCCTGGACTCTCAAGAAACATCATCTGTTTTTGTTACTATTCCAGCAGCCGGAAGGCCGGAGGGCCGGCCCCGGGGTCCGCGGGCCTCCTGGGCACTGGAGCCTCCAAGGTGCTGCGGGTCACGTGGACCACCCAGCGGCCACCGTGGGACAGGGCCTCCCCAGCCACGCACTGCCTGCTGATGGAACCATTGCCGGTTTTAAATAAGTTTTTAAATAAGTTTTAAATAAGTTCCAAATGCAAAAACACCACGGAAGTGTCGTGCGTGTGGTAGCTGGAGGTCGCCAGCCTCAGCATCGTCTGGGGACCCGTTAGAAATGCAGGTGCTCAGGGTCCAGCCCAGACCTTCCGGGCGGAGCTCGGGGGCCGTGGTCAGGGCTCTGTTCCAGTCTCTTACTGAGCCCCGTGGGTGATCCTGACGGGAGGAAGACCACTGGCCCGCACAGGACAGATCTGCTTCCAGCTACTGTTCCTGTAGGATCTTCTCCACGGGGAGCAAACGGAGGCCTCCCACTGCCTGGGACGTCCCCCGGTAAGATGCGAGAACTCGCCCTGCGCCCGTCTCCCGCACCCACCGTGGATACGTCTCCACAGGGGCTCCCGCAGGGCCCGGCGTCTCCAGACGCCCCTGAGTCCGGCCGGAGCTGTGCACGGCAGAGGAAACCCAGCGTGACCGCGCGTGATCGTTTCAGAAAGGCTGTTTCAGGGGCCCGAGTCTTCGGGCCAAAGAGGCCTTGGCAGGGTGCCTGCCTTTCAAGGTCATGCTGACGACCTTCCGCACACGCTGGATTTATTGAGAGGAAAACAGGTCGAGTTGTTTTGTCCGACGGCATCACCAGAAGGAATCTCCCGTGGCCGAGCCGCAAGCCTGTTACTCAACACTCGCGTTATTACGGCGCAAAGCCAGATGAGAGGGAGCGAGGAGGTGATAACGCAGCCGGGAGGGTGCACGGCCTTCCCAAACCTGTGCATTTTTAGCTCCTGTGAATCAGAGCGGCCACCGGCTCCGTCCGGGAGGCTTTGATCCTCCAGCCCGGCCCGCGGGGGCTCCACCCACGGAGAGACAGAGGGCGCGAAAAGATAAACAGCACTTGAGTGAGCCGTGCCGGCCCTGCAGCACCTCGACCGGCCTCCCCACGTGTTGACAAGGGCTCTCTTGGCAAGCGGCGCATACGTAACCTTCGCCCTTGACCGCACTGTCTGGTGGCAGATAAGCAGTTGGGGGTGTCGAGAAGGGGAAGGAAAGGAGGGACAGTGTTCCCGCCCCCACAAAGAAAGAGGAGGCAGGCGGCGGGGGAGCACTGCCAGGCTCCCTTCGGGCGGGGGTGAGCCCGGGAGATGGGAATCGGGGGGTTGGTGCAGAGGCAGAGAGGGGGGCCCGGGCGGAACACCTCTAGCGACACCTTGGCTGGTGGGTCCCACCCCACAGCGGAGCGACGGAAAAACCGATCCCTTCAAAACGGCTCCAGAGGGTCTCAGGCGGCTGAGAGGTGTGGCGAGCCCTGCGGGGGAGGCGTCCAGGCTTAACGGCTCATCTTGCTGGAATCGTCCCAAACGGGGTGGGGGGGGCGGGCATCTGTCTCATGAACTTGGACTCTGGCCTGGCCTCGTTTGACTGTCTGTCCACAGCTAATTACCAGGACAAGGAACGCACCCATGTTGAGTGTTACCGCAGACCTGTTTGGCCCATGAGGATGGGGGCCAGATCCTACTGACCCCGCATCCCACCCTGGTGCCCGACATGTGGCCGGGGCTTCCAGGCTTTTGAGTAAGCACCTCACCCTCCCCACCAGCCGCCAGAGGAAAAGGGAAGGGTCTTGCCCGGGAGGGGCCTCGGCAAAGCCCGCCAGAACGCCAGGGGGCCCGGACGGCTCCCTTCTCCACCTGAGACGTGCAGCGTCTCCCCGGCGGGATTGTGGGGACGGAAGGACGGCGACCGGGACGCACATTTGCGTCTCCATCCCCACCCAGCCCGTCCGCCGCTGTGCCGGAATGAAACCTTTGCAAATCGCCACGGACACTGGTTCTGATAATAACACGTGGGTGAAGGTGCTATTGCTGTCTGGGCGGTGATCCATCCATCTGTGAAGCAGGACAAGGCGGTAATGGGAAGGAGCCGATCGCCGGGGGCAAAGCACGAACGCTTTTGCAAGCTCATCGGAGGCGCTGGGCCCCAGCGCCGTGCCGTGAAATAGAATTCCGTTATTGTTTCATAAATACAGAGATTGAAGCACCCGGGCCAGGAACCGATGATCATAGGGGATTGCGCGTCAGCTAAACTCGAGACCAGTATTTGTTTTGAGTAAGAGGTTGTCTCGGCTAATAGTAGGGTATTTCATTGTTAAGAGCCTGTTGAACGGGATTTATGGAGGGATCCCGTGTGGCTGTTTGTGCCGCGTGCTCGGCGGCTGCCGGGAGGTGGGGAGTGGGCACTGCCGTTGCCTCCGTCCCGGGTGGGCTTCTCGGCACCCCCGGTTCACCTCACCCCTGGAAACGGGAGGCTCCCTCCGGCCCTGCAGGGCCTGGGGTATCTGCAGGGCACGGCCGCAGGTCCAGCACAGCTCCCAGCAGGTGCTTGGGAGCCCCGCGTGTGCGCGTGTGCCCCTGTGCGCGCACTTGTGCGAGGACTCGGGCACAGGGACTTCGGCTGAGCCACGTGTTTCCCTGTCTCCTTCGGGACCCGGGCGTCCCCCCTCGCGCCCACCTGAGGGACAGCAACGGCGAGATCTAGGTGAGCAGGTGAGGTGTCGTCAGTGCAAAGAGCTTCCCTGTCCTGGCAGAGCCCAGCTCAGAGTGAGGGCGTCCCCGGGGTGGACAGGGCAGCGCACCCCCTGGGCCTTCTCCGTGAAGCCCCCCGAGCGGGCTTTTTCTGTGTGGAGGAAGCAGGTGGCAGGTCGGACCCCTCTCCCCCTCCCTGTCTGTGCTCAGCCTCCTTCCAGCTGCGGTCTGGGGGAGCATTTCCAGGGGCCTCCACCCCACAACTCGCTCTCCCCTCCCAGCCTGGCTGCAGGATCACAGCGGACAGGGGCGTCCCCAGTCAGTTAAGCCCGTGGCGTCAGCACCCGGCCAGTCTGCCCAGACATGGGGGGGCCCGGTCCCTCCCATCTGGGGGCCCCCGTGTGCCCCCCTCCTCTTCAGCAGCAACTTGTCCCCCAGGAACAGAGTCCCCAGAAGGACCAGCACCCCCAGCCAGCTGGATCTCAAGGAACCTGGAGGGAAGAGGCTGGCTGGCCCCTCCCTGGCCACACCTTGTTGGGCCGTATTGAGTTCCGAATTAACAAAGACCCTGAGGTCCCGCCAGGAGTGTCCACGAGGAAATCAGAGCCAGCACCTTGAGCGGGATCACTCAAAACTAGCCGGGGTCCCCATCGTGGGGGGGCCGGTGTGCACCCACACACAGAGCCAGCCCACCTCGTGGTCAGGAATGTGCCAGGAGGCAGCGTGTGGAACCCTTCAGCCACCATTGGGGCGTCACCCACCCCGGGAAACCCCCGTGTACTCGAGGTGCTCTCCTGCCTGCGGGGCCTGGACTGGCTTTTGAAAAGCTGCCTCCAGAGGGACCCCAGCCCTGGCCAACCCCTTAAGTCCCGTGTCTCCCTGTCTTTGCGACTATGGGAGCCGCTGATGCGGAGGCAGACACCCAGGCGGGGGAGACCAGGTGGCCGCAGGCAGGGCCGTGACGTCAGACGGTGCGCAGGAGGGCTGGGTTGTGGACTGCCACCCCTCTGGCCTCAGTTTCCCTCTTTACAGGAGGGTGGGCTCGTCTGCGTGTAGGTCGGGAGGGGGTCGTGTTGGCAGGGGAGACCCCTCGTGGAAGAGGCCCTAGACGAGCTCGTCCCGTGATGAGCCCATTCAGGTGACACTCGTGTCCGGGTCCCTCGCTGGCCCTCGTGCCACCGGCTCGGACCCCCGGGAGCGTCAGCGCGTGGGGGATGGGACGAAGTGGCCTTTGATGCAGGTGGGCGGCCCCCACTCGTTGAAGGTAGCCTGCACGTGTGCCACAGGAACAAAGGGTCCCTTCACCGTCACCTCCCCGGGGCCCGGCGCCGGCCCCGCCTGTGACCCAGAAGCCTGCCTCCGCTCCCTCTGTGCCGTCCGGCTCCCGAGGCCCGCACGCCGCGGCTCGCCCACTGCAGACTTTGTTTAGTCTGGGTTTCTGGGCGTCGGGCTCTTTTTTTCTCCAAATTCTTCCAAAATTCTGTAGGCTGAAGACACCACTCAGGCAGCCCCAGGGGAGAGTAAATAGCCCTCCTCGATGGAGAAGTTCCTGTCTCTCCCGAGGGCGAGAGCGAGGGGAGAACGGGGGTAACTGAAGCGTGACACCCCACGCCCCACCGGAAGGCCTCAAGTGTGGGACACGGTGTTCCCAAAGGCCCCGGAGCAGGAGGGTGGGGCTCGGCAGCCCCCCACCCCCAGCCCGCATCCTAAACTCAGGACAGAGGCCAGTCTCCAGACCAGCCTGAACTGTCTGCTCAAATCCCTTCGATCCCAGCTCCCAGCGGCGATGGTGTGGCCGTGGCCGGGTGCCCGTCGCACGGACAGATCTTACGTGGCGGTGGTTTTAATGGTTCTTGCCTGAAGCCCCGTCGGGGTGCCGTCCGGCCCCACCCCACGCGGGGACACAGAGGCCCCGTTTCCCTCCTGGAAAAGATGTGCCCCAAGCGTCTACGGTCCCAGAGGCGGCATCCGGCACCGGGCGCAGCGCCCTGTGAATCCACCTGACAGGCCTCATGCCGGATGCCGGGCGCCGGGAGGGAGCAGTGGGAGTCTGTTCAAGCAACAGCCTGGCCTTCGAGGAATCTAAGAGGGTCGGGGCAGGAGGGATGCATAAAAGGTGACTTAGCACCTCATCTTCTTCTTGTTTTATGTGCCCGGGGGCCAGGGGCAGGGCCGGGAGGGGCTTCCGGCCGCCACCGCCGGCCCCCCTCCGCCAGGGACTCGCTCCTGCAGGGGGAGAAGGGGTGCTCAAAAGGAAAGGAAGGAATCTGGGATTGATGACCACAGCTGCCCACACCCCACCCCCCGCCCCATCCCTGCCCGGTCTGCTGTCTATGCTGTGTCTCTCTGGTGGGGGCGGCCTGTCCGGTCTGTGCCCCACAGCCCTGTCGTCCGTCGGGGCCACCCTGCGGCAGGTGCTGGGGTCTGTGGGGGGGTCCACGCCCTCTTTGTGGCTCAGCGTCCTGGGCTTCGGGAGCCCTATATCCACATCTGTGAGGCTACAGGTGATGTGAGGGCAGGGAGGCAGGAAGGATCAGGGAGGGGGACCGGGTTCCTGGGTCACACTGATGCCCACCCAGGCTGACTTCTGCCCTCAGGCTGCTGTCCGGGGCTCAGCAGGGGAACCAAGGGAGCCGCCCCAGAGCAGGAAGGGGGCGGAAGGAGGGGCCCAGGAGGCCAGAGGAGAAAGGAAATCCAATGACTAGCATCCAGGGAGGGAGGGGCTGTTTCCAAAGCATCCCTGGAGACTCCCGCGTCCCCCCAAAAGGCAGGGGCGCCGTGAGGAGCAGGAAGACAGGGGCAGAGCCATTGGAGAAGGTCTCCCAGAACTTCAGAGCCTGAATGAGTGTCAAGTGACTTCGGCTGTCCCTGGGTTAGAATCAGCTGTGGATTAGACTCTGAGCTCTGTCTGCAGACCCCGGTGTCCCAGTCCCAAGGGCCCTCTGCTCCGCCCCTGCTCTGGTCCAGGAGCAGCTTTCTGGCGCGCCGGCGTCTGGAACGATCACGCAATTGGTGCCCCCACATCCGGTCTGGATGCGACCGTAGCCTTCCCTCCAGTTTCTTTCCTTGTTGTTATTGGTTTTTGTCTTGTGCCCGCCCCTCCCTCCCCACTCACGTGTGTGAGATACATTTATCCGTCCATCGGGTGAGTGACGGGCAACCACAGAGAGAAACGGCTTCCGTCTCCGCCGTCATTCCCGCACGTGGGGACCGCCCCGTTGGGCAGAGGAAGGGCCGCTTAGTGGGCTGTCTGTTTGCTTTCTGCACTAATCCCCCACAGTTGTCCCTGTCTTCTTGGGTCCGTCTCCCTTCCCCTGAGCGAGCTTCTCGAGGACAAGGCCTCAGCCCTCGACCGGAGACCCTGACCCTTAACAGGGTCCAAGGAACACCTGCTAATGAACGAACACAGGGAAAAAGAGTAGGTGCTTTTGTGGTTGGGGGTGCATGCGTCAGACACAGAGGGAAGTTGGATTTCTGTCACGTTACGTGGCCCCTTGGTCGTCGTCCCTCTGTTGTCATTGTATTTTCCGAGGAAAACATCTCATGACCGTGTGTCCAGCTCTGTGCGAAGGGCAAGATGTAGCTCGCCATGACAAGGTCGTCTCTAAGCCCCAACCATGGTCTGCGGCCAAGGCTTCTGGAGTCTAAAGCTGGTCAGGACGGGCATGCCTGCCCATCAACAGAGACACACGAGGGCGCCTGGGGGGCTCAGTCCGTTAAGCGTCCGACTTCGGCTCGGGTCATGATCTCACGGTCTGTGAGTTCGAGCCCCGCGTCAGGCTCTGTGCTGACAGCTCAGAGCCTGGAGCTGCTTCGGATTCTGGGTCTCCCTCTCTCTCTGCCCCTCCCCTGCTCACGCTCTGTCTCTCTCAAAAATAAATAAACATTTTTAAAAATTGAAAAACAAACAGAGATATTACAGGAGCCCCAGCCAGAGATGGGTTTCACGCTTTGCCTGGTGGGTTGTTACTTACCCTGAGCAAAGCCACGGTCCCAAACGGGCCCTGGTGTTTAGCCTCCCCCCACACACCCACCCTCTGTGTCTCGAGCTGCCTTCTTCATCTGCCACCCGAGCATCCTTGAGAGAGAGCGTCCTCGCTCAGGTCGATGTACTTGGCACTTGGCAGAGTCGAAGCCTCAGGGGGATTCCTGACTCCTCTGGTTGAGGCCCCTCCCTCGGGAGCCTGCGGGCACGTGCTGGGCCATCGGGGGCACACAGGCTTCGCTCAGGCCAACTGGGGAGACCCCTTAAGCTACCCGAGAACCCAGCTCGTTCCCATTTAGACACACCACAAACCCTCATTATCTGTGGAAGTTGAGTTTTATAAAGTTGCCGGGGACACTAAACGTCACCCACGGCTCCTAGGGGACACAGGCTACTCAATTCCTGCCGGCCTCTGGTCACAACATTTGTGTTCAGATCGATACACAACCTTGTCTCGTGCATGCTTCTGTCTGAAGACACATTCGCATGTGCTGTTGATTCACAACCAGTAACTCAGGGCCAACAGTGTGTGACTCGTGCCGGCGGGAAGCTTCTCTGACACCGTTTCTTCCTGAGGCCCATCACAGCCTTGTTGGGCTCGGGACGCTGGACAGCCCTTGCGTCCCGTGCTTAAGAGCCATTTTAAATGGTGGAATCGCCGACAAAACCCACAAGAAGGCAAAAGAGCAGACGCCAAACGGACAGCGAGAGGGACACTTTGGTTAGAGCCTGTGCTGCACCGGGCAGAGCGCTGTCCCGCCGGCCCCCGCGGGGAGCGCGCGTGGCGGACCGTGCGTGTCCACGGGTGACAGAGGATGTGCGGTTGCTGGTCTGGGGGTTACAGATATATCTGAATTCGCACATACGGAATCTGGATACCTAGATGCTCCGACGTCTGTCGGCTTTATTGGGGTGTGGCCGGTGCCCAGCAAACTGCACCCCCTTGAAGTGTCCAGCTTGGGGGGGTTCCCGCATCGGGGCATTGGGGGGGTTTCGCACAGCGCTGCCCCGGGCGGTCGCCTACAGGTTTTTGTGTGAACGCGTGTTCGCTTCTCCTGGGTGGATGCCTATAAGTGTGGGCTCGCTGGGTCGTGCGGTGACTTCTACGTTTAACTTTGTGAGGAACTGCCTGCCGTTTTCTGCCCCGGCTGCCCCGTATTACGTTTCCACCTGCGGCGTCCCGGGGTCTGATTCCCCACATCCTCCCCGACACCCGGCACATTGTTTCTGATGGCAGCGTCCCGGTGGGTGTGACGCGGGTGTGACGTGTGTCTCGTGTGTGTGCTGCTTTGGGAGAGGAAGCTCCGGGCGGTGCGGGAGGAGAGCAGCTTCGGGACGCCGGGGGACAAGGAGGCAGGAGCCCGGCCAAGGCGGTGCAGGGGGATCGTCTCATCTGTGAACTACGCTGCCTCTGAAATAGCCGGGAGGAAGGAAGGCAGTTTTCCGTGGAACTTTCTCGCGACAGGTCTTAGTTGAAACCACGTCTGTAGCCCAAGGCACACGCTCATCCCCTTCTGTGAAACAAAGAAAGCCTGTGTTTCATCCCTGCCCTGGAGGGCCACTGGCCTCGAGTGGCGCCCCCCACCCCCAAGCGCAGGTGCAGGAGGGAGCCCATCATGTGCAACAGCTCCAGGGAGGGGTCTCCTGGGTGAGTTCACGACAGCAGGGACACAGCCTCCAACACTCGCTGCCCCCTTCTCCCGGGGTCCATCGCACCCCAAATCCTCCAGAGAGGTGAGGGGGCGGCCTCAGAGCAAGGGTCACCTCCCGGGGCTCTTCTTCCTCCTCAGCCCCCGTATTGCGGCCATCGGGGAACCTGGGACCCAACCCAGCTCCCTCGTGGCCCGGCCAGCGTGGGACAGGCCACACCTGCACTCAGACCCAGGGAACGGATTGTATGGACCCAGTACCGTCCAGCGCCAGGGTCACTGACAGGCAAATAAACATAGCAGAGACTCCACGGGCCAGAAATAGCGCGAACCAGGAAAGCCACCCGCCTTGCAAGCAGCACTTATGCATTTTGGTGCTTCTGTGCGACGTTTCCGTGAATGCTCACAAAGGACCCACCGCGGAGGGTCCCACAGGCACGCTGAAGTCACGAAATCCCAGCAGAGGGGCGGCAGGGGCTGCGGGAACCGCGTGCAAACCCCACGCTCAGGCAGAGCCCTAGATGGCCATCGGGCCTGGGGGGGGGTGGGGGGCGCGGAGCGGTCCTGTCCTCTCTCTGCGCAGCCTCTGGCTGGTTGCTGGTTTTGAGCACCCAGGGCCTGATCCGTGGCAACCATCCAGCTACATAATTAGGTATAAGTGGATTTTCCTTTTCTTTCTATCTATTTGCTTACTCTCTCACGGCCTCTTGCACGGTGCTAATGATTTTGGCTGAAGTTCATCTGTCGGTATGATCTGTTGTCGTAGCTGACCGTCACGGCAGCAAAACGGCGTGACCCTCAGGTGCGAGAGCCCGCAGCCAGCGAGGGTGCAAAGCGGCCGGGATCGTTGGGCCCGTCGCCGCGGCTCCCGTGGGCTCTGTGGATCCCCCTCACACACGTGGCTCATCCACGCAGAACCCAGCAACCAAAGGCCAGGAGACGGCGCACAGGCTTTAGAAACCCTCCGTCTCAAAGGGCAGAGCGGTCAGAAGGGGTACGCCCTCTCCGACCTGGAAAACGTCGTGGTCCAGACGAGCGGGGCACTGACGGGTTCCAGAAGGCTGAACTTCCTTTGTGCCCAGAGACAGCCACGTGGCGACATGCGAGGGGCAGAGACGGAGGCTGTTCTGGGAGAATCCGCGGAGCAGCTCTTCTGTGCGCACAGGTGCGGCATGTTCCCAAGACGCGAGACGTTCTCGTATTCCGCAGGGGGGTAGGAACGCCGAAACAGGGTTGCCCTCCGCAGTCACTGAAGTTTCAAGGCGGCTTCGTGAGATACAGCTCACATCCCTAACCGGTCCCTCAGGTAAAATGCACAGTTTGGGGAATGCTGTCTGGATTGGCGTCACGTGGCTGTGGACAAGTGGACAAGGCCCTGTGCCTGCTTGGGGACCGTCTCCAAGGGCAGGGTCATCTGCAAAAGCCTCCCCGGTGGGGACGTCAGCCCCGCATGGTTTCCTCGGGATCCCCGTGCTCTCTCAGGGCTCCAACCTCCCCCATCTGATCCCCACTCACCTAGGGTCCCGGGGCCACGTCGAGTGGTCCCGTGTGCCCTCCCACGAGCGCTGGGCAGGGTGGCCTGCTGGCAGGCAGTGTCCCTCCCCCTCCGGTCCAACGCTGCCCGTTGGACAACATGGCCCCGTGCGGCCTCAATCGGGTGGCCAACCGTCCTGGTTGGCCCAGGACTTCCTCAGGTTTAGCACTGAAGGCCCAGGTCCCAGGACACTTCTCAGTCCCCTGCCAGCCAAAGGGGTTGGTCACCTGACAGACCAGCGACATTCGTGAACGGCCACGTGTGATGGCCCTGCTTTCCGGCCCCAAGTTCAGCAGTTGGCAGGACCAGTGTGGGGGGGGGCGGTGAGGGATTCCACTTTTTGGTACAAATCACCGTGGCCACCTTGGGTTTGTGACGTGTGTCCTTGCGCCTGGGTTTCATAAAGAACAGCAGACCTGTCGTCCCCAAGCCCCGCTCCGGTGTGGCTTTGCCGTGTCTCCCGCGGCCCTGAGAAAGAACCAAACTCAGGCCCAGACGCTGCCCGGCCAGGGTTCACTGCAGACCTGGGCTCCAGCCAGACCTTTGACTTGGCCACTTCCTGGCTATGTGGCCCTGGTAGGTGACGCAACGTCGCCGTACCTGGGTCTCCTCCGTCAGAGGTGCGAACAGTCTGGGTGACGTGATGCGGTGACACATACGTCATGGCGAGGGTCCACGGAGGGTCCAGGATGGGCCGGTCCCCAGTGACCTTGAACATCCCCCAGCCCACGTCCCCGAACCCTGTCCACACCGCCTTCCCAGGTTTTCACCTCAGGGTAGGAAGGAGCCGCAGACACCGGTCCTCTGCCCTCCCCCCACCCCCCGCCCCACCTCCCCAGCACCCGGTTCCCTTTCCAGAAGGCCTTCTAGTTCCCCTGACGTGGACACCATCTGCCCTCTGCCGGAAGCAGAGGGTCACGGGGAAGAAACCGGATTCTGATCATTAGAAAATATCGCCTGGACCCGAGCCTGGCAACCCCCTTCCAGTCAGGGAGCAGGGCAGGCCCTGGCCGCCGTGGACGCACATGTGGGGAGCACCTTGGTGGCTCCAAAGTTCCCTCATCCCAGCTCCGCAGCCACGGGCAGTGCCCTCGACCTTTCCGGGCTTCCCGTCCCGTCTGCAAGATGCCGAAGAGGATCAGGAGAAGCCAGAGCAAGTGACTGTACTCAGCACGGAGAGACGCTCAGCAAACGTCCGGGGGACGGGGCGGCCCCTCCCCCGACCCCCCGAGGCCTGCTCGCTCTGTGCCCACCTTCCGGGTACTCGCCACCACTCGAGGCCGAGGCCACACCGGCTGGAGCGGGGCATTTCCGGAAGCACGTGCTTCTCCTGGGCGACCCCCGCTCTCGGGGACAGGGTGGGCAGAGGGCCCCGGGGGACAAGGGATGGAGGGCACAGCGAAGCCGCAGGGGCCGAGGGGGGCAGGGCCCTCTGACCAGCTGCGTGGCCCACACCGTGCCACATTCAGACCACGGGTTCCGAGGAAAGCCCGAGAGCGCCCGCTGCCGCCAGCCCCGGGGTCCACGCAGGGCTCAGAGCAGGCCCGGCCCCCGGAGAGGGGCCCCTCGGACCCGACTCACAGGTGTGCGTGCACACGTGCGTGCATCACGTGGATTGCACTTTGCTTTAATCCTTTTCCACTCGGAAAGTGCATTTTGAAATTCAAAGCCAGGATCGAGTCACGTACACCCGTCGTGGCCCTGCCACTGCCCGGCGGAGGGCCCCGGGTCAGGTCACACCCTCTGGGGGACTCATTTCCTCCTCGGTACGCGCGGGGGTGATGGACGCTCGCCTCAAGTGCTGATGGGACGTTAGCCTACTGGGCTGTGAACCCAGAGGCAGGTAGCCCACCGTGAGCGGCAGAGTTTTCTCGTCCTTCAGCCTCTGGAGTCCAGGGTCCCCCCACCCACGTCCCAAGGAGACCCCAGGCCCCTGGCACGCTCACAGGCCCTCTCCCCTGCCGGCTAAGGCGCCGTCAGCCGGGTGGGGCAGGGGGTCCCGCAGCTCCTCCCGCTTTGCCCACTTCTGGCATCATGGCGCACGGGGGTCTCTGGGCTGCCCAGCCTGGGGCCAAGTCAGGGTCTCCAGAGGCGGAGGCTTGAACCAGCTGGGCCACTTGGTCCCCTGTGCCCACGGCTGCCCCTTGTCCCCAAGCCCGGCCAACAAGCCCTTCTCGCCTGAGCCGACCCGGTTCTGACCCCACCTGTAGCCCCAGGCTCCCCCTGGCTCCTTCCCTCCTCTGTCCCGCTCCCTCGTGCCCTTTAATGGCTTAGGTGAGTCTCTGCAGGACCCCAGGGGACAGAGCCCCAGGGAAGAGCGCCCCACGCGTGTGCACGCGTTGGCGGCAGGGTACAGACGGCCCTCACCTGGACCTGGGGGTCGGGACTGCCCAGCTCGGGCTGCCCGTGGTGTGCGGGTGAGGGCAGCCAGGCGGGGAAGGGGTTAACGCCCTCGGGCCGGGCTCGGGGTCCTGTGCCAAGACAGCCGTCACTTCCCGCTAATGCAAACCAGAGCCGTCCTCCAACAATCGCCACAGTGTTCCCGCGCTCCCGCTCCCGGGACGCATCTTTGCTGGTGCTCCCCAGAGCAGGCTCGGTGCGTCTGCGTCCGCTGCCTTACTTTCCTTCGTTTTTGGAAAGAGACGGGAGAAGCCAAGTCCAGAGAGAGAGAGAGAGATTCTTTATTTCTTCCCCAAATTGCCTAGAAACCTGCCCCTCCGCGGTGCCCGCCGCACCCTGCCCTGGGCCACCGCTCTGAGGCTGATCCTGGCCCCGGGGAGGCTCCGGGCCGGCGGGCAGGTCTCGGGGAGTCAGACGTACAAGGGAAGGAAAAGAGGAAATGATCAAGGATCAATCCAGCCAAGGACCAGGCCAGGCACGGCAGATTGTTCCGTTTACTCGTCACCTGACTGTGTAACTGATGGGAAAACTGAGGCACAGAGAGGTCCAGAAGCCCTCCCGGGTGGCCCAGGAAGGGTCAGGGCAGGAGGCCAGGGCTGCCGGACCCCAAAGACGGCCCCGCCTCATGTCCCATCCCAGGAGAATGAACCCAGTGCCATCCCACCTCGCGCCCACAGAGCCCTGCCTGCAGGCAGTCGGAAGCCACACCCCCGTTGCCCCTTCCCCTGAGTCCGGAAGGCCTGCGAAGCCAACAGGTCTGCACAGTCCCACCCAGAGTCACCGTCACAGGTCAGCTCCTGGCCGGCAATGCCCAGGCCTCGGATGCTGCCAACAGCTTCCATACCCAGCTTGCCCGTCCCTGGAGAGGAGCTCCAGGTCCAGACCTGACTTCCGCCTCCCCCTGTGTGAGTCGGGATGGTGGCCAGGACCCTCGGTGCTGTGGGGATCAGACGAGGCAGTGGGAGAACAGGCGGGTGCTCGGCCTGGCCCAGCGGCGTCCTATACTCCCTCACCCTCACTGGGCTCCCCTCTGCTCCTCCCATGCTCCTCCTGTGCCGGGACCTGGGGTCGTCGTGGAGCCCCAGAGAGGATGCCCCCCGGCCAGGTTGGGGAGCGGCAGGACGGGCACTGGGGTGCGGGTCATAGGACCCCCGGGGGCAGGAGGCCGCGGCCCCGCCCTCGCCAACCGCGCCCCGACAGCCCTCCCCCCCCTCCCCCGGCCTGCATCTGACGCCAGGATCTCTCTCGGTGGAAAGCGTCACGAGCCCATCCAGGAGCCCGAGGCCAGCAGGCCTGCGCCACCAAATGGATCGACCCAGCAAGGGGCTTTCAGAACCGGCCCTTCCAGCCTTCGCCCCGCAAAGCCCACCGACAGCCGCGCTGCTCGGCTCGGAAGGCTGGAATTTCAAACTTACACAAATATCCCCGAGCTCTCCAAGCATGTTCCAGAGAGACATTTATGTTGGCCGAGGCAGTGTTTTCCTTTTATTGCTGTTATGAGATTCAACATTTTTCCAGAAATAACTTCTGAAAAGTGTGCCTGGATTTTGAACACGTGTGATCCTGACATACCGGGAGAAAAGCTTTCAAATCACACACACACACACACACACACATACACACACACACACACACGGGTGTGTGTGCCCACACACGCACTGAGTGCACCTTGGGCGTCCGCCTGAAGAAGTGCCACGTGCCTTTGTCCACGGAGGGGCTTTCGGGAGGGTCCGAGCCGTCCCACGTCAGGCCGTGGTCACACGTGGCGGGCAGGTGTGGGCCGGGGGCGTGTTTCACGCGGTGTCTCCTGGGGAGCTGAGGGCCCTCGGCCGATCTGCCCGCTGCGGTAAATGCGCTTCCCGGTGTGTGGATGCTGACGGGATGTGGTTTCTGCCGCCTCGTCCCCGGCCTTCTGCCCACGAGGGGTCAGGCGGTGAGGCAGAACAATGCTTGGAAAGGAGCGTCCCCACTCGCTGTCCGCGAGACGCTCCCCGATCCGCTCTGCCCTGTGGGGCCTCGAAGCTGGACCCACGCTGGCCGTGAGGATTAGTCATCCCCGAGGCCGTGAGTCAGAAAGGGAGAGCGCAGCATCCAACCCCCGCACGCGGAATTTACCAGAAGCCTTCGCGAGGACGGCCAGGTGCCTGTGAAGCGTGCTGCCCCTCTAGGAGGTCAGGGTCGAGACCTTGAGAGAAGGGCGCTCGTGGCCCCGCCTGAGTGCCCAGGGGACAGAGACCAAGTGGAAAGAAACACCGACCGCGGACAGAAACTTTTCGCCCGGATTAGAAAGCGTGCGCTGGGGCCTGCCGCCCAGGGCCCGCCCCACCTGCGCCCCCCGGGGCCGAGCCCCGCTTTGTGCTGACCCCAGCAACCCTCGGGCTCCCCGCGGCCCGGCCTGGGATCTGCGAATGTGTGAAGGTATTAGCTGCCAGTCGGAACTGGAACGCGGCCTGGGGGCCTCGCTCTCCAGCAGCAAGGCTTGTAAGGCAGCGAGCCTGGACCCGGCCCAGCATCCAGAAACAGGAAGAATTAGCAGGAGGAAATGTGAGCTCTGTTAGCACTCCCGGCCGCGATTTATTGCCGATGATGCCGGGGAAACATCGCTCGGTTGCAGAGTTTCGTCCGTTTGAATGCAAAATGTAATTAACGAGTCGCCGAGTGTGGGGCCCCCAGAAACGGGTCCGTCGACCTGGTTTTTAGAGGCGTCCCTCGGACCGGCTCCCGGGAGCACACCTCCTCCCGAAGGGGAGGACCAGCCACCCCTCCGTCCCTCAAATCTAGAGAGAGAGCCTGGATCCCCAGGGCGTCTCAGAAGTTGTGGGTGCAGGGGTCCCCGGAGAGCGACACGACGCCTCACGTGGCGGGAGAGGACAGCGCGTCAGGGCCCCGGCGGGCGTGAGCTCAGCCACCCAGCGCCGCTCTCCCCGGCTCTCTCAACTCTGTCGTGGCCAAGACTGTTTTTAAATTGGCCTTGGAGAGCAGAGGGGGAGAGAGGGAGGGGGGGCGGGAGAGGGGGGGCGGGGAGAGACGGTGTCTCTCTCCAGAGGCTGATCAGATCTTGCGGGCCACAGGGCCACGGGGACAAGGACCTGGCGCGTCTGAGCCCCCGGCCTGGCCGAGCCCCCGACCACCTCGGGTCCAGTTATGACCGGAGCGAACGTCGCCCGCCAGCGGCTTCTCTCTCTGTTAGCGAGGGCAGGTTGGGGTTTGGTGCTGTTTCCCCCGCCCCCCCTCCCCGATCTCCTTCGCCCCCGTGGCCAGTTTGCTCTCAGAAGGCTCGACCCCCTCCTCCTCTTCTGGGCTTTGATCTTCTGGTTCGGGTTCAGCCGCCTCGTTCTTGGCAATTACCAGCCCAGAGGGAGGATGCCCTGACCTGAAGCCGCAGTCTGGCAGACAGATGGGACAGGAAGCGGGGAGTTTCTTTCAGCCCTCGCCCCTATTCATCTTGGATAGATTACAACAGTAGCAGCTCCGAATGTCTTCATAGCCCATTTATGATAAAGCGATGGTAACATCACACGAGAAGAGAAATGTGCAGATTAGTGATATCCGGGCAAAGATGAATTGACCGGGTTCACGAGATTGCTCTGAGCAAACCCCTCCTTCCCCCGCTCTGGGGAAAGCCCCTCCGTGGGGCTGGCCGGGAACCCCACCAGGGCATGGGGGAGGCTGGCGCAGCCCCTCTCCCTCCCTCCCCCTCCCTCCCCCACCCTTCCTTCTCCTCCCCCTCCCTGCCTCCCTCTCCCTCCCTCTCCTCCCCCTGCCCCTCCCTCCCTCTCTCCCCCCTCCTTCCCTCCCTCTCTCCCTCCCTCTCCCTCTCCCTCTCCCTCTCCCTCTCCCTCACCCTGCATTCTTTGCCTTTCCAAGTTTTTGAAAGTCTACAGGGCAACTCTGCAGCAGCCCAAATAAATCAAGCTGCCATGGTTACTTTGCAGAAGGCTGGGGGATTTATATTTGAATTTCAGGAAGAGGGGCAAATCCATCACCCGGGAATGCTGCATCTATAGATTTTAAAGTTTGCTTGAATTATTATGGGGGGGGGGGGGGCCGTGCATGGTGGAAGGGGGAGTTTGGAATAAAACCGAGGAGGACTGGCCAAGGAAGAGCTTCTAGCTGAAGGACATGGGCACATTTATAAGCCATCAATAAGAACCGTTGAGACCTGCGGCTTTCTCTTTGTTCTTTTTAAGAGGAAACACTTAACAATTTGTTGTTCTTTGTTGTACTTTTTTAATGAGCCAAGAGAACATTGCCCTGTCCCCGGCGCAGCCTGGAGAGGAGGGGTCACAAGCTTTGTCTTTTATATTTTTCATCTTTTTCGTTTACATGAAAACTGACAAGAAATCCCCCCATGAAGGAAAGCCGATCTGCCTGGGCTGGTTTCAAAGAGCTCCAATTTAGAGCATCCCCAGCGACTTCGTTTCTAATCATGTTTTTACTTTCCCGGTCTACCAATTGGAGACCCCCCCAGGTCACTCTGGTTTCTATTGATTAGAGCCCGGCTCCGAGGTGAGGGCCCGGGATGAAGGGGGGGCAGGGAGGATGCGTGTGAGTGGCGGTGGCCCTGCCTGGAGAAGGTATCTAAGGACTTGAATGACATCTCAGGGGACAGTATCAGGCTTCCAAATTCCTTTCATCCATCAGATGAGAGAACAAACCACGGCTTTCAGCCGGACGGGGCCGGGGCTTTCTCCTGGGCAAACGGACTCGGGCCACACAGATAAAGAGCTTCTCCTCTTCCTTCTAAACCATTTCGGGCAGGAGTCGTCTGTCACCGACCGAGGGCGGGTGGGGGCGGGAGGGACCTTTCAGCTCCGATTAGAGTAGCAAGTTCAGGGCCACAGTGAAGCTTTCGAAAGCCTTTCCAGCCCTTCTCTCCTGCTTTGCTTACGGGTTTGCCCCGCACCACGGGGAAAGGGAGCCGCCGGCCTTGCCTCCTGGAGGAACCCCGCCTTTCCCGAGGCCCTAAGATCGGTCCAGCCTGGAAGGAAGGGCTCCAGGCCCCTCAGGTTCCCAACCGCATATCCATCCGCCTCCCAGGGAAGAGTGGGTGCTCATTAAATACCCACCGGTAGAAAGCAAGCACTGGGAGGACTCCAGACCCCAGGAAGGTGAGGACCTGGGAGGAGAAAGGAGTGGGCAGGGGGCCGGGATCCAGTTAGCGGGGAAAGGGATGCGGTGTAGCAGGAAACAGAGGTACGGTGTGGCAGGAAATAGATACCGTGTAGCCAGGAGTGGATACAGTGTAGCAGGAAATAGGGGCCATGTAGCGAGAAGCAGGGACACAGTGTTGCCAGAAGCAGAGACAGTGTGGCAGGAGGCAGGGACGCAGTGTGGCGGGAACCAGTGACACGTGCAGTGACCCAGACGCAGGCATGAGGCTCTCCACATCCTGGTCCAAAAAAAGCTCTGGATAAACATTCACTCCTGAACCCTTTGCCGGCTGACAGTATGACAGGTGGGGGGGGGCGGGGGGAACCATCTCTCTGGCCGCTTGGCCCCTCGGCTGTCTGCTCCGACGACGACGGAAGCAGGCACCCCAGGCCATGTTGCTGGCACTTCCCTGGGGGCTGACGGTAACGAGGGGAATAGAAGGACATTCCTGGCCCGCCCCTCGCTGACCCTGTGGGGACCCCAGCTGAAAAGGACAGGCACCCCGGTGCCCATTCTCTCCGGGCGCCTGTCGCTTGTTGCCGGCCCCGTTACTAGGCTGGGTGCAGACACGGGCGGCCAGGGTCTCGGTGAAGGTGCAGAGCCGTGGGAAGGCTCCGGGGCCGGAGGGCCCTGGGCTCCCGCCGCACCCCGCTTCTACCTAGGGCCAGCTTCTCCCTTGGGAACCGACTTCCTCCTGCAAAGCTGCCGTCGGGGTGGGTCCCCCCGAACGGGCCACGCCTCGGCAGCCCTGGCCTTCCAGCCCCGGCCGCTCGGGGAAGCCCTCTGAGGGCAGCCCCGGCGGGGCCGGCATCGCGGGCCCGGACCTGCCACACACCCCGGCCTCCTCGCCCCAACACCACCAGCAACGTGAGGGATGCACATCGTTCAGAGGATTATTTCCTTTTAATAAAGACCAAAAAAGTTTCCAAAGGCAAAATGACAGGCTGGTTAACTTCATATCCCAACTCCAAAAAGATACATTTTCCTCTTTGTAATGCACTAGTTAGTGGTTACTGGCACATTACATTAACTAATTTGAGATCGAATTATCAAATTTGCTCATTGCTGCTAGCGCTAATTCGAAACCTTACAATAAAGAAGGGTTTGGGAGGCACATGAAAGAGGCACCACCCACGGCGGCTCCGAGCCCGGCCCCGAGCATCGCGGCGAGGCTCGCAAAGGGTTCGGGGTAATTGCAGTCATGAGCCAGAGTTGATTGAAGAAAATTATACCCCGGTTTTTTACTACAAGTTTTTTTTTGTGTGGCTTTTCCCAAATTATGCGGTGAAATTCAATTACAAGGGAAGACACGTATAGGACTTTTAATAACCGTATGAATAGCCTCTTCCGAGCTCCTTTCTGCCCCGCTTTATCAGGTTGCTAACCTACAGCTGTGTCCCACGCGCCCCTGTGCTCGAGGAAACGATCTGCTTCGAGTTCCCTGTTTCCCGGTCGTTCTCTTCTTGTTCTTCGACACCTTAGACCGGAAAATGTGGGAAGGGAAGCTTCGGCCCAGCATGTGTGTACACGCACACACGCACACACCCGTGCACACACGCACACATGTGTACGCACACACATGCACACACGTACACAGTGCACATGTCACAGGCAGGCACACGTGTGCAAACACACATGCACACGCATGCACGCGTGTGTGCACACCTGCACGAACGTACACATGTGCACACGTGTAACGCAGCACACCTGTGTATGCACACGTGCACCGCTGCATTGCACACGTGTGTGCACACGTGCACACCCGCATGCGCGTGTGCACATGTGTACGCACACATGTGCACACGTGCACGCACACGTGCACGTACACTCACACCTGTGCACAACGCACACTGCACATACGCACACGTGTACACACACACAGATACGTCATTTCTTCTCCAGCTTGGGCTTGTAGCTCCGCCCTTGCCAACAGCCCTCGCGGCCTTGAACCTCCTGGTGGCGGATCTCAGTAACCGCATTTCTAAATTGCAAGTAACAAAAGCAAATTTGTAAATTCCGAGCATCATCTGGATATTTATGGCGTGCCAGAAAGCCGGAGAGGTGTGTTTTTCCCCTGCTTACTGAGAGATTTGGTAACAATAAAAAGTCATCGGATCGCCGCCGAGGGAACCGTGCCCGCCGCCCGCGCCCAGCCACTTTCCCTGGAAACACACAACTGTGACTGACAGAGCAGGGCCCCCCCAGCTCGGTAATTAATTCGTTTACATTTTTAAATTCATTTGCGTTTTTAATGCCACGTGGCGTGACATTTGAAGTGACACCCGGGAATTCCGACCCCGCGTGTCCCGCCGTCCGCTGGGCAAGCTGGGACGACAACGCTCCTCCAGAAGCCAGGGGCACGAGCACGCTCGGGTGACGTGCAGCGCGAGCGAGGACGCTGTGGGAGGGGGTCCGGCGGCCCCAGAGGCCCCGCAGGTGTCGAGGAGCCAGGGGGGGCCAGCTGGGGGGGGGGGGCTCGGACATGTGGCTCTGCGCCGGGCCCTCCAGCTCCTCTGCAGGTCGGAGGGGAGATTAGAAGCTGGCCTTAAGTCTCCATATTTGAAGGACGAGTCAAAACCGGCCAGTTTTCTTCGGACGTGCTCGGCCGGGCATTTGTTCCAAACAGTCCGGCCGTCTCTGGCTTGGGAGCGTCGGCCTTCGGGGCAGGTGAACGATGGGGAACAACATGGACTGTGACTTGCTTCTGATTCCCGCAGAGTTGAGACAAAAGTCTGAGGCTGTCAAACCAAGTGGGGGGCAGGGGTGTAGCCGGGAGAGAAGCCCTCCCCACGTGGGAATCTTGCCGGCCGGGCCCTGGCTCCAGGGGTGATCTGAGCACCTGCCTGACGTCCCCCCTCACTGTCCAGTTGGGGAAACTGACCCCCGGGGGTGACGCTGACTTCCCCAATTCGGGGGCAGAGCCGAGCCTCAGCCCAGCCCAGCCCTGCTGGCTCCCAGTCTAGAGGACTGTCACCCCAAGCCACCTACGTGGCCTAGAGACCACTGTCCATGGGCAGGTATGTGCCTCTCCCATGGCGTCGGTGTCTTGTGCCCACGCTTGAAGGAAGCCAAGGCGGGACCAGCCGGGTTACACTAATGGGCCTCCCGGCCTCTGGGGGGGGCACAGCCGAGTGACTCAGGGTGGCCCGCCTCCCAGTCAGCATGACTCTGGCTACATGTGGCAGAGGGCTGTGAAGGGAGAGAACGGCGAGGCTGTCCCTGAGAGGGAGGAGCCTAAGACTTGCCACAGTGGCCAGGTACGACCTTCTGGGAGACCTACTTCCTTTTTCCCCCCCATGCAAGCTTCGCAAAGTGTACATCTCGCCCTCTACTGGTAATTAGCTGTACTGCGGTGTCCTGATAAAATGCACGACTACCCAGAATTAGAAGAGACATGTAAATCAGGCCGAGACCAGAAAATAAAAACAAATTGCTGTCTGTTAAGGACCAGACCCTAGAGGTCCCTGGGAATTCGAATGCGGGGTGTTGGCTTTGCAAAGTACAACTAGAAGGTAGATGGGTGCTCAGTGTGTGTGTGTGTGCACATGTGTGTGTGTAGGGGAGCGTGAGTGTGCGTGGGTCTGCAGAGGCTGAGGGCGAGGGCTGCCTCCAGCGTGCTCCACGGGAAGTGGGGCGGGCACAGGCAGCGCACCTGCCTTCTTGAAAAACAGGCTCATTTTCCAGGTGGGCCAGGCCACTGTTATCATCATCTTTAGGCACAAAGTCTGCATCTGTCCACCTTGACCCTGAGCGGGGGAGAGGGGAATCGATAATGCAGACCTGTATCTACAGAAACGCCTCCCACCGAAGCCATCCTCCCGGCACTGCGCAAAGGTCCTCCTGAGATAAGACAAAGTCCTTTGATCTCCATCGATCTCTGCAAAGGCGTCTCCCCAAGCCCGGGTGACTCAGAGACCCCGCCCACCCCACCCCAGCCGCCGTTGTGACAGGAAGGGCTTCTGAGCTATACCTGGTCAGCGGGGTCCAGCCATGCCTCTGGGAGGAGCCGGCTGAGGCCGGGTGGGGAAGGGGGGTGTGCCTCTCCAGTGACCGCAGCCCACGGGGCGCACTGTGTCGCACTCTAGGAGGGACAGGAAGGCCAGACGCTGGGTTTGCCCTCGTCACACACCCTGGGGACAGCTGCAGAAGGTGTGTGCAGTGGCACTGGGTCTGGGTCTGAGCCAGTGGACCTGAGCAGGGCGGGGGGGGGGAGGGGGGAGGGCGGGTGTGCCTCTGTGTGCACACGTGCGTGCAGGACGGCGTGTGCGTGCGAGCTCCCCAGGCCACCTCCAGAATTCAGAGACAGAGAGGAAACGGGCCTGGAAGAAACCGACAGTTGATTGACTCAAGTGACATCATTCTCTTCCCCCTCCAGAGCCTATAAATCTCCCTCTCCTTATAAAAACAGAATTTAAAAACAATTGAGGCTCCAGGCCGCCCCAGCCCCAGCCCCTGTGGCCTGTGGACAGGGTTGGGGGGGGAGGGCTCGTGGGCAGGTCCCAACCCCGGGACCCACTCTGAGGCAGGAGACTGGGGAGCCCTGCTGGTCTGTGGGCTCTGTTGTCCTCCCAGACTTGGGGCGGCCCAGATGTCACGGGCAGGCGCCCCACATCCACAGGCTGTGCAGACAGAAATTCCTGCACTTGGGGTCCTGGCCTCTCCCCCAGACCCTTTGATTAGGCAGAGCCTCCTATACCCAGAAACTGGGCCACGACCACCCTGTCCGTCCGTCTTCCCTCTTCCGTGCAAAGCTCCACACTGCAGAGGACCCCGCCGTCCCTGCCAGTCCCCTGGGGAGAAATGAAAGAAAATTCCGTCTTATGTGGGGCTTTATGGCATTCTGGACTTTCTGCTCGCCGCTGTGGTTCGGTCATGCGGCCCTCCCCAGGGTTCGGTCTCTGCCGAGGTCATGCTCCAGGCTTCGGTGGGATTTCCGGGCCCGTGGACGCGGGGGGCCGGGCGCCGGCTGGGGCGTGGGGGCTGATGTGGACGCCGGCTCTTGGGACAGGACCCCGGACCCCCGTGCGACTGTGGGGAGCACCTGCGCGGGGCTGCGGTGTTGGGTTTAGGCCACCTAGCACCCCACGAGGAGCGGTCCGTGGGTCTGTGCGCCTCTCGCTGTGGTTTGGTGGGGAAGTGAGATGCTGTCGGCGTGTTTCCAACCTGGGATCCCGTGGGCGCCTCTCTCAGGACTTTGCACCCGGGAACGTTGGGGACCCCCTCCACTGGCAGCCCCCTCCCTCGAGGGCGTTGGCCGTGGCACACCGGGAGGCCGAGAGCGACCAGACGCCCGCCATCCCCAAGAGGCTTTGGGAGTCGGACGGACCGGGGTGGGTTAGAGCCCTCGGGCCGCCGCAGGCCGTGGTTTGCGTCTGACCTTCACCCCGCCTGTGCAGCCAGAGCCGGGGATGTGTCTGCCAGCCGGACAGGTGCTCTCCTGCCCGGCCAGCCTGGGAAAGCGGCTCCTCTCCGCGCCCAGCAGGGGGCTTCTCTGGGACCCAGGGGGCCCAGGGGCAGCCGAGGGAGAAAGGATTCGTGAGAACCGGGGCCACCCCTCCGGCCACGTGTGGGTGCCTGTGAGCCCAGGAGGGGACCCCCCCCCCCCCGCCAGGAAACCAAATGTGCACGATCAGGAAAAAGCCGCTTCAAGGGCGCGGAGGTTCCCCGGGCAGCGTGCTTTCCAGCAGGCCTGATTGCCCTTAATCCAGAGTAGTAAAAGCTGCGAGGCCCCGCATCCCAGAACCTCATCAACAAAGAGGGCTTTCTCCCTGAGTATTTACAACTTCTGGCAAGGCGAGTAACAATGTGACAGCTTATGTAATGATGTCAAGAGGCCTTTCCAGCTTAGAGAGCCTCTGGTCGTCCCCAGCTCCGGGCTCTCTCGCAGCATCTCCCCGGGGCTGTGGGGCTGCGGGGGCGGGGCCAGGAAGCGGGAACAGCTCCCTTGCTGGAAAGGAGAACAGGCCGCGAGCTGCGGGGTGAGGAGGGGCCCGCCATCTCCCCCGTCTCCGGATGGAAGGGAGGCCCCGGGCTGAAGAACGACTGGGCATCAGAAGCCCAAACGGGGGTGGGCCTCGCGGGCAGAGGGGCTGGCGGCTCCTGGACACTCCCCTCCCACGGCCAGAGGAACAAGCGTGGTGTGGACTTAACGCAGCCAGGACAGGTCACGGTGGCCCCGGGGACTCCTGTCCCCCCCCCCCCCCGCCGTCCCAGCCACGCCACGAAGGGGGTACGGGGCGGGACTCTCAGAGCGGGGCCTGGGGGGGCTAGTCCCCCCGACGCTCCTCCCGAAGCTGCACCTGCTGCATCGCACCCCCACCCCGGCCTGGGCCCTCCCCCTCCCTCTTCTGGCAGAAGCTTGGAGCAGACTCCAGACAACCTCCCTGTGCACGCCGCACAGTGTTGCCAGCGCGGGAGGGCGTCGTGAGACACACGTCTGACAGATTCCTCCCTTCTGCCCTCCTTCCGTCCTATCCTTCCTCCCTCCCTTTTTCCTTCCTTCTTTCCTTCCTTCTTCCCTCCTTCCTTCTTCCCTCCCTCCTTCCTTCCTTCTTTTCTTCCTTCCTCCTTCCTTATTTCCTTCCTTCCTTCCTTCCTTCCTTCCATCCTTCTATCCATCTGTCTTTCCTTCCTTCCTTCTCCTTCCTTCCTTCCTCCCTTCCTTCCTTCTTTCCTTCCTTCTTCCTTCCTTCCTTCTTCCCTCCTTCCTTCTTTCCCCCTTCCTTCCTTCCTTCCTCCTTCCTTCCTTCCTTCTTCCCTCCCTCCTTCCTTCCTTCTTTTCTTCCTTCCTCCTTCCTTATTTCCTTCCTTCCTTCCTTCCTTCCATCCATCCTTCTATCCATCTGTCTTTCCTTCCTTCCTTCCTTCTCCTTCCTTCCTTCCTCCCTTCCTTCCTTCTTTCCTTCCCTCCCTCATCCTTCCTTCCTTCTTTCCTTCCTTCCCTCCCTTCCTTCCCTCATCCATCCTTCCTTCCTTCCTTCCTTCCTTCCTTCCTTCCTTCCTTCCTTCTGTCCTTCCCTCCCCGAGGAAAGGCTCTATGGTCCTCATCACCTAGGATGACAGCTGGACCCAGGGCCACACAGAGAAGAGGTGCTGTTTCTGTGGAAGGGACACACCAGGGGTCTGGGCAGAGTCCCTGGCTACCCGATAGGGACACGCTTTTCGCCCCATCCCTAGAGCCCAAGACCCCTTCCCCCCCACACACACAGAGGGGAGCCACGGCTCCTGGGACCGGCCGCCCCCAAAGCCCACCAGCTCCAGATCCCCTGCTCTTGGTGTTGTGACTTGAAAACACTTCCTTGGAGCGGTTACCCCAAACCCCCAGACCCTCTCTGAGGGACGCCGGGAGCGTCTTCCAGGAAATCTGCTGCCTGCGAGGCGCAAAGGCCCCCTCGTGATGAATGCCCCTCAGAGCACAGGACACGGTGCGGGGCAGTCCCCTCTGTGCTCCTGACCGCTGGCGTGAGCGGGTTTCCCATCGGGGAAGGCGCTCGGGGACGGGCTGCCGTGGCAAGTGCCCACTGCTGGGAGGCGGCCAGCGGCCCTCGGTTACCCTCACGGTGCTGCCGTCTCAAAGCTGAAATCAAGGTGTCGTGGGGCGGGCTCCTCCTGGGGGCCTGTAATGGTGCCGGCCATCCTCGCCCCGTAGACCCCACGCCCCGACCTCCGCCTCCGTTGTCACGTGGCTTCTCCTGTGTGTCTGCAAAGACCCTCCTTCCAAACGAGGCACATTCTCAGCTTCTGGGCAGACGTGACTCTTGGGGGGATGCTGTTGAACCGACTACAGGGACCACAGAGAGCTCTAGGAGGGGCACGTGCAGCCAGGGCTGGAAGCCAGCCAAGCAAGGGCAGCGGCCAGGTGACCGCTCCTTGTCTTTGTGCAGCCGCGAACCCGGGACCCTCCGTCATCCCCGCGCCTACGTCCTCACCTCTGCCTATGGATGCCGCTCCCCCTGCCAGGGTCAAGCAGAAGAGCGGAGAGGGGGCCCCATGTGTGGGAGCCAGAGCCCAGGAAAGAGGATCGGACGGCAGGCCGCGGGGGTGCGGGGCGCGGGGCGCGGCCATCTGGCCTGACGCGTGCCTGACCAGCAGCAGCCCTCGGGGCCCGTGACCGTGGTGGCTCCTGGGCCTCCACTGGCTGCCCCCCGGGCCCCCAGGCCGCCGTGTCTATGGGCCGGGGGCAGAGCAGGGGTCTCCTGCCCTCGAGGCCACACTCAGCCTCGCTGGGCCCAGTGTGTCGGAGAGGGAAAATAGCTCTCTGAGTCCCCAGGCCTCTGTGGGCCGCCACAGACAACCCTCCGTGGGACGAAAGGGCCACAGGCAGGGAGCAGGGAGCAGGGAGCCGGCCTGGGCCCCACACCCCCCGGGCCAGCGGGAAGGACCCCGAAACTAACATTCGCCATTTGCAATCCTTTGTTCCTACATCCTTCTTTTTATTTCTGAATTGTCGCTCGGCCAAGAGTCCCCCTCAGGGCCCCCGCCCTCATGAGACCCCAGGTACAAAATTGCCCAACCGGGGGGTCCTTCTTCCTGCCGGACCCCGCACTGAGGCAGTGCCTCGGGCCAGTGCAGAGACGGTTCCTGAGAAGCTGGATCCGTCTGTGAGGCAGGGGCTCGGCCGGCAGCCTCTGCCAGGGGCCCCTCTGCCACCTGTCTGCCTCCCCATCTCCGTGGCCGTGAGCCCCTCGGGCCCCCCACCCCGCCCTCCCTAATCACGCACCCTGGAGTCGTCTTTCAACACCGCCGTCCACACTGTTGGGACAACAAACGCGGCTGGTCCCGGGCAGGAATTCTGTTTATCCCGACAATAAGTTATTTGACCCGGACGCTGATCCGTTACTGATACTGAGCGTATCAGCTCTTTGCCGGCTCTGCCTCTGCCCCCGGCTGCCGCTCGCAGACATCTGGGGTGAGAAGCGGGACCTCGCTGGGGAGGCCGTGTCATGGTGGCAGGGAGGACGCACGAGGGGCCTGGGCATCAGGGCTCATCCCTGTCCAGGAGGGAGGGACAGCAGAAGAGTCGGGGTGGCCCCGCTTTGGGAGGGGTCCCAGAGCTTCGAGGGTGAACCTCACGTCCTTCCTGGGTGGCCCCTCATAGCAGGTGCTCTGATGGAGGGTCAGAGGCGCGGGGGACCCAGGGCTCAGGAGCAGGGGTCTCCGGGGACTGGGAGGACCGGGAGTTCTCCATCAGGACAGTGAGCATGGAGGGCCCTCTTGCCGTGCAAGCTGTTAGATGCCTCTTTGGGTCCATATCTTATGCCTCGAAGGGCTGGGTGTCTGGGCACAGAGTCCCGGGGGACTGATTCCCGTGACAGAGCCCTGGCTGGGCTGAGCAGTGAGCTGACTGGACCTGGAGGGACTCCAAGAAGTCCCCAGAAGTCCTGACTCCCAGCTGCTGTGGCCACAGGACTCGACCTCGGGTCTGCTGATACTTGGGGCTAGGTCATTCTGCTTGGGGGCCACCCTGTGCACTGGGCGGGGGGGGGGGTGTTCGCCCATCCCTGGCTTCCACCTGCTAGGTGACACTGCGGGCAGAGGGGGTCCCCCCGGCTGAGGTGGCTTCCTGCTCCGTCAGCCCTGCTCCGGGAGCAGATTTACTCCTCCGGAGCCACTGGGTCTCTTACAAACGCAGCAGGAAACACACAGACCCTCCTCGTTCGAAGGGCCGTAGGCTGCCGCGTCCTGCTGGAGCCGATAGGACACGGTGACACCCGTGTCACCAGGCGCTGCCACACAGGACAGCCCCTCCTCTGGGACAAAGAGGGTCCCATGCAGAGACACTGTGTTGCTGGGAGTGAGCTTTGTCAGACCCTGGACAACCCTCCGTCCCTCCCGGAGAACCAGGCTCGCGTGCGGACCTGGCAAGGACCCTGGGCTCTGTGAGCTGCTTAACACTGGGGCTCTGCAGCCGGGTGGCATCCCGAATGCCTCGGTTTCCCTGCCGTACAAAGGCACGACGCACAGAGCTCACCCCTCGGCTTCTTGTTCAGTGCACAACAGCGTGGAGTGAGCACCGATGCCGGCGTGGCTGGAATGACCCCACCCCCCAGCAGCCCACCCCCCCCTTGCTCCAGCCACCGAAAGGGCACCCTCACCCTGCGCCCACTGTCTGATGGCAAACTGAGGAAAGAGCTTGGAGCCCCTCCGTCAGCCAGCTCTTGTCCCTGTAACGGCCTCTCAAGCTGTCCCCAAACCCACCAACCACGTTCTGCTAAAGTCAGGTGTGGGCGCCGTCCCGGAGGAGGCCAGACCGGACACGGACACCGTGCCCTGGGACGAGACAGGCCGCACTTCCTGAGCATGGCCTTGGCCTCAGGCCCCGCGGACCCTGCACCACACAGTGTAGGGGACTGCCCTCCCCACCCAGGGGCCCTGTTCTGACCCCGTGGCACCTCGGGTGGCTGTGCTCAGGGCGGTGCCGGCAGCTGACGGTGGGGCTGGGCCGTGCAGCAGGTGGAAACGGAGTGAGCCCATCGTGGCCATGGGGCTGTCGTGGGCTCAGGGCTCTGCGGTGGGAGGCAGATGTGCTGTGAGCCTGAGGCTGGGGGGCTTCTCTCCGGCTTCTTCATCTCAAGCGTTAAGTATCGGAGTAGGACCCTTCCTGCTCACCATCCCCCCCCCGCCCCTCCCCTGGCCCCCAAAGCGTCTCACTTCCCAGATTTGGGCAACCAGAGTTCGTGGGAGCCCTGGGCAGTGAGCTGGGACCTCGGCTGGCTTGTCGAGGCTGCGGGGATCCGACCGGACTCCCCACTGACGCTCGAGAACCTCGCGTGGCCGAGGCACCAGACGTGCGGTTTAGAATCGTCCTGACCTCACACCGAAAAGGGAGACCGGGGGGTTCAGCGGAAGCGGCTCTTTCTGGAGTCCTACGCGCTGCTGAGACCCACGGAGACTCCAGGCTCAGAGGACAGAGCAGGACCCCCTGTGAGTTAGCTCCCTGCCGGGGCCAGCCCTCCCCCTCCCAGCTGCTCAGCCCACGGGAAGAGGGGCGCCTGTGGTCTGTGCAGGTTCCAGAGAGGGGCATCGTCAAAGAGGCCCCGGGCCACCCCCCACCCCCGCCCCGGCCGACGCAGCCGTCATTGCCGTGGGCCTGACTCCGAGTCCTGGGCGCCCAGGCCGCCGCTCCCTTCACAGCGGGCTGGGGCCGGGCCGCGTGGGGTTCTCGCAGCTGGGAAGACACGCACCGAGGTACGGAAGTTCCCGGGGCTGGGGGGGGGGGGGGAGTTGTGGCCTCACTGTCCCTTTAAGAACGCAAGCCCATCTCTCCGCCAGCGTCTCTGATTCCCGTGTCAAGTGACAAGTGATGACGGGAGTCTCTGGAGAACAACAGCTGGAATTCTCAGCCACGAGGGGTTAAGGACGCCTTTGAGACTCTGGCCACCCACTTTACCTCGGAGTCGCCAAGTCGCAGGCAGCGTTTAACTCCTGCCTGGCCGGAGCTGCGGGCGCTGGGCTGGGATGACGCTGACCTGGAGCCGAGAGCAGCCTCCGGCCTCGCCCGCCCCGCTCTCACCCCTGCGTGCTGGCCCTCCTCTCTGCTCGCCTCCCTCCTCCTGCCCCCGCAGCCCCACCTGTAACTGCCGAGGTTCACGGCCCTTTCTCTGTCTCCTGCCACCTCACCGTGCTCCCTGTCCTCATCCTGGGGACACAGACATGCCCCCTCCAGCCGGCCCCCTCTCCAGATCCCGAGCCGAGGGCCTCCCCAGGGCCCACTCGTCCTGGCTGCACAGCAGTGAGAAAACAGACCACCCGGCGGGGGATGGGGGGGGGGGGCGTGGGGGCGCTGCGGGGGAGGGCCGGCTCGTGGGGAAGCGTGGACCCTGCGAGGCCCTCAGATCTTGGGCCAGAATGAGGGAGCCCGCCTTCGCTCCCTCCTGGAGAGGAGGCCGCTGAGGATGCTGCCCTCCCCCCTCGGGGAACCATCTGGTCTCACCTGCTGCTCCGAGGCAGAAATTAGAGCTAGAGCCGGCCTCCGAGGGGGCCTGGGGTCAGAGGGGGAGGACACAAGAGGTGGTCCTTTGTGCCCAGAGGGAGGGGGGCTTTCGTGGAAAGCACGGGAAGCAGGCCTGGATGCTGGGGACAGCTCGGTGCTCTCAGCTGCAGCAGCCACCCAGCCGGGTTCCATCTGATAAGGAAGGACGCTAAGCCTAAGCCGCACTGACAGGCCCTCGCCCACCGCCCCCCAGGGCCTCCTGCCCGCCAGCCTGGACCCGGCCAGCTTGGGAAGCCTCGCTTGGGGAGAAGGGGCCTCGGCCTCCAGCATGGGCTTTGGCCATGGAGGATTGCAGCTTCTCCCTTCCCCCTTGCACACCCAACAGGGCACACTCAGAGCCCACCCGAGGCCGCCCACACACACACACACACACACACACTCCCCGCGGGCTCTGCCGACAGCCCGCCTTTATCCCAGGGCCTATTGATTGAGACACGCGCTGCTTCCGCAGCGGACAGGCGGTCGGCAGATCCACAAACTGGAGACCCCGCCCCCAGAGGCCCCAACACCCTTGCCGAAGAAACGCGTGAACGCATGAACGAAGGGACCAGGCGGCAGAGATCCCAGACTCTACTCCCAGGCTAAGCTGGACCGCTGAAAAGGGGGCAGGAACGGGAGGTGGGGGGAGGAGGCCTCTCTCGGCCTGTTCTTTAAGAATTAAGCCAAATCCTGGAGGAAAAACGCGTTTGTCCAAAACCCCTAATCAGCGGCCGCGCAGGATCCTGGTCCTCGGGACACCGACAGGCAGGGGAACAGGCAGGATGGCCTTTCTCCCTGTTGCCCTCACCCTGGGCCGAGGTGTTGGCAAGAGGCTGGTCCCCTGTCCTGGGCTCTTGGCGGTTCTGTTCTGGGCTAATTGGCCCTCATTAGCAGTCTCCCCTCCTTGGGTGGGACGGCCATGAGCTGTCACCCGGCGCCCCTTTCTGTCCGCTCTGTGCGTAGTCCTGGAGGGGTTTGGGGACATTTCACACAGGTGTCCCCGAGTCTCAAAGGATGACAGAGGTGTGACCTCCACGTCCGTCTGGACAGTGGCTCAACCACATCCCTGAAGAATAAAGCCCGGCCCTGGGGCCAGCAGACGCAGGCGACGGGCGTGGGGGCCCCCTAGGGCCGTGTCCCGGGCGGATGCAGCTGCCCCGGGGACACCGGCCCGCCCCGCCCCGCCCTGCCCCCTCCGCTCTCGCCCATCCTCAGGCCCAGGTGGCCACTCCGGTGGCATATGCCCGCTCCCGATTGGGGAGGTGCGTGCACTTGGAAATGGTAATTACATTCTGCCTCACGTTGTGTACTCGTTCCCAAGAAAATCATCTATTAATTGATTCCAATTACTCTTAATTGTTTCTCATACATTTCAATTAGGCGGCCCCGTTGTTACAGGCGGGAGCTCCGGGTTAGAGAAGCAATCATCACGCCTCTAATGGCGGGGGCGGCAGGGGGAGCTCTGCCGAGGGGCGGCGGCCAGTGGCCACGGCCAAGGCCGGCCCTCGGCTCCCGCGGCCCCCGCGAGCGCGGAGCCTGTCCTTTCTTTCGGGGGCTTTGGGGCCTCCTGCCTCGGGCGGGGGGCAGCCTGGGTCCCCACGGTGCCTTCCGTCCCGGGGGAGGGGACAGCGGCTGCACTCCCAGGACCACCCCCCCGCCCCAGCCCGTGCCCCAGCCGCGGGCCTCACCCACGGGGAACCGAGAAAGACCAGGCGGGAAAGTCAGGTTCGGAGGCTTGTGGGGAGGCCCGGCTTGCTTTATTCTGGCTTTTTGGGTTTTTTTTGGTTTTTTTGTCTTTTGTTTTGCGTGGCAAGATACATAACATAAACTCGCCGTCGTAACCATCTTCAAGGGTGCAGTTCGGTGGCATCCCCAGCACTGTGCAGCCGTCACCCCCTTCCAGAACCCGTGCCTGGCAGCACCCCAGGCAACCGCACACCTGCTTTCTGCGTCTCTGTGTCCCCCCATTCCGGGCACGCGGCCCTTCCCCCTAGCGTTTTGGGGGTTTGTCCACGATGCGGCAGGTGTCGGTAACGCGTTCCTTTTTATGACTGAATAACGTCCCGTTGTGTGGATGGACGGCATTTTGCTCGTTGAGTCCTCTGTTGATGGACATTCGGGCTGTTTCCACATCTCGGTTGTTGTGAATCGTGCTGCTGTGAACGTTTGTGTCCAAATCTCTGTTCGAACCTCGGGTGTTTGGGATGTTACTTAGGGTGGTCCTGCTGGGTCATCGGGTCCACCTACAAATCTTAGAGGGACAAAGCATATGCGGTTGGGCAGCAGAGGTGACGGGAAGCGGTGCTGGTGAGGGGGCACCTTGGGGACCCCAGGAGGCCCTCGGGGAGGGGCTGGAGCAGAGGAGCACAGGACCGGAGAGGAGGCAGATGTCTGTGGAATGCGCAAGCGAGGCTTCTCCTCTCTGGGCTAAAGCGCCTGCCTCCAAAATCTTCCGGAACCTTCCCTCCATCAAAGTCTTTGTGGTACAGGTCGTAGATGTGGAGTCCAGCTGACGTGGCACGCATCTGACTTCAAACCCAGGCCGATGCCCTGGGCATTGGCCGCCCTCCCTGTCGAGTGAAGACAGGCTCACGCGTCCTGCACCCGAGGATGAGAGTCCGCGTGGCCCCACACCCAACACACGCGAACTTCAGGAAACAGCAAAGACGGGGCAGACACGCACCATGGTGTGGTCTGGAAGCCTCCCGCGTGAAGAGCCACAGCCCCGGAGCCCAGCCCAGGACCCAGGAGCTCCCATCAGCAAGGCCACAAAGTCTGAGAGACATGCGGAGGTCAGAGAGCGGACCCAAGCCTGTCCCTCCCTTCTCTGGGGACACCGCAGACGTTACTCAAGTCATTCCCGAAGTTGAGACGACCAGATCCTTCTGGTGAAAGCTGGCCCCCGAGCGCCCACCTACAGGCCACCTGGGCTCAGCGCCCCGGATGCCTCCATGGCCGCCTTGGCCACCACAGCTGGAGCTGTCACAGGGAGGGGGGCCCGAGGCGCCTCTCTCTCTGCAAATTTAGTGCCAACAACCAAACCCATTTTGCAGGGAAGGAGGCTTCCGAGTTCATCCATGACCTGCCCCCGCACCGACGGCCGACCGTCCCCCCGCCCCATTAGACAGCGCCTGCGCGGATACTGGAAAGAGCCAGAGACCCTGGCCTCACCTGGACGCAGGCACGGGCAGGAGGGGAGGAGACACAGCTGGTCTCCCAGAGAGGACCGGGGACCCACTGCCAGGCTCCGGCCCCAACCCAGAAGCGGACACAGTGCACGCGGACCTAGCGCTGTGTGCGGCAGCCGCGATAGAGGCCGTGTTTCGGGAGCCGGGCGCCTCACGCGGACGCGGGCTGAGGCCAGGCGGCCGCGCGCGGCCAGGTCCCTGCACGGAAGCACGCCTCCTCGGCCCTTCCGCTCGGCACAGTGGATGAAAGGACGTCATTGACTCGGAGCGAGGGGCCGCACGGAAACCTCAGGGGACACTGGGAAGCCCCTCCCGCGAGGCGTCCACAGAGAGCACGTTGTGTGTCCAAACTCGGCCACATGGCACGTGGCCACAAGTGCGCTCAGCGGAGTCGAGCGTGTGTGTTGACTTTTGACCGGCCAAGCCAAACACATAAACAGGACCTCAAAGAAGCCGAGCGGTAGAAGGACATCTGAAATCTGACCCCAGAGGCTGAGGTTTAAAAAACAAGACAAAACACGCCCCCGGACATAAATCCACAAATAAACTTTCCGAAGGAAAACGTCTACTTTTTCCGAGTCCACCCTTATTCCGGGTTCCGTCCCCGGTCCCGGTAGAAAAAAGCTCCACGTGGCCCGTGCGAGGAGGGGCCCCTCTGCCAGCCCCAGTCCCCAGCCAGGGTCACAGGGGCCGCGTGGGCTGGTCCCCCTGACCTGGGCCAGGGACCTCTCTCCCCGCCGGCCGTCAGAACCTGGCATCCTTGTGAAACTCCCTCGTGGAATTCTAGACTCGGATCCCTTGGCTGCCGACAGACGAGGCCGTGACACCCCCACCCACTAGCAAACCAGTCTGTGTGCCAGCCCCGTCCGCCGAGCCGGCCCTGGAGGACTCTGGAGGTGGGGGTAGGGGGTGGGGTAGAGTCTGACCGCCAGGCCAACCCATTGTGTGCGCCTTTCAGACACGCACGGGCACGTATACGTGTGCACGTGCGCTGGTGTGGGAGTGTGAGCCTCTGAGTGCGTGCACATGTGGACGTGCCTGTGCACACGCGTGGAGAGGTATGTTTGGATAGGGTGCATGAGCGTGTGTGTGTGTGTGCGCACCAGCTGTGGAAAGCTAAATCAGGAGAGAGGAGGAGAAGGAACGCCGTGAGGCTGGCTATGTTTTTCTCCTCATTTGAGCCTTCCGGATGTTTCCTGCTGTTACTTCTCTGAGCCGGCAGCCTAGCCTCCCTTTGTGGACGAGCAGCCATGTGGGTTCCTAGGAGAGCGTTGCTTTCTGGAGCTGGAGTCTCGGGGGGCAGGGGCGCGCCCCCAGGACCAGGCTGGGTTCCCAAGGCATCACCGGCAGGGTCGCGATCTCTGCCTGGAGGGGCCCCTCTGCTCGAGCCCCGCCCGGTGGAGCGGCCGAGGGAAGGCTGCACCCCAGACTTTGCTTCCGGGCGGGGGGTCTGGGCGCTGCTGGGCAGGCGAGACGGACACCGTGGGTGCACGCCACACGGCCGTCACGGCCCTGAGCTGGCGACCTTCCCTTTGCGTGATGTGGGACGGTTTTCCATTTGTCCTCTCTGGTTGGGGACACCAGGTGGCACAGGAGGTAAATTTCTTCCTGATTTTCATTTCCAGCCCCTTCTCATGCGACGACCCAGAGCCAAGCGCCCTGAGCGGTGACGCTAGAAAGCAAGAAGATGGGGAAAGAGACAGGACACACACACGGGCGCACACACAGACACGCGTGCACACACGGAAGACGGTGGTCATTTTTTCTTTCTAGAGAAACAAACAAACCAAATATCCATTTTGGGGGCTGCAGGCGATGTTGCTTGGCATTTCCAAGGGAGACTCCAGCTGGGGAGAGGGGGGGATCTGACGGGAAGGAAGGGACAGAGTACAGGCCCCCTGACATGGTGCAAGGACCCCCGCGTGCCTCCAGAAACCATCTGGATCCTCAGATAGGATGTGTCATTGGGCCAGATGCCCTCCTCCCTCCTCACTGCAGGGCTGGAGAGGCCCCCAGAGCATCTGGCTCTTGGGCTCCCACAGACGTACCGCGGGCCCAGGATGCTCGATGTGCTCCCAGCTGTCTGAGCAACTAAGAGGTCCCTGGGGCTCCTAACCCAACCTCCTGACATCAGAGCTCCTTTCAAAGTTGGGGTGCTGGCCGCCCTGCCCGTCTGTCTACCCAGGGCTGATGGTTGACGAATACCTTCCAGGCTTGGCTCTTGTGCTGACAACCCAGGTCTGATGCCAGGCTGGGCACTCAGCTGGCTGGGTGGGGCGGGGGGCGGGGGAGTACCCAGAATCCAGGGGGTCTCGGCCACCATGCCCTCCTGGGGCTCCAGATGCAACCAGGACAGAAGGTGTCTGCGCGTGGATGGGGTGAGGGCCCTCTGTGGGCAGCACACGGGCCCCATTTCCTGGTGCCGAGCCGGGAGCTGACCAGAGCAGTTAGGATCCTTGAGGATGGGCTGCCGAGGGAGCACCGTCCAAACCATTTCCGTGCTGGAGGGACTGTGCTGAGCTCCCCAAGCCCCAGAGAGCAGGAAGACCCAGTTCGGAGGGTGACAGGCAGCCTTGGAGTCCTTCTCTCCCTGCAGACATTTGCCCCCTCAGGCCATTAATTGGGAGTTTCTGAACCATTCACTCTGCTCTGTTCTTCCCAGGCCCTTTCTTTTCCAGGCACTCTGGGCATCCCCTGATCTTTCCCCTCCTAAAGCACGGTTTCTTAGACACCCTCTCCTCCGGCCACTAAGAGCTGAACCACATTTTGCGGGACATAGTCCCCAGTGGAAACAGCCCGCTGGGGACGGGAGGTGTCCCGTCCATCTTAACACCCCTGGCTCCTGCCTGGAGTGAGGCGCATACAGGCATCGATGCATCAGTGCCTGGAATGGTAAACAGACGGACGGATGGGCGATGACGGTCCTGGGCAGTGAGCCCTGGGGCGTGCTCAGAGCGCAGTGGAGAGGGTGCCTACCTCCCTGGAGAAGGTGTTGCCCTGCCCGGAATCCAGAGGGCATCAGGCTTTGTCCCTGATGAAGGGACACAGGCAGGGAGGCTGGACGGGCACGGGAGGGGCTTTGGAGAGAGACCAGCACCTTGCTCTCATGAGACCCCAACGTCTCTCACCGTGGGCCCCGCGGACAAGAAACGTGCAAGGTGGGGCCGACCCCTCCTCTGCCCAGCATGTCCCCAACTGCCAGAATCAGCAGAGAGCCATCCACTCACGGGGAAGGATGGTCCCACCCAGCCAGGAGGTGAGGACTTCAGGCAGACGGCTTCTCGATCCGTGGAAAGATGCAACGCTTCTGAGCAGCGGACCAAAGTTGGAAAAACCATTCGACGGGCAGGTGCTGGGACCAGGGAAGGTGTGATCTGAGTGCCCCCCCCCTCCTCTGGGGTTGCCAGCAGAATTTCTGAGATGATCCCAAGGGTGAGCAGTGACGCACCTGCCGTCTGGAATCTGCCACCTGACGTCCTCACGATAGAGTTCCATCCCCACCTTCTTCTGGAAAAGGGGCCGCGGGTCCTCGACAGCACCAGCCAAGTTCTTACTGGGGTCCTGCCCACGCTGGCCGGGCCCCATTCTGTCTTGTTTCTCCTGGCTGTGGACGTTCCGAACCCAGAGCATCCCCGACATCCCGCACGGACTCGGATACCTCTGACCCTCCGGGGCAAGCCCTCCAAGCCCCCACCCACCCCTCGGGAGGCCAGCAGAAAGGACTGTGGGCCATTGTCTCTCCTTCCCTCCCTCCCCCCGAAACAATTTGGGGATAGGCTGTAACATAATGAGTGCAAGCATTTACCTGATGAACATCTCAGGAGGGGGCAGCAAAATGCCGATAAATGCCAAACTCCTGCTTCTGGAGAGCCAGCGTCACGGATCAGTGCGTCCGGGGGTGTCTGGAACATTCCCAGGGAAAATAAAACAATTATTTTTGACAACTTGCATCAATACCATCTACATTTTTTCCCTCTACGGCGCTCCCCTCCCCCACTCCCCGGCCGTCCCTTCTCGGCTCGTCTGTGTCTTTGGGAAACTCAATAAACCAATTGTAAGCCTCATCGATCGTATTTGGGGGCCTGAAAATTCAGCAGACAGCACAGTGTTAAATTATTAACTAAATGTTTCCACTCGCTGGGGACATGCTTCTGTAAAGACCATCTAGATGAACAATGGCCTCTTTATGAAATTAACAGCCAGAGAGATGGTTGAGGAGGGGGAGCACAAGTCCCAGAGGGACTGAAGGAAGGTGCCCCTGTGCCCCTCCGCACAGGGGAGAGGGGTAGAGCTGAGCACTTCTTGGGGGGGGGGGGTGCCTCCAGAGGAGGGAGCACAGAAGGTCCCCAGGCACCTCATGCCAGGCAGCGTGGTGCCAACGGCCCCGGGCTGAGGAGGAGGACACGTGGCTGTCTGAGCCGTGGCTTCCGCTTTGCTGTCACGGGAAGAACATCCACAGGACGGCAGGTTGTGAACAAGCTCACAGCCAAGGCGCCAGGCAGAGTTCAGAGTGCACACCCGCCCCCCAGCCAGACTCCCTCTCAGCAAGGCTCCCTCCCCCAGCCAGGCTCCCCCACCAGCCAGTCTCCCCCACCAGCCAGGCTCCCCTCCCAGCCAGGCTCCCCTCCCAGCCAGGCTCCCCCCCAGCCAGACTCCCCCACTAGCCAGGCTCCCCCACCAGCCAGGCTCCCTCCCCCAGCCAGGCTCCCCCCCCCAACCAGTCTCCTTCCCCAGGCAGCCTCCCCTCCCAGCCAGGCTCCCCCCACCAGCCAGTCTCCCCCACCAGGCAGGCTCCCCCCACCAGCCAGTCTCCCCCTGAGCCAGGCTCCCCTCCCAGCCAGGATTCCCCCCCCAGCCAGGCTCCCCCCACCAGCCAGTCTCCCCCACCAGGCAGGCTCCCCCCACCAGCCAGTCTCCCCCGAGCCAGGCTCCCCTCCCAGCCAGGCTCCCCCCCAGCCAGACTCCCCCACTAGCCAGGCTCCCCCACCAGCCAGGCTCCCTCCCCAGCCAGGCTCCCCCCCCCAACCAGTCTCCTTCCCCAGGCAGCCTCCCCTCCCAGCCAGGCTCCCCCCACCAGCCAGTCTCCCCCACCAGGCAGGCTCCCCCCACCAGCCAGTCTCCCCCTGAGCCAGGCTCCCCTCCCAGCCAGGCTTCCCCCCCCAGCCAGGCTCCCCCCACCAGCCAGTCTCCCCCACCAGGCAGGCTCCCCCCACCAGCCAGTCTCCCCCCGAGCCAGGCTCCCCTCCCAGCCAGGCTTCCCCCCCCAGCCAGGCTCCCCCACTAGCCAGGCTCCTCCCCCAGACAGGCTCCTTCCCAGCCAGGCTCCCCCCACCAGCCAGCCTCCCTCCCCCAGCCAGGTTCCCCCCCCAGCCAGGCTCCCCCCGAGCCAGGCTCCCCTCCCAGCCAGGCTCCCCCCAGCAAGCCTACCCCCCCAGCCAGGCTCCTTCCCAGCCAGGCTCCCCCACCCAGCCAGGCTCCCACCCCCAGCCAGGCTCCCCCCCCCAGCCAGGCTTCCTCCCCCAGCCAGGCTCCCCCACCAGCCAGGCTTCCTCCCCCAGCCAGGCTCCCCCCCAGCCAGGCTTCCTCCCCAGCCAGGCTCCCCCACCAGCCAGTCTCCTCCCCCAGCCAGGCTCCTTCCCAGCCAGGCTCCCCCCACCAGCCAGCCTCCCTCCCCCAGCCAGGCTCCCCCACCCAACCAGGCTCCCCCGAGCCAGGCTCCCCTCCCAGCCAGTCTCCCCTCCCAACCAGCCTCCCTCCCCCAGCCAGGCTCCCCCCACCCAACCAGGCTCCCCTCCCAGCCAGGCTCCCCCCAGACAGGGTATGCAGGTCACAGAGGCAGTGACAGATGCTCCCTCAGCCTCCTTCACGCCCAGCAAGGGCTAGGCCGGGTGCCCGGGTGCCCGGGTGCCCGGGGCAGCGTGTTCAGACAGCCATTTCCTCTGGGAGCTCCTGGTCTGCTGAGGGAAGCCCAGAGCAGACTGACCACTGGGCCACGTGCCTCGAGAGCATCTCCTGAAACAAGTGACCAGGGACATCCCACAGCCTCCATCCGTGTGTCCGGCCAGCCCAGCCGGCGCGGCCCGCAGCAAGGGGCAGACAAAGATGGGGAAGCAGGGTGTCGGAGTTACACACGCTTTCTGGGTTCGAAGATCAGCAGTGTCTTCATTCAAAACCGGAGTAGGGCCTGCACGAAGCCAAAGTTTAAGTTTTTAAAGCAGTTTTTTAATGTTCATTTTTGAGAGAGAGCGTGGGGAGGGGGGAGGGGCAGAGAGAGAGAGAGAGAGAGGATCCCAAGCGGGTTCCCCACTGTCAGTTCAGAGCCACGTGACCCGAGCCGAACTCAAGATTCGGATGCTTAACCGACCGAGCCACCCGGCGCCCCGGATCTTTCAGGCCGCTTCGCTCCGCCAACAGGTGGCAGCCGGAAAATCTCACCCGCTGGCCTCTGACCGCTGCTCTTCTGTCTGCGCCCCAGCAACAACCTTGAAACCCGCAGTCCACGCCAGGTCCTCGGGGGAGTTCACGGGCGTTTCCCCAGGGAGTCCCCTCCCCCACTGAGCCGCTTGTGACAAGTTCCAGGGCAGAGAAATGAGCGGTCGCGGATCCGGGGAAAGCCACGGGGCGGACGGGACCGCCAGGCCACCCGCTAATTGGGCGGCAGCTTGCGTCACATCTGCTCGACGCCCGCAGGGAAGGTGGCTCGCGGGATGACGCGGCCACAGCTTGTGAATGTGGGGCTCCGGGGGGCTCCGGCCCGCTCACACGAAACATAGCAGGAGCTGACAGGACGGAGCGTTTTTCTTCTGTGCCAACCGCGTTCTGGGAGTTTCCCGGGCGTCTCATTCAGCTGTCACAACAGTCCACCCGGATGACTCTGTCCCCATTTTATGAATCAGAGACCTGAGGCCCTGAAAAGATACAGGACCCACACAGCCTCCCGTCCAGCCAGGGGTGGAGCTGAGACTCAAACCCGGGCAGCGTGGCCTCCGGGCCCCACACGCGCGCCACGTCGCACGGATGATAAACTGTGCAGATCACGAGCGTGTGCCCAGCCGGCTTTTGACAGATGTAACCCCACCCGAGCTGAGGTGGAGGGCATTTCCATCAGCCGTCACTCCCGACCCTGCCGGCCCGGGCGCCCCGGGGCACGCGGCCACCCCCTTCTGACGGCTATGGCCTCTCCAGATGACTTCCACCTGTCTTTGAGATCCCTACGGACAGACTCATACCGTCTCCTCTCTTCCTTCGCTCCTTCTGCTCAACCTAATGATGTTTGAGATTTATCCACGATGTTGCATTTGCCAGTAATTCGCTCTTTGTCACCACTGAGTGGTGTCCTGTGGCCGAAGGAGATCACAGGGTGTTTTTCCGTTGTCGTCCTGCGGGTGGCGCACTGGGGGTCATTTCCAGATTAACTACCGTGAATATAGTGGCTGCGAACATTCACGCACAGGCCTTTGTGGACCCAAGTCTTTATTTCTCTCGTGTAAGTGATCTAGGAGTGCAATCTTTGGGTCCTAGGGCGAGTGTATGTCTAAGCGTGTGAGACACTGCCAGGTTGTTTTCTAACGTAATGAATTACTTCGCATCCCTGCCAGCAGTGGCCGACTCCTCAGCCGCCCCGTTCCTCACGGACGTTCAACATTGTCCATCTTGTAAGCTCCCGCCATTCGAGTGGGTCCAACACGACGTCTCCCTGTGGTTTCAGTACACATTTCCCTGATGATGAATGGTGTTGAACATATTTTCATCTCACGTGCTTATGAGTCTTGGGTGTAATGGCTTTTGTGCGACGTTTATTCAAGTCTTTTGTCCATTTTTTAAATTCAGTTGTTTGTTGGGGCTCCTGGGTGGCTCAGTCGGTTGAGCGTCCTGCTTCGGCTCGGGTCATGATCTCATGGTCTGTGAGTTTGAACCCCACGTCGGGCTCTGTGCTGACAGCTCGGAGCCTGGAGCCTGCTTCGGATTCTGTGTCTCCCCCTCTCTCTGCCCTCCCCTGCTCGCACTCTGTCTTTCTCTCTCTCTCAAAAACAAATAAATGTTTAAAAAAAATTTTTTAATTAGACTGTCTTTTTCTTGATTGAGTTTTAGGAAATCTTTAGGAGATAAATCTTAGTCATTTTACGTGTACAGCAAATATATTTCTCCTACCACAAGGCTTGGCTTTTTCCTTCCTGAACTGAGTTTTGGGGTGAGTGGAATTTTTTTCAATGTTTTGTGTTTAGTACTTCTTTAATTCAATTTATGTTTTCTGTTCCATTTTCTATCTCCTCTTTCTTCTGACACTTTGGTTTCACATACACCAAATATTGTCCCACAGGTCACTGCAGCTCTGTTCACTTTTGTTTCAATGCTTTGTTTTTTTTTTTTTAATTTTGATTGGATAATGTTTGTGGGTCTGTCTCCAAGTTCTCTTACATTCTCTTCTGCCATCTTCAACTTACTCTGAGAGCCCATCCAAAGACTCATTCATTTCACACATTGTGCTTTTTTTTTAATGTTTATTTATTTTTGAGAGAGAAAGAGACAGAGCACGAGCAGGGGAGGGGCAGAGAGAGAGGGAGACACAGAATCCGAAGCAGCCTCCAGGCTCCAGCTGTCAGCACAGAGCCAGACACGGGATTTGAACCCATGAGCCATGAGATAATGACCTGAGCCGAAATCAGATGTTTAACCGACTGAGCCCCCAGACGCCCCAGCCCACGCTGTACTTTTCAGTTCTAGAATTTCTGTTTGGTCTTTTGTTGCATTTTCCATTTCTCTGGCAGCCTTTCCTGTCTGTGCACTCATTATGATGATCTTTTTATTTAAGTCTTCAGACATACGTAAATAGCTGCTTTAAAGTTTTTGTTGTTAATTCCAATACCTGGGTCATATCAGAGTTGGCTTATCTGGGCTGTTTTCCTTTGACTCTGGGTCACATGTTCCTGTTCCTTTATACATTTAGTAATATTTCTAATTTTTTTTAACGTTTATTCATTTTTTGATAGAGAAAGACAGAGCGTGATGGGGGAGGGACAGAGAGAGAGGGAGACACAGAATCTGAAGCAGGCTCCAGGCTCTGAGCCATCAGCACAGAGCCCAACGCGGGGCTCAAACTCATGGACCATGAGATCATGACCTGAGCCGAAGTAGGACGCTCAACCGACTGGGCCACCCAGGTGCCCCAGTAATTATTTCTTGTTTCATCGTACTGGGCATCATGGGTGACATGCTGGAGAAAGTCCAGATTCTGTGAGTTTCCTCTGGAGACTGTTGGGCTTTGTTCTGGCCGACCTTTCAGTCACTGGCTGCCCCTCCTTGAACTCACCTCGCAGAAGCTTTGCGAATACTCGGCTGGGGTGTATCTGTTTCAGTTTTGCTCTTACCCTCTGAGTTGACAGGACTCGAATCCCGGATCTTCGTTCTCCTGCTGTGGGGAACGGTAGCTGGGATGTTTGCTCAGCTCTCTCAGCCTTCCGGCCGTTGCCTTCGACTGGGGCCCTTGCGGTGTCCCCGGGCTTGGCCAGTGCAGGAGCAAGCCCAAGACTCAGAGGGGTTAGCTGCACACTGGGGACCCCTGTCTATGTCCCCCTCCTCTCCAGAAGTTCCTCCTTCCACTTCGAGCCGCTCTGGCAGGCTCCAGGCTCGTCCTCCGGCACCTCAGTCTGGCAAGATTGTGGCTTTCTGCTGGAGTCCTAGCCACTGCGTGCCAAAAGGTGGCCTCGAGGAGAAGCCAAAGGATCGTGCACCTTGCTAGTGCATCGCCTCCTTGCGGGGGTGGGGGGGGGTGGTTCCCTCAAGTTTCTACTTGCTTCCGGTCGCTCCTTAATGCCTCCCGTTGCTTTTCTTATATATTTTGTCCAGAGTGTGTAATTGTTCTCTGCAGGGGGGGCGGTGAATCCAGCACGAACCTACTCCGGAGGTTCAGAGCCTCCGGAGCCCCCGTCCTTCAGCATTCCGTGCGCACGTCTGTGTGACATCTGCGTGGCCTCGTGCCGTCGCCCTCGCTGACGCGGCTAGCACAAACGCCATGCTCGTCGTATCGCTGGCCATGGCGAGGTTCACCCTGGTCGAGCACCTCTCCTGAGGACACCCGACCGTCAGGAGGAGAGCCTATGTCTTGAACCCCGAGGGGCTGATTGCAAGCCTCACACTCTTCCGGCTCCTGGGTCCTGCGGTCCCATCCCGGTCACCCCTCAGACTCTCCATGCCGCCTTCCGCGGCTCAGTTTTTCTTGGCGGCCTTTTCGCTCCACCCAGAGCTGCTTGAGGCCCCACCCCGGGTTCCCGGGAGCCCACAGAGCCCACAGAGGCCACGTGGCTGTGGGCCAGGGTCTCCACCGCGCAGGAACGGTCTGAGGGGCTGCCTCTGAGTGTGAGCATAAAGGGGGGCATTGAGGGGCGGGCTCCAAGGAGACGCATTCTCCATCAGGGCCCCACAATGTGGGCTTTGTGAGGCCTGGCAGGGCTGAGCTGAGTGGGAATGTTCCTTTTTCTCCTAGGGAGAGATTATTTAATTTAAAAATAATTGAATGTGGAAAATGTTGGATATGGAAACTGTTTATCAGGTTTCCTTTGTCGTTCCTCCCGTTGGCTCTGCCCCACGGTGGGGGGCAGTGGTGCCCCCCGCCCCATCCCGTCCCCCACCCCGGCGTGTCTGCAGAGCGGCCATGTGCTGGGTTCCACACAGACTGGGCGAGGGGCTTCGGGTTTCCCAGAAGGCGGGCCTCAGGTCGCTGGCATGGCTGTTGTCAGTAAAGGGGCCGTGGAGAGTCAGGGGTCTTGGGGCGGGGGGGGGACGCTGGGGCTGCCCGACTGGAGGGAGCGTCCATCTGAATGAATAAGTCCGACGTCCGGAAAGTGCCGCCGTTCCCGCGACACGCCCCCCGCTCGATTCCCCATCATTCCCTTTCGGGTGCCCTGTGATCCCCCCGGGACATCCCAGGCTTCCACATAACCGCCCTCCGTTCCTTCCCGGGGCCTCCTTTCTCGCGTGTCCGCCTGCCCCAGTCTCCCAGGGGCCGCACAAAAGCCACATCCTCCTTGAAATTTATCCAGATGGCCAACCAGGCCCACTCCCTTCATCCTCTGAGCGGCCGCTGTCCCCTAGGGGGCACACGCTAATGCCTCATCTTGCCCCAGAGGCCCCTCCTGGTGCCCGCGCAGAACCCACTCTGCTTTGCCTCGGTGGGCAGCTACACGAGGGGAGGGACTGCCTCAGACGCACGCCCATCCCTGGCGTGTGGGGCGTATGGGGGTATGTGGGGCGTCGAGCAGGCCACGCGTTTGACCGGTCACTCGAATTGGCTTTGTTTCCACGTGCCCCTGTCATCGCTCTCCCAGGTGTCCGTGTTTTCTCCTGAGACAGCTGATGACATCTGTCTCAGGGACTCGTTCATGTTTCTCCCCGACACTCAGCTCTGGCGTGGGGGCCCGACCAGGCTCAGGGAGGCCCAGAGATGTCCCACCGCCTTGCTGTGAGCTCCTGGAGACCTCAGAGGACCCAGCTTTAGAGTCGTGTCCCAGGAGAGTGGGAGGAGTGCAAAAAGGTGTGTGGCCCTGGGAAAACAGGAAGGAATTGGGACGCCACCTCCCAGGCCACTGACCCTGGGCTCACGATGCCACGTGAGCTTTCTCACCAGGCAGACACGCAGAGAGGCACCGGGGCAGCCGAGAGCCAGCCCAGATGCTGAAAGGGACCTCGGCTCCCTTTCCAGGTGGGGAATCAGGCCGAGGGAGGGAGTGACCCCTGGGAGCCTCTGCAAGTTCTGGCACGGTCACTGGCTGCAGTCCCAGAAGGAGTCTGGAGCGCCCTGGGCGTCACACGGGGGTGACTTGGGTCCCACTGATAAGTGCTGTCTGTCTGCTTCTTCAAGGTGCATCCCTGTCCCTTCTGCACCCAGGGCAGAGCTCTGCATACAGTGGGCACTCAGTACATGCTCTGGAATGAACGCGAGGGGCGGCCGGGGGCCAGCCGAGGGGCAGCAGCAGGAAGTCAGAGCCGTCTCGCCCCGCTGACAGGGTCCGCTCACGTTCAGGGCAGTATGAGCCTGAGTCACGGGGAGGGGGTCACTGATCCATTTGGTGCATGACATTGGTGCCTCTGTGATGCTGGGGTGTGCCACGGGGGACAGGCAGGTCCTGGGCTAAGGAGGAGGCCCAAGAGAGAGCAAGCAGTGGTCCGCTCCAGGCTCTACCTGGCCCTGGTCCCCACCACAAATGCCCCAGAACCTTCCGCAGGCAAGCACTGGCCATGGGGGCCCTGTCACAGGGAGGGCACCACCTGGTCCTGTACAGTGGCCCATCCCATGTGGCCATGGGGTCCTCCAAGTATCCCCAGGGCTGGTGCTGGGCCCTGGGCCTTCCCGAGGATTTGGACCCTGGCCTGCATATCTCAGTGGCTCATCCTGCCTGGGCCAGAAGCAAGCTGTAGGTCGACGGGCACAGAGGACCCATTTGGCGATAGGAAGCAGAGCTTCACCTGCAACGTGGATGAGGATGAGGGGAGCACGGAAAGGCCAGGAGAGGAGCACCGAGGGGACGGGGCCCTGGCGAGCCCGGGACGGAGATGAGAGAGGGCAGGCGTGGCCAGCCCCGGGCTCCAGCCCGGTAGCCCAGGCCCGGCCTCAGTCATCCGGCCCGGGCATCTCTGCAGGTTTGACTGTGAGCCTGAGGCCCGCGGGCTCTGCGGCGTCCCTGGGTCTCTGCCAGCCCCCCTGCCCCCCTGCCCCCCAACCCCGGGCCTGGGCCCTGAGCTTTCTAGAGCAAACACTGGCTGCCTGCTTGGGCCCTTGTCTGTGTTCGTGTGGACACCCGGGGGAGGCAAAGCCGAGAGTGGAGAAGAGAGCCGAGCAGGAGGGCAGCTACTGAGCCCGTCCCTAAAACCGTGGGCCAAGGGCCGGGGACGGAGGGCCGTCTCCGTCGGGCCATCGGGCGTGCGGTCACAAAGGCGGTCTGCGTGTGCAGGGTGGCGGGGAGGGCGCGAGCGAGCGTCTTCACGCCTCTCTTCCAGCGCCTCTCGGGAGGTGACCTTGAACACCAGGTGCCACCCGGCCACGTGCGGGGCTCCTGACACCAGCCCCTGGGTTCCTCAGAGGACACTCATCCTCCCGCCACGGGGGCCTGGGTGGTGGCCGGACAGGCCTGGCCCTCGCACGCGCAGCCACCCCGCGTTATTAAATTTCAGGAGCCAGAAGCCAATGCGTTTTTGCACCGTGTCGTCAGCAAGAATGCACGGTCCCCGCGCCCCGCCCCTGCCGGGTCAGCAGCTGCCGGGCCCCCAGGCCCCCGTCTGGAGGAGGCATTCCCAGACCTGCTCTCTGGCTCCCAGCGAGGGTCCCCACCCGAGGGAGATAAGATAGAGCCGGTGTCAGGGAGGAGGTGCCGACGGGGCCGCACCGGCACGCTGTGAGTGATAAAAGGGGCTTCAGAAAGGTGCTGACGTGGCCGCCGCATTTAATGAGGTCATCGCACAAGCTGCTGCCCCCGATAACCCGGAGGTCAGGCGCCCGCCAAGTGGCCGGGGTGGGAAGCGCGGCCGTCCGCCGGCACCCGTCGATGCCCAGTGCCCGCTCATTTGAAGCGGCCGTCCTAATCCCGGGGGCATCCCTGTCCCAGGACGGCCGAAGGGAACAGCCTCGGGGCCGGTGGGAGAGAGCAGCACTTAAGGGGCGGCTGTCGTCGGGGCTCGGGGCGTCCGTCAAAGTCAGCTCACGCTGCGCCTTCTCCGCCCCGCCAGGTCAGCGGCCAGCTCGGGGGGCCTCGAAGGCTCCGCGGCTGGATGTCCTGCAGGATCGCTGCTGCCCGGAACGCACACGGAGCCCGGGCCCCGCCAGAGCCCGCGCGGGGCGTGGGGGGTAAGGGCCAAGGTCTACGTGGCTCAGGCGCCCCCTGCCGGGAGCGCTCGGTTCACTTGCCTCCGAGCCGAGCCTCAGGCGGCCTGCCCCAGCCCGAGCCCTGAGCGCCAGCGGGGAGAGCAGGGGTCAGAGGTGCGCACCCAACCCAGGGAAGGGGCTAGGAGTGCCAGGCTCTGCCACCTTGGAGCTGAGTGCCCCGGGCCCCCCCCACCCCCCTCCTGATCTCCGTTTCCCCGTCTGCGTGGCCTGGAGCTGCCGTCGGGGTCCAGCTCGGCGAGGGTGCAAGTGTGAAGTCCCAGCCCAGTGGAGATGTGTGTTAGTGCAAAGATACATATACCCCGGGGCTGCACGGGCCTCCGGGATGCTATTCTGGGGCCCCTCGCACCGAGGTGTAGGTGGAGTGAGTCTCCGCCAGGCAGAGGGGAGGCAGGGGAAGAAGGGGAGCCAGGCCCTCCCTGGTGGGCCTGGGGTGCAGCCTGGCCAGCAGGGCCCGTGTCACCCGGACCCGGATGTCCAAGAGCCTTTGTCCGGCTCAGAACATGCAGCTCCCTCCCCGGCAAGAGCTCTGTGTCTGCGAGGCATCCCTGCCTCGCCCCCCCCCCCGCCCCCGATGCGACCCCCAATGTTTCCCTCTTTCCGGGCCTCATGTTTGTGCCCAGGTGGTGGCACGTGGCCAGTCCTAGCCCGTCCGGGTCACAGGGCCCCCGTCCCTGCCGAGGCTGCTTGTTATCCTGGAGCTTGGGGGAAAAAATCAGAAAACCATTTCCAAAAATAGCCAGCGGAGAGCGGGACCGTCTGGACCGTTGCACGCTGCCCGCCAGGCCGCTGGGGTGATGCACCTGGCATGAGCTTCCCCCAGACCCAGACAGACCCGGCTTGCCAGGCAGCCCCCAGCGGGACCTGCCCGAGTCCTGGGAATGGTCATCGGCCGGCCGGGCCAGGCGTGGCGTCGCACGTGGCCTGTCCGCTGGCGTTCGGGGTGTCTGAGCAGAGCCGACCATGCCCCCAGGGTCCACCCAGGTGCTGTCCGGGTTCCCAGCCACACCCTCACCCATGGGGCACTGGGCAGAGAGGGAACCCGGGCTTTCAGGTGGAAAAGACCCTGTTAAGGGCAGGAGTTCTGAACACCTACTGGAGGTTTCCGACTTGGAACACACGTTCACCTGGCTGTGTTTAGGAGAAAATTTTGTCCTGGGACCCACCCGCCTGGGGTCCCGGGACCTGTATGGAACCTGTGTCGACTGAAGAGGAAGCAATGCCAGACGGTTGGGGGTGGAGCTCTCCAAAGACTGGGCTTCACCCCTCTCGGCCCCTGAAGCTGGGTGTCCGGGTCTGCGGAGGCCAAAGGGCTTAGCAAGGGCCAGGGCCACTGGCTGCCCCTCCCCTGCGGACTGTGACAGCTGGGTGCCTGCGGGGACCTTGACTTCTGTCCAGATAGGCTGGGTGAGGTGTATATTGTATGTAAAAATTCAGAGGAATTTTTTTGTCTTTTATTCATTTTCCCCCAAATTCGTAACACTCGCCACATTGACCCTGGAATTCAGAAAAAGAAGCCGGAACCGGGGCAGGGAGGTCCCTTCGAGGCAGAGCTCCGCGGGCTCCAAATCTATTTTTTCCCTTCTCCCGAAGACAGAGGTGCTCTGAAATTTTTCCAGCCTCATTCTCAGATTCTCAGACAAAACCAAACCTCCCTCCCCCCGCCTTGAACTTCACGTTTTGCACTCGGGAACGCTTTCCTCCAGGAGGGTGCACGTGGTCCCTCGGCAGGACCCGGCTGCCGGGGCGGGGGGAGGGGGCGGTCAGCAGGTGCCCGGCAGGGGCCGCCCCACTCCCGCCTCGAGGTGCTGCAGCGCCCGGAGCCCCCGCCCTCGCTGCCACTCACTCGGTGCCCGCGGCTTCGCGTCCAAACCGCTTTCTCTCCGTCTGTCTCTCTGTCTCCCTCTCACACGGTCTCACCATTGCCCCCCACTCTCCAGCCCACTTGGAGGGGTTCTGGCCCCCGGTGGGCACTCACTTCCTCGTCCCGAGCAGGAGACCCCACGGCGCCCGTGACTTGGTTCTGAGGCTCCCGGGGGCCCAGCTGTGCCCACACCAGCCTTGCCCGGGTGCCCAGACCCCGAGAGAGCAGGACAACCACACACTTGACATCCAGAGGGGACACTCTTGGGAGGGAACGTGCCAGCGGCCATCCTCCGGGGGCAGCCGGCGCGTCAGGGTGGGGGCCGCTCCCCGGTGCCCCTGCGGGCTGCCCTCTGCCCTCCTCAGCCCCAGCCCTGCCCGCCCCTCGCAGACGGCCCAGCAGAGCCGCGGTCCCCAGCAGCAGAGGTGGCTGCAGTTTTTAATTGCTTTCCCTCCTGAATGCCCTCCCCGTCCCTTTCCCCTCCACTGCCTCACCCCCCGGCCACTAAGTGCGCCTGGGGGTGGGGGGGAGGGGGATTCCAGAAGCATCCCGCCTCTGCGTTCTACCACGTCATTTGTTCTCCCTCCCCTTCCCTTTCTTCTCCCTCCACGGGCCCAGCCTCTGTGATTAAGCCTCAAGGTCTCCTGCTGCTTTTAATAGGCCTGCGGGCCTGGCCATCTGATGAGAGCGGACTGGCGGCTGGTCTGTCCGATACTCACGCTGGAGCCTCCTAATGCAGAGTATCAACCATTACTGTCAAGCCATTCAGGCCCTAAGTACATCCACCCAGTATAAATTATACTAACCGGGAAGAAAAGGCCGTGATTGGCCGCATATTGAAAACAGACATCAGCCCCCGCCCCTGCCTCGCCCTCCCCCAGTTTCGGGGCCCCCACCGGGGCCTCTGCCCCGTTTAATGAACAATAGATAGCTGGGGGTGTAGGTCAGGCCACATTTGGAACTCATCAAAGTTCCACGTCGTGTGCAAAAGTGACGCAGAGGCTGGGGGTGGGGGGAGGAGTGCATCGTCGAAGGGGGGCCCAGGTACAGTTTGGGGTGCAGTTTGGGGCGCTCACCCTGCAAGCTTGTCCCCAGAGTGGCCGGGGCCTCCTTGGGGAGCCCGCGGGGGGCCAGGCTGAGGGCCATTTCTGGGCAGCAGCCCGGGGTGGGGCCAAGCGCGGCGCTGAGCTCCCGGCCGGTCCCCGCCACGGGGGTGAGGAGGGCAGATCTCGCACGCTGGCCCCCAGCCAGACTCCTGCGCGCCTGGGGGTCACCCCTGTAGCTGAGACCGGCCTGCTTCTCCGTGCTCCCCAGCTGCCGCTGCTTCCTCTTGGAGGGTGTCATAAAAGTTAACCGGGTGTGAAATGTGGTAAAAGTTTATGACGGCGGATAATCTGCCCCTGACCTGCTCCGAGCAGGGTCTCCGCTGCTCACCTGCAGACCGCATCCAGGGTCCCCGCAGCTCGGTGGGGTGGGGGACAGCCCAGGGCACCTCTGGTCACCTCTTGGACGTGGACCTGGCTCCATCCAGCGGCCCCCTGCACCTGGCCCGGGGGTCGTCCCAAGATGCCTTTTTCGAGGCCGGTCCCCACTGCCAGCCGCTTATAATTCATGTAAGTGCTGCGCTGGCCACAGGCTGATGACACATACCGCCCCCCCCACCCCCACCCCGACGCTGCCTCTGGTGAGCTCTGCAGAGGGCCAGCTAGAAAGCTCGGGCGGGTCCACGTCCTGCTGTGCTGCCCCGACCTGTGGAGCCCCTCCCTCCCCAGAGGTCACCCTGGTTCCCAGCCGAGCCAGGAGCTGCTCTCTGTGAGCCCAGAGAAATCTAGAGGCCAACCCGGGGCCTAAGGACCTGCACGCGGGTGAGACCCGGGCTGCTGGGCACACGCGGGCCTGGCCCCAGGTCCCGAGAGAAGGGCGATCTGTGGTGCTCTTGGGGGCTCTCCCACGAGACCCACGCTTGTGGAACTGGTTCTCGGTCCAGACACTTGTCTGGGAGAAACTGAGTGGATCGGCGTAGGTGGGTGAAAATCGACTATAGACCAGGGCGCCAGAGACTCTGAATGATGCGGCATCGGAGGGACCGGAAGAGACAGAGGACCCTGCCGGGCCTTGGCACATGATCCCCGACTCTTTGGCCCCTACTCGGTGCCCAGGCCTGGGGTTCACCTCAAGCACAGATGCTTGGGAGGCCGGCACAGGGACTGGGGCCGACCACAGCCGTGGACAGGAGGGCAGGGGACCTCAAAGAGGAGTCCAGAGGCCCCTCCCCGGGTCAGGGTCCAGGGCGTCCCCAGAGACGTCCCCAGAGAAGGGCCGTGGCAGGATGCAGTGGAGATGTGTGCAGGGGCACCATTTCCATCAGGCAGTTAGAACAGTTTCCTTCCCGTTAGAACTTGGGGAGTGAACGCGGGCTTCATGGCTCCCACCGAGCAATCTGGGACCCGGACACCCAAAATCCTGACACACACACGCACCCCGCCCCCGCCCCTGCCACCTTCCAGCAAATACCATCAGGAAAGAGAAGGCAAGAGGCCGTGTGTATGGTACACAATCATGCGGAGGCAGGACAGGGACTTCGGGGCACACACGGTATGGGCAGGGCTCGGGGAGGGGAGCACCTCGAGTGTGTCCCGGGGCCGGAAGGAGCCGGCCTTCCAGAGCCTGTGGAAGCGTGACGCAGGGCGCAGGCCCAGCATCGCGGTGGGCGGGCGGGCAGGGAGCGCCACTGGGAGCAAACCTGGACGGGAGGACGGACGGCAGGGGAAGCCTCGGGGGCCTGCTGGGGGGGAGGCTGGAGCGAAGGCCCCCGACCTGCAGGTGTTCGAGAGGCGCGTGGAGGTCTGGGTGCCGCGAACGCGTGTGGGGCCTGGGGCGCTGAGGGAGGGGAGGGGCGAGGCCGGAGGGTGCGGGTGGGAGGCCCCCGGGCGGGAGGCAAAGCCGTGGGGCTGAGCTCCTTCCTCACCTCACCCGCGTACCCCCTGGTGTCAACCCCTCATCCTCCAGTCGGGTTCACACAGCCCGGCCCTTCTCTTTCCATTCGGTCAGCAGGGCGGGGAGCAGGGCCTCAGTTTCCCTGGGAGCAAACAAGGGTTGACACACGGCGTGCGTGAGGTCTGTGTGCGGGAGCCCTGCCCCCTGAAGACGCACAGACTGTGCTCTCTGCGGCCAGCGGGAAGCAGGGCCCAGAGGGAGGCGGCCGCGGCCCCTGCTGACCGATGTCCCCGGGCAATGGGCATCAGAGGCTTTCCCCGCAGCAGCTTTTGCTTGAAGGGGCCTGGTTTGGAGAAGCCCCGCTCGCAGGTGCACGTCAGCGACAGTAGGAATAAGGACAGTGTCCGCTCCCGGACAGCACAGTGGCTCCCGCGGCCCTCGTGACCTCCTCTGAGTGGGGACACTCAGTAGCTCTGGGCTCACGTGGACGAGAAGGCTGAGCCGCTGCCCCAGGGAGACAAGCTGGACCTGGGCGCCGGGCTCAGTTCCCGACCTCTCGTGCCACCGGCTGCCTCTGGAAATCGGGGTGCTCTGCCTATCCCAGGGCTCCCCTGCCCCCAGCAACCCCAGTCCGGAGATCTGGGAGGCGTGTGGGCGAAGACACTCAGCTCCGGCTCGCCTGGGTGCTTCCGACAAAGACAACTGGCCCGTCGGTGAAGAGGAGACAGCCGCCACCCACACCTTGAATCAAGTGCGATTTTAAGGGTCCAAGACCCTCGCTCTTGTGGAAACAGTGCTGTTTGCTTTCCTGGCGACTCTCCGACGGCATTAGCAAAGCCTCCCTAATTAATCTGGCCTGCATCAGTATGCAGCGGGCAGGTGAATTGCACACCAGCCCTGAACCACCCGACGTGGCTGGTGTTAGTGGAATTGGTTCAACCGCACCCGCAGCCCTACCCTCCTCACCATCATCCTCTCTCAGCCCCCAGGCTAAAGGTTAGAGGCCCCGGGCCAGAGAGTGGGGCTCAGGGCAGATGGGAACCAGGTGGGGGGGACAGACGGGAACCAGGTGGGGGGGCAGATGGGAACCAGGTGTGTGTGGGGGGGACAGATGGGAACCAGGTGGGGGGGACAGACGGGAACCAGGTGGGGGGGGGGCAGACGGGAACCAGGTGTGTGGGGGGGGGCAGATGGGAACCAGGTGGGGGGGGCAGACGGGAACCAGGTGGGGGGGCAGATGGGAACCAGGTGGGGGGGGCAGATGGGAACCAGGTGGGGGGGCAGATGGGAACCAGGTGGGGGGGACAGACGGGAACCAGGTGGGGGGGACAGATGGGAACCAGGTGGGAGGGACAGACGGGAACCAGGTGGGGGGGACAGATGGGAACCAGGTTGGGGGGGGCAGATGGGAACCAGGTGTGTGGGGGGGGGACAGACGGGAACCCGGTGGGGGGGACAGACGGGAACCAGGTGTGTGTGGGGGGGACAGACGGGAACCAGGTGGGGGGGACAGACGGGAACCCGGTGGGGGGGACAGACGGGAACCAGGTGGGGGGGGCAGACGGGAACCAGGTGGGGGGGCAGATGGGAACCAGGTGGGGGGGACAGACGGGAACCAGGTGTGTGGGGGGGGGCAGATGGGAACCAGGTGGGAGGGGCAGACGGGAACCAGGTGGGAGGGGCAGACGGGAACCAGGTGTGTGGGGGGGGCAGATGGGAACCAGGTAGGGGGGCAGATGGGAACCAGGTGGAGGGGACAGACGGGAACCAGGTGTGTGGGGGGGGCAGATGGGAACCAGGTGGGGGGGGCAGACGGGAACCAGGTGGGGGGGCAGATGGGAACCAGGTTGGGGGGGGGGCAGATGGGAACCAGGTGGGAGGGACAGACGGGAACCAGGTGGGGGGGACAGATGGGAACCAAGGGGGGGTGCAGATGGGAACCAGGTGGGGGGGGGGCAGACGGGAACCAGGTGGGGGGGGCAGACGGGAACCAGGTGGGGGGGACAGACGGGAACCAAGGGGGGGGCGCAGATGGGAACCAGGTGGGGGGGCAGATGGGAACCAGGTAGGGGGGACAGATGGGAACCAGGTGGGGGGGACAGATGGGAACCAAGGGGGGGCGCAGATGGGAACCAGATGGGGGGAACAGACAGGAACCAGGTGGGGGGGCAGATGGGAACCAGGTGTGTGTGGGAACCAGGTGTGCAGATGGGAACAGATGGGAACCAGGTTGGGGGGGACAGATGGAAACCAGGTGGGGGGGCAGATGGGAACCAGCTGTGGGGGGGGAAAGATGGGAACCAGGTGGGGGGGGACAGATGGAAACCAGGTGGGGGGCAGACGGGAACCAGCTGTGGGGGGGGGGGACAGACGGGAACCAGGTGTTTGTGGGGGGGCAGACGGGAACCAGGTGGGGGGGGCAGATGGGAACCAGGTGGGGGGGGCAGATGGGAACCAGGTGGGGGGGCAGATGGGAACCAGGTGTGTGTGGGGGGGACAGATGGGAACCAGGTGGGGGGGACAGACGGGAACCAGGTGGGGGGGACAGACGGGAACCAGGTGTTTGTGGGGGGGGCAGACGGGAACCAGGTGGGGGCGTAGACGGGAACCAGGTGGGGGGGCAGACGGAAACCTTCCTGGGTGGGGGGAAGCCCTAGCGAGCCCAGGGAGGGGATGGTGCATCTGAAACCCTCGTTCTCCAGCAGAGAAGCACTGAGCATCCCCTACCTCCCCTCACCCCCCTGCCGCCCCCGCCTGTTTGCAGAGCATTTAGAAACGAAAGCCTGCTGACTGCAGAGCTGGCCCTCCGAGCACTTGTCAGATGCAAATGTTTGTGGTCTTGCTTAAGCCTCAGGCCAGTCCCACCAGAGCGGTGCTGCCCCCATTTCACAGATGTGCAAATCCAAGGCCAGGAAAGTGAAGTCACGGGGGCAGGTCCAGGAGGCCCTCACAGCAGGACACTCTCAGGAGCAGCGTCCTGGAAGCTGGCCAGCCCCCACGGAGAAAGTCCCCGAACTGCAGAGACATTCAGGGAGCTGAAGCCTGCCAGCCACCAGCCGTCCGGGTGCCTGGGGCAGCAAACAGGCGGGGCGGCTTTGCTTCCTATCCCGCCAGCCTTGGAGGAAACACGCAGGACGCTGGGTACAGAGCCGCAGAGAGGGGCCCCCAGCCCCTCACCCCGACCCCGCGAGAGCCACCGCCGTCGCAGCCAGGCACAGACTGGAAGCTCCACTACCCGGCGGGCCCCCACCGTCCCCGGGCCCCAACCCGCGCGGTGAACTGGGGCGGGGTGGGGAGACCTCGTGGACAGACCAGCCAGGGGCCACCTTCCTCCCTGGAAACGGCATTCTCTCCGCATCTGGAGCCCTGCTCTGTTGACGACGCACTTTCTGAGCGAATGAAACGCGTCCTTCAAAGCACCCTCGACGGCTTCGTGCACCGGGGGGGCATCGTCTCTCCCGGAGCCGCGGGGCCCACCTGGAGAAGCCTCTTCCCCTCCCCATCTCAGCATCGGCCGTGGGAAACCCGGTACCATCCGCCTGGCAGAGCTGAGAGAACCCACCAGGTGCCCGAGTGGAGCCCCTCCACGTGGCTCACATGCAGGGTTTTCTCGCGCCTTGGACCCCCGCCCAGCCCTCCTCCTCCCTCCCCTGCATCCAGAAAGCACAGCTTTCTCTACAGGTGCCAGGCTAGCGCCCACGGGAGAGACGGCTTCCACAGAGACACCCTCCCCAGACCCCACTCCGAGATTAACCCACTTCTCCCCCAGAGCCGCTCACGTGCCCCCGGGGCCTGCCAGTGACGGCGGGGAGAGCGTCTGCCCACGGTCTCACCCATGGGCCATACTGCCTTCCAGGAGACACCGGCGAAGCCACTGGGTAGAGCCCAGGCCGGCCCCCGACAGCAGAGTGCGGTCCGGGTCCAAACGCGCTGCGGTGGAGAGGCCCCGTCTGAGGCCGCGGTCTTAGTAAAGCGAAACCACTGACGTGTATTAACACTGTGGCAAAAATGTGCCCTTGGGTAAACCTTGCTGTGCTCTTAACGCGATGCCAGGATTTGAGAATATAGAAGCCGTTTTGTGCGTGGCCCTGTCCTGCGCACGTGTCTGCCCTCGGGGCCGGGACACGCCTAGGTCAGCGTGGGCAGTGCAGACACAGTTCAATGGGCCCCTTTCCACGGGGATGGGGGGCCCGCTTGTCCCCTGTCCCCAAATGCAGGAAAAGGCACCATGCAACTCAAACTCACAGGCTCTGTCTCCAGGAACTAGACAAGCAGATCCGGAAAGGGGTTTTCTCCAGATACCAGATGCTCCTTTGCCCTAAGAGGGCATGGGGGGGGGGGGGGGCGGCGAGACCCCCACAGTGGCAGCCAGGGAGCGGAGCGCAGACAACCTCACTGCAGACGCCCTGCCCCGGCCTCCAAGAGCACAGGGATGAGGGCGCCCAGAGCCTGGGAAGAGGCGGGGGGACCCCTCGCCGCTCCCGACATCCCTCAAAGCGTGACGGCAAGGGCGGTGGCAGCAAACCAGACGGAGGGCCCGGGAACAAACACCACCAAAGACAACGGGACCCAGCAATAGGAAACGATGCCTGATTTCCACCTTATCCCGCGTCTCCGTGTCGTCCCTGTGTGTGGGGTTCGTGCCGGGAGAGGAGGCGAGCTCACTCCTAACTCAAACCATTGTGAGGGAAACGGACCCTCCGTCGTGCCCGAGGAGAAGAGAAAATCGTGGGGACTTGGACGGTGGCCCACGGGTCCCCCTTGAGGAGAGCCAGGGAGGGTACTGCCATGGCCATGGACAACACGGTGATCGGGGGTCATCCTGTCACTCAGCGGACTGACCCCAGCTCCGCGTGCCCACCGCAGGCTTGAAACACATCGCTTTTGAATTTCTAAGTGGTGCACTGTTCCGGAAGTTCAGAAAATCGGGGGCATGAACCGAACCGCGGGGGGCTGGGCAGCTCCTGGACGGGGCGGTCCCCTCTCTCCTGCGACTGAAGGTCATTGACACGGCCCCCCTCCCCCCGGACCCTGCCGCCCGAGGCCGTGAGGATGTTGTGCCCTCCGTCCGGGGCCCGAGGCCGGGGTTCCGGGACGAGCGGGACCCACGGCCGCCCTCCGCGAGGCTGCCCCCTCCGTCTGCAGGAAGTGTCTCCGCAGTGACTCTGCGGCTCTGGTCCACTCCACCTGTCACCCTTGTTTATCCTCAGCAGCCCTGTCACCTCCGTCCTGTGGGGCCGCCTGTAAAACGTCTTCAGAAAACCGTTGGCGGTGATAACTTCTTTCCCCCTGGGAAAAAAACGTGTCCGTCTGTGTGGGGTCAGGGAGGCCGGAGCCCCCGCGCGTGGACAGCGAGGCCCCGTGAGAGCAACGCCCTCACTCGAAGGTCACGTTGATCTGAAGTCGGCACCGGACAAGGGCTTCAGGTGTGCAGTGCGCGAGGTCTCCCGGAAAACGGAAGCTGCGAGCCATGCACCTGTCTGGGCTTGGACGTGACTCGGGCCCCGCGTGCAGACGGGCTCGCCCCAGAAACAGACGACGGGGCGTCCCGACCCACCTCCCAGAACGGGGTTCCTGCAGCAGCTCGGCATCCCGAGAGGAGCACCAGACAAACGTAATTAAGTCCATGCGTTCCTATCAGCTGGGCCACAGTCCCTCGTCCCTAATTGTCACCTATTTGAAAGCTCTGATAAATGAATCAAATACTTCTCTTATCCTGTCATCCGGGACTCGGCGCGTTAATGATGACCGTATGTGCGGAACTTGAGTGGGAGGCCCGGGGGCTTCTGTCCAGGGAGATGTCTTCCGCTGCGACAGGGGCCAGTCATCTCTGGCAGCAGCCGGATCCTTCTAGAACAGTCTACGTTGTTGGACAAAGGTTCTGCTCAGCTGGGATGGAGGAGGTTGTGCCGTGCGAGGGGCCTGCACCCCCAGCCCCCCAGTTGGGGATGAGGCTGTGTGGTTGGGGGCTTGCATTCATGTGAGTCGTGCTGATCGCCCCCCCATCCCCTGCAGACAAGCAGAGGCGCCTGAGCCTGGGCTCCCAGCACTGAGTGGCCACGGGGCTGCTGCCCTTCCCTCTGGAGACTTCCCTCCCTGAGGAAGAGGAAGGGCCAGCTTTCTGAGCTGGATGCCGCTCCAGTGTTCTCGCCGCCAGCCTGGGAGGTGGGACGGCCTCCGAGGCCCGAGTGCTGCGCCCGGCGGGGCCGGAGAACCTGTACCAGCTGATGGGCTCTGCACGTCCGTGGCCTCCTTCCGTGTGATCGGGCCAACACTGCAGCGTTAATTACCTAGAATCTTCTCCAAGGCTCCAGGCATTTGGGGAGCCCCACTTCACCATGCAGCCCCTTCAAGGCCGTGTGTAGTCCAAGATAATCATTGTTTCCTTAAAGGGAAACAAGTGAACAGAGAGAGAGAGATTTATCAACACAACCCCTGGTGTAGTCCAAACGTTACCCATTTTGGGCGTAACACCTGCCCAAACCCGACTTCCCGGAGGAAGGAGCAGTTGAAGAACAGGAAGGAATGTGTCCCAGACTTTGGGAGAGGCCCCAAGCAGGCCAGGGAGAAGAGTCTTGGCAAGTGGGAAGTGACAAGGCCCAACTGTCCACAGCCTGGCATGGGCATCTGCTGGTGGCCGGCCAGCCCGGGACGTCCATCTGGAAGGTGAGGGAAAGTGCTCTCTCCTGACTCGGCCCCGCCTCCCGGCAAGGCTTCTCTGCAAGGAGCCCGGGGTGGCCGCCCGCTGACTCCAGTGACCTCGTCCTTCCTCCTCCGACAAGTGTCCCACGGCGTTTATAGTGCTGATCTCCAGTCCTACTGAACACTCTAACCAGAGGGGACGTGGTGGCACGAGACTCGCCTGTGCTGTGCACAGGACGGCCCGGGGTCCTCTGCTGGGAACCAAGGGCGCGTAGAGACCCGTGGGGGTGCAACGATGCATCAGGCTTCCTGCAGGAGAAGCGAGAGATGTCACAGACCTGGCTGTGAGCCGGGCGTCAGGACTCCCTGGAGGGGTGGGTGGAGACGGGGACGGCGAGGGCAAGTGGGGATGGCAGAGCGGAGGCTGGACGGTCACAGGAAGGCCAGCCCGGAGGTCGCTCGTGGAGCCGGGGCTCGTCTCCCCAGACGTCTGAGAAGCAGGGATTCGAAGACGCCACAACGTGCAGCCTCATTACTTAGAGGCCATTGAAGGGCCCCCTCGTCTGCGCCCCAGGAGTGGAGGGAGGGACCCAGAATCTGGGAGGCTGGCTGCAGCTCGGGGGCCTTCCAGCCCAGGGCGTGCAGGGGACGCCTGGTTCTCGGCCGGGTCAGGTGCCGGAGGCAGACGTCCGCCCAGGCTGCGAGGCCGCCACCTCCCCTCACGGCGGTGTTCGAGGAGACGCCCGAGCCACGGGCTGGCGTCCCAGTAACTGCGGTCCCCTCGCCATCCCTGTCCTTTGACAACTGGTTTAACCACCAACATGACGCAGACCGCACCGTCCCTAAGTAAACCTTCCGCAGGAAGGTGTTCATTTCTGGGGAATCCCTCCCCACATGGGAGGGAGTCGCTGGGTGCACAGCCCCGAAGCCTCGGGGCCGAGGAGTCCAGTGGAGCACCGGCGGGCCGAGACCTCCAAGTCCCCCCCGGGCCTCCCATGAGGCTGCTCTGCCTGAGCGTCGTGCGCGGGGGTGTTCGTTTAGGAGAGTGTGATCCAGGCTTTATGCTTTCAGAAGTGCGAGGCCCTGAAGAAGCTCCCCCCGCCCCAAAAAGGCCCCTTCCAAACAAGCCTCAACACTGCCTGGTGGTTCTCTTTAAAGGGATTACAGCCGCCCCACAGGAATGCTCAGGAAGCTGGATGTTGGGATTAAAATCCTTTTGGAGAAGGAAGGGAGGATGAGGAGGAGGAGGAGGAGGACGAGGAGGAGCGGAAAACCCCACAACAAACCAAACCCAGATCCATGCAGGTGGATGCAAAGCACCCAACTGATAGCAGGTGGTTCTGGGTCTGAGACCAGCGCCCAAATGAGCGTCCTGGACCCGATGCAGCCCAAGAGCCCCTCAGAAGCACGGAGAAGCTGTGTCTCTCCGGGGCAGGGGCGTGGTTTAGGCCACAGGGGCCCTGAGCGCGGGAACTCCCAGGTGACATTCAAAGAGGCGCCCCCCCCCCCCATGGCTGCCACGGAAGGGCACAGAGCTCAGAACGGCCCACGCCCCCGCTGTCCTCGCCTTGGCACAGAGGCTCCTTTGCTTAAGAAGCGTTTGCTCCCGGTGTGAGGTGTGGGGCACAGGTCTGCGTTGTAGGTGGTTTGCTGGTTCTCTGGGGCTCCTGGTTCGCCCATACGTGGATCCCAGAGAGCCCCGCACAGCAGCCCTCGGAAAGCTCACCTTGACCTTGCCGCTCAGGAACATGGAAGGGCCTGGCGACGGCCCGGGAGGTTATCGCACTGGGTCGCGGCGACCCCACCCAGGGTGCTTCTGGATGAGGCTGGCAATTCATTTCCCGACTCCTTTTCTAGTTCAGTCCAGGTTAACAGAGACTCCAGAATATCCCCTGCCCGAGCCGGTCCTGCCTACCCCCCTCGCCTTGGCAACAGCCTAGTAATGACCCTGTGCTCCCGCAGTCGGCCCCCTGGCGCAAGGGCAAAATTAAACCGGGTTGATGGCGACATCGTTACTTGCTGCCCAGGCTCTTCCTCCCGCCCCCCTCCCCACCCCCAGCTGCCCCAGGCAGCCGGGTGGGCCTTGTGGAGACCAGACCCAGGGCACAGTTTGAATTATCAGGGTCCAGCCGGGAGCCCCAGAAGCCCGACACGTGGGCCCACTCCTCCCTGAGACCCGAGAAAGACACTTTGCTTGCTTGTTAGGGGAGCGGAGTATCCCAGGGCAGATCAGTCCTTCCAGAGCACCGTTCTTCTGACCCCCGTGCCTGCTGCGTGCAAACCAGCAGAGTCCCAGGGCCGGGCCACAAGTGGCGATGGGAAGGGAGGAAACCTGCAGGGTCCCCACGATGAGCAGGGCTCCACTCGGCCAGCGAGCAGCTCGGCCAGTGGGCAAGGCCGCGAGGGTGAGGAGGGGTCGGAAGCAGCCGGGATTCAGCGGACTGTAGGCTCCGTGCGGGCCACGCGGGAACGCGGGGGCTGGGCTGCCGAGTCAGCCATGACCCGAAGACCTTGGGTGGCCACTCAGGGGGACTCCCGTTGGATTCCCATGAGCTCAGCCCTGCAACCCCTCCTTTGCCCCCCACGCAGCCCACGCCGAGCCCCAAACCCCCCAAGGACCTACTGTGCAGGCCACCAAGGTCACGGGTGGATCAGAGGCAGTCCCACGTCCGAGGTGGGTCTGTCTGTGCTGGGCTCTATGGGGGCGGCCGACCCTCCCAAGGGCTCAAGGGGCAGAAAGGGGGTGTGAGGCTGCTCTTGGGGAGGAAGGTGGGAGACTTGCTGGTAATACACGGGCCCCTCCTGCTCCTTCCTCTTCCCAAACCCTGAGGCTGCTCCCCTCCCCGCCCCTGCTCTGCCCAGCCGTGCACCAGGAGGGCCCCCGGGTCGGTGGCACCCCTGAGGTCGGGCGGGGAGAAGAAACACGAAAGGCTCCGTGCTGGAGCCCAAATGTGGCCGTGATGTCAGCCACAGGCCAGAGGCATCAGGGCCCGGAGCTGCCACCACTCACACAAGTCATAAATCCCGCCTAAGTGGCTCCTGTCACCTCACCGAGGCCTCGTTTCCATTCTGCAGCCACTGAAGGTGATTAATGAGAATTATCATTAACGCTAATCAGAGCCGTTTGGAGGAGGCCGGGGTGGAAGGAAATGCCCTTTGTGGGGCCGCGGGGACGGCTCTGTGTGCGCACACGTGCTTGCTGGGGGCACACGCGCGCACACGAGGCCGTGGGCACCCGTGCACACACGTGCACGCACAGGACACGGCTGCGATGCTGGCTGGTGCGAGAGGGTCTGGGCAGATGGGGAGGAGCCGACGCTAAGAAGCAGCCTGTGCCTGGCGTGAAAGGCGGGCTCCCCAGCGGCGCTCGCGGCCCAGAACACAGGCCTCACATCTCAGCCCGGCTGGAGGGAGTTCTCTCCCCTGCGGCGAGCTCACGCAGGACTCAGCGTGCTTGGCAGGTGCGTGCAGCCTGGATGGGCTTGCACAAAATTAGAGCCCGGCGTGCTGGAGGGCAGGCACCCTCCGTGGGTTCCGTCTTCCGCCCCCGGCGCACGGCCTTGGCCACCGCACTGGGCCCCCGGCCGCCCACTCCCACCCCACGACACTGGGGATGTCCCCTTCCCGCCCATCTCCGAGGAAGTGGCAGACCGGGGTTCCATCCTCGCTCGGGTGGGGGGGTGGGCAGTGTGGCTTAAAGATACAAAGTGTCCTTTTATTGGGAATATCAATTCAGAAAGGGGCTAGTAGTAAGCTGAGAATATTTGGATAAACTTAGGACTAAAAAAGACCTTTTGTTCCCTCGGAGAAAAAGGCCGCTGCACCACCCTGGGCTCGCTGGAGCTGTTCCAGAAAAAACCGAAGTGGGAGCAGAAAAATGATTAGGGCGTCTCGTGAAGGATCTTTAGGTTGAATGTTTATTAGTATTTAGTTTATTTTATTATTAGAATGTGTGGTTACCATCCTGTTGCATAATGCCAGGCTGTAAACGTGTCTTCGCACACCGGCCCCGTCCACCCCAGTCACGGGCTCACAAAGGGGACGCTGTAGCACTGGGGGCAGCCGGTGGGGGGGGGGGGCGCGTGTGTTATTTTCTCTGCTTTGTTTATGAGATGTCGGCCCGTTAAGGAAGGGGCATTTGCCTTCTAGTGTTTGCACTTGGACGAGCAAAGGGGTCTCTGCAGCTGGGGGATCTGGCCGTCCCAGGAAGGGGGTCCCCACCGACAGGAGGTCGTCCTCGTGGATGGCGTGGCAGGTGTGGCTCGGGAGGGGTCTCTTCCGGCGGAGAGGAAGGTCAGATAGCCGCATGCTCTTGGGTTTGCTGGGAGGGTGGGGACCTTGAGGGAACCTTTCAGGGGACCCTCGAGTCACCTGACAGCCAGATGGCTTTTCAGGAGCCACCAGGACGTGACGGGGCCCCAGGACCTCCCTGAAACGGCTGCGCCCAAGTGTCTGTCGTCCAAAACGTGCGTGCAGCCCTGCGGTCCTCTGATTTCGTGGCCGTGTCTCAACTTATCAGCTCCTAAAAGCAACTAGTTGACTCTCGAAGATTCCCGTGAAAGGACATCCCTCCAGAAGCCAAAACGGGATGAAAATCTCAAACCTAATGTGAATCCTCATCCACCCAAATGTGAAAAGAAAAAGAGCTCCCCCCCCCCACCCCGCTCCCCGGGTGAGTAGGAGGTAATGTGGCAAAGCTGGAGAGAACCTTCACTCAGAGTTCCACGCCCCTGCCCTGCAAATGAGGTCTAATCCCTGTCTGCCCCTGAGCTGTTCACTGGAACGTTCCAGGATCTGAGTTCCATGCAAATCCTGAAATCTCTCCACCGACCTCTGCAGAAAACCCAAAGACGGAGATCTTCTCACGGGTGGTTATATAACGTGAGGCCCCCTGGCCTCCAGAGGCCGCCTCTGTGCCGTCACGCCCCAGGCGGTGGGGTGCGGTGACAGCCCGGGGAGCACTCGTCCTAAAGGCACATCTCCGAGCATCCCCCCTGCCCCACCCTCCCCGGAGGCCAGGACCTGGGACGAGGCTCCCTTTCCAGGGACGCTTCTATGTGCCAGGCGTCCCCAGGGGCCTTGTCCAGGACCCCAAATGGGAGGCCTTCCACGGAGCTCTGGCGTGACCCGTCCTGGAGCCCTCCGTCACAGCCAGCCTCCGAGACTCGGAAGAAATACATTTGACCACAGGGAGTTACAACAGGCGGCTGCCTAGGACTGCCCCCCAGATTGTGCCGCTTTGCAAATCTTAAAGAAACACCCAGAGAGAGCTGAAGGCTGTGCCGTGGGGTCACTCAGCCGGGGATGCGTTTCACAAACACACCGGGGCAGTGGATGGTACCTGCAAAATGCCAGCTGCAGAACCCCGGGCTCCGCCTGTATCTGTCAGCCGTTGTCCGTGGCTCCGATGCGCCCCTCGGGATTTTAAGGTCGTGTTTTCAGAGAGAACTCCTGCTTCCGCTATGGAATATGTACATAAATGTAAAGTACGGGCAAAAGTGGAAGGAGTCGTGTACTTTATTCATTTTTTATTTAAAAAAATGTTTTTGTGTTTTATTTTATATTTGAGAGAGAGAGAGAGAGAGAGAGAGAGAACATGAACAGGGAAGGGACAGAGAGAGAAGGAGACACAGACTCCAAAGCAGGCTCCAGGCTCCGAGCCGTCAGCACAGAGCCCAACGCGGGGCTCGAACTCATGAACTGTAAGGTCACGACCTGAGCCCAAGTCGGACGCTCGACCGACTGAGCCACCCAGGCGCCCCAGGAGTTGTGTGTTTTGAAATAATTACGCTTCTGAAGTTGGTTTTCACAATTTGTAGCTGATATGGCAACTGAATCACTGGGGTGGGAAGTGAGGGTACTTATTTTAAATGTTTCTATCCTGTTGCGTGTTTCACTATGTCGTTAAAAAATTAAACTGGATAGTCAAACGAGAAAGCCTCGTCTTCAAAACAAGGCACTCGGGAAAGAGTCAAAGTTGGGGTTATTTGTGCTGAAGGAATAATTTCAAAATAATCCTCTAGAGGGAGGACTGAACAAAAATAAAATGAAAGCGAACTGGTATATCGTTTGGAGAGTAAGGTAAGGGGTAAAGGAAATAATGCATCTGAAGCACTGAAGGGCTGAACCTCCTCACAGAGACAGAGAATCTTCTAGAAAAGAGCCTGTGCCCCAACAGAGAGAGGGACCGTGTGCCCTGAAGAGAAACCCCTAGCTCCGTGCCCTTTCATCCCTGACCTCCGAGGGACCGCTGAGGACCTGCTCGTCCTACCAGAGCGACCCCGAACCTTGCTGGCGTGGGGTGCTGGTGTGGGGCGGGTGCAGGCTTCGCTGGGCCACCGCCGCGGTGGGCCCGGCTCTGGCAAAGACCCCAGGGGCCTCCGGGGAGCCCAGCTCTCCAGCACCTCCAACTGGAGGAAGTTTGGGGGTCCCGGCCACCAGAGGGGGCCCCGCCATCGAGCCCCCGGGGTGGCCACCGGGAGGATTTCCAAGGAAAGTCTTCTGATGCATAGCTGTTCTGCCCGGCTGTCGGGGAGCCAGAGATCCAGAGATCCAGAGAGTCAAGAGGGACCAGAGACCCGCACCTGGCCCTCGCCTGGGAGAGCTTCTCTGAGCCCCGCACCTGCTGCAGGGCCCCGCTCAGGACAGCTGACCCGGGAGCCGCCCTAAGCCACGCTGCGCGACTTTAATTAGGTGGGCAGGGTGTTCCCTTTCCCCACGGGTATATGTTCACATCCTGACAGCATCCATAGAAACAGATCTGCCAGAATAAGTCATATATTCTTATATCACTCAAGGGAGGAAAGCGAATGCGCCCTCCCATCCTTTGCTTTTTTCAAGTAAAAAAAAAAAATAATAATAATAACACAATAGCAGAATCCACAAAGAAAGATCCCCATTAAAATGTTCCCAGGCTCTTAAACACCCCCGTTTAAATTCTGGGTAATCGGCTGCATTGTGCTGTCCCCGGGAGGGGCCGTGGAGTTGGTGGGTGCCATTCAGGACCATTTGTGTCATATAAATGCTTGTGATTAGGTTTTTAATAAACCGTTTCGATTCTATTTCCTGGGCTTGAATAGATGCTTGAACTTGGCTGGTGTGGACCTGAAAGGGATCCAGGTAATATCATTGTGGGGGACACACTTTTAATTCCTTTGATATATTTCGTCAAAGGTGACTGGCCGTAGGAACTGGCTGGAACATGGGGAAAGAGGGAGAGCTATTGAATTTAATTGGTCCCATTTGTCATTCAAGACTGACTTTGCCCACCTCTGTCTATGAATCATTTTCAAACTTGCCGATCGGACCAAATGTGCCCACAGCTTGGGAAGGAAGCCGGCTTCGGGCTCCCGGGGAGACATCTCAGGCCGAGCTCACGTCCAAGGGCAGGCCTGGCGTGCGGCTCAGGGTCCATCACCGAAAACCTGGATGGCCTCTGGCCGGGATGATAGCGCCTGAGAATCCAGGACCCGTGACACCCAGAAAGCGGGTACTGCCCCTCCCCATCTCTGTCATTCCACATCTGATACGCGGGGACGGCTGGGCGCGAGAGAAAGGATGGGCCTGTTGGATTACAGTTACGGGACCCCGGGGCCTCTCCCCACTCATGCAACTAGACGGTGGCTGAGCTCTGGGTGCCCTGGGAAGCAAGAAATCCTAGGAGGTAGAATCATTTCAATCAACCGTTCGGAGGAAAAGCGGACCTCCAGTCTCCATGAAGCCAGACAAGGTGCAGACCCAGGCCCGGGGGGGTATTCTGGGCCTGCTTGGGAAGGGCCCAGAGTTGCCTATTTGTAAGGCATCCAAAGACAATAGCAACTGCACCAGAAGCCCTCTGCCAATGACCATTTTTGTATGCCAAAGAGTTACAAGAGGTGCTCCTTCTGGGACAGGCAGGTATTTGCTTAGGTTTGGCCTGTTGAGATTTGAGCTATTTCCAGGAGCTGATCTCAAAACACCGCCCGATATGGAAGGTCGTGAGTCATGGTACTTCTCTGGACTGATGCGTCCCCAAGGAGGAAGAAGGATGGGCTTGGAGAGACTGAGTCAGCGGCAGGGAAGGCACTAAATATACCCCACCGGCTCTATCCTGGCCGCTGCCCCAGCGTCCTTGAACACCTACTGTGTGCCAGGTTCCACAGGGTGTGAGCCCGACAAGTTAGCGTGGCCTCTGCCCTGGGAAATAGGATGCTGTCACGTTGACTAGGGGGAAGTCGTACTGTCACCCTGGACCCAGGAAAAACTGTAGCTCTGATTTCCAGCAAGGCAGGGCAACGAGAAGGAGGGTGTGTACTTGCTTGAGCAGAACCCATGGAGGAACAAGGAGGAGGGGTCGAGAGTGGGACAAAGGGAGATGAGGAAAGAAAGACCCACTGGGCAAAGCCATATGGAATATGGCAGGAGGGAGAGGTCTCAAGTGCCCATTTTGTCTCCTAAGCATTCATTGAGCACCCATTGTCTGCCTGGCTCTGGGAATCAGATGAAACCCTCAAAGCTCTCATCATCCAGGGGAAAGAAAGGAATCATGTGGACAAGACAGTCACAGCCCACTGTAATCTGTACTGTGATGGGGCAGGGACTGTGAGGACCCCCAGAGGGGCCCACCCTGATGTGTGGGATCAGGGCAGGTCTCCTGAGAGAGGCGTCCCTGTGTTCTGCTGCTTTACATCTCCTGGATGGATGCTCCCTTATATCTCACTTTGGCAAGTGGAGGAAGCCAAAAGTGTCTGGACAGGTCTGGAAAACTGTGCCTCATCCATTCATCTATCCATCCATCCATCCATCCGACAGTCCACTCATCGATCCATCCATCCATCCATCCATCCATCCAACAGTCCACTCATCCATCCATCCATCCATCCATCCAACAGTCCACTCATCCATCCATCCATCCATCCATCCAACAGTCCACTCATCCATCCATCCATCCATCCGACAGTCCACTCATCCATCCATCCATCCATCCATCCATCCATCCAACAGTCCACTCATCCATCCATCCATCCATCCATCCAACAGTCCACTCATCCATCCATCCATCCATCCATCCATCCATCCAACAGTCCATCCATCCATCCATCCATCCATCCATCCAACAGTCCACTCATCCATCCATCCATCCATCCATCCATCCATCCATCCAACAGTCCATCCATCCATCCATCCATCCATCCATCCAACAGTCCATCCATCCATCCAACAGTCCACTCATCCATCCATCCATCCATCCAACAGTCCATCCATCCATCCATCCATCCATCCATCCATCCAACAGTCCACTCATCCATCCATCCATCCATCCATCCATCCATCCAACAGTCCACTCATCCATCCATCCATCCATCCATCCATCCATCCATCCAACAGTCCATCCATCCATCCATCCATCCATCCATCCAACAGTCCACTCATCCATCCATCCATCCATCCATCCATCCATCCATCCAACAGTCCACTCATCCATCCATCCATCCATCCATCCAACAGTCCATCCATCCATCCAACAGTCCACTCATCCATCCATCCATCCATCCATCCATCCAACAGTCCACTCATCCATCCATCCATCCATCCATCCAACAGTCCATCCATCCATCCAACAGTCCATCCATCCATCCATCCATCCATCCATCCATCCATCCAACAGTCCACTCATCCATCCATCCATCCATCCATCCATCCATCCAACAGTCCATCCATCCATCCATCCATCCATCCATCCATCTATCCATCCATCCAACAGTCCACTCATCTATCCATCCATTCATCCAGCCAGCAATTCACTCATCCATCCATCTGTCCAACAACATATTCATCCACCCATCTATCTACTCACCTACCATCTATCCATCTATCCATCCATCCAACCACCCACCCATTCGTCCATCCATCCATCCATCCATCCATCCATTGGTAGAGATGCTCGGTGAGCTCCAACTGAACACCAGTCCTTGGCAAAGCTCTGGGGAAGCCTTAGTTGTTCTTGGCCACCATCCTCAGGTAGAAGACAGGTGAGAAGGACAGGACCAACCAGGGTGTGCAGCACTAGTCCCCATAGGTCATGAAAGGAATGAGGCAGGCAGCCAGGACCCATTATCCAACCTGTCTGCCCCTTTCTTGCTGTGCAACATCAGGCCAGTTACCCAACTCCTCTCTGTAAGTTTCCTCATCTACAGAAGTGCCTACAACGGTGGCTGCCCCTTTGGGTGGATGTGAGCCTTTCGTGACTCGGTGGGGAGGCTCAGCAGTGACTACAGAGTCAGCGGTCTGCAGGGGGGTGGTGGCCGGAGGGGCATGTTGCCTCCGCATGATGGGGAGCATGGTGGGAAGGGCCAGGTGGGCAGCCCCTGTAGAGAATGTCTGAGGAAGGGATGGGAAGACTGCGCTTCTCTCCACCCAGACGCGTCTGGTTCTCTGAGAGGTGCTTCTGGAATCACTCCTGGGTGCAGCCTGCATGCATGATCGTCGTCCGCAGAGACAGGGATGGACCCGGAGGGTCTGAGGACAACCAGGCCCCGGACCTCAGAGCGTTCTATCCAGGTCACGGGCTGGAGGACGCACAGGTAGCAGCCGAGCAGACAGAGCTGGGTGAGGAGGCCCTGGGGGCCCGGGTGGGCTTCTACATGGGCTTCCACTCCGGAGGCTTCTGTCCAGACAAGAGCGCGTGCCTGGAGGTCTCCAGCACCCCTGCCCCCGCAGGCTGCAGCAGCTGTGAGAATTCCTCCCGCACCTGCCGGGGAAGGGGGGGGGAGTGCGCCTGTTCACAAGCTCTGCAGTTTGTCACCCTCTATGTGGCCAGAGAAGGGTTACAAATGTGACACCTCCCAGGGCCTCACATCAGCCTGTCGGTGGAACCGCTTCCTGTGAGCAGACCCCGGGCTCCCACCCACCCTGGGCAAGGACGCCGCCACAGGCGTTTGGTTTTGGTTGTTTGGGCTTTTTTTCCAATCTTTTTTATGATCGAGAACAAAACAGAGGTGTCTCTTTCAGAATGTCACAGCTGAGCCTGCGGTGCAGGCAGCCCTTCGGCTCACAGGCTTCTGCTCCCGGCCCAGCTTCAAATCAAATTAGGGTTTAAAAAGACGTTGGGGCTGTTAGCATCGTAACCACAGCAGCCCGAGGGGCAGGGGCAGGAGGGTGTGGGACTTGCAAGCTGGGCGGTGGGGCGGCGGTGGGGAGGGGGCCTTGCAAGCCAGGCCAGGACCCGGCCTTCACCTGTCCGACCCTCGGTGGCCCTTCTTGGCTCCGCCCTTCCCTGGGCCTCAGCCCCCCAGTCAGCCTCCAGGCCCAGCAGCAGAACCACTTGTGAAATTTCCACCCAAGCTGGGGCCGAGTGGGGCTGGGACCCTCCGCGCCGGTGTTTGCCGGGGGCCCTGGCGGGACCATGCTTCTGCACCTGGGCGCCCACGAGACAGGTGTCGGTGTCCCCACGGCGATGCCGGGTCAGGGTGGGGGTGCACACGGGGACAGAGCGTGTGCACCCAGATCATACCTGGGTTATTTGAGGTCAGGAATCTCAGCAAGACCGGCTCTGGCAAGCGGCCTCTCTCGTCACACCAGCCGGCCCCGCAGAGGTGGGAAGGAAGGGAGGCCCGGGTCTACGGGGCCTGCTTTCCTGAATCTGGGTTCAGCTGAGACCCCGTCTCCATGCTTATGAGAAGTTCTCCCATAAGGCCACGGCAGTGGGTCGGTGGATGGGTGTGGTGGGGCCCAGCTGCCCTGTGGCTGCAGACGCCTGGGGCTCGGCCCTGGGGGTGAGAGCGGGTGGGCCATCGGCGTGAGGAGCCCACTCCGTCCAGCAGAGAGGGGGGCGGCAGGGGCTTCGTCACAGGCAGACAACCCAGGCGTCCCCACGGGGACGGAAGGCCAGTCCCGGTGTGGTGCCCCTGACTATCCACAGGGAACGGACAGAGCAGGCCCCAGGCCCCAGCGCCCCAGGCACTGATATCAATAAGTCACCCCGCTGTTTCTCCTGGGACCCTCGGGAGAGTGTGACCCACTCTGGTGTCCTTCTGGGGTTGGCTAGGAGGGAATGGCGTGTGCCATCATCACAGATCGAGGTGGCCCCCAGGCGACGTACAGGCCCCCCTGCATGTCAGCGCCGGGCACGTCCCTCGGGAGCTCCGACACCAGACCCTGGGGTCCCAGCTGTCTCATGGGAAGGGCTGGGTGACTTTCTCACTATTGCGCCCGCCTCGATGTCCCCTCCCACCTCCTCTCCACCCGCTCCCAACACAACCAGGCAGTCATACACGGGGCGTTCACCTTCTGGAATACCTTCCGTTCGACCTCAATGCAGGACACCTTTGGGGAGGACGCATCTGTAGACAGGGTCCCCACTACAGAAATTCAACGTACAAACGACATCACAGGTGAAAGTCTTATGTCATCCCAGCAATGACATCTGAAGACAGAGCCTCTGGGCAAAGTCGCCCCCTGGGAGTGGCCATAACAGCCTGCACCCCCATGGGGCGGGGCAAGCAGAGGGGGTCCTCGGGACTCCCGCCCATCAGCCCCTGGCTCAGCTTGCTGTTCTGGTGCTGGCGGGTCTGTGACGAGGACCCTCTCCTGCTGGGGGCCGAGGCTGGGCCCGGGGCTCTCTCTGTAGTGACCAGGGGCTTTCTCTTTGGGGACACCCTGAGAAACTCCAGAAAGCCCACCTCCTGCACAGGTGGGCAGCAGGGCTCCTGAAGGGAGACACACACCTGTTTGCTGGATGTCCCTCTCCTACTCACAGCCAGAACTGATTTGTCCCCATCGGGGTCCTGGGGCCCCTCACTGAAGATTCCTGACTGGCCAGGGGACGACTTCCTCACCAGCCAGAAGACCCAGGAAAGAGCCCCGCTTCTGGCCGGTGCCCTCACGGTCCTGTGCTGGACAGAGCCCCCCAGCCTAGCGCGTCTCTGGAGAGCCCGCGGAGCAGGTGCGGCCAGCCGGAGAAGCAGCCGACCTGATGGCCACAGCCATCAGTAGCCAGAAACGAGTCCCCGCGGCACGCACACACTTGAGCGCTCTCGGAACCGGTGTGGGCCCGGGGCTCCGTGCTGGGTGTGTGCAGCAAGCTTCCAAGAGAAACCAAGTGTCCCTCACAGTGCACACCACGTGTGCAGGGAGCCAAGGGCCTCCACGCACGCAGCCAGAAATCAGGAAAGAGGATTTCTAGCTCCAAAGGAGGGACTGAGTCAAGACGACCCGACAACCCCCGTGTTGTCGAGTTAGGAATTATGCGATTTCAGGGCAGGACAGGCACATACAGGTCAGAGTCCAGCCCCCCTCTGAGCACCCTGGAAGGACGGCCACCTACACCTTGAATCCCCCCAGTGACGGGGTGCTCGCCTCTCCGCAAGGCCCCTCGCCCGTCCACGGGCTGCCTGCGGAGATGTCCCAACGCCACCGCCACCTCCACCACTGCTGACCACTCGAGGGGTTTCTGTCCCGTTATTCCCTTGGACACTTACAAGTGCTGGTCCAAATCCCCAGTCTGCCCGTGTGCTCCTCTCGGGTCAGGGCTACAGCCCATGGCCTGGGGACAAGATGTGCGCTCGGGAGGAAGCCCAGCCCCCAAACAGCCCCTCAGGCTGCAGAGTGTGGGGGGACCCCCAGAGCGAGGTCACATTCAGGTCACAGCAAGGGCCAGTGACCCCGGTTCTGCTGCAGGCAGCTCAGGGAAGCCCTGAGCTGGAGACACTTCTCTCGGATCCTTGAGACCAACGACCTCGGCCCTTGTCTTCCCAAGACACGCATGGGGAGCCCCCTCCAGCTGCTTCCAGAAAACACCTCTCTCACCATGAGCTTGGGAGCCACGCTGGCCCTTGCCCTGGAGAACTGGCTTCCGTGAGATACCTGTTTTTCCTGGAAGCAGCCCCCTTCTGCCCGCCTCTCCCCTGCTCCTTCCACCCCCTCTCCACCTCTCCCTTCCCTCCCTCCTTCTCCATCCCCCACCTCTCCTCCCTTCCCCTCTCCCCCATCTCCCCTGCTCCCTCCCTCCCCCTCTTCCCTATCTCCCCTGCTCCCTCCACCCCTCCCTCCCCTCTCTCTCCCATCTCTCCTGCTCCCTCCACCCCCCTCCACCCCTCCCTTCCCTCACTCCCCCTCTCATCCCCGCCTCCCTCTCAGCCAGAGCAGGTGGGGACACAGGCCCATGACCTGCCTGCCAGGACTCCTGTCTGCTTGTGTTATGACCCCATGCTGTCAGCCACATTGCTGGTCAGTGCTTGGTCATATCACCACTGAGCCCCAGAATGAGAGTCAGGACAGGGGATTTATGAGCTCATCCAGGCTCCCTCTGCACCCGGACAGAGGTGTTTCCAGAATGCCTTTCCCCCACCTCCTTCCGTCACAAGAATGGACTTTCTGTTTTAGTTACTCATGGACCCCATAAATCGTAACCACGCTGTGTGTGTGTGTGTGTGTGTGTGTGTGCGCACACGTGTGTGCATGTGCCCGCATGTGCCTCTGGACAGAAATGAGACCCCCACGGCTCTGGGGGTCCTTAGAGAAGGGGTCAGGGTAGGAGGAGGCCCTCTCCGGTCCCCCCACCACTGTCACGGGTGGACACCATGCCTGGACTTCGACGGGGCTACCTTACGGCCACGGGGGGGGGGCAGGCTCACAGTGCCCGCGCCTTCCTGCATGCCCCGAGTCCATTAGGCGAGCTGACGACAGATGCCTCGGCGTCCCCCCTGCACGCCCGGCCGGGTCCGTGGCTGTTGCACGTGAGGGAGCCAGCCCAGCAGAGAGCCCACAGATTAGAAGTGCAGGAAACCTCAAATGATGTGCAAAAAAAATTGTCAAGGTTAAAAGAATTTTTCCATCCCTTTGCTTCATAACTCAGCATTTCTGATGGCGGTGATTTATGAGCGAGGGGAGCTGGCAGGGGGACCGGGGGTGGGGGGGCCTGTGAGGCCGAGTGGGGGGACGGACAGGAGGCAGCTGCCGGGAGAGGCTCTGGGATCCCCGAAGCTCAGCCCCGAATAACGCGGAGGAAGGCTTTGGAGTGGGGTCAGGCAAGGCAGCCGGATGGCAAATCTAGAGACTCGGCCCCGAGGCCCCCCAGGCCGCTGCCTACAAGGGGGCGGGGGCGGAGGGGCGCAGCGGGGAGAGGCCGGGGGGCTGGGCCCCCTCCCTCCTTCCCTCCTCAGGCATCGCGCACAATCAGGGGTCAGCCGCTTGCCGCTCTCGCCCTCCCGCATCCACTTGTAACTGTCTCGGGCTCCAGGAGCCAAGGCGGGTGAGGGGTGGTCTCGACCTGGCCTTCCGGGTGCTGGAAGGTCTCACTGTAGGAGAGGCAAGGGCAGGGACCTGTGGCCTCCTGGGCCTGCTTTCTGGACTCCAGGACCCCGTGGGCCTTTGAGCAGGCACGGAGACCCTCCCTCCGGTCCCTGCCTTGGCTCCAGAGCCCTGCGTCTGGCTTCTGTCTCCTCTTGCGGCGAACCCGGCAACACCAGCACCTGCGGTGACCGGTACGGGGCCGCGCAAGCACAGACGGAGACCTGAGCCCGCAGGGGCTCTCGGGGTGGGCTTCCCAAAGGCCCAGCTCGTCCACTGCAGAGGCCCTGCGGGGAGGACGGAGAGGGGAAAGGAGCGGAAGCCAGAGGAGACACGTGTCTTCACCCCGTTTCTCCCTGCCTGGGGTCACAGAGGGCACGGGCCCATCCACACCCCAAAGCAGAGCCAGGCCTACAGTGTCCTGCCCGCCGCGCCGGGGGCTCAGGCCCCGGTGAGGCCCAGGTGAGGCCCCACCGCCCAGCCGCGACGACAGACGCAGGCCTGGGCCCTCCCACCACAGGGGCATTGCAGGTTCGGGCCCCAGACCAGGACTCGGACCTTCTCTGGCGGAAGAGGTACCTGATGCTGCTCAGAGGTAGAGCTTCAGGGAGGAGTCCCCTCTGACCCGCAGGACCCGCCAGGAGGTGACGCCCACCCTGTGACCACCCAGATGGTCAGGGGTTGGGGGGACAGGCCTTCTGGGCTGAAGGGAAGGGGCACTTCCCAGGGGGCACCAGGAAGGAGGGCTGCTGGCCCTCCAGCGTGGAGCCTCCCCCACAGGGACAGGGACGGCTTGGCATCCCGTGCGGGTAAGCAGCCAGCCGTGTCCACGCCCAGACGTGCTTGAGAGGACGGAGAGGGCTGCCTGGCACGGGGAAGGCTCAGGAGAACACGGGCCACGTGCCAGCACCTGCCCGGCTGTCCTAAGGGAGAGAGAGAGGTTGGTTCCACGAGGACCCAGAAAGCTCACGGGAAGGCTGGGGCGTCCGCGCCGAAGGCGTTCCCTGCCCGCAGCAGGACCGAGGGGAGACCAGGCCGCCGTGGGGGGACCGAGGGGAGACCAGGCGGCTGGCTCCAGGTGTGCACGTGGGACTCAGGCGTGGGCTCAGGTGGCAGTGTTGGACCGACAGGTGCCGGAGGGCGACGGACAGTCACTGCGGTCCAGGCGCCCTGCGCTTTCCCTCATCTGCCCCCAGGACAAGTCCTGTGAGCACCCGGAGGGTCAGACTCACTCTCTGGGGGGCAGCGTGGAGCCACCCCCGCGTGGCATGGAGCTCCCCTCGCGGCAGGCCAAGAGCCCCGAGGACTGAGCCTGCAAGGCGCAGTGCAGAGTCCCAGCCCCCAGAGAATGTGCTCTGCCTCTGGGACCCACATCCCAGGACGATCGTTCCCAGCCGGGGAGGCGGAAGGCGGCGGGGGGGACGGGAGGGTGCAGCCGTGGAGGACGGTGGCAAAAAAGGACACAGATGAGCGAGGCCCCCCAGGGAGGGTGCGTGCAGGGGGGAAGCGGGGGCCTCTGGGGGTCGGTCCTGTAGGCTCCCTCGGGGCCACCCCCTCGCTGGGGCTGGTTTGTCTTTTCCCAAAACATGTTGCTGGTTTCTCAGCAACCACCTGAGTGGCGCCTCACACGCGCACGCGCACACACACATTCACACGTGTGCACGCACACGCACAAGCATACACGTGCACATGCAAATGCACTTGCAACATACAAGGCACACATAAGCACACGCGTGCACACACGCACATGTGCATGCACACATATGCACACTCACACATGCACGTGCACATACACGCATGCATATGCACACGCACACACGTATATGGGCAAACTGGGTGAAGAGGGCTTCTAAGCACTTAGGACAGTGGTTACTTGGTTAGTTGGACGGATGGATCAGTGTCCCTCTAGCCACTACTTGGGGAGACAGACCCAAGCCCGTCAAGGTGAAGCAACACCCTTGAGGCAACAGGTCAGCCCGGGGGCCGCATGGGCAGTGGGGGCAGAGGCCGCAAGGGCTGTGATGGTCCCAGCAGCCTGTGCCCTCTTCGCCATCCCCAGCCGGTGCCACGGGTGGGGTCGGACAGAGACAGTGGCTGTGGGGGGGGGGCATCACAGGGAGCCCGGGCCCCCGGAGGGGGGTGGGGTGGGGTCCATGGGTCTTGGCTGCTCGGCCCCTCTTCCTCCTGTGACAGAGGAAGGTGGCAGGACTGCCCCTTCAGTTGACGTGCCGCTAACCACAGGTTTTGCTTTGTGGGTCTTTTCTGCGGGTTTCCTGCAGTTGGGGTAGGAGGCGCAAGGGGGGCCCCTAAGAGGCGTTAGCGCCCGGAGGGGGGCCTCTCCCGCGTGGGCCTGCACTCCCATCCCTGCCGGCCAGCCCCAAGTGGCCTCCCGATGCCGGCCTGGAGCCAGCCATGCCCCTGCGCCCCCTGGCACCCCGAGGTCCGGCTTCTCTGCGCCACACCGCCCTCCAGCCCCACCCCTCCGTCTCTCATCTCCCTCCTCCCCAGGCCCCCCGGCCTCTCTTCCCTCTCTCAGAATTAGGCCCATTTGGTGAAAGCCCCCCCCAAAAAAAAAAAAGAGAATCACAGAACCGTGGTCCCTGGATTCGGAGCCTCCTCCAGATCAGCCTCCAGTGACGTCAGCAAAGCTGGGCCTGAGCTTGTCTGCTCCGAGACTTGTCATTTATGGGAGGCACTGCTGGTGGCTCCAGGAGGGGCTCCAGGCACCCCCACGTGCAGAGGGGCAGACGGGACAGAGGCAGGTTCCGCGTCTCCCGCGGCAACGCGCCTGCCTCCCGAGATCTCCGTTTCCTCACCATCAGAGGCCAGGCGGGGACCTTGGCCGTGTAGAAAGTGTCTGTGGACATTTGGGGAGCACCTGAGCTGCTACAGAGCATCCAGAGTTGCTGGTCAGAAGCTTCTGCGGGCCTCGGCCGGGAGCTGCCCTTCCCCGGGCTTTATTGTCCAGAACGGGCGCTCAGGACGCCCTCCGGGGGAGCAGAGGCCATGATGCTTGGAATCAGCCTCCTCTGTCTTTGCCGGGACAGGCTGCTACCCCCTGTCCTGACTTTACTGGGTCCTTCTGACACCCTGTTCTCATGTCCCCTGCCCACTGGACGCCCCTTCCTACTTTGAGGCTTCAGCCCCTCCCTCCTAGGCTGTAAGACCTGGGGCTGCGCTGCCCGGGAATTTGGTCCAAGATGCCGCTGGCTTCCGTGGCTCTGGATTCAGAACCCCACGCAAGCACCGGACGGAGCAGGGGTGAGGATGGGAGGGATTCTGCTGCAGGGGCACCCCTCTCCCGGCGGGGGACAGCATTCAGGTCTTCTAGCAAATGACCCCCTCGGACGCACACACCCGGAGAAGCTCCAAGCCCTGCCCGGCAGGGGCTTGTGCAGAGACCCGCGGCGGGGACCGGGTCAGTGACGCCGGTCACACGTGCGTTGGCCGCTGGGCGCGCCGGGAGAGGCCGGGCATCTGCGGGCCCCGGGTGTCGAACGGAAACTTTTCACCTTTAAGAAAACTGAATGCTTTTCTTGCTCTCTTACTTTCAGGGGGATGTGCACGCCGGTGTGGGCACGCACGCACACACGCCTGCACACGCACACTCACGCCGAGTCCCTGCGGTCACACACCCTGACAACACCTTTACCTTCAAGAATGTTTTTCTCCAGCCCAGCGCCCCAGCTCCCCTTAGCAGAGGGCTCTGTTCTTAGACACAGTGGCCTCCGCTTTCTCACGTGTGGGGCGGCTCTGCAGGGGGTGGGGGTGGGGGGGCGGGCTGTGCAGCCCCTTTACTGCCAGACCAGGGCTGCAGTCTGCTCGGTGAGAGGAAGGGCCGTCCTCCCGTCCCTCCGCCAGGCTCTCAGAGGCTCCTGGGACGGGCAGCCGGGGGGAGGTGGGGGACAAGGACGTCGCCAATGCCCAGGGGGTCTGCTGAAGTCCAGACGCCGACTGCCTTCCTACTGGGCCCAGACGGCTGGTCCCTCATTGGGCAGTTGCAGGCTGTGTAGACCAGCACACAGGATGTCTCTGACCCTCCTCGGTTCTCGCTCTCCCCGACAGATCTCCGAAGACCTGAGCACGGAGAAGCTCTGCATGGAGGCTGCCCCGGCGGGGTCCGGCAGCTGGCTCAAGTACATCCGGGTGGCCTGCTCCTGTAATGACCAGAACCTCACCATGTGCCAGATCAACGAGCAGGTGGGTCTAGGGCTTGCACACCGGCCCTCGGAGTGGCTCCTGGGGCCTCGGCGCCCAGAGAGATGGTGGGGGTGGGGGGTGCCGGGGCGAAGGGGCAGCCGGGCCCTGGCCTGCCGCGGGGCAGGGAGCTCCGTGACACCCTGTGGCTGTTCCCCGGGGCCTTCTGTTGGCAATCCAGTTACGCACGACTGTCCTTGCGGCTCTGCTCGGAAGTGTTCTCTGGGGGGTCGGCACCGCCCTCCGGGGGTGCCCTGGGAGCCCCTACGGCGTCCCGGCCAGCCTGCGGAGGCCACTGGCTCCCCTGGCCGACAACCCATCTTTCTCCTGAGCCGGGTGGCCCTGACTTCAGCCCCTGGCCCCAGGGCCGGGACGCCTCACTCCTGCTGCCAGCCCCCCTGGGAGGCCAAGGACCCCGCTCGCTCGGCACGCTGGAGCCTCACTCGCCGTGCTATTTCCACGCCACCCTGGGAACGCAGGCACCGCTGGCTCTCATCGTTCATGGTGGCCGTCCGGGCTGAGAGCCGAACAGGACAGAAGATGCCATATGCAGCCCCCACGTGTCCCCAGTGCTGGGAGGTCCTATTCTGTGTCTTTAACTACAAGTTTGCAAATGGCCCCTGAAGACTCCCCACCCCGGAGCCAGGCCCCTCGGCACGTCTCCGCTGCGTTCCCGGAGCAGCGCCGGGCTCCTGGGGGTGCCCGGGTGCCCGACCCGGCCGATCGAAGCAGCGTGAGCTTGCCGAGAATATCTTGGGGTTCACGGGAGATTTCATCTGCGAAAGGGATTCCTCTGCTTCCAAAACTGTTTCCGGAGACCACATAACAAAGACTACATTCTCCCGTCGCCTGTGCAAACCATTAAAAGTGGATCGAGGCTCTTGACCTCAGAGAAACGGTTTTGCATTAGGAAACACAGAGAGCACGCACCAGGGAGGTCCCTGGGACCCCCGTCAGCTGCCCCCCCTCATCCACTCAGGCTCCTTCTCGGCCCTGGGGCTCGGCCTGGATTAAGCCCTGGACACGAGCTGCCACCAGACGCGGCAAAGTTGGAATCCACCTCTGCTCCTGAGACGACTACAGCTCGTAGCCAGAACCCAGCATTTTGAAAATAAGGTGGTTTGGGTTGTTTGTTTTTTTTTTTTTTTTCTGATTGCAAAAAATATTGCAGAAATTGAAGCCAAAAAGAATAATCCTCAAAAATTAGAAGAGAACTTAAAAAAAACAAACCACTTTTCCTTCCTCCAAATGAAAGTGAAATCTGAGTGACGGACGGTCAGATCTAGGCACGCCCCTCCTGTGCGGACCGCGCGTATCCCCGACCCGTGTCCGGAAGCTGATGGGCAGCGGAAGGAACACCGTGGGGCCGAGCCCCGGATGGCACTTCGCGAGAGGCAGGATCCAGAGTCTCCATTTAAGAAACATGTTTGCTGGACCGTTTGAGCCAAACTTTAGTAGCAAAGCAGGTACCTTTTCATGACAAGCTTCTAGAAAAGCACACAGATGTGTCATCAGACATCTTTGTGTCCTTATTAACATTTCGGGGAAGTGTTTCTGCCAGCTCCACATAAGGGTCCGCGTGGGACTGACTGCTCTGTAGCAAAGTCTTTCCATCTCCTTCCACCAGGGAACAGGGATACTTTCGGCTGGGGTGGAGTGAGTCTTGAACTCCGGCTGTTTCCCTTAACCCCATTGAGGGGGGGTGACCGGTCCCGACGGCTGGAAACACCGGTTGCTACAGAGCAACAGGCTTGACCTGGGTTGGAGCTGGAATAAGAACGTCCCTGAAATAGTAATAATAAAACAAAGATTTTTGAAGACAGGCTTCTCTTTGAGAAGGAAACATTACACGATAGTAATGGGGTTTCTCAGATGTCCATAATCCCAAGAGTTTCTACCAGGATTTCCTGGCACTTATGGACACCCCAGCCCCCGCTGCACACGCACACACACGCACACACACACACACACACACACACACACCGCTCTCGACAGCACGGACGTGGAGGGGACAGCGTCCAGACTGAGAATCTAAGAGGCATAAGGCAGTGTGGGTTTTGCCAGATGGTGCTCAGAAGCCCGTCACATGACCTCAGCCCTGGTTTTGAGAGGACGAAGAACCCTGGGCAGGAGGGGGTCTCGGGGGCACGAAGAGAAAGTCCCTGAAGTCACGGCTCCCCGAAGAACCGAGCTGGCAGCTCCGAACAGGAGACCGTGTCCTTCCGAGGGAGCCACGCGTTTCTTCCACGGACTGCGGCTCCCATGGCCGTGAGCACAGCCCTGCCTCCAGCTTCTCGTTCATGCCACAAGGCCCCCTCTTGGCGCCCTGTGGCTCTGACGGCCACCTCTGTCCCCCTCTCTGCAGCTCCAGACGGCGGAGCCCAGGGCAAGAGAGGCCACCATCGGGCCATGGATTTCCTCCTGGACTCAGCCCTATCCACTAAACAGTGGCGAGCGGCTTTCACAGACGGTCCTGGGCCAACACAGGCTCTGGGGTGGCCGGTCTGCTCCGGACAAAGTGGCCACGGCCTACGGCTGGGGGCTCCAGGTCTGTCTCTGGGTTTTTGGAAGTGGTCGGATCACAGCCGTAGACTCTGGAGGGCCCTGATTGACCTTTCCCACTTAGCATAAACGGAAAGCAAAGGGGAGCCCACGGGCAGCAGAGATCCCCGGGTAGCATGACCCTCCCCCGGCCCCGGGCGACCTTCACTCCCCTCCCCCTGCCGCCCGCCAGCCCCTGCTTTTCCTTCTGGAAAATCTGAGACGCTCAGATCACCCCTGGGTGGTTCTTTCTCCCGCAATTATGGGCACACGAGTCGGTCTGAAACGCTGCGGGAGACAGACGGGGCCTGTCCCTGGATTTGTTTTAACGTTAAGCCCGAAATCAAGAGCTTGGAAGTAAACGCGCCCACCGGAGGGAGCAGAGAGGGGCGGAGGCCTGTTCACGGCGCGCCGTCTCCCCGTCCCCACCCGCCTCACCGGGGCAAGGATGCTGGGGCCCGACGTCAGTGGCCAGCGGGGCCGAGGAGGGCGTGAGCCGGTGCTGGGGTCACACGCAGATGTCGGGGAGCACGACTCGGGGGCTCCGATCGTCCCCGCGCACGGAGGAGAGCCCCCGGGGCCCATGCTGTGCGTCCCCAGGGCCGGCCTGGCGGCAGGGAAAACCCAACAGCACCAGCAGGTTTCCCGGGGCACAGCCAGCTCAGCCCGGGCACCGGGGCCGGGTCTCCCCGAAGAGGAAGCAGACAAGCTTGTTAAAGAAAGGCATTTCGTTAGCAGATCAGCCGGCCGATAACCACACAGCCCCGCGTCCAGGAGAGCCAGCGCTTGTGTTTAATGAAAACCTGGTGCTCCCGGGCCGGCCGCACGTCGGCCCGGCAGCTTCTCTTTTGCTTTCGCTTCCCTGCCCTCGATGCGGGACCCCGCCGCGGTGGCCGGTCGGGGCGTGGAGACGTCCGCCGGGGCTGGAACCCGCAGGATGGCGTCCAGCACGGGTCCCCCGCCGCCTCTGCTCCCACCCCCCAGGATTTTCTAAATTAAACCTTGTAAATGGATTGGCCCGTTTCAGTGGCAGCTCCCAAACAATTAGATACAATTTCCCCCTTTGAAAGGAGAAGGGCAGGGGATTCATTGTAGCGTTTCTTGGCCAGTTTACAAAAGACTTAACATATATATCAAATTCATTGGGAGTCCGAAAGCCGTGGAGTTCTGCGGTGCCCTCTTCAGAGCAAGCTGACCCTGTCTTCGGGAAGGAACAAGACCTAAATTCGACCACGCCGGCACAACACCGGCCGGAGCCCTTGTCAGAATTTCCACTCTTCTCCTTCTTGACTGAATGGGGTGCTGGATTAGGAGAGCCACGTAAGAACGGTGGGGACCACGTTCCCCAGTAATGTGCGTGTGTAGATACACACGCTCTCCAGCCCCGAACCGTACGACGAAGGAAGAGACAGACGTGCGGGACTTTTTCCCACGTTTGTGCCGCTGGGAAGGAGACGGCACAGCGGCAAGACCGGAAAGATTCTCGGACACGAGTTGCTTCAGCCCCGCGTGGGAAGACAGGAGCGTGGCAACCGCCAGGCACGCCAGGCCGTGTCCTCTCCCCGGCGGAGGAAGGAATTGTCTGCCTGTCCCTGGAGCCCGAGCCTGCCGTGGGGGCCCGACCCAGACCCGCTGTCCCCGCGGTCCCGCTCGGCTCTGAAAAGGCACAGGCAGGCCTCCGCAGCCCCCCGCGGCTCCCGGAGCCCTCCCCGCTCCGGCTTGGAGCACCGCCTGGGTGGCTTTTTAAACTCCAAGTGCTCAAGCCCTCAGGCAGCCTCAGGGCTCTGGTGTCCACAGCCCTTCCCAGGCAGAGACTGCCCACAGCCTGGGGACCTCAAGGAGGAAGGACACACCGCGGTGTTTCCAGAGTCCGCGCCGGAACCGCCTTGCCTCTTCGGGGGTCCCTGAGAGGAGAATGCCCAAGGACCGGCGTCCCCTGTGGGGACAGGCCAGAAGCGGACCGGCCATTCCACTCCCCCTTGCTGCTTCTCTTTTGTGAAAAGCCCTCGCAGAGCCCCCCAGAGGCCTTCACAGATCCCGCACAAAGCCAAAATCCGGGATGCAGGGAGGCTTTCTTTTTGCGATAAGCACACTGAAAGCGATGTTGCCCGCGTAACTCAGACACTCCTTGAAAGGTCCTCAAACCGTCAGAGGGGGAGAAGCGGTCCCGTGCACGTGACCACTTTCACCTTTCTGAGCCGTCCGTTTGCTCCGGGCCAGGCAGAGCCGTGGCCGTGGCCGAGCACCCCGTGCAACCCGGGGGCAGCTTCTCGTAATTTCAATCGTAAAACCCCCAGATTAAGTAGGAATGACAATCGTAGAACCTAAGTCGTCATGTTCGAAAGCAGTATCACCCTCGTGAGTTGATTTGATATTTAAAAAAAGATACTTGAGGAACTCAAGAAGCTGTCTAAAAGTGACATCTATTTTAAATCTGAAATATTTCTTTGTCTTAAAGAACGTTGGGGGGAGGGAGTGACGTTTGTTTTCGCGGAAGGGTCTGAATGAGCACGGCCTGTGTGAAATCGACTGTTCTCAGGCACTCCTCTCCGCCTTGTGTTGGGAACGTGGGCTTATTTGTCCCCGAGCTCCGTCTACCTGCAAGGGGCCCGCTCCCGTGTTGGGAGAGGGACGAGGGGGAGGAGAGGACCCACACTCAGGGCCACCACCGTCCCTGCAAACAGAGCAGAGACATTCAAACAGGGACCTAACCTCAGACCTGTCTGTCTGGCTTCGGTATTTTGAAAGCCGTTTGCGAGCAGACGTTTATTGGCTCCCATGAACCCAGCTGTTGTGACTTCCCCAGCTCTCAGATCCTGAAACCAGAGAGAAAACTCCAGCTGGGCCTTGCCCAGAGCACGGAGACAGGGTTTCAGCCGTGCAGGGCTGCAGCTGTTGAGGGCGCGGGTTTTCGCTGCTGTCACAGACACAAACCTTTTTCCTTTTCCCGCGGTGGACGAGGCACCACAGGGGAGGGTTTCTTTTTCCTGGAGGAACAGGCCTCTCTCCCTCCTGTGAAAACGAGTGCTCAGCCCGTCCACATGGCAGGTGGGGCCCTCGGTCTGAAGCCGCCCAGCCGCCGAGGGGCACACGGTGAACGGGAGTCGCCCGCCCACTTCAGGAGTTTTTAAGGGGCTACAGAATCATGTATTACAGGCCCCTGCGGAAGGGGCCGGCCTCCGCACCATAAATGCGCAATTTGTAACGCCCCCAGAGGCCAGGAGCCGCCCAGGCCTCAGTCCCACCGAAGCCTGCGCGGCCTTTGTCCTGGGAAGTCAGCAGAGCCTGAGGACAAACGACCAGGAGGCGGCTGGCTGATAAGGCCTTTGTGCCGGTGGGAACAGGTCATAAAAACTCCAGAGCCTCCCTCACACCTCCGTGCCCTTGGCAATGGCATCGGCTGAGTTTGGAAAAGTTTGCTCTGTTCACCTCCTGTCTCCCCTTCCGGGTGGAGGCAGGTTGGGGGCGCCCCTGCCCCCCCCCCACCCTAACCAGGGCCCTGCGATTAGCACTAATAGCAATTAATTCCGTCTTCCGCTCAAAGTCCAGGCGGCCACGGCTTCGGGCCGCTGGCCGCCCTCCTGTGCTGCGCTCACACCCCTGCCAGGTGCCGTCCCGGGGTTGGGGAGGGGGCGCCCGCTGTGCACAAAGCTGCCCCCTGTGGCCAAGTGCACCAGACCCTCCCTCAGCTCCTCCAAGGCTGTGTTGGCAGGGGGATCGGTCCCCGGGGAGGCAGGCGGCCTGGGACCACACGTGGGGGCTGTAGAGGGGTCCCAGGAGGTCCGGGCAGCCCTCAGAGCTGGGAGGGGTGTGGGGGCGGGGACCTAGGTGGCCTTGGAGTGCGGGTAGGGGATTCCAGGAGGTCCAGTGGCCTTGGGAGCCACCGGGGTGGGGGGTCCCAGGAGAGGCAGTGGCACTCAGAGAGGGGGGTGAGGAGGGTGGTGGGGGGGGGTCCCGGGAGGCCGGGTGGCCCTCCGAGGGGGTCGGACGGGGAGGCGGAGAGGGGAGGCGGGCCGCACCCAGCCCCTGCCAGCCCGGCTGGAGCAGGAGTTCAGCAGTCCCGGCCGGAGGCAGGATGCGGCCCCAGGAGCCGCGCTGAGCGGGACGCCAGGTCAGAGCGGAGCCTCGGGGAGGGACGCGGCCGCGGAGGGATGTGGTGGGCGGGCCCACATTGCCCTCTAACGGGGCCTGAGGAAAGCCGCCAGGACCCTCCTCTGGCCCCAGCAGGGCCCCAGCCGGGCCCCAGCCTGTGCGCACGTAGCTGGCCGCCGGGCTACGTGCACTTGGTGGGCCTACTCACTCACCGCCCAGATGCACGTGTGAGACCCGCCTGCCGACTCAGGGTCCCCTGGCTTTGTTGGAGTGTCCCATACGCTGGGTCCCACTTTGAGATCCAGTGGCTCATCTGATTTGTTTTTCAAGTAACCATTTGGCCACTGCAATTTTTAGTGAAAGTGATACAAAACCGGGACCTTAATAACAATGGCTTTGTGACGACAGTTGCTAAGGTCCATTCCCCATTTGAAACCCCTACCGTTTTGGCAGCAACGTGTGTGATGGCAGTTGCCAAATAAAATGAAGGTGCGTGGGGGGCGGGTGGGGGGCGGGGAGGAACTTTGGGCTGTGTGACACGCCCGTGCCGTGTGTGTTTCTGCCGTGCGGTGCCCTGGGAATCAATCCGGGCAGGCCCCGGGGACACCGTGAGGCTCTGTGTGTCCTGGGGCGGGGGGGGGGTCCCTGCTGTTGTCAGGACTGGTGGTTTGTAAAGGAGTCCGCACGGATGTGGCCTGTGGAGGGGAAAAGGGGTCCCACAAGTGACGGGGATGGCTCAGGCTTCCAGATGTTTCCTGGGGCCCGGGGGCAAGGGGGGAGGCTCAGGGCTCGTGCAGGCCGTGTGCCCAGCTCGAACCGTGTCCCCACCCCCCACCCCCCGATGCTGGAAAGCCTGGCCTGGTACCTAAGGCCCAGGTCCTCCGTGAGGGCGGGGCCAGAACAGCTCCAGGAGGGAAGGGCCTGGAGGAGCCTCAGCCCTCAATTTCCTGGGTGCAGATGGAATCTTCTAGTCTTTCTCTGGTCTCCCAGCCAGTCCTGCAGCCAGGCCTTCGGGCTTCTGGAAGGACCTGGGTTACTGTCGCCTGGATAGAGACCCAAATACCCAAGTGCTGGGGTGGTGGGCAGTGGCCTGGCTGTCTGACATTTCTGGGATCGAGATACAAGGCTTCCTGGTGTCTGCCCCACTCGTGTGAGGGGTTGGTATCCCCCCCCCCCACCCCCAGCAGAGGACCCGTGTCGCTGCTCTCCAGGGGTGGGGAGGCTCCCAGGCACAGAAGAGCCCGGTTCTCTCCCACGGTCACCCCGGCCTTTGCAGCTGGTTCCAGGGTCCCCTCCCAAACAGCCCCTGCCCCCGTGGCCCTGCTGAGCCTTAGGGCTCCCCAGAGCAGACAGCCCTTTCTCAGGACATGCAGCGGCACTGGCTGAGGCCCTCCGAGTACTGAGGCTACACTTCCCACGTTCTCCTCCCCTAGACCTGAGCCCACTGCTCCAGGCTTCGATCTCCGCCCCTCCCCAGGCCCCACGCACCCCTCCCCGCGCTCAGGGTGCCCCCATCTGGGTCCCCAGGGCTGCCGGGTGCCGGTCACCAAGCTTGCCACAGGCACGTGTATCCCTCCACCGTCCCCGTGGACGGTGCCCACGCTCACGGGAGACTCAGGGCCTGCCGTCCTGGCCCACAGAGCCTCTGTCGGAGTTCACGGCCACTTTCAGAATGTCCAGATTGGCCCTCGACGCCCTCCAGGCCCCCACCGGCAAAGGGCGTCTCGCGTACCCTTTGAGAAAAGGAGCCTGAGACCCAAGCCAGGCCCCGCTGCCCTTGAGAAGCGCCAGCCTCCCTGATGCCTGCCGCTGGGACCCGCCCCGCCTGGGCACGGCGTCCTCCGTCCCCTTTACCGACCTCCAACAACGGGACGGAACAAACTACGAGGGGCTCTAGCCCTCGTGAGCATATTCTGCAAAGTTCCAGGAGGGAGACTCTCAGCGGCAATTAGTGGGCAGGTCGAGTGGCCCGCGGGTGTCGCCTGTGTGTGCGCAGCGTGGCTCTCTCGGCAGCCGGGACGGCAACACTCACTCCTTCTCTCTGCCTTTCCGCCTAGATTTATTATAAAGTTATCAAGGACATCGAGCCTGGGGAAGAGCTGCTGGTGCACGTGAAGGAAGGCGCGTACTCCCTGGGCCCGGTGCCCCCCGGTCTGGATGGTAAGCCCCCCCGCCTGAGGCCGCCCGTCACTCCTGCCACATGCCGGGGCCCGCCGCTCAGACCCCGGGCCGGCGGGACCGGCCCCCTCCTAACAAGCTCTCCGCTGAAGCGTCGCACTCTCCCCACCGTGGGTTATATGAGCCACACGCCGAATTCCCGCCAGGACTTCGGGCCATAGGAGCCGATGGGTATCGTGTGGCATTATATCTTTGTTGTGGAAGTGTCCCGGGGGACTTTTTGTTTTGTTTTGTTTTGTTTTTTAACTGTATTATTAGCAGCATGGTTTTGTGGCTTGGAAACCTCCACCCTGCAGAGCTCCGTGCCGCGGGAGACGTTTCAGGGTCACTTCAGAGAGGGCAGTGCCGGCGTGTAGGTCTTTGGAAGCGGTGCCCTGTCTATCGTCGATAGCAGAGTCCGAGAGAAAAGTTAAGGGGAAAATGATGTCGTGAGAGGGGACATTTCGGGTTGGGGCGTTGCCACAGGGGCACTTGGGCGACAGCTGAGCCCCCGGAACCGTGTGGAGAGCTGCCCTCCTGTCCTTTGCTCCCGACTCGTCACTCGGTGCTCGTCCCCCGGGCACGCTTCCCACCCTTCCTCCTTTACACACACACACACACACACACACACACACCCCTACATCTCAGAGGGTGTTCGAAAATTCCAGCCGCAAGCAGGCTGGCGTTTCCGAAACGCGGCCTTCTCCTCCTTCGTCCCCACTGTGAAGCAACATGCCGTTCATCTGGGGACTCTGGAACAGCGTTTGGGTCCCTCCGAGGAACGAGGAGCCCTGCACTGGCAGCGGAGGGCCGGTGGTTAACTCCCTGAGTGCCACCGCTGAGCTCGCGGCGTCTTCCCTTTGAGACCCCACAAGGGAGCAGAAAAGCCACCTCCCCTTCTAGCCGGGGCTGGTGATTCCGCTCAGCTCACGCCGGAGCAGGCGGGAGGCCGCCTTTTCCCCTTCCTGTCTTTCCTTCCCTCCCCTCCAAAGGCACAGAGGCTTAATGATTAACACCACTTACCACAGGTTCCTCTAATAATGCCACGAGAGGGAGTGGCATGGGCCGGGGCCGGGAGCAAACACGGAGATCTCTGCCTTAATTTACCCTTTCGATCCCCGAACCTGGCCCGGCAGCTGCGTCCTTCCTCCCCGAGGCCCGTGTCCCTGAGCCGCCGCTCCCAAGTCGTCACGGAGCCGGATCCTATCTGCGCGTGCCTCTCAAGTTTGGTTTTAATTAGGCCGTCAAGAAAAGAAAAATTAACGTCTGAGGTCTGGGTAGTGAGGGGATGGGCTCATTTTCCTTAAAATGATCGTTGAAAAGACCTATGGGTCTCAGGTAGCACACGAGAACTCGGAAAGATAAACCCACTCCCCTTCGGGGAGCACCCGGCCAGGGAATGTCGTTTGTATAATGAAACTTCTTTCTTCCAAAAGGTTTTAAAAACCTGCATTGCTTTCCCCCGCCCCCACCGGGCCCCCCGATCTTAAAATAAGCCGGGTCCACATCTCCCTAATAATTCATCAAACATTTGTGGGCTAATTGCTTTCCACACATAATGGTCTAGCATCAAATATCTGACTTTTCATACTCTCTGCTGTCACAGTCATCCCCCAGCCCCCCAACGGCCGCCCCCTCCCCAGCTAAACTCAGAATCGCACTGAAAGAAAATGCAGAATCGTTCCTCGCTAAGATAATTATCATAAAAATCTTTTCTCCCGGCCCCAGCTAAACGCAGAGGCCCCTTATCGCGGCAGGAATTTGGAGTTGGTCCTCCACTGCTTTTGAGCCTCCGGTCTGGTCCATTGCCATGCAGATACCGCATAATTGTGTCCCCCTCGGCTCTCTGAAGCCATTAGGCACCGATTTATTTTTCTGTCACATTCCTGCCTTGTGAAGTTGCGGACGGGACTTCACACAGACAGGCGGGGTGTGGATGTGACACGCACAGCACGGGCTGCCGTGGCCCGGGCCCGGTGTGGTTTGGGTAGCACACAGAGCGTCCGCCAGATTCCGAGTTGACTCACAATTGTTCGTGCTGCTGTTGCGGGCGGGGGGCCTTTGGCGGGGACAGCGTTCAGGTATCGCGGCAGACACGGGGGCCCCTGTGTGCCAGCCCACTGGGGGCCGAGGGCGCCGGTCTGGTGGATCCCGGCCTGGAAATGCTCTTTGAAAGCCGCGGCTTTGGAAAGAAACGCGGTTTCGGTCTCCCTGCAAGGGACTCAGAGCACAGGGACGCCACGTTCAGGTTCATTCAATAGCTGCGGCGACTTTTTATTTTGTTCTTATTCTTTCGGCGCGGAGGGGAAAGATTTCCCTTGCAGGAAAGCTTCTTGATCTTGGGAGAAAATAAGGAAAATCATTTCCATTCCAGTGTGCTTTTCTTTTGAGAAAGGCTTAAAATCGTTAACTTCGCTCCCCCTTCAAAAGAAGTCGCAAGGATGCAGTGACTTGTATATAAAGCGTATGAGGAAAATGATACAATGTAACGTAATATTATATGATATGGTATAAGTGCAGTATAATATGACATAACACAACAACATGATATAATACAACGTAACACAATATAACCAGAATATAACCTATTCTTTTGGTGTTTTTTCACGTGGGGTTACTTGCGCCGGGCCCTGGGACCCACAGGGCCGCGTGCATCCTCTGTGGCCCGTGCAGCGTGCCCCAGACGTGTGCACTCAATGCCCGCCTTACCTGCGTGGGAGATGCTGGGACACCTGTCCACGCCACGGCACGGGGCGCGGGGGACTGAGGCTTAGACATGTCCGGTGTCCGTCTCTGTCCTTCAACCAGGGCAAACGTGGGTCCGTGGAGGGATGAGGGGGTAGGGAAAGAGGGCGACACGTATCTCCAGTCAGTTCCGTGGCCTCTAGGAGGTCCTCAAACGCCGTCAGAGAGAGAATCAGGCAGGATTTTCATTTTAAATCCAAATTCCAGACCAACACTGAGAGAATGGGTTGGTTGATGCTATGGGCGGGTGGGGTCGGCCTTTCTTCTCGAATTTGTTGTCAAATTTCAAACTTCTGGGACTGTTCCCAGTTGGGTCCAGAAAGAGTAAACTGCAGACTGGCATTTCTAACTTACTCATGGCGCCGGGGGCGGTGGGAGGGCCCCAGGAAGTCAGAACAAACCCACAGGGGCCGTTTCTGTGGGGTCCGTGCATCCGGCCCCGTTGTGAAATGGGGCTCTCGGTCCTCAGATGTAGAGGAAAGCCACATGTGTTAAGTCGAGGCGGGCCTGCAGGAGACGCCAGGGCGAGCCCGGCTCTCGCGGCCCGTTCGGTGCTCTCCCCGGGCCGCACACGGCGGGACTCCGCCACCCTGCCTCCAGGGCCCCGCCCGGTGCCGAGGCTTCAGTTACACGGCTCTGCCCCCTCCTCCCCGGGCGCCCTGGGCCGGCCATTCCGTCTGTCCCGACCTCCGTTTCCCAGTTATAAATCGGGGATAAGAATATTCTCCCCCCGGCAGCGCGTGGATCGGCACGAGCCAGACCTCCAGGGTCCCCGTCGCCGTCCACGGCCCTTCCCGCGGACACTCCGGTTCTCCCGCAAAGGCGATGCTTTAGAGACACGCGGGGATGATTGTGCGGTGATGTGCACCCTCCCTGCGCCCCTCCCCCTCCCCGGACTCCACCCTGGCACCCAGGGGGCCCTCCCAGTGCCTGCATGGGTTTTGTGCCAGCACCTTCTCTGACTTGGTGCTCCGGGCGGCCCCGGGCCCCGCCGTCCCTATCCTCCCGCCCCTTGGTCTGCCCCTCGCAGGAACGGGGCCTGCCCTGGTCTTTGTGTTTGCAGACGCACTGAAGGGTCACTGGGGCGGCCGCCCTCCCTGCCTCCTCCAGCCCCCGGTCTGCGGTTGGTGTGGACCAGCTGGCCCTGCCTCCTCCTGGTCCGTTTCGCAGTTCGCCGTGTGTCTGCGGCCCTTCGGGGAGGTGTTTGGGGCAGAGCCTTCGCGGCCTCAGAGGCCCACACGGGGGCCCCGCCAGGCTCTCGCCCGGAGCAGGGCTGGGTGCTGTAACTCGACTCCCTGACCCAGACAAGCGAGAGCTGCTCGTCCCCATCTGTGTTGAATTCCTCCAAACGAACACTTTCTCGACGGCCCGCTCTGGTCGGTGGGCAGGCCGGCAGGCCCGGACGGTGCGTCCGACCAGCACTGGAGCCCGCCCGGCCTGTCCACAGGGCGCCTCTCAGCAGCCCCCCCCCATCACCCAGATGTCTGCCTCCACGCAAAGATGTGGACAGAAGTCACATTTGTGCGCCTGAGGGGGTCATCCAAGGCCCCGGAGCATCTCGGATGCAGCTCCCACGGAGCCTGCCCCTTGGGTGTCGGGGAGTGGGGGCCTCCAGGTGCCACCGGTGGGGATGCCAGGTGTGAGCACACACCGGGAGCAGTGCCTCCAACGTTAGTCTCAGGGAAGCTTCTGGTCGGGAACAGGTGGCCCGCCCTCTCTCCTGACCCCCTGTCCGGGCTGCAGAGCACCCCCTCCCTGTCCTTAGCACTCTGAGATGTTTCCGGTGGTCTCTCTGACATGGAGGGGGCGTGCCTGTGCCCCCACCTCCCTGCCTCCTTGACTTCCTCGGGGGCAGGCCATTTGGGTCAGCTTATTAAGGCTGAGCTCTGCACAAGCTTGCACACACACACACACACACACACACACACACACACAGAAGCACAGGCACACATGTCCACACTCCAACACACGGTCACAGGCACACACAGAGGCTCTCTCTTGCACACATATACCTGTTTACCCACACACGTTCACACAAACACACACGAAGCCACACGCAGAAATACAGCCACGTAGCACACGCACAACTGCACGCACAACCATTCACACACGTGTGCACTCACATGTACGTATGTGCACATGCACTCTTAACATGCACAACACATGCCAACCGTGTGCACAAATGTGTGCACAGAAACAGACATTTGCACGTGCAGAACAGGCGTGCACGTTAACGCCCACACACACGTGCACAGGTGCCCTAACGCCCGGGCGCACTCGTGTGCGAACATGTGCCAGCACACACATTTCCACGCGTGTAGCCGCACACGGAAGCACATGCGTGCTCTGGCACACGCACACGGGTACGCACGCACACCAACACAAACAAGTGTGGATGCACAAATATCTCTACACGTTCACACAAAGGTGCACAGACAAGGATGCAGATGTGCTCAGATACACACATTTGTGCACACGCACACTCACAGCCGCACACCCGTGCACAAGCACACGAGCATGCACACATCCGCTCAACGCACACGCAGGCACGCTTTCCGACTTGGGTCCCAGCTTTCAGCGCAAGCGTTCCGTCCCGTCCTCGGGCAGGGAGGGGACACGGCGCTGGGGAGAAGCCACTGACAAGCAGTGGCCCGGGTGGGGGCTCGGGGATGGGCCCAGAGGACGTCTCCGCCGGGAAATTTACGGCTTTGAGCGGGTTGTTTGGCTTGGCACGGTGGTCAGGATGCTGCCTCATAAACTTAATAATAGCTGCCCCCTTTTAATTTGTTTGACCTTGACGACAGTAATTTACGATATGCATTAGAGCTCTGTCTTCTTTTTTCCCCTGATTCATAAACAAACCACTTGGCCAGCTTCCTTCTCTGCTCCCAAGCGCAGGGCCTTCTGGAGCCCAGCGTGGCCTCCTGCCACGCGGGGTGGGGCCCGGTGTTTCTCGGCATTTCTGATGGTGCGGACACAGGGTCCCCTCGGTCCCCAGGTCCCCGGGGCGGCCGCACCCGGCCCGGGATGAGGGCAGAGAGGAAGCGGGAGCGGGAGCGGCCGGTGTGGGAAGCAGGGCCCACTGCCCCCACCCCCAACACCCCCTCCCGGGCCCGGAGCCTGGGCCCCGTCTCGCGCTCCCCACGGACCTCCTGCCCTCTGTCCCTAGCAGGGGAGCCCACGTTCCGCTGCGACGCCTGTGACGAGCTCTTCCAGTCCAAGCTGGACCTGCGGCGACACAAGAAGTACGCGTGCGGCTCCGTGGGGGCCACGCTCTACGAGGGCCTGGGCGAGGAGCTCAAGCCGGAGGGGCTCGGCGGTGGGGGCGGCGAGCAGGCCCACGAGTGTAAGGACTGCGAGCGGATGTTCCCCAACAAGTACAGGTGCGGCTGCCCCCATCGCCCCCAGGCCTCTTCCCCTCCCCCCCCCACACCCCTCTTGTCCTCCCCGCTCCGCACCCCGTCACTGCCCCCCAGGCCCCCCAAGCTGGTCAGCAGGGCCAGTTGACCCTGGGACCACAGCTGGGACCTCGGCCCTCAGCCCTGTCCACACTGACGAGCCGAGAGAGCCTTAGGGACGGGGGAGACCAGGGTCCCCTCCAGTGTGGCTCACCTCAGGGGCAGGTACCCCTCCCTGCCCACTCATCTGTCACTACACACAGCGTGGCCCACGAGCTGGTGGCTGCGGGCCACGGGTGCTCCCGGCTCTGACCCCTGGCCGGTGCCCCCCACCCCCGGAAGATCCGCGTGGTTGGTAGAGATATTTCTGGCCCTGCCATTCTGCAGTCAGGGCTGAGCCTTGGAGATAGACCACGAGGAAGGCGAGAAATGCAGGCCACACCCCGAGACGTGCAGGGCTCAAGCCCCAAGGCCACTCCCGTAGTAAGGCCCAAGACCAGGACAGCAGGATGGCAACACCCTGCTGTCCCGGGGTCCGTGCAGTGCCCCGGCCCCTCTGCACACACAGACCACTCCTCACACGGTGGGCGGGAGCTGGCGGCTCAAGGCCACCCGGGGGTCCCTCATCCCCCACCCCGGGCACCAGCCTCTGCTCCAGGGATGGAACCCACCTGTCCTGGGAGGTTTCACAGGCGTGGGCACGGTATACCAGGCCCGCCATGTGACGGCCAGACGTGGTCAGCCTAGAGCAGGCACGAGCTGGCCCTCCCCCTGGGAAGTGGGGGCCCTGAGGACCCCTGGGAGCCCCCCGGGAAAGATGAGCCTCTGGGCTTTGTGGGGACAGCGTCAGGGCGTGCGGTCCCAGTGCTCCTGCGAGAAGCGTGACGACTCGTCCGAGGTAGGCCCCTCCTCCGACCTTTGAGAATCTCCCCAGGACAGCCCTGCACGGTCAGAGCAAAGCCCCATCGGGTCACTGACCGGCTGTGCTATTGCTGGGAACCGAACGCCAATCCCACCGTGGGCTCCCCGGGGATGGGAAACCCTCCACCCTGAACAGATGACTAAGAAAATGAGCGTTTGGGCAAATCCCAACTGAGACCCTGGGCGGTAAGCGCCGCTCAAGAGGGTCCGTGTTTTCTTTACATAAACACATAAATCACAATTAACAACAGGGAAAAAGATACAATCTGCCAGCGCTCGAGAACCAAGCGTTTCTGATGTAAATGGATGGCTGGGCCCCGTAATTAACGGGCCGTGATGTATTACTGCTCTGCTCACGGAGATTAACGGTCACACCTGGGACAGGAGGCGAGCCAGGACGTCCCCCCCCCCCCCTCCGAGAGGAGGGGTGAGGAGTGGCTCCTGCGTCCAGGCGCAGTTGCCCCTTCCCGGCGGCTGTGTCCTCCCCACCTTTGGGGACCCACCCGCTCACCCCCGTCCCGCCCCCTCGGTGTGTGCCAGGCGGGTAGGCCGGGCGTGGCCTTGGGTCTCCCGGGCCTCGCCCCCACTCCGGGGCTCTCGGCGGTGCTGGCGGCTTCTGCGCCCCTTGTCTGAGGTCAGCCTCAAGGTTAAGGTTACCCCGAGGGGCAGCGAGGAGCTGTGAGCCGGGGTCCTGCCCTGCCGCCGGCCGCCTGGAGGAGACGTTTGCACGAGGGCCTGAGCTCTGTCCGGGCAGCGCTTCCTCCCCGTGGGGTGTGGGAGGGCCGCCTCCGCCCTCCGTCCTGCTGGCCCGTCCAGAGAGGAGGTGGGCAGACGCGCTGCCCGCCGGGACTCACTCCCGTCTCTGGGCGGGGGGGGGGGGGCGGTGGGGACGGGAGGGGCCGCGGCCGGGCGGGGCGGCGGGCGGGCCCCCCGGTGACCCCAGCCCCCTGTCCGCGTGCAGCCTAGAGCAGCACATGGTCGTGCACACGGAGGAGCGGGAGTACAAGTGTGACCAGTGTCCCAAGGCCTTCAACTGGAAGTCCAACCTCATTCGCCACCAGATGTCCCACGACAGTGGCAAGCGCTTCGAATGTGAAAACTGCGTGAAGGTAACGCGCCCGCCGCCCCCGCCCGTGCCCCCCACCCGCGTGCGGACGGAGGGTGCAAATAGGACACCGGAAGCCCTCTGGGGCTGTCGCTTTACCGGGGACGGAGGAAGGGCAGCGGGAGGGGGCGCAGGGAGACCCGACCCCGCGCTCTCCAAGGTGGGCTCCTGCCCCCCACCCGCCAGCGCGTCGTCAGAGCGCTTCGGGTCGGCCGCGCTTTCCGAGCGCGTGCCCGGAGCGTCCCCCCCCCCCCCCACCCGGGGCCACAGCTCCCCCAGGCGTTACCGCTGAGGGGACAGTCTGGCGGACAAGGGCAGCTCACCCCGGGCCGTCCAGCGGGTCACTGCGACGGCAGAGACCCCTCCCGGCCAGGCTCGGCGCAGGGGGCAGAGCAGCAGTGAGACCCGCCCCCCGCCCCCCCCCCCGACCCAGCGGCCAGAACTGGGCCCACAGGGGAGCGAGCAAAGGTGTCTGTCCCCCCAGGTGTTCACAGACCCCAGCAACCTCCAGCGGCACATCCGCTCCCAGCACGTGGGCGCCCGGGCCCACGCCTGCCCCGACTGCGGGAAGACGTTCGCCACGTCCTCGGGCCTCAAGCAGCACAAGCACATCCACAGCACCGTCAAACCTTTCATATGTAAGTGGTCCCCCAGCCCGGCCGCCCCGCTCTCCCTACTCTCCTCTGCACTCACACCCCGGCCGGAGCTCTGAGAGGCGTGAAAATGCCGGTGACGCTCACCGAGTTCTGCTCATCCCCTCAGCGGCCTTTAGGGAGCCCGGCCCGGGTCCCCGGCACTGTCGGCACCGCAGGTGGCGGCCGTAAGTGCCCCTGTCCTCACGGAGCTTACGCGCCGTGGAGGAGATAGAGGCTAGACCAGATGGACGATGAGGGCACGTGCGTCCGGCCTATCAGCCCTGACGGGGGCGCAGGCTTAGGAGGCTCTCCGAGTGTCCAGGGTGGCCCAGGCGGGCGCTGGTCCTGTGAGTGCAGGGGGGCCAGGACGGCTTGTCAAACGAGAGGCTTTCTGGTGGACGCCTGGCGGACGGGCGGGTGTGAGGGGGCCCCTGCGGGGGACGGAGGTGCTTGGGACACAGAGGCCTTGAGGCTGGCGTGTTTGGGGGAGTAAGTGAGGGGGACTAAGAGGAGAGGGGCCACGGGTCCCAGGGCCAGGTCGTGGGGACTTTGTGAGCCAGCGTAGGGTCACCACCCTTATTCTCAAGGAGTTTGGAAGCCACGGAAGATTCCTCTCTACCTGGCAGCGTGCTGAGTTATTCACACAAGATTGCGCTCGGCCGTCACGTCCAGTGATTTGCACTGTCGCCAATCACACACATTGCACTCAGCAACCATCCACACGGACTGTGCAGTCATCACCCACACCGACCGTGCAGTCATCACCCACACGGACTGTGCAGTCGTCACCCACACGGACCATGCAGTCGTCACCCACACGGGCTATGCAGAGTCATCACCCACATCGACTGTGCAGCCATCACCCACATCGACTGTGCAGTAATCATCCACACGGACTGTGCAGTCATCACCCACATCGACTGTGCAGTCATCACCCACACGGACTGTGCAGTCATCACCCACATCGACTGTGCAGTCATCACCCACACGGACTGTGCAGTCGTCACCCACATCGACTGTGCAGTCATCACCCACACGGACTGTGCAGTCATCACCCACATCGACTGTGCAGTCATCACCCACACGGACTGTGCAGTCATCACCCACACTGACCGTGGAGTCCTCACCCACATGGACTTTGCAGTCATCACCCACACGGACCGTGCAGTCGTCACCCACATCGACCGTGCAGTCGTCACCCACAAGAACTGTGCAGCCATCACCCACACTGACTGTGCAGTCATCACCCACACGGACCGTGCAGTCGTCACCCACATCGACCGTGCAGTCGTCACCCACAAGAACTGTGCAGCCATCACCCACACTGACTGTGCAGTCATCACCCACACGGACCGTGCAGTCGTCACCCACATCGACCGTGCAGTCGTCACCCACAAGAACTGTGCAGCCATCACCCACACTGACCGTGCAGTCATTACCCACACAGACTGTGCAGAGTCATCACCCACATCGACTGTGCAGCCATCACCCACATCGACTATGCAGTAATCATCCACACGGACTGTGCAGTCGTCACCCACACGAACTGTGCAGTCAGTCATCACCCACATCGACTGTGCAGTCCTCACCCACATCAACTGTGCAGCCATCACCCACATCGACTGTGCAGCCATCACCCACACGGACTGTGCAGTCATCACCCACGTGACCTGTGCAGAGTTATCACCAGAATTGCCTGGACTCATCATCCACATGGGATTGCATGGGGTCATCATTTCACACACACGATCTCATAGCACCCTTCAGGGCCACACTGTCTCCTAGTGGCAGAGAAGGAAACTGAGGCTTGCAGACATTAGGGGAGCAGGTGCTCAGGGCCACGCTGCAGAGCCTGGATCTAGCCCAGGCCTGGCCCTTGACCCTGGGCTGGGGGGCTGGAGCCTCTCAGACCCCACGACACCGGTGTGAGGAAGAGGAACTCTAGGAGCTTGAGGACTGGGGGCTGGGGCACGTCTCACCGATGCTGTTCTGGTGTGGGACACCCAGGGCTGACCGGCCGGTCAGGCCTTTGCCGGGTGGCTGGGGCTGTGCCCTCCTCCTGCTGCTGTCCCCAGCCCAAGCTTCCAGCTGCCCTGCTAGAGACGACCCAGACACCAGCCTTCCTCGGCCGCTCAGCCCCCCAGTCACCTGTAGGTCCTGGATGGAGACCTGTGCGCCCCGGGGTGCACCAGTGGTTCCCCCTGGGAGGGGTCGGGAAGAGGCGAGCGGGTGTGAGTGGGAGCCAGGGGCTGTGACTTGGTGACTGGAGGTGTGTGTCCTGCTTTCTGTGGATGAGGGTCCCAGGGAGTCCCACTGTGGGGCATCGAATAGCAGCTCGGAGTTTCTAAATGAGCTTAAGAGCAGGAAGTCGTGCATAGGTTCAAAAGCTACCGCCTTTCCGGGCGCGCGGAGAACTCGGCGAAGTCTCCCTGGAGCGTATTTAGTGACAGAAGCTCCAGGGACCGTAGGTCTCTACCACCGTTCGCGCCGCCTGCACAGACTCCCCGTGTGGGTGGGCAGGGCGTGCGGCAGCCTGGCCGGGCCCCCGGGGCCGCAGCTCCCGAGACCGGCTTGCCTGCACACACACGTGCCTCAGATAGGGTGGCACACTCTTGGGAAATGGCACGTAAGTGTGGCTTTGCACGTCCTCCAAACCCCGGCAGAGGCTCCTTCGGCCCGTGGTAAAGGCCGTGTTGGGCTTGGAAAGGCGAACCCGCAAACGAGCGAGGAGGGGCGCAGACAGCGCGCGCCGGTCAGGAAGGACGGGCTGCTTGGAGGGGCGCGGGCTCACGGCAGCGCGGTCACGGGCGTGCCCAGAAGGCGTCCACCTGCCGGGCACCCCCTGCGTGGATGCACACGGCAGTGTGGGATCTGCCCAGACGCCCCCAAAAGCCCTTTCCCCGCTGACCACGCAGGCCGAGGCGGCGTGGCCTCCCAGGGTGCCTCCAGCCCCGCAGAGCGGAGCGTGTGCTGGCTGTTTGGGAGGGTGGTGTCGGGCACACAGGTGGTCAGCCTCCCCGTGGGCACTTTCCGGAAAGGGCCCCTCCCTAGAGTGAGCCTCGCGTGGGAGCGCATCCGCGCACACACCCCGCGAGCAAAAGACACGCGGTGGCCAGGGCCACTCTGCACCCCGGCAGGGCCGGGGGGCCCCTCTCACGTCCACCGCGGGCCGCACCGGCTCTGAGCCAGCTGCCAGCGTGCGGGTCCGGCCGCCCCGTGAGGATCTCGGGCCCCCAGGAGGGTCCTCCGTAGCCCCAGCGTCCCTGCCACACCCTCCACCCTGCGAGCAGAGCGGTGGGAGCCGAGGGGCCCGGACTCCCCACGACCGGGCGCGGGGCCGGCCCTGAAGCCCTGCCGGGAGCTGCCCCGGCGGGGGGGGTCGTGCGTGAGGCCGGTTCCCAATCTGGGGTTCGTAGCAGCCAGTGACGAGGCACCGGCGAGCCGGGCCAGGGCACAGTGACACGTCACTCGTTCAGCCAGCAAGGCCCGAGCTGAGGAATGGCCTTGCTCCCCCGAGGCCGGGTGGGCGACCCGAGTGTATTTATAGAGCGTCTCCTCTGTATCAGCCGCCTCCCAAAAAGGGCAGATTTGGTCCAACGAGGCCGCGCTCTTCCCCCCTCAGCCTTGAACACGTCCCACCACGCCGACGGCCAGGAAGGCAGGGCCTTTAATATAAATAGATACTGCGATGAAAGCGCGCGATAATCCGGGGCCAGAGCCCCCGCGGCAGGAGCAGGACACCAGGCGGCCGAGGATTTGTGTGAACAAGAGACAGGCTGGAATCACTGTTTCCACTGGGGCTGCGTTTAGGGGACAAATCGTCCTGCAGAGAGAGACACGTGTGCACGTGCGCTCCTCCCTTTCTGGCTAGAAAAACAAGTAAAGAAAGGAAGCAAAGCTGGTGATTCCATGACAACACTCGACTCACAAGCCATCGGGGAAATGGGGAGACGGGGTCGCCTGGGCCCGGGGGTCCTGGTGTTCGGCTCTGGCCAGCAGCGCCCCCTCCTGCCGAGAGCAGAGGCCGGTGTCCCCCAGCCTGAGCCTGGTGCTTCTTCACCCCAACCTCTCGCTCTCTCGAACTCGGAACCAGCCCGTCTCCACACGGCCCGGCTTGGGCTTCCCTCCCGTGCCCACCTTCCAGCCATCCCCCGACGGTCACTACACACAACCAGGGGCCGTGCTCCCACGCCCAGACCCCCTAAGAATCCCCCGAGTGGGCTGGTCCCCCCGAGGCCCCTCTCCCCGGACGGAGAGCAAGAGAGTTAATCTGGCAAGTGGGGTTTCCTCTTAGTGGCGGGGACAGTGTCACTGAGGTGGACAGGGTGCAGGTGGGAACCCTGGGGCCCGGGGGGGACTGAAACAGGTGCCTGGGTGGCTGCACACTGGGGTTTAGCCCCCGGCAGGGATTTCAGGAGACCTTGGCCCCCACATCACAAACACTCATGTGCACAAACAGCACATGTACCCCACTTTCTAACGGGAAGGTTGAGGCAGGCGCCTGAGACCTGACCGAGTGGGAAGGTGCAGGCAGGTCTCACCAGTGTGTGCCGGTCACCACAGGTCAGCCCCCAGGGTAGGGTGCCCACACACGCTTACATACGTGTGCACACATGCAGGCACACACATACATGTACACGCACACGCTCGTGCACACACGTGTGCACAGATACACGCACTCGTGCAAACACGCATACAGACACACGTGTGTGCACACTCATGGGTGTTCGTGCACACAGATACACACACTTGTGCAAACACACATGCAGACACACGTGCGTGCACACTCATGGACACTTGTGCACATGCCCACAGAGACACGCACTCGTGCAAACATGCAGACACAGGCGCGTGCACACTCATTGACACACGTGCCCACAGATACATGCACTCATGCAAACATGCACACAGACACGCGCGTGCACACTCATGGACACTCATGCACACGTGCCCACAGATACACGCACTCGTGCAAACACGCATGCAGACACACGTGTGTGCACACTCATGGGTGCTCGTGCACACGTGCCCACAGATACACGCACTCATGCGAACACACACGCAGACACACGTGCCTGCACACTCATGGACGCTCGTGCCCACAGATACACACACTTGTGCAAACACATGCAGACACACGTGTGTGCACATTCATGGACACTTGTGCACATGCCCACAGAAACACGCACTCGTGCAAACACGCACGCAGACACGCGCATGCACTCATGGACACTCATACCCACAGATACACACACTCGTGCACACATGCAGACACACGCGCGTGCACACTCATTGACACACGTGGCCACAGTTACACACACTCAACACGCACGCAGACACGCACGTGCACACTCATGGACGCTCGTGCACATGTGCCCACATATACACTCACTCATGCAAGCATGCACGCAGACACACGCGTGCACACTCATTGACACACGTGCCCACAGATACACACACTTGTGCAAACACACATGCAGACACACGTGTGTGCACATTCATGGACACTTGTGCACATGCCCACAGAGACACGCGCGCGTGCACTCATGGACACTCATACCCACAGATACACGCACTCGTGCACACATGCAGACACGCGCGTGCACACTCATTGACACACGTGGCCACAGTTACACGCACTCATGCAAACACGCACGCAGACACGCACGTGTACACTCATGGACGCTCGTGCACATGTGTCCACAGATACACTCACTCATGCAAGCACGCACGCAGACAAGCGCGTGCACACTCATAGACACACGTGCCCACAGATACACACTCGTGCAAACACGCAGACACACGTGTGTGCACACTCATGGATGCTCGTGCACACAGCCCCAGAGATACACGCACTCATGCAAACACGCACGTGCACACTCATGGACGCTCGTGCACACGGGCCCACAGATACACGCACTCGTGCAAACACACACGCAGACGCGTGTGTGCACACTCATGGACGCTCGTGCACACGGGCCCACAGATACACGCACTCATGCAGACACACGCAGACACACGCGCATGCACACGCGTGCGCACACGTGTGCTCACAAGCAGTCTGCTCCCGATCGCGGGGCCCGCCCCCTCCTCTGCAGGGTTTCCCCGTAATTTCATATCGTTTGTCTTTGCTTTGTGCTGATGTTTTAGGTGAGGTCTGCCACAAATCCTACACGCAGTTCTCCAACCTGTGCCGCCACAAGCGGATGCACGCCGACTGCCGCACGCAGATCAAGTGCAAGGACTGCGGGCAGATGTTCAGCACTACCTCCTCCCTCAACAAGCACCGGCGGTTCTGCGAGGGCAAGAACCATTACCCGCCGGGCGGCATCTTCGCCCCGGGCCTGCCCCTCACCCCCAGCCCCATGATGGACAAGGCGAAGCCGCCCCCCAACCTCAACCACGCCGGCCTGGGCTTCAACGAGTACTTCCCGTCCCGGCCGCACCCGGGCGGCCTGCCCTTCTCCGCGGCGGCCCCCCCGTTCCCCGCGCTGGCCCCGGGCTTCCCGGGCATCTTCCCCCCGTCCCTGTACCCCCGGCCGCCCCTGCTACCTCCCACGCCGCTGCTCAAGAGCCCCCTGAACCACACCCAGGACGCCAAGCTCCCCAGCCCCCTGGGGAACCCGGCCCTGCCCCTCGTCTCCGCCGTGGGCAACAGCGGCCAGGGCGCCACGGCCGCCGCGGGGCCTGAGGACAAGTTCGAGCGCCGCCTGGAGGACTCATACGCCGAGAAGCTCAAGACGCGGGGCAGCGACCTGTCCGACGGCAGCGACTTCGAGGACGTCAACACCACGACCGGGACGGACCTGGACACGACCACGGGCACGGGCTCAGACCTGGACAGCGACGTGGACAGCGACCGGGACAAGGCCAAGGACAAGAGCAAGGCGGCCGAGGGCAAGCCCGAGTGCGGGGGCGGCGCGGCGCCCCCGGGCGCCCCGAACAGCGTGGGCGAGGTGCCGGTCTTCTACTCCCAGCACGCCTTTTTCCCGCCGCCCGACGAGCAGCTGCTGGCCGCCTCGGGCGCCGCGGGCGACTCCATCAAGGCCATCGCCTCCATCGCCGAGAAGTACTTTGGCCCCGGCTTCGTGGGCATGCAGGAGAAGAAGCTGGGCTCGCTGCCCTACCACTCTGTGTTCCCCTTCCAGTTCCTGCCCAACTTCCCCCCGGCCCTCTGCCCCTTCGCGGACCGCTCCCTCGCCCACAACTTGCTGGTCAAGGCCGAGCCGAGGTCGCCCCGGGACGCCCTCAAGGTGGGCGGCCCCAGCGCCGAGTCCCCCTTCGACCTCACCACCAAACCAAAAGAGGCAAAGCCCGTGCTGGCCGCGCCCAAGGCGCCCCCGGCGCCAGCGTCCGGGGAGGAGCAGCCACTGGACCTGAGCATCGGTAGCCGCGTCCGAGCCAGCCAGAACGGAGGGGGGCGGGAGCCCCGCAAGAACCACGTCTACGGGGAGCGCAAGCTGGGGGCCGGGGAGGGGCTGCCCAAGGCGTGCCCGGCACAGCTGCCCCAGCAGCCCTCCCTGCACTACGCCAAGCCATCGCCCTTTTTCATGGACCCCATCTACAGGTATTAACATCCCTGCCTTCACCTGCTCTCCCAGAGGGGCCGCCACCGCCCGGCTGGGCGTCTGGGCGTCCGGGCGGGACCTCCCGGACGCTCGGGGCTCCCTCTCGCGGACAGCCGCTGGGATCCCGGCCTCCCCTCGGACCCCACCCGGCCCCGCTGTGTCTCCAGCCACCTTCTCTGGACCAGCTGTGCCTCCTGCAAAACTCAGACCCTTGCTCTTTCCTCCGCTCCCGGTCCCGGTCCCGAGGCCGCCCTCGTGGCCCCTACCCCGCCCCGGAGCCACAGCTGGGGTTCCTGGTGGCCCAGGAGAAAGCACAGAAGGAGCCGCTGGTCTCCGGGAGGGAGCGGGGGGAGGGGGGAGGGGGAGGAGGAGGGGGAAGGAGCAGCTTTGGAGGGTCCGCAAAACATCAGCATCCACCTCTCTGATAGCCCTCCCAGTGAGGGCTTTGATCCCCTCAACTGGGGAACCCCCTCCCCAATTTCTGGGCAGGCTCTGATCAGGTGGGTTTGTCAGGTGGGAGGGGTCCCGCCGCCACCACACGTTGTCCTGCGGGTGCTGGGCAGGCCGAGCCCGGAGGAGAGGGCGGCCTGGGAGGGGGGCCGGGGGGTCCAGGAAGCAGGCGCCAGGCACAGCTGTGGGGCTCAGGCTGCTGAGGCTGCTACCGCCGGTGCCCGTGTGTGACAAGCCCGTGCGCACACACATGTGCGTGTACACCTGGTGTTCAGGGAGCACCAGAGCACGTGGCCGCCTTGAAGGCACAGACGCCTGAGTTCCCCAAGGGGCCACTGCGGCCTGGAGACGGTGTGCAAGTGAGGAGCCCACATCTGCTGAAGGTGCGCATGGGAGAGAATGACGTCAGAGCACGAGCCCGGGCTGGCCCGGCCTCCCACCCTCTGCGCTCCGCACCCGTGGCCCCGGCCGCCTGTGTGTGCGGCCAAGGACTGACGTCGTCACCACAGGAAACGTGGAAAGTGCCCCTTTAAGTGTTTGGTGCAGAACACCCCATCCACAGACGGTTTGAGAAAGTTGACCAGACGCTTGCAGAGGAGGGGGTCACTCTCCACCTGCCAAATGCGTCTCCTCAGCTTTCCGGGCCAAACGTGCCCGGCGAAAGGCCTAGAGGGCGCCTGACGGTTCGGTGAGGCTCTCCAGACTGTAGGCACGGCCCTGAGTGCCCCTGGGATGTGCAGAGGACGGCAGGGTGACTGCAGGCTGAGAGACCAGACCTCCCCGTCGGGCCACAGAGCTGGAATCAGCGGGCTCTCAGTTAACTTCTTCCCACCCTGCCCCTGGCCTCCCCGCCGTCTCTTCAGGCCCCCGCTGCGCCCCTCTGCCCCCTCTCACCTGGTTTAGGGCCACAGGCCTTTTACCGGAAGCTGGGTGAGGTCAAGAAGGGGAAGTCCAATCGGGGCTCCTCTGAGACCCAGCATACCCCTGGCTCTGGCTGTCAGCCCTGGGGTCCATCAGCCGAGGGAGGGGCTGCCTGGGCCCCAGGTTCGGGCACAGACACCAGCGAAATGCCCTAGGGCATGCTGGCTCCACATCCCTCCCTGCCACGACCAAGCCCATCAGGACAAACGTGCGGTGTTTGGAGGTCCCTCCCCAAGCCAAGGTGTGGGCGGCTGCAACTGCCCACAAACAGGCCGGGCCCTGGGGCTGGGGGCCAGGGCCCCCCTCCGTCCCCCACGGGCCGGCCCCCGGGTCCCGTTCACCCCGAACACGTGACCCACGATCCTCCATCCTCCGGGCTGGGCGCAGGTGACAGTGCGGTCGGCCGGGCTCAGCTGGCCTTGGATGCTCAGGAACCGGCCTGACACGACTGCCCAGCCTCCTCCCTGGGGTCCCCTGGCTTCAGGGACGATCCACCAACCCCACAGCATCTCGCTCGACGGCCGAGTCCGACACCGTCCAGCTCTGAAAAGGGCCTCGGGTAGGCCCCACAGAGCGAGACGCCCTCCAGGCCAGCTTCCCACACGACCAACACCGCCTCTCCGGGGGGAGGCCCTCCACGCCCCCTCCCGCGCCCTCTCCCTCCTGGGCCGGGCCGGCGGGCCTGCGCGGTTCCCGGTGGCCCCTGGGACACTCCCAGGGTGGCCATGCTGTCTCCCTGCGGCTCACCCCTCTCCTTGTGCCATCTGTACATCCTGCTCTGGTCGGCGTCCAGCCGGCTCCTGGCTGTGCAGCAGAGCAAGGCCCTGGTGTGGACGAAACAGGAGTGGCTGGTGTAGGGTTTGCTCAGAGCAGCCGTGTCTGTGTGCAGAGAAGTGGCAGGTCTCCCCAGGTGGCACTCTGTGAGTCTCTACCCAGCCCCCCCCCCCCCACCCCGAGGGGACTGAGGCTCCGGTCACTTCCTCTGCCTGACCTATGATGGGTTGTCACCAGCATCTGGGGAATATTCTAGAATTGTCCTCTCCGGCAGCCATTGTGAGCTTTTCGGTAGACCCCACGTGGCAGCCATGGGAGGCCCTGAGGACCCCCCGGGACAGCGCTGGGTGGTTGGTGGACTCGGGGGGGTTGGTGGACCTGCAGGGGTGTGGAACCGGGCGTGGGGAGCAGCGGGGGACATACAGCAAGCGTTCAGGCAGGTGGCAGCCTGGAGGCCGTGCAGGTGGGCAGGTGGGCTCCTTCACGACACCCCCCACTGTTAGGCGCACAGAGTAGTCGCCGGGGGACACGGATGGGCACCCTCCCTGTGCAGCCCCGGAGGCTCCGTGGGGTACGTAACCCTCTGTGTTGCCTGCCGTCCAGCAGGGTAGAGAAGCGGAAGGTGACAGACCCCGTGGGAGTCCTGAAGGAGAAGTACCTGCGGCCGTCCCCTCTGCTCTTCCACCCCCAGGTAAGACCCAGGGCTGCCGGGCCTCGGGACCCCCCATCCTGGGGCCAGGCAAGAGGGCAGGGCTCGGGACCCCCCATCCTGGGGCCAGGCAAGAGGGCAGGGCTCGGGACCCCCCATCCTGGGGCCAGGTGGGCAGGCAGGGCTCGGGACCCCCCATCCTGGGGCCAGGCAAGAGGGCAGGGCTCGGGACCCCCCATCCTGGGGCCAGGCAAGAGGGCAGGGCTCGGGACCCCCCATCCTGGGGCCAGGTGAGTGGGCAGGCCTCGGGACCCCCCATCCTGGGGCCAGGTGGGCAGGCAGGGCTCGGGACCCCCCATCCTGGGGCCAGGCAAGAGGGCAGGGCTCGGGACCCCCCATCCTGGGGCCAGGCAAGAGGGCAGGGCTCGGGACCCCCCATCCTGGGGCCAGGCAAGAGGGCAGGGCTCGGGACCCCCCATCCTGGGGCCAGGCAAGAGGGCAGGGCTCGGGACCCCCCATCCTGGGGCCAGGCAAGAGGGCTGGGCTCGGAACCCCTGTCCTGGGGCCCTGCAGCCGGGCTGCCCAGACAGACAGGGCTCTGCAGGGGGCAGGCTCCCACACCCAAGGTGTGCCTCAGCTCCCCTGTCCGTCAGACGGCCAGGGGATTGCCACCATGGGTCCCCATGAGCCCGGAAGGATGACAAGGTCCAAGACAAGTGAGGAAGGAGAGTGGTGCTCTGCAGGGCAGCCCCGTGGGTCTCTCGGAGGCGGCCAAAGACCCCAGAGCATGAGGGCACTCACCCACCTACGGTTCAGGCTCTAGGAGGGGCAGTGAGCCCGCAAGGCCGTGGGCAACAGCTTGGAGACGGTGGGTCCAAGAATTTGGAACATAAGGTGACAGACCCAGGACGTTTATGAGAGAAGACCAGGGTCAGGGGTCTGGGAACATGAATCCCCAAGCCAGGTCGTGGCCACACAGCCCACCTGCAGGCACTCCCATCCCCCACTCCGGCTGCGTCCTCCCAGGGGGTGGGTGCAGAGATGTGGGGGATGCGCAGCAGAGGGGAGAGTTTGTCCACCTGTCCTCACCCCTTGGGGCCACCCCCACCTCACTTGGGGGTCCTGGTAGCTGAACAGTGAGACGGCCTGAACCAGACCCCAGGCCGGGCATTGTTCTCTCTCTCTGCGTTTCCCACCTTGGACAAACACCCCCAGTCGGTGAAACCTGCCCCCTGCCTGGGTTCACAGCTAAACTTAGCACCTCCCATTGTTTCGTCGGGGCCATGGGGTTTGCTTAATAACTTCCCCTGATTTTCCTCGGGTCGGGCTGGAAAAAGCTGACAAGCCAGCCAGGCGCATCCTGTGTTTGTGTTTGTGCGGGAGCTCTAGCGGCCCGGAATATCTGATCGGGGGAGCAGGCCTGGCAGGCCGGACCTTCGGGCGGCCTCAGCAAGACCCACCCAGGCCTGAGGAAGAGAGGCCTGGCAGGGGGCCGGCTGCCCATTGTCCCTCCTGCCGCTCCCCCCTGAGCCAAGCCACCCCCGCTCTGCTGCCTGCCCCTGGGCCAGAGCTCAGGGGAAGGGGGGAGGAAGCCTAGGGAGTCACCTAATTAAATGGTCTGAGGTCCCGCGGTCACTCGGGCGCGATAACTGATGGCCTCTGCAAAGGACAGGGTCACTGCTGTATGAAGACATCAGCCCGCGGCGGCCAAGTGCAGGACTTTGCCAGGGCCTTTCTGACGCCCGACTCAGGTGTGTGCAGCCCCTGGGGTACAGGACGAGGCGGTCCTGCCTGGCCGCGGCCCCCCACCACCTCTGGAGTTGCCAGGGAGTCTGTGTGCAGAGAGCTCCAGAGCCTTTCGAGGCTGCAGCTAAAACTGAGGTGCAAAGCCAGCTGGGCAGCAGTCTGTGCGCCTGGGGTCCCATCGTCCAGGCGGTGGAGGGGCCAGCGAGAAGCCGGGCAGCAGCCGAGGGGCAAGCTGTCAGCGGGGACAGGGAGGGCAGCCCACGGCTGGTGGCATGATGTGTCTATGCAGCCCCAGAGGCCCCCTCCCCTCTCCTGTCCCCAAACCCTGAGCCCTCGGGGACAGGCACAGTCTGGGACCCTGATCAGAACTCTCCCCACCAGGTGGAAATGGCCAGTGCCGCGTCCTCCTCCCCCAGGCAAGCCCTTGGCATCTCCAAGGCCTGGAGAGGTGGCCCCTCTTATCCAGGTCACCATGTCTGTGCTGGGTCACCTGGGCATCATCCTTTTGAACACTCAGTGCGTCCAGCCTTGGGCTGTCGGATTCCTTCTTAGAACTTTGCCTGCAATCATGGCCCGCTGCCACTAGGCGGTGCTGCCCAGGCCCCTGGTCCCTGTTAACCTGAAATGCAGGTAGATTTCTTGATTTTTCACGACTCAAAAAAAAAAATTAAAGGAAAAGAGAGGAGAGGAGAGGGAAATCAGACATGATTCTGTCTTTAAACCAAGCTAGCCCCCCAGGAGTGCCGGCCAGGGATGAGGCCAGCAGGGGTGGGGGGTGGGGGTCCCAGGTAAGGCGAGGTGTCATTGCAAGGCAGGAGCCTGCCCCACCGTGTGCCCCTGTCGGGCAGAGAGGCTCCCGCGGCCTGGGCCCTGGGCTGAAACGGGGCTCCCAGGGAAGGACGAGCGGCAGGGCTGGCCACAGTGGCCAAGAAGCCCGGAGACGGCCCGTTCTACCCACAGCCTGAGGGCCCGCACAAGCCTCTTGTCCTGGCCCAGCTGCGGATGTACTCGGTCGCCGGGAGAGGGGTCCACACTGCTCAGGAGAGGTAGCAGCTCAGGGGGTCCCCCGTCTCTCCCTCTCACCTGCCGACAGATGTCAGCCATCGAGACCATGACAGACAAGCTGGAGAGCTTCGCGGCCATAAAGGCGGAAGCGGGCAGCTCCCTGCAGCCCCTCCCCCACCACCCCTTCAACTTCCGGTCCCCACCCCCCACGCTGTCGGACCCCATCCTCAGGAAGGGCAAGGAGCGGTATACGTGCAGGTAAGGCTGGGCGTGCCCAGGGGGGAGGGGGGCGGGGGGCCGGTGGGCAGCCCGCCAGGTGGCCGCAGGTGCCCCGCAGCGGCCGTGAGCCTGCGCATCCTGGGAAAACTAGGTCAAAGCCAGACCACAGCGGGGTAGAAGTACACGGTTTGCTCTCCAATGGAGGTCGTTCCCCACGGATGTGTAGGTGTGGGGTGGCACAAGAGAATGCAGCCTTAACCCAGCCGATCAGAACTCAGAGGGTCCGAAGCCAAGGTGTGCTGGTCAGCGTTTAAGCCCGGTTCTCAGAGCCGGGTGGAAAGCCCAGACGCACAGCCTGTCCCCAGCGGCAGGAGCCCGTTCAACGTGGCTGACATATTGCTGGGGGAGGGGGCGGAGTCCCAGCAGGCCAGAGTAGGGGGGGCCCGTCTGTCCAGCGGCAGGTGCAGGCGTCTCTGTCAAGTTCAGCTGGGCCCTGGGGCTGAAGGACAGACTGCAGTCCTGGGGGCCACAGCCAGGCCACCTGCCCCCCAGCTGTGGGACCTCGGGCCCTAGACAGCGAGCAGGAAGGAGGAACCGCAACGGGAAAGGGTGCGGGTGCCCCGGTCCGTGGCAGCGTGACTGCCTAACGGTCCCCCTGCCCTCTCCACCCAGGTACTGTGGCAAGATATTCCCCCGATCGGCAAACCTCACGAGACACCTGAGGACGCACACCGGGGAGCAGCCGTACAGGTAGGAGCCTGTCCCTTCGGGGCCGGGGCGGTGGGTAGGCAGGCTCCCGGTGAGACCGTCCCCTCCCCCCCCCCACCACTTCCCACTCACAGGAAGGTGAGGGTGGGAGCCAGCATGCTCGGGTCAGGTCGCTCCCTGGACCCCAGAGCCGTCCTGTGTCCTGGGGTGTCATAAAGATTAGGCAGGAGGTGGCCAGTGGGCTTCCTGAAGGTTCTTGCCCACCCCCCAGAGTCGGGTGCCTGGGAGCAGCTCTCCCACCGCCATTGTCGACAGGGGCAGGGCGTTCAGTACAGCACCGGCCAAAGCCAGGGCCGCCCCGGGTGGCCTGATGGAGAGACCCCACCCCACCCCCACCCAGCTCAACTCCCATACGATGGGTGGGTGGTGGGCCAGGGCCGGCACCTAAGGCGGGGCGCGCAGTGGAAAAGGAGCTCCATGCAAATCCGAGTCTGAGCCTGGGCTTGGGGTGTCCTGAGGGACTCTCGGGTCGCTAGCCCTGGATGGAAGCCGTGTGTCTGCTCCCGTCCTGTCTCCTCAATGCTGGGCTTCTACCTGCGGGCACGCAGCCACCCGGCAAGTGGGTGTGAGAGCCGTCACATCTGTTCCCAAGAGGGGTGGCACCCCCGTTTCAAAGATGCTGAGCCAGAGGCTTAGACACCCTGACTTGCCCGGGGGCGGAGCCCACGGCCACTCTAGGTGACCTTCCTGTCCTCCGAGAAGCAGAGCCTGTCTCTCGGTCCCTGGGGCCTTCATCAGGAGCAGAAGGGATGGGGGTGACATCTGGCTTTCAGGGACGAGCCTGAGAGTTGGCATTTTATTTATTTATTTTTTAAATGTTTATTTATTTTTGAGAGAGAGGGATAGAGCATGAGCGGGGGAGGGGCAGAGAGAGAGGGAGACACAGAATCCGAAGCAGGCTCCAGGTTCCGAGCTGTCAGCACAGAGCCCGACGCGAGGATCAAACCCACGAACCGAGAGATCTAGACCTGAGCTGAAGTCGGACGCTTAACCGACCGAGCCACCCAGGTGCCCCGAGAGGTGGCATTTTAAATGAGAGACCGGGTGGCAGTGACCAGGAGGCAGATCAGGGAAAACGCTGGTGTAGACGTCAAGACCTCATTCTGGGGTGTGTCCGGAGAGCAGCAGCTGCTGGGAACTCGGAGTCTGGTTTTAAGTCGGCAGCACAAGGTTCCTGTGCCCCGGCCACACAGAGCTTGGAGCTCCCGTCCCTGGGAAGGGCAGCCACGTGGGGTCCCCTGAGGTGTCGTGGTCCCCATGCCCCACCCTGAGATGCGACCACCACGGGGCCATGTCCTGTCCTGGCTGGACAAGTGACAGCTCAGGTCACTCAGCAGTCATCTGCTCAGTGCCCCCGGGCCACCCCAACACGCAGGTTCCCCCGTCCCCCCACTCCACAAAGCCTAGCAAAGGGAAGGCTGATTGGGTCTGGCTTCCTCCCGAAAACGTGTTTTCCTGTAAGGGGAGCCACCTTCTGAACAGTGTTGTGTGTAGGAGCCCCCCCCCCCCCAGGGTCAGGCGGTGTTTATGGAAGAATTTAATTATCATTGATTTCGTTTGCTCTCTCCAATCTGTGAGTTTCGACTTTCCTAACAATAATCGCTTTGAAAGTTTGCATTGCAAATCCTGACTTTATCTGGCTCAAGGCAGCCCTGTGATGGGGAGTGTGGGGTGTGTGATTTCCCTTTTGACATCACTGGGCGCTTCTGGGATCACTTTGATCCTTGGGAGAATCTACGCTGGAGGAGGAAATTTCGTCCGTCTGTCCTCAGAAACTGTCCAGGGGACAGCCCCCCACCCCCCGCGCCTCCACCAAAAGACAAGGACTCCACCCCACCCCCACCCCGGCAGGGGTGAATCCAAACCACCAGCTGCCCACCCGGTGTGAGCTCCCCTTCGGGGCCAGCCCCAGGCGTGCGCCCCTTCGTGTGCCCCTGGAGGCCCCTCGAGGGCAGGAGGAGGGAGGGAGGGCTGCTGGGGTGCTGCAGAGTAGAGACAATCAAACCGGACGACCTCGGGACGCTTCCTTTTAAGCCCTTGCCCGAGATTCCCTAAAATCACTCAGAATGTGTTTCAAAGCCCTGACTCTCGGGGAAAGGAAGACCCCTTAGCGTGACTGACAGTCTGTTTCCTGGAGGGAAGGTCAGCCCACCTGCCGGCCCAGTGTCCTCAGCTAATGGCTTCTCCAGGCTTAGAAATCTTTGCCTGAGATTGGAAGGTGCCGGAAAACACGTGCTCATCTCCAAAAGCTCCAGCAGGTGGGGGACACGGGGTGCAGTTCGGGCTGGACGGACGTAAACCTGGGCTTGGGGTGAGGGGCTGCTCCTTGCACCCATGCCGGCGCCTCGCCCACGGGTCCCCACAGGACCCGGGTCACGGTCTGGCGCGGGCCTTCACGGGCTGGCCAGCGGGCTCCCGGAGGGACACGCGCCTCTCCAGCCGCAGCTCCTTTCCTCCCCGTGAGCCAGGCCCCGTCCCCATCCCCTCAGGTGGCCCAGACCGTCTCCTTGCTTTCCTAGTTCTGATTTTTAGGGCTGGATTTCAAAACTCTCTCTTCGCTTCCCTTCCCCCTGCTTTTACAACTACGCAGAGCATGTCCCCCTGTGATGTCCGGTCCCTGGAAGGACCCTGCGCCTGCCCCCACCCTGTGACCGCACCTCCGCCTGGCTGGCTTCCCTCGGGTGAGGGTGCCCAGGGGTCCTCTCGAGGCCCTCACTGCATGTTGCCGGGCCACCGGTCATTCCTGGTTGCAGCCAGTGCCGTGGCCGTGATGTTCCACAGCCAGGCCATAAATTTCGCTAGCCACTTGTCGGCTTATTTACAAGGCAAACCCCAGCTGCTCAGAGGACGCTGATCCCCCGAAGCCCAGGGCTCCCTGCTCCCCTAAATTTCAAATGGGCTTCTCTATCCGGGCCATTGGTTTAGATTGGAACCAGGAGAGGGCCACACTCAGGGCTCTCTGTGGCCAAATCCAATGTATGGCTCCCCTCCGCCCCCCTCCCCGGCCCCACGGCGGGTGGAGAGAGAGCTCGGTTTCCAGTAACGAGACGATCCCGCCCAGCCCCGTGTCTGACCGAGGGTGCGCCCCGGCCAGAGCTCGTGGGTCAGCTGGAAGCTGTCAGAGTTTCCTGCATTTCCAAAGAGATGAGAAGGGTGCCGCATGCGGGTGTGTGTGAGCGCACGCGTAGACAGGCCCCGGGGAGGCCTGTTGTGTGGCCAGGGGGCAGGTGCCCAGCCCAGCATGGCCTCGTACTCGGTCCTTCCTGAGCAATCGCCCTGAAAGCAGGATGGTCGCCTGGGGACCTGTCAGCATCGGGGGCAAGGAGACGTCTGTGACATGAGATGGTGTGTCCAGGGATGTAAAAGCTCTCCTTCCTGGGCCATCCTGGGGGGGAGCCCAGGGCACCCCTGCACTGCTGACCCAGCCACGTGAAGGGCTCAAGCCCCGGTCCCTGTGCAGCTCACGCAGAACAGCGCTGGCGCCCGTGTGGGCTTCCAGGATGGCGGGTCCACGCTGGGGCCAGCGGACACCGTGAGGCGTGGGAGGAGAGGCTGTGACCAAATCCGCGTGCTTCCAGAGGCCCGGAGGCGGCTTAGCCAGCCCAACAGGGAAGAAGCCGCCAGGCCAGTCCTGGGCTGAAGGGGCAGAGAAGGCTGAAGGTCACTCAGGAGTTCGCCAGGGACGGCGGCCCAAGCCGCTCACGTAAAGATCACGAATGGCTCCTTGCCCGCCGACCGTGGAGGACGCCAGAGTCAGCGAAGCCTCGGCCGAGAAGCTCCAAAATCGTACCGTGGGAGACCGGGGTCCCCTCTGATGGGGACTCGCCCTGTTTGCCGTGCGTCCGTCCTCAGACCCCCCCCAGGGGCCGTGAGGCAGGAAGTGGGCTCCCCTGGACGGCTTCATCAAGCTGTCCCTGGGAGCAGGGACAGCTCCGCTCCCGGGCGCAGTGCTATCCGCCCGGGGGCTCAGGCAGGAGGCTCCAGCTGCCAGCGGGGGCCTAAAGCGTCCTGCCTCGGGCCCCCCCCAAGTGCACTGTGATGGCCAGACTGCCTGGGCAGGTGTCAAAGGTCAGCGCCGGTGCCTCTCGAGCCGGGCAGGGCAGTGCCGTGAAGCCCAGCCTCACAGCCTGCCGGCCCGGCCCCGGGTGGGAGGCTGGGGTTTCGGAAGCACCCTCGGGCATGACTCGGTTCCCGTGGCCCAGGGCATATTCTATGTTGGAGCGATGGAGCGGGGAGGGGCCTCCTGTGGGAACACCACGCTGCCACACTCAGGACAGGTCCCTGGCACCTCCAGCCGCACCCTCCGGAAGAACACACACCTCCATCGCGTGCCCTGCTGGGACCTGCTGCGAAGACGGCTCCTGAGAGACTCGGTGGGGGGAGAGGGGGGCACTGCCTCCTGCCCCCTGCAGAAGCTGTTTGTTTCCAAGACCGGGAAATAAACTAGCCTGCGGACAATGTTGCAAGTGTTCACAGCCTCTGACAGGGGGAAGCATCCCTGGAGGCCTTGTGAGGACCAGGCGCGCACACACATGCACGTGCACTCCTGCACACGAACGCTCGCGCGTGCACACACCTGCACATGGGCACACACACATGTGCACCTGAACACGACTGCATCAGGTCCCCTCTGCTCGGACTTCCGCCACCAGGAGGCGCCGGCACGGCTCTGCAGACGTGTGGTGGCGGCTGTCGGGCCACCCTCCCTCCAGCTCCAGCTCGGCCGCTGTTTCTGGCTTCTGGGTGTGGATATTTCCCTCAACTGGGAGAATAGCCTCCCTTTCCTGCCCTCGGGGCCTGGGAGCAAAGGCCGCGCCCGCCCCAGGCCCCCACACCGAGGGGGCACCGCTCAGGTCACGGACACTCTGAGGGACCCGACTGAGGCGCCGGAGGAGGGAGCGTCGTTCTCGGATTTTTTCAGTGCTCGGCCGGGCCCGCGATCACCGTCCGCAGAGGAGCAGGGACGCGAGGCGATCGCGTGGGGCCCGCGGGACCCTCGCGGTCCGTGTCAGGGAGGCGGGGGACGGCCTCTGGGGAAGTTGGGGCAGCCCCCGGGCCCCAGTTAGTGAATTGGCACGCGAGGCCCCACGTGCCCGCAGACCCACTAAAAGGCGGCCGGGTCCAGGCCAGCTCTCCCCATACCAGAGTGGGGAGGGTCTCTTCGCCGTCTCTCCGACGGGAGGAAGGTGGCCGGGAGCAGGATGCAGGCTCCTCCTTGGTGGGGGGACGGGGGCAAAGCATCGAGAGGCTTCCATGGTGCTCGGCTGCCCCCTTGAGGCTGCTGGGAGTGCGGCCCTCGGGCAGCGGGGAGGGGGGACCCGGGTGCACCGGCGGCCCCGCCCACGGGGCCCCCTGCCGCAGCACCGGGTGAGTCCCCACCGCCCGCCCCCCCTGCCCCGCCTGCCAGGAGGCGGGGGCGGGGCGTCTGCGAGGCTGCGGGGCGGGGCTTCTCTGAGGCGCGCGTGTCTTCCAGGTGTAAGTACTGCGACCGCTCCTTCAGCATCTCCTCCAACCTGCAGCGGCACGTCCGGAACATCCACAACAAGGAGAAGCCCTTCAAGTGCCACCTGTGCAACCGCTGCTTCGGGCAGCAGACCAACCTGGACCGGCACCTCAAGAAGCACGAGCACGAGCACGCCCCAGGTGGGCTGTGGGCATGGGGTGGGGGGGGGAGGGAAGGAGGAGGAGGGAGAAGACAGGGAAGGGGAGGGGGAAGGGGAGAGGAGAAGACAGGGGAGGGGTGGGGGAGGAGGAGAGGAGAAGACAGGGGAGAGGAGGGGAGAGAGAAGGGAGGGGAGCGGGGAGGAGAGGAGGGGAGAGACGGGAGGGAGAGGGAGGGGAGGGGAGGGCTCAGCTGAGGGATGCTCTTTCTCTGATGCTCCCCCGTCCCCACAGTGAGCCAGCACTCCGGGGTCCTCACAAACCACCTGGGGACCAGTGCCTCCTCCCCCGCGTCCGAGTCAGACAACCATGCACTTTTAGATGAGAAAGAGGACTCCTATTTCTCTGAAATCAGAAACTTTATTGCCAATAGTGAGATGAACCAAGCATCAACGCGAACAGACAAACGGTAAGAAGTCCGTTCCGGACCCCAAGCCCACCTGCGTGGCCACGCCCAGAGCAGGGGCACCCCACCCAGCCCCAAGTCTCGATGAGTAGGGGCCCGCAGCGCAGAGTGAGACCGACGGGCACCGTTGTGGCCCGGCTCTGCCCCCTGCACGTGGCGAGGGGTGGGGGGGGGGCTTCGGCCAGGGGGTCCCCTCCCGCCTCGGCCTCTGGTGGTGACAGTAAGCACCCGGGCTGAGGGTGCGCGCCGTGTGCTTACAGCCGCACCGAGCTGCCGGCGTGCTTTGGCTTGGGCGTCACGGGCGTGCCGCGGAGCACAGGCCGGGTGAGGGCTCTGGCGTGAGTTCTGCCGTGGATGTGAGAGTCTAGAACATTTCTGTGGAGTCCGAGGCACTGCAGGTTTCCACCCAGGAGCGCCGCCCCTTTAAACACACGCGCGCGCACGTGTGCGCACACGAAGTCACACGTGCGTGTGCACGCACATGGACACACTCATATATGCATGCACATGACGGCACACGTGTACGTGCGTGTACATGTATGCACACACGTACATACGTGTGCACATGCAAACCCATACACACATGTCTGCATCTGCATGAAATCACACACGTGCACACATGTACACACATACCCGCAAATATATGCACATGCGCTGACACATGAACACATGTGCATATGTATATACACACATGAAGTTACCCGCATGCTTACCTACACACATGTGTATATTTACACACATATACACATGTACACACATACATACACACCACGTGTACACGTGCACATGCACACAGATGCACGCACACGCACTCATGCATGTGCACACATGTGCACGCACACCCCTATACACGTGCACGTGCTCATGCACACGCACACACACACTCGTATGCACACGCACACCACATATGTACATGCACATGCGCGCACAATGCACAAACACACACACGCACTCATGTACGTGCACACACACACACTTCGTACGCACATGCACACGGTCGCAGAAAAATAGCAGAATTCAGATTCGAGATGTGGAGGGTGTACTGCACGACCCTGGATCCCAAGGCTCACGGTGTGGCATTTACTCTGGGGGTCCCTTCTGGAAGGACCCGTCAGACCCCCAGGAAGACATTCTCCTTGCATAAAAGCTGGGGCCAGACCAGCCGGCAGAAAACCAGAGACGCTGCAAACTTCAAGTGGCCTTGGGGTGCGAGCCCCTAATTCTGCAGAGGAAGACAGCCCAGTGAAGTGGGGGGTGGGGGGCTGCTCCAGCCACAAAGCCGGGCCTGGAACCTGGGCCCAGAGCCCTGGCCCTTAGGCTGGCCACAGGAGGGCCACCCAAGACAGAGGCCGACGAAGAGCCTACAAGGACTTGTCAGTGGCATCCACCACGGGGTGGGCGGCCATGCCAGGGTGAGCCCAGGAGCGCCGGGAAGACCTTCACGCCTAGAGCCCGGGTGGCCCAGCTCTTTGCCGTGAGGACCGGAAACCCGGCAGGACAGAGGGGAGAAGAGACGGCATCACCCTAACCTTCTCCACAGAGCGTCTCAACCGGGGCTTTCCGTCCAGCCCCCACGGGAGGGGCAGGAGACGAGGCTCAGACAGAGGAGACCGGGCCCCACATCCCTCAGAAAGCCCGGGGCGGAGCTGGCCACAGACCCAGGCCCTCGGATGGCCTGTCCCGCTGAGACCCTGTCCCCGGGGGCTGGGGAACCTCCAGGAGATGTCCCACGTCATCACCAGAAGTGAGAACCACGATCACAGTTGACACGAAGCCACAACCCTGCGTCAAGTGCTGAGATGTTGGCGGTTCTGTGTGCGGCCGACGCTGACATTATCGGGTTCTCGTCCGGAACCAGTTTCCTTCTCTTGATCGTCAAGGAGAATCTAGGGATGCCAGGCTCCCTGGCCCCAGAAGCCCTTAAATACCTGGGCTGAACTGTGTCCCCCACCAAATCCTGACCCCTAGTACCTCAGAACGTCACCTCGTTTGGAGATAGGGTCTTTACCAATGTAATCGGTTAAGATGAGGTCACCAGTGTGGCTACCAGTGCCACGCGATGTCGTGGAAGAAGAGATTGGGGCACAGAACACACGGGGAGAAGCCGTGTCAAGATGTAGCAGAGATGGGAGATGGGGAGATACACCTACAGCCGTCGGGCGCCACGGATCGCCTGCCAAATGCCAGCGGCTGCGGGAGGCCCAGACAGTTAGTTGTCCCTGAGCCTCAGAAGGAACCAGGCCCGCCTGCACCCGGGTCTCAGACTCCAGCCTCCAGAGCCAGGAGAGTCCGGGCTCCAGTTGTGCAAGCCCAGCCCCGGCGCTGGGTCACGGTGGCCCCAGGACGTCACCTGCCTCAGGTGCCCGCCCTGTCTGAAGCTGACGCCAGCCTGCGGGACCCCATCCTCTGTCCCTGCTGCCCCCCACTGAGTGCTCCTGGTGGATACAGGCCTCCTGTGCGGGGCTGCGGTCCCTGCTCCCAAACAGAGGGGCCCATATATAGAAACTGCAAAGCACTCTTAACTCCGATTAGACGTGCACAGGGCCGCCTGCTGAACACAGTCCCAGTCCCGGCCCCCAAGACAGCCACCTGCGCGGTTCATCCCACCCTCACGCCGCTGAGGGGGCACAGGCTCCGAGATGGCAAGGTCACCCACCAGAGAGCCAGGGACAAAGGCAAGACCCGGGTCCCGGCCCGTGTCACTTGCCTCCAGAGCCCTTGCCCCTGGCGGATGGATGCGTGCCTGGTGACGGTGCGAGGGGCCATCGAGAAGGGAGACGTCAAGGGTTCTGCACGTCCGGGAAGGCCGGTCACGTGTCAGCATCTTACACTTCCTCCAGGAAAGGCAAGGGTGGAAAATGAGCATGGCCGACAGCCTGGAGATCGGGGACCTCCCGGCCCAGTCCGTCTGCACAGACCCCTGAGTGTGGAGGCCAGCGGTCACTCAGAAGTGACACCCCCTCTACCTGATGCCCAGACCGGGACCCCGGTCTCCCCTGACATCAGTGGATGGATTCCTGTGGGCCATGTGAGCTCCAGGAGGAACGGGGTCTGGGGGCTCTGAACTCTGGCCCAGACGTGGGCTCAGGAGGCGTCTGCCCAGCCTCCCCCTCCCCCTCCACGCTGGACACCTGCCGGCATCTTCAGAAAGAAACGAGAAGGCTCACCATCACTCAGCTTGGGTTTTTTCCTTTTTTTTTTTTTTTTAAGTTTTTATTTATTTTGAGAGAGAGAGAGAGAGCAGGGGAGGGGCAGAGAGAGAGGGAGAATTCCACACAGCAGACCTGCCCTGGGGCTTGAACCCGTGAACGTTGAGACCAAGACCTGAGCCGAGATCAAGAGATCAAGAGTCAGACCAGTCAGGCTGAGCCACCCAGGTCCCCTGGGTGTTTTCCTCTTAATGACGAGGATCCAGAGTGGAAAAGTGTCACCCGGCCAGAGTCACTAGGAGGGAGATGTGGGGTCTGGGCTGCAGGAGGGAGGCCAGCAGCCTCCGAAACAGACTCGTCTGGGTGGGTTTCCCTGGCTGACCGCAGCTCAGCCCCCACCCTACGGAGCCCTAGGCCCCCAGAGCCTCTGTCGGCAGAGGCCCCCTCACCCTGGGTTGCCGGTGTCCCTGTGTCCTCGTGGCTGGCCAGGAGGAGCCAGCAAGGGTCGATCAGCAAACCTCCCCAAGGGTACCCCTTGTGCAGTCCCCAACCCCAGCTCCAGCGCCCAAGACCCCCTTCCCCGCTAGACTGGCCGTGGCCTCCTCCCTGACGCGCACATCCTGAATCCCCGCTCTCGCCCCTGCCACAGGCCGAGGGTTCCGACAATGCAGGCTCTTTCCACGGGGGGGGGGCGGTGAAGACGGCCGTGGGGGGAGAGCCGACCGGAGCCCAGTCGGAGGCCTTGTGGGCCCCGGGGCTAACTCCCTCCCCTGTCCCTTCAGGCCGGAGGCCCAGGACCTGGACGGCAACTCCCAGTGTCCGGGCCTGGCCAGCGGGAAGCCGGAGGACGTGGAGGAGGAGGAGGAGGAAGAGGAGGAGGAGGACGACGACAGTCTGGCGGGGAAGTCCCAGGACGACACCGTGTCCCCCACGCCCGAACCCCAGGGTGCCTATGAGGACGAGGAGGACGAGGATCCGCCCACCTCGCTGGCCGTGGGCTTCGAACACACTCGAAGGTGGGGGCCACGCCCGGGCAGCCTGACCTGCTAGGGCCCAGGCCAGGGAGGGGCCTGAACATCGTGAGGGCGACCTCGCTCTCAGGCCACCCGAGGCCCCAGCATCCTCCTGGTCGGGTTCACCCTGGTTCCCAGCCGGTGTCTCCACCGCGGTGGGAGCTTCCACACACAGGCTGCGAGGCCCAGCCCGAGGCAGGGGGTCAGGGGCTGGCCCGCCCCCTCCCACACACACTTCCCAAGCCTGGGGGGCGGGGGCAGGCACGCTCCCGAGCCGAGCGGGAGCTGGTCCGTGGCGACACGGCCTCCATCCCGCGGCCGGGGCAGTGGCGTCTGGCCTCCCGCGGGCTGAGCACTGGCGGTTTGCGAGCAGGGCAGGCCGGACCCCTCCCCGCGCGGCCCGGCTGCTCACTGCCTTTGTCGGGCACCAGGGATGCGGCCAGCACTCCAGACGGTCCCGGGGGAGCCCTGCAGGGACTGCCCGTTTCCCCTCACCCCTGGGTCCTGGGAGCGGGAGCCCCCGCGCCCTCCAGAGCGGCCCCCCGATCCGTCCTCCGTCCCCAGAGCCCCGGGCGCCCCCCCCCGCCCGCTGCTTGCGGTGTGTGCACGCACTCGCCCCCTCCGGTGGCCTCTGTCCGTGGCCCTCCTGCATCTGTGTGGCTTCTGTCCAGGTGTCGACGTGTCTGTGTGTCCGTCTCCTTGTGCATGTGGCTCGTGGAGGCGCCATGGCGTGCATGCAGGCACGGAGCCGGCCGTGGGGCATCAGAGAGGCGGCCAGAGGCCAGACCAGCTAACGCCAGGCCCCCTCTCCCCGGTCGTTGGTGCAGGTGTATTGAGGAGCAACCAGGCGGTCTGTTAGCTTTGGAGCCGATGCCGACTTTTGGGAAGGGGCTCGATCTGCGCAGAGCAGCTGAGGAAGCGTTTGAAGTTAAAGATGTGCTTAATCCCACCTTAGACTCTGAGACTTTAAAGCAGACACTGTACAGGCAGGCTAAGAACCAGGTAGGTACCGAGCAGAGCCCCCCACCCCCGGCACCCCCGGGCCAGGTGGCAGGTGGAGGCCGCGCCTCCTCTCGTGGTGGCCATCCTGGGCCTGGGGCACGCCAGGACCGCTGTCCCGGGGCCCACCGCATCGGCTAGAGACGGCCAAGCCGCCGCCCCTCCCCCGCGAGCAGGGGTGGGGCAGGGAGAGGTTGAGGCAGATGAATGGGAACCGGGCATTCCCGGACACGTGGGTCGCTGCCCTCTTGTCCCCGGCGACGGGCGCCCGAGGCCGGGCGTCCGGCCTCGAAGCTGGGCAGGCCTTCCTCCCTCTCCGACTCAAGCACGAATGGCTGGCGGCCCAGGCTTCTCTTGAAGGAAGCCCCCTCTCACACAGCCACTCGTTCCACGCTGGAGCTCCGACAGGGTCAGCGAGGGCGTCAGGGTGGGCCTCGACCCCCCTTCTGTAGCGCAGGCGGCCGCAGGGCCCTGCTTCCTGCTTTCATCCGTCTAGAGGAGCGGGGTCTCCGTCGGCCCACCCCTGAGTCTCGGCAAAAACCGTCTGCGTGTCTGTCTTTGTCTTTTTACTAATCCTGTCCAGGGTGTACACCCGGGTGGGAGGAGGGTCGTCGGCCTTCCCCCACCCCGCTCTGCTCCGGATGGTCCCCAGGTCCCACTACCTCGTGCCCCGTGTCTTGTGGCGGAATTGTCCCGTGGGCCAGCCACGCCCCAGGCCCAGAAACGCGTCGGCGCCCAGCTCAGACCAGCTGTGCGTCCGCTTCCCCGGGTCGCTCCGTGCTGTCCCCACGGTTGTCCAGACGGGCAGCCCCCAGGCCCACCGGTGCCCTCCAGACAGACACTGCCTCTTGTCGACCACCGGCAATTCCCAGGGCCCTCGAAAAAGTGGGGGTGGGGCAGGGGGAGCACCGCAAAGAGCTGAGGGGCCCCTGTGCACAGAGGCCAGCCAGGACCACGGCTTCTTGCCACCGTCTGCACGGGAGCCCAGCAGACACTCACCCCGCCACCTCCCACCACATCTTCCGCTTCCGGGCCCCAGGGGAGAGTCTAGATCTGCGCGAGGCTAAGCCCAGCCAGAGGGCAACGGGGGGCTAGGAAGGGGCCCTCTGGGATCTGCAGAGCCCCAGCTCACGCAGCTCACCTGCCTGTTGTGTGTGTGTGTGTGTGTGTGTGTGTGTGTGTGTGTGTGTCTGTGTGCGCGCACACACGTGTGTCCTTGTCCTCTCCCCGGCCAGGCGTATGCAATGATGCTGTCCCTCTCCGAGGAGGCTCCTCTCCACACCTCTTCCCAGAGCCCTCTGGACGCCTGGTTAAACATCACGGGAGCCACGCCAGAGTCCGGAGCCTTTAACCCCATCAACCACCTCTGACGGGCCCAGGACGGGCTGGGGTCTGAGTCCAAGCAAGGCATCGTGGGGCCCCGACGTCCCAACAGAAGTCCCGGCTGCGGGAGATGGAGAAGTGAGCCTTGGGGAGCGGCGTGGCCTGGGCCAGAGAGACCCCCCCATCACCTGTGTGGATCACTCCTCAGCACCCCCCCCCCCCCGCCACACACACACACACTATGGTTCAGCTCTAACTTTTCCAATGAAAACTCAGAACCCAGGAGTCGCTGAGCGGTCCTGGAGCCCCACCGTCTAAGAATTGGTCTCCGGAACAGCGTTCCAGAAATGGTACAACGCACGGCCGGCCACGTGCGGCTCGCGGGAGCTGCTCACGGAACCAACCCGCCGGGTGAGGGCGGGATTTCAATCCCAAACTGAAGCCAGCCGGGCCACTTTGGCACCCGCCTGGTGCCTCGGAAAGGAACGGACAGACACGGGTGTGCCCTGGAAAGGACGATCGCCCCAACGATTTTTATAATGAGAATCACGAGAGTAACCCTTTTGGTAATCTTATTGACGACAGAGTCTATTTAAGCATGTGGTTTTAAAAATAGACAGTATTTTTTAAAGAATCGAAAAATGACTTGCAAATTGTTTTTTAAGAGTAATTTTGCATTGCTTTGAAATCTCAGCCTATTTGCAAGCCCACACTGGGAACTGGTACCGTGTTTGGGTGTGCTCTTTATACTGTAGATAACGGAGAAATTTTCTATCCCTGACCGTGTTTGTAAAGCCGTGATTCTGCCCCCCCACCACCACCCCAGCCCTGCGCAGAACCAAGGGGGCTGGGGCCCTCCCCTGGGAGCAGTTTCAGACTGTACCTCGGAATTCTTAGACGTGGTGTCCTGGGCTGGCCCAAGGCTGGGAGGTGTGTGTGGCATGGGCGTCGTGCCTGTGGCCCCCACCAAGACCCCCCCGATTGAACGGGGAAGGTGGGAGCCGCGGCTCTGGTCCCCTGTGCAAGGGTGGGCTTGGCATCCCACGCTCCTGCCCACACGGCCTGCACATCAGCCACACCCACGCCGGCCACCCTGCCGAAGGGGGGCCCCCGCTGGCCACACCGGGTCTCCAGCCCGACCCCCACCCGCACCGTCAGACGGACAAGGGGGACAGTGGGCATCCCCCGTGGCCGCCGTGGGGCGCGTTCTGCGGCCCTCCTGCCCCAGGCCGCCCGCCAGGCTCTGTGCCCGCGTGAGACCCGGGCTCCAGGACACGACCACCGCCTCTGCTCCACGAGCGGCTTCCTGGCGGGCCGGCCCGGCTCCAGAACGGAAGGGCATCCAGGTGGGACCTGCCTCGGGAGCAAAGACAGCACAGCCCGGTCGGGACGGGTCTGCTTCTCCACTCGGATGGGCTTTAAGTTATTCCCATAGGGGCCAATTTCAACTCATAATTTGTTTCCCTGATGGAATTTACCTGAATCTGTACATAACTTGTAATTTTTTCTAATTCATTTCTTTTCTTATTTTATTTCTTCCTTAACAGTATTTTGGCATTAGACATTCTTATTGTGAAGAAATATTGTTAATATAAGTATCTAGTGAAGGACCAAAACCGTGTATAAGGTTGTGTGTTGTGTGATTGATAACCAGGGAGCGGGGAGGTTTTAAATGTGCCAAATACCCCCGCGCCCCCCGACGGATCCTGCTGCCCCGTTTCCAGACAATCACGTGTTTTTGTTAAATTAGAGTCTCAGTTACCTTTGCATTTAAGACAAGTGTTCTATTTATTTCTTTTATTGTTTGGAAGAAAAAAAAAGAGTAAGAGTGTCCCAACAAGAGAAGAAGATCGCCCAAGTGGCCCTTAAAAAAGAATGTAGACGCAAGTGGTGAGGGGGCGGCCGCACCTGAGGACGGGGGTCTGGCGGGGGACGAGTCCTCGGCTCTCGCCCAGGGGCAGCAGGCAGGCCGGAGCAGCCGCGCCCCCGGGCCCCCCCCCCCCCCCCCGCCGCTCCAGGCCAGCGACAATCGTCTGTGTCGGCGCTGGAGGCCCGCGTGGGGCCCGCGGGCCCCGGCGAAAGGGTTCCCACCCCGCTCTCGGTCCACAGGAGGCAGCAAGACCCAGCCGGCCTCGCGGGCGCCCAGGCCGCTCGCACGCGTGTGCGGCTGGAAGGTGGCCGCGCTCCAGGAAGAGCTGAGGCTTTGCAGGCGGGGCCCCCTCACCTCCTCACACGCACCCACCTCCACCCCGGGCCCGCCAGGCGTGGCGTGGGCTTTCCGATTTCCCCTCCATCCGCATCGGACCGTTTCGCAGAGCCGACCTCAGACATAATTTGCAAACCCAAATTACATTTCTTCTGCTAAAGAGTAAGGTGTGTGCTTTTTTTTGCGATCTGCCTCTCTCCGCCCAAAAGAGGAAGTTTGGCCGGTGGAGACCTGAGTGCCTGTTCTCCGTGGTCCCAGATAAGGGGCGTCGTGTCCTTTCCGGCCAGTCCCGGCAGGCATCTTTCTCTTTCCCTCCCTCCCAGCGCCCCAGCTGCACACCTTGAGTCCTTGCCTCTGTCCCTCTGAGAACAGCTAGAGCTCTAGCCCCATTTCTCCTAAACACTCAGTCCCGTGGGCCCAAGCACTTGACAGGTCTGGGGGGGGGTCTGTCCCTGGACCCCCGACAGAGTGACCATTTCCTCCCCACGCCTGGCACTTCTCCCCGCCCCAGACCACAGGGAGCTGCCCTCCCTGCGGTTCTCCATGTCCGGGCCACAGCACCAGCACGGGCCAACCAGGCCCAGCCCGGACGGTGGGGGGCCGGGGAGCCGGACGGCCAGAATTCTGAGACCCCAGCCTCAGGGCACGGCTGCAACAGGGGAACGGGCTGGCGGGCCAACGTGTCCTTGGGTGGTGGCCGGGGTCAGGCCCGTGCACTCGGGCACCACCGGGCCAGGGTCCTTCTGTCCAGCCTCGACGGTGTTCTTTCTTTGGACGATTGACATCCCCTAATGGAAATTCAGAAGGAAGCCTCCTTGCCCTGCCCTCCGTCCCTCAGACCGCGGGCGCCAGCGGGCCGACGCCGTCCCACCCCCACCCCCGCCGCTGCTCTCGGTCCCGGGACAATTGGGTAGGACGCATGGGGCTCCGATCCTTTGGCCAGACAGGGCCTTCACGAGTAGGCCCCAGAGACCCCCTGTTCTGAACCCAGGGGTGTGCACTCCTGCAGCCCGCCTGGGACCCCGGGTGCGCATCAGTGGACAGGGTGAGCCCCGGCGGCCTTCCCGTCCGAGGCAGGAGCACAGCCGGTCTGCCCAGACCCTGAAAGGCCCAGCGCCTCCACGGCCCGAGCCTGGCCCTGGAAACTCGCAGGGCCCTCGGCCCTCTCTGTCCTAGCTGCTTCTTCAATGAGCGTTCGCAAAGCACTTGCCCAAATACGTGTCACCCGTGGTAGCCTTGAAGCCTCGAAGCACTGGATTGTGGTCCCCCTGCCCCGTCCCCCCGTCCCTCGTCCCCCCGCCCAAGTGACTGAAATCTACTGAGCTGTATTTACTGTGCTGCCCGGGAGAGAGGCGAGGGGGCAGCGCCACCCAGGAGAGCCGGGTACCTCACGCCCGGCCCGGCTAGGGTGGCGAGGCCGCGGCCGCTCCCGGTCGGTGGAGGTCAGCCGGGAATCAAAAGCCATGAAACTGTGCAGCAGCGAGCGATACTGTGACAAGACATTCCTGCGTGAGTCCAGGAGCCTTCCTTCCCTCCCTGCATTCCAGTTTTGTGGTGTTTTTCCTTTCTGTCCCCGATTCGTACTACGGCTTTGGGAAAAGAAAGAAAAGAAAACAAAGCAAAAGGCAGCTTGAGTTTCCAATCGTGCAATTCACTCGTGAGCAGAGCACTTCCCAAGGTGTCTCTCGGTGTGTTTCCTACCGTCGGTGTTCCCGAGACGAGGGAAGCTGAGCCCCCGTGTCAGAACACATCACGTGTGCATGTGTAACTGCTGGCAAGACCCCCACACCTGTGCGTCCGCACCCCCCCCCCCGCCCTTGTTCCATTACAGATTCGGTTCCGTTTGTTTTCTGGGTTTTTGTTTCGTTTTTCTTTTAGAAATGTATAGTGTTGAAAAAGAAATCAAGTGTAAATGTCAGGCTTTCAGATAATGTTTTTAAAAAAAAAAAAAAAAAAAACCATTGAGAAGGAGGCAGGTGTGTGTCCCATGTCCCCCTGATTGTAAATTGCTTCTGTTACCAGTAAACCGTGCATGGCTCGTGTTTAGCGGTCATTACTGTGTCTGTTCGTGAAATTTTTATGAAAAGGAGAATTCCGTAGATGCACTTGTTGAATTACGTGATTAGGGTCTACGTCCTCCGGACTAGGAGCTCAGAACTGCTCACGCCAAAGCGCAGTTCTTAATCGACGCGGAAATCGCTGACGACCGTGAAGGCAAAGACACCCCGTGTAGCCAATCATCGAGAGTGATTCTGCAGATTTCGTTTTGATGCTTGTGATAAAGACAGATGTACTTGTGTCGAGAAACGTCTTTAAGATGAAGGCTAGAGCAGCCGATCGGAGGTTAATGCTGTAGAATAGGACTATATGTAATCTTTCCGATGCTACGATGAATTTATACATGAGATTGATACGCAATAAATCTGTGTGCTTTTCTAAGTCTCGGTGCCCGCGAGCTTCACTGAGGGGCAACAGAGGCCCCCGGGGTGGGGAAGGACTCGGGGTCGGAGCGTGGCCAGCGGCAAGGCTCGCCGGCCTGGGTCGAGGGTCCCCGGGGGCAGGCTGCGAGACGTGCAAGCCCATCATCTCAGCACCACCGCCAGGGCAGCTACCCTCGTAGTCACATTTCCCAGAAAACCATCTCAGTGAAGGCGCCACCACTCTGGATGTCCCTGCGGTGAGAGTGGTGATCTCCAGGCGGGCTCTCCCCTAAGTGCGTCTCCCCCGAGGCACTTTGGCCCCCGGGCGTGTCCACCTCCAGGCCTGTCTGCCTCCAGCTGCACCTGGGCCCTGAGCCGGCCACCGGGAACTCTTGTATGACGTCTCTTGGTGGCGGAGAAGCCCATCCCATAAGGCCAACCCCAAACACAGCCGTTCCTGAGGGTGGACCTCCCCACTGACTAGCCCTCCCCACCGGCCGGCCCTCCACAGTGGCTATGCCTGCTGTCCTTGCACTGTCCCCAGTCGGGACCTGAGCCTGCCCACCGGGCGACGGCCAGGTGGACCGGGACTGAACAGATGCCTGGGGCTTCAGGGGGGCTCCTCGCCCCTCCTTTACATGCCCCCCACCTTCACCCACTCAAGTGCAAGGTTCAGCCCCTAAATTCCGGGGACTCACAGCAGGAAGTCCGCCCGGTGGCCTCTCTCCTTCCACCAGAGCATGGAGTTGAGGTGGAGAGCGTGCCTCGCACACTCAAGGAGCTGCCTCTCTAGCAGAACAGCCCCCACCCTCACCAAGACGACGCACGGCCCTCCCCAGGGGTGTGAGGCAGGAAGAAAACAAGATTTAATGTCAAACAGACGAACTGGGGGGCCATGCTTCCCCCTGGCAGCCGTAGAAGTGTCTGGTCCAGAGTTTCCCCGCAGCCCCTCGGGCCCCCAGGACTCACAGAGGCCCCTGCGCCTGTTCCCTGGTCAGAAATCACCACTTGCACTGGATTTGGGGCTGCAGAGATGGGAAATGTCAGGACTCACCTCTCAATCCCCAAGGCCCAGCCTGAACACTCTGTTGGTGGAAGACGGGTTGCACAAGCGGATGCGTAGATGGGTGGATGGATGGGTTGCGGATGGATTGTGGGCGGATAGATGGTTGTGGCTAGAGGGATGGCTAGATGAGTGTGTGGGTGGATGGATGGATGGGTTGTGGGTGGATTACGGGTGGATGGATGGATGGATGGATGGACGATTTGCTATAAGGACCCTCACTGCAGGCAAGTTCCCACATGGATTCTGGGAACGGCAGTGCCTCTGAGGGGCCCGAACGGGCTCTGAGGGGAGCAATGGGGAGAGGAGGCCTGGGGTCCCTGCAACGGCAGTGCTGGTAGCCACAGAAGGGAAGAAACAGAGGTTGACCTTGAAACAAGATCCCCGGACCCAAATCTGGGGCACTGAGCCTTTGCCTTCTCTTAATACCATCAAGTGAAGTGTGTTTCCCCAGGGAGGCGTCGGTTGGGGGAAGCGTTTAAATGTTTCCAGGTCATTTTCCCCCCAGATGTGACTGATGAAGTGTCTGCGAGGTCTTGACCCCGATGGTCAGATGTGGGGTTCACCCCAGAGCTCCAGGCGAGGAGGCAGCACGAGAGGCCTGTCTCTGGGGGACACACTTCCGTTCCCGGAGGACAGATCATGCGAATCATGAGTCTGATGAATGGCTGTGCTTCCGAGTTACTCCAGCGACAGAGTGACAGTGTCCAGGGCCCCCCACCGCGGCCCTTCCCGGAGCTCGCCGCCCCGGGGCTCCAGTGCCTCCCGTCCTTGTCCAGCCTGGCAACCTCTCTCCTCGTTCGCCCTGAGGGGAGAGGAAAATCCAAGCCACGAGGGAGCTATCTGATAATAGCCCTGTTGTCGGGGCGCCCGGAGGAAGGGAGAGCGGAGAGGACCAGCCGCTGACAAGCGGACTTTGTCTCTGCAACCCAGCTCCTTGCACAAAAGACGGAGGAAAAGGCAGGGGGTGGGGGGCAAGGATCCACTGGAGAAACATGTGTCAATGAGGAATCTGTTTTCTGGGAAAAGAGATGCTTTTGAAATTGCCCTCAGATTCATCTGGGGCCAAGCGAGCCTGTTGCTTATTTGCAGAGAAGCTATTTTGAGAATCGTTAACCTTCTTTCTCGCGGCAGCAAATGTCTTCCCCAAACCGAGATGTGTCCTCATTGGGGGCAAAATGGCCCGACGCAACGTGGCGTTCGTGGGGTCCGAGGAGCCGGGCGGGGTTCTGGCCGGGGTTCTGGCCGGGCGGGGTTCTGGTTCCCACCCTTCTGGTGGGGGTTCTGGTGGGATCCTTGCAGTCACCAGCCAGGATCGCAGTCTCTGTGAAGGAAAAGGCACCTGTGCTCACCGTGGCCGGCAACGTCTTCCACGCGGCTTATTCTGGATTCAGGAAAGGGAAGCCAGAGTCAGCTCCAGGGTCCAGGGCAGAAGAGGATAGTATTTTAAGGTTACAAGAAGGGGGACATGGGCACCAGCTGAGACCCCGCGGTGGGGGGCTGGGGCCGCCCAAAACCCTAAAGGACAGAGTTGCCTCTTCTGTCCTGGGACCTGGCTTGTGGCCCTCCGATTCCTGAGCCCATCAGGAGGTTCCGGGAAGCCTTAAAGCCTGTAGAGAGCAAGAGCCTGCTTCTAGAACACAGTGAGTGAGCTGAAAAACCAGCATCTGCACAAAGATCTGTATGCCGACGTCCACAGTGGCTTTATCTGTAATCTCCCCAAACTGGAAAGAACCCAAGTGTCCATCCACTGGTCAGTGAAAGCACAAGCCGTGGGCGTGACGGAAGGCCGCCCGTCAGAGGACAGAGGACGTTACTCAGAGCTCCGTGCAGAAGGGGGTCCGCCACCAGCACCGGACTTGGCCGAGACTCGCATGCAGGCAGGGGCCTGGGGAGCCTCCCGGTGGAAAAAGGGAAAGTTCCAGATAAGCCCAGGAGGCACCAGGGAGTCGAGGCACTGGCCAGAAGCAGGCACCCCACGTGATTGGTTGGGGGCGCACGCGGCTTCCTCTGGCTGCTCCAGAGTCGGAGGTGGGGACAAAACTTAGGGAGGCCGCCGGTGACGGAACGAGTCCTGGCCCCTTTGGGCCCATCGTTCCAAGGGTTCCTGTTTGACTTTCTGGGTTTTTCTCTCACACTGTGGGTCAGAGGTCAGACTCCTGTCTTTATGTACAATCTGGCTGTTGTCAGTACATTCGGTCTCTGAAAATACACGGACACACGGCCTTCTAGAAAAGGCAGAGCTGTAGGGACGGGGAGGGGGCTGGAGGCGGGAAGAGAGGGGGGGGAGGCCGTCCGGGGCGTGAGTGTGGTTACACACCTACGCACTTGTGTCAGACTCAACTAACAGTACATTCCGAGGGGCCGTCTAGTTACAGGTGCCTTGTACCTCAGTTAACCTGATTTTTGTGAAAACTGTGCCCCGCCCACTCCCTCTTCGAGGCACGAGTCCGTCATGAAGCTTGAGGTCCCTAGAGGGACTTGGCACCTTCCACCCAGGCTGGCAAGGGAGGGGCCCCACCTGTCCAGCCTGCCCTGCGAGGGGCCCTTCCCCTACAGCACCCAGCCTGGGTCTCGGGGGCCCAGCTCGGGGGTCTCCCAGCCTTGCTTTACCACAGGCATTTGGGTGTGCCCACCCTTCACCCCTCGGCCACCCAAGTCCCGCCTGGACCACCCAGTGCAGACCTTGTAGGCACAGACTTCCAGCTGAAACCGCCTGCACAGCTTAAAAATGCCAGGAGCGTTTCTGCGGACTGTTTATGGCAGGTTATGTGAGCAGGAAGCGGATAGGAACATGTACGAGGTGAATAAATACCCAACTCAGAGAAGGCTGGGTTTTAAATGTTTATTTATTTATTTGGAGCGAGCGTGCGTGCACGTGCAGAGCAGGGGAGGGGCAGAGAGGGGGGGAGAGGGAATCCCAGCAGGCTCTACACGGTCGGCGCAGAGCCCGACGCGGGGCTCGACACCACGAACCGTGAGATCATGACCTGAGCTGAAATCAGACGCTTAACCGACCGAGCCACCCAGGCGCCCTGGGAGTGGTTTTCCCTGGGAAGCTGGAGAGACAGAGGGGGGAGCGGGGGAAAGGCTGGGGAGGGGCTCCAATCTTCTCCGCGATGACTTGTAGACACTTAGGGGGTCATTTAAAGAGAGAGAAACAGTTATTCCTTTCCAAAACGTATGCTTTTTCTTGCCCCGCGGCCCTGGCAAGGACCAACAGGGAACAGAAGTGGACAGGGTGGACCTCTCTGGCACCAGAGCCGAAGGGGACCACTGCCCACTCCTCACCGCTGGGCACCATGCCAGCTGTAGGTGCCTGTACCCGGACGAGGAAGTTCCCTTCTGTCCCTACATTGCCACGATTTTTATCGTTGTAAAGTCCCGGGTTGGGTCAAGTGCTTTATCTTTAATTTATTACGAGTATGTATCTTTAAATGACATTATACCATTTTACATAAAATATATGAACCTTGCAAAAGTATAATTCTATTCTCTGCCTCAGTATATCTTACTTCTACACGTGTCAGAAACCCATGATGGGCCATCATCACTCTTGCTTTAAATACCCTACTTTCGGGGCACCTGGGTGGCTCAGTTGAGCGTCCGACTTCGACTCAGGTCATGATCTCAAGGTTCGTGACTCGGAGCCCCGTGTCGGGTTCTGTGCCGACAGCTCGGAGCCTGGAGAACGCTTCGGATTCTGTGTCTCCCTCAATCTCTCTCTGCCCCTCCACCGCTCCCGTTCTGTCTCTGTCTCTCTCAAAAATAAATATTAAAGGGGCGCCTGGGTGGCGCAGTCGGTTAAGCGTCCGACTTCAGCCAGGTCACTATCTCGCGGTCCGTGAGTTCGAGCCCCGCGTCAGGCTCTGGGCTGACGGCTCAGAGCCTGGAGCCTGTTTCCGATTCTGTGTCTCCCTCTCTCTCTGCCCCTCCCCCGTTCATGCTCTGTCTCTCTCTGTCCCAAAAATAAATAAAAAACGTTGGGAAAAAAAATTTAAAAAAAAAAATAAATAAATATTAAAAATTTTTAAATTTATTTTTGAGAGAGACAGAGCGTGAAATTTATAAAAATTTATTTAAAAATTTATAAATTTTTATAATGAAATTTATTAAAAAATTAATAAAAAATTTTTTAAAAAAAAATAGTCTACTATCTTGTAAAGAACTTTTTAAAATACATCCAGGAAAAAAATCTCACGTGTTTTCACGTGTTTACGGTTCCCAAGGGGCTTCTATTCCTTTGTGCACACCTGAACATACCTCTCTCATCATTTCCTTTTGCCCCAAAAAACCTCCTTTGACATTCTTGTGGTGCCAGGTCTCTTATCCTTTGTCTTAAAATGTACTGACCTCACTTTCAGTTTTGAAGGACACTTTCACCAGAAACGGACATCTTGGTTGTAGACGGTTTTAACACGCCGGGGACGGGGCTCTGTTCCCCAGGCTCACGGGGTTTCCAGTGACGACTCAGCCGTGATTCGTGTCTTGATTCTCTTAAGGCGTCAAGGCTTTCTCTCCATCGTGGTTCCTAGTCATTCGATTATGAGGTGCCAGGTGCCACGGTGGGGCTTTCTTTGTACTCCTGAGGCTCTCAGATCTGTGGGCTTGAGGATTTTCTGACACTTGGAACATTTTTGGCCATGACTTTGTCACACAGACATTCTCGCCCCTCACCCCTTTGGGGCCTCCGACTCTACGTATTATTGTTAGACTGCTTGACATCAGCCCAGATCAGCAAGCCTCTGCCTACTTTTTCCAGGCTTTGCTCTCTCGGTGTTCATTTCGGGGAACGCGTATCGGCCGAGCTTCAAGTTCATGGATCTTTTCTTCCGTAGCATCTTATCTGCTGCGACTTTTTCTTTTACTTTTATATATTGTCTATTTTTGTCTTTAGAATTTGCATTTGACTATTATTCTTTCTCTTTTGATTACACTCACCAGAGATTCTTTTCTTTGATTTTGTGCACAGATTCCTTTAAATCCTTTTGGGCACAGATTCCTTAAACCACCAGGTGCCAGAGCTTGTAAATGCTAAGTTGTTGAGATCCTAGGTTTTGTTGGCGTTCTTTTTAAGGATGTTGAGTTTTGTGCCAACAGGGCGTTAAGTGACGACAGAGACCTGCCTGGTCTTTTCAAGGCTTACTGCACAGCTCATCGGCTCAGGCATACAGCAGCCTTCACACCTGAAGGCTAAGCTCACACCTGAAATACGGCCTTTGGTCCCCGTCAAGTGCCCCGCAGCCACGAGGCCTCTTCATTCTGGGTGACTGGCATTTAAAGCCCCCAGGCCCTGCGTGGACACTGAGAGCTGTTGGTCCTGGTAACTGCTCTGTGCCTGGCTTCCTGGGACCTCCCTCTGCGTGTGCACAGAGTAGCATTTCTGGAGGCTTCCTGGAGCTCTGTCTCTGAACCTCTGCCAGAGGTCCCCGCCCCCTCCCCCACCCCCCTGAACCCCACGTCTGTCCCCCCAGCTGGGTCAGACCACCGCGTTCTGCCTCTTGGAAGAAAGCCGTGCATCTGTGGGGCTCTCCCGACTCGCTTCTTCCTCCCAGGAACCATTTCCCCCGCCTTCCTGTCGTTTCTGTTCAGTTTTCTAGCTGGTGATTGTGGGAGCTGCTTTCACTATAAGTGAAATCCTTACAATGTTTGAAACTCTCAACTGGAGGCCATACCCACGTTTTTTAAAAAAGCCCCTACTTCTTTGGAAACCTGAAAGAGTCCGTGATCACTACACAGGGGCCCGGGCTCTGCGGTCAGACAGACTCATCCTGACTGGGGCCACCCACTAGCCAGGTGACAACGGGCAAAGCGTCACCTCTCAGTTACGTGGCGTAAGAACTTAATAAAGGATGCAAACAGTAGGCGCTTAACGGCAAGTAATGACCGTTTGTCCTTTGGGGGACAAGGGCGAGTGGCCTTCTGCTGAGCTGAGCCTTCTGCTCGGCAGGGCTCCCCCGGTGGGCCAGACAGGCAGCCAGGCCCCGCTTGGCAATCGGGCTCCTGTGCCGCCCCCGCCCCCCTCTGGGGACCCCACCCGGCCCGGGCCTCCACTCACCCAGCACAGAGGAGCCTCTGTCCTCAGGCCCACTCACGGCCGCAGCGTCCTCCGAGATCAGCGAGGCCTTTCCCAGCTGCCCGCCGGCTGGACGCGGGGCCCCGCAGCGAGGGGTCGGTCAGCCCGGTGCCCGGGCCCAGAGAATAAAGGACACGGTTGTGCCCCTTCCCTCCCCCCGGCACATTCCCAGGAAGGGAGGGGTGCAGGCCACGGGCACTGGGCGCTGGGCCCTGAAAGGGGACGTAGACACGCCCCGCGGCCTCGCTTGTCCTCGGCCCCGGCACCAGACACCCGGATGGTCAGGCCGAAAGGCCTCCTGGGGGGCCGCCGGCCCCAGGGCATCATCTCTCCGGGCTGCAGCCCCAGCCACCCCTGGAAGTCTCAAAGCAAGACGTCCAGGGGCACCGGGTGCCCTCAGGCCACGGGAAAGGGGTCCTGCAGACTTGAGCATCGACTTCCCTAGAGGGAAACCCGGGCAGTCACGGGGTTGGGGTGCACATCCTCCCCCCGCTGGGGACGCTGCACGGGGAAGGCTCCTCGTTCCTGAGCTCCAGGCTGACCCACACGTTACCTTCCAAAGGCACACACACCGATGTGCAGCTCCAGGCCTGGGACCCTGGCTGTAGGAGCTGAGGCGGCCTGTGGCCTCCTGCGATGGCCCAGAGATGGGACAGTGGCATCACCTCCGAGGCTTTCATGGGAAAGGCGGGAACCAGGGCCACATGGCAGCTGCCTTTCAATTCTCAAGGCTAAAAAACCCTCGGGCCAGTAGGGAGTCTGGGGTGTGCGGGGTGAGCTCCGGCTGACTGCCCCAGCCCCTTCCAGGCCCTTCCAGCTCCTTCTAACCCCTTCTAGGCCCTTCCAGGCCCTTCTGGGCCCTTCCAGCCCCTTCCAGCCCCTTCCAGCCCCTTCCAGCCCCTTCCAAGCCCTTCCAGGCCCGCCACACGAAGGCCCGTGAAACCCGGGCCGACCGGCCACCATTCTGCAGATCAGCCCGCTCCCACCCCCACAAGCGGGCGTCCAAGGCCCAGAGGGACACCGGGAAACAGATGAGCAAAGCAGAGGACTCACCGGAGGGCAGAGGAGACAGGGAGACAGCTGCCTGAATCTGCTCCCTGGGCTGCTCTAAGCCACAGAAGCGGGTCCTGTCACGTCTGGAGGCTGGAGGTCTGAACGCCTGCCCTCCGGGGGCTCCAGGGCAGGGTCCTTCTCGTCTCTTCCAGCCTCTGGTGCTGCCAGCCATCCTCGTGTCCCTCGGCCTGTGACCACGTCACTCCAGCCCTTGCCTCTGTCGTCCCTTGGCCTTCTCTATTCTGTGTCTAAATGTCCCCCTTTGTATGAGGACACCGAGCACTGGATTTAGGGCCCGGCCTGTTCTACTCTGACGTTGTCTTACTTACATCTGCAAAATCGTATTTCCAAATAAGGGCACGCCACAGATACTGGGATTAGGATTTTAACGTATTTTGGGAGGGACTCGAGTCAACCCACCTCAAGGAACCGGGAGGAATGAGTTTGGTGAGGAGCGCCTTCCTTCCTCTGTGGGGTGGTGAGCAAAGGCCTGGTTGAGAAGGTGTGCTTGAGGCAAAGGTGTGCACGATCGGGGGACGGCTCCGTGAAGACTGCCGAGGAAGAGGATCCCAGGCAGAAACCGTGGCATGTGCAAAGGCCCTGAGCTTCGGGGAGCAAACACTGGGGTCCTGATTTTTGACATTGGGGGGCCCTGCAGAGGGCCTCGTGGGGTTTCATGAGATAAGCAGCCTTCATCTGTCAGCCAGGGGCGGGGCCAGCCCGGAGGCCCGAAGCGGGGAAGGAGGGCCACTGTGTCCCCGGCCACTGTGTCCCCTGGTCCCCGGCACTCGTGGTCTCAGCCACAGGGCGCAGAGAGTTGCAGAGACTCACCCCTGCGGGCAGCCCTGGGGTCCTTCTCCCCCCACTTATGACCCCGGAGCCGCTCCCTTCCAGGCCCCACCTGAGAACAAGGTCTACACTACTTAGATGATCATCATTAACCCCCAGCTTGCGACTGAGACAGCAGGGGCCCGGGGAAGGCAAGCCGCTCGCTCCGGGTCACCTGGCCCCAACCACACACTGAGCCAGCTGGAGACAAGGAGATGCCCCCAGAGCCCCCCAGTTTGGGGACAGAGCCAGATTCGGGGTGCTGGTGGGGCCAAGTAGGTACTGGGCAGGAAGGGCTGGGGTGGGGATTAACTCTGCAATGACCAAGCAGAGTTCTGAAGATGCGTTTTACAGGAAAGCACTGAGTGGGGGTCAGGCACCCGCGGGCCCTCGTCTCCCAGGGGACCAAGGCCCAAGGACCACCAGCAACCCTTCCTACGGGCTGGGCCTGTGGGTGCAGTACCCAAGATGGCCTCTGGAGGGCAGCAGCGCCCCACCTTTCCCAGGGCGCTGCCCAGAAACGGTCCACCCACAGGGGTCAGCCATCGGCACCCCCTACCCAAAACACACACAGATGGCACTGACGGCCCCATTGGGCACCTTCCCGTGGTCAACCTGGGTCCCCCAGGTGGCACCTACACCCCGTGGCAGGGGACGGGAGCCCCGACGCCCGGCAAGCATCGGGCCGGCCACAGGTGTGCTGGGCGGGACCCTTCAAACCACGACACCCAAGAAAATGCCAAGTCGGCCCTGTGAGGCTGTGGCACCCCCTCACCCAGCCCTGGAGAGGTAGCTGCCAGGGGAGGGCGGGCCTATGCCCCCGGGCTAGACTGTGCCCTGCGGGCTGACACGCCCCTGCACCTTGCCCACCGCACCAAGGCCTGGGGTCAGCACAGGCACCAAGGTGGTCTGAAAATTCACCCAAATGCACGTCCCAGTGCGTTCAAATGGAAATTTAGCAATGGGCCTTTCCGGAAAAGGGAACCTGGAGACAGGTCAGAAGGAGGCTGGCACTCGCCATCTCTGGGGCTGAGTCCTGGGACCTCAGATCACATCAGTGAGTCACCAGGCACTGGCTGAGCCCCTGCTGCATATAGGGCCTCGGGCTCTGTGCTGTGGGATGGATACATGTAACGGCTGCAGCACGAAGAGGCTGTATTAACAGAGGTATCATATCTAGAAGAGAGGAGGTGAGTCTTTCCCCGTTTTCTTATACTGGCGTGGTACCGGGTTCTGTTCCAAAGACCACATTTTGAGAAGGATTTTGGCACATTTTGAAGTGTCTTGGGGGAACACGCCAGGATGATGAAAAATCTGGATACCACGTCACGCCAGGAACGTCTAAAAAATGTGATGAAGGCAGACAATGCAACGATCTGTATTGGGAGGGGGTGAGCTCCCCGCCCTGAAAGCATTCCAGAGGCAAGACATCAGCTTCCTTGGTCTGAGGCCCCCCCCCCCGCCTCCCCCCTGCACAAGGCGCAGTCAGGACCTTCAGGACAGAGACCAAATCCGATTTGCTCAGAGCTGTATCTCCGATGCTGAGCCCAACGGTCAGCACACAGTAGGCGCTCAATAAATACCTCCAAGCGAAAGGAGAAGGAAAGCAGGAAGGAGAAGGCGTCTTGCTACAGATGAACCCTGGGCTGGCCCCAGATGAAGGGCTGTGACATCAGGAAGAAGGGAGGTGGCACGGTCAGGGCTCACCAGGACGTGCTGCCATAACGAACACGCCCCTCGCGCCAGGGGCTTCCAAGGGCGCCGCGGCGGTCCTCCACGAGCCTTCTCTTTCTGGGACACCAGCTGCAGGAGGAACAGAGCAGGGACGAGAGGCAGACCCCGTGACTAGGCACAAACACACAATGGCTCCTGAGGTTTCGGCAGGCGGCCTGTCACCGGCTCAGTGGGGCAAGAGGATGTCTCTCCCACGGAGAGGGCTCCAGCTCTCCTGAGCAGGGCTGGGCCTCCCGCAGGATGGGGAGCCTGGGAAAGAGTCACGCGGGCTTTCCCCCTGGAAAGGTGCGGGGAGGGGGGCTGCACAGGCAGAGTGCGAACAAGAGGGGTGGGCTTCACGGGGAAGTGGAGGCCGCTGCCCCTGCTGGATGGGCACGGGCGGTTCCCGAGCAGGGGCGAACAGGGAGCACTCTGCCGTTGCCACACCCTGGGTTGGTGTGGGGCTGGGGGTTGGGGAGGCTGGGTGACAAAGGACATTCCGCCCCGGCCTGGCGGAACGACAGGTCACCTCTCCCAGCCCCTGGCGCCTCCGGCAGGACTAAAGATCCTGATTCCTGAAATTAGCCTCTGTGGCAGCCTCCGCCCGGGGGACCCACTGTGGACAAGACCCGGAAAGACCAGGCTTGCCGGCTGGGCTTGACTTTGCACAGGCTAGCAAGCGCCTTCCTTCCCAAGCCTCGGTGGCCCTACCTGTAAAATGGGGGTGATGAAAACCACTGGTGTGGGAAACAAAGGCGAAAGAAATACAGAAAAGGTTAAAGTCCCTTTGCAGCCCACTGACAAGTACCTGAGACAGGCAGAGCGACCTTCCCCGAGGAGCTCAGCTGCCTCGATGTCAATGTGCTAAAGGCAAAGGGCAACCTTGGCTTGACATTGGCCTGACCTCCAGGATCCTGTAAAAATCCCTTCCTTTATCCCCCCAAGATACATGTTGGCCACCAGCCTCCAAGCACGTGGCCCACTGACAGACATCTAAAGGGTCTCATGACTAAGGTTTTACTAGACAGGAGTAAATGGCCTTATCCTAACAGCAGCTGGCCCCTCAAGGTCGTGGACACCTTGCTTCCAAAGTCCTTAGAGGCTTTCCCAGTCCCTAACCCCCGCCCAACCTGAAAGTATGTAACCAGTCACTTCTCACAGCCCCAGGACAGCTCTTTCTGCCCACGGCTCCTGTCCCCGTGTTTTAATAACACTGCCTGTTTTTGCACCAAAAACATCGAAAGAATTTTTTTTCTTTTAAGTTTTTGAAACTGTATTTAAGTAATCCCTACACCCAACCCGGGGCTCGGACTCACCACCCCAGGGTCACACGCTCTCCCCGCTGGGCCAGCCAGGCACCCCTCAAGTATTCCTTCTCGACCATGGGCTCCCGGACCCCAACGTCTCACATCAACAACCGCGAAGAGTGTTTTGTGCGGTGCTGGGCCGCCCTCCGGCCGCACTTTTGAAAGAATCCAGAAGGTGGCGCCTTTCCTGCCTTGAGAAGATCAGGTTCCCCTCTGCGCCGGTCCGCTTCCAGGAGGGCTTCCTGGAGGAGGAGGCAGGCTAGCCAGGCCGGGAAGGAAGGCGGGAGCCCGCTCAGGGTCACTGCCCGGCCACGCACGCCCCAAGCCCGCGGGCGACGCCGGCCGGGCCGCAGCGGGCGGGGTGGGCGGTCCGGGGGCGGACACCTGCGGCCCGGCCGCGGGGTCACGTGAGCGCCGGCCGACCAGGTGGGGACGGTGACGCAGGTGGCCCGGCCAGGTGTCCCGGGCGCGCCCGGCCGTCCGCTCCCGCCCGGCCCACGCCCTGCCCGCGCGCGCGCGCGCCCACCCACCTGGGCGCCCACCTGGCCTGCGGCCGCGCGCGCGCGCCCGCCCGCGCCTCCCCTCCCCCCACCCCCACCCCGGCCCCGGGGCCGCGCAGGGAGCGGGGGGCGGGGCCTGGGAGGGACCGGCGGCGCTCGGAGCGCGGCCCGGATCGGCCGCGGGGCCGGGGCGCGGAGCCCGGAGGCTACACCGGCCCGAGTCGCCGCCCGCTGGCCGCCACGTCCTCCGCCCGGCACGCGGCGCAGGTGAGCCTGGGGACGGGTGAGCGGGGTGGGGGCGGGGAGGCCCGGGAACCCGGGGGCGCCTTTCCCGCCGTCGCCCCGCGGTCGGCGAAACTTGGCGGCGCCCTCCCTCCGCCGGGGGACGGAGCCCGCAGCCCGGGCGCGGCCCGACCCGGGTCCCCGGACCCCACCCCGCGCGGCCTCCGGCGTCCTGCTGCCCGCCCCCTGCCTCCCCTCGAGCCCCGGGGGGGACGCTTCTGTCGCAGGGTCTCCTGTTTAGACATCAGAGCCGGGAGACCCTTAGGAAGCCCCAGGACCTTTGGAAATGGAGGTCAGGAGCGGGGACAAAACCACCCTCCCCCAAACTCCGGGCAATCTGCTGCCCAAACCCTCTTTGGCCTCAAGAGTCAGCAGCCCCCGAAACGAACATCCTCCCACAACAGACCAAAATCCACCGCCTCCCCCACCCGGTGGATGTGGTGGGCAGGCCCGGGTGGGGGGCAGGGGTGCTGTTCACTCTTACCTGGTAGGGGAGGAGGAGGGAGGGGTATGGGAGCAGCTTCTGGAGCGCCGGGGGCCCCATTTACTGCTGACGCCAGCCTCGGCTTCTGCATCCGGGAGGCAAGAGCCCCCTTTGAGATTTGGGTGGGTCTCAGCCCAGCACCCGGCATGGGGGGGACCTCTTCATCTGACTCGAAGCCCGGGAAGGCCTGATTCCTCCCTCTCCTTGAGCTGAACAATCTGCCCCTCCTGGTGTGGGGGTTCAGGGGGCGCCTGTCGGGGACCTGGCCGGGACCAGCAGGAGGGCGTCTGACCCTGTCCACCCTGACACCCCGGGGCAGAGTGCTTAGGGGCGGGGGCCCTGGTTCCGTATGAACTAAGGCAAGTTTCGTGAGGCTTCTGGACCTCGGTTTCCTCATCTGTAAAAGGGGGTAGTCAGGGTACCCACAGAGAGGGCCCCGACTCAGTTGCCGCTGAGCTGTTCTGGGGTTGCCCGCGGGCCACAAGAACAGGGCGACCTCTGCCCACGTAGATCAAAGGCGCTGCCCCCAGCTCCCCCAGGCCTGGTGGGAGAGCGCGGCAGGAGGTGCGGACCTCGGGAAGAAGTAAGGTCTTAAGTCCCTTGGACAGATGTCACCTGGAGAGAGGGACTGAGCCGAGCAGAGGGCCTCCTTTAGGGGAGAAGCCTGGGAGGGCTCTGGTCCCCGGGGTCATCTCCGCCCCCGCCTGGGAAGTGCTGTTCCCCAGCAGGGGACATGAGGCACAGGGGTGGAGGGGCTTGCTGGGGCCCCCACGTGTGCTGTCCCTGAGGGGCAGTCTGTGTGCGTGACCTGATGGGCACAGCCACTCACCCCGCGTCTGTCTGGGGCCCGGAATTTTAGTTTCGGTTTCCAGACGGATCGCGGCTGCTGGTCGTTTTTGCCCGTGGCAGTGACCGTACTCGTGCGACCGACCGTCTGTAAGAGCGTCTTTATTTCTGGTGAGACTCCCTGCCCGTCTGCGGGGCCCGCAGGACGGTCATCTAGGTCAGCACAGGCCTGGCTCCTCGTCCGGCTCTCTGGTGACAGGCAGCCTGACCCCCCCCCCGCCCCCCGGGTTCCCTCACCTGTCAGCGAGGGAACACACCCACCTTCCGGAAGATGGGGGAGGGACTACAGACACTGCCGGGGAGAAAGCATTTGGAAGACACCTGCTGGTCACCTGTCCAAGCTCCCGTCAGAGTCGGGGCTCTGATTTCACATCCAGAGGCTTCTTTGGGGAAATGGCATGCGTGTCAGCTGAGTCTGGGCCCGGAGCCAGGTTTATGGGACGTCCGGACCCAGACACAGGAGCCAGGGGGCGTGGACGTCGCAGACTGAGCCGGGAAGGTGGTCTCTGTGACCGCTGCCCGAGCCTGGAAGCCTCATAGCAAGAGGCAGCGGGAGGCTTCTGCGTGGGGCGGGCCCAGCACGGCCCCTCCCTGCTGCCAGGCCAGGTGCCAGGCTGGGCATGGCCAGTGGGTCTCCCGGGCCCCACCAGAAAGGGAGGGGGCCTCTGCGGGGCTGGGTTTCCCTGACCCCCTCCGTGAAGGGGTGGAGTCAGCTAAGCTAGGCACTGCGGACATTTGCCCCGGACAGGTCCCCCTGCAGGGTGTTGACCCGCAGGCATGGTCTCCGCCCACACAGGCGGGGCAGCAAGTCAGGCCCGGCCGTGACCTCGTGGCCTCTAAAACCGGCTCCGGATGTGGCCAGATGTCCCTGGGGGGGGGGGGGGGGGGCAAGGCCACCACAGTCCCTGAACCACCCCTGGCCACCTGGCAAATGGAACCGTCTGCTGTGTGCTCTGTGACTTACACCCAAATCCTGCCCCCAGATTCCGTGTGACTCTGACGGTTGAGCTCGGCCCTGCAGAACTACCCAAGTACAAGACCATCAGCGTGGCCCGAGTCAGCCTGAGCAAAGACCAGGGTCTGGTGCTCGGGAGGCCGGGCCCCACCGGGCAGGGTGGGGTCAGCCGGACCTGGAGGCAGGGCAGAAGGGACAGAGAGGCCCCACGGACGGAGTGGTCCCAGTGGCTGTGGGAGCAGCTGTGGACAGGGCCACAGGGCCGGGCGGACTGATCTCCTCTGTCAGGCAGCGGGAGGGCGGGCGCTGAGCCCACGGAGTCCAGGGAGCCCGTCTGGTGAGAAGAACGCAGGAGCCGGGCACCGGGCTGCAAGGACCCCCGGCACCAAGTGCCGCTGAGGCCCCGCTGACCCAGCCACGTGGTCCTCCCTGACCCCGCCTGCTGCCCCTCCTCCCTCCCAAGTCTCAGGTGCCCCTCACCTGTCCCTGCACCTGTGCCTCGGACACCGGGCCGGCTGCGGAGTGGAAAAGGAGAGTTAAATGCCATGGATTCCAAGGACTCAACAGGTCACCACCCTCCCCCGCCCACCCGGTGCGGAGACAGCAGGAAGTCCCCTGAAAGTCACCTAAAAGGTGGCGTGGATGGGTGTGGAAGCCCCCGCGATGCACCCTGGTGGCTTCTGCCGGCTCAAAGCTAAGTACCCGTGTGGGTGGTTCTGGTCACAGACCCCAGGGCCCCCCGGGAGGATGCGGCACCGGGGCGAGGGCAGCAGGACGGAGCTTGCACCACCACAGCCAAGAGCTCGCTTCTCACCATGGAGCCCAGCCGTGTGTGCAGATGTGAACCGAAATCATCCCTGGGCCTGAAGGACCCACACCCCTCAGGAAGACCGACACGCAGCACGCAGCCCTCAGGGCCCCGGGTGTCTCTGGAGGAGCTGTGCTGGGGAGCAGACCCGCCCCTGTGACCCCATGGTCGCCGCAGGGCAGCTGGCCTCCCTCTCGGGAGCTCCGTTGCCCGGACAGTGTGGCTGGCATTTGCCCGAGTCCGTGACCTCGGCCCCTCCCTTGCACTGGCCCCCGGACACCAGGCCAAGGCCGGCAGCCGGTGAGGACCCAGGGAGAGCCGCTCTGCAGAGCCGACCGGCCAGAGGAGAGGCGGCGGGTGGGGACGCGGGGGGCGGGGGTCCCCAAGGAGCATGGGAGGCAGCAACGCTCCCTGCGTGGCACCGTCTTCCCTGCTAAAGTCGAAGCAGACAGCCAAGAGGGACCGGGAGGGCCTGCTGCCTTCGAGCTGGCGACGGAGGCCCATACAGGGACGGTCAGGGAGCAGAAAGGAACCACAAGCGACCTTTTCAGCGTCGACAGAAGCCGTAGCACGCCGCGGGGACAGGGCGCTCTGGACAGCTCTTTGCAGGACGTGCTGGTTTCTGGAAGGGTTGGAATCTCCCACGGCGTGGGCAGAGAATGAAAACCCAGGACAGAAGAGGCCGCAGTGTGGAGACAATGCCAGAGGTTGGAGTGCGGGATCCGGGCCGTCCCGGAAAGAGGGGCTGGAGAAAACAGGCGGGGGAAAGTTTGCACGAGAGATCCCCAGGATGCGCCCAGACCTGCGAGGCCCGAGGAAGGGGCTGGAAGGAGGCACAAGTCTGTGGCTCAGGGAGTGCGTGTGGACCTTTCCCCACGAGTGCTGGTGCTCCCTGTCACCCCCCCACCCCAGAAAGTGGGAGCCACACCTCCACAGGGCAGGGGACGCCCCAGGCTGTGATCGTCCAGGGAGCCAGCGTCGGAGCGTGTCTGGTGTTTTCCCAGGAGCAGAGCACCGGACAAGAAAGGAGGCCTCCGGATTCTGGAAGAAAATAATCTCCCACGGGACTCTGAGCTCAGCAGGTTACCAGCCCCAGGGACAAAGATCTGCTTCCCGTGAGGCTACCTCGTAGCCTCAGGAAGGTGGGGAGCTCCAGGACCGTTCCAGGATGGGATCTGGGGGCAGGGAAGGGAGCGCCGGGGAGAGAGGCCAGGGTCTCTGGGAGAACCAGGGCTGATGCCCTGATCGCACGGAGTGTGTGGTCCAAACACGCGAGGCAGGGACACGGGAACGCATGGGGAGTTAACAGGAGGACAGCCGCCGGTCAACAAGAGGGAATTATTAACAAGGGGAGGCCGGGCGCTGGCGTCCTGCTTGGCCCAGCCGGCTGTACTAACACAGACACCCACGGGTCCTGCGTACCGGGCTGGAATCCCGTCCACACGGCAGGGAGAGGCTGGCCTGTGCGATCAGGAGATCTCAGAATAGCAGACATCGGGGAAAAGCTGTAGAGCCCGGAGAGGTGGCCTGTGGGGGACAGGGCAGTGGAGGAGGGGACACCTGTCTTTCACGGTAGGCCTCTCGGTGCCGTGTGACTTTTGGACCTGTGCCCGGGGAGTTGTGAGAACCCTGAGGTTAGAAGGAGGAGGTCAGAGTGTGCCCATGTCAGCTGCACAACCCCCCCCCCCCCCCGACAGCTGGCTGCAGCCGGCCCCGGTCCTGGAGGTCCAGCAGAGCCCTGGGATGGCACCCACTCCTCTTCGGGCCTCGGTCCCCGCGCGGGTGGCACTCCAGGCCTGTGGGTGTGGCCACCTTACTGAGAACGGAGGTCACACCCAGCAGTGGCTCACCCGACAGGTTCCGGCTGGGGCACCTCCTGTCCCCAGAGTAGACTTTGCCCCCTGCTGGGAGCAGCCCTGCTACTGGCTGTGTCCGGGGTCTGGGGTCCAGGGTCCGGGTCCAGGGTCTGGGCCCAGAAGACCCAGGCCTAGGGCCTGAGGTGGGGATGGGGCAGGTGGAAGGCACAGTCACAGTGCTGGTTTTCAGGGCGACGAGGTGAAATGCCCCCACGGTCAACGCCTCCCAGACTAAGAGGACTGACCGAGCCTTCGGGCTCCCCACTCGGGGGCACTTTGCTTGGCCTGCATGGAGGTCAGAGTCTACCAGAAACCCCTTTCTCGGCCAGGCCTGGGTGAATGCAAAGTTTACGTGGGGGTGGGTGAGCCAGGGTGGGGGGCCGCCCGCCGCTGGCTGCCTGGGACTCAGAATGTCCCCAGGAATGTGTGGGCAGTCCTCCCGGGGTGGGGGCGGCCAGGGCTCCTCAGGCAGCCACACTCGCCTGTCTGGGATGGCTTTAGCTGAGACCCTGTGTGCTGGGGGTCGGAGCCCAGGCAGCCAGGCTCCCGGCTGCTGCTGTCACCCCGGCCGGTGGCTGTGGCTTAGGGCCCTCTGGGGCCTGGCTGCCCCTCAGGGAGGGGTTCTGGAGCCGAGGCCGGGCCGGGAACTTCCGATGCAGGGTGGGGCGGGGAGTGTGGGAGGTAGGCTCGGGCTGGGACCTGCCTGGCGTGTCCTGGGACGGATGGCAGGGGTGTCCCTGGGGTCCAGGGAACCGTCGACTCCAGAGGCCCGGGAGGCCTGGCGCAGGCCCAGGCACCTCTGGCTGCGTGTCCCCCTCCGCCCCCCCGGGGCAGGAGAGGGCAGGTGACCGCCTCGCTCCCACGGAGCTGTCGGATAAACTGCGTCTCCGTTCCTTCCCAGATCGGCAGGGCACGTGGCAAAGGATGCTGGGCAGGAGCTGTGCGCGGAGTCTCAGCCACCTGGGCTGCAGATTCGGAGACTTGATTTTTCCGCCTGAAAAATGGGCTTCCGGCCTCGTGTGCACAAGCCCCGTGTCTACAGGAAGCACAGGAGTGGCGGCTCCGTTTGCTTGCATTGACGTTGAAAGGAGGAGGCGCAAAGGAGTGCGTCTCCCGCGGGCCTCCAAGGTCCTCCCGCCCCTGACTGTGGCCCTGGCTCCGCCCGGCGGCTGGGGCGTCGCTCCATCGCAGCCCTGCAGCCCAGGGCTGGGCTGCGACAGCACTTGACTCCCGCGAGCGGGAGCCTTGCTCCCGAGGCTTTGTCACCATTCTGCCCACGTTGCCAATCTTGAGCGGGAGGCACAGAAAAGAGCCGAGGGATGTGACGGTCGCTGGCTGGAAGCCGGTGGCCGGGAGGCCTGTGTGGGCCCTGCCCCGCCCACAGCGGAAAGGCAGCGGCGGCCCCGTCCACACCGCAGGGCCGTGCGCCCTCCGCCCGGCACGAGCCAGACCGAGCTGAAGAGCCGGCCCCAGGCCGGTCGGCGGGGCTTTGCACGTGTGAGGCGCTCGGGGTCCCCGGAGGGACGGGCATCCACGGGATGCAGGGAGACCGAGCGGGGGCTGTGGGCCCCGGGTGTCTGCAGACGCCCCCCTCCCCCCTCTGCATCCAGGCATAGAGGGACCGTGCCCAGTGGGCTTTTGAGACGGGGACGGTCGGCCCTGCTCAGAGTCCGTGAATGCGGGAAAGTCCGGGCGTGTCACTGCACACGCAGAAAGGCCGCCTAGACAGCCGGCCACGCGGGAGTCACCACGCGGGGCGGTGAAGAGAGAGGGTCTGGAATCACACAGGCCGGGGGTCAGCCCCCAGTTTCCCACGCGTCCCGTCCCACACCCCGGGGGCTCCTGGGCTTCTCGGGGCCTCGTGTCTTCGTTTGCAAACCGAGAACGCAGACGGCCGGCGTGTCCCGCGAGTGAGCGAGCTGACACGACCTCCCCCAGCACGGCGGAGCCTGGCCCTGCGTGCTCTGGAACGTGGGGGTGCGGTGGAGGCCGGGGTCCCGGGAGCCCCACAGACAGCTTCGTTCGCGGTGCTCACGGTGACCAGGAGGAGGTGGTGCCGAGATGCCCAGTGTCCGACCCGGCTCGGGCCGGCAGGGCCCCGGGGCCACGCGCCCCTCATTGCCGCACGCTTGCACCCCCCGGCCTGGGGGTCCGTCCTCGGCGTGGGCACCCACCAGAGGAAGCACGGGGTGGGGGGCATGCCTGTCCTCCGCCCCGGTCCCAGCAGCTGGGTCCCGGCCGGCCTGAGCCTCCCGCCCCCCGCACACCCCCCTCCCGGCCTCCGGGCCCTGCATCCCGAGCGGGGTCCCCGGCCGGGCGGGCGCTGAGAGGCGGTGGGCGGGGCCCGCGGGCAGGAGGGCCGCAGGGTGTGCGTGTCCGCCTGCCCTCACCTTTGCCCTCTCGCCCCAGGACGCCGTGGCCACTCAGCATGTCCCAGCGACACTCGGACAGCTCCCTGGAAGAGAAGCTGCTGGAATACCGCTTCCACTCCGAGCTGCGGCTCGATGCCAGGGGGAACCCGGCGTCCGGGCTCCCGATGGTGCGGGGCGCCCTGCAGCTCAGGGACAGCGAAGGCTTCCAGCTCGATACCTCGGTGCCCCCCGCTGTGTCCCCTAAGGACGAGGAGCCACGGGCTGTCGTCCTGAGCACGCAGAGCCCCGCGGCCCTCAAGATGGGCACTCAGCAGCTGATCCCCAGAAGCCTGGCCGTGTCGAGCAAGGCCAAGACCCCGGCCCGCCACCAGAGCTTCGGGGCGGCCGTGCTCAGCAAGGAGGCCGCCCGGCGGGACCCCCGGCTCCTGTCAGCCCCCAGCTTCTCCCTGGACGACATGGACGTGGACGCGGGCCCCGGGGGGGCGCTGAGACGGAACCTACGGAACCGATCCTACCGGGCGGCCATGAAGGGCCCGGAGGCGCCGGGCGGGGAGAGGGGCCCCCTCCAGCTCAGCCCCAAGCTCCAGGCCCTGGCAGAGGAGCCCAGCCAGCCTCCCGCTCGGTGCCCGGCCAAGAATAAGGTAGGGGGCCGTGCCGCCTGGACTTCGGGGCGGGGGCCGTGCCGCAAGGGGCCTCGGGAGCTTGTAGGCACAGACGGAGGCTCGCTGTCACCCTCGCTGTCACCGCCACCGGCACCTGTCTCATGCGGCTGCCATTCAGTGAGCACCTACTTCGCGCAGGGTCCTGACGTGTATCCGGTTCGGTCTGATGGGCGGGCTGCGAGCGGAGTGTGAGTGTGCCCGCTTTATAGATGAGGCAGTCGAGGCTCGGCGAGGTCGGGGGGTTTCCGTGGGACCCCGGGCTCGGGGGTCCCCGCTCTCAGCTGCAGCGAGGAACGGAGCGTCCCGAAGGCAGCCTCTCTCTCTGAGCCCCGAGGGGAGCCGGCCTGTCTGAAGGACGAGTTTCAGTGCTGACCTCACAGCAGCACCTGGCTTCGGTGGGTCTGCCCGAGGGGCCCCCCAGGTTGGGGACTCAGGAGACGCGTGACGCCCTCTCTGCGCGCACGACCTCCCCGCCCCGCCCGACAGCCGCTCTTACCTCGGTGCTCTCGAGAGAACGGGCCGGGCACAGGGCTGGTGGGAAGGGGCCCCCGTGCCCAGAGTTGATGTTCCGGTGGCCGCCTCTCCGGGGCCTGTCACCGGGACCGGGAGCCGTGGCCGCGGGCGGAGGAGAAGCCAAGCCCACCCGTCGGAGTACGTGCAGAGGGGACCCCCGGGGACCACCTTGGCTGCAGTCCTCAGATGCCCGTGGCCTTGGAGGTGGGGCGCGGCTCCTGCCAGGCCTCCCTGAGATGCCCGGGCCCCAGAAGCTGCCTCAGGACCTAGGCACACTGCAGCCACCCAGGGCCCGTCCAGCTGCCACCTCACTCCCTCGCATCAGACGTTTCCTGACTTCCTGCACAGCTGGAGCCGGGGTGCCGAGGGCACCCCTGTAGGTGGCTCCCAGCGAGGTCCTAGGGCAGGGAGGGGGCAGGCGTGCACCAGGGTGCTCCGGTCTGGGCTGGGGGAACCTGGGGGGCCAGCAGAGCACGGAGGAGGGGCTCCCCAGGAACTCCGAGCGGGGGCACAGAGGTGGTCCGGAGGCAGAAAGCAGAGGGTGAACGCTGGGTAGGTGCCCAGACCCAGAAGCAGGAGGGGTAGGGGTGCTGGGAGCGGGGGCCCGGGGCCCGGGGTGGGGGAGCAGGGCCCAGTGTGGGGGGAGCGCCACACATTCCAGACCCAGAAGGGGAGTTTCAGGCCCCAACTTGTTGAAGAAACCTCTCCCTTTCCCGGAACCTGCATAGCTCCGAGGTCGGGAAAGACCGTGTCCCGGCCAAGAGGGCAGGCTCTGTGCGGCCAGCTGCCGGGGCCGGGGGTGCCTGAAGACCCTGCCCGCCCCCACCTGCCCCTGCAGTCCTGCCAGCAGCTACTGGGACCCCAAGCCTGTGCTGGGAGCTCGACACTAACCTGCCAGTCCCTGCCCTTTCTGCTTCCCCCGGTGTGGCCCCGGCTCCCACCCTGGGCCTTCTGAGCCCCCTCCAACCACACCCGTCCGGCCTTGCTTGGGCTTCTCTCTAGACCCAGTCGGAACAGCCTGCTGTCCTGAGCACCGCTCTTGATCAGTTCAGGCCTGCCTGCCTCTTCCAGGCAGCCCTCCTGGGTCTGCCTAGCTCTCAGTCACCCTGCCCTACCTGCCCTAGCCTCTGCTTGGTGGCCGTGCGTTCCTTGTGGAGCTGACGTCTATCGAGCACCTTCCACGTGCCCAGCAGGGGCCCCCTCCTGTTGAGCATGCCTTCACATGTGGTGCTTTGAGATCTCCAGGCCCCCAGGGTGGCCTTGCTGTGGACTCACACCTGCCCCTCCTCCCCACTGACGGCCGCTGTTTCCGGGTCTCTTGTTTGCACAGAGGACACTGGGGCGGAAACGTGCACACAAGGGCTCCTTCAAGGACGGTGAGTGTGGCCAGGGGACGTGACCTCAAGAGGCCAGTGTGGGCCAGGCCGGGCGCAGCTGAGGCTGGTCTCGCCGGGGCTGCTGGGGGGCAGGGCAGTCTGGTGCGGCGCAGGGAGAACGGGCCGACTGGGATTTCTCTGGGGGCTGGAGGTCCTGGTGGCTTGTCTCATCGTGTAGTTCTGACGTGTCTGGAAAGTTCCCTCGGGCTCTTCTGTGCTGTTCCAGGGGCAGGGGATGGACAGAGCGCCCACACTCACCCCAGGAGACGTTTGTCCAGCGTGCATGTGTGTGCCAGGCCCGTCTGCACCGGTGCAGCCAGGGGTGCTGGCCCCAGGGTGTAGACACCCATGCTGTGTATACTGCCCACGGGACACAGGGAGCCCAGTGTTGGGGGCTCAGGAGGGCCCGGAGCAGTGCATTTGGCCTGCTGAGGGGTGATGCCAACGGGACCCCACGGGGGAGAGGGAGGGGAGAGGGAGGGGCCCGCCCGCCAGGATGCAGCACCCAGTGGCTGTGAGGGGGCAGGGTTCTTAGGGTGCAGGGGCTCAGCCAGGAGGGGGCCCCCCTGTGTGGACAGCCACAGGCCTGGGGGTGGGGAGGCGTCAGGATCCGGGCCTCCTCCTGCCCCAGGGAGAGGAGCGGTGGTGCCCGGTCTCAGAGCCAGGACAGGAAGAGAAGGGTTAGGGTTGGTGGCCCTGAGCCAGGCACCAGCTGGCCCCCGGGGGGCAGGGGCGGGTGGTGATGGCTGCAGAGTGGGAGAGCAGGAGACCGCACCTCGGGTCAGAGGACTCGGGAACAGGCGTCCACTGCTCTCGGCCCAGCCTGGGAGCAGCCCCCACCGAGGGCGGCCCCCACGGCTCTGATTGGTCAGCTCGGCCCTGGTCTGAAGGTGCCACATTCTGCATGGGGACACCAGCCCTGTCCTGGGCTCGGCCGGGCACAGCCATGGGAGCCAGCCAGCCTGAGGGGAGCCTGCTGTGGGGGGCCCTGCACCGCCTGATGCCCTCGGGGTCTCCCGGGGAGGACTCAGCCTGCAGATTCCCGGGGGGAACCCGCTCAGAGCCCCCAGGCCTGCCGGTGACACACCCCCCGTCCCCAGACCCCAGGTTCTACCAGGAGATCCGGGAGCGGGGCCTCAACACCAGCCACGAGTCTGACGACGACCTGCTCGACGAGCCGTCCAGCCCCGACGGAACCGGGAAGGCGGACGCCCCCATCGTGGTCAAGAGCTACCGGCCGGCGCAGATCACCTGGAGCCAGCTCCCGGAGGTGAGGCCAGGACGGTGGGGTGATGCTCTGTGTCCGAGCCCACAGGCGATTGGCCCCTCAAAGCCGGTCGGGGTCCTCCTCCCCGTGAGGGGAGGAGGCTTCCAGAAGTACCCTCCTATGCCCAGCTTGCAGGGGGTCCCCCTTCCTGGCACCCTCAGAGCCGCCCTGCTCCAAGGGCACTTTGGGTTTGGTCCCGAGGGAAGGAGAGCAGCTAGGGGCCCGTGGCATCAGCGCATGTGTGACGAGCCCCCCACAGGTGAGCCCCTGGCCCTCGCCCGACTCAGAGTGGCCTGCGGAGCTGTGGGCAGAAGGACCCCCCTCTGAGGCCCGGGAAAGTGGCAGGAGGGTCCAAGGGGGGAGATGGCAGGGGAAGGGCGAGGGCCCTGCCCTAGGGCTGTGGGGGTCTCCGGGGAGAGCTCGGCTGGGACAGAGGCCCTGGTGCTCTGAGCAGGTGTGTGTGGGGAGGTGCCTGCCACTACCCCAGGAGGGCAAGCGCTGGTGACCCGTCCCCTGAGGGCCCAGGGACAGAGCTGCATGCAGCCTGGGTGCGTGGGTGGTCTCCTGGCATAGATGGTCCAGGACCCCGCACCCTCAAAATGCCGGCAGATTCTGTTCCTGGCCGAGCTGGGGGGATCTCAGCCAAGCCTCTGGGCTGGACGAGGAGGCAGGGGGTTACCCGGCCCCCCAACTCCCGGCCCAGGCGCTGGTGACGGCCTCTGGCCAGCCCAGAGGGGAGGAGGGCAAGGATCAGGTGGCCCTGGGTCCTGCAGGGGGGTGCCCCTGGGCCGTGGGGCGGCCTGGCCAGCTCTGCAGGGCCACCGCGGACACGCTGTGGCCGAATGGGCAGCACGCGAGTCAGGGAAGCCAAGGGCCGCTGGGCCTGCAGGGGTGGAGAGCTGGAACGCCTCCCCTACCTCCCGGGCAGGACGGACGCCCGCCTGGGCCAGGTGTGTCTGAGTCATGGCCGTGGCTCGCCGCTCAGCTCTCCTGGGTGGCTTTGGGCCTCTCCGCCCCCGGGACAGCTCTAGGAGACGGAGCCCACGCTCCCCACCCTCGGGTGTCTGTCGGCCATCCCCTCCAGATGCCTGTCTCGTTCCTCAGCCGCCCCGGGGCTCTCTGGAAGGGAGGATGGGCTTCCGGGATGAGCACCCCGTCACCCCCAGGCCTGTGCCCCCCTCAGGTGGTGGAGTCCGGCATCCTGGACAGGCTGCCTGCTGAGGAGCGCAAGAGGCAGGAGGTAAGGGGGCTGGGGGCGGGGGGGGGGGGGGGGGGGGTGGCGTCCAGTCCTGTGCCCAAGACTTGGCGTGGGTCACACAACGCACAGGGGACGGTGGTCGTGGGGACACCTCCTGGGCCGGGCACTGGGACGATGGCTGATGCCCTTGGCGGGGTGACGGGGCCTGCCGTCGCCCCTTCTTGGACGCGGGTGCGAATCCTCGCCAGCATCACGGCTCGTAGCCGCTGAGCCAGAGCACGTACCCAGGTGTCGGGCTCTCGTCCCCACGGCCACGCTCCCAGCCTTGCCCCGGGTCCGGCCCGGCCCGCACCCTGACCGCACCCCCGAGGCGCAGGGTGGCCCCAGCAGCCGCTGTCCTCCCCGCCAGGCCATCTTTGAGATCCTCACGTCGGAGTTCTCGTACCAGCACAGCCTGGGCATCCTGGTGGCCGAGTTCCTGCAGTCCGGGGAGCTGCAGGCAACGATGACCCAGATGGAGCGTCATCACCTCTTCTCCAACATCCTGGACGTCCTGAGCGCCAGCCAGAGGTGAGGCCCGCGCCCACAGAGGGCGGGAGGGCTGGGGCTCCAGGACACTTCGGTCCGGGACCGCGGGGCGGACGGATCGGAGCTGCTGCCCGCCGGGAGGGAACGCGAGAACCTTCTCGGGACCTGAGGCCGCCGACAGCTGGCCCAGGGACAGGCTGGGCACCAGGCCCGCGGGCGCCCCGGCAGCCCCAGCGCCCTGTCCCTTGGATGTTTGAGAGGGTGGAGTTCCTCCCACGGGGCACATCCCCACCGGGACATCGGGTGAAGGCGGCCTAATGACGAGGCGGGGGGGGGGGGGGGGGGGGGGGGGGGGGCCTTCACTTGCACCCTCGGGTCATGTTCCACCCGGTGTTGTCTGGGCCTGGCCCGGGGCCCTGGTTGCAAGGTCTGGGGTGGAGGAGGGGCCAGACCTGCACGGGCCTGTGCGTAGCTGTGTGCGTGCATCCGTGTGCCCGAGTGCGTGTGTGTGTGTGTTTGCGCAGGTGTGTGCGTGTGTGTCTGCACATAGGTGCCCGCGTGAGTGTGAGTGTGGTTGGTAGCGGGTGCACGTGTGTGTTTACTCCCACGGAGGGCACAGCCCACGTATGCACCCGTGTGCACTCAGCTGCACCCAACGGTGGGTCCCAGGAGACCCCGGGACACCGTCCCTCATGCCCCAGCATGCTCTCTAAACTGCATAGGTGGGCCCCACGAGCCCCCCTCTGCAGACTAGGGTGGGGCAGGTGACAGAAGGTGGCTCAGCCCCGGTTCACTCACATCAGCATCAGACCAGCCCCCCGAGGCCCCCAGCCCCCAGCCCCTGCTACCTGTTGCCCCATGAAGTTTCAGGGCCGTGCGGGTGGGCGGGGGGTGGCTATCTTGTCCCTGGAGACAGTCTTCCTGCGGAGCCGCGGTGACCAGCCCCGGGGAAGCTTGCAGCCCCTGACTCCGTGGGGCGCCCGGGATGGTGGCTGCCCCTCCGTTCAGCTCTGCCCCTCAGCTCCGTGTCCGTGAGGCGCAGCAGAGGGCCCGGGGCCGCCGTAGGCCGGCTGTCCTCTGTGCCAAGCGGCCACGTGGTTGCCTCTGAGCTCCCCAGGGCCTCTGGCTGGCCGTCGCTGTCCTGGGGTGGGACGTCCGGCCTCCTGAGGCGGCAGCGGCCTCCTGTCCGTGGCCGAGGCCGAGTCACGGCTGATCTCGGAAGGGAGCCCCAGGGGGAAGCGGGGCCTGGGGGGGGTCCCTGCCGGGGAGTCCTCCCAGAGCCCCCACTCCCACCCTGAGCCGGGCAGAGGGAGCCGGGGCTCCGGGCCGGCCTGACCCAAGTCCAGGGCATGAAGCCAGAGCAGCAGGCTCCCCGTCCGGCCTGCGGGCTCCCCCGGGGTCTCCGCCAGCACCGCGCGGGAAGTGGCCTCGGAGTTGCCCTATTTCTCAGGCTGAAGGAGCTGACCCGTCCCGGGGTTTCCCCGGGAAGGTCACGGCTCGCCGCCGGCCTGGGCAGCCGGTCCCCGATGGCCGGGCCCCAGCCCACTCTCACCCCTCAGGTTTTTTGAGGCCCTGGAGCAGCGGCACAAGGCGCAGGTGTGCGTGGAGGACATCAGCGACATCCTGGAGGAACACGCGGAGCAGCATTTCCACCCCTACGTCGCCTACTGCTCCAACGAGGTCTACCAGCAGCGCGCCCTGCAGAGGCTGATGTGAGCGGGGCCTCGGTCCCGGGGGGCCTCGGTCCCGGGGCGCGTTCCTGCGGGCTCCCCCGCCCCTCCCGCCGCCCTGACTCCGGAAGCCCCGTTCTCTGTCGCAGGAGCAGCAACGCCGCCTTCCACGAGGCCCTGAGGGAGATCGAGAAGCGTCCCGCGTGCGGGGGTCTCCCCATGATCTCCTTCCTCATCCTGCCCATGCAGAGGGTGACCCGGCTGCCCCTCCTGACGGACGTGAGTACACGGCGCGGACCCCGCCCGGGGAGGGAGGTCGGCCGGACGCCGGGACGGAGCTGCCCGGGGCCCCCTTCCAGTGGAGTGGGGCACGGCACGCCCCCTCCCCCACCCCGTCACTCGGTCGTAAGACGGCTTTGACATTTGATAGCCTCCCCCCACCCCGCCCTCCCCCCGGGCTCTGTGCCGGGAGCGGCGCCAGCACTCCGCAGGTGTTCGTCCCCGTACTAGAAGGTTCACGAGGTTCCTTCAGGTGGATGAGTGAGAACCAGGGTTGCCCGGGCCTCTGCCGAGTGCGGGTCCTGGGCCGCTGCCTCCTTTCCAGGATCCTCAGCCAGTTGTCCCGGCTGTGGGCCCCCAGGGCAGCCCGGGTGCCCGTCACCTTCCCTTCTGTGCGTGGAGCTCTGAAGAGCTCACTGGAGTGGCTCATGCCTCGGAGATGCCTGCTCAGTGCTGCGGGGCAGGTGGGGGCGAGAGGCATACGTGCAGGTGCACGCGTGCACATGCTTGTACACATGTAGGCACACACGTGTGCTCAGGCTCGCACACATGCAGGCGGACGCGTGTGCACATGTCCACACGCTCACACACACGCAGGTGCACACGTGTGCTCACGCTCGTATACATGTAGGCGGACGCGTGTGCTCAGGCTTGCACACATGTAGGCACACGTGTGTGCTTAGGCTCGCACACGTGCAGGCGCACACGTGTGCTCACGTTCGTATACATGTAGGTGCACACGTGTGCTCACACTTGCACGCGTGTGTTCACGCTCAACATGCAGGCACACGCGTGTGCACATGCTCACATACATGCAGGCACACATGTGTACACACTCATACGCATGCAGGCAGGTGCACATGTGTGCTCACGCTTGAAGACATGCAGGCGCACACGTGTGCACACACTCGCACACATGCAGGCGCACACATGTGCTCACACTTGTATACATGTAGGCGCACACGTGTGCTCAGGCTAGCACACATGCAGGCGGACGCATGTGCTCAGGCTCGCACACATTTAGGCGCACACGTGTGCTCACACTTGCACGCGTGTGTTCACACTCGACACGCAGGCACACACGTGTGCACACGCTCACACACATGCAGGCGCACATGTGTGCACACATACGCATGCAGGCAGGTGTACACGTGTGCATATATTCGCACACATGCAGGCGCACACGTGTCCACACGCTCGCACACGCAGGTGTACACACGTGCTCACACTCGTATACATGTAGGCACACGCGTGTGTGCACGCTCGCACACATGCAAGCAGGTGTATCTGCGTGCACGTACTCGTACACGTGCAGCCGTGCACATAGCACACAGAGGCAGCGTGTGGCTCCCGCTTAGAGTGCCATCTTTCCAAGCAGACGGGACATCAGACCTCCCAGGTCCCTCTGGGAAGCGTACAGAGAGAGGCCACGGGGACCTCCCAGACCGGTCCAAGACAGCCAAGGACTGGAAGGGCTGGGGTCCCGGGAGCGTGCTCTCTCCAGGTCCCACGAACCAGCCTGACCCAGCAGAGCCGTCTGGGGGCTGTGCACCCCAGGGCGGCCTGGCAGGAGCCCTCTGGACACTGGCCCTCGACCTCCCTGCGGCCCCGCCCGGTGTGACGTTAGTGGAGGCGCCCCTGCCCGTGCAGGCCCCTGAGCCTGGGGGGCAAAAGGGTCCTCGGCGCCTCACGTGTGGTATCCTCTCTGCAGACCCTCTGCCTCAAGAGCCAGGGCCACCCTGAGAGGTACAAGGCCGCCAGCCGTGCGCTCAAGGCCATCAGCAAGGTGAGGAGGGTCCAGGGGAGAGGAGGGGGCGCCCAGACCAAGCCCGGGCCTGAATGCCGCCCCCCTACCCCCACCCAGCAGTGGAGACCCTGAGGGCAAGGCAGGGAGGGAGGGAAGGTTTCCGTGTCGTCGTCTCCAGCTTTTCACGGAGGGAGTGGAGCTGAAACACGATGGGCGAGCCCGTGGGGGCGGGGGCGGGGCCGGGGCGGCCGGGCCGCCGCCCACGGCACAGCCTGCTCTCCCGACGCCCGCCTGGCAGCTGGTGAGACGGTGCAACGAGGGAGCCCACAAGATGGAGCGCACAGAACAGATGTACACCCTGCACACGCAGCTGGACTTCGGCAAGGTCAAGGTGGGCACCCCCACCGCTCCTCGCCCGGCTCGTCTCAGGTCAGGGGGCCACCGCCTCTCGGGGCTCCGGCTGGAGGGAGGCCCCTGCGGGCGCCCGCGCCGAGGGGGCCGGGGCCTCTGCCTCCCCAGCACCCTTGTGACTCCCACCCCCTTGGCCACAGGCTCAGCTTTTCGGCGCTCCTGCCCGAGGCTCAGTGGGTACGCGGGTCTCTCTGGCCTGTGCCCCCACCCCCAGGGCTGCAGGCGGCATGCTGGGGTCGGGGGGCAGGACGGTGTCCGGGCCGGCTTGCGTCTTGGGTTTCCCCGTGAGGCCAGGAATAGCCCGTCAGTTCTGGGGCGGGGGCCTAGGCATCCTAAAGGCCGTCCCACGCAGGCAGGGCTCAGACTTCTGTCCCCATGGATCCCCCACCATCCCATGGTCCAGGGGTGGTCCCACCGGCTGCCCAGGACCCCGCTGTGCCCCAGGCCACCGGGATCCGGCTTCCGCAGGAAGCACCTCCTGGGGAGGGTGGCGCCCAGCAGAAAGAGAGGAGCAGACAGACGCTTCCTCCTGGGAACTGCTCTACGGGAGTCAGGGCCTGGAGGCAGCTCTGTGGGCCGGGCCTCAACTTGTCATCAGCCGGCAGAGGCTGCCCAGCGGGCTGGAGCAGGTGCTGTGGGCAGGGCACGAGGGCCACGGAGTGACGGAGGGAGGCCACAGAGGTCCGGACGAGGGTGTGAGGGGCTCTCCGGCTCAGGGGGTGCTCAGTAGGTGCCTGGAGAGTCCCTGGGCCCGGCCGGAGGCAGGGAGGGCACCCACCTGCCTGGGTGGCCGAGCAGGATCTGGGCCGGGGACCTGGCACGGCGCAGCTGCCCCATTTGTGCCTGTCGGCCAACTGAATAGCCCTTTGTTTGAGGCGAGGACACATCTCACTGTCCTCCTCCTCGGTCCAGCCCGGGGGGAGGGGGCAGTCACCTAGTCCTTGGAGGCAGGGATTGGCGCCCACCTGGCCTCGGTACATCCTCGCCCACACCCCGACCCCCCGACCGCCCCGACTCAGGCACCTCCCCGGCCCTTCCTTCCAGTCCCTCCCGCTGATCTCTGCCTCCCGCTGGCTGCTGAAGCGTGGGGAGCTCTCTGTGGTGGAGGAAACCGGGCTTTTCCGAAAACTGGCCAGCCGGCCCACGTGCTACCTGTTTCTGTTCAACGACGTCCTGGTGGTCACCAAGAAGAAGAGGTAGGCTGCTGTGGGTGCCGGGCCATGTGGCCCCAAGACGGGGACCGGGAGGGGCCTGGGGGAGTCACCCGGGCCTCCTCAGAGCTGGGGCACACGGTGGGGGCCCCCTCCCAGCCTGGCCTGGCCCCGGCAGCGGCCTGGGTCCCCCTGCATGTGACGTGGGGCGGCCAGGTCTCTCCCTGTGCCTGCAGACCCGGGTCTGCCCGCCCAGGCCACGGGGACGAGAAAGCGCACCGCCTGTGCTCCCCAGGGGGTGGGGGGAGGGGGGCAGCCCTCAGGAGCGTCCTTCTGGCCCCCGTCGGGCGGGGGACCCGGGCCGCCCACACACCCTCGGAGGCATCTGGCCGCCCCCTTGTCTCCCTGCAGCGAGGACAGCTTCCTGGTGCAGGACTATGCCCAAGTGGACCACATCCGGGTCCAGAAGACGGAGGCCTCCGACCCCTCCCTGCTGGGGGGCGGCGGCAGCCGCGGCTCCTCCGTGCCGCACCCCTTCCAGGTGACCCTGCTGCACAACAGCGAGGGCCGCCAGGAGAAGATCCTGCTGTCGTCCGACTCCGCGTGAGTCGGGGGGAGGTCCCGGGGCGGCGGGGGGGGGGGGGGGGGGGTCCCTCCCTGACCATGGAGGGAAACACGGCAGGGAAGGGAATGCCAGGAGGGGGACAGCCTGACCAGCACGGCGTGGCCCGGGGAGGAGGGCCTGGCAGAGGCACCACAGTGCAAAGGTCCTGGGGCAGGAGGCCTCTGCCAAGAAGCAGCCGTGAGGCCAGTGGGGCTCGAGCATGGGCGCCAGTGGTGGGGGTGATGAGGTCAGAACAGGCTGGGGGGCGTTGGGCAGCACAGGGAGGTGCCAGCAGGGAGGGGGCTCAGCGGGCAGGGGAGGGAGGGACGGTGGGCTTGGGACCCAGCGCCCAGGTTGTAGGGGTGCAGCTGCTGCCTGACTGTGACCCTGGGACGGTGGGCTTGGGACCCAGCGCCCGGGTTGTAGGGGTGCAGCTGCTGCCTGACTCTGATCCTGGGCAGATGAGACTCGGGGTCGGCCTGACTCGGTAAAGCCTGCCTGCTGCCCCTCTTGCCTATGACTTCCCACACCCGGCCCCCGAGGGAACTGGTTTGTGGGGGGTCATGAAAGGATGCCAGTGTCCCGTGAACTTCATCATCACTGCGGGTCACAGCTCCAGGGCCGTGGGGGACGCCTGAGGAACCCCGGGGAGGCCCTTTGACCCCCTGTCCCCGCACAGCACCACACTGGGGGTGGGCCGTGTGAAACCAGAGGTCCCCAGGCTGGCGGGATTGGCCTCGGGGCCTCACCCACGCTCTGTCCCGCCCCAGGAGTGACCGGGCCCGCTGGATCGTGGCGCTCACACACAAGGAGAGGCAGAGTCCCGCCAACAAAGGAGGTGAGCGCCCGCCACGCCGAGAACAGGGCTCGCGGCCCCTTCCCCGGCCCTGGGCAGGGGGGCGGCACGGAGCTAAGAGGTATCGCCCAGCCCTCCGTCCGTGCCACTGTCTGCCCCCAGGGTGACCTGCCCAGGTACGTGTGTATCCGTCTGTGCGCACAGACCCAGCTCTGTCCCAGGGCCGCCTCGTCCGTGCGGGGGAGAGGACCGTGCCCCGTACCTGGAGCACGCAGAGCCGGGCCGGCCCATAGATCGTCAGCCTGGCTCCAGCCCCGCCCCTTAGGAGCCACCTGCCCCCTCTGCCGGGCAGGGGCAGCCTGTCCCGTGGCCTCCGGGGGAAGCTGCCACGTGTCCCCAGCCCAGGCCCCGCCGAGACCAGGCCACGGGGGATGTGCTGGGAGGTGGAGCCCACGTCCTCCCGGGGACAGCTCTGCCCCTGACCCCCACCCCACCTGCCCCCGCAGACCTGCCCCAGGTGGAGGTCACCAAGGCCTATCTGGCCAAGCAGGCGGACGAGATCACCCTGCAGCAGGCGGATGTGGTCCTGGTTCTGGAGCAGGAAGACGGTGAGTGGAACGGCGCTGGTGGGGAGGCCCCGGGCGACAGTCCGCCAGCCCCGTCAGGGCCCAGGGCACACCCGTGTGGGCGGTGCACCCTGACCCTGGCCCCCTGGACACAGTTTCTGCCACTGCTCACGGTGCTCCAAGGCCCCCTCGGCACCCTCCCTCAGGGTGTCCTCAAATGTCCCCGAGTCACGGGATCAGAATCAGGTCCTTTGTCACTCTGTGTCGTAAGTGGGCGGAGAGTGACTGTGCTACTCCGGGGGCCCCTGCACACGCCCGCACGGGGCATGCGCCGGCATCCGGGCCGAGCTGCCGATGGAGGACCAGGTGCCCGTGTGACCCGGAACCGGGCCCCCTTGGCAGCAGCCGGTGGTGATCCGCTGTAAGGGAGGGGCCTCGGCCTGGTGCCTTCTGGAACAGCGGCTCAGAGGGCATCGCAGCCCCGCCCTCGTGCCCGGACCCCGCCCTCACCCGCCCCACGTCTGTGTCCAGGATGGTTCTACGGCGAGAGGCTGAGAGATGGGGAGACGGGCTGGTTCCCCGAGGACTTCGCCCGATGCATCACCAGCCGCGTGGCCGTGGAGGGCAACGTGCGCAGAATGGAGCGCCTGCGCGTGGAGACAGACGTGTAGCCCGCTCTGCCCGGCGATTCGAGGGGCGCAGATCCACACCCCAGTAAGCGGCCCGGCCCCCAGGAGCCTGACAGCCCGCGGGTCTCCCGAGGCTCTGGGGGCTGCAGTGCCGGCTGCAGACGCATCCGGTGGGAAGCTCGCACGCGCCGTCCCCCCCCCCCGGGGGCCACCCTCCCCCAAGCTGTCAGGGCCACGCCAGCTTGGCCCCACGTCTCCCACACGTCCTGCACCCACCGCACCGCCACGCAGGGCACGTGACTGGACGCAGGACGTGGCCCGGCTCCTCCCTCGCCTCTCCTGCCCCCCACGTGGGACCGAGGGCCCCACTCTCCGAGAGGAGGTCCCGCCTGAGGGAGCGGACTCTGGTGCCAGTGCTGAAATCCTGACTGAGGTTTTCACAGACATTAAAGAAAGTATTTCTTTAGCGCCTGGATTTCCATGGGAGCCTGCGCCTCGGGGAAGGCCAGGGCAGTCCCTGCAACATCCCCAGGGTGCCACCGGCCAGGACCGGCTCCCCGCGCGTGGTCACCTGGGCCGGGTCCCGGGGGTGTGTCCGGCCCCCTGTTCCTGGTCACCCCGTGCTCGTCTGTGGCCTTGGCCGGACTGTCCGCCTGGAGCTTGGTGAGCGAGGCCAGTGGCTCCTGACCCCTGTCCCCACACACTCCTTTGCTGGGCTCCGTCTGGCTAGTGGGTCTGGGGGCTCTTCTGGGATGTCCCACCAACCCCCGCCTCCCTCAGGGCCCATCTGTCCCCCAGGACCTGGACGTGCAGGTGGGGAAGAGTCTATCCACGCCCAGGGCCCCTCTCGGCTCGGGCGGTGCTGTCCTTGGGGTGGGGGCTCCCGTTATGACAAGAATCTGCCCAGATCCCGCTGGAGCTCCGGTCTGAAAGCCAGGGGGGCAGCTCCACACTCCCAGCCAGAAGGGGGCAATCAGGCAGGCCCTGAGCTGTGCCTCTCCCGGTCCTGGGCCCGGCCAGGTGGGGAGGGGAGGCCGGCCGGAGCCAGTTGCAGGGCCCGGTGGGGATGAGCTGTCCCAGCTCTGCCCACCGAATGGGGTTGGGGGAGAAATATAATGCCGGGAGGGGTGAGCACCTCCTCCCCACCGACCTCCAGGGTGACCTCCGTGGCCGCAGGCGGTCGGACGGACCAGGCCTAGGTCAGAGCCCAAGCAGGGTCTGGGGTCCCGGGCAGGGATTTTACACGACCAGAGGGCGGTGGGACCGCGGCAGGGTCCGGTCACTGGAGTCAGTCCCCCGTAGGTCCTGCCACTAACCGCACAGGTGGGAATCTGGGACCTCGACTTGCCCACCTGTGAGCTAGATTAACTCCCGGCTCTTTTCCCAGAACTGCTGTGCGGGCAAGCTGGCAGCCGAGGCCGGGCGTGTGCACACGCGTGTGTGTGTGTGTGTGTGTGTGTGTGTCAGGCAGGGGTGGGGGCGGCTTTCTGTGTAAGCCCAGCTCCCCCGAAGGAAGCCCGCTTGCTCGTTCTCCCCACCGACCCCCGAGCTCCTCAGGAGGGCAGACCTGTCCACTGCCCGCCCTCTGCCCGGTACCTTTCCGGCTAATGGAGCAAAGAGGGTTTGGAAAGCCCTGAGACCAGGCCCTCGACTTCCTGACCTGGGGCCAGGACGCCACCTCAGGCCCATTTCGGTCTGCACAGTGGTTGGCTGGAGCCCCCTCGTCCTCCCAAGCAAGGAGTAAGGTGCTTAGCCAGGAGGAAGGACACCCCAGGACCCCGGGGGAGGGGCTGGGCCCACCAGGGCAGGGCCAGACCAGACCAGCCCAGGACGGGAACCCCTCAAAGCAGGCTCCAGAAGCACAGGGCCCTGGCGGCTTGGAGGCCTGGAGGGGCTCAGGTGGGCGGGGGGTGGCGCTGGGCGGTGAAGTGTGGAAGGCCAGGGCTCCCCCCAGGGCCAGTGCCCACTCCACACCCTCTGAGGGGCCTCCGCTTAGCCTGAGGTGCCTTCCTGAGGGCGGGGCAGGCCAGCCGGGACCCCGCCCCTCCCAGAGATGGCTCTGATCTGCCCTCTAGCCCAGCTGAGGTCTCAAGACCCCAAACGACCCTTCCTCCATGGCAGTGCCCAGCACTGCCCCCCACCCCCGGATTCCTGGGGGTTCTTTGAACTCTGCCACACCTGCCCTGCTGGGGAGGGGTCTCCAGAAGCAATCTAGCCCAGCCCCTCCTCCCAGCCAGCTACACCGCCCCTTTTGGGCCTGCTGCTGGGGTCGGTGGGCTTCCTAGGACATCAGCCAACCCCCGTGGGGCCCAGTGTGAACAGACACCGAGGTGTCCCCGCCCACCCACCTATTACAACCACTCCGAAACATTCCAAGGCCTTTCTGCAGGGCACCCCCCCACAATCAAGTGCCCCTGGTGGCTGGCGGGGACACCGTGGCCGGGCCCACAGCCCTGAAGACATCCAGTGCCCCTGGGTGTCCACGGCGGGACCCTAGCAGTGCCTGGGGCCCCCCAGTCCCTGAAACTCAATGGGAGCCCCCGTAGCCCCGACTCTTGCCCCTTCAACGCGCAGGTCAGTGTTTCCGCCCTTACCTCCGTTGGCCCTGGGGGTCCACAAATCCCGCTCACATTGCCACCCCTGGTGACTGTCCGTATCCCCAAGATCGGACCCCCAACCCCAGCTGTCCCCTGCCGGGCCATCATGGAGCTCTCTGGGCGCGGGGTCACATCAGACTGGGAGCTCTCCGGTCTGTTCTCCTAATTTGGTTCAGGGCTTCCCGCATCCTCTTGCCAGATTAATCTGCTGGCATTGACAGGTTTTCTTGGGAAGGTGAAGGGTGTCTTACTTTGCGTTGTTTCCTAGTTGGTCACGGCCTCCACTGAAGCACGATTTTTATAGGTTTTACACATTTCATATGCTATATACGATTTTTATGCCCCGCCCTGCTGATCCTTACTGGTCTGTCGGCCCTTTTCTGTTCCCTGGTCCTGCCCCCCGACCACCGGGCGGGGTTCCCTCCCCACAGCCTCACATTCTAGTGTCTCGCTCGCACCAAGTGTGGCCCGAGCCACAGAGCTCTGCTGGGGCCTGGGGCAGGAGACACTCCGGCTTTCCACTCCTTCTGCAGTGTTTCCTGGGCCCTAGGGGGTCCGGCACAAAGCAAGCGGAGCCCCGTCTCCCGCACTGTGTTCTCCTGGGGCAGGACAGCCAGAGACGGGGGCTTTCGGGTCAGGGCCGGGGATGCAGATGATGCAGGCCGCGGGGAGGGTGGGGGCGGGGTGCTAGGCGGGCAGGGCTGGCCAGCGTCGCGTCGCTTAGAGATCGGAACCCCCTCAGCTTCTCCACCAGACTCGCGAGAGATTCTCGGCACGTGACCACTGCCACCAAAGCTCCCTGCAGCCACCCGGGCCTCCAAGAACTCACCTCCTGAAGAGATGAACTGTATAGAATGTTCTTTCTGCTCCTGTCGGACAATCATCTGATTCCTCGTCTCACAAACACGTCGAGGCATTTTGTGATGCTATGCTGTCCCGCCGTCTTCAGGGCAATTCACGTTGGATCAGGTTATTACTTTGCGAGCATTTTGGAGTGGTGCGTGTTTGGGATTAGGACTTGTGCACACCCGTGACGGATCTGTCATCTCCTGTGCTTGCCCCGGCCTCACCTGGTTCCAGAACCAGGTTGCCATGGGCCTCACGGAATGAGGTGAGCTGCTTTTCAGTTTCAGAGAGCTTCCGGAACAATTCCCATTAGACAACTTCACGGGGCCTTGCAACTCTGGCACCAACCACCCGGACGGGCATTCGGCCAGGCCCTCCCGCGGGCGGCGGCTTCCGTTACTACTTGTATTTACTGAAGTTGTGGGTTTGTGCAAGTGTATATTTCCACCAGCACCAGTCCTGGCGTTTCGTATCTTCCCTCAAGACTTACCCACTTTTTAAAAATTCTGTTACTTAGGGGCGCCTGGGTGGCTCGGTCGGTTTAAGCGTCCGACTCCGGCTCAGGTCACGATCTCACGGTCCGTGAGTTCGAGCCCTGTGTCGGGCTCTGTGCTGACAGCTCAGAGCCTGGAGCCTGTTTCGGATTCTGTGTCTCCCTCTCTCTCTGCCCCTCCCCTGTTCATGCTCTGTCTCTCTCTCGGTCTCAAAAAAATAAACGTTAAAAAAAAATTTAAAAATTCTGTTACTTATACGTAATCATTCTTAACATCATTTTTAGGTCTTCCTCTCTGTTGCGTCTGTAAGTTAGTCCTTCCTCCTGTATCTTCTCTTTGCGTTTAAAAATACTATCAAGGGGCGCCTGGGTGGCTCAGCCGGTTGAGCGTCCGAATTCAGCTCAGGTCATGATCTCACAGTTTGTGGGTTTGAGCCCTGCATCGGGCTGTGTGCTGACAGCTCGGAGCCTGGAGCCTGCTTCGGATTCTGGGTCTCCCTCTCTCTCTGCCCCTCCCCTGCTCACTCTCTCTCTCTCTCTCTCAAAAATAAATAAAACATTAAAAAAAATTTTTTAGTATCATCAGCCTTGCTAGTTTTTTTCTTCCTTACTCATCTTCAATGGAATTTTAGGCTTGCTAAGTGCCCCATCATTCTCCACTTGCTGAATGTAAAGTTTATATACACGAATATAAATTCTGTACATAAGAATATAAATATATGAACATAAGTTTACATATATACCACGCATGTTAAAGCTTATTAAAATTTTATCATTGCTTATGTCCTGTTTGTTTAATGTGCTTTTTTTTTAAGGAACACGTTAAAATCACCCACCGTCAGTCTATTTCTACCCTGTTATAGGGTCACTTTTACGGACTTCAGAGCCTCTACTGTCTCGTGCATTTATCTGTACATGTATTTATAGAGTCACTTACGATGCTTTCTGCCCAGAAACGTTGAAACTCCTACCCCGGCTTTCTTTTGATTTATTTCGTAAGCTTATGTTTTTGTCCTTCGAGGCAGGTCTTTGACAGTTAAAGTACCACAGAATAAGGTCTGACGCAACCCACGGATCAGTGTTTTGATGTCCTTTGTAACCACTTACAAGGCTTTGCTAATCTACCTTCTCACTCTGCTTTATTATTCCTCCTTCTCCACTTTCCACCGGAGATGACATTCCCTCCGGGCAGGAAGTGACCTAGCCTGTTACCACATGTCTGCACTCAGTTGCCAGTTGCGCTCACCTGCCGCTGCGTGTGGCTTGATGTCCCTCCCCACCCCTGCCACACACACTCTCGGGGTCTCTGCTGCCGGCTCATGGGAATACCTGATTCTGTTACCAGGTCATGCAGGAACCGTGGGGACATCTCACTGCACCTTCCTAGGCTTTCTCTCCTTGCTGGTGAGCGTCCTCTGAGTGCATCTTGAGATCAGGCTTTCGAGGGCTAACCCAGTGGGGACTTGGGAGACCCAAGAAGAACCCTGACTGTTTTCCAGACGCTTGAACAGTAACATCAATCTCGAGCGTCATCCGTGCTTTGAAAACAGCACCACGGTCCTCAATTCCCGAGTTTCTGCCGTCAAGTCTGACGTCACCAGGACTTCCCTTCTTTTCTGGGCGTCTTAGAGTCTCTCTTTGCCGGTGATTTTCTTAAAATTCTTGGGATCCTGGCTCTTCTACTTTTGTGCTATGCGTGGAGCGCTTCTGGTCTGAGACGGTTCACCTTCTGGCCGGACAACTTCTGTTGTTGCTTCCGTCATTTTTTCCCTCCTTGTTCCAGAACTTCAATTAGAAGGATGTTCACAACTCCCCTTGTTTCTGCTAACCGTCCTCTCCGGTCCCCTGTCCCCATCCCCTGTCCCCTCTAGGAGCCTCCCTGCCGCCTCCAGGCGCCGCCCACCCTGCACAGCTCCACCCCCAGCCTTCACGACCCACCGGTCCTCCTGTGACCGCAGCTTCCTGCATCACGTCACCAATCTGTCCCCCCTTGTCCCTCCTGGGACTTTAAGACCTTAACACAGTGGCCCGTCCCTTTGATCTCCTCTGCCATGGGATGTTCACTAGGTGTCTGCCTAAGGGGACAGGGTGGGTCACTTTGCTCCATGAGACCCTTTGCCCTGAGGGGATCAGCTAGCTAGGCTGGTGTCGAAGGGAAGGGCAGAGGGGCTACAGCCCCGACCCTAAGTGTCCGGCCTGACCATCTGGGTGCAGCCCACTCTACTGGATGTTCTTCACCCCTCCACCGTTTCCGCTCTGAAGACAGGAGGGGTGGGGTGCCCAGCCACAGCACCCCTGCCCTCGGGCCAGCCTCCTCCCCGAGGGGCCCACGCACAGACCAGCCCCCTCGTGCCCCTCCAGGGCACCGGGAACCAGGACAAACTCCAACCCTCCTCGTGTGCCAGCCACACCCTGGGGGAGCGGGCGGGGGGGGGGGCAGACGGGGCCTCCCCGGTCAGGAGGGGATCCCCGTCCGAACACACTCATTGGGCGCACCCGGGAGGCCACCACAGTGAGCCCGAAGCAGGGAGCACACAAGTCACAAGGAAGCGGCTGCTTCTTCCTTAAATTACTGGGTTTCACATGTACCAGAGTCCCCCACCCAGAGGCCCCTCAGAGCCCCAAGGTCCCGCATCAGGGTTTCGTGGTGCAGGGGACGGGCAGCCTTTGGTGCCCAGGGTGCGGCGGGCGTGTCCAGCTGCCCATAAATACTTTTACATAAATACAGTGGGCTGCAGCTCCAGGCGAACAGGCCGGGCCACAGCAGTCCCAGGGCCTAGCACCAGAAGAACCACCTCGGAGGGCAGGGGTCCCCTGCCGCACCTGCGCCCACACCTCAGTCCCCACCCGGGGAGGCGGGCTTGCTCAGCACGCACAGCCAGTAGGGCCGGTCCACTCGTCCGGGCTCCTTGCGGCTGGGCCGGCCAGGGCCTCCCTCCCCGTGCAGGCCGATCCTTGCAGAGCGAGGGGCTGCGTGGCTGCACATGGCCCTCGGGGACGAGGCTGCGGCTGGAGTCCTGGCCCACGGGCGCCCTCCTCAGTCGTCGCCAGAGCACCCGGGAGACGGGCCTGCTTGACGGCTGCCTCTGCACTAGTGTTTCTGTGCCCTGCTGCTGAGCCCAGGTGCTGGTCTGTCAGAGGCCGGTTGCAAGGCCGCTGTAGGGGGAGGGGAAAGGAGGGTCAGCCCCGGGGCACGGGGAAACTCTCAACCCGGCCAGTTCTGGGCTCCCACTTCAGATGTCCCCTCCTGCCTCTCCAGCTCCAGGCCGATGAAGGGGAGACAGCCCAGACCTTCCCCCGCAGCTTCTGCACAGCCCCGTGTCTGAGGTCCAGATTCTGGCCTGCCCGCCACCCTGTGGGCCCCGGGTTATAAGTAAGTACATGCACAATCCTCATCCCTCCTCTGGCCTCAGTCTCCTGGTAACAGACCAGTGACACCAGCAAATGCCTCTCTGCCACCTAGGCCTGTAGGGCCCTCCCTCTGCAAATGAAAGCCCCCAGTGCCCCCAGGCCAGTATCACGGAGGGCTGGGAAGAGGGACTTTGAGGCTGGATGGAGAGGGGTTTTACTAGAAGCTAGCCGCTCCACTCCAGGAAAGCGAGCAGGGCCCAGAACTGCAAGGCAGGGAGGCCTCGCCTCTCCTCCTTCCCACCGGGCTCAGGGGTGACACAGGTCCCAGACCCTTGCCACCTGTCCAGGCTGCTAGGACCGCCCTAGGGCCTGCGGCGCAATCCCACAGCCGACCACCAGGTGCCGCCATGGGTGGCGCTGCGTCCCGAGCCGCAGCCCTGCAAGCCCCGCCTCCACCGCCCCGCCCCCATCCCGCCTCCCGTGAGACCCGCCCCCGGGACTCCCAACACTCCTGGGCCCAGGGCGGCCTCAGAGAGGCTCCAAGGCACGCTTGCACAACATCCGGCCCGCATTTGGGGTTCCCAGCCGAGGACCTGTCTGGAATCCCCACCCAGCCTGGCTCCTGGCTTCACCTGTGTGCACAGCCCGTCCGCACGGGCCCCAGACGGGCCCCAGGCGGGCCCCAGGCACGACCTTCTCAGCACACACAGCCCTTCCCCTCAGCAGGCTGGGTCTGGGCAAGCTGACGGCGGAACCCCAGGGGCACCGCAGAGCTCTGCCTGCAGACGCACGTCCCCCCAGGGGGCTGAGGGGCCAAGGTGCAGTTCCTGCACCCTCCCTCACTGCCTGGGGGTGCAGGCAGGCACCGACGTGCACAGGGGCACGGGCATGCACCAGCGTGCACACACACGGGTTAGCATATAGACTGCAGCACACACACACGCACACACACACACACGGGCGCACCATCACACTCTGGTTCACACACGCAGGGCAAGGAGGGGAGGGGTGGAGGGCCAGGTCAGCGGATGCATTCAGCCCTGCCCCGGCGGTTGAGCCCACCCTTGCCGCCGTCTAGGGTCGCCGTGGGCGGCTGGCGCGGCAGAACCCGGCCCCACGGTCGGCACCTCGCCCATCAGCAGCCATACGGACAACAGGGCTACCCAGCTGGGATGGTGATGTCCTCGCAGGGGCGCCGTGTGTGGGGAGGAGGGATGGGGCCCGCGCCAGGGGTGGGGTGGACGCCAGGGGTGGGGTTGAGAATCATGTCGCCCTCCCTCCACCCCCTCGGGAGCCTGGCTCACCTTGCTGGCAGGTGGGCCCAGTGTAGCCGTCCATGCAGTGGCACTGCCCATTGACGGGGTCACAACCGGCCCCAGCTCCGCAGCTACAGCGCAAGGCACAGCCTGGCCCAAAGAAGCCTGGTCTGCAGTCTGCAGGCAGCACGAAGTAGGAGAGACAGGCCTGAGGGTCCGTCCACCTGCCCTGCCCAGGGGACCCAGGACCTCTGTGCAGGAGCGTGAGGCAGCGGAGGCCCCAGGCCTTGCTTTTCCCGCCCCACGTGAGCTCCCACACCAGAAAGCACCAGGTACCGGGTACCTGCCCGGCGTCACCACCCCGCTCCCCGCTCGGCCCTGGGGCTGGCAGAGGGGGCCTGGCGGTCAGGGACGCCCCTCCCCGGGTCAAGCTGAGCGCACAACCGTGAGCTCATGTGTGCGGCCCCTCCTCCGTCCGGGCAGGCTGGCGGATCAGGCAGGTCTCCACCCCGCCCAGCCGGGCCCCCGTTCTGGCCAGAGAGCAGAGTGTGGGGCCTTGACGACCCTGAGCAGGAGCCTCATGCTGGGCGCCCCCTCCAGCAGCTGCCCCCCACAGAGGGGGGAGAGGTGCCCAGGGCGGAGCACAGCTGAGGCTCCACCTGCACCAGCAGCACTCGCCACCGACAGAGACCCACACCTGTGCCCCGCCAAGCGGGACCCCAGACTTACCACGGTCACAGGTGGCCCCTGTGCGCCCTGGGGGGCAAAGGCACTGGCCGGTGACGGGGTCGCAGGGTGCCCCGGCCTCGCAGTCACAGTGCTGGCGGCAGCCCTCTCCAAATGAGCCTGCTTCACACCCTGCTGGGAGGCAGCGGGCTCGGTGTCCCCTCCGGTCCCCGCGCCAGACTGGACAGGGCCAGGGTCGCACGCAGGAGCACAAAGCACTCACCCCTCTCGCAGAGCTGGCCGTGGAAGCCGGCGGGGCAGAGACACTGGCCGCTGACGGGGTGGCAGGAGGCTCCGTGCTGACACTCACACGCCACCTGGCAGCCAGCCCCGTGGAAGCCAGGGGGACAGGCTGAAGGGGACCCGCGTTAGAGTCCCTACCTCAGTTGGCCCAGAGTGAGCAAAGGGCTTGGTTCAAGGCTCGCGTCCCCCCTTCCCCCTCCCAGGCCTGGGGAGCTCCCCCATCACGGCTGGGGCTCGGGTGGGAGGTCCGCCGGCTCACACGGGACCCTGAGCCCAAGACCTCTGGCCTCGGACTCCCACGGTGAGCGGGGCCAGGCCCCAAGCCATCCGCCCCGCGGGGAGGGACGGGGACAGTGGCCATTGCCACGGAAGCCCAGGTGGGCCCTGACGTGGCAGGGGCGGATGCCGGGCAGGGGTCCCCTCCCCAGGACTCACGGTGCTGGCAGGCCTGGCCGTAGAAGCCGGGGCCGCAGCGGCAGGCGCCCGTGGCGGGCTCACAGGTGCCGTTGTTCTGGCACGAGCACTCCAGGCGGCAGGCGGCACCGTAGCGACCGGGAGGGCAGGCTGCGGAGAGAGCGGGGACGTGAAGGGCGGCCCCCCCACACCAGCCTGATTCCAGCGGCCTCGGGAGCCTGGCCCAGACCCGCGGCAGCCCCCCCCAAGCCCCACGCTCTCCAGGGGGCCCAGAGCCACCCCCGACCCCCCTCATCGAGGCCCTGACCCTCCGGCCGCCTGGGAGCTCACCCAGCTCACACCGCGGCCCCGTCCAGCCCAGGCCGCAGGAACAACTGCCGTTGGTGGCGTGGCACAGGCCCCCGTTTCTGCAGGAGCACACGTGCTCGCAGCTTATGCCAAACCGGTTCCGAGGGCAGCCTGGAGGCAGAAGTCAGGCGCTGCTCACAGCTCTGGCCGGGGCTGGACACGCTCTGGGGACACGTCCCCACCACGTCAGACCTTCCTTCAACAGACGCCTTCCGGGGCCTGCTGGTGCCGGTCTCCACCCCCAGGGACACGAGCACCAGGGAGTGACACGAGCCGTGTCCTGTTCACTCATCCGTTCTCTCAGTTAGCAAATGCCAGGGCTGGCTGGGCGCCAGGGACGATCAGGATGAAAGGGGCCAGCGGCCTCCAGGGCACGGGAGTGCCCGCCCAGCTGGCAGGAGGTGGTCAGGGAAGCCTTCCTGGAGGCGGTGGCCCTCCGCACAGGCACACCCTCTGGGCTGAGGAGGAGGCCGGGCTGCCATGCCCTCCGGTGGCCTCTGATTGTAATACAACTGACCGTGGCTGCCGTACTCCCCTGGAGGCGAAGACACAGCCTAGCTACAGCCGGGCCATAAGGCTTATGACTCCTTACTGCCGCTGGTTAAGAATGGGGGTTTGTCACTGACTCCTTGAGGAGGACTAAAGAAAAGCAGAGAGCTCAGATCTACCAGGGTGTGGGGGCCAGGCCAAGGGGCTGTAGCTGTGGCCGTGGGGTCCGGGTGCCATCATGGGCACAAGCCACCCCTGTTCTCCCCCATGCCTCGTGCTCCAGACGTCCCTCTACCTGGGGTCCCTGGCCTCTTGGGCCAGCAGAAAGGGCCAGCGGGATGCTATGCCAAGGGGCCATGAGCCAGGAAGCTGGCTCTGTCCTCAGACGAAATAGCTGCTTGACCCCACCCCCCCCCCGCCCGCCCACCCTCTGCTGGGAGGGTCCAGGTTGGAACTTGTTCGGCCCCCACGAGCCCCTTGGGATCGCCGGAGACCATCAGCATGAACGTACCACCCGGTTTTGGGGACCCAGGTCTCTCTCCCCTGGGGAACCCATGGCTCCAGCCCATCGGCCCCGCTCCCAAGGGCTGACACGGACAGTGGTGGGTGCAGTCCGTGCTCACCATGCTCACAGTGGAGGCCGGTCCTCCCTGGGGGACAGGTGCAGCTGCCATTCACGGGGTCGCAGGCCGCTCCCTGCCCACACTTGCACACACGCGCACAGCCAGGACCGAAGTGGCCCTGTGGACAGGCTGCCGGGAGGAGACAGGAGGGTGGCCGCCGCTGCCGGCTGCCCTTCTCTCTGCCACGTCGGCCCAGGGACGGGAAGGGGCAGGGGGAGCCCTGTGTCTGGCCCGGATGGGGCAGAGGCGACCTCCTCCCGTGCCCCCGCCCGCCCTGGCATCTCCCCTCTACCCACGGGTCTGCTGGGGGCCAGGCCTGCTCTGCGGCGACAGTGACTCACCGATGCCCCCACCCCACCCCCACCAGCCCAGCCAGGCTCCCGGATGGGCGGGAAGTCTCCACATGACTCAGAGAAAGGCACTTTTCTCAGCTGGATGCCTGGCCGGCCTCTGCACAGAGGTCCACAAGCCCCTGCTGGACGTGGCTGGGGGGCCTGGGGTGGGGAGGGGGGGGAGAGTGGGGACAGGTGAAGGGGACAGAGTTGGCCGGCAGGGACACTGGGGTCATACTGACACCCCCCACCTTAGCCCAGCCTGGGGCCAGCAGGAGAATCGGGGGCGGAGCGGGGGGCAGATGGTCAGGAGCCCTGCCCACCGAGACACAGAGGGCAGCCATCCCCTCCCTCAGCCAGCCACCCAGCCCTCGCCCCAACCACTCACCCAGGCTGCAGTCGGCCCCAAGGAACCCAGCAGGGCAGAGGCAGGCCCCGGTGGCCGCATCACAGGAGCCCCCATGGAGACACCCGCACGGCTGCTCACAGCCGGGTCCAAACCGCCCAGGGGGGCACCCTGCGAGGACAGGAGCCGTTGCCAGGGGCCAGGAGCTGGGCCAGGCCCGCGGCAGTGCTCAGCCCTCCCAAGGACGGCCCGGCGGGCGGCCCGGCGCACTCACGCTGCCGGCAGCCGGAGCCGTGGTAGCCAGCGGCACACGTGCAGGTCCCCAGGGCGGGGTGGCAGGTCTGGTTCTCGCTGGGACAACGGCACTTCTGCCCACAGCGCTCCCCAAAGGTGCCTGGCGGGCAGGCTGGGGCGCAGGCGGAGGTCGGTCCCGGCCCGGCTCGGGAGCCCCCTCCGTCCGCCCCAGAGCCGCCCCCCTTGCGGAGCCCTCCCCCCCGTGGGGGTGCCGCTCCAGGGGGACGCACAGCCCCGTGCCCGCGCGGGCGGGGTCACCTACCCTGCTCGCAGCTGGGCCCCGTGAGGCCCGCTGGACAGCGACACTCCCCGGTGACGTGGTGGCAGGCGGAGCCCGGCGGGCACTGGCAGCGCTGGCCACAGTCCTTTCCGAACCGGCCACGCGGGCAGGCTGCGGGAAGCCATGTGCTGGGGTGGCAGGGAGCCCCAGGGCCGGCGCGGGCCGGGCCGGGGGAGGGGGGACACGGCGTCAGGGCCCACCCCCACCCGAGCAGCGGGGCCCCCGGGTGCAGCGGCGCCGAGGGGCTCACCGTTCTCACACTGCGAGCCCCTCCATCCCGGGGGGCAGAGGCAGGCCCCCGTGACGTGGTGACAGGTGGCTCCCCGCCGGCAGACACAGCGCTCCTCGCAGTGAGCCCCAAACGTGCCTTCGGCACAGGCTGCAGGCAGAGGGCTGGGTCGGGCTCCAGGGGTTCAAGCGGGGCCCCCCCAGCCCTCCCACAGGAGACCCCTGGGAGCTCAGACAGCCGCCCCTGCCCCCACCTGCCAAGTGACCCCTCACCGGGCCCTCCACCCTGCAGGGAGGCAGCGAGGCCAGCCCCTGATGGCCCCAGAGGGACCCCCGGACTTCCCCCGACCGGCCCCCAATCTGGCCCACTCACGGCTCTGACACTCGTCCCCGGTCCAGCCGGCTGGGCAGAGGCAGCGGCCTGAGTACCGGTCACAGAGGCCACCGTTGAGGCACCTGCAACTGTGTTGGCAACCGGCCCCGAAGCGTCCCGGGAGACATTCTGCAGGGTACAGTGCTCCGGGAGTGCCCTGTGTCCCCCGCACCCAGGAGACCCCCACCCCGCCCAGGGCCTTGCACCCCACGTCGAGAAGGAGGGGTGCCTGGGGCTGGTCACACTACGGGTCTGGGGCCACAGCCCCCAGCAGCAGGAAGCCGCCTCTGCCCACGGAGGTCGGAGGCGGGAGGCGTGCCAGGACACTCGGGGCACCCACCCTGGACTCCGGGTCCCTCCTCCTCTACCGCCTGACCCGTGCTCACCCTCCTCACAGGCTGGGCCACCCCAGCCCTCTGGGCACGTGCAGTGGCCTGAGACAGGGTCACAGGTGCCCCCGTGCTGGCAAAGGCAGGAATGTTGACAGTTCTCGCCGTAGAGGCCTGAGGGGCAGGCTGGAGCGGGGGGGGCGGGCAGCACCCCACCAGTCAGCCCAGCAGGGCCAACGCCTCCCCCCTGTCGAGGGCTGGCCCTGGTGGTTCTGTGCTTTCCAGCCACCCCAAAACCCAACACCAGGCTCTGTGGGGAGGGCCTCCCCCAGGGCTGCGTGTAAGATAACCTGCCCCAGGCCACCCCGGGCCCCCAACCCACCTCGGTGGGGGCTCGGCACCCTCCTGCCGCCCCCAGGTGCCGCGGGCCCCGTGGGGGTGTGACAGGCCCCGGTCCTCCCTGCCCGTCGCTCCCGGTGAAACCCATGTCACCGGCATCCCATGCCCACATGACCCTGCACAGCTCATCGAAGGGCTGCCACAATCCTTGGTTCCGGACTCCCCGGGGTGGGACTGTTTGCTCCTAAAGGACCCCTCCTCGGGAGGGCTTACCCTCCAGGCAAGTGGGGCCCAGCCAGCCAGGGCCACAGCGGCACTGTCCGTGGACAGGGTCACAGGAGGCCCCGTTGAAGCAGGTGCAGGCTTGGCTGCAGTTGTGTCCGTAGGAGTGGGCTGGGCAGGCTGCAGGACAGGGGACAGTCAGGGGCCTGGGGAGCGGCCCTGGCCGGGGCTGCAGCAGGCAGGGTGGCCACAGAGAGCAACATGCCGGCCCTTGTGGGCAAAAGCGGCGTTTCCCAGGTGGCCACCAGGCAGCGTCGAACACCCAGGATGAGGCCCCAGACGCGGGTCTGGCCCGGTGGACCCGGCCCCCCTCCTGTAGCCCCCGGGGCCGCCTGGGCCTCTCGTACCCTGGGCACAGCGGGGGCCCCGGCGGCCGGCGGGGCAGAGGCAGGAGCCGCTCACGGAGTCACAGGAGGCTCCGGCGACACAGTCACAGACGCCACGGCAATCCAGTCCGAAGAAGCCCGCCGGGCAGGCTGCGGAGAGCGGGCGGTGATGGGAGACAGCCAGGAAATGGGGCCCACCGCCAGCCCCGGCCCACGGCCCAGCTCACCACGTTCACAGAAGGTTCCCCTCCAGCCGGCCGGGCAGGCGCAAGCCCCGCTGACGTGGTCACAGGCTGCCCCGTGCTCACACTGGCACCGCCGCCCGCAGCCCGGCCCAAAGTAGCCCTGGGGACACCCTGAGCCGTGCAGCCCCCGCCCAGCATCAGCCGGAGGTGGGGAGACACGGACAGACACCTGCCCGTGCCTCTGCCATCCGAGCTGGGGGACGGGACCGCGGGGCAGTCCCCAAGGGGCTCATCTACCTGCCTCCACCCCCTCCCTGCCCGGCCCGCTAAGGACTGAGCCCCCAGGAGAGGAGCCCCAGGCATGACTCTGGACCCCCTGGGCCCAGCTGTAGGGGGGCACACGCAGAAGGTCGTGGCCCTTGGTCCCCCCCTCCTCCGGGTGCCCCGTAGGGTGCAACGGACCCCACCTCTCCCTGTCTGCGGCTCCAGGTGTGCCTGTATCTCAGGCCCAGGTACATGGGGGCTGCCTGGGCCCAGCAGGGCAGGGGGAGCTGGGGGGGGGGCAGGGGGAGCAGGGGGGGCAGGGGGAGCCGGGGGGGCTGGGGGAGCCTGGGGGGGGCAGGGGGAGCCGGGGGGGCAGGGGGAGCCGGGGGGGGCAGGGGGAGCCGGGGGGGGCAGGGGGAGCCGGGGGGGGGCAGGGGGAGCCGGGGGGGGGCAGGGGGAGCCGGGGGGCAGGGGGAGCCGGGGGGCAGGGGGAGCTAGGGGGGCAGGGGGAGCCGGGGGTCAGGGGGAGCCGGGGGTCAGGGGGAGCTGGGGGGTCAGGGGGAGCTGGGGGGTCAGGGGGAGCCGGGGAGGCAGGGGGAGCCGGGGGGGCAGGGGGAGCCGGGGGGGCAGGGGGAGCCGGGGGGGGCAGGGGGAGCCGGGGGGGCAGGGAGAGCCGGGGGGGCAGGGGGAGCCGGGGGGGCAGGGGGGGGCAGGGGGAGCCGGGGGGGCAGGGGGAGCTGGGGGGCAGGGGGAGCTGGGGGGCAGGGGGAGCTGGGGGGCAGGGGGAGCTGGGGGGCAGGGGAGCTGGGGGAGGGGACCCCTGCCTGTCCCAGGACTAGGGCCCCCAGCACTTGCGTGCGGGTGTGTACACGTGTGGGAGCACAGCTGTGGGCGGGCCAGGACTCACGCTGCTCGCACCGCGGGCCCGCGTAGCCGGCCTCACACGCACACAGGCCGCTGACCGCATCGCAACTCCCGTGGCCTACACTGCAGCTGCAGGTGTGGCTGCAGTTGGGTCCCCAGTGGCCGCTGTCGCAGGCTGCAACACAACCCAGGTCAGCCCGCACAGGCCCGGCAGAACCCGCGAGCATCCCGTCTCCTCCTCCCCCCACAAGCCCGGCCCCGGGCCCCGGGCCCACACACCTCTCTGGCAGCTGAGGCCGGTCCACCCAGGGGCACAGCTGCAACGTCCGGTCACCGGGTGGCAGTGCCCGTCATTGGCACAGGAGCACCTCATCTGGCAGCCGGGCCCAAACCAGCCCGCCGGGCACGCTGCAGGACGAGGAAGCGTGAGCGGTGGGTGGGGCCGCCCGGGCTAGGGTCTGAGGTCGGAGGGGACATGGGACTCACCGTCCTGGCAGCGGCTGCCTGTGTAGCCGGGGCGGCACAGGCAGGCTCCGGTCCCGGGCTCGCAGACGGCACCGTGCTCACACGCAGGGCAGATCTCCTGGCAGCCCAGCCCCCAGCGGCCTTCGGGACAATCTACCCCCCCCACCACAGCCAGTCAGTCTCCCCGGGGGGCCTTGCTGCCCCGAGGGAGCACGGTACCGACCCTGTGTCCCAGCCTAGTGGCACCAACTGAGCCGGCCCAGGGGAGGGAGAGGAAGGGGTCATGGGAGCCCCCAGCCCCTCCTTGGGCTGCAGGCTGCAGAGGACCACCTCCAAAGAGGAGCCCCTGCCCCAGGACAGCTCAACAGGCAAAATGGGGAGTGCATCAGAGAGGCTGGGAGACCCCCATAAGCCGGCAGCCCAGAGGGCACAGCACCGCCCACAGGGAGGGCAGGCGGCTCGGCTGGCCGGTCCGTCGCCGTGGCTGACGGGCTCCTGGTGCACGTAGGTCAGCTCGGTCCCCACCCCCAGACCCAAGCGTGATTCAGCGTGGGGTCTCAGCTGCTGAGGATGGGGCCGGGGTCTGCAGGCCTCCAGGGCGGGGGCCAGGGCTGGGGGTCCCCAAACACGGTCCGGGCTGGGACCACCCAGCCTTGTGCAGCGCAGTGGGGAGGGGATCTCAGGACACTGCTACCACTCACCTGCCCCACAATCGTCCCCAGTCCTCCCTGGAGGGCACTGGCATTGCCCCGTGACCCGGTCGCAGGGTGCCCCCCCACAGGAGCAGGAGCCCGAGCAGTTCACACCGAACGTCCCCTCCGGGCACTCTGCAGGAACAGGTAGGTGGGGCCTCAGCAACCCCCTACCCCAGTGGGGCTGCTGGGCACAGCCAGAGTCCCCTGGGTGACCATGGTGGTCATAGGAACAGGCAGGGCGCGGAGCACGCCGGCAGGGAGGGGCCTGCTGGGGGCAGGGGGCGCAGGGAGGACTCTGCGGGCTCCCAAGCACACTGGAGCCAGAGGCAGTTCTGCCCTCCTTCCTCCCCCCTCCCCGCCAGCCAGGAAGCCCAGGACAGGCGTGGCCCCCTGCCTCAGATCCCCAAAGAGTACGGGCTGGGGTGAGGCAGGGTTCTACACACACCACTTTACCCCGCCCTGTGGCCCTTTCCGCGCAGGATGGGGGCTACCGTGGGAGCCAGACACATTAGGAGGGTGGGGGGGGGGCCTCCCAGAGTCCTGGGGCCCCCTCCTCCTCTGCCCAACAGAGGGGCAGCAAGACCCTGGGGGAAGAGCCAAGACCAGGGAGAGAGAGCCCGCTGAGGGGCGAAGACGGCAGGCTCTGTGGGTGCAGGTGCTGGGAGCCTCTGCGCCCTCCCCGAGAGAACACGCAGAGCCCAGGGCGCCCTAAGCCTCCGACCAGCCTGGGCACGGCCTCCCCCCACACCCCACAGTAGCCCTGGGCCCCCCTGCAGCTCTGCCCCTTGCCGCAGGAGAGCTCTGGCAGGTCCAGGAAGGAGGGCGCAGCCCCTGGAGGGGACGGGCTGTGGGGCCGAGCTCCACGCCCAAGGAATCAAAAAGCGCCCTTGGGGGAGTGGGGAGCAAGCACCCTGCCCTGGGGCAGAGTGTCGGAGGGGTGGGTGGAGTCCCTGGAGGGGGCTCTGGGACTGAGGACACATCTGCGGACCCTTGTCCTGAGGGCCCGTCCTGGGTGGGGCGCGCACCCGCCTCCCCCCGCCCCCGGGGCAAGGGCACCTGAGCAGGACCGGAGGTGCACACGGGCAGCCGCGCAGTGGGGACCAGGGGACGGAGGCCGGTGACGGCACCAGCTGAAGCTGTCCCGTGGGGCCTCAGGGGGCCCGGCAGACACGCATTTGGGGTGGTAAATCTCTCCAGACCCGACAGGAGTGGGGAGCCCATCACTCCCAAAAAAATATGCATGGCATTTCCTGTGCTGCATCCTTAGAGCGCAGGAAACTATCAAAGAGAAAAGGGAAAGAAACAAGGAAACCCAGCAGAGAAGGGCTCCAGCTGACGGTGTCTGGGGAGACCTCCTGCCCCTCCCTGGGGCAGCTGCCCAAGTGTGTGCTGTGCTCACAAGCACTCCCGTGAGTGTCCGGTGGGGTGGGGGGAGGCAGAGAGAAGAGTCAGGGGTCCCCAAGGCAAGTCTGTGACTCGCTGAGCTCTGCCGGGGCTTGGAGGACAGAGCAGATGCGTGCAGCTACTAAAGACCTCCAGAGACCGCGGAGCCCCTTGGGGTGCACAGGGGGTTGGGGGTCCAGGCTGGGTTCCCAGCCCCCCACACACTCCTCCTGGACCCCTGGGACCCGAGAGCTCTGCGAGATCATCACCTTGGCCTCCAGGACCACCCCTCTAGAGGGACCTGGCCTGGTGCACGGGGAGACACGGACTCATCTCAGGCTGGGTAGTGGCCTCCAATCCCCTCCTCGTTCTCGGGACGGGACAGGCCAAGACTAGGGGGAGCTCGAGCCAGCCAGTCCCCCCGCCCCAACCTCAAAGAATGCTCACACCAGTGGACCGCTCAGGCCGGGCAGTTCCCATCCACTTGGGCCAACAGGTGCAAGCAGCGCTCACACCGTGTGCTCTGGAAGGTCCCCACTTGTCCACACCCCATGAGTAGGACCCACGCGGGCGGCTTTCTTCCTCCTCATCTGCCTGCGGCGTGTGAGCACCAGAGGGGCCTCCAGCCTCGCCCACCGCTCTGCCCATGTCCTTCACCGCGTGGCCAGGGCAGCCGTGCGGGGGGCCCTCTGTCACTCGCCACGCCACACTTCCAGCCCAACCCTGTGCTTCAAGTCGCCCCTGCAGGAGCAGCTGCCAGGGTCCCCCAGACTCAGACCCACCGTGAGGGAGCTGCCAGGGTCCCCCAGACTCAGACCCACTGGGATGGAGCTGCCCCGGGTCCCACAGGCTCAGACCCACCAGGACAGAGCTGCTCTGGGTCCCCCAGACTCAGACCCACCAGGACGGAGCTGCCCCGGGTCCCCCAGACTCAGACCCACCGGGACAGAGCTGCCCCGGGTCCCACAGGCTCAGACCCACCGGGACAGAGCTGCTCTGGGTCCCCCAGACTCAGACCCACCAGGACGGAGCTGCCCCGGGTCCCCCAGACTCAGACCCACCAGGACAGAGCTGCCCCGGGTCCCCCAGACTCAGATCCACTAGGACAGAGCTGCTCTGGGTCCCCCAGACTCAGACCCACTGGGATGGAGCTGCCCCCGGTCCCACAGGCTCAGACCCACCAGGACAGAGCTGCTCTGGGTCCCCCAGACTCAGACCCACCAGGACGGAGCTCTCCCAGGTCCCGCACTCAGACCCACCGTGAGGGAGCTGCCCCGGGTCCCCCAGACTCAGACCACCAGGACGGAGCTCCCCCAGGTCCCGCACTCAGACCCACCGTGAGGGAGCTGCCCCGGGTCCCCCAGACTCAGACCCACCGTGAGGGAGCTGCCCCGGGTCCCCTAGACTCAGACCCACTAGGACAGAGCTGCTCTGGGTCCCCCAGACTCAGACCCACTGGGATGGAGCTGCCCCCGGTCCCACAGGCTCAGACCCACCAGGACAGAGCTGCCCCGGGTCCCCTAGACTCAGACCCACCAGGACGGAGCTGTCCCAGGTCCCACACTCAGACCCACTGGGACAGAGCTGCCCCGGGTCCCCCAGACTCAGACCCACCAGGACAGAGCTGCCCCGGGTCCCCCAGACTCAGACCCACCAGGACAGAGCTGCCCCGGGTCCCCCAGACTCACACCCACCGTGAGGGAGCTGCCCCGGGTCCCCCAGACTCAGACCCACCAGGACGGAGCTGCCCCGGGTCCCCCAGACTCAGACCCACCGGGACAGAGCTGCCCCGGGTCCCACAGGCTCAGACCCACCAGGACAGAGCTGCTCTGGGTCCCCCAGACTCACACCCACCGTGAGGGAGCTGCCCCGGGTCCCCTAGACTCAGACCCACTAGGACAGAGCTGCTCTGGGTCCCCCAGACTCAGACCCACTGGGATGGAGCTGCCCCCGGTCCCACAGGCTCAGACCCACCAGGACAGAGCTGCCCCGGGTCCCCTAGACTCAGACCCACCGGGACGGAGCTGTCCCAGGTCCCACACTCAGACCCACTGGGACAGAGCTGCCCCAGGTCCCCCAGACTCAGACCCACCAGGACAGAGCTGCCCCGGGTCCCCCAGACTCAGACCCACCGTGAGGGAGCTGCCCCGGGTCACCCAGACTCAGACCCACTGGGATGGAGCTGCCCCGGGTCCCACAGGCTCAGACCCACCAGGACAGAGCTGCTCTGGGTCCCCCAGACTCAGACCCACCAGGACGGAGCTGCCCCGGGTCCCCCAGACTCAGACCCACCAGGACAGAGCTGCCCCGGGTCCCCCAGACTCAGACCCACCGGGACGGAGCTGCCCCGGGTCCCCCAGACTCAGACCCACCAGGACGGAGCTCCCCCAGGTCCCGCACTCAGACCCACCGTGAGGGAGCTGCCCCGGGTCCCCCAGACTCAGACCCACCAGGACGGAGCTCCCCCAGGTCCCGCACTCAGACCCACCGTGAGGGAGCTGCCCCGGGTCCCCTAGACTCAGACCCACTAGGACAGAGCTGCTCTGGGTCCCCCAGACTCAGACCCACTGGGATGGAGCTGCCCCCGGTCCCACAGGCTCAGACCCACCAGGACAGAGCTGCCCCGGGTCCCCCAGACTCAGACCCACCATGAGGGAGCTGTCCCAGGTCCCACACTCAGACCCACTGGGACAGAGCTGCCCCAGGTCCCCCAGACTCAGACCCACCAGGACAGAGCTGCCCCGGGTCCCCCAGACTCAGACCCACCGTGAGGGAGCTGCCCCGGGTCCCCCAGACTCAGACCCACCAGGACGGAGCTCCCCCAGGTCCCGCACTCAGACCCACCGTGAGGGAGCTGCCCCGGGTCCCCCAGACTCAGACCCACCAGGACAGAGCTGCCCCGGGTCCCCCAGACTCAGACCCACTGTGAGGGAGCTGCCCCGGGTCCCCCAGACTCAGACCCACTGGGATGGAGCTGCCCCGGGTCCCACAGGCTCAGACCCACCAGGACAGAGCTGCTCTGGGTCCCCCAGACTCAGACCCACCAGGACGGAGCTGCCCCGGGTCCCCCAGACTCAGACCCACCAGGACAGAGCTGCCCCGGGTCCCCCAGACTCAGACCCACCGTGAGGGAGCTGCCCCGGGTCACCCAGACTCAGACCCACCGGGACAGAGCTGCCCCGGGTCACCCAGACTCAGACCCACCGTGAGGGAGCTGCCCCGGGTCCCCCAGACTCAGACCCACCAGGACAGAGCTGCCCCAGGTCCCCCAGACTCAGACCCACCAGGACAGAGCTGCCCCGGGTCCCCTAGACTCAGACCCACTAGGACAGAGCTGCTCTGGGTCCCCCAGACTCAGACCCACTGGGATGGAGCTGCCCCCGGTCCCACAGGCTCAGACCCACCAGGACAGAGCTGCCCCGGGTCCCCTAGACTCAGACCCACCAGGACAGAGCTGCCCCGGGTCCCCCAGACTCAGATCCACCGTGAGGGAGCTGCCCCGGGTCCCCCAGACTCAGACCCACCAGGACAGAGCTGCCCCGGGTCCCCTAGACTCAGACCCACCAGGACGGAGCTGCCCCGGGTCCCCTAGACTCAGACCCACTAGGACAGAGCTGCTCTGGGTCCCCCAGACTCAGACCCACTGGGATGGAGCTGCCCCCGGTCCCACAGGCTCAGACCCACCAGGACAGAGCTGCCCCGGGTCCCCCAGACTCAGACCCACCAGGACGGAGCTGCCCCGGGTCCCCCAGACTCAGACCCACCGTGAGGGAGCTGCCCCGGGTCCCCCAGACTCAGACCCACCAGGACAGAGCTGCCCCGGGTCCCCCAGACTCAGACCCACTAGGACAGAGCTGCTCTGGGTCCCCCAGACTCAGACCCACTGGGATGGAGCTGCCCCCGGTCCCACAGGCTCAGACCCACCAGGACAGAGCTGCCCCGGGTCCCCTAGACTCAGACCCACCGTGAGGGAGCTGCCCCGGGTCCCCCAGACTCAGACCCACCAGGACAGAGCTGCCCCGGGTCCCCCAGACTCAGACCCACCGTGAGGGAGCTGCCCCGGGTCCCCCAGACTCACACCCACCAGGACGGAGCTGCCCCGGGTCCCCCAGACTCAGACCCACTAGGACAGAGCTGCTCTGGGTCCCCCAGACTCAGACCCACTGGGATGGAGCTGCCCCCGGTCCCACAGGCTCAGACCCACCAGGACAGAGCTGCCCCGGGTCCCCTAGACTCAGACCCACCGGGACGGAGCTGTCCCAGGTCCCACACTCAGACCCACTGGGACAGAGCTGCCCCAGGTCCCCCAGACTCAGACCCACCAGGACAGAGCTGCCCCGGGTCCCCCAGACTCAGACCCACTAGGACAGAGCTGCTCTGGGTCCCCCAGACTCAGACCCACTGGGATGGAGCTGCCCCCGGTCCCACAGGCTCAGACCCACCAGGACAGAGCTGCCCTGGGTCCCCTAGACTCAGACCCACCGGGACGGAGCTGTCCCAGGTCCCACACTCAGACCCACCAGGACAGAGCTGCCCCGGGTCCCCCAGACTCAGACCCACCGTGAGGGAGCTGCCCCGGGTCCCCCAGACTCAGACCCACCAGGACGGAGCTGCCCCGGGTCCCCCAGACTCAGACCCACTGGGATGGAGCTGCCCCCGGTCCCACAGGCTCAGACCCACCAGGACAGAGCTGCCCCGGGTCCCACAGGCTCAGACCCACCGGGATGGAGCCCCCAACACACTGAGCACGTTCTAGCTGACCAGTGGAGGGGCAGACCCCTTCCCTGGGCCAGGCCCCGAGCACAGACTTACTCCTGCCCCAGCAGCCCTGACAGGTGCACCGGGACCAGCAGACCAGTGCCGAGTCACCCCTGCATGACCAGGGCGGGGCCACGGCAGGTTCAAGTGCCACCGGGGCCAGGCTGGCGGCTTCACTCCACCTCCTGCTCCCGTCACTTCTGGGGCCCGGTGCCCGGCGCAGCCAGGTGACCCCCACCCCACCAGACCCCGGGCGCCCCCCGGGCTGGCCACTGACCTTGGTCACAGTCCTTCCCCCAGTAGCCGGCGGGACACCGCTTCCCACACTGGCCGCTGACGGGGTCACAGGCCACGCCCTGAGGGCAGGCACATGCCTGCAGGCACCCGGGCCCGAAGAAGCCTGGCTCGCACTCTGCAGGGGGCAAGGAGAGAGGGGCCTGCAGGGTCGGCCAGGCTGGGGCCCTTCCCCCCACCCCTCCGCACCCCCTGCACTCACCGTCCTGACACCGCTCGCCCCTGAAGCCCGCTTTGCAGGAACAGCTGCCGTCTCTCCGGTCGCACGCAAGCGCGTTCCGCTGTTCGCACTGACACTCCTCCGAGCAGCCCGGCCCGAAGGCCCACGGAGGACAGGCTGCAGCCACAGAGCCCACGTGAGAGCCTGGCCACCTGCACGGGCCAGCCCCTCCTGGGTCGCAGCTCTCCAGCTCCCCCTCACTGACACGTGTCCCCGGCAGCCGCGCAGGGCGGTCCTGCCCTCCCAGCCGCTGGTGTCCCAGGGGGCTGCGACCCGCGTGCCCGTTCTATAGATGAGAGACGGTCTCGGCAGAGTGTGGGCGCATGCCCTGGGTCCCACCACTTCCCAGCCGGGAGACCCTCGGACTCCCGGTTCCTCCCCTTTAAATGATCCTTCTACAGGGGAACGTGGAGATCTCCCAGGTGAGGTCGGCTCATCGTCACCCACCTTTGCTCCACTGGCCCACCAGGGAGGGGTGGCCCCGCTGGGGACTCAGGACTCCCCCTGGCTGCCAGGGAACCCCAAAAGCCAAGGTAAGCCCGTGCCCCGTTCAGAGGGAAGCCAGCCCACCCACTAGCCCGGGTGGGGCCGGGAGGTAACGGGAGACACCCTGAAGGCCAGCGCAGTTCAGAGGACGAGGCTCTGAGCCCACAGCCCCGGGGGCGGACCCCACATCCCAGCCAGGGGGGCCTCGCCAGCCCGGCATCGTCATCTGCAGGTGGTGACGCCTCACCCAAGCCTCAGCACGGGCAGCAAGGCACAGAAGGAGCCCTCGGCCGTCCCCTTGGGCGCAGGCAGCCAGGGCGGGGGACTCACCCAGGTGGCAGAAACGGCCGTAGAGCCCCGGGTCGCAGAGGCAGGCCCCGTAGAGGCGGTGGCACCGGCCACGATTGGCACAGTGGCACTTCTTGTGACACTGCTTGCCGTAGAAGCCCTTGGGGCAGCCTGGGGGAGGCAGGGCCTGCTGAGTGACCCCCTAGACATGTCCTCAGGCCGTGGAGATGCTCCCGGGGGCCCCAGTGCCTAGCATAGGAGCCAGGAGTGGCCTGGGCCACTGGGGCACAGGGCTCTGGTGCCACCAGCAGTCAGAGGACTCTGCACCCCAGACAGGGAGGGGCCCGGGGGGCAGGCAAGGGCACCATGAGGACAGGGCAGACACAAGATGAGCCATACATATGGCCATCTGCCCTGGCTGGCCCGTCTCCCCAGCATCTGTGGCCTGGAGGATGGCCCGGGGTGCAAAGCCAAGGACATTCTTCAGCATATGCGTGGGATGCACAGAGACTCCCCCGATCTCCTATGCCCCATCCACATCTACAGCATCCTGACTTCCGTCCCTCGGTGGTCACGTAGCCTAACCTCTGGCCCTCAGGGAAGGAGGGACACACAGCCCCAACCGGCTGTCTAAATCCCCAGGATCTGCAGGTGAGAACCCCCTTGGTTATCCAAGTGGCCTGATCCCCTGAGTGTCCTTAAAAGGGAAAGGAGAGGAAAGCTGGAGATGGGAAGACGGAGGCAGAGGCTAGAGGGATGCAGCCCCGGGCCCTGGAGCGCCCCGAGTCCAGGAAACTTATGCGGGGGCCGCAGAGCCCTCCCGCCCGAGGACTGGCCTGCCAGCCTCTCCCAGGACTGGTGCACTCTCCCCACAGGACCCCAGCAGAGGCCCAGGTCTCTGGGGAACCACGCCACACCACGCCACAGGCAAAAGCACAACAATGCGAGCCGTTCACGTGCCAGGAGCCCCGTGGGTCTGTTCAGGGCCCACACACGCCCTGAAGCCTAGAGTGGGCGGGGGGGGGGGGGGGGGAGGGGGGGGGCAAAGCCCCAGGGATGGCTTCCAGTGACTAAAACTACCCCCTTACTAAGGCAGGAAGTTCATGCACTAGCTACGTTCTGTGGCAAAAGAGGCAGAATTTTAAAGGCCTGCAGACTTAAAGGCAAAGTGTTTTTGGAAGCTTATTTATATAGACTCTCGAATTCCTTCAAAAATGTTGATGCTTCGCAGTTAGGAAGAACGTTAGTGTCGTCCCATGCAATGATGGGCCCAGGCACGTTCCCTCGTGCAAATCCCACTAAGCCACCAGGAGTCTGCTTGAATGCTTCCAGGAACGGACAGCTCACTATCTTCCAGGGGAACCCATTCTGAAAGGGCTGTTTTCCCGCCAAGTCTTCACCATCAGCTCCAGTTGGGCCCCAGGCAAAGCTCGCATCCACACGGCCGCCTTCCCCACTCCCCACTCCCGCGGGAGGCAGGTGGCCAAGAGAAAGCCGGGAGGCCAGCTGGGAGGCCGTGTCCCACCCCCCCACCCCAGGAGGGCTGCACCCACCGTCCTCACAGTGGGCTCCAGAGACGCCAGGGGGGCAGCGGCAGGCCCCCGTCATGGGGTGGCAGGTCCCCCCGTTCTGACAGCTGCAGGACGAGCTACAGTTCCTCCCAAATGTGTCTGGGGGACAAGCTGCGGGCGGTGAGAGCAACGCACCAGGGTCACCGGCCGCAGAAGCGCTGTGGCCCCAGGAGCCCCTCTGGAGACACCGAGGCGCCTCCCGGGGTGTGAACCTGTGCCCCAGGCCCGGCCACGACACACGGCAGACATCACTAATCGGTCACCACACTCCCTCCCTCTAAACCCCAGTACGTGCACCTCCTCTGCGGTGCTCTCAGCAGGCAAACCCTCGGGGACAGTCACCACGGCCCTGAGACCGCCCACCCACGGGCGCCTGAGGGGGGCTGGTCACCGGGTGGGGGCTGGGACCACAGGTCTCAGAGGCACTTCCAGTACCAACTCGCTGTACGGCCTGGGTCGTGGCTGGTCCCGCCCACCGGCGGCACCCCGTCAGACCCCCTGCCGCCTGGGCTGCCGCCCCGCTTGCCCCTGCCAGTCCCCGAGGGCCCCCGGCACCTAGAGCAGCGCCTGGCTGGACGCTGCACCTGGAGGGAACGCGGCAGCGGGTAGGCCCCGGGGACCAACCCCCCTCCCCCGGCCCAGGGTGGCTGCCCGCAGGACCCCGCCCCCGAGGCCTCACTCTCGTTGCAGATGAGCCCGGTCCAGCCCTCAGGGCAGTCACAGCCGTCCAGGCCCGGGAGGCAGGTGGCCCCGTTCCTGCAGTCATCACAGGTGAGACTGCAGTCCTGGCCGAAGGAGGCGTCCAGGCACACTGGGGGCAGACCGGCAGAGAGAGGTCAGGGCCCACGTGGTCCGGCCAGGCTCAGCACCACCCCCCCCACCACCACACTGTGCAAACGAGACCCCAGGGCGGGTGGCGGCTGGGCCGCCGTCCCCGACAGCAGGGCCCCCACGGCTGGGCCCGCCCGCACCGAACTTCTCCAGCAGTGTGTGCTCGCCCCGGGCCTCCACCGCTGCTGCCTCCTCCTGGGCCCCCACGTAGTCATCTTGGAAGAGGTGGGGCAGCTCGTCCTGGAGCACCGCGACGTGTGGGAGGGGCCGCACGAAGGGCAGCTGGCCGTCCAGGTCTGCCTCGGGTACCTCCAGGGCTGGCGGGGGCACAAAAGCCCCTTAGCCCCTGCCACCCTCCCGTCCCGGATTCCCCCGCCCCTCAGTGCCCAGAGGCAGCTCCCACCCCCTGGGGCCCCACCTATAGCCCCTGCTGCACCCCGCCTCAGCTCGATGGCAAGGGGACGTCCCAGCTGTACTCCTGACCAGGTGCAGCAGGGGCAGCGGGGGTGGGGGGGCGGGGCAGCAGCGGCGGTCTCTTCCCTTGGACACCGTCCTTGGTCCCTCTCTCACCGGGGCAGGACAGGAACTGGACCACCCCGGACCCCTGGGCAAACCCCTGCCCTGGCGGAGGCCTGTCTGACCAGCCCCTTCCCCGACACCGCTGCCCCCAGCTTGTCCCGCAGCCAGAGGCAGGACTGAGGTGGGCTCTACCTGGCCAGGACGGAGAGGGGGTGACCTGGGGGGCATAAGGGACAGGTGCCTAGAAGGCAGGGTCCCTGCGGTGACAGGCAGGGACTCACGGGCACAGCCTCGACGGTCCTCGTCCAGCCGGAAGCCGGCCTCACAGGAGCACTGGAAGGAGCCGGCCAGGTTGGTGCAGTGGTGCTCACAGCCGCCGCGGCCGGACGCGCACTCGTCCACGTCTGCGGGCAAACCCGGGGCTGCTGGGCCTGTCCCGGGGGGCCTGGGGGTCCGCCCACCCCCGGCTCCGCCCACCGGACTGAGGTCAGGGGCATGCGTGACGGAGGATGACTGCGCCACAGCCGTCCCCCCACCTCCGGCGTCAGGGGGACAGCGGACGCCCGCCCGGGGCGGGGGAGGAGGACGGGCCAGGAGCAGGCGGGGGTGCGCAGCCCGGGAGCGGGACGCGGCTGGCCGGGGGTGGGGGCGGCAGGCAGGGCAGCCGAACCCGGGTCCCCCTTGGGGGGGTCCCCCCGGTCCCGCCCCGGGCCCCCCGCGGCCCCCGGCTCACCCTCGCAGCCGCAGCCGTCGGCGCTGAGCCGGTAGCCGGCGTAGCAGCCACACTCGTACCCGCCGGGGCTGTTGCTGCAGACCTGCTGACAGCACGGCGAGTCCGCACAGTCGTCCACGTCTGCGGGGCGCACACAGGGCCGCTGGCACCGCCTGCACGCACCCCTGCACGCGGTCACACGCACCCACGCACCTCCCCGGCCTTGCGCGCGCGCGCACACACACACGGGACACGTGCCCCGGCCCCGGGGCCACCCCGCCGGCTGTGGGGGCCAGACTGGGGGCCGCAGGGGGGGTGAGGAGTCCACCTGGCGGCACGGGGGGCAGGGGGGCGCTTAACCAAGTGACCGAGCGGATGGGGGCCGAGGGCGCCCGGTACCGCCTTTCCCAGGCCCGCCCTCGGCCACCACCCTCGGCCACCACCCCCGGCCCGGGGCAGAGCGAGCAGGACGGAGGGGGGCACGGGGGCATGCCGAGTCACGGCAGCCAGCAGTGCGCAGACCGGGGGCGTGTGCGGGGAGCCTGCGCACCGATGCACGTCTTCTGGTCCTGGTCCAGCTCGTAGCCACGGGGGCAGCTGCACAGGGGCCCCGCACTGCTGTGGCTGCAGCCGTGGGAGCAGCCCCCGTTGCCGGCCTCACAGCTGTTCACGATCTCCATCTCGATCCCTGCAGTGACACCCGCCACCGGGGATGGGGGTCTGGTGACACGGTCCTCCCTGACCCCCTGCAGCCCCCCCAGGCCCCTCCACACCCCCTGAGGCCGATGCCCGCCCACCGTCTACTCACGGTAGCACTGTCGGCCATCAGCGCCCAGCTCGTAGCCGGGGTGGCACACGCACTTATAGGACCCCCGGGTGTTGAGGCAGCCGTGGGCACACCACGCCTGCCCTGTGGCACATTCGTCCACATCTGGATGGGAAAGATCGAGGAGGAGGCCCCTGGGCTGCCGGCCTGGGATGCACAGCCCCCAGTGTGTGTGGGAGGGGGGGAGCCTTGGGGTGAAGGGGCCCCTCAGCCCCATGTCCTGCTGAGACGCCCGCACACAGAGCGGCAGGGCGATGACGCCCGAGACACCGGGTCCTGGTGTTGGTGCCGTGGGGGGCACGTCTCTCGGACGCCCGGGGAAAAGCTCGCCGCCTGCCCTGGACACACCGCATCACCTCACAGACTCACCCTGAGGGTTACAGGGGGACACGCACAGACCCGTCCCCAGAGCCGTGTGCACGGGGAGGAGGGGGCACGCCCCAAACTCCTGTGATGGGGTAACGGACGCCCCAGGCCACTCAGCACACACCCCTGCAGCCAGGGATGAAGGACAGCTTCGTCTGGGACCTGGGACCGGGGACCGAGGACGATTCCGAGGGCGCCGGCCCAACAAACAACCGTGGAGACATCCAGAAGCCGGCCTTGGAGACGCCACCCGGGCTCGGGTGATCTCCCTCCCTTTCTCTTCGTGATCTCTCTTCTGGTTCCCTGACGACCGTGTACTACTTAGCTAATATGGGAACTATTTAAAAAATAAAAACACAAGGGGCGCCCGGCTGGCTCAGTCGGTTAAACATCTCACTCTTGATCTCAGCTCAGGTCAGGAGCTCACGGTTTGTGGGATCGAGCCCCGCGTCGGTCTGTGCTGCAGCGTGGAGCCTGGAGCCTGGAGCCTGCTTCGGACTCTCTCTCCCTCTCTCTGCCCCTCTCCCGCTCTCAGTCTCCCTCTCTCGCTCTCAGTCTCCCTCTCTCCCCCAGAATCAATAGAACATTTAAAAAATAAAACAAGGACTAAGAACACAACCCGAGGTCTCCCACCTGCTTCTGCTCAGCGTGCCCATCCCCCGCGCGAGGTGGGGTGCAGAGGCTGGCTCACCCCGGGGTGGGGCATCGTACCTTCGCAGGACCTGCGGTCCGCCCCCAGCAGGAAGCCCGCGTGGCATTCACAGTGGGCGAGCCCCCGGCGCACCTGGCACGTGTGAGCGCAGCCGCCGTTCCGGTCCGCGCACGGGTTTCTCCCTGCAGTGACCGTCCCGGGCCTCTCGTGAGCTCCCCCAGGGCACCAGGCTGGGGGCGGGGGGGGGGGGGGGGGGGGAGCTCCCTCTCACAGATGCGGGAGCCCCCGAGACAGCCCGAGAAGACTCCAGAGAAGACCTGAGCCTTCTAGTGGGAGCCGAGCTGCCCCCCAGCCCGCGACCCCACGCCGCTGTGCCCCCGCTGCTCGGCCTCTCAGACCCACCCTCACTCCTGGCCTGGGACCCAGGAGGCCAAGTGGGGGTTGCGCTCTCGCAGTACCTGCCCCGTCCCAGAGCCCCGCCCCCCCAGTTTCCACATCCTGGGGCCCCGGGCCTACCCCCACCACCTCCATCGGGGAGGCTCCTCTCCCCGTGGCAGGCAGCCCTGAGACCCCAGGGCGAGATGCCAGGTGGCGCCCTGTCCACCTCTTCCACCCGAGGGCCGGGGCCTGGGTCCCACCTGCCCACACAAAGCCCAGGGCCAACACACAGATGCCCTTCCCATCGTCCCCCACGTGCCCCGTCCTGGCCTTCCTGCTCCCAACAGATGCACGATCCCAGAGCACAGCCCAGGGGCTCCCTCCTCCATGCTCCCAGAGCACAGCCCAGGGGCTCCCTCCTCCGTGCTCCCAGAGCACAGCCTAAGGGACTTCCTTCTCAGTGCTCCCAGAACACAGCCTAGGGGGCCCCTTCCTCAGTGCTCCCAGATCACAGCCCAGGGGCTCCCTCCTGGGAGGGCTCCCAGAGCACAGCCTAGGGGCTTCCTCCTCCGTGCTCCCAGAGCACAGCCTAGGAGGCTTCCTCCCTCCCCCGTGCTCCCAGAGCACAACCTAGGAGGCTTCCTCCCTCCCCCATGCTCCCAGAGCACAACCTAGGAGGCTTCCTCCACAGGGCTCCCAGAGCACAGCCCAGGGGCTCCCTCTCCCATGCTCCCAAAGCACAGCCTAGGGACTCCCTCCCCCGTGCTCCCAGAGCACAGCCTAAGGGAGTCCCTCCCCCGTGCTCCCAGAGCACAGCCCAGGGGCTCCCTCCTCCATGCTCCCAGAGCACAGCCCAGGAGCTCCCTCCCCCGTGCTCCCAGAGCACAGCCTAAGGGACTTCCTTCTCAGTGCTCCCAGAACACAGCCTAGGGGGCCCCCTCCTCAGTGCTCCCAGAGCACAGCCTAAGGGACTTCCTTCTCAGTGCTCCCAGAACACAGCCCAGGGGCTCCCTCCTCCGTGCTCCCAGAGCACAGCCTAGGGGCTCCCTCCTCAATGCTCCCAGAGCACAGCCTAAGGGACTCCCTCCCCCGTGCTCCCGGAGCACAGCCTAAGGGACTCCCTCCCCCGTGCTCCCAGAGCACAGCCGGAGGGGCTTCCTCTCCAGTGCCCACCAGGGGCTGGACGATGCCTCGTCGCCTCCGCTGAGGCCCCCTTCCAGCCCCAGCCCCCCAGCATTTGCCCCTGCACCCGCCCTGGGCTCGGGCTTCGGGTCCCCGGGTGGCTCTATGGGTTATGGGAGCCCCGGTGGGGTCCAGCCTCTCTCCCGAGGGCTGGCGGCACACTCACGGACACAGCGTTTCCCGTCCTCCTGGAGCTGGAAGTCGGGGCGGCACTGGCAGCGGTGCTGGGTCACCGTGAGCTGGACACACTCGTGCTGGCAGCCGCCATTCCCCAGGGCACAAGAGTTGATGGCTGGGGACACACAGACAGGAGCCCAGGTCAGCCCAGGAGGGTGACCCGGCTGAGGGGCCTACCCTCATCAGGCGCAGAGCAGGGATATCACGTGACCGCCTCCTCCAGGGAGCCCCCAGGACCCTCCTCTGCTCTGTGTTCCGGAAGCAGGGACGGTGAGAGGGCAACACTGTTCCTGCGGTGTTCACGGGCCTGGCTCTGCTCCTCAGTCCATACACAGGGTGCCCGGGATGCGGGTCTGTTTCTGGCTCCACATCCCCAGCCTGTTTGGGGACTGGGTGCAAACAGGGACTGCAGACCTACCCAGCGCCATCCAGCCCGCAGTGCAAACCACTGGGCCCCGCTGAGAGCCCGGGTGTTCGGGGCTCAGAGGCCAAGCAGACTGGGAGGCTCCCTGGAGGAGGCGGTGGGCCGGCTGTGGGTGGTGGAGACCCAGACACTTCCACTATCCTGTCGGTCAGGCCAGGGGCCGGGTGGCCAGCACAGCCCACAGGCCTGGCCCGCAGCCCCCGTCGGACCCGCGCAGCCCCTGCCCACCCCGGGCCGTTTTTCGTCGCCTGTGGGAGGGGGAGCGGCAGGCCTGGCGGCATGGGGGAGCGGACACGGCATCCCCACAGACCGGGCGCCTGGCTTCAGGGCTCCGAGGACGCCAGGACCACGCTGTCTGCCAGGAGCAGTGTGCTTGAAAAATCCAGAACACCGCCCTCGTGAGAGACCCGACTTCCTCCCGTGAGGCATACGGCTGGGGAGCCCCTGCCCAGGGTCCCATCAGGCCCAAACCGGCACTAGGGAAGTGAGCCTATGGGAGGACACCAGGGTGGCAGTGAGGGCTCGGTCCCCTGGCAGCACCTGCCTGCCACATGCACCGAGGAGTGGCAGTGATGTGGGACCTGGGCCAGACCAAGGCCTGCATGGCAGCGCTGTCTGATGTCCGTCAGCCCTTAAGCCCCTCCCCCACCCAGCCACCTTACTCTGCACTGACCCCCCACGGCCCTGCCTGCCACACCTGAGCCACTATGACTGACTGAGCCACCGGCACCACCCAGAGGTTTCCGAGCACGACGTGACCCAGCCCGGTTCCTGGGCTCTCTGTGTGCACACCTCCCAGCCCTCTCCCTACTTGGGACTCATAACAGGAGCCAGAAGGCCTTCCTGGCAGGTGGGACAGGTGCACAGAGACAGGGTCTTGGAGCCCAGGGCAGGGCGGCCCACAGGACTGGTACCACGGTCACAAGGAGGACCCAGGGGGCTGTGGCAGGGGTGGAAAGGAGACCCCCTGACAGGCAGAGCCCCCAGGATGAGTCCGGGGATGACCTGGCACTGGGCCCCCCCCCCCCCCCCCCGCCAAGTGAGCCAGGGGACAAATCCCCAGCAGGTGGGCTTGGCAGAGGGAGCTGGGGCTCGCCGCGGGGCCTCCTGGCCTCCGGAACCTGACTCCCGCTGCCCGGCCACACAGTGCTAAGGTTCCGGGTGCTCCCAAGCTGTGTGCACGAGGGAGCCAAGCCCAGCGGCCTCGGGCACACCCTGTGCCACGGAGGCCCAGAAAGCTGGAGGAGGCGGGTTTTTCTCAGACACGGGGCCGTGCAGCTCAGGGACAGGCCTGCTTCGGCACGGCCGGTGCCCGGAGCTGGTGGTGAAGGTCACACTGAGACCCGGCCGTGGAACCCATGCCCCAGCCTGCGCGGCCCCACAGATCAGGACCGTGCTCAGACCCGAAGCAGAGCCAAGAACCGGTCAGAAAACAGGAGGTTAGCGGGCCCTGCCGCCCCTGACGGGATTGATGTTTCCGTTCCTCTGAATCGACACGCGTGCCCCTAAAATTTAACCCCCAGGGTGACTCCCTTTGGAGGCAGAGATTTCGTGGAGATAATTAAGGTTACATGAGGTCACAGGGCGTGGCCCCGATCCAACAGAAATCTTGCCCCCCCGTAAGAAGAGATGCGAGATTCTCTCTGTCTCTCCCTCCGCCACAGGACACGGCGAGGCCGCCAGGAAGGCGGGAACCCGTGAGCAGCAAGTGCCCGCCTCCAGAACTGTGAGAAAATGCACCGCAGCTCCTGGAGACACCCACCGAGGTACCTGCTGGGGGACTTCTGCCCCGCACCGCCCCCTCCCCCAGCAGGATCTCAGGGTGGGGCTGCACTGCCGCCTTCCGCCAGCAGGGGCCGCCACCACCCACGTGCCAGGGGCCGGACCTGCCCCATCACAGACCGCACACCCACCGGCCAGCTCCCAAGTTCCAGCAGGAGAGGGACAGCCAACGAGCAGGGCGCCAGGGCCTGCCCGCCCCGCGCCGCCCACCTCGGGGTGAACCCGGGCTCTGCCGCAGCCCCTGGGGGTGCACCCGCCGCTGTTCGCACAGCCCAGGCCACCCGGCCCCACGCCTGGCCCCACGCTCCATTCTGCGCCGCCCACGCTCGCCGACCCTCCCCACCGCACCACCCCGTCTTTGCGCCCTTGCTTCCCTGTTGGCCCAGGGCCTGTGGCCACCGCTCCCGGCCCCCGGGGTTCGAGCGTGACCGTCCCGTCGCTCCCGAGCGCCGGCAGCTGCCCTTCTGGGGCCCTGGGCTCGGCCAAAGCCAGGACTCTCCTGGGGGGGCTCAGGGGCGGGGAAGCCCTTCCCACCACCCCACTGAGACCCAGGGGCCCCGCAGGGCCAGGAAGGCACACTGCTTTCTTGCAACGGTGGCCTGTTTCGGGTTTGGGAGGCAGCGGAGAGCACGCCCGGAGCCGCAAGGGAGCTTTGCAGGGAGGCGTGGAAATGAGCCTAGAGCCCTCTACCTTCCCGCTTCCTGTGGCTCTGGCGCCAGCCCCACTTTCTGCCAACGGGGCCTCCTGGGGGGCAGGGGGCCTCCCCTCTGAGCAGCCCTCGCTGCTCCCTCCCTGAGGGATCCAGGCCTGGTGGGGAAAGGACAGCCCCGAGACTACGGGGCACGGCCGGCAGAGGCCCGAGGAAACACAGGGCTGGGGAGACCCTCCCCCACACCGTGGGCACCACAGGGCCCGTGTGACTCCTAGGGGAAGGAACCCGGGTCAGGACGTTGGGACACGGGTGAAGGAGGGTGGGGAGTGCGAGGGCTGGTGTGGGTGGGGGGTGAGTAGTCCAAAAGGCCAAGGGCAGAGGACCGGGGGGGGGGGGGGGGTATCACACAGACGGACCCCGTACTAGTTGAGCCAGTGAGGTCATGGTCCCTCAAGTGGACCCTGTGCTGTATATCGCTTGCTGCGGGGGAGTAGGGGAAGTTCCACGTCCAAGGTCCAAAAGGGACCACTGGGCAGGTGTCCTGCTGGCTCAGAGTGCCCAGCCCTACAGAGGAGGCGGGTTTCCCAGTGCCAAGTGTTAAACCACCCAGCAGCTGGGCCCTCGACAAGATGTCACAGAAAAGCGAGAATGGCCTTCCTGAACACGTCACCTGACCAAGGCACTCCCAGGCCCTGCTGCCCCAAGTTGGAAAAGGCAAGAGGCCTGCTCTATGACCCGAGGGTGACACTCAGGGTGCACTAGCACTGGGCCCTGCCCTGCTCTTTCTTCCCACCTCAGAGCCCGGGGGACACACCCAGGAGGGCCAGAGATGGAGGGCCCCAAGATGCCCGGCTACTGCTGCTTCCCTTGGGGCCAGGCTGAGTGGGTGGTGCTCAGGGGCCTCAGGCTGCTGGCAAAATCCTTCTGGCAAATTCTCATCTTTAAGAACTGAAACCTTTCTGTGTTTTGTTTCCGTCAGAACTTCTGAGAGGGAGGGATTTCCTACCCTCTCCCTGCCTCGGAGGCAAGTTCCTCAAGGGTTTCAAGGCCCCCCTTGTGTGTTTCAAGGCTCCCCTCTCCAGTGTGCCTCCCTTGAGGACTTCCCACGTCCCTCAGGGCCCCGTGACGTGGAACACCCCAAGAGATGCCAGCACACAGGAAAGATGGCCATATCCCTGTGGGCGTCTTCTCTACCCGCCCTCCCCCCACCCCACCCCCCCCAGCATCTCTAGAACTCTTACTCCCAGCTGCTGGATGGGAGCGGGTGCCTGGGGCTGTCTCCTGCCAGCCTGCAAAGTCCCAGGAGAGCTCCCAGCACCCCTCCCCCAGCAGAGGATCCCAGCAGGGCCCAGGAGAGGGGTTCCAGAGCAGCTGTGCTCCAGCTGTGCAGCCTGTCCCATGGCTGCACAGGGTGGGGGTGCGGGTCCTATTCTGATGCTTCCCATAATCCTGTGCTACAGCCCTAGGGTGGTCTGGGCTCAGAAGGTGCCCTGTAAACCTCAGACAAGGCCCAGCTCCTCCCCGGGAGCCCCAGAGGAGACGGGGCAGGGCCCCACAACTTCTCAGTGGCAAGAAGTCCAGCGCCAGCCCCCCCAACTCAGAGCCCTCAGAGGGTCCAGTGGTGCCCTCCACCCGAGCCCCACCTGGAAGCCACCCATCCACGATCTCAGATACTTGGCCAGCCTGCCCACCCACCCAAGGCCACCACCGCACCTGGGCAGGTCCCTTGGCAACCAAAAGGGGCACAGTAGCAAGAAGGGAGAGGTGCCCCTAGAACGAACACTTCCCACTCTGCCTGTGAAGAAGCCCCCTGGAGATGCCTGTCCACTCTGGAAGTTTCTCAGCAAAGCCCGGGCCTCCCCAGGAAAGGCAGCTCCCAGTGGACCAAGTCTGACAATCCTGCACCAATCCCAGGCACCGTGGGGGACGTGGGGACCGGCCCGTCAACCCGTCAGCTCCCAGACTCCCAGGTATCCACCTGGGATCCACAGGTCCCAGAATTCACCCAAAACAGCCCGGTGTGTGCAGGTAAGCGGGACACAGTGCGCGCATTTCCCGCCGGCGATTGCAGTCCAAAGAAAGAGAAAGCGCGAGAGGCCGTATGCCTGCTAAGAAAGGAGCCACTCCGGCTACGGGGAGCACCCAGGGGGCGGCACCAACAGGGAGAGGGCTGGCCGCCACCTGGGTATGGAGCGCACCTGCCCCGCCTGGTGGGCAGTGTGAGGGGCAGCCGGGCAGGGGCTGAGAGGTCCCAGCAGCCCCGGGTCGGGCTGTGCAGACCACGCCCAGGAGCCCGGCATCAGACCCGAGAGGACCTTTAAATAAGCAAATGTCACAAATCAAGACTTCTGGGGCCTGGAGCAGAGGCGACTCCTAGGAAAGGCTCCTGGGAACAGCTCCAGCGCAGCGAGGGGGTGGGCTGGGGGCCAGGGCAAGGCTGAGGGGCGCCCCACCTGAACTTCCCGCAGCCAACAGCGTGAGGCCAGTCTCAAGGCCACGGCCTGTCCCTCCACAGCCGTGAAGGCCCCCCTCCCTTTGCATGCTGCCCACGCATCACCACCACCCAGCACCTCACTGAAGGCCACGATCAGCACACATGGGGGGACTAGAGAGACTGGGGAGGTGGGTCCCAGCCCCAGGCCCCTTGCAGGGGAGCCCGCGACAGGGAGGGGGCAGTGGGCACCCACCAGGCCCGGCCCACCCCGGCCCACCCCGGACCAACCCCCAGGACACCCTTCTCCAGGGAGAACCCGGCCCGGAGGAAGGGTGAGGAGAGACGTCGGGGGGCCGGGGTGAACCAGCAGACTCCCAGAAGCCCCGTCCCCCTGGCGCCGGGGGGCAGCAGCTGGAGACTGCACCCTAGTCAGATTTGTCTGGAAGCACATTACAACACTTCCCACATCTGTTTCCACTTCCCGACCCAGAGAAGCTTCACGGAGCAGCGCCCGGACATGTGAGTATGCGCCCTGAGTGCCGGGAGGGCCCCCCAGGGGCTGGCAGGCCGCCCTGCCACATAGCAGTAAGGCAGGCGGGGATGGGGCCGATGGGAGCTTGCCGGGCCCACTCTGGGTCTCCGGGGTGAGAGAAAGGGTGTCCGGCCCCCAGCCCCCCCCCCCCCCAAGAACGACCATCCCGTGGCCTCCCAGACACAGCAGCCCTGTGCCCTCGGCCCCTGCGTCCAGAGCCAGCCAGGAGAGGGGCACAGGAGGGTGGGGAGTGAGCGCTGGCCGCCAGACCCCAGACCCGCCTCCGGCCCCTCCAGCCTCCACCTCAGTGGGAGCCTGGCTCTGTCCCCTCCCCCCAGTAGCCCTCCACGCTCACAGGGACAGCAGGCCACGGCCAGGCACTCCATCAAGCCTACTCCCCACAGGAAAAGAACGTGCTGAGGAAGTGAGAGTCAGGACCTGCTTCTTGGCTACCCCTCCCCCCGCCACGGCCCAACCCCCTACGCTCCCCAAGGCTGGGACGGGGGTACCTGGGCCCGGGAACCCCAGCCCACCCGCCCCAGAGCGGTCTCACACCGCCCCGCCCTCACCAGGCCTCCCCTGACACCCAGCAAGCACCCAAGTCGCCCCCGAGGTTGGTCCCCATCACTGCGGCTTCTGCAGAGAGGGCGCTCCACAGTATCGGGGCCCAGGGGCTCCTCCCCAGGTGCACAGAGGCGCCCCGGGAACGGGGCTTCAGCGTCCCAGGGCCCAGCCTCAGCAGGGGGAGCCAGGTCCTTGAGACTCCTCCTTTCCCTCCCCCAGGAGCTGCACACTCAGCAGGACGGAGACGCCCTAAGAGCTGCTACTGAGCACACAGACCCCAGAGGGTCTCTCCGTCCCTGAGTACAGGGACCCCAGCCCCTGTCCTGGCGGGCGCGCCCAGCAAGTGGGTGGGCCGGCCGCTCCCGGAGCCTCAGGGCGCTTACCCAAACAGGTCCTGCCATCCGCGTGGAGCCGGAATCCGGGCTTGCACTCACAGACGTAGGAGCCTGGCGTGTTCACACAGCTGTGCTGGCAGCCGCCATTGTGCACCTGGCACTCATCCACATCTGCGCGGGGACACAAGGCCAAGGGTTAACAGCCAGCAGCCACCCGGGGTCGGGGCCCCTCACTGAGGAAACTCGGTGGCCGCAGAGGGGACTGGGCGGGGCAGGGGGAGCGGTGGGGGAGTGGAGTGCGCTTCCAAAGTCCAAATCCAGAAATACCCGGGACGGTGCCAGCCAGTGCCCGCCGCTCCTCTGGGGCCCACGGGCCCCAAAGGAAAAAACCGGTAACTCGTGAGGTGCCCTTGCCCAGGCTTTGGGGGACAAAAAGCCCAAGGGAGGGCAGGGGGTAGAGGGACTAGATGCCCCCCCAAATTCACATCCATCCGGAGCCTCGGAACGTGACCTTGTCCGCAAATAAGATGCGAATGCAAGTGGTTAGAGATCCAGGGAAGACCGCACGGGGCGAGGGGGGCCCTGGATCCTGCGACTGGGGTCCTGACAAGAGACACACGGGAAGCACAGGTTAGAGCGAGGTGGCCACAAGCCGAGGGACAATGGGAGCCACGAGAGGCTGGGGGACACGTCAAGGACAGGAGGTCTCAGAGGGAGCGTGGCTCTGCCGTGACCTTGATGCTGGACTCCCAGCCTCCAGGAACAGCGAGAGAACCAACGTCTACTGTTGTGTCCATTTTGTTCCCAGGAAACGAACGCGGGACCTGTCTGGGGTCCCCGGGGGGCTCCCAATGCCCGGGGGACAGGAGACCACCAGCAACAACCCCAGCACAGGACCCAGTGGAGGTCCCTGGCACTCCGCTTCTGGGAGAACACCTCCCATCTGAGACCACCGACCACCAGGGCAGGACACCTGTGCCCATGCACCCCAGGAGGGTCACGCCTCCTTCTGCAGGAATGCAGAGGTGTGGAGAAGGTTGGGGCTGCCCTCGCCTCTCATCCCTCCAGGCTTCCGTCCACCAAGCTGAGCTCGAGGGGAGGCTGGGCAGCGACTGAGGGTGTCAGAACAGGCTGCCCGGGACACCTGCGTGCGAGGCTAGGGCCAGGAAGGACGCAACTGCCCGGGAGACACGGAGACCGAGGCGGGAAGCCGCTGCAGACACGGAGCATCCCCAGCGTGCCGGGCACGGGGACGGGAGCCCATGCCTGGGCCGCGGGCCAGTCCATACTTTTCAGACGCAGCCTCTCCAGCTGAGCAGCCAGCTCCCCTAACCACAGAAGCAAGGAGACAGACACACAGACGCTTCACTCAAGCACGTACAAGCCACAACTGCACCCTCCAGTTCCCGTGAAAATGCCCACCTTCGGTGCTCCGACCCTAAAATGCCAGCCACGTGAGCCCACTTCTGAAGGGCGCCGAAGGCAGCACACGGGGGCCAGGCTCCTCCCGGCCACCCCAGAGCCTGCCCACCAGGTTATACAAACCCTGCCACCGGTCCGTGCTCAGAATGTGCCCGGCCGGCACTCCAGAAACGACACAGAGCCAGGGCCTCTGCTCCCCCGGGGCCCTGCCGAGCCCTGAGGCTGCCTAAGACAGAAGACAGAGGAGCAAGAGAGGCTCTCTTGGAGTCCTCTCAGAACGGAACCAGGGTGATTCATGGGAAGCTGGAGGGCAGAGCAGAGCCCCCAAAGAGGGTGGGGCACAGAGGGACCCAGGGCACAGCTGAGGGAGAGCTGGCTGGGCGGGGAGGGGATGGAAGGATAGACCCACAGCCATCGGGCAGGGCAGGCGGACAGCACCCACCCAAGGGGGCTCAGAGAGGAGACCCTGGAGACCCCGCCCGTCCCTTCTGAGCGCAGATCCCTGTCTTTGAGAGAGTCCCTGAAAGGTAAGTGCCTCCAGGGTGCACAGCCCCAGGCACGCAGTTGGTACTCAGTGAAGCTTTGAGGAAGGTGCACCACGTGTGTGTGTTGAGGACTGGGTGGACGGCGGCCTCGGTGTCCTGAGCGGCCTGGCCAGGCAGGCAGGTGTCATTCCGGCAGGCTGACCCCCTGACGTGGCCGCGGAGGCAGGTGCTGGGTGAGCAGGCAGGCAGGGACGCTGGTTTCTGGAAACCTGCTCTCAGCCGGCAGCTCTGTCTCCATGCTCACTCAGTCCAGACCCTCAGCGGGGGGACAGGCAGGCTCGGATGGCACCACGCCCCTGAGCCGCTCAGACACCTGGCTGGGGGCGCTAAGCCCACCCTGAGGACTGCACCCTCCAGCAGCTCCCGGGCGGGTCAGATACGCAGGGAGCCCTGGTCAACGTCAGCCTCTCGGGCCCGCTCAGCAGCCCTTGTGGGCCACAAGGACACCAGATGGGCAGTCTGGGAAGAGCCACGTGGGGGGACGCAGGGGCAGGAGGCAGCCGTCAGCCAGTAGGGGCCCTCCAGTCGGGGCCTCCCTCCCCAGCTCACACCCCCTGCCCACGTGACCACTGTTCTGGCCCCCCTGCTGCCCGCACAGGAACACTCAGACTCCACCCCAGGGGACAGAAATCCTGCTCTTCGCTAACATGCACAGGCCCACACCCGCCAAGCCATCTCCCAGGGCATCCCCCTCGGAGATGACGCTGACCACAGCCCCGAGCTCTCCCTGGCCCCTGGAGCCGCACTGCCTGGTGATCGGCAACCTGCCACTGGGGAGGGGGGGTGGGGACAAGATCTGTGAGCGGGGGCCCTGCAGGTGCCGTCAGCCCGGGTGGGTATCTGGACACAGCGGGCAGTTCAAGGCCGAAGGATCTGAAGCCTCCCCCTTCAGCTCTCTGGGCAAGGGAAGCCTGTTTAAGGGTGGTGGGGCATTTGGCCACATGACCTCCAGCTGGGCCCCTTCACAGAGACATAACCAGGACACAACCAGGATCCAGTTACCTAAACCCGCCTGCCCCACTCCTGAGGTGACCACGTGGGGGCAGAGCAGAGCTGTCCTCAGCCCGCTCCAACCACCGGGAGCTTCTGACTCCGTGACCATGGCCGTGGCCATGGCTGTGACCTGAGAGCCACAGCTCAGTGGTCTTTAAGGAGAGTGTGGTCAGCCCTCCAAAGGTCCACATCCTAATCCCTGGAGCCTGGCCCAGCAAAAGCGACTTTGCAAGTGGGCTTGAGGACAGCGAGGTGACCAATGATCCTGGAGTATCCAGGGGGGTCCTGTGTCATGACGTGGCCCTTAAAGGAAGGGGCAAGAGGGTCAGAGAGAAAGAGATGGGAAGACACCCGGCCCCCGGCTGTGTCGACGGAGGCGGGGCTACCGTCAAGGATCGGTGCCTCTAGACGCTGGGAGGACAAGGAAGCAGGCTCTCCCTGGAGCCTCGGAAGGAACCAGGCCTGTCAATTCCTGGGCTTTAGCTCATTTCAGACTTCTGACCTCTGGAACCGTAAGGTAATAGACCCGTATGGTTTGAAGCCACTCAGATTGGGGTGATTTGTTGCAGCAGCCGCAGGAGTTAAACATGGGGCACATGTAAAGATTCCCTCTGTGGTCTTTTCTGGAACTGTGGGGTGGGGAGGCTCAGACCACCCATGCTGGGAATCCAGGTTTCCAAATGTCCACTCTGGCCAGCCCGGCCTCCTGACTCCCACAGTAAGATCCCCTGTGCTCCCCGGGGGCTGGCCGTGCTCCCCTGGGCCCCGTCCTGCAGGCCTGCCCTCTCGGGCCAAGTGGCCTACACGTAGCGATTCCCGCCATGGAATCAGTGCCCTGAGGCACCCCAAGCAGCAGGGCCCCAATTGAGCATTGACACAGAAGGCCTTGGAACCACCAAGAGAACATCACTCTCCAGGTGGCACAGAAGGGGGCCTGGGTCCTCCCCCAGGCAGAAAGAGAGCGCGAAGGCACCGCACCTCCCACGCTGACCCAGTGGAGCCAGGGGACGGAAGCTGCCTCTGGGTGCAGACCCCCTGCCCTCTGCAGCCCGAGGCCCAGCTGACACTCGTCTGGGGCAGCTCACACCTGCGTGGGAGGAGCCGGGAGCCCGGGAGCGGGCAGGTCCAGAGCCGGGCCACGGGAAGGAATAGCCTCCAGCATCGCCCACAGGTGCCGTGCTGCCCTCAGCTGACGCGTGTGGCTGGAGACTTGAGCAGCCTGGTGACACATCACTGGGCTGAGACCCGGCTGGCTCCCCGGCGGTGCCTGGGGACGCCCATCACGACGCGGCCGGGAGCCCATCAAGTCACGGCAGCTCCCAAGCCTGGAGCTCAGGCCAGGGCCAAACAAGCTGCCCCTGCAGAAACCACCCAGAGAAGCCCCTTCTGAAGCCCTGCTCCCTCCAGATGCTGCCGGGAAGCTCGGCTCCGATGGTTACCAAGTTCAGAGTCCTGCTTTCCTCCCAAACATGCCAGAGGGTCCTCAGGCCCACAGGTGGCGCCCTGTCAACCACAGGCCGGGATCCTTTCCTCTCTGCAAGTCCAGGCAGGCCTGGGGGTGGGGGGGGTGGGGGGGGTTCCCCGAAGCCCAGCCCCACACAGCCCCAGGCCTCGGGATGATACACAGCCTCACGGCGCTTAGTGCCACGCTGCTTCAGTGACAGCACCGGCCTGGCCTCGACTGAGCCAGAGTGGGAGGGCTGCCTACCCCGTGGGGACCCAGCCAGGGACCCGGCTGGCCGAGTGACAAAGCCAGGGGAGGTGGGAGACGGCCACCATCAGGGGCCTGCAGCTCAGTGCTCCATGTGTCCCCTGGCACGGAGGGCCGCAGAGACTGCCCCAGGGACAGCTGGGCAGGGCCAGCATCTCCAAGAAGACGCGTGCCCTGCCCAGAGCCACAGAGCCACACGCAGGGCCGGGAAGGCCTGGAGGGGAGCGCCCCCGCCCCTGCCGTGATCTGGTTGATGACTCACCACGCCCCACCTCGCATTCCTGAGGATGACCAGCTCCAAGTTCTGAGGAGCTCCCTCCCGCAGGGAGGGTGGCCCAGCGTGGGTACCAGATCTGGAGAGCAGGGAGAGGCAGGATGGAGCCAGGACAGGGGTGTATCTGCCGGGGTCCTCACAGCTCACCCGGAGCCCACTGGGCTGACCACTCCCAAGGCTTGCGGAAAGGTGACAGAAAGAAAGGCTAGCGCCTGCACGTCCACCCAGGCCCTGGGCACCCCGGAAGCCGAGACTTTGCCCGGGGACCCCAAGGACTCTCTCTTGAGCCTGCCTTCCTGCCTGGCCCCCAGAGCTGCCAGCGCCAGGGAAATGCACGCCCTGTGCCACAGGCCAATGCAAGGGGCTGTTTTATTCTTCCCTCCGCTCAAGACCACTCTGCTGTCGGCAGCCCCCGCAGCCAGGCCCCAGAGGGGATGGAATGTCGACGGCTCAGGGCGCAGGGGCCCCGTCCCAGAGGAAGGGGGCCGCCGGCGGCACCGCCCCCGCCCTGCTCCCTCCGGCCTCGGCTCCGTCAGCCGGGCCGGGCGCAGGCCGGACCCAAGAGGAGCAAAGGGAGCCCAGCGCGGAGCAGGGCACCGCCTCCCCCACGTCCCCCGCGCAGACTCCGCGCGGCGCCCACCTGGCCTGCGGTCCCCGGCGTTCCCGGAGTAGCCGGCCTGGCCCAGGTGGCACGGGACGCAGCCCCTCCACAGGTAGCGGTAGTGCGTGCCCGCGACGCGCGCCAGGCCCCCCAGCAGCCCGAGGCACCAGAGCGCGGCCAGTCCCCCGCGGCCGCGGGACGCTTCCATGGCCGGTCGGCGAGCGGCGCGCACCCCAGCGGCCCCGCCGCGCTCTGAGCCCGGCGCCCCGCCCCTCGCCTTTATGTTCTCGGCTTTCCCTCCGCCCCCCGCAGGTGAAAGCCAAATCCTAGAGGCGGACGGGCCGCCCCCGCCCCCCGCCCCGCCCCCGCGGGCCGCGCCCTCGCCCCCCGGTGCACCGCCCACCGCCCCCGCGCACTCCCGCGCGCGCGCGCCCTCGCACTCGGACACAGGCACCCCGGGGTGCGCGCGCGCGCGCACACAAACACAGGCACCCCTCAGGCCGAGACGCAGAGACACGTGCACAAACAGACCCACGTGTGCAAATACGCACGCGACACACAGGGGACCCTGCACAGACGTATTCAGCAAACCCAGACACACATGCTCAAACGCATGTGTTTCCAGCACCAACGCGGGAAAGTAACCAAGGCAGAAACGGAGGCCACCCTGGCAATGCCGCCTGGGGCTTTGAGAAGGCGGCTCGGTGGGGTGGGGTTGGGTGCTGTTGAGTGTGAGGGGGGTGGGGAGCCAAGCCACCAAAGTGGAAATCCCAAGGGGTAGAGACGCCTGCAGCCCCCAAGCCCGGTGTCCTGCGCCCTGAACTGTCGTGTCCTCCAGTGGACAGGGACTGGCACCCGGAGGGAGCAAGGGAATCCCTGTGCCCACGGCAGGTGGGAGAGGGCCACGGGGAAAATGGGCTCCCTCGCAAGGACAGCAAGCCCCAGATGCCAGGCTACAGAAGCCCCGGAGGCAAGTCCGAATCCAGACCCTGAACCCCCACTTTGGCTCAAGGACGGGGACTGAGGCTCCAGCATTGTCCAAAGTGGCCAATGGCATCATAAGGGTCTATGCATTCCGGCCCCGATGAGCGCCGGACCGGCGGCCCCATGCTGGCTCCTGACGTCTTGGCCCTCGTGCCCTGCCTAGGCCGACCCTCTAGCTCCTGGCCAACTACTGGGGCAAAGGCCCTATTGGCCGTCACTCAGCCCTGCCCCGCAATGGGTGGGGTCCTCGAGTTTGTGGGAGAGAGGCACCAACCCACCTTGCCCGGTCCTGTCTGCAGTGCGGAGGCCAGCCCATTGGCCCCCCGCCTGCCAGGCGCCCTGCAGTGCAGACACAGGCCTGCCTGGGGCCCGCCTGCCTGTCTGCCCCCGCCTCCTGGATGAGCCTCTCTTCTGGCCTCCCTCTGAACAGCACACCAGCCTTCGAACTCCGGGCTCTCACCCGGGGAGCCTCCGGAAGTCTCCCCGATGGGCACACTGTCAGATTGCTGTTTGAACGGGGCCTTCCACGTGGGCTGGCAGTCCGTTACTGCAACGTAAACCTCGTTCTCCAACAGCATGCAAACAAGTGCTAACAGAAACCAGAGGATCTCACCCCTGCAGCCAGCAGCCAGGGTGCAGGGGGACGGGAGGCCGTGGAGACTGTCTGTCTCACAGGAAGGGGCAGAGAGAGACACCCCGGATCCACAGATCACCCTCACCAACGGGGCACAGGGCCTGGGGCTCCTCCGGAGCACCCTTCTGGGGTGGAGGCCCCTCGAAGCATCACTAACTCCCATGCAGGACCAGGGCCGTGGGAGGAGGAGGAGCCAAAGACAGGAAGGGGGAGGCGCCGGCCTCGTCCCCTGTGCAGCCCAAGTCTAGCCCACCCTGGGAAAGGGCTCTGCCTTGTCCCTTGTCACAGGGGGGCCTGAGTACGGGAACTGTAGATCGTCCTGAATGGAGACACTCACTGGGGGTAAAACACACCACTTTCTCGGTACGAAAAAGATGACGGCGCTCCTTCTCATTTTTGTATTAAGCACACGTTAAAATGATTCTACCTGGACGTGTTGCATTAAATGAGATACGTCGTCAAAATTAACGTCACCTGCTTCCTTCCTTTTTCGGTGCCGCTTCCAGAGAACTTAAGGTAGACACGTGCGCTCAGTGTGGCTCCGGCTACCTCTGCCGGGCAGCGCTGGTCTCCCCGAGCCCAGCCCCCAGCTCTGCTACCAAGGGGCACGAGGCTCTCTGTGCCCACTGCCTTGCCTGTAACGAGGGATGATAATCACAGAGCCGGTAAGCTGATGGGGAAAATGCTTCACTGAGAGTCAGTAGGAGTCAGTCAAGGTTGGTGGCCAGGCCCTCCCCCAGGCGGGGCAGCAAGCCCCAAGGAAGTGCCCAGACTGGGTCTCCGAGGGGCGGTATCCTGGGACGTGGCCAGCTCCCTGCAACATGGCAGATGCAGCCGTGAGGACCACGGCATCCTGGAACCCAGCCAGGCCAGCCTGAGACGAGCCAAGGGACCCGAGGACCGTCCCTAGCTCTCTCTTTTTTCTTAGTATTATTTATTTTAGAGAGAGACAGAGTGCGAGCAGGGGAGGGGCAGATATAAAGGGAGACACAGAACCCGAAGCCGGCTCCGGGCTCCGAGCTGTCAGCACAGAGCCCAACGTGGGGCTCCAACTCACGAACCGCGAGATCGTGACCTGAGCTGAAGTCGGACGCTCAACCGACTGAGCCCCCCCAGGCGCCTCAGGACTGTCCCTATCCCACAAGAGCCACCTCCCCAGTGCCCCCTGCACTCCCTCCCCGACCCCAGGACCCCCAGCCAGGGACCGCTTCTCGGGCCACCTCGTCCCACCGCGGGGCTGTCACCATCCTTCTGTAGCCACCTGGACCCCGTCGCACAACCCAGCCTTGGGGTGGGGAGGCATGCTGCTCCAGGCCTCTGTGCTCAGCACCGGCACGGGTAGGGGCTGGGAAGGGCAGAGCACAGTCTGCGAGCAGCAGACATGGGTGCAGGCCCACGGACGAGTCCCAGGACCCCACTGGGCCTGCTTCCTCGTCTATGCAGTGGGCAGGACACGGTTCTGAGCAGCAGCAAATAAGGGTTATGATGAGGTCCCCAGAGCCCGGGACGGCTTTGGCACCTCCCTGAAGGACTTGGGGGGGGGGGGGGGCTGCGGATGGCTCTGGGCCCTACCCCCACCAGGCCAGGCACGGGGACTCGGGCACGGCCATGCAGGCCAGCAGACCACCCAGGACAGAACACCACCGGCCGTCCAGACAGTGCCCACAGCCGCCCCACTGTCCCCCCGCCCCCCGGGCTCGGTGCCGCCGAGCGCATCCAGGGCCACGGCTGTGGGGTCTGGAAGCTGTTTGGGAAATGCTTTCTCGATGCGGAAATGCGGGCTGGGCGTCTCTGCCCGGCGGAATGTCTGTGTGTCAGCAGAAGGAGCCGTTTCCCCCCCACCCGCCGGGCCGGCTCCAGCTTTCCTCTCCCAGCCGGGCGGCCACGGGGCGCCTTTGCCAGGCCCCAGGCTGGAGTGAGGGCCCCATGCTGCCCCACAAATGCCACACTGCCCCCTCAGTGCCACAGACCCCTGACATCAGGGCTTTAGGGAGAGCTGCCACGTTCCTGGGTCAGCTGGGGCCAGCAGGAAGCAGAACACAGGCGAGCTTACCCCCACTTGTAGTGTCTGTCCCCTGGTACTCGTGGACACCTCCTCCCTGAAGCCCTCCCTGAGGGCTCTCGAGGCCCCACCCAGCTCAGGTCAGGGACCTGCCACATGCTGCCAATCTGAGGGGGGTGGGGAGGTGTTCCCCCCAACCCCGCCCCGTGCCAGCTGCCTTAGCTCCGGGATGCAGAGTGGGCGCCGGGTGAAGTCTGGCCGAGCCTGGGAGCGTGAGATGCTGGCCCGCGTTGGGAGGCTGCCCCACACCTCCCCCCTTCCTGGGGGTCAAGACATGGAGTGAGCAGGCCCTCCAGCAGAACCCAAGGAGGCCAAGCATCAGGCACCCTGTGTGGCCCCCGAGGGGGAACCCACAGGGCCGGACCCTCCCCATGTGGCTGGGGGCCAGGCGTTCCTGGGTCCCAGCTTCTCAGGAGGAGTTAACCGCTCTGCAGGCGGGGCGGGGCTCCAGGAGAGAGGAACACACAGAGAAACTCCCAGAAGTCACTGCCCGTGGTCCCAGGGTGCCTGGACTTGAGGGTGAAGTCGCCGGCACAGCAGGCTCCAGAGTCCAACAGCAGGTGCTGGCCACCCAGCAGCTGTGGCCCTGGGCGCTGTGTGGGGGCCGAGGCCGAGGGCGAGGCCACGCCCACGCACGGGCGGGCAGGAAGACCGGTCCTCCAGGCTCTCCAGCACCTCTGCTCACTCCTTCCCCCTCCTACTGAAGTCCGGCGTGTCCCGTGTCCCTTCTGGGCGGGAGCGACGGACAGCAAGTGCCCGAGCGGACTCCCTCCCCACAGCCACAGCGTGCCCGGGGACACACACGGGGTTCCACCTGTCTGGGCCCCGGGGAAAAACTTCTTTGAGGGGGGAGCAAGGCGGGGGGGTAGAAAAGGGGAAGAGTGGGGCAGGGTGGGCTGAAAGGCAGAGACCGGTTACTGGGCGAAGAAGGCAGGGGAGAGCAGTGTGGGTGCCATCCAGGAGGCTGGGGGCACAGGGACCGAACATGACAGGCTAGGGATCAGACAGCCCCTGGCTTATCTTCAATCTGCCCTGGGGGGGGGGGGGTACTCAAGTCTTCTCAGATGGAAAGTCCTCCTTGCCACCTCCGGTCCCCCAGGTGACAAACGCCCTGCCTGGTTGTTCCCACCCTTGACGGCCAGAGCCCAGCCCAGAGGGGAGGCCAGTTTTTGGTCTGGGGCCACACGCGATCAGCCCAGACCCAGCGGAGCTGCCTGCAGGACGCCCCCCGCCCCCTCCCTGCCCCCCCCCCCCCCGTGCTGCTGCCTGAGTTTATTTCAGGAGCGGGGAGCCAGCTGGTCCCCGCGCCAGCCTCATGGTAAACCCATTACCCGGCTGGACTCCTCACCCAAGCAGAGGGAAGGAAAATTGAAACCACGGTTGCTTCCGAGAGCCCAGCTGCCATTCCTGATTATAGCCTCGGTGGCGGGGGCCTGGCGGCAAGGGGGTGCTCCCTCCTCTTTCACACACGGGCCCCCCAGGAGAGCCCAAGGTAGAGCAGGCTCCGTGTCCTCCGGGCCCCAGCCAGCTCGGGGGGGCCTCAGACCCCGGCACCACGCCGCAGAACCCAAGGCCTGCCCTGCTACGGGGAGGCGCCCGCTGAGGGCCAGCCCCCGTGCTGGAGGCCTCCCACACACGTGTGCACATGCGTGTGTGCGCGTGACAGGGCCCGCTCTGTGGCTGCCCGCTGCCTGGACTCACGCCCCTGCCGTCACGCACAGGCTGCGGTGAGTCCAGGGCTAGCTGTGCCATCACCTGGGTCCAGGAACGCCCACGGTCCCCACGATGGGCACAGCCCCCGAGGCCTGGCTCTCACCGAGGACATCTGAGCTGCCAGGGACGCATGCACAGCACTGGGGCTCACACTACTCAGAGACGGGGAGACGGTGAAGGCTGATGGACGGGGAGGTTTCCCGGAGAATAGGGCGACGAGCCAGACTGTGGCCAGGTAGCGGGGAAGGGGGCAGCCGTGAAGACTGGCTCGTTGGAGGACATCTGGGCGGGTGCAGGGCTGCGGGTGCAGAGGCAGGAAAGGCCGGTGAGGGGAGGATGCCAGCCGGGGAATCTGGCCGAAGCCGTGCGCCTGGCCCCGGTCCACAGCAGTCACCCAGAGAGACGGCCAGAAGGAACCAGAACATCGACGGCCAGGCGCATCACCAGGCCCTCACCCAGCAGCCCACTCGGCCTGCTGGGCCCCGTCGGTCACTCCTCCTGCCGTTTTCCCACCCGAAGGCCAAACCCGAAGGCAGGACACTGCGGTCACGGGGGTGTCGGCCAGCTCCAGCCAGTGTCGGGGACCAGCCCGCACATATGCTCCTTTTCAAGGTGCCCGAGCCCGAAACTGGCAGGCTGGCCATCGGCCCCTCCTGCCGCTGAGGCCCCGACGTCACACCACAAGTACTCAAGGCCACCTCCTGCAGAGGCTGAGCTCAGGGACAGACACCGTGCCTGTGACAAGCAGAGGGACAAGAAGTAAGTCCAGAGGGCTCCCCAGCTCTGACCCGGCAGGCCAAGGGCCCGGGCTCTGAGCACCCACATCCTCTCCCTAAGATCGGTTCACAGGAGATGCACCAATCCTGTGGTCTTACGACACGAGTCTCGTTTCCTTGTCAGGAGGAAGGAAAAACCTTTGCCCTGAGTTCTGGTACAGCTGCCTACCCCCAGGGCTGCTCTGGCCAGACCCCAGGGTGTGGTCAGAAGCCCAGCAGCCCAGCGGGGTCCAGAGCAGCAGGGAGAGGCGGGAGTGGAGGCCAGCCCAGCCCCGCCTCCCAGGGATGCCTGGAGAAGAGCCAGGGAGGGAGGGGAAGGTGAGGCCACCGTTCCACAAGGAGGGACAGAGACAAGGGGCAGCCAAGAGACATGGGGCAGAATCCAATCAGGAGATGAGGCGTGGGGGCCAGGGGCGGGGGGGGGGGGGGGTACTTCAGGATGAGCAGAAACTCGCAAGGAAGGGAGCTGGACCGGGTGAGGGATGAAGCGGAGGGTAAGACCCCCTGCCCCCTGCCAGGCAGAGAGCCCCCCCCCCAGGAGCGAGGCTGTGAGGGGCCTCTGTCTCCACTCTCCCCCCTTCCCCAGGTGAGCCATGGCCCCCTCGAGCTCCACATCGCTGCCGCCCCGAACCACCCAGCCTTCAGCAGGGGGCCCTGGACTGCTGTGATTCCAGGTGACAGTGGCTGCCCCACACGGCAGGCCCCCGGCTCCGCGGCAGAAGCTTCTGGGGCGAGGGCAAGGTGCGGCCTGACTCCTGAGCTGTGCCCTCCCTCGCCGGTCCTCTCGGCCCAGGGGCATATCCCCACCCCAGCCCCCACCCCCCAGCAGCTGCCCTGGCCAGGCAGGGCCCCCAGCGCACGTTGGGGCTCACGGTTAACGTGGGTCGGCCTCCTCCTGCTGAGTCCCGAGTGTAAGGACCACGGCCTCCGAGGTTACCCGCCATGCCTGTGCTGAGTCGGGGATCTGAACCTGGCCTTTCGCACGTCGGCCTAAACCCTCAGGCCGTGCCACTGTCCTGGGCACCCAGACTCACCCGCGTGGGAGCCTCCGGGCAGCCCATCCCCAGGTCTCCTCCCGGAAAACGGCACTGGGCCCCGGACTCGGGGGTCGGGCAGGCCTGCGGGCCAGGCTGTGGTCTCTCGGTCGCCGGCGGGCTCTGACTGCCGACGGCAGGGCTGTCATTTTTCCTGCCTTGGCCCTTAACCGAGGGCACGGCTGCTGGCATCGGCTCACTAGGGGAGCAAACGCAGCCGGAGTCGGGAAACAAAAGCACTCGATTCTCAGGGCCTCTGACGGACGAGACCCTGCCGCAGACGCCTCGTTGGAAACGCTGCCATCCTGCCTGGAAGGACCTCGGTTCCCAGTCGGGCCCGGGGTCCGTCCCTCGCGGGAACGAGGCAGGTCCCGGTCCCGGTCTCCACATCTGGGTCACCCAACAGATGCTCACCGAGCGCCCACTATGGGCCGGGCACCGCCAGCGTGGACGGCCCCGGAGGACACAGCAAGGGGCCCCCCAGGTGGGGCCTGGGAGCCCAGGATGTCACTCCAGACTTCGTCCCCGGCTCCCCACACTCCCCGGCTGTGTGACCCCAGATGTACTATGAACCCCTGGGCCTCCCGCTGCATTGTGTCACCTGGGCCCTGGGCGGCCCTGGGCGGCCCTGAGCCCTGAGCAGCAGCGCTGCAGGCCCCGGGGTGCGGTGTGGGCTGGACAAGACAAGGCGGCCTTCTTGAGGTCACCATGACGGTTCCTGCCACCCTCCCCGTTCTCCGGATTCGGCAAGAGCATGATCATCCCGGGAGGTGCAGAAGTCCTCACAATGCTAAATCTCCCTCGAGACTCTCTTGGGTGGGGGGGTGGGGGGGCCCTGCCGCTGGAGGGACCAAGTATGACCCGGGCCGGGGGTCAGAGAAAGCCCCCCCCCTGCTATGAAGGCCCTGTGGAAGTGTGGTCAGACCCCACCTGGGTGCCACCAGGAGGGTCCCTGGCAGTCCCCCTTGTCGCACCCCCACCAGGATGTCGCCGCAGGACAGCACAGCTGGCCCCGGTCAGCCCACGGCCCTCCCAGGCTGGGGACGGAGCCCCGCAGCCTCCTAATCAAGGCCTGTCACTTCCCACATTCTTGCCTCTCCCTCGGGATGGTGAGAACCTGGCAGCCACATCCAGGAGGCCAGTGGAGGCCAGGCCAGGAGTCTGGCCAGGCAGAGTGGGAGCGACAGAGAAGCACTTGTCCGGCCGCGTCTGCTTCGGGGGTGGAGACAGGCCCGGAGCCACAGCCACAGCCGAGGCCGGCGGGGGGGGGGGGGGGGGCCTGGCCTGCAGAGAGCGAGCCCTGCCCCCTCTTCGTGTCCCTGGGGGTCAGGGTGGGGGGTGGGGGGGCGGTCAGCAGAACCCTCTGCTCAGCGCAGACACCCAAGCTGGGCCCATGGGCTGGGACGTGGGGACCCCGTTACCGTCTCAAGTCCCGGAGCCCCCCAGGTTTCTCACAGCCACTCTGACGTGGACCCCAGCTCTGCCGGCCTCCCCCCGCGGCGAGGCGTGATGGAGAGGCACGCCCAGCCCCCCAGGAAAGACCCAGCTGTTCTCACCCCGAGGAAGCCTGCTCCCCACTCAGCTCCCGCCTGACGGTGACCGCTGCCCCTTCCCCAGAGCCTGTCTTATCTCCTGGGAGGAGGGCCGTCAGGGCGGTGGGAACAGTGAGTGGGGCCACGCGCCGTGGGAAAGCAGGCCGGTGGGCCTCACGTTCCCCCCACAGAGACACCCTCACTCTCTCCAAACAGCAGTGTCAATCTTCCTAGGGCGTGGGACCGAGACCCCCTAGCCCCATTGTGGCAGTGTCCCTGCGGTCCTCGGGCCACACCATCTGGCCTAGCGTGAGGCCTGGACGCATCTTCCAGATGGGGCACTACGAACCCAGTACCCAACCAGCCAGCCGTGGGGTGGGGCGGGGGCTTGGGACAGGCACGGAGACCAGCCAGAGGGTCTTGGGACCCCCCCAGTGGCCTCAGTGTGGTCTCCCCAACCGCCCAGACCTGCTGACGAGGTCCTTGCTGAAGAGAAGGCTGTGACGTTGGAGAGGGGCAAGCTACCCCAGGCCAGGGGAGGACAGGTTCAGGCCAGGTTGGAACGGCCCGTCTCTCCACCCCAGGCCCCCGAGGGAGCCGGCCTGGGGCTGGCGGCCTGCAGGGGCACTGGGCCAGCGGCCTGGAGGCACTTCCCCAGGGCCTCTCCAAGTTCCCTGAGACATAAGGGTCCTTTTAGTCCCACTTTCTGGATAAAGAGACTGAGGTTCAGAGTCACCCAAGGTGCTAAGCTGAGGCTCATCCCAGGCCTGACACCAAAACCTGGCCCTGGAGTGGCCTCCCCAGAGGGGCTGCCATGGAGAGCCGGGACCGTGGACAGGAGCTCGGGGACCCCGGGCTGCCAGGACGGAGGTTTTATGGGGGAGCCCACACTTCTTCCTGGGACCCGCCACCTCCATAAACCCACACGTCTGGGGGTAAGGCCGACACACGCCAGAGGTCGTGCCCTGGGACTTGAGAGAAGCGTCAACCTCACCTCGGAAGTGCACCTGCTCCCAGTCTCCCAGCCTCCCGGCCTCCCTGCCTCCCAGTCTCCAGGCCTCTTGGCCTCCTGGTCTCCAGGCCTCCCTGCCTCCTGGTCTCCAAGTCTCCAGGCCTCCTGGCCTCCCTGCCTCCTGGTCTCCAAGTCTCCAGGCCTCCTGATCTCCAGGCCTCCTGGCCTCCCTGCCTCCTGGTCTCCAAGTCTCCCAGTCTCCCAGCCTCCCTTGCCTCCTGGTCTCCAAGTCTCCCAGTCTCCCAGCCTCCCTTGCCTCCTGGTCTCCAAGTCTCCAGGCCTCCTGGCCTCCCTGCCTCCCAGTCTCCGGGCCTCTTGGCCTCCTGGTCTCCAGGCCTCCCTGCCTCCTGGTCTCCAAGTCTCCCAGCCTCCTGATCTCCAGGTCTCCAGGCCTCCTGGCCTCCCTGCCTCCCAGTCTCCAGGCCTCCCGGCCTCCCCACCTCGCAGCCTCATGGATTGCACGGCTCCTACTCCAGGATGGTGTCCCAGAACATGACAAGCACACGGCCTGGCAATGCTCCCGGAGCAAGGGCCAAGCCGCCCTGCAGCCAGGCTCCCATGCCAGCGCTCAGGGTTTTAGCGTCGATTCATCACTCTGAGCGGTTTCTGGGCTCACCCCACCGTCAACTCGGGGCGCACCACCCCGCGTGTGAGCGAGCAGAGCTGCCCTTTCCTTGGCGGTAACATCTTGATTTCCTGCTGGCTCTGCTCGCTCACGGCCGCCGGCCGCCCACCGGTCCGGCTCACTCGCTCGCGCGCTGCATTTGGGGGCTGGGGCTGGGCTGGGCTGGCAGGGGGACAGAGAAAACACAGCAGGCGCTTGGCTCTCTGCGGAGCCCTCTCAGCCTCGCGGTGACTCGGAGCCCCAGCCATCCCAAACACGCAGGGCTGGGGTCTGCGCACTCCCAGGGGCTGAGACCAGGGAGGGGCCCCGGGCGGGGGACAAAAGGCCAGTGCTGCGGGATGCAGGGTCTGAGGCCAACCTCCCCGCCCGCCCCCGGCCCACCCCCCCCCCCCACCTCGTCATTTTGTCCACGGCGCTGCCCTCAGACAACGCTGCCAGATGGCGGCAGCCCGCCTGCCCTTCGGGACCCTGTGGATTAAGGGATTCCAAAGCTTCCCAAAGGAACTCGGAGAGGCCGGGTTTGCAGACCCTGTGCTGTGCTAGCTCCGTGCGGGGCCCTGGCCGGTGGCTGGGCAGCGCCGGGAGCCCGGAGCACATGTCAGAAGACCTCCAGCTCTGGAGCAGCCCCAGCACCTTCCCCAGAGCCTCCCGGACCCTGACAAAGGGTCCGGCTCTAGGGGCCGCGGACAGGAAGGGGCGGGGGGCGGGAAACCCAAGGCCCAGCCCCAACCCGAGAGGCCACTGGGCTAGGGGACCCTGATTCTGTCTCAAACTGTGCACAAACCGGCCCAAAAGGAGCAGGCGGCAGCTTCCTGAGGCTGGAGACCCTGCTGCAGAAGTCCAGGCCCAGACCGGCCAGGCCCACCAGGGTCGGGTGGCAGATGGGGGCTCGGACCAGGATCCTCCGGGGGCGCCGCGGAGGCGCCGAAGCCCAGGAGAACCTCCGCGGAGGGCGCGTGCGTCTTGTACGTGGGCATCCTTGGGGCGGAGGAGGGCCACGGCAGCCGGCAGCGAAGCGGGCTCTCCCGGGGCTCTGCCCTGGGTCCGGCACGCTCCGGACCCCGGACTCGCTCGCCGCACCAACACGTGCTCCCCGCTTAGAGAGGTACACGGGCTCTCGGTGGGGGAGGCAGTCCGTCCTCCTGCTCCCTTCTGGAGGCACTGCCAGCTGGTCCCAGGTGGGGAAATGCAAACACCGCCCCCCAAAACCCCACCGGGACTCTCCCACGGGTGCCAAAAACACTCCTCATTGGCAGCAAACCTCCAGCCCCGTCTTTCCAAAACGTCAGTGGGCCACTGGATGTGCGGATCTGGTGGGCGTGAGGCAGGGAGTGAGGGGGGGTTGCTCCCCTACCCCCCGTCCCTGCTGCACTCGCTCGCCTCCCTCCAGCCCTCCTCCCGGCCATGGAAACGCTGGAAAAGAGACTCGGCACAGGGAAACCCTGTGTTCACAGACCCCCCCACCCCGGGACCCCGGTCCAGCAGGCTGGGCCCCATCCCGCCCTCTGACGGACAGCTCCTGGCTGGCACCGGTGGAGACAGTGTTCTCTGGAAAGTTCCCGACACAGAGACGGGGGTGGGGCGCTGTCCAATATGGGGAAATGGGGCAGATGCTGCTGCCTGACAGGTGTGCACTCGGGGGGACCCACGCTGCCCAGACCCGGCCCCGGGGTCAGGGGTCAAGTAGGGCTGGGGCAGACAGGGAAGTGTGAGGGGAGCCGCCCTCCCACCCCTGCCTTCCCCCTGCTTCAACCCTAATCCGTCCCTCTCCCTCCCCACCCCCAGGGGAAATCTCTCCGTTCTCGATTTTGCTGACAGCCTGCCAGCGACCACAGGGCCAGGGTCGAGAGTACACCCAAGGCCAGCAAACACCTCCAGCCCAGGCCTCAGCAAGCCCCAGCCGGGCTCGGTGCCCACCGGTGCCTCGTGCATGCCTGGGCACACGGCCCTCCCTCCCGAGGCCCTGCTGTCTGCACTGGGCCAGCTGCAGCTCGAGGCCCGCCAAGGGCACCTCCCCCAAGACAGCCTCCAGGGTGCCCCCACCCCCTCAGGTTCTCTGAGTCCCCCAAGGCTCATTTTAGGAGACACACGTGGGTGCCCTAACGGCGTCACAAGTGGTGGGGCAGGAAGGGCCCACCGCCCGAGTGCCACCCAGGGCAGCCCGGGGGGACTAAGCAGGAGGCGCCCCAGGGACCAGCCAGGGCCTCGATGTGAGGCTGAGGCCGGGCTGCAGCAGGGGGCAGCAGTGGGCTGGGCCCTGGGGCCTACCTCGGCGGGTCCTGCCATCTCCCTGCGGCCGGGGTTGGGGGAGGGGAGGGGCAGCAGCAGTGGAAGCCCCCACAGTGTTGCAGCCCTGATCCCCCGGCCCCCGTCGCCACTGGCGCACTCACGCACGTCTGCGAGGGGGAGACGCTGGTGGGGACCTCCCTCCCAGCCACGGCCCACCCCACGGCCCAGACTGGAGAGGCCACAGGAGGATACTGAGCAGCAGGGACGGGGAAGCCTCGCCCCTCCAGACAGACCCCACGAGAGGGGACACCCAACGTGTCAGTCCAGGACAAGCCGTCTGTCCTGCAGCATTGGAGGGCGGTTTCTGGGGAAGGCCCTGCAGGTACAGCTTCTGCTCCCCCATAACGGAGCCACACCTGCTCTTCTGAGTCCTTCCAAGAACTGCCCGTGCAGTGTTCCGGTCCCCCTGTCAGCGTTCCAGGGAACCCGGGCCTCCCTCAGCTCCAAGGCCAGGAGGAGCCCCTAGACCTGAACCACTGCCCCCCCGCATTGCTGACCCCAGGCTGCTGGGGACCTCACAGAGCCACGGCTGCCAGCAAGGACGGACAAGAGCGTGGGATGACGGGGGACCCGGGCTGCCCTGCCCCCATGCCCATCTGAGATCTGAGAGGGGCTCTGCTCGTCTCCTGGCGTCTCGAGGCCAAAGGCCAAGGCTCCCCTGGTTTCATGGGGAACGCGACCCAGAGGCAGGCACAGACCACGCTGAGACCCCGCTGGGCCACAGGCCACAGACGGCCAGGTGTGAGTACTGAGCACCAGACCCTCCCTGGCCACGCAGGGAGCAGCCCCTCCCACAAGACTCGATGCCCACACAGGCCACCCCACAAACGCTGGTGTTCCCACCGAGCCCAAGCCTCCCCTGATGGCCCCGTCACCTCTGCACGTCCCCGGGAGGGTCCCCGGGAGACCCCGGGCCGGGCTGAGGCCGCAGTTCCACTCGAAAGGCTGCAGCCAGAACCCTCCTCGGGACCGCGGGAATGCAGCCCTTGGCCCAGACCCGCAGAGGTTAACGCCGGGAATTCTCTGGGAATTCCTAGAGAGTTACGCAGGGCCAGACAGAGGTCAGCCCGGCCGGGGAGTCAGAGACGGGGTGCCCAGGGCAGCAGTCGGCCTGGGCTGGGGAGACAGCACAGAGGCCAGCCCCAGTGGGCGGGTGGACAGGAAGTGGGCCCCCGGGGGCAGGGAGCGCGCCAGGCCGGCAGGACACACACCACGGGAGCTTCCTCACAGCCTGGCACGCAGGGTCCATTGGGCCTGACGGCTGCATAAGCCAGCACCTACCCGGACCCTGCTGGCAGCTCCACACCCCCCAGGGAAAGCCCTGAGTGCTGGGGGTGGGGGGAGGGGGATGCGGGGCCCGGCGCTACACCCCTCGCTGCTACCCCTGACCCCTGGCATTTGCGTGCCATACGCCTCGGCCCCAGAGCCCCCAGGAAGCCCCCCAACCCTGACTGGGCCGAGCCCCCTGTGACTCTGCACCAGGCGGGCTGCTCGGCACCTGTGTGCACGCGAGGCTGGGCCGCACCATCCTCGCTGTGGGGGCAGGACCCCACTAGTGTCGGGGTCCCTGTGCCCAGCCGAGGCCACGGGACACCCTCACTGAACCCTGAACAAATATCACACCGAGGGCCCGTCCCCGAGGGCAGTGGAAGCAGAGAGGGCAGGTGGCTGGCCCTCCCCAAGTCCCCTCCTCGGGCAACGGCAGCCCAGACGGAGCAGGACGTGACCCTGGCCGGGGCCAGGGAGGGGCTGGCCAGATTCGGCAGGCTCCCCTCCGCTGAGCCCCTGCTGTGCACATGGCTGGGGGAACAGGATATAGACGAGGGACCCCATCATGCTGGGGTGGGGGGAGCAGGGGAGAGGGAGGGGACCACACAGCAGTAAGGTCCCAGAGACTACACTTCAGGTTCAAAGTCTCCTGCTCAGTGGGGGGCCCCTGGTCACCTGTTTCCTGCCCTCCCCCCACCTCCAGCAGGCCCCTCTTGAGCCATCTTTCAAAAACTCCACCGCTATAGACAGGGCTATGGGGCAGCTGTGGGTGCCGTGGGTACCCCAGGGTGATCAGCAGCCCTGCTGAGGACAGGATGGGGCCAGCAATGACCCCTCCCTGGAGCAGTAGCCAGGCCTGGGCTAGACGGCAGGGCAGGCCTGGGCTGAGGCCACGTGGCCAGAGCGAGGCGGGCGGCAAAGGGCCCGGAGCCCCCCCCCCCCCCCCACAGCCTGGGAAGGAAAGGTGGCACCAGGAGCTGGGAGGGGAGGCTGGAGCTGCCTGGAGGGTTCTGGAAGCAGATCCTGGGAAGTCCTGGCCCAGGCCAGTGATGTGCTTCACAAGCCTCACGGGTTGGCTGCTCCCTGCCCCATCCATCAGTTTACCGGCGACCTCCGCGTGGGGCGCCCCGGACCCAGATTCCAGCAGATTACACCCCGGCAGCCCCCACTCCTCACTGCAGCCCAGCACCCCGCTCAGCCCTGGCCCGTCGTGCGAGACCCAGACTCGGGGGGTGCTTCAGCCCAGGAAACCCCCCAGGCGGGTCTCACTGCCCTTCCCGCCCCCGGGGCCGGTCCGGGGGTGCGTCTCGGAACCCAGCAGGCTGGGCACCACACGGGCCCCTCACTCCAGCACGCCGCAGGGACCGCCTGAGCCCAGGCAGGGTCAGGTCATAGGCAGAAGCGACCAGAAGCAAGAGGTCAGGCTGAAGGGAGGGGAGGGCGCCCTGCCCCCAGCCCTCCCCACCCAGGGAGGACGCTTCCAGCTCTGCAGGTTAAGCAGAGTCTCCAAAGGACGCAGTGACACCACTTGTGTGCGTGTGCCCGGGACACTCGAAAACAGGACTCAGATGGACGTGTGTGCGTGAATGTCCCTCACAGCACGAGTCACGACAGCCAGAGGTGGAAACCACTCAAATGTCCATCAGTGGGCGAACAGACAATAAACCGTGCTGTGCCCGCGGGGGGACTAGTACTCAGCTACAGGGACAGACCAGGAGCTGACACGCAGAAGAGGCTAGAAACACTGCCCTCGGGGACAGAAGCCAGACGGGGGGGGGGGGGGGGGGGGGGCTGGGCGAGGTGAGGAGGGGCTGGCTGCCGGGCACGGGGGTCTCCCCTCGGGTGATGAAAATGTCGTGAACCAGGTAGGGGTGCCGGGGGGCACAGGAGTTGAGGAGCCCGAACGTGCTGGAATCACTTTAAAAGGGTCAGGTCCGCGTTGTGTGAATTTCACCTCAAGGACAACAACCAGAAAGCCCTCCTCCAACTGGAGCCCCCACCACGCGTCTCCAGGGGGCGGTGCAGCACGAACTGGGGTCGGGCCTCGGCTCCAGGCAGGCTCTGGCCCGGCCACAGGGCCCTTGCTCGAGCGCCAGCAACTCTGCAAACGTCCTAAGTAGCCAGCGGCATCCCCGCCGGACGAGCGCTCCTCCGAAGGCCCTGCCTGTGCAGCTGGTGGGCGACCAGGCCCCACAGAGCCAGGAGTCCCCGGCAGCTGTCCCTTTGCCACCCGCTGGGGAACCAGAGGGGCCCACGCCCCACGGCCCGCGTGCCCTCCCCGCCCGTCTGCCAGCAGCCTGGGGACAGCCACGGGCCTCTCAGGTCGACCGTGAGGTGAGGTGAGGTGAGGTGAGGTGAGGACGGGGCTGGCCTCAGCCACAGAGCCCCCAGGCAGGAAGCAGGTGAGGAGAGGCACCAGGCCGCCTGCCACACGGCAAGGCCATCCCACTGCAGTGACAGCTGCCCACCCGCACAGGGCAGGCGCCCCGTGAACATGAGCGTCCCACACCCGGGTGGGACCTCGGGGGTCACAGGCTATCTCTGAGCCGGGGGGAGTCCCCAGGGTCCTGCAGCACACTGGCCCGCCCAGGACGGCAGACACTGCCCCTTGCCCTCCCCCTACACGTGCCTACCCCCGTCTCCCCCGCAGGACAGGAAGCAACCCTCTGAGCCAGGCTTTCTGGCAGGACAGGCCTCGAGCCGCTCCAGGCGGGCGGGGCAGGGTATCGGCCTCGACGACCCACGGGCCACAAACCAGCCTCGGATTTCCCGCCAGAAAACAACTACGTGAGGCACCCGCCGGGGCCCGGGGCCTTTCAATTCTTCACTGAAGGCTGACAGCACCCAGAAGGAGGCCACGGAAGCCCACGGGGTGCCAGACTCGGCTGGGCCTTGGGTCCGTGGGCACAGCTAGCCCTCATCCCGCCGGCCCACCAGGCCTCGGGCAACCTGTTAGCAGCCAGGATTTATGAGGCCCTGCCTGCCAAGGAGGCCAAGAACCCTGCCTCCCTGCAGCCGGGTGTCACCCGGACAGGCCAGGGCTGTTCCCCACGTCTCTGCCGGGAGGGCTGATGAAAGCTGGCTGGACCGGAGTCGCCACGCAAGACTCAGGACCTACAGGTTCAGGGGGGCTGGTCTCATGCTCCCGCTTCACAAAGGGCACTGGGTGAGGGGCCTGGAAAGGTACCTGTGCCCCGAGGAAGGACGGGAGGTTCAACGTCCGGGAAGAGGGGTGCCCGGGCCAGCCCCACAGCCAGCGTGCCTGAACGCTGAGGGAAACCCCTCTCTGGGCAGGACACACGGCCGGGGCCTGCCCTCCCTATCTCCCCAGGAATGTTCCACCCCCAGAGCCCAGTCGGCCCCTCCTTCCGTCAGGGGAGACAGGACACTGGGGCTCCCTGTGTAAGCCTGCTCCTCGGGCCCACATGCCTGCTCGGCACCCCGGCCGGAACGGGCTTGGGCCTGCCCCAGGAGCCCGCGCGGGGTGGGGCTGGGCGTATGCACCCTGCCCCGCCCCGGGGACCCCCCCTTTCCCATGCACCCTACTGAGTGTCTAGGACAGGACGTCCCGGCCCCCAAGACAGGTGATGCAAGGCCCCTGTGGGGGCCCCAAACCAGCCTTGGGGACAGCCGCTGACAGGAGCCCGCGGAGCAGCGACAGGCCTGCGGGGACCCCCGTGACGGTGCCAGGAGGGCCGGGCAGGGCAGAGGGGGAGGCCAGGTCACCGGGCCCCTGGTGGCTCTGTCGGGGCAAAGCTGTAGACGGGGACTTGGCTTTGACCCAGGAGAGCAGAAATTCACCCGGAGTCAGGCAAGGTGTCCCAGCCGTGGCGACAGGTGGTGGCATAGTGTCCTGGGGCTGCTGGGACAGAGGGCCACAGACTGGGGGCTCAAACAACCGTAATGTACTCTCTCACACAGTTCTGGAGGCCAGGAGGCCAGAATCAGGGTCACTGGGCCGAAACCAGGTGGCGGCAGGGCCACGCTCCCTCCTGAGGCCCTAGAAACGGAAGTTCCCGGGGCCTCTTCCAAGAGCCGTGTTCCTCGGCGGACGGGGCACCACACCCACCGCTGCTGCCAGGCCCCTGCTCAGATGCCCGAGGCTGAAAGAGGCCCCTTCTGCACGTCCACCCCCAGAAGCTGGAGAGGCAGTGCCCGAAAGTAAGGCTCAGGTCCCGCAGGCAAAGGTCCAGGCTGCCCGAGCCTCCAGCCACTGGGTGAACGTGGCCCATCACAAAAACCCTCTGGGCCTCTGCTTCCTCGTCTCTGAAATGGGGAGAGCGATGCAGGCACCGGAGGGCAGGAAGGGGGTGCCCGAGGGGCCCCTCGAAGGAACAGAGGCCCCGGCCAGTGTTCAATTCCATTCGGGTCAAAAATGAAAGCCTGTGGTCACACAGCCCCAGGGCCCAGACTGGGACCCAGGCCCACAATAGCTGAAACCTAGACCCGGAGCCTTCTCCGTGGCTGCGAGGGCCTATGATGGAAATGCGGAGAGCCCACGGGCGGCACTGAACATCTCAGGGCTCACCCACATTCTCCCGGCACGGCTGCCACGCCAGGCACTCGCCTCGGCTTGTCCCAGACGCTCCCGGGCCACATTCCCTGGGGGGGAAGCGTGCACCAGGTAGGGCAGGGACCAGGCGGGCAGCCAAAGGCAGACCCACCCCCGCCCCCCGGCGAGGAAACAGTTATCCTGAGGATCTCAAAAACCTGTCCCATCACTGCCCAGGGAAGGGGTCTTGGCTGCAGGCCCCGCTTCGGGGTGGGCTCAGCCTGTCACAGACAGAGCAGCCCTCCCTGACCCCGGCACTGCACGATTCTGGCTGTGCTGACGGGACATCCAGGGGTCCACTCGGGGTCCTTTCCCTGCCCCACCCGGCCGGCAGTTCCAGGGACAGAGTGGATCAAGGGTTCACAGGAGTTTCTGTAACCCGGGAGTTTCTGTGTGTGACCTGCTAGCCAGTTTCCAGATCGAACTCCACGCCCTGGGTCCAAGGAGACTGTGAGCTCCCTGGGGGCAGAAAACGCCACACACATTTCATGGGGTTGCCATGGTAACTGGCAGGTCCAAAAGCGTTTTGCCGGATGGAATTAAATTCACACCAGGCACCTCCACATTTGACCGTTGAAATATCACGTTACAATCATTTGTAACAACGGCAATTAGAGGCCCAATGGCTGTGAGCAGGGGTGCGGCAGGGGGACCAGGCAGAGACGGGAACCTTCGAGCCGTCCTCGTCCTCGGGAGACAAAGGAAAGGAGGCGTCCGGAGGCCCACCGAGCAAGATGCCAAGAAGGCACTGAAAGAAAGCAAGGAAGCCGCCCTGATCTCAGGAGCGGGCAGGCGCTCTCAGGGCGGGGTCGGGCAAGGCCAGTCCTGACGGCCACCAAGGCTGGGCTCCTGCATCATCTTGTGATGAATTCAGAGATTTTATTCTTCAGAGAAGTTCTAGGTTCCGGGAAAAAATCGAGCAGGAAGCGCAAGGACTTCACGCGCTGCCTTCTCTGCGGACACAGGGTCCCCGTTACCAACTCCCTGCCTTCGCGGCACATTCACCCCCACGTGGGCAGGACTGACGAAGCATCTGTAACTAAGCCCACGGCTCACGCGAGGGCCGCTCTCGGTGTTGGGCATTCCGGGGGTCTGACGAACGTGTGCCGCCGTGTGTGCACCAATGACATTAAGTAGCTTCGCTGCCCTGAACATCCCCCGGCTCCCCACCTGTCCACCTGTCCTCCCCCAGCCCCGGCAACCACCGATCTCTGCGCTGTCTCCCTGGCTGTGCCTTTTCCAGTCAGCCCTCCAGCTGGAATCATACACCGTGGGGCCTTTTTGGACACGCTTCCTTCACTCAGCGATCGGTGTTTAAGGATGCTCAGCTGTTCACGTGGTTTTCCAAGAGAGGACAGCCTGGGCGGCCAGGGAAAGCTCCAGGTTCAAGAGAGTCCTTCCCAGGGCCAGAGAGGCTGGGGGGAAGGGGGTCCCATCAACACCCTCCCGTCTGTGGTTTCCAGGGCAACCAGGGAAACCAAGAGTGGGTCGCCTAGAAATGGTCGGACAGGCCTCACCCGCTCTGGATTTCCAGGGTCACCTGGCAGTCCCCTCTGGAAGAAGGTTGTAGGGACAGGTCAGGAGTGGGGTGCTGCGTTCTCCCTCTTTGGGGCCTCCCCCAGAGGATTCCAGGGGCCAGCTCTCGGTCCCCGTGTCCCTAGGGCCAGGCACAGAAGTGGCCCGGGATCAGGTGAGGCGGCAAGTTCTCAGAAGCATCTGCTGAATACACCCTGTCTCCGCAAAGCAGAGGGGTCGTGGAGGAAGAGGCCCACCCGGCAGGAGACCGCCTTCGGATGGGGAGGTGGGCACAGTCCCACCAGGCAGAGGCCGCCACCGGCTCCAGCCGCGAAGGCGGCAGAACAAGGAAATTCGAGCTCCAAGCGGAGCTCTGGGGGCCTGGCTCCGTCGAGGCACAGGGCTGATCGCACTCGGCTGACAGTCCCAGAGGGGCCCGGAGGTGTGACATGGGGTGCGGGTCCAGGCAGGGTTGGCGACGAGGGGCCCTGAAGGCTCCCCAGCAGGCCCCCCAGCGGGCCCCCCAGCAGGCACAGTTCAGGAAGCAGGTCCACCCGCGGCTGGACCAGAAGGGCTCCATCACCTCCTGCCATCAGCCCAGGACACAGGACTGCCTCTCCCGACTTCAGACAGAGTTTCTCTGTTTACTCTGAAACTTATCGGGTTTGGTCTGTTTATACAAATCAGCCTTCAAATATGTGGGAATGGGGCTTTTTTTTTTTTCCATTTGTTTCCCAGAAAACAAGACAAAATGTAAAAGGCCCAGAAGGGAGCCAAGAACATTCCTCGGTTCCCCCAATGTCCAGGTCTCCACTCTGCCCCCCCCCTCCCCCGCAGCGCCTTCCCGAAACAGCTCAGTGCTTCGGGGGCTCCGGCCACACCCACAGCAGGAGCGACGCTTAGGAAGGGCTGGTGTGGGCCGAGCCATGCACACTCTTCTGTGTGTGTGCACGTGTGCATTGTGTGTGCGTGCCTGTAATGTGCACACGTGTGTGCATGGGTGTCTGCACTGTGCACGTGTGAGTGCACATGTCTCTCTGTGTCCCAAGAACCTGGACTTCCGGACTCACGTCCAGTCCACCCACAGCCAATCTAATCCCCTGCATGGTTGAGACCCGAACGGCACAACCCGGAGGCCCCGGCGGCCCCCCCACAAGGCGTCCACCCTCCGGTCTGGACAACAGGATGTGACACCCTCTCTGCATCTCGCTCAGTTTCTAGGCCAAGATCAGGAAGGACCGGGGGGGGAGGGGGAGCCCTGCACGTCTCCATTCTTTCCCGAAGCAGAGTCTGAGGCCTCGCTGGGAGCCCAGCCCCCGCCCCCCAACGCACCAAGCTGGGCTCTGACACCTTGCTCCACGCCTGGATGCCCCTCACACCTCCCTGGTGTGAGACCCCAGGAGCCCCCCGCGGCCAGGCCCACCCCATCCATCCAGGGCAGCAGCGGCGGCTACAGCAGAGGGGAGGAGGGGGCCCCTTTCAGGACTTACCCCCGGGCGGGCAGGCCGCTCCCCACAAGCTTCCCCAGAGAAGCATCCCGCTGCCCACCGCGGACCTCTGCACCGCCGGCCTCCATCTACGCTCCTTCTTAGCCCACACGAGGGTCACTTCCCTGGGGGCCACCCACTCTGCGGGCCAGCTCAGCCCTCTGCGCAGCCTGGGCCCCTAGACACACACACATGACACCCGCGCCTCCACATGCGGCTGTCCTACCTGCCCACACCCTCAGCAGATACTCGTCTCCCCCGAGCTTCACGACTGTCTCTCTGGAGGTCACCGGAGACCTTGAGGGCGAGTCCCTACAGGCCCAGCGTTGAGCCCCGTGCTTGGTCCCGGCAGGCACCCCAAAGCTATGGGATCCAACAGGCGGACAGACAGATGGACGAAGTTAGTGAGAGGAGCACAGAACCAACCCACAGAGTGGCTGCTCACCCGGGACCAGGTCCTCTGGTGACCGCACGCCCGCACCCCGCCCCCCCCCCCCGCCCCCGGGGACTGCCCCCAGCAGCGCCTGGTACACAGGGAAAGCCAACAAACATTCGTTGGAAGAGGGTTTCCTGGAAGATTAAAGGTGATGATTATCTCACTTGGGATTTGGGTGCAAGTGCTCAGTTTTCCAAAAAGAGCCCTCCTCTGGGTCCCCGGATGCCTGCAGAGGGGATGAGGCTGGGGTTCGGGGCTTAGAATCCAAGAGGTCCTCAAAGGCCCAACCCACAGATAGGAACACACACGGGAGACGATGGTGCTGCCACCTCGGTGTCTGGAGCCTCGGGCCCTGCAGTGTCCACGCCCCACCCCCAGGGCCCGGGGGCACCTCCCGGCCATGCCTGCGGCTCCCGGCACAGAGGCTCCAAGTGCCCACCAGCCTGCACCTGCCCCGGTCTTTGCAGTTGCAGGAAAGGGGCCCCTGTGCCCCCCACCTCTCAGACCAGATCCCGGGAGACGCCTCTTGCCCTCACACTGCACGCGGAGCCCCAGGCTAGCAGCACCCGCCCCTGGCCTGTACCCACCGGCGGCCTCCTCTCCCCTCCCTGCCAGCCCCGCCTCTCTGCCCTGGCCCGATGTCCCTCTGGCCACCGGCCGTCCCAGCATGAGCCACCACGGCTACCCGGGCTTCCGGCCTTGGCGCCTCGGGTGGTCCCCGAAGCACAAGTCTGCCCCTCCACCCCCCCCCCCGACTTACAGCCCTCAGCAGTCCGGCGGAAACAAACCCCTGGGACCTGGCCCCCGCCTGGCTGGGCCCTGTGCTGGCCGTGTCCCCCACCTGGACCAGCCAGGCCTTCACACTCGTGTCTGTGGCATGTACTTAAGCCCTCAGAGCCCCCGCCATCCCCACCAATGCAGCCCCCAGACACTTACATCCCTCCTCCTGGCTCGACCCTCACACCTGCCACTCCTGAAATCAGAAATCATCCCCGTGTCTCCTATTATCTGCCCCCAGGACGCGAGCCCCCTTTCCCTGGGGCTCCCAGGCCGTCCCTCCCCTTTCTTGCCCAGGACCGGTCTGGGTCTCATCTTCTTCCCACAGTGTCCCTCAGGCCTCAGCAGCTGTCAGAGGTGACACCGGATGACACCAGGCGTCACGGGGCTGGGCTGGCTCAGAAGCAGCTGAGGAAATGACCCCAGAGCTCCCAGGCAGCCTGGTGCACCTGCTCTGGCTTCTCGTCGCCACCAGGGGGCGCCGGTGCCCCACCCTGACCACCCAGGCCGGGAAAGGCGGGGGCCCGGAAGGGGTCTGTGGCCCTAACCCTCTCTGTGCCTTCCCGCTGCCCGGGCCACACTCTGGAAAGGATGGCAGGGCTGGGCGGCCCTGGGGGCACCGCTGGCTGGACCAGGGCTGAGGGACCCATTTGCAAGGGTCACCCCCAGCCAGCCTCTGGGCCTTGCCCACCCCACCCGCAGAGCCCAGTGCCCACTGAGGGCAGAGGTCAACATGGACGATGGTTTGGGACACGACGTGGCCTTCTGTGGACATCTGCCTGGCGTGGGGTGAAGCCCGGGGGCACACCGCTGGGTGCACAGGGCCGGCTGCCTGGCCTCAAGTCCCACCAGGCCTGGGCGCCGGGGCCCCCAAGGTAACGTCTTCCTGGAAGGAACCCCACCCCACCCACCACCCCTCAGGGCCCCCACCACCTTCCAGGCTCCCGGAGAGCTGCCCACCCCAGCGCGTCCCGAGGAAAGGAACAGGTTGCCGGAAGGTTTGCAGGTGGGCCTGGCTACAGATCACCCGTATCACTCATTTGTTCATTCATTCATTCATTCATTCACAGAGCCCACAGAGAGCCAGATCACCCATATCATTCATTCATTCATTCATTTGTTCATTTATTCATTCGTTCGTTCGTTCATTCATTCACACAGCCCACAGAGAGCCAGATCACACATATCATTCAGTCATTCGTTTGTTCATTCATTCATTCGTTCATTCATTAATTCATTCACATAGCCCACAGAGCCAGATCACCCATATCATTCATTCGTTCGTTCATTCATTCATTTGTTCATTCGTTCATTCATTCATTCATTCACACAGCCCACAGAGAGCCAGATCACACATATCATTCAGTCATTCGTTTGTTCATTCATTCATTCGTTCATTCATTAATTCATTCACATAGCCCACAGAGCCAGATCACCCATATCATTCATTCGTTCGTTCATTCATTCATTTGTTCATTCGTTCATTCACTCGTCCGTTCATTCATTCATTCATTCATTCATTCACACAGCCCACAGAGAGCCCAGCAGGGCCCCGGCCTGGCGCCTGCCCTCCGGAACACACAGGGAGGCGCCGCAGCCACACATGCCACACACACAGTCCAACCTGTGAAAGGAGGGGCTGGGGCCGGTGTCCGGCTGCCTCCGATCCCTGAGTTCGCGGGTCAAGGCAGCCTCCCAGCACAAGCACCATCCCGAAGCCTCTGAGGGGATCCAAGTCCCCACCCGCCCGGGGAGACACTCCTGCTCTGGGACAGCCAGGCGGGCCCAGGCAGCTGCGCGAGGCTGAGGGCCCGACTGCCCCCTTCCTGGAGCCTGGCCTCGGAAACGGGCAGGTTCAGCTCGTCGACACTCACCGCCGGGAGCGGGGCAGGTGCCTTCTGCAGCCCCACCCGGGCCACCCCCCGTGCCCCAGCCTGGCTGCGGCTGGGAAACAGGAAATGAAACCATGTTCGCTGCAGGATGAGCAGGCGCTCACAAGGCTCCCAAAGACAGTCCCGCCCAGGCTGGGCCCCGATGCCGTCCACATGTGCTCTGGCCACGCCCGCGGGGAGCAGAGTGTCTGTGGCCTCCAAGGGCTAGCGGAGGTAGCCAGCCTGGGCCCCCAAGCCACGGGGGCCACACTGCCCAAGACCCTCCTTGCAGGATCTCCTGAGGCTTCCCAGGGGGACTCGCCAGGCTCTTTGTGACAGCTCTGGGCCCAGCAGGTGCATCCGGGGCCGGCCGGGCCAAGGTGGGGCATCTCCCAATCCCACACACCCAAGGGCCAGAAACCTTGGCACCTTCCCCCTCAGACCAGAACGCGGGGGCTCAGCCAACCCTGTGCTCCCAGGACACAGGAGATGGGAGGGCCCGGGAGGCTGTGGGCAGAGTGGTCAGCACGGCCTGCACCCATCTCATGTCCACGCCTGGCACCACAGCTCAGCCAAGCAACAAACAGGCTGCCCAGCTCAGCCCTGCACCCAGTGACCCCGAGGAAGGACAGACAGGGGGACAGTCACTGCCTCTGAACACCACCCTCCGCGAACCTCAGTGTCCCCACCCACAAAGTGAGGTGGGGGCTGTGTCGACGTCAGAGGACTCACGGAGCAGTGTGAGCACCCAGCAGAGTATCACATCCCGGCTCCCTAGTCCCATAGCCTCTGCAGGGCCGTCCCGAGGGCGGTGACCTCGTGTGCAGCTCAAATTAGGGACAGGCTGTGTGAGTTCCAGACGTGCCCACCAGTGGACGAGTTCTCCCCCTGGGGCCTGGAGGGAGAGGTCCTTGCATGGGTCTGGTGCCCAGTGCCAAGGACTGTGCCAGGACCAGCCACCCCATCCCGGCCACCTCCTCCCCAGGACCACCTCCCACCCTTCTAAGGGGTCCTCATCAACCCGGGAGTGGCCAGAAATGCCCGCCCTGGAAGGCAGCAGCTCCGGGGAGGTGGTGATCTGTCCTGGACGCAGCCAGAGCCAGCCTGAATCCATGTCCCAGCCTGCCCCACCCTCAGTCCGAAAGACAGCCCCGGAGGGGGGCAAATCCAGCCAGAGAGGGCTGGGGGTGAACAGGCCAGCACTGGGCACAGGCACAGAGACCCTAAAGTGGTGGCGGTCCCCAGCAGGTGAGGGAAACCAGGACAGGGAGCCAGAATTCTGGGGCTGGGCCCACCGGCCTGTGCCCACGGCCCTGAAGGAGGCGCTCAGGAGACCTCAGCTCCCAGCCCGGCCACTCTGACTTCCAGGGCGAATCCGGGTCCCCGGTACTGGATCCCGAGTCCCTGGGGAGAACAGAAAGGCCCAGCGGCCTCAGTGCTCACACAAACCGCTGGCCCTTCTCCAGAGGCCGTCTCGCCTAGCTTGCAACAGGCGCCCAAACCTAGCCAGCATCGGGCAGAGCCGTCCGCCCTGCGTGCCCGCCAGGACGCAGCCGCAGCGCAAATGGGGACGTGTGGCCGCGCCCACCTGGCTAGGAGGGTGATGCTTGCAGGACAAGGTGTGAGCTCGCCTTTCCTGACAAACAAGTCGTGTCACAGGTTTGCCAAAACTCGCCCTTCCTTTCCCCTGAGCAGACAAGGCCCTGCCAGGCCTTGGGAAGGGAAGGATGAGCGCAGAGCCAGCCCGTCTGACAGCCAGGGCCATGCCGGGGGGCGTTGGGCTGCCCCAGGGGGCTGGAAGAGTGAAGGCGGGGGCACTCCGCCGGGTGTCACGCCCCTTCTGTCTGTGGGGCCACTGAGTCCGGGACGTAATCCCCAGCTGGGAGCTGGGGCTAAGCGCCCGGGTGTGCAGTGTCCAAGAATCTTCCCAAAGTCCCAGTTAAACCAAGTGGCCACAGGTCCGCCGGGCTTCTCTGCCCCAGGGGCTCACAGGCCCGCACCCACCAACAGGTACTGTAGTTTGCTCAGGGTCGAGAGTCCCCAAGTCAAGGCGGCCGCATCCACTGGGGAGAGCACGGACGGATGCGTGGGGTGCCTGCACTCCGTCCTGCTCCGGACTGGCCTCGAGACTGGCTCTGCAGAAACCCAGCCCACAGCAGGACGGGCAGCAGCACGGGGCTCGGTGGGGATGCGGCCTCCTCCCTCCAGAGACCTCTGAGTGCGGGGCTGGCTGTAGAGGGCCCCACAACGGAAGGCTAATGCACAGGTTCATCTCGCCCTGGCCCCAAATGGCGGGGCGACCTCCCCGGTACCCGGGGCTCCCAGCGGAGATGCTGGCCAGAGAGGCTGACAGGGGCAGGGGCCCCCGTGCGGCCGGTGCTGGCCGGAGGCCGGTCTGGCAGGACGTCGGCACCCTTGGCCACCACCCCCTCCTCCTGTGGTAGCTGCCCTGTTGTCAGCTGGCCTGGCTCTGCGCGATGCTGCCCAGGCCCCACTTCAACCCGGGCACAGAGGGCCGGGCCCTGCTCTGGAATGCCTGGAGCCGCCAAGACCCGCGAGCAGATTCCGGGATGCCGAGGCCAGCTCCCTGCTTGCAGACCCCTCGTTAATTATCCTGCCGAGATGGGGAGGCAGGCACGAGCCCCAGGAATCCTGAAAACGAGCAATCAGCACATTTCCTGGAATTTGCCCCCGGAACAGCGCTGGGCGGCCAGCGCTTGGCAGGTGGGCGGCCAGCGCTGGGGGATGGGGTAGACAGGAGGCTGAGGCGCTCTCCAAGAGCCCTGAAAATAGCCGGGGGTCCGGACTCACCCGGATCTGCTGTGCTCACCGCCCAGGCCCTTCCCCCCACAGTCTCGGGGCACTGCTGGGATTGCGGACAGGGACGTGGCGGCCGAGGGGCCCAACCGCTAAGGAGGCAGCACCAGGCCCAGAAAGGGCTCCTGAGCGCAGGGCTGCACGAGGCAGGAACTCCGTAGGAATTCAGACCCCAAAGCCTCTGCCGAGCCACAGAAGCCCCCACAGGGGCAGATTTCTGGGGCAGCGAGAAGGGGCCCAGCACGGCGGGGAGCTCACTCAGGAGGTGCCCCTTCCTGCATGGGGGGGTCCTCACGGGGGGGTGGAGGGAGGACCCCCATGGCTTCCTATGCAAGTTCCTTTCACAGGTGCCCATCCTCACCTGTGCGGAGACGGTCTCTCCCGTGTCCAGCCTGAGAGCTCCCCAAATGCAAGGACCACCCCCCATCTCACACTAGCATCCCCGGGCCCCTCCAGCTAACTGTCCCGACCTGAAAGCCCATCTTTCCGCCCCTCCTGGAGTGGGCACCTGCCTGGGCCCACCACGGAGGCCTCCCCAGCTCTGCTCCCCTCTACTGGCGGAGTAAGCCCAAGGCAGCGACGGTCTGAAGGACCCAACGGTGCAGGAGGGCAAGGGGCAGCCTCTGTACGGAGCAGGGTCCCTGAGGGCCGGGGGACAGCAGCCTGCCCAGCTCAGCTCGGCCCAGCCTTTCCTCTGTCCAGATAGAAAGCGCCAAGCCATCAACCCTGGCCAGCTGGGTGCCGTACCATCGGGCACTGCTGCTTCCTGGCCAGCGGGCAGCTGCCAGGCTCTACAGTCCAGTGGACCCCCAGGGAAAAGTTTCCAGAGGCCCGGGAGAGGCCCCTTGGCCCCAAACATGCAGGAGGGAGTTCCTGCAGTAGACTCTGTCAATTCCAAGGTGACAACAGTCTGGGGACCCACATGGGGTACCCGTACTGCACAGACCCCCAGACACCACCCAGGGTCCCTCAACCCCAGTCAGTGGGGGACCCCCAGGAGCATCCGGTCCTGCCCTGGTGGGTGCAAGAGGCTGTTTACACTGAGTCACCACAGACCCCAACAACTCAGGAAGTGACAGGGCTCAGTGTCCCCATCTATAAAACGGGACGAGCATCCAGCCCACGCAGGGTACGCCCCAGGACCGCCCTTGTAAGGGAAGAGCACTCCACGGAAAAGTCTGGGCCAACCCTGGGGAGGGAGGGCCAGGGCAGTGTGGCCGAGGCGGGCGAAAGGCAGGTTCACAGGCTCCTTTCAGGAGACCACCCATGAGGATGAGGCAGGGCTTGTAGCCTGGGGCAGCACAGGGAGGGGAGGCGCGGAGGCCGTGTCCTCTTATCTGAGCCTCGACCCTGCCTGGACGGTAGGCCCCACGTGGGCGGGGGCCATCGAGATGCCCACTCAGCAAATGCCCAGCCGGGGCGAGCTCACGGCCCACCCCCAGGAGAGTTGCCCCGTGGCTCTCGGCTATAATTATACCATAAGACCACCCGACTCTGAAGTCAGCCCTGGGAGGGGCCCACAGCCCCACTGGGCACGAGGCCTGCCTGGAGGCCACAGTCATCCCAAAAGACAGAGGCGCCTTTGTGGTTGGCTGGAGCAGGGCGGGCGGAGTGGGGGGGGGGGGGGGGGTGGCCGACCTGGTAGTTAAGTGATTCACTGTATGAACACGAACACCCCTCCCAGAGTCAGCCGCTTTGAAAGACCTGTTCGATTCTGCACGTGGTTGGTCTCCACTGTCCCGGAGCAGACACCGTCTGCAGACACACGGCCCTGCAGGGATGCGGCCCGGCCCGAGTGCGGGATGGACCCGCAGTGACCACCCATGGCCCAGCCGACTGTCAAGGGCAGCGGGACCGAGGCCAGAGGGCAGAGTCGAAGCCACTACCCACCCCTGCATTTGAGCCAGCAGGCCTCCCCTCCCAGGGGCTGCAGGGCTCCCCTCCCCCACACCCCCAGTGCCAGGAAGCAAGAGTCACTGGGCAGACGCCCAGGGCCACCTCCTGCAGGGAACTGGGGCTCTGGAAATTTCGGGAACTGTCTTCGAGGGAGGGGCCTGGTGCAGCTAAAGCAGGTGTGCATGGAGAAGACAAAGCCCACGGCCAGTCCGCCCACCCGGGGTGGGGGGAAGCAGGGCAGAGCGGGCCGCCCGCAGCCGGAGGAGAGCCACGCACGGCAGGCCCCCACGTGTCTGGGTTTTCTCATGACCCAGAAACTGGACCCAGCTCCTCAAAGGCTAGAGCCTGAGGGCAGCCTCCCAGGGAAGCCAAGGTGTGTCCCCGGCTTAGGCGAAAGGTGCCAGGTGCCCACAGGGGACGCCCCCCAACTCCTGGGCTCAGACAGCAACCTCACGCTGACAGCCAGCACGACTCAAATGGCCCTGCCACCCCATACGGCTGGTGCAGGGAACGGCGCAGGGAACCCGCAACTGTGGCCCAGGACCAAGGTCAGAGGCAGGTCAGGACAGGTTAACCCGAGGCCACGCCCACAGGACAGTGGCTGAGCTGCCTCCAAGGGAATTGGGCCAGGGTAGGGCCACTGTGGCTGCCGGCCTCAGGACAGCAACCCCGTGGCAGGTGGCAGGACCACAGAGGTCCTGGAACCTGGCCTCTGCGGGCCGTGCCCTCCAAAACGAGACAACCCTGACCCAGGGCTCCAGCCCCTCCGAGGAGGGCAGCGCTGGCCCCTCGATGAGCTGGTCACAGCGGTTGGCCAGGAGCAGCCCTTGATGGTGTCTGGACCTCGGGCCAGGGGTCGGTCTCCCACCCTCAGACACAGTGGGCAGCACAGAAGGGTGGCCTGGGAGGGCCTGCTTCCTCCCCGTTGATCAGTCATCCCAATTTAGAAACAGAGTCGCCCTTGAGGCCTGCCTCCTGCCCCCACACCCTCGGGGCGGCAGCCTGTTCCCGCCGCTCTGTTTCCCTGCACAGCCGCCTCTGGGGTCTCCCATCCGCTGGCTTCCTGCTCAGAAGGCAGACTGTCAGGGTGCAGAGGCTCCAGGCAGGACCGCTGACGTCTCTCCCTGCTGGGTTGGCGTGAGGGCAGAGCAACAGATCACACTAGGTCCCCAGGGGCACCTGCCAGGTGGCCCCGGGAAGCAGGTCTTCCGCCAGCTCAGAGAGGGAGGCTAAGGGCCCTGGGGGTTCCAGGCTGACCCTCCTGCGGCCCCCGCCCAGGCCCTCCAGGCCAAGCTGGCTCACTGTCTCCTCTCTGCGCCTCTGCTCCAGCCTATCTTCCACCTGGAAAGGCCACCCTGAACCACCTGCACCTCCCCAAACCTTCCCCAGCCCACAGGCCCTCTTCCTCCAGGAAGTGCTCCGGGCTGCGTTCTGTTGGGCCTCGGTGCTGATGCCCTGATCGCTCAGCTGGACCCGAGAGCCAGAGTCCCAGAACTGCCTCAGAGACCTGCCCAACCCACCCATTTTACAGGTGAGGAAACTGAGGCCCAGAAGGGAACAAAAGCCAAAGCTTCTTGGACCCAGAAGGTACCTAGAGATAACCCAAGCCTGAGTTCTCAGTCTGCTTCTTACCCAAGAGGTCAAGTGAGATCAAGTCACAAGAAATGACCAGCGGCTCGGTCACGACGCCCAGTGCAAAAGCAAGCTGTGTCCCTAAATGTATGTGTTTCTTGCCTGTTTTTTCCTTAAGACCCCATGCCCGGGGCCAGGAAGCACTCGCGTCACCGGCAGGTACTGGCTCACTCAGGAGCACGCGCTTGTGAGCCGGGTGTAGGGGTGGGACAAAGCCGTGTTTTCTGCTGGTGAGAACATTCCTGGTGGATCTGCAGGGCCCCCGGAGCCCAACAAGGGACAGCTACTGGCCCTGCTCTGCTGACATGCAGCTCACCCCCAGGGCGGGGAGGCCCCCAGTCCTGGGGGGGTGTCCCTACCAGAGGGCCCACATGTGAGCAGCACCGTCCGGAAGCTCAGGCACGCTGTGCATGCAGTTACCGCAGGAACAAGGGACAGTCCCCACCAGCCGGTCATCTACCCTCAGGCCCTCACGCCCAGCAGACCGGGCCTCTGGGGGGAGAGAGCACCGCCCCCACCACAAGCCTCTTCCACGGAGACGCCCTGTGCCTCACCTGCGCTGGCACCTGGGCCTTGCACGAAACACCATTTGATCCCCACCCAACAGGAGTGACTGGGGTCCAGGATGCTGTGCGCGGTCACACTGGCCCACCTACGGGACACGAAGCTGGCCCTGGCGGCGGAGGGCCTGGGCCGGGTGGGGTGGGGGCTCTGCTGCGGGTGCCCGGGGCCCAGCCCCCCACACCCCGCCCCACGCCCCGGGCTCTGCCCGCACAGGCCCCCTTTGTGTCCCCTGGCTCCTGCAGAAAGCCTTCCGCCTTCCGGAGGGGGGATGGGGGCGGGTGGAGGTGGAACAAAGGGGCTAAGCCACCGGGGGCCCCGAGGCCCCCAGCCCCAGGGAGAGGGGGCAGGCGGGGGAGGGCTCTTCCTAGGGCCCCGCCCCCTCCACGCTCCACCATTCACACAGCTGGGTCCTTTCCTCCCCCCTCTCTTTTGTTCAAACGAAAGAATTTGGGGGAACCAGAAAAAATATGGCTTTTATTTTCAAAACTGGAAGCAATTATAACTGGGGGGTTGGTTAAATATTGCCAACTGTGCTGAGGCTCAGGTCTGCCTCATCCGGACGGAGGAGAGACTGGAAGGTGGTGCTGGTGGACGTTTGGGCAGCAGCACAGACAAGGGCTGTCCCTGCAGGCGGCCCAGCCCTTCCACCTGGCCCTGCACACCCACCGTGCACACCCAGCCTCGCACACCCAGCCCTACGCACCCACCTGTGCGCACCCAGCTTTACACGGCCAGCCCCACACACCTACCTGGGCACACCAAGCCTTGCACGCCCAGCCCCACACACCCACCTGGGCACACCCAGCGCTGCACACCCACCTATGCACACCCAGCCGTACACACCCATCTATGCATACCCAGCTTTACACACCCAGCCCTATACACCCACCTGTGCACACCCAGGCTTGCACGCCCAGCCCTGCACACCTGTGCACACCCAGCACTACACCCCCAGCCCTGCACCACACCCGGCCTGCACACCACCCCTGCACACCAAGCCTTGCACACCCAGCCTGCACGCCCTCACACCCAGCCCTCACCCAGCCCTGCATAGCTGGCTCTGCACACCCAGCCTCTCTTCTAGGAGACGGCGCCTCATGAGGCAGCCCAGCAGCTGCCCTCCAGCTGGACCTGCTGCTTCTTGAAAGCCACATCTGTCCCACCCCTGACCAGCCACTCCCGGAAAGCCGACCTACCCCAGAGGACTCGGGCTGGTCACAGGGTGTACACGGCAGGGTGGGGACTTGGAGATCTGCCCCTCTCTCTCCAAAGCAGGTCTTGACGGGGCCCCACTGAAGCCTGGTGCGGGAAGACGGTGGAAGGTTCCAGGCACCCATTGCCCCAGCTCTGCTGAGACGTGACCAGCTACGTGGCCTCCCTGATCCCGGTTTCCTCTTCCACCAAGTGGATAAACTGAGGGTTCGGTGAGACGGCGCAAGTCTCCAGGCCCAGAGAGGCCCCCTGATGTGAACGCGGGGAGTGGGGGCTGCTCTGGAGGCAAAGCCAAGCCTAGAGCCCAGGCCCGGAAGCTAGAGGACAAGGCATGTGAGCACGGCTCCCCCCTCCCTAAGACCCCGTGTGTGGATCTGAGTCCACCGAGCACGTGTCCTGGCCAGACAGACCCCCTCCCATGGACACAGGGTCACTTGCTGACTCTGAGCTCCCCCACTCGATGCTCCCTCCCCATTCTGCCTCTGCAGGCCTCATGCCCCCCACCCCTGGCCCCGTGAGGCCAAGTGTCAGGGTCTCTGGGTGGGGGAGGCTGATCATTAGAGACAGCACCAGCCCTCGAGACTCGGAGCTGGCCACCTGGACAGAGTCAGGCCAGGAGCGGGGGTGGCTGATGGCTGACAGGAAGCAGGGCATGGGAGGAAGGCCGGCCCTGAGGGGGTCAGGGCAGGTGTCCCCAGCTGCTTCCTGGAGGACGTGACCAAAGACAGGCCACACTCCAGCATCCCCTCACTGCCCTCCCCCCGCGGCAGGGACCACAGAGCATCCGTGCTGCCGACTTGGTAAGTCACATCCCTGACCCAGCAACGGCCCCAAAGCCAGCTCATCCCGGGACCAAGATGTGTCTCTTTCTCCAGCCTGCCTGGGGCGGGGGGTCACAGCCCACAGAGGGGCTCAGGGTCCTAGAGGGCACAGGGCAGGCCCCCCAGCACCCAGAGGGCTTGAGAGACAGCGGGCCTCACTCCCTGGCCCAGGCATCGGTCCTCCCGGCACACAGAGCCCATGAAGCAGCGGGATTGAGGAGCTGGCTGAGCAGAGAACCTTCCAGCTAACAGAGGGTATCAGAAAAGCCACCAACCCGCCAGCTTGTGCAATGGTCAGCACCCTCAGCTACGGGCACCTGTCTCCCCAGGACCCCTACCCTCAGCCCATGCTGGGGACAGCAGGGGGGCCATCACACGTGAACATGCAGGGACCAGAGAGAGGGCTGGGTCTCCTCTATAAACAGAGAGCCTCCTGCTCCCTGCAATTTCCTGATGCCCACCCTCCCCCTGGTTGCCCGCTGGGCATCCGAAGCATTGAAGCATGGTGCAGGACGAACGCCCTGAAAGAAGCCCCCAGCCGCTCACCAGGAGCAAGTTCAAAGCACCGGAAGCCGTCGGGAGTATTTCGCTTCCCCCGGCGGCCGTGGCTCTGCGCCCCGTTGCGACAGGACCCGGAAAGCTACACGTTCAATGAAGGCACCGCGGACCGAGCAGGAAACCCCAGAGAGGGGAGCTCTCGCTGATCTCACAGAGATCTCACAGAGAGATTAGGATGAATGAGTGCGGGGGTTCCTGTGACGCGTTTTCACGCACTTGTACTCACTTTCCTTACAGAAACCCCGTCACCCGCACGTCTGCTCCAAGGCCCAACCCCCCTCCCAGCACCCCGACGGCACGTTGTTAAAAGGAAAACCACAGGCCCCCAAAATGGCACCACGTAGTTTACGACCCAAGACCCAACCTGACTGCAGCTCAAAGCCCCGGGGCGGGGGGGGGAGGGGGGGGATCATCGCCCATAAGCGGTCATCGCGGGAACCCTGGTTGGCACAAGGAAGCAAACCGGTAGATTCCGCTCCCCTTAGGAGGCCCCCCTTGCCTGCAGCCAGGGTTCTTGGCTGACAATTTCCTTTTTCCTGCCCTTTCTCTCTCTCTTTAAAAACCTTTCCTTTCTGTAGCCCCCGGGAGCTCCCCTCCCCCTTGTTATATGGGATTCTGCCCGGTTCATGAATCGATTCCTAAAGCCAATTCGATCTCTGAAATTCACTCCGTTGAGTTTCTGCTATTTAACAGCGTGTAGCGTGGCTGGGTTTTCGTGACACGTCACTTTACAGCCGTGCCCAGTTTTACTGAACCAGTCGCCTCCGATAGGACCCTGGCTGTCCCCCATCTTTGGGGACGCAGGAGCCTCCAGCAAGGCAGGAATGCCGTTTGTTTGCAGACCCTGGGACGGGCCGCTTCCTGGCCGCCCCGTAGCCCGACAGGTCCCTGCCCATCTCTCCAGGGGAGGCCACAACTGGACAGGCTCTAAGAGGAAGGGGTGTGGAGGCATCGGTGGAGGAAGGGGGTCTCAGGGTCCCCCCTCCTCCCAACAACTTCAGATGAGCCGCAGGGAGCAGGGTGAGGGGCTGAGAGAATGCCCGGCCGTCCACTCACCGTACTGACAGCGGGGACCCTGGAACCCTCGGGGACAGCGGCACAGCTGGACTGAGCTGGGCGCGCAGTGACCGCCGTTAAAACAGAAGCCAGCGCTGCACCGGGCTGTGGAGAGAGGAGAGAAGGTGTGTGAGAAGGGGCCACAGCCTAGGGGCAGCCCCAGCCCAGCCACCAGCGACCCTGGGGACGGTCCCTGAAGTCTCCCCATAAGGCCAGGCCTGGAGCTGGATGGGACCCAGATCCTCACCACAGACAGCAAAGCCCAGACTACGTCTTGAAGCCCGAGCCCTTGAACCTTGGCTGGCGGGGGGTGGGGTGGGGGGGGGGTGGTTCCCGGGCCTGCAGTCCCAACCCTGCCACCAGATCAGGGTCCAGTTCTGTTCTGTCTTGGGTCATGCACTGGCCCAACACCACCAGAGCCTGCAACACCCCCCCACACACTTTCTTGAGGAGGTGGGGAAGGAGTCCGGTCCAGCAGGGGAACAGCCCCCCACTGAAAGGAAGGCTGCAGGCTTGGCTGAGGACCCGCCCCTGTCCAAGGGGACAGGCCCCCCCAAGGAACCCCCCCCCCACCCCGGCAGCTGAGGGAAGAGGTCGCACAAGCAAACACTGAAGAACTGCCCCCCCCCCCAGGCAAACAGAGCACAGGAGCCAGAGCCTGGCTTTCAAATGAGCATGTTTGACACCCGCACAAGGAAGAGGGAGGCTCCCTGTGTGGGAAAGGAACAGGTAGATAGGAAGAAGGACCGAGTAAGAGACCTGGAAACAAAACACGTGAAAACTCGACGCGTGGCTGTTACTGAAGGCTGGACGGATGCCTCGCAAAACGACTTAGGGATTTCCAAGGAACAGATGTGTTTTACGCTTCACGTTAGTTCATTTTTTTATTTTTTTTTTAATTTTTTTTTAACGTGTATTTTTATTTTTGAGACAGAGAGAGACAGAGCATGAACGGGGGAGGGGCAGAGAGAGAGGGAGACACAGAATCGGAAACAGGCTCCAGGCTCTGAGCTGTCAGCACAGAGCCCGACGTGGGGCTCGAATCCATGAACCGAGAGATCATGTCCTGAGCCGAAGTTGGACGCTTAACCGACTGAGCCACCCAGGTGCCCCGGTTTATTTATTTTGAGAGAGAGAATACCTAGCAAGCTCCATCCACATTGTTAATGCAGAGCCTGAACCGGGGCTCAAAACCCACAAACAGTGAGATCATGAGCCAAAGTCGAATGCTTAACTGACTGAGCCACCCAGGTGCCCCAACATTAACTCATTTTTTTAAATGAATTTTATGAATTCCTACTACGGTCCGGGGTCGCGACAGAGGCTCAGCTTGGGGACGCCCCCTCAGGCTGTCAGGGGGGCCAGGACTGTGCCCACAGGACCCTCAGGGGCCCTGGAAGGAACCAGTTGCCCCGAGAGAGTGAGAAATGCCAGGGCAGGCAGAGGTGACCCAGACCCACGGGACCCACGGGTCTGCTGCTGCTGGGTGGCTCTGTTCTCTGAGGGCCAAGCAGGCAGAGGGAGGGCCGAGCCGGGGGAGTCCCGCGTGGCTGGAGAAGCCCCCCAGGAACCACCGTGCACACACCGCCCCACAGCCCAGATGCCTTAGCGGGCAAGGCAGGCGGCTTGGGTGTTGTGCACAGGCGTTCAAGCTCTGGTCTGATATTAGCCAGTGGGTCAGAAAGTCCTGTCAAGCTCCACGACTTGCACACATCGAATACAACATTCTTAGCGACGTTCACACGACCAAGGGTCCCCTCCACACCACTGCCTGAGCCTGAAGCCGCACACGCTACCCGCAGCAGCTGCCAGGGCTGAACCGGTCTCCTCGCCCACGATCTGAGGAGAAAAGGGGGAACACCGCTCTGGTGTACAGAGTGCGGGCTGGAGGTTCGAGGACGGTGATGGTTCACCGAGCGTTCCAGCCCCTCCCCGGACCAGGCCTTGGCTCTGGGGGGAAAGAGGGAGGCTCTGCCCATATCCTCAGGCTGGCAGGGCCCTGAGGGGCGTCCAGTCGGCAGGCTGGCAGATCCCGGGAGCGCAGTCCCCAGGGTGAGGGCGGCACGTGTGGACATCTTCCGTGGCATCTTAGCGCCACTTTCTCTCGAGGTGGGAGGCAAGAAACAGGTGCTCTTAGCTGGAACTCCCCATGCGTGCAGCAGGCGCAGTACCTGCCAGGCCACCTGCCCGGTGGAGGGCCACCCCTCCTCCGCGCCGGCCCCGCCCCTCCACATGGCCCTGCCCCCTCCACGCGGGGCCCGCCCCTCCACCGTGGCTGGGTTCCCGCACGCAGGCCCAGGCCTCGCCCCCAGAAGGTCCCCTCCGTCGAGCCCATGGCCCCTCCTCTTCCCTTCCTCTGCTGGACAGTACAGTGGCCTCAGGCGGGACAGGTGTGATCCAGGCTGGCAAGTTTCTCCTGGTCTTGCCGGGCCACCCACCCGCAGGCTCTGAGCACGAGGCCAAGGTCACCAGCCGTGGGTGGCGAACGTCGGCCTTCTCCAGGCCAGCGCTGGGAATGAGCCCCTCCCTGGGCCCCTCTGCCGAAGCGGCCCGGAGACCCTACGTGCATTCTGCAGCTGGAGGAGGCCGGGGCCGGAGCGACCAACTCAGACCCAGGACGCAGTGCCCCGCCTGTGACCCTGCTGACTCTGGCTGCCGGCCTCCTGCGCACATCCCCTGAGGACGCCTCTGGCTTCTGTCCTCTCTCCGCAGCGAGGGCTGAGCCAGGAGCAGGGGAGCCCCATCCCTCCGCCAGCTCCCCCACGGCGTCCCCGGAGGAGGGGCACGCCTGTCCATGGGATGGGTCTGAGGTCACATCCTGAGCAGACCTGCAGGCGACCTCAGCCGCTCCCTGCACCCCGCGCATGCTCAGTGCTGAATCCTCAGCTTCTTCAGGACGGAGCCTGGGAGGCGGCTCTCTGGGCCGCAGCTCCAAGGTTGGAACCTGGGATCAGCCCCCCACCGAGACACGTGGTGGACGTGGGGGCTCAATAAAACCGCCCACGTGGGCTCCCAGTGTGGGCCAGGCTCAAGGAAAGCTCGGGTAGGCCACCCCAAATGCAGCCGATCAATCCGATGACGGCTGGTCCCCAGCTCCCAGCCTTAGCAAGGATAGCAGTGACACCAGCACCCGGCAGCGTCCTGCCTGTGGCCAAAGCCCGCCAGGCCAGCCGGAGGGAGGGTCTGTGAGACGCAGCCAGGTGCCCAGGAAAGGCTCCCAGGACTGCGGGGCACACACAGCACGGTGGAACCCCCGGAGGACACGCCTGTCCCCAACATTTCTCCAGCAACCGGCCCTGGAGGCCAGGGGAGTCAGGGCTGGACCCGGCGCAAAGCACCTCCGTCTGCCATCGAGGGAGGCACTTAGGGGTTCGAACAACCCTGGGTGGGGGAAGAGCGCTGACAAAGGGGGTGACAGCGAGGACGACACTGGCCCTGGGTCGCCCCGCAGGGCAGGTGGATCAGCGCCGTGGCTCAGGGCGGTCCTCAGCTCATCCAGCAAAGCCGCGGGGCGGCCAGGTGTGGGAACCCCAGTGCCCACCTCACAGCAAAGGGGGGCTGCGGGAGAGAGGCGCTTCCCCGGCAGCCCAGGGGACAGGACAGGCCCTGAGTCCCCCCTCCCCCTCCGTCTCTCTGTCCCCGGTCTGTCCCCAAGCCTGCCGGCTGGGGGCTAGAGGCCAGGACCACGGGCCCCCACCCCAACCTCCGCCCATCCCGGACCCTCGCGGCGGGGAGGGAGGCACTCCAGCTCCAAGCTCCGGAGGAAGAACCGAGCCAGTGCCTGCCCTGGGGCCTGGGGACTCCACGGGCGCCGCCGCGGGCACGCGCCCGCCACAGGCCTGTGCTGGAGGCCCGGGGGAGGAGCGCGCGGTCAGTGTGAGTGCCGGGGGCTGCGAGTACGTGCTCACACCGGTGAGCAGCACGGGTGCATGCGCGTGCATGGGAGCACGAGCACGTGTGTGCAGGCGCATTTGTGCGTGTGTGAGCACACAGCACACGTGTGTGCGCCTGTCTCAGGGTGAGCGTGTCAGCACGTGTGAGACCATCCGCGTGAGCACAGGATTGTGTGCACACGCATGTGGGAGTGTGAGCACACTCGCATGCACGGGCGTGTGTGTGAGGCCGCGAGGCAGGCCAGCTGGCCTGGGTGGACAGCATGCCGGCCCAGGGCACGCGTGTGCACAAGGGCGAACGTGTGCCAGGCACGGCACCGTGCGGGGCTGCGTGTGACCGGGTGCGAGAGACCTGGGGGTGGGGGGGGGGGGCTCAGAGCAGGACAGCGTGCCCACCCCTAGCGACCCTGTGGGCGCTTACGTCCACACGGAGGACAGGAGGGCCAGGACGCCAGCTCTCCAAATTCCCACGCTGGGCGCGGGCTGACACGCGTCCAGAACGGAAACGGAAAAGTGAGCGGCAAGGCAGGAAAGCAGGGGGCGGCCGTCCCCAGGCCTCGCGGCTGCCCCCCGGCTGCTCCTTCCCTAACGCCCCCACCAGCGGGGCCCAGAGGAGGCGGCGGCCGTCCCGGGAGGGAGAGCTATAGGGCCAGCCTGCCAGGCAGTCAGCAGCCTGGGCTTCCTTCCCCCGGCCAACCCCACAGCCGGTCCTGGGCTCCTGTGACAACGAACCATGTCAGTCCCTCCCCTACTGAATGAAGCCCTCACAGGCCACAGATTTTTTTCTAGCTGCCCCGGCATCCCCCGGGCAGCAAGAAGGCATGAGTGACCAAGATGGGGCGGGAAGCCCGTGGAGAAAGCTCCGGGTGGTCACTCCACAGTGTCCTCCCCAGGACCCGGTCATCTCTGAGGGTCTGCTCAGAGTCAAGGGCACGGCTGTCCCACGCACTCTGGGCTCACACGGGGGTCCGGAGGGCTCCGAGGTCCTGGGCCCCCAGCCACGGCCACGGCTTCCAGACCCAGTTCCCACTGTCCCCGCACCCAGAGCCCGACCCCTTCTCACCATGCTCCCTGATCCCCCAGGGCCAGCCCCGAGGTGGCTCCTCGACTTTGCCTCTGCCCTCCACAGCAGACCGTGTCCCTGCCCCACTCAGACCCTGCCCTGGCTCCCTGTCCCTGAGGGCCCCGGGACCTCAGAAAGCGACCCCGCTTGGAAACAGAGTGTTTGCGGGTGTGACCAAGGTAGGGCCCGAGCCCACTCGGAGCAGGGCAGGCCCTGCTAGGAGAGAGGAGGTGACACAGGCAGAGAAGAGGCAGGAGGGGGCTGACGCGGCCACAAGTCAGCGGACGAAGGAAGGACCCCCACGCGCACCTAGACTGGACACCTCTGGCCTCCAGGGAGTAAATCTGAGCCGTTCCAAGGCCCGCCCTGCCCCGCCCGGCCTGCGGTCCCTTCCCCGCCTCCGCGTTCTCCAGAGCGCGTCTCACCGGCCCGCACAGCATTGCTTGTGAGCTTCCCCGCATGTCCACCTTCCCCAGGACAGCAGCCCCAGGAGCCTCTGCCTGAGAGCAGCGCCGGGCACCGCGTCGGCCCCGCACAGACGTCTGTCCAGTGGATCAGCTGCGTCGGTGTTTCCCAGGGCCTGCTTTAAGGACCCCGCTTATTGTTTCGACTTTGTTGTGTCTTCCTCCTTTCTTTTCAAAGAAAGAATTGGTTGGGAACACTACGGTCTGTCTCAGGAATCCTCAGGGCACATTAGCATGTTAAATGCTCTGAGAAGTCCTGCAACAAAGGAACCAGAACTGCGAGGACCGCAGAACCCCTTCCGGTGCGGCTCCCAGCACCTGCTCGGGCCCTGCCTCTGCATCCTGTGGCCTCCTCAGATGGCCGGAGGCCAGCCCTATACGGACAGAGTTAGATCGGGGAGCCGCAGAACGTATTCTCGGCACCGCATTCCTAGGTGGGTGCATGTCAGGGTCAGGCCAGACACCCACCTTCACACTCAGGCCCGCCTTTGACGAGGGGGAGCCAGGACCCAGGGCCTCAGGGGGTCTAGGCAGAATCTGCACCTGACTGGGAAAGACGGGGACTTGTGAGAGCCGCTGGGCAGGAATCTGGCACCCCGACGGCAGAGGGGGGTCGGCGCCAGGCTGCCCTGGGGACGCACGCAGAGGGGAGCCATGTGGACCCGGGGAAGCCCCCCGGTCACCAGGCAACGCGCCCCACCCAGCCAGCACTTTTCCTTTTCGGTCACCTCCGGGTCACAAACGCCGCTTAGTGGGTCTCTGAGCAATCATGACGGCCATTAGAAGCTTCCTGCCATTCTCCCAGACGGCGTCAGGCCCCCTCCTCGATGCCACACAAACACACGGGGGGCCCGGACGTCGGCCCGCACACAGCTGCCCTTCCAGGTCACGAGGCTGGCGGAGCAGGGCGGGGGCTGCTCCCTGCCCTGTCCCAGCCTGACCACCTCCCACTCCCCCGGGCCACAGACAGTCTGCACTGGGACCGAGGGAAGGTGCCGGAAGCCATCAGAGGAACGGGACAAGGTCAGAGGATCCTGACCCCCAGGGAAGCGGGCACCCCTCCCAAGTGGGGCCCGGCACCCCGTCAGCGCTCGCACTCGGGAGCCCAGAGACCCTGCCCCAGCCCTGCCACCACAGGCAAGCCCACGGAGAGGCCCAAGGCAGCCCCGCAGACACTCACCTGACCCCCCAGGGCAGGGCCTCCTGGGCGCTGGGGGCTCTGGGCACCTGCTCAGCCCGGGAGAGGTCACAGCAGGAAGCACACTCCCTGTGCTGAGCCCACCTTCCCCAGCCACGGCAGTGCTCCCACATGTGCTCCCGCCTTCCTCTGCCGCCCCCCCCCCCCCCCGCCATCCGCTACACTTCCTCCTGCTCGGGGCCCCAGCAGGCTCCCTGAATGCTCCCACCCCCACACCCCCCGGGCCTCCCCTGCCCATCTGCACCCCAAAGCCACCCCGAAGCCCCAGCTGGCTCTGTGCTCCCCTTGACACCCCATCACATCAGCATCCTCGAGCAACCAGCCTCCCGTCAGGCCTCACCTCCCAAGAGCTCGGTGGGAGCTGAGCGACAGGGGGCAGGGTCCCAGGCTCAGGACCCTCCCCATGTGAACCCCCCAGTCCCTCCCCTTCCCATGCCGGCAGCCCAGACACCGGGGAACAAGTGGGTGTCCGGAGAGGCTGGATCACAGGGCTTTTTCTGGAACATTCAAATAAACAGATAAAACCCAAATACGTAAATAAGTAAATCCTGCACTAAAAATGATCCTTTAAAAACAACTGAGGGGCGCCTGGGTGGCTCAGTCGGCTAAGCATCCGACTTCAGCTCAGGTCATGATCTCACAGTTTGGGAGTTCGAGCCCCGCATCGGGCTCTGTGCTGACAGCTCGGAGGCTGGAGCTGCTTCAGATTCTGTCTCAGTCTCTCTCTGCCCCTCCCCTGCTCGTGTTCTGTCTGTCTGTCTGTCTCTCTCTCTCTCTCTCAAAAATAAATAAACATTAAAAAAATAAAGAATTTAAAAAAAAAACAGTCAAGAAAGGCAAAGCCTCCAGTTCAGGATACACTCGGAGACCGGTGACAACCGGGACCGCCAAGGCCAGGCACTGTGGCCGAGACCCGACCCCCCCCACAATGTCCTCACCGCCACAGCCCTGACCGCAGCCGATCTCCTCCACCTCTGCAAGGCCAAGGCCGCTCTGCCCCTCTACCGCATCCCCGCTCCTGCCAGTGGAGCCAGACCGGGCAGGACAGACCGTGGTGGCCGCTGGCCCTGAACGCTTGTGCTGAAATTGGCCTCCCGTCCCTGAAAAGCCAGCATTCGGGCCCTGTCTCTGCCATGGAGAGAGGCCAACAGGGCCTCCCAGGGTCTGGCCGGCCCTTGGGCCCTGCGGCTGCTCCCTGGCCCTGCCTCTGGGATGGTCTCTCTGAGACACGGGTAAAACCAAGGGTTATGGGACCCCAGCTCATGAGCGTGGGCTGTGGGAACGTGGGGTACAGACCCCGGCCTGCACTCGGGCTCCCCCCGTCCTTGCCTGTGACAGGCTACACGCCAGTCCCCCCAAACCAGGAAGCCAAGCCCAGAGGGCCCCCCACCCCCGGGCCACCATGTGGCTATACATCCGTGTCCCCTCCCAGGTGTAAAAGGCCACGCTCCTCACCCCCACCCGCACCTCCTCCGCCCGCCCCCGTCACCCACCAGATCGGTAGGGACGCCTCTGGCAGGTCTGAGGAGCCCCGGCCTCACAGCGGAAACCAGGAGCCTTGGCTTTGATGTCTGCACCCCCACTCAACAGACCCCTTTGTTTTCCTAGAAGCCGGAAGCAGGGAACACACACATCACCACGATCAGAGAGCGATCAGAGGGCGTGGGGAGAAGGGCCGCTGCCGGGGGGGGGGGGGGGGGGGGGGGGCTGGCCAGCATCCAGGCGTCCCCCCCTCGTCCCCCAAGGCTCTCCTGCCCACAGGGAGGTGGGGAGGCTGGCCAGCATCCAGGCGTTTCCCCCCCCCCACCCCAGGCTCTCCTGCCCACAGGGCGGTGGAGCTGCTTCCTCGCCTCCTCCCTCCTGCTCCCTTCCTGGGGAGAATTATTCATTTCCTCTCCCAGAAAACAGCACCCACCACCCTTCTCTTCCCCTTCTCCAACTGGAGTTCGTGTAAAAACGTCTCTGCCCCTGTTCAGCGGCTCCCACGTTCCCCGTGTGTGGAGGGGGGCCCAGGGGCAGAGACAGGCTGGAACACGGCCCCCCAAGTCTGGTTCCCATCCCAGCAGGGGGGAGCCGGGACCCCCAGCCACCGCAGCAGCATGGCCCTGTCCCTCGCCTCACATCAGGGGGCGCCACGGCATTGTTTCAGGGGAGGCCAGACCTCCGAGGCCACCTCTCTGGGAAGGGATGCGGCCTCCTCTTACCCAGTTACCCCAACTGCCCACCCACCTGTCCCCACACCCTCCTGTGCCCACACCTACCTGCTGGCCCACCTGTGCCCACACACCTGTGCCCACACCCACCTGCTGGCCCAACTGTCCCCACACACACCTGTCCCCACACCCTCCGGTGCCCACACCCACCTGCTGGCCCAACTGTCCCCGCACACACCTGTCCCCACACCCTCCGGTGCTCACACCCACCTGCCGACCCACCTGTGCCCACACCCACAGGCCAGGAACGGCTTCCCAAATACCCTCTACCGCCAGACTCCACAGCTGTGACCCCCCTTCCTTTCGAGAAGCAGAGGCATCACAGTGAGGCTCTCGTGTGCTGACACACGGGCTCCCCGTCCCTCCTGCGTCGATCAGGACCCCCTCTCTCTGAGGGAGGCAGTGACAAACCTCCACTAGGCACCTGGGGAGTCTGAGGCCCATGGCTCTAGGACGGGAGGCAGGACAGGAGCTGCTGTCTCCAATGTCCACAGAGGCCGGGGGCCACCACCCAGCCCCGGGCCCTCCTGGGAACAGAGGCCCGCAAGACCCAAGAGCAGGGGTGTGGCTACGGTGGGCTGGCTCCGTGACAGGGCCCTGAGACGTTCCTGAGCCCACACACACCACTGCGTGGTCCCGGGGCTGCCCTCAGACCCCTCCCCCGGATGCCAGGCCCTGGCCGACAGCCCCCACCCTCCGCTCGGAGCCCCCACCAGCCCCAGCCCTCTTTCCTTGGCCCCCGCCCGCATCAGCCTACGGAGCTCACCGCTCCTCTTCTATTATTCTGTTTTACAGCCTGGGTGGGGGGCAGAGTGGGGAACTCTCACGCTGTGGGAAGTGCCACCAAGTGCAGAGACAGGGCCTCTACCCCCACCGCTGGAGGACGATCCCTTCAGACGCGGCCTCTTCTGAGGCACAGATTTAGTGCTGGGGGAAGACACTCACGGGAGAGGCAGCCCTGGTCACCGGGCTGCTGGCTCCACCCGGGGCAGCACCTGAACACGGTCTGCGCCTCCATGGCATACACCTGCCTGTGGCCCGTGTAGTAGATGGTTCTAGAAAAGAAGGGAGAAGGGAAACGTTTACCGTGGAGACACAGCTCTGGCGGCACGTCCCGCTGCTTTTGGCTCTCACCCACCCACCCCTCCCCACGCTGGCTCCCCGACTATTCCCTTCAGGTCCAGGCTCCGAGGTGGGGGGTAGGTCTGTGAGCCACACCTGCATGAAGAGGGGCAGCAGGGCACACGTGGCTGGCCTGGAGCCAGGACGAATGGCCCCGGCCAGCTCCGCCCCTGGGGCTGCTGCCCCCTTCCCTCTCCGCCCCTGCTGGGGCCCCGCTCCAAGCCAGCGTCAGGACGGGCATAGCATCCCACGTCTGGCCCCAGGCCAGGTTTGAGGCCTTCGGGGTCAGACTCGAAATGTCCAGTCGAGGACCAAGAGTGGCTTCCAAGGTGCCCAGTGCTAGGCAGGCTGTGCCCTGGGTAGTGCCAGTTCAGACCCCAGGCTCCCAGGACACCAGACAGCAGGACCACCCCGAGCGCTCGCGGTTTGCGAGGGCCCTCTTTCCCACCTGCGGAGTAGAGGGTTGAGCCGAGGACCCAGGGTGACCAGGAGGACAGCTGTGGACAACAGCAGAGGGGCCAGACTGTGGTCACACACAGCACTGCCGTCAGAGGGGAGCAGGCGGGAGGGACCCTCAGAGGAGAGGGGACAGGGCGGCCTGGGTCCAAGGCCGGTTCCTGTTCAGGATGGGGGCGGCTCTCACAAAGGCTGAGCAGAGAGAGACAGAGCCCCAAGCAGGGGCTGGGAGGGGGTCCACGCTGGAAGGAGGCACCCGGGTCTGGCCAGTCTGGGGTCTGGCACGGGCAGTGTCCATAGGAGGGCGTTGACTAAACCAGAAAGAGACCAGCTCCCCTGGAGGCTGCCCCAGGCCACCTGCAGCCCCAGGACCTTTGGGGCTGCCCTCTGCATGGCGGGCTGGCCAACCCCAGCCTCCACCCTGCTTCTCTGCACAGCAGCAAGCCCCACAGGGTGGCCTTGGAGGAGCAGTGGTCAAGGGGTCCACCTCCCACAGTCCTGGGACTCGCCCCGTGGCCTTGACCTTGGAGCCGCAGCCAGGGTGGGGGACAGAAGTGTCTTGTTCCCACATCGCCCACACAGCCCCCCGTCTCAGTGGCACCCCACAGCCCCAGGCTCCTACATCCTGGCTCCAGTTCTGCCGGGCCTCAGCCTTCGGAAGGGTCTCTGCCATTCCGGAAAGCTCCATTCCCCCTTGTTCAGAGTGAGGTACAACTGATTCTCCCTCCTCATCCCTGCCCCGCCCACCTCCACCCTTACCCGGTGACGGTCAGCCAGACGGACAGCTAACTGCCCCAGCCCGGCCTCTCTGTTCTCACCTAGAGGCGAAGACCGTTGACCTTATTTGGAAGCAGGGTCTTTCCCAATGGAAACAAACTGAGGGGAGCCCGTACTGACTTCGGGTGGGCTCGCAGTCCAAGGACTGACGTCCTCGGAAGACAGGGAACGGTCACAGACACACCGGAGGAGGGCCACGTGACCACCGCGGCAGAGACTGGGGAGAGGCAGGTGTGAGCCAGGACACGGCCACCACCAGGACCCGGGGCAGGGAGAGGCCTGGGACAGAAGGAACCAGCTGTGCCCACACCTGGGTCTCAGGCCCCCAGGCAGAGAACACTGAAGCCCCGCCCCCACAGTCTGTCACAACCTGTTACAGCAGCAACAGGAAACTAACGCGGGACCGGGTGCTCAGCCCCTGCCCTTGGGTCCGTGGCTGTGAGGTCCTTGTGTCCACGGGACAGGACTGGTCACAGGCCGTGGGGAGGCGGGCAGGAAGGCCGGGGAAGAGGGACAGAGAGCGGAGTGACAGAACAAAAGGAAGGGGGTGACCCGAGGCCACCCCTGCCCCACCGCTGTCTGTAGGAAAGGTGACCGGGGCCCGTCCAACAGCCATGGGGTCAAGGACCCTTGAGCCCCGGGAGCGGCCCGAGGGCCGGGCCTGTCCTTTCCAGGTGAGAAAACACCCTCCTGCCTGCTGGGGCTTGGCCGCAGGGAGCCGTGGGAAACCCACGGCCACCCTGGGGACCAGGACCCCACCAACAAGGCAGGCCACTTCCCGGAAGCGTGAGTTCACGTGCCCGCTGCACACAGCAGCTCGGGAGAGCTTTGCAAAACATCACTTCGGCAGGACATGAAACCGCTTGCCTGGAGAGACACCGACCGCAGCAGTGGACGGCTCTTGGCAGAGCAAACGGTGTTCGGGCCCTTCCGCCGTAAATATTTATCCCTCTCCCGGGGCTACGTGCTGCTACGCGCGGTCGCCCGGAGAACGGAGCCGGCCGGCCCATCTGCCACCTCCCCGCGCCCCCGCCCTTGGGAGTTAGAGACCCCTGCGACACAGCTGGTGGGCCTACTGCAGCCCACACGGGACACCCCACGCGGGCTCTGGCCACCGCCGGAGAGCTGGCTTACGGCAGGGCCAGGGGCGACAGGGGGTGGGGGGTCGGGCGGGCCTGGAGGGAAGGGTTGTGGGAGGGCTCCGGGCTCCTCCAAGCACCCTTTCCCTCCCTCCTCCCCCTGCACAGGCCACACCCCCCAAAGGGCAGGGGAGTGTGGAGGGGCAGGGCAGGGGAGGGGAGCCCCTCCCCCCCAGCACAGCCTGAGCTGGCTGGTGGTTTGTCGGGGAGACCCTCCTGATGCGCCAGGAGCTGGCAGATGGGGAAAGGGGGCCAGGGGGCAGGGCCGGCCACCCAGGCAAGCTGGGGCCCCTGTGCGTTTCTGAAGGATGGCACACCCTCGACGGCCACTGGAGAAACGCCTGCACGAGGCGTGTGGGCAACTGCCCCCAGACAGCACGTGGGGCTCGGCTGTGGCACCGCGGGAGGGGACATACCCACTACGGCACAGCAGGCGCCCCACAGAAGGGAAGTGGTTAGCACAGGTCGCAGAAACCCTACAGGACACAGAGGTGGTAAGACAGCTCTCATCCACGTGGGGTGGAGGACCATGGGGGGAGCAGCCCACGTGGCTGCATTCCAGGCCAGGCACCCCCACCCCCCGCAGGCCAGGGACCCAAACTGCCCCAGCCCCATCACCTCAAGCTGGGCCAGGAGAGGATGCCAGGAACCCGTTCCGCACGTGGCCCCTCCTGAGCCTTCCCAGGAGACCCCCACACAGAACACAGACCACTCCCCACTCCCTGGCAGGAAACGTGGCAGAGACCCATGGCCCCGCCCCACATGACCGGGCAGCAAGGCCCTCGCAGACGGTGGGACTTTCCTCCCAGGGCCGCAGACGCTCCGCCAGGAGACTGAAGGTGCCCGGATGCTCCCGCCCCTACCCAGGCCAGCCTGGGGACCAGCGACAGGGAAATCGGGGAGCTGTCCGCCCTGGGGGCTCCCTCAGCACACACGTACCCCCCCACACTCCAGCCCTGGGACCACGAGGCCCCTGGCAGCTTCTAGAAATAGCACCTCTCCCCACGGGTCGTCGTGGGGACACGGCTGACGTGACCTCACTCCCGATCTGTGAATGCTGGTGGCCGCACACGTGAGGAGGCCCGGAGGACCGCACAGAGCACACTTCTGGGGCAGCAGGAGGGCAGACATCTTCCTTCTGCCCCCAGTTCCCAGCGTGGACGCCCCTGACCTTTGGGCAGGACCCTCCGTGGCTGAGGGGCCACCCTATGCCCCACGGCACAGGCAGCGGCATCCCTACCCCCACCCGCTGGCTATGGTGCCCATCCTCGGCACACCTGGAACAAGGGACGCTGCCCTCAGAGGCCACCAAGGGCCCGCGGAGGGAGCTGGCACCCCACACGGATGACGCCGCGCAGGCGACCCTCGAAGGCCACGCTGCGAAGCTGGACGCCACAGCCCACGTGAGGGCCGCTCCCACCTTCCCTGCACCTAATGGGGGAGCTGCCCGAGCTGAGGCCCCCCCACCATCCGGCTCTGCAGTCGGGCAGATTCCAGAGAGAGGAGAGGTATGCAAAGGCACTCCTTAATTTGATTTTGAAATAAAATCTTGAGCAAGAGAAGGTTTGGCACTGGCTCCCCCGGGAATGAGGCCCAGGGCTCGGCCGAAGCAGCTCCCACAGGGCACTCAGCAGGCCGGGCACCCCACTCTTCCCCTCTCGTGTGGCCAGCCCCTGCCCCCAGCACCCCGCCTCGGCCACGGGACTCCGTCCTCCTCAGAGCACCCTCCCAGAGTCCCCTCCTGCCTGCAGGGCCCACTGCGCAGCAACGCTCCGTCTGTGAGCTGCCCTCCGGGGCGGGAAAAGCTTTGGCATCAGGCGCAGGGCAGCGGGAAGGGGTGTGGACGGCCCTGGGACCGGGAGAGCCCTCCCCACCCCAGCCGCCCGCTCGCACGCCGGACCTGGGGCCCCAGCACATACCTCCGCTCGTGGCTGACGCACCACGACGCCTGCCGCCCGCAGCCCGGCTTCCACACGGGCACGGTTCGGCTAAAAGCCTGCACACAGGGCTGGGTCCGGCCCACCAGGGTCAGCTCCTGCTCGGCGCACACGTGCGGCCTGGGACAGAGGACAGATGGTCAGTAGGCCCCAGTCCAGGGCGTGGAGCCACCAGGGGTGGGGGGCACAGCACGGCCAGGCCCCGCGGTGACCGTCCCAGGCCTGCGGCAGGGCCAGGCTCGAGGTGTGGGAAGAGGACGAGGAGGGACGGCCACAGGGCCACATCCTGCAGACCCCCTGCAGGGGCCCCATGCCACCCACAGGACTATTGTAGCTTTGCCAGGACAACAGGGGCCTGAGGGTCAGCGGGAACAGTGACACGGACCCCGCGCCCGTGTGACTTCCTACCTAGGCCCCCACCTCCCAGCCATCCTGGCCTCAGAGATATCCCCTGAGCTGCCCCCGCTGGGCACACGGAGTTCGCTCCAGGTGGGACAAAGTGTGGAAGGCGGGGAGCCTCCAGGGAGCGCGGAAGGGGTGCATGGCGGAGCCCTCTGATGTCAGTGGCTCCCCAGTGCCCTTGACCCCCCCACCCCCACATAAGGACAGGAGGGTGCCTCGCTCAGGAAGGAGGTGGTTATAGAGAAGGGGCCTGGGAGGTGGGGGGAGGGGCAGCTGCCCCAGCCAGACACAGGCAAATTTCAAATTTCTGGAGACAAGGCACAAAGTTTGCGAGGCCAGCCAGATTCCACAGCCTCTGAGGAAGGGGATGGGGGGTGGGCTCGCCTCTCCCGTGGACACCCTCAGGGTCACACAACCCCGTGGGCTCACTCCCACTGGCCACTCTCCCATCCCTTAGTCACCTGCGTGACTTCTCCCGAGGCCCGTGGGCCGGGGCTCCCCTTCTGGCTCTGCTGCTCCCTCCACAGCCCCCCAAAACACTCCCCGCTCTGCTGGCTGCCCACTGGCCTCCCGGGGACGGGGGTGAGCGCGGCACCGATCCCCTCAGGGGAGTTCCCAGCCCTTCAGAAGCACAGCTTGGGCCAACTTTTCCATCTTTGGGGTGGAGGAGGTGGGATGGGGGAGGGAACAGACATAGAGACGAAGTGTCAGCCCAAGTGGCAGGACAGTCACAGGCCTGTCCTTGCAGTTGGCTCCTGGTTCCCATCTGGGGAGGCAAGGCAATTCCCAGACTACAAAGCAAACAGTTCCGTGGGACATCTGCTCCCGGGCAGAGAGGGGCTCCTGGAGGCCGGCGCCTCAGCCCAGAGCCGAGGAGAAGGTGGGCACGTGAGGCGTCCCTTTGGGGCAGGCGGTTCCAGGCCAGCAGGCCCCAGGATGATGGCCCCAGGGTGAGGAGACAGGAAGGGGAAAAGCAGGCGGGGAGGGAGAGGCAGGCAGCCCCGCCCAGCTGGCGAAGCCGGGCTGCGTGCACACCCTTGTGCAGGAGGAGGGCTGGGCTCCCCAGAAGCGTCTCCGTCGTGCCTGTCTTTACAAGCTCCCCTTTTGAACCCCAGGGTGGGCCTCTGAACACACGTCCCCCTGGACCAGGCGCAACCCTTGAACTTGGAAGCCTGCAGGCTCGGCCCTGGGCCGGTTGGAGCTCCAGTGTAGGGGACACTGTCTCCCCATCCCCAGACCCCGCCAGCAGCCCTGGGCCAGCCCTGTGTGTAGTGAGCGGTCACTCCAGGCCCCAGGAAGATAAGCCAACCATTCTTCCAGCAGAAATGCACTTAGAGGCATAAATAAATAAATAAATAAAGACATGTTGTAGGGTTTCCAGTCTGGACACGGTCGGCCAGCGGAAACCCAAGAACCAGCCACAAGCTCCCACACGTCCACAAAGGCCACGCTGGGCCATGGGTCAGTGGGACCCCTACTCCACGGCACCCCTCTTCTCTTTGTCTCCCCCAGAGGCCCACCAGGAAAACCAGTCACAGACAGTGGGGAGGCCTGTGCGGGGCCCTACAGGCTCATCAGACCTCCCCCAGGGGAAGGGGGCAGGGGGCACAGGACCAGCGAGGACAAAGCACTTTCAGGGACCCCGGCTGTTCTCTTGGCCCCCTCCCCTGCTCCTCTGGGGCACAAGGAGCAAAAAGCAAATTCTGGCACCCAGAGCCCACCGGCTTCCAGCGCTCCGGGGTCTAGCACAAGGCTGTCCCGTGTTCAGCTGGCCAGCGGAGCTCAATGCTGCCTAGCACCAGGTGCCTCAGAGACAATCAGAGCCAATGGGGCTGTGGAAGGTATACCCCGAGGTGTCACAGAACTCAGTCTGCCCAGGGCCATCTGAGAACAGAAGCCTAGCCAAGAAACAGGGACACAGGCCCCCATAGGGGAAGCCACCCCTGACACGTGGGAGGCTCCCCGAGGAGGAGGAAGGGGAGGAAGAGACAGGGCAGAGGAGGCTTTGGGGAAAGCAGGAAGCAGAAAGTGAAGGTCTCCTGCGACCCACTGCTTGCCCCAGAGTGGCCAGAGGCTTCCCGGAGCCCTAGGTGACGTGCCAACCAGGGTCAGGGGCCGCCCGCCGCTGTGATAATCCCTTCTGAGGCTGCAGCTTCCCTTGGACAAATGAACTCACTGGGATCACAGGAAAGAAAAATGTCCAGCAGAAGTCATGCAGAGTCGGGACTCAGGCCACTCACATTTCTGGATGCAAAGGCCACAAGGAAATCTTCCTGCCTGGGGCAAAGCAAGACCCAGGGTGGGGGATGGGGGTCCTGGGGCACCGACTTGCCCTGCCCCCCAGCTCTGCCCCGCCAGGTGCACTGGGCCCTCTGGGCGAGTGCCGGGCAGGGGTCCCTAACCCGGGCCGGGCCACTGGCCTGCCCCTTTGCAGCACCCTGCAGGAGCCCTGGGCTGGGGGCCCCCAGCAGGCACCTCCCCTCCTCCCCCTCCTCTCTGGCTCACTTTGGCACCAGCGGTCCTGGGAGGCCAACACGGGATGGATCTGCCGGTTAAGAGAGACCGCTAAACGGCCCGTTGGGGAATCATCTTTCAAAACTGAATTCATCTCCGCTGGCTCCCAGACCCTCTCTTCCTGCCCATTCTGGTGCTGAATTCCTTCTGTCTCTCAGCCCCAGCACGCACGTGTTTAACACATAAACCACGTCCAGCCACCACCACTACCGCCCCCCGCCCCAGCGTCTGGGCGCTCCCCGCCCCTGCACAGGCCCCCCAGGCCCCCGGAGGCAGCTTTGGAAGGAAGTGAGAAGGGGCTGCTTCCTTCCTGCTCGCTAGCCAGACCCTGCCCACGAGGACCCCGACTGGAGCGCGGCGTCTGCCAGAGCGCGCGGTCGCACATGACGGAGTGGAGGGTCACCGACAGGGTAAGGGGAGGAGGAGGTGGCCCCGCCACGGAAGCGCCCCCAGACCCAAGCCCCGACCCCCGTGTCTTAACCACTCCCTCCCCAGGGGCGGCAAAGAGCCCAACTTTGTCAGGGCCCCAGGGACAAAGCTGCTCAGGGGCCCGGGGCTCCGCTACTCACATGCCGGGCTGCAGGCGGGGCAGGGCGCCCGCCGGACCCGCGGGGAGCAGCAGCACCAGGGCCAGGGCCAGGGCCACCGCGCGCCCCGCCGCCGTCGCCTCCGGAAGGACAGGCATCGCGCCCGCCGCCCCGCGCCGGCTCCCTCCTGCGACCCCCAGCTCACTGGACGTCCCGGCGGACCCGCGGAGCCGCCGCCCGCACGTGCGCCATGGCCGGGGACGCGCGGGACGCAGCCGCAGGTGCGGAGGGACCGGCTTCCCGCCCGGCCGGCGCCCGCTTCGCGCGACACTGCGCGCTCGGCCCCGGCGCCAGAGGCCGGCCCGCCTTTGCCACGCCCCCGGCCCGGACCCCCGCCCCGGCCCCGCCCACCGCCCGGCCCCGTCCCCAGCCCCGCCCCCAACCCTCCTCGGGTCCTCGCCGCGAGCCTCGCGCGCTCGGCTGCTCCGAGGCCGCCGGGTCTAGATGCCCTGCGAGCGAGTGGCCACCACCTCCGGCGGACCTCGGGCCCAGGCGCCCATCTCTGGGGGAGCCCTCCGCCCTCCCTCCGTCCCTCTTAAGTCTCTGCGGACGCTCGGTCCGTTGTCACCGGCTGCCCTCTCCCCTCCCTTGCCGGGCCGGGGGCAAGGGGGTGGGGGGTAACGGCCCTCCCCGTGCCTCTGGGTGCTCCCCCTTGGGCACCCGCGTCGCGGATCACCGACCACCCCCTGGGCATTTTTACCCTTGTTCTGTGCAGGGCGTTCTTGGCCCGTGGCCTGAAGTGGGCGAGCCGGCCAGGGCAGGAGCCTCCCTCCGGAGACCCTGCTTCTCGCCAGTGTAACCTGGTTGGGGCGGCTGCCTGGCTTAGTCAGTAGAGCCTGCGCCTCTTGATCTTGGGGTCCTGAGTGCAAGCCCCAGGCTGGGCGTACAGGTAACTTAAACGAAGCTGGGTGGGGTTTGGAATTCACTTACTCCAGGGGTGACGACTAGGTGCTCCAGGGTCCAGGGGCTCGTGGGGGTCCCTGGGGTGGAAACAACCCCCTCCGGAGGTTTTTGAAAAGCAGGGGAAGGTGCAGCCTGGGTAGGACCTGAAGAGTGGCCGGGACTTAGGACCCGCTAGCCACCCGTGTGCCCGGCCCAGCTGCAGAGGCCCAGGGGTGGTCAGGCTCACTTCCGAAGCTGGCAGGCCTCTTTCTTGGGGTTTTCGTCCTCGCCACTTCCCGTGGTCTGGGTGACTGGCCCTCGCCTCGCCCTCCTACGAAGCGCAGGAACTCCTGGCTGGGAGGGGCTTGGGAGACAGGGACCCCCAGCTGTCCAGGAGCAGTGGAGATGTGGCAGTGCCCCTGGCCCCCCGCCGAGGATCTGAGCCCTCCACACCACCTGGAGGGGTATAGTCATCGGGCTGAGACGGCAGATGGGGAAACCGAGGTCAGAGTGGGGAGCAGCACCCCCAAGTCGCCCAGCTTGTAAACTTCAGGTCTGAGAACGGAACGCAGGGTCTGGCTCTGGGGACCTTTGGTAAACGCCCTACTCTGCGGCTGTGAACCTAAGAATAGCTCTAAAGCACATGGGGTAGGTGGAGGTCCCGCAAATCTGACTGCCCCACGGGGGTGTCCCGGTCTATCCAGCTGCCGGAACAGAGCACCGCAGACCCAGCAGGGTGAACAACGGACATCCCCCCACCCCACCCCCGCCGCCCCGTTCTGGAGACGGGGAGTCCAAGATCAAGGTGCCGGCCACTGGTGCCAGGAGAGCACCCTCCTGGCTTGGGGACGGCTGCCCGCTCTCGAAGTTCTCACTCGGCAGAGAGGGGGCGGCCAGGAGAGAAGGCTCTGTTGTCTCTTCCTCTTCTTAGAAGGCACCAGCCCTATAGGGCCCCACCCTTATGACCTCATTTACCTTAACTACCTCCTGAAAGGCCCTGTTCCAATACAGGCACACTGGGATTTAGGGCTTCGACTTGTGAATTTGGGAGGGGCACAGTTCCGTCCATAGCTGGGTGATTTCACTGTCTTTGGAGACCCCCGCACCCCCACCTGTCCCCTCCGCCCAGCCCGGAGGCAGAGGGCATGCTCGGCGCTGGAAGGGGACGCGGGAAATCAGCACCATACCTGGTTGGAGCCAGAGACGGGGGAACCCTGTAGATACACAAACTATGGCAACTGGAACCCCACGCCAAATATTTTTGCCACGTCTGCGGGAAGTCTTTGGGTAGCCAGCTCTGAAGTTCATTTCTAAACCTCCTCATGTGCCCCGAAAGAGAAGCAAAACCAAAGAAGCAATCCACTCAAGCGTGGCGGGTAGGACGGAGACTCTGGGGCAGGTGCTGGCCAGCTACGTTCCCCTGGACCGGCCCATCCCCGGGGTGGGACGCAGCATCCGGAAAGGGGTCACCAGGGTGTTTGAGGTCACCTGTCACACCGAGAGCAAAAACCTGCCCATTCACGCAAAGCACCAGGTGTCGGGGGACAGCGGTACCGTGGGCTGAACTGTGTCTCCAAAAAGATACAGCCACGTCCTATCCCCCAGTACCTGCACATGTGACTGGATCTGGGGAGAGGGTCTTTGCCGATGTGATTAAAGATGTCAGGATGAAATCACCCTGGACTTACGGCGGCCCTAAACCCACCGACAGGTGTCCTTATGGAGAACGGAGGGAGGGTTGGGACACACAGACACACAAGGAGAAGGCCATATGGCCTCAGGGAGGCAGAGGTCCGGCCGTGTGCCTGCAGGTGAAGGAAGGCCAGAGGCGGCCACCGAGCCCTGGAAGCGAGGAAGCAGAGAGGCCTGGACAGGTGTCCCTCAGTGCCAGAGGGATTTCAGATTTCCGGCCTCCAAAGAAGGAGGAGAGAAGAATGGGCTGCTGTTTTAGCCACCCAGCCTGCGGATTTCTCCTGGCAGCCCAGGAAGCCAGCAGCCAGGGCGAGGCCGACCAGCACCTTCCCCTGGGGCTCCTGGCCGAGAGGGGAGCTGGCCATCCTGGGGGCTCGCGGAGGGCCCCTCCCTCCAGACATCGCAGCAGCACATGGACACTGAGCGAGCAGAGGCTCCCTGGGGAAGCCAAGTGTGGGAGATGTGGAGTTTGTTGCTGGACACGCTTTCTGCGGGGTGGCCCTTGCGTTTCTTAGAAACAAGGCAGTGTGCGTCCCCCTCGCCAGCTGTGCCGGCCAGAACCAGGGCCGACACTCCAGTCCTTGACGGTGTGCATTCCAAGATCTCCTGGCCCCCAACCTAGCCTGCTGTCCCCAGCACCCTCCTGGCTGCAGCTCGCCCAAGGGAAGCACATCAAAGCTTGACCTTCTCGTGGATCCCACGGTGGCTGCAGCTCCTGCCAGGTGTGGAGAGAGACCTCGGGGCACCTGGACCCAGCAAGGTGGGCGGCTTGGTGGAGACAGAGAAAAACCCCCATTCTGGCCGAGACATTCAGAATGTGTGACAAAGTCACCATGAAAACAACTCAGCTTTTAGAAACTGCAGGAGAACACTCCCTTTCCAATTCTCCAAATCCTGCTGTTTTGCCCTAAAGCCATCATGTTTTGGGGCACCTGGGTGGCTCAGTCAGTTAGGCGTGTGACTCTTGATTTTGGCCCAGGTTGTGATCTCACGGTTCGTGAGTTCGAACCCTGAGTAAGGATCCGCACTGACAGTGTGGAGCCTGCCTGGGATTCTCTCTCTCCCTCTCTCTCTCTCTCTCTCTCTGCCCCTTACCTGATTTCTCTCTCTCTCTCTCTCTCTCTCTCTCTCTCTCTCTCTTTCCCTCTCCCTCTTTCTCTCTCTCTCTCTCTCTCTCTCTCTCAAAATAAACAATTATTTTTGAAAAGCCACATTTGGAAGCCTGCCCTCTTGGTCCCTAGCCCCCCATCCTCTGGGAAGGGTGTTTCTCTGTCCAAGTCGCCCCTACTTCCGCCGTGACCTGCCCAAGTCAAAGATTAAGGGCCGTCTCTGCGACATAACATCTGATAGCTCTCAGGCGGATCCCTAGGGGCCACAACAGCCTCCCAACGCTACGCAGCCTCGGATGCAGCTCTGGTCCCTTTGGGGAGGGAGAGGTCTCGCCCAGAGTGCACTGTCTCTGGAAGACGAGCTCGGCCCACGGCCCCTGCAGTCGGGAATATTCTCTGGGCTACGCACTAGCCTCCAACAGTCCAGCTCTGAGCTCCCACCCTTGGGGCTCCCATGCGGCACGTGCCTGGCCCCTCGTGCCCCTGACCGCTGCTTCCATCAGAGGCGGATTTCGTAAAACCCTAAACCACAACATCGGGAAGATAAGGTAAGCATCCACACTCACCTGCCCTCCGAGGGAAGAGAAGACAAACTGGTTTCATCTCACGCCGCGCACTGTGCGAGGCGCCCCGGTTCGAAGGCCCCGTGTGGCCACTCTGCCACCTGCTGACGGGAGGGGAGCAGCCTGTCAAAGTCCCTGGAAAGAAGTCTCGCACACCCAGGGGGACCCGGCCAGGAGCCGCCTTCCCCTGCCCGATGGCCAGCGTGCGCACGTGTGTGGAGAGAGCGTTTCTGTCGGGGCCTGGTCGCCGTGTGCACACATACTGCCCATCTGCCCCGGCAGAACTGTGTCCCCCGAACAGATATGTTCAAGTCCTGACCCCGCTCCCGCGAGTGCGGCCTCATTTGGAGATAGGGTCTCTGCAGATACAGCAGGTCAAGATGAGGGCATGGGGTGAGTTCTCGTCCAACGAGACACACAGGACACAGGGGACAGGGCCATGTGACAACAGACGCAAAGGTTGTGGGCATGAGGTCCCAGGCGGAGGGACACCGAGGACTGCCAGCCACCGCCAGACTCTGGAGAGGCCAGGGCTGTTTCCCCACAGGCTTCAGAGGGAGCGGAGCCCTGCAGACACGCCGGCCTCGGGCCTCTGGCCTCCAGCACCGGGGACAAGTCCCTGGTGTTCAGACCCCGGAGTGGGGGTGGGGGGGACCTCCGTGTGGCAGCCTGGGAGCTGGTGCACCAGCCGATGCTATTTGTCACCTACCACGACACGCACACGTCATCTCTCGTCATTTCCGCAACTTGCGGGCCTACTGGGTGCCCCCCACACCCACCCGAGGCTCGGGCACCGGGCCAGCATCCTCCTCCTCCTCCTCCCGTCCATTGCTGCTGCCATCCTGGGGACCTCAGGACCCACCCATCTGACGGGTCCCGGGCCCCTGCCTGCCCAGTCTTTCGTGCCAACACCGCAGCAACCGGTCCCAAGACAGAGACTGGGGCTGGCCACCACGCAGAGCGTCCTGTCTGTGGCATCTCGCTGCCAGCACCCACCCGTGGGCCACAGCGCCCGGTCGCCCAGCTCTTTCTCTCCCTACACCGACGCGCTCCCTCCGGGCTCTGGCTCTTCGTACCTCCCTCTATTGGGTGGCTACCTGGCCCCCGTATGCAGAGGGCAGGGGGACCCCAAAGAAAGAGGCAGATGCTCCCGGCTGGTGATTGGTGGGCAGCAGGTGTGATAAGCTACTTACGAGGCTGGTCTTGGGCGCCGCAGGCCGAGGGGATCCCCGCGCCCACCCGCCGGAATCTCACGACAGAGGCCTCCGCGGGGCTCCCGCTGTGGGAATGAGGGGTCACAGCCCACATCCGGGCGGGGGTGAGGGGCCGGCTCCAGGGTCCACCGGCGGTCACGTCCTCTCCGTGACCTCCTCCCACGCCAGGCCCCCGGTGACCCGTGACCGGCTCTCGGTCTCACAGGCCCCCTCCTCCGCAGCGGGCCCTGCGTGGTCAGCAAGGGGCGGCACTAGCCTGGAGGGGGCTCGTTCGGTGGCTTTCTGGCTCCCCTGGGGGCAGAGGCCACAGCAAAAGTGTGGGCACATGCAAGAGAAAACACACATCGGGACGGGAATTCCCAAAATAAGTGACAGTGTTTTCCACCGAGAGCCCCATGATCGGACCCACTGGTTTATGAGATGCCCTGGGCTGGGGGTCAGACGGTTCAGGGCGCTGCCCTGTGTCCTCAGTGTGACTTCATGAAGACGACGCCGTAGCAGACCCCTCGGGTCTGAACACACAACTCCTCGAGAGGCACGAGGCGAGTCCAAGGCCATCCTATATCCTGTTCCGGAGCGCGGCTCTCCTGTCAGGGACCCCGCAGTGCTTTGTTGGCTGTCCCTCACGGCTTGTGGGCGGCTTTGGCGAGGGCCTCTGCGCGCTGTGGCGCCTCCCGGCCCGTAGAGGGCAGACACGGCTCCCGCCGACCCGACCCGCTGGAACGAGCACAGCTGGTCTCCGGGTGGGGGAGGTGCTGCACACACGTACGTGTTGGGGGGGGCAGGGCGGCATGGTCAGGTGTGACGACTGGGCGGGTGGGTGCACCCGGCCAGGACCCCCCGTTTCACGGTGTGTGTTCCATTCCAGCCACCGTGCGTTTCCACCGGCCCAGCTTGTGCCAGATACAGGGGTCCCAGGGAGACTGCGGGGGCCCCCCTCACGCATTCCGGGGCCACCCCATCGCAAGCTCAGGCAGACAGCTCCTCTCCCAGGCGTGACGGGCCCAGGGTTCCCGGTAGCGCGACGCGTTGATCCAGGGTCCGGGGGCAATGGCTGCTTCCCACCCGTTCCACAGGGGGCCGGCCGGTGTTGGGTGCCTCTGCGGGGGTCCCCAGGCTGGCCCGTGGGGCACAACAGGCCCTGAACTGTGTAAGAACCCGACAGTAACTCAGCGACCGGCAAAGTGATTACCTGTCGGGAATTAATCTGTGGGTTCCATATCCTATGTTTCCTTCCTACGACCCCTGCTGCTTGCCGGTTAGGGGGGCGGGGGCTCCACATCGTGGCCTTTGAAATGTGACCCCCAATCACCGTCTGTTCGACAAGGGTATCCATCCGTGGTACTCAGTGGCCCAATGGTGGCAGCCTGGTTTGTGTGGTGACAGGAGGCCTGGGTTGGGCCAGATGCAGCCTCCGCGCGAACCGGGGCTTGTAGGGAGCCTCATTCAGAGGGCGGCACCGGTCTGTCTATAACGTGCCGGTCCCTTACTAGCCGGGGGTTCCGGAGGACGGCCCCAGGCTCCTTGGCCTCCTTGGCATTAGGCCACCTCGCCTGGGCACGGTCGTGGCCATTCTTTCTGGGCGTGACCTCTGCTGGGTCTACTGGGGGTCACCTGCTAGGGTTCATCCTCGGGCTAGGGTGTCAGCTTCCTGATTGCGGGTGGGGGGGGGCAGGGGGCCCAGTGCCTCCCGAGACAGGATGCGGAAGACGCTGGTGGACCACCTGAAGCTCTCACGGCTCAACCCGAACGTCCTTCCACGTATCCTGACCCCACAGAGGCTCATTCACGACCGTCACCCCTCGGCTTCCGAGCCCGAAGGCCCTTCCCTTTCCAACAGCCCGCCAGCACAAAGGGTTAACGGCCAGAACCCACGAGTGGTCACCAGCCAGACCGCCGAGTTCCGCCCAGAGGCGGCTGTGGTTGGTCCCTGTTGCCGTCCACACGGTGTCACTGTTGGGCTGAATGGTAACTACGGTCCGTGTGGACGGATTGCCTTGAACAGACCCGTCCGTACAGTGGGCGTCAGCGGGCGTCGGCGGAATCCGTCATCTGTCTCATTCCCTCCCCGCGGGCTGGCACGGGGCGGGGCACGTGAGGATCGGCGCCCGCGGGCTCGAGTGGCACCCGCATCTCCGGAGACGGCGGGCTGGCGGACGGGGCGCTGCTCTGCGGCACACAGACACGCCGCTTGCTGAGCGTGGGGGTTTGCGCCCGGCCGAGGTGCGCGGGTGGGCGACGTCCTCACCCACGCGTGGCGGGCGGGGAAGGTCTCGCCGCCATCGGCTGTGCCTCCGTGGGGCGCTCCACTGGAGGAGCTCGGGGCACACCGCTCAGGGCTGCTGCTCTCGGGGGCCCCTTCCAGAGCTGGGACCAGAATCCTGGGGACAGTCGTTGTCTCTGCCACAGCCCCCAACTGGTACCTCCCGGTGACACAGACACGCCCTACTGGAAGGGCGGCCCTGCTTGGGAGACCCCAGACCTTTCACCTGCTTCTCTCGTGTTCTCAGAGGCTGCTCCCCGCTCTGTCTCCGGCCCCCCATGCCCCTTCTTCCCCAGGTGACCGAAGGGACAGAAGCGCCGTGCCGGGTGGGGATAAAAGTCCTCCCAAGCCCCCAAATCCCTACACAGGCTCGCACCTGTTTCCTGTCCCCAGGGGTTGGATAGGCTGGCATCTGATCCATCACACATTCTGGGAAGGTGTGCATCTTACACGACCACAGCTCCCCAAAACCTTACGGGGGGGGTGCCTGGGCTCCACCTCCCCCCCCCCCACACACACAGGTGCTCCAGCAAGGCCCCCAGAGTGTCCTGCTGCAGGGACAAGCCTTCACATGCAAACGCCGCATCACCAACGTAATGGGGGGAGGACAGGGACAGGACCGCTACCCCTTGACATGGTGGGGGGCTGGCAGGTAGCCCCCGGTCCGCTGCTGCCCCTCCCGTGTGAAGGCAAATGGACTTTAGTTCTCACAAGCCTGCACTCGCCCGAGTCTTTTCCATGAATCTCCTTGAAGAGGAAGTACGTTTGCCAAGCGTTCGAGTAAAGCCATACGCGTCTGCACGTGAGAAAACACGAAACACTTACAAATCGCCACATCTACACATGTGCTGAGGGGGCCTTGTGACGCACCAAGGAGGAAAGTTGGACATTCCCGTGACACGTACCGTTTTTTTTTTTTAATGTTTATTTTTGAGAGAGAGAGAGAGAGAGAGAGCACGCCGGGGAAGGGCAGGGGTGGGGGGCGGGACAGAGAATCCCAAGCAGGCTCTGAGCTGAGCACAGAGCTCCATGCGGGGCCCGAACCCATGAACTGTGAGACCACGGCCTGAGCCGAAGTCAGACGCTTAACTAACTGAGCCACCCAGGCGCTACCCCCCCCCCCCCCCGTGACATACGCCTTAAAATTATGGCTGATGCCTTCTTACCGGGACACATCAGATTTTTAGGAATTTTGTATATAAATCTGCCCTAACACAAGTCTAATGTCCCTGCTCTCTTGACCGCACTTCCCACGGGAGTTAACGTGTCCAGTAAGCCTCATTAGCATAATCTCTCTCTGCCAGGAGAGAGAACCCGTCTTTTGAGATGTTTCAGGGACCTCCGCAAAATCCCAAAGATAGTTCAAGGCCAACGAGGCTTCACCCAGAATTTGACTTTTGGGATCAGCTCTCCATTTAATGAAAATGACAATGAAAGGGGCCCTGGGGGGCTGGACCGGTGGTTGAGCGGTAACTCTTGATGTCAGCTCTGGTTAGGATCTCAGGGTCCGTGGGTTCAAGCCCCACGTCTGCTTCAGATGCTCTGTCTCCCTCTTTCTGGCCCTGTCCCACTCACGCACTCTCTCTCTCTCTCTCTCTCTCTCTCTCTCTGAAAAATAAATGGTAAGAAATTAAAAAACATAAAATGACAATGAAAGGCTTCAAAGGCAATACGGAAAGTTACACAGTTATTAAAATAAACCCTTAGTTCTTTTAATAGAGAAGACTCCATTTCCGGAAGTAATCAAAGACCTGATAAAAACAGCGGACACAGGCAAGTATTTTAATAAAACACAGAATCTTTGTCTTCTAGGTAGATGACCTAAAAGGTAAAGGAAAACCTTTCATAATTCCATCAAGAGAGACCAATCACCCAAGAAACTTTTGTCCTTTCACCAGACGGAAGACAATTTTCGATTCTTCCTACGAACATCATTGATACGAAAGCGTATTTTTCTGTAAGGCGACTGAACAGAGCCCTTTTACAAATTACTTTCCACAGTACCCTCGGGGGAGACAGACGTCGCACACAGGGAACACTCATCTGTACACGTCCACAAACATGCAGACGGGCACGGACACTCCAGCCGTGAACCTCACAACAGCGTAACAGTGGAAACCCACCGCAGGGGCCTCGGGCGCAGGAGCACAGGCTCTGAACCTCGGGGCATCCTAGCTTTGTGGACGGGACAACCTCTCTGGGCTGTTTGCTCCTCGGGAAAAGGGGTATCCCTGCCCCCCATGCATGAGTGTTGGGAGCAGAGGCAGTATCTGCGATACAGCGGCACTCAGGACCAGCGTAAAAAGAGTAACCACCGGGGCGCCTGGGTGGCTCAGCCGGTTGGGCGTCCGACTTCGGCTCAGGTCATGATCTCACAGTCTGTGGGTTCGAGCCCCGCGTCGGGCTCCGTGCTGACAGCCCAGAGCCTGGAGCCTGTTTCGGATTCTGTGTCTCCCCCGTTCATGCTCTGTCTCTGTCTGTCTCAAAAATAAATAAACGTTAATTAAAAAAAATTTAAAAAAAGTAATCGCTGACACAGACACGGCTCTTGACACGGGCCCGGCAGAGTGCCAGCCGCGTCACGGGCACGGTCTCATTTGGTCCCCCCGTGGCCATTGGAAGTAGGAACTATTATCTCCCAGAGTCAGTACGAAAGCAAACGGGGGCACAGAGGGTTGAAGGGAGCTGGCCCTCGTGGCCAGAGGTAGAGGAGGCAGGGTCCAGGCCCAGACAGCAGGGCTCCCGGGCCCCCACGCCAGCTGCTATCCTTGATGGGTCCCCGCTCTGCTCCAACTCCCCTGGGTGGTGACAGGAGACCCGAGAGAGGGGTCAGCAGGCCCCCCAGGGGCCCACCCCACAGGGACAGGGCAGAGCATACTCAGCCCCGGCTGTGGTTGCCAGAGAAGAGGGGCTCCCCCAACCCCCGCGGGGACAGGGCCCAAAGAGGGCGTCACCGGCCCTGGGGTCAACAGAAGGCAGCAGCGTCTGTCCCACCCTACCTCAGCAGGCCAGAGGGGATAGAAGCACTTTGCCGCCCACATTTGCACATTCACTTAACACTCTGAGATCTCTGTGTTTTTTTGCAGGGAGCCAAGTACCAAAACTACGCTGGTATTGACAGAGTCGGAAGTTAGCTAGAGAGGAGCTGGGGTCAAGGTGGCAGTAGGAGTGATTCTGTGGTTTCCAACCTCCGGGGCGGGGGGAGGGGGGCTAGCCACCCAAGAGGAACAGGTGACGAACGTGCGCCCTGCTTCCCAGCCTCGCCTAGCCCTTAGTTTCACTACAATATATTGACATTGCCGTCTGGACCTCTCCCCGCCCCCACTCACGCCTCAGGGGGGAGGACGGGCCTTGATGGTTCCAGCCAGGACCTAGTAGGGCCCCAAACTCCCCCTCCCAACCGACAAGAAACCACCTCAGCGGGAGACCACCCTGGCTGTGAGCCATGAAAGACAGCCCTGCACCTGGTACGGTTGCCCCCCTGGGCCCGCCCCCTCCCCCATCCTGAGAGTGCACCGTCCGGGACAAACCGCTTTGTGCTCGCTACCTTCCCTCTGGCTGTCTGTACTCGAGGCAGAGTCCTCACATATGTCTTTTGCCGAGAATGCAAGCACCGAGCCCTCTGGTTCCCAAGAGGCAGGCCCTCCCGCCAGTAACGGTACCCGTGGAATCTGGTGCCAGCTTGGCGATGCTGACATTCGAGGGCAGCAGCCGGTGGTGCCGAGGGCCCGCTGTGTGCGGGGCTGCAGCGCCCTCCCTGGAGGGAGGTCCTGGGAGACAGGAGGTTGGGCCATCCTTGAACTGTGAATCTCGTACAAACCGAGAGGGCATCCGAGTCTGCACGGCCCCCGGAGGGGCTTAGCTCGTGGGCAGAGCTGTGCCAGCCTAGGGGATGTCCCCAGAACTCTCCGAACCTGCTCTTGCACCTGTGGCGTGTGGCCAGCCCTGGGCTCTGGTGAAATCTGAAGAACTGTGGCTGTAAACCCCAAGGTGCAACCATATGCAAAGGGCTGGTTCCACTGAACTTTCCTAACTAATAAGGCACGCGCACAGAGGAAAAAGCGAAGAACAAAACAGTAATCGAGTCATGGTGAATGGCGACGTCTCCCAGGGAGGGTGGTCTTAGACCCAGTGTGGCAGGATGGACCCAGTAGGGGTGAGGCAAGGCTTTCGGGGTTGGGGGAGTGGGGAAGTAAGAGGGTGGCCTGAGTAGAAGCAGCGAAGTCCCAAGTGACCAACTGGGGGAGGATTTGGAAGGGGCTGCAAACTGTCACGGATGCACAGCCCTTGGGTGCAAAGAGGGTGGTGAGGAAGTCCTGGGGCCCGTGGGGGCAAAGGCCGAAGCTGGGGCCCCTGACAGGGAGGGCAGATGCCTAGGGTGGCACCAGCCCTGGGCAAAGAGGTCACCCACAGGAGGAACACATGTGGCTCTAGTGTCCAGAGGACAAGAGCTGGGACCTGCAATGGATCTTTGACGCGTGGCTGTGGTAAGTGACCCGGCTGTGTGCCTCAGTGTCCTTTTCTGTGAAACAGGGATCAGAGGAGGGCAGCTTCCTAGGCTCAGTGAGGACTCTAGGCTGGTCACGGCGCTGGGCGCACCGCCCGGCTGCTCCATCTCGGGCGGCGAGCTGTGCTCAGGACAGAAGCGGGCCCGCAGCTCCTCCAGGAAGCCCAGGCCACCTCGGCCTTTTTGGACAGGGCCTCTAGAGCCCGCGGCCCTTCCCGGCATCCGGGCGCGTCCCGGGACGGTGAGACGGGGACCGCGAGGGAGGGTTGGGGGGCGTCCCGGGGGGAGGGGCGGTGACCGCGGGGGGCGGGGAGGGACACGGGTCGGGTGTGGAGGGGTGGGGGGGGGGCGGAGACCTCTCGGGGCGCGGGGGACGCGTGCGGGGAGAGGGGCGGTGACGTGAGATGGTGATGGAGGAGGTGGGGCGCGTCCGATGGGGAGAAGGGGCGGTGACCCGGTGGGGGGGGGGGCGGTGACCGCGGGTGTTGGGGGGGGCGGGGGAGACGGGTCCGGGGGTGGAGACCGCGGAGGGGGACACGTCGGGGCGGGGGAGTACGGAGATCGCGGAGGGGGAACGGGCCAGGGGCGGTGACGGCGGGCGGGGGACGCGTCCGGGGGTGGCTGGCAGTGAGCAAGGGCCGGGGTCGCGTCCGGGGGACGGTGAGGTGAGACGGTGATCGAGGGGGTGGGGCGCGTCCGGTACGGGGAGGGGCGGTGGCCGCGGGGGCGGAGACCAGAGACTACGGGCGCGTCCAGGTTGGGGCGGTGACGAGGGGCTGGTCGCCCCCTTTACTGGGATCGGGCACAGTCAACTCCTGACGCACCCTCTGCGTCTCCCTGGCAACCAGCCGCGGCCCCGCCCCTCCCCTCGCGTCGCGTACAGAGGAAATGGGCGTGCGCGCGGCGTGCGCTTCCGGCTTGGCGAGGGGCGGGAGCGATTGTGAACGGGCGGCGCGTAGGGCCAATCGCGGAAGACGGCTGGGGAAGAGCCAATCGCCAGGGCCGGCGGGCGCGGGTAGGGGGCGGAGCCTCGGGCGGGGCTGGCGAGGCCGAGCCAATCGCACCGGCCCTCGGGGCGGTAGCTGCGGCGACCGAGACGGCGGCCTCGTCGGGCCTGGGTCCGGGGTCGGGGTCTGGGGCGGCGGCGGGCGCGGCCATGCTGCAGCTGCGGGACTCGGTGGACTCGGCCGGCACGAGCCCCACGGCGCTGCTGGCGGCCGGCGAGGAGGTCGGGGCGGGCGGCGCGGGCGGGGGGCGGCCGGGGGCGGGCACTCCGCTGCGCCAGACGCTGTGGCCGCTCAGCATCCACGACCCCACGCGCCGCGCCCGCGTCAAGGAGTACTTCGTCTTCCGGGTGAGGCGGCCGTGGGGCCGGGGCGGCCCGGGAGGGGGGTGCTGGGATGGGAGGGGAGCGGGGCGGAGAGTGACACCTCCCCCCCCACCCCCCGCCCTCTGCCCGCGCAGCCCGGCACCATCGAGCAGGCGGTGGAGGAGATCGGCGTGGTGGTGCGGCCGGTGGAGGACGGCGACATCCAGGGCGTGTGGCTGCTGACCGAGTGAGCGGGGCGCGCGGGGCGCGGGGACCGGCCGGGTGGCCTGTGCGCGGGGCGGCGCCCGGTGACTCGTGTCGTCTGCGGGCAGGGTTGACCACTGGAACAACGAGAAGGAGCGGCTGGTGCTCATCACAGACCAGGCACTGCTCATCTGCAAGTACGACTTCATCAGCCTTCAGTGCCAGCAGGTGGTCAGGGTCGCCTTAAACGCGGTGGACACCATCTCCTGCGGAGAGTTCCAGTTTCCCCCCAAATCGCTCAACAAGTAAGACTGTGGGACACAGAGCCTGAGTACCAGGGCCTGTAGCAGGTCCGTCCCAAATCGGCCCCCTGGTTGTCCTGGGTCTGCCATTCTGCGCCAACATAAAAGCGTCTGCTTCAAATCGATAGTTTCTTAGAATAGAAGCAAGTGGGCAGCAGGTGCATTAAAAGGAATTCTGGCACAGAAGACAGCTATCAGGCTGGTAGTAAGATGAACTTGAGGTCTGTTGAAGCAGAGCTGACGTGGTGCTCTTAAGATGAGAGCCACATCCGGTGTGTGTCACCTCTGTCACATCAAGCTCTGCTCCGGTTAAATTTTAACAGAAAAAAAAAGCATCGCTTTTATTTACTGATGTTACTAAAGGTAGAAGATAGTTACTGACCTGCTTTCAGAAGGGCGGATCTTGAAATACGAGAAGCCTGGACTTTAATACAAGGTAGAGCTTTGCTGCAGGGATGTGATCGGGGCTGTACCCAAGTCAAGACCGCTAACCGGCCGTGGGGCCTCCTGGACAAAGGGCCTGAGGCTACAGACAGGTTGTTCTCGCGGTTAGCCTGCCTGCAGCGCCTTCCCGTTGCTGTTGAACTGCACTAATAGCATAAAGGGTGTTGGGCCCAAACCAAAACAACGGCGTCGGTTTGTAGTATTCAAAGTGCTCGGTGCAGGTGACTGGAGACCCCCGGCTCTGAGTGACACAGGTCCTGTCCGCGGTCCCAGAGCAGCCTCCTAACGTCACACCCCGTACCTGCCAGGCTGCCAGGGAGCGCTGTGGCCTGCTGGGTGACGTGAAAGCTTCTTTCTTTGTAGGCGAGAAGGTTTTGGGATCCGCATTCAGTGGGACAAACAGAGCCGCCCTTCCTTCATAAACAGATGGAACCCCTGGTCCACCAACATGCCCTATGCCACGTTCATAGAGCACCCCATGGCTGGTGCGGATGAGAAAACAGCGTCTCTGTGCCAAGTAAGACCGTGAGGGCAGCGCTGTCCAGCCGTGATGGCGACACTCTAGGCCTGTGTGGCTGTTGAGCACCTGGACTGTTCTGTGTCCTAGTAAAACTGAGAAAACAAACTTTTAAGCTTTAGACATTTTAGCTAACTTACGTGTAAATAGCCCCATGTGGCTAGTGGCTCTTGGTCAGGGTAGCTGTATGACATAGCCCCTTGTGGCCATGGTCACCTTGGAGAAGGGCCCGGAAGGGCTCTGGGCAGTCTGTGCTGGGCCAGCAGGCTGCGTGCTCGCCGGCAGAGGAGGCCCTGGGGCCACCGGTGAGGGGAGTTGGGCCTCCCTCGCCAGTCGCGCACTTGGCCTGCTCACTAGTCTGGCGGGTGGTGGTGAGGATTGAGTAGGTCCCTGACGACACAAGTGCTCTGTGAGGCCTGTTGTCTGTCCCAGTGAGCACAGAGCTAGGATCTGACGTTTCCAGAGATGCGAATCGAGGAGCTGAGGGGAGGGGCTGCCAGGGTGTGGCTGGAAAGGCACGTCCTCCGAGGGCAGGGACGGGGCTGGCACAGGAAGGGGTGGTCCGTTCCACGTGTAGACCACTGACCGGCAACATGATTTCTGTCTTTACAGCTGGAAAGTTTCAAAGCTCTGCTAATCCAAGCTGTCAAGAAAGCCCAGAAAGAGAATCCTTTGCCAGGACAAGCCAGTGGCGTGCTGGTCTTGGATCGTCCCCTCCTCATCGAGACCTACGTGGGACTCATGTCCTTCATTAACAACGAGGCTAAACTGGGCTATTCCATGACCAGAGGCAAAATAGGCTTCTAGATGGCGCCCAGAGGTAGACTTGGGGACGCGGGGCCTCAGACCCGGGCCAGCTCCGCTGCACCGGCAGAGTCGGGGCTGTTAACCTCTAGGGATCTGAGTGTGATTAGAATAGTCGAACGCATTCCCTGCTATCCCTGGCTTTTGGAAGTCTGGTAATAGGAGTCACAGACAAAAAAGCAAGGTGAATCCAGCGGTCCCGCTCGTGGCTGGTGTTCCGTCTTCTAGAACTTGTTTCCGTGTTTCTCCCAGTGTCTCCATTCGGCTTCTCGTGGTCCTGCCCAGCCCTCCAGCATGTGAATAAACATGTACCCCCACCAGAGCCTCCCCCCTAGCACTCCACCCGAGTGGATGGTTCCATCCAGGGAGGGCCCCAAACCCCAGTGCCTGGAGTGGCAAATAAGTTTATACTTAGTGTCAAGTTTTGTATTTGGAAATCTAATCCATTTTTTTAAAGCTAAGTGCAAAACAAGCCAGCAGACTGGTGAAGTAAACAGGGGACAGTCTTGTCGGCTCCCAGATGGACCGTTGCTTTTGTGCAAATACGTCTTTGACCTGAAGTCACGCTTTTTCTGAAGTTATATCGTGTTCGTATTTGTGGCATCTTTTCCAGGCCCTAAAGCTTGCAGGAAATCATTTTTAGACAATTCATTAATTTGAGTCACCTTGGTAGGTAGTTGTTTGACAGCCCTACGTGCTTTACGTTTGTACGGTCACGTTCGTATTTAAGATGGGGACTGCTCAGTTTGCTTTTGGAGAAATGCCCTTTTGAAAAAGGAACCGTGGTATTAGATTCTCATGAAGCCCCTAACGCCCGGCTTGGTTACCGCAGTGCCCACGCAAATGCGAGGCTTTACTGGTGTTGCCCTGAACGTGCCTGGGGCTTGGCGGCCCGCCGAGCACGTCCGTGTGGGAACCGTGGCCCCCCCGCCCGTGGCACCCACACATCGTCGGCTTGCTGGCTTGACTGGAAGCTTTGATATCAACCCCAAGCGCTGGTGCAGGGCGTCCTCCCCATTTACAGCTCTGGTGTAGCTCTAACCCACGTGGATGTGATCCAGATCATAGCCTGTCCACGTCGAGAGGCCGCCGCCTCCATCCTGCCTGGGTCCTGAGCCTTTGCTTTTGGTCTCACAGTAAAGACGTTTACAACCGAATGGACATCGTTCTTTCTTTGAGATCGTTATTCAAAGTAGGGGCGACAACCAAGAAAAGCCACCTCTGAAGTGTGTACGTTAAAGCTTTGTAAACCTGCCACCTTGCTGTGCACGTTCAGGAGGATGCTAGGGAAGTATGGTCCCCTGAGTTCGCTCACAGAAAAACCCAGAGTGATGTGCCAACTGTCTAGCTTTTAGGAAGACGAGTCCAGGTTTGGAGCCCTGCTTCAGTCATCACAAGCACCTGAATGTAGAGGTGGGGGGACTCTGTGCGGAGCCGGCCTTGACCCGACGGCCCTGGGGCCGGCAGCTTCTGTCCCCGCGCCCCAGCACGCACCCCATGTGAAAACCGAGCCCGCTCTCCAGAAGGTTCAGTGACCAGGAACGGGGGCGCCAGAGCAGAGCAGGATGTCTGTCTGAGGGGGAAGTTGCTGCTTGGGGTCAGTGACTTTCTGTAAGACCGTGAACCCAAAACCTGAAACAAACCAGAAAACCTTCCTATGACTTAAACCTGTCACGAAAACAAGCATCAGCCGTCTCATGAGTTAGCAAATGTTTATTTTAAATAAAAATTAGTCTCATACCATACATATTTACAGGAATGCTATACAAAAATAAAAGCCGGTCATTTCATCTGGGCCACTGTTGGGGAACGCCCCCGCCCCCCAGAAGCCCCGCACCTTCCCCGTAGCTGCCACGTGCCACGGTGTTCTCTCGTCTCGGCTGGGCCTGGGCACTCGCAGGTCCTACGTGTGGTCACCCGGCCGTCCAAAGGCCGTGCCAACCCCGTCCTCGGTTTCCAGGAAACACAGGCAGAAGTGGTCCTTACTGAGGAGGGCCAGTGAGTCCCCGTTTAAATGCCAGCACAGAGAAAGCACCTGAAAGTCACCTGGAGAAAGACAGGCAGCCGGAGGGTGAAAGGGTGAGGCCAGGGTCCCAGGGTGAGCGCGGCCCCAAATCCTGTGGCCGAAGGACAGGCCTGGAGAGACCCAGCTGCAGCCCCAAAGCTCAACTCGGGTGGGCGTCTCTGTGTCCCGTGAGAGCTCGAAGCGGTGGACCCCCACCCGGTGTGTGACGCCGGGGACCGGCCTGAGGTCTCCCTGGATGTGCCAAGAGGGACCGACCGTACACCCGAGGCGGTCGCCCACACGAGCCACGGTGCCCAGGTCGGCTGGGAGGGGCTCATCTGTTAGGGTTCTGCCTACAGCCGGTCACAAGCGCCACCGCGCTCACCTTCCCCAGGCACCTGCACGGACACGCAGCCCGCTGGCGACCACAGGTACACCTTGCCGCCTCCCGTGCAGATGGCCAGCCGGGGCTGCTGCGGGTCCCACTGGAAGGAGCGCACGGGGGACAGCTGCTCCAGCACCACGAAGAGCCTCAGCTTCTGAATGTCCCAGATCCAGACGGCGTTCGGGACACTGTCTGAGGAGGGAAGACGCGGACACCCTGCTTCAGTGTCCCCGCCTGTGATGCACGCTGGGGGGCAGGCCCCAAGCCCCGTGGACGTGGCTGCTCCGGTGTCTACGAGCCGGACGGTCCCCCCGCCCAGGCTTAGAGCCCACAAGGGCGGGTTTGGCGGTTTTTACAGCCCTCAAAACACGTGAGCCCCCTTCCCGCACGAAACGGGCCGTGGCTGTGGTGGCGCCCGGACCCTGCTCTTCGCCCGACGGCAAGCAGCAGGCGGAGGCACCGAGACACCGCACCTCCGGAAGCTTCCGTGGGCACAGCCTCCCGGCAGGAGGACGCGACGTGCCGGAAGCCCGTCACCGGGGTTTCCGCTCACCCGGTCTTCATGCCTGGGCACCGGAGGAAACGAGGAGGGGCACGGCCCGCGAGTGCGGCCACTGACCGCTTCTCGTCGCCAGGAAGTAGCTGTCCGGGCTGAAGGCCAGCGCTCCGATGCCGATTTTCGGGTTCGCTCTGTCGGCAACAGGCTTCAGGGTCTGTAAGGAGACTGGCACGGAGGCGATCTCATCTAGAACACGGAAAGGGAGGGGACAGGAGCCGCTGGCCTCGTCCACTCAGTTCAGACAGAAGGAAAAGAGGACTTCACGTTAACCCATGGAGGAAGATTCTATGGAAACAGAGGCTTAAGGGGACCCGGCCACGGCGCTCGCTGGAGCCCCCGTGGCGGGGTCTGTGTAGTGGAGAGGACACGTGTGAGCGGGCAGGGGCGTGGCAACTCTGTGCCTTCCCCTCAGTTTTGCCATACACCTAAACTGCTCTAAAAAAGTCTTAAAAAAAAACAAAAAGCCATTATAAAACTCACGGCAAAAGGTGGTAAGGTGACGATGGAAGGCCAGGTGGGCGGGTGTGCTGGCTGTGTGTCCCCCCCCCCCCCCCGCGCCCCCATCCGGGGTGCTTACTGAGCGGGGCTGGGCCACGGACACCACACGACCTGGGGGCTGCTCCCCCACCTCCTGTACTCGTTAGCCCACCGGACGGATGCCGGGACTGAGGCACAGGCCACCTGCCCAGGACCCGCGGCCAGTTCCGCAGCCCCACCCCCTCTGGCTCCTCCAAGGGCATCTTACTGGTCCTTAAAGAACCACCTGCAGGGCGGTGCCTGTCACACTGGGACCACCAGCCCTCCCGACGCGACGGAAACATCCCCCCCCTCCCCCCCCCCCGTCAAGCGAGAGGACGCAAGCCGGGAGGTGTCGCGGTCAAAGGAGGGAGCAATCCCGCCCCCCCCCAGCTGCTCACACTTGGTCTCTGCAGGGGAGGCCACGCCGGCTGCTGCTCTGGGCGGGGGGAAGGCCAGGCGGCCCGGCGCCAGCCGCGGAGTCTTCTCGGCTTCCTTGTACACGACCTGGAAGACACGACAGTCCTGCCACCACCACCGCCCGCACATGACACGCAGGAGCAGAGGCGGTGACGCACCGGGTAGTGGTGACGCTGGACCTGGACGCGAGGCGCTGCCGTTCCTGGTGACGGACACAGAGACGCCGGGCCACCGGCGCCCACTCCCCCGCGGGGGCGCCCGGCGTGGGTCCCACCCCAAGCCCCACCCCGAGCCCGCCCCTCGGGGGAGTGGCCTGTGCTGGCTGCGGGTTCGTACGCGCCCAACCGACCGCTGGCCAGTGAGGACACAAGCATCTCAGTAGTGCCAAGTCACAGACACAGGTCCTGCGAACGAGGGGACATCTGTGTCCCGAAGCCTGATGGGCCCATGAGGCCGAGGCGATGAGGCAGCCCGGCTGCCCCCTGGCCTCAGAACAAGCTTGGGCTGCAGGCCAGGAGGGCCGAGCAAACCCTTCACGGCCAGCGTGGTTGGCCTGCTCCGCCTCGGCCTCCCACAACCATGGATGGCTTCACCCGCCTGCACCTCCAGCCAGGTCCCACCTCGGGAGCTCCGCCCCAGCCTCGCCTCCCCAGCCTCGCCTCCCCAGCTGTCCCCTCCCCCTCCCCTCCCCTCCCTCTCCCCTCCCCTTCCACACGGCTACCTGCAGCCCTACTCCTGGTGGCCTCCCTCATATTTCCCACACGTGGGACAGCTCCCCAAGGTTGGGGTCTGTCTGTCCCCTGCTAAAAAGGACACACATGCCCACCTCAGGCCCTTTGTACTTCATGTTCTTGCTGCCAGAACTGCTCCTCCCTCCGATGCCGTATCACTTCTTCCTGGCCCCTGACCCCGTGACCGTCCCTGCCTGCCCCAGGGACACCTGCACCCCACTTCTCAGGTCTGCTTCTCCAGCCCCAAACGCCCGGTGCTTGTGGGTGAGGGACCCTGGGTACTCTGCCGAGGGCAGGAACAGACCTGAGAGTGACCCATCTGGGGAGTGGGGAGGGCAGGGCAAGGACACCACTTCGGGTCCTTTGGGAATTGGTTGAGTCGAACATTTGAAATGTTACCGTAACGGAAGTTTCTGGTGATGTGAGTACCGACATCATCATGAATAATGTAAAGTGAAAAAAGACTTTTTCTACCTCCCTTCTCCAAATGTGGCTCAAATAGAAACCTGCATTCCAGGGAGGGAGGAAGATGGCGGCGAAGGACGACGCTGGGCTCAGCGCGTCCTGCTGATCGCTTAGATTCCACCCACATCTGCCTAATTTACCCCGATAACCACGAGAAGACTAGCAGAACGGACTCTCCGGAGCCGAGCGCAGACGAGAGGCCCACGGAAGAGGGTAGGAAGGGCAGAGAGGCGGTGTGTGCTACACACGGACTGGCGGGAGGGAGCTGGGGCGGTGGAGGGGCAGCCAGCCCGCCCGGCAAGGCAGAGCCCCCGAGTCTGGCTGGCAAAAGCGGAGGGGCCGGACGGAGTGTGTTCTGTCAGCCAGTGAGACATAACATCTGGAAGGTTATAAGCTAACAGCTCTGCTCGGAGAACGGGAGGGCCGGAGGACAACGGAGGGAGAGTTGTTGAGCCCCGGACGACAGAGCGCGGCTTGGCGGGGAACAGAGGCACTGGGAAGCGCCTTCTCCCTCGCCCATCCCCCAGCCAAAATCCCAAAGGGAGCCGGTTCCCGTCACGGAACTTGCTTGCACCGCGCAAACACCCAACGCTGTGCTTCTGCGGATCCATCCCTCCGACGGGTCGGCCTCCCTCCCGGTGCCGCAGGGCTCCTCCTGAAGCGGATCACCGAAGGAAACGCGAGCTGAGCCTGCTCCTCCCACCCCTGTGCGCCTTGCGGATCCACCCCGGCTAATAATACGCCAGATCCCATCGAAGCAGCACCACCAGCCGGGCAGTGTGCACACAGCCCAGACAGGGGCCACACCACTCCACAGTGAGACCTGCCCCTGGGAGAGGGGAAGAGAAGGTACACACCAGTCTGACTGTGGCCCCAGCGGTGGGCTGGGGACAGACAGCGGCTCTGACTGCGGCCCCGCCCACCACCTGTCTGTTACTCCAGACAGCACGGGGGAAGTGCCCTGCAGTTCCGCGCCACCCCAGGGACTATCCAAAATGACGAAACGGAGGAATTCTCCCCAAAAGAAACTCCAGGAAATAGCAACAGCTAACGAACTGATCAAAAACGATTTAAGCAATACAGCAGAAAATGAATTTAAAATAATAGTCATAAAATTAATCGCTGGGCTTGAAAACAGTATAGAGGACAGCAGAGACTCTATTGCTACAGAGATCAAGGGACTAAGGAACAGTCAGGAGGAACTAAAAATGCTATAAATGAGCTGCAAAATAAAATGGAGGCGACCACAGCTCGGATTGAAGAGGCAGAGGAGAGAACAGGTGAACTGGAAGATAAAATTATGGAAAAAGAGGAAGCTGAGAAAAAGAGAGATAAAAAAAATCCAGGAGTATGAGGGGAGACTTAGAGAACTAAGTGACACAATTAAATGTAATAACATATGCATAATTGGGATTCCAGAGGAGGAAGAGAGAGGGAAAGGTGCTGAAGACATACTTGAAGAAATCATAGCTGAGAACTTCCCTGATCTGGGGAAGGAAAAAGGCATTGAAATCCAAGAGGCACAGAGAACTCCCTTCAGATGTAACTTGAATCGATCTTCTGCACAATATATCCTAGTGAAACTGGCAAAATACAAGGATAAAGAGAGAATTCTGAAAGCAGCTAGGGATAAACGGGCCTTAACATACAAAGGTAGACACATAAGGGTAGTAGCAGAGCTATCTACTGAAACTTGGAAAGGAATGGCAGGAAATCTTCAGTGTGATGAACAGGGAAAATAATGCAGCCAAGAATCCTTTACCCAGCAAGTCTGTCATTCAAAATAGAAGGAGAAATAAAGGTTTTCTCAAACAAACAAAAACTGAAGGAATTCATCATCACTAAACGAGCCCTACAAGAGATCCTAAGGGGGACTCTGTGAATGAAATGTTGCAAGGACCACAAAGGACCAGAGACACCACTACAAGCATGAAATCTATAGATAACAATAACTCTAAACCCATATCTTTCTATAATAACACTGAATGTAAATGGACTAAATGCGCCAATCAAAAGACATAGGGTATCAGAATGGATAAAAAAAACAAGACCCATCTATTTGCTGTCTACAAGAGACTCATTTTAGAGCTGAGGACACCTTCAGATTGAAAGTGAGGGGATGGAGAACTATCTATCATGCTACTGGAAGTCAAAAGAAAGCTGGAGTAGCCATACTTCTATCAGACAAACTAGACTTCAAATTAAAGGCTGTAACAAGAGATGAAGAAGGGCATTATATAATAATCACAGGGTCTATCCATCAGGAAGAGCTAACAATTCTAAATGTCTATGCACCGAATACGGGAGCCCCCAAATATCTAAAACAATTAGTCAAAAACATAAGCAACCTTATTGATAAGAATGTGGTAATTGCAGGGGACTTTAATACTCCATTTACAACGCTGGACAGATCATCTAGACACAGGATCAATAAAAAAACAAGGGCCCTGAATGATACACTGGATCAGATGGACTTGATAGATATATTTAGAACTCTGCATCCCAAAGCAACAGAATATACTTTCTTCTCGAGTGCACATGGAACCTTCTCCAAGATAGATCACATACTGGGTCACAAAACAGCCTTTCATAAGTATACACGAATTGAGATCATACCATGCATGCTGTCAGACCACAATGCTCTGAAGCTTGAAATCAACAACACGAAAACGTCTGGAAGACCTCCAAAAGCATGGAGGTTAAAGAACACCCTACTAAAGAATGAATGGGTCAAGCAGGCAATTAGAGAAGAAATTAAAAAATATATGGAAACAAATGAAAATGAAAATACAACAATCCAAACGTTTTGGGATGCAGCAAAGGCAGTCCTGAGAGGAAAATACATTGCAATCCAGGCCTATCTCAAGAAACAAGAAAAATCCCAAATACAAAATCTAACAGCACACCTAAAGGAGATAGAAGCAGAACGGCAAAGACACCCCAAATCCAGCAGAAGAAGGGAAATAATAAAGATCAGAGCAGAAATAAACAACATAGAATCTAAAAAAACTGTAGAGCAGATCAATGAAACCAAGAGTTGGTTTTTTGAAAAAATAAGCAAAATTGATAAACCTCTAGCCAGGCTTCTCAAAAAGAAAAGGGAGATGACCCAAATACACAAAATCATGAATGAAAATGGAATTATTACAACCAATCCCTCAGAAATACAAGCAATTATCAGGGAATACTATGAAAAATTACATGCCAACAAACTGGACAACCTGGAAGAAATGGACAAATTCCTAAACACGCACACACTTCCAAAACTCAAACGGGAAGAAATAGAAAGCTTGAACAGACCCATAACCAGCGAAGAAATTGAATCAGTTATCCAAAATCTCCCAACAAATAACAGTCCAGGACCAGATGGCTTCCCAATGGCTTCCCAGGGGAATTCTACCAGACATTTAAAGCAGAGATAATACCTATCCTTCTCAAGCTATTCCAAAAAATAGAAAGGGAAGGAAAACTTCCAGACTCATTCTATGAAGCCAGCATTACTTTGATTCCTAAACCAGACAGAGACCCAGTAAAAAAAGAGAACTACAGGCCAATATCCCTGATGAATATGGATGCAAAATTCTCAATAAGATACTAGCAAATCGAATTCAAAAGCATATAAAAAGAATTATTCACCATGATCAAGTGGGATTCATTCCTGGGCTGCAGGGCTGGTTCAACATTCGCAAATCAATCAATGTGATACATCACATTAATAAAAGAAAAGATAAGAACCATATGATCCTGTCAATCGATGCAGAAAAAGCATTTGACAAAATTCAGCATCCTTTCTTAATAAAAACCCTTGAGAAAGTCGGGATAGAAGGAACATATCTTAAACAGCATAAAAGCCATTTATGAAAAGCCCACAGCTAACATCATCCTCAACAGGGAAAAACTGAGAGCTTTTTCCCTGAGATCAGGAACACGACAGGGATGTCCACTCTCACTGCTGTTGTTTAACATAGTGTGGGAAGTTCTAGCATCAGCAACCAGACAACAAAAGGAAATCAAAGGCATCAAAATTGGCAAAGATGAAGTCAAGCTTTCACTCTTTGCAGATGACATGATATCATACATGGAAAACCTGACAGACTCCACCAAAAGTCTGCTACAACTGATACATGAATTCATCAAAGTCGCAGGATACAAAATCAATGTACAGAAATCAGTTGCATTCTTCTACGCTAATAATGAGGCAACAGAAAGACAAATAAAGAAACTGATCCCATTCACAATTGCACCAAGAAGCATAAAATACCTAGGAATAAACCTAACCAAAGATGTAAAAGATCTGTATGCTGAAAACTACAGAAACCTTATGAGGGAAATTGAAGAAGTTACAAAGAAATGGAAAAACATTCTGTGCTCATGGATTGAAAGAATAAATATTGTTAAAATGTCAATACTACCCAAAGCCATCTACACATTCAATGCAATCCCAATCAAAATTGCACCAGCATTCTTCTTGAAGCTAGAACAAGCAATCCTAAAATTTGTATGGAACCACAAAAGACCCCGGATAGCCAAAGTAATACTGAAGAAGAAAATCAAAGCAGGAGGCATCACAATCCCAGACTTTAGCCTCTACTACAAAGCTGTTATCATCAGGACAGCATGGTATTGGCACAAAAACAGACACATAGGGGCGCCTGGGTGGCTCAGTTGGTTGGGTGTCCGACTTCGGCTCAGGTCATGATCTCACGGTCCGTGAGTTCGAGCCCCACATCGGGTTCTGGGCTGACAGCTCAGAGCCTGGAGCCTGTTTCGGATTCTGTGTCTCCCTCTCTCTCTGACCCTCCCCTGCTCATGCTCTGTCTCTCTCTGTCTCAAAAATAAATAAATGTTAAAAAAAAAAAAAAAAAAAACAGACACATAGACCAATGGAATAGAACAGAAACCCCAGAACTAGACCCACAAAAATATGGCCAACTCATCTTTGACAAAGCAGGAAAGAATATCCAATGGAAAAAAGACAGTCTCTTTAACAAATGGTGCTGGGAGAACTGGACAGCAACATGCAGAAGGATGAAACTAGACCACTTTCTCACACCATTCACAAAAACAAACTCGAAATGGATGAAGGACCTAAATGTGAGACAGGAAACCATCAAAACCCTAGAGGAGAAAGCAGGGAAAAACCTCTCTGACTTCAGCCGCAGCAATTTCTTACTTGACACATCCCCAAAGGTAAGGGAATTAAAAGCAAAAACGAACTACTGGGACCTCATGAAGATAAAAAGCTTCTGCATAGCAAAGGAAACAATCAACAAAACTAAAAGGCAACCAACGGAATGGGAAAAGATATTTGCAAATGACATATTGGACAAAGGGCTAGTATCCAAATCTATAAAGAACTCACCAAACTCCACACCCGAAAAACAAATAATCCAGTGAAGAAATGGACAGAAAGCATGAATAGACACTTCTCTAAAGAAGACATCCAGATGGCCAACAGGCACATGAAAAGATGTTCAACGTCGCTCCTCATCAGGGAAATAAAAATCAAAACCACACTGAGACACCACCTCACGCTGGTCAGAATGGCTAAAATGAACAAATCAGAAGACTATAGATGCTGGAGAGGATGTGGAGAAATGGGAACCCTCTTGCACTGTTGGTGGGAATGCAAACTGGTGCAGCCGCTCTGGGAAACAGTGTGGAGGTTCCTCAAACAATTAAAAATAGATCTACCCAATGACCCAGCAATAGCACTGCTAGGAATTTACCCAAGGGATCCAGGAGTGCTGATGCAGAGGGGCACTTGTACCCCAATGTTTATAGCAGCACTTTCAACAATAGCCAACTTATGGAAAGAGCCTAAATGTCCATCAACTGATGAATGGATAAAGAAATTGTGGTTTATATACACAATGGAATACTACGTGGCAATGAGAAAGAATGAAATCTGGCCCTTTGTAGCAACGTGGATGGAACTGGAGAGTGTTATGCTAAGTGAAATAAGCCATACAGAGAAAGACAGATACCATATGGTTTCACTCTTATGTGGATCCTGAGAAACTTAACAGAAGACCAGGGGGGAGGAGAAGGGGGGAAAAATGGTTAGAGAGGGAGGGAGCCAAAACATAAGAGACTCTTAAAAACTGAGAATAAACTGAGGGTTGATGGGGAGTGGGAAGGAGGGGAAAGTGGGTGATGGGCACTGAGGAGGGCACCTGTTGGGATGAGCACTGGGTGTTGTATGGAAAGCAAGTTGACAATAAATTTCATAAAGAAAGAAAGAAGGAAGGAAGGAAGGGAGGGAGGGAGGGAGGAAAGGAAGGGAGGGGGGGGAAGGGAGGGGAAGGGAGGGGAAGGGAGGGGAGGGGAGGGGAGGGGAGAAAGAAAGATGCATTCCAGACTTACTATTTTGGGATTGCTAATGGTGGCTGGGTGCCCGAACTCTGTGATCATTTTCCAAGTCACGTGATTAAGGATGCGCACCTGAGGGGGGAGAGTGCGCGTGAGGGCCCCTGGCGGGCGCCGTGCCCGCAGCATCTCCACGTGTGCTACTCGGTCTCACCTTCCCGTCATAGCTTCCGATGGCCAGGAACTGACTGCTGGGACTCCAGGCCACAGACTTGACGCCCAGGGACCACTCGTAGGCACAGTACGCGGACAAGAGCCGGCCGTCCAAGGAGTAGAGCAGGACCTTGTACTGCAGGAGACCGTGCAGATGTTGACACTCACCGTGACCGGAGCATGGGGGGGTGGGGGGTGGGGGGGGGATGGGGACACAGCCGATGGCCAGCGGGAGGTCAGAAGGAAGACCGGTGGAGCAGGACAGGCCCTCCCGCACAAGGGACAGTGGGGACCTTGGCCGCAAACATAAGGACTCGCTGGTCAAAGGGCTGGGCTTGGCCTCGGAGCCTGGTGAGCCGACCGAGCCTCCACATTCAGAAAGCCTCGGGTAAACACAGGTCAAAGCGCCCCAACACACAGGGTCTGCCTGGTCACCCTGCATACCTCCAGGCAGGTGTCCCACACTGCCAGCACACAGCCGTTTGGGGCCCACTCGATCCCTGCAAGGTCCTGGGTCTCTGTGTCAAAGTGCTTCCAAAGCAAGACAGAGAAACATTAAATTCGAAAGTGTTTTCTTGAACAAATACACATTTTATCACTGACGTTGGGAACACGTTTAGTATTTAATTTCCTTGTACAGAAGCGGACAATGTCTCCAGCCCTGTCCTTCTGTCGTTAAAATCCTGCCTGAGCACTCAGGAGGCCCCAGGCGGGCCCAGGTGGAGCCCACCGGGCAGGACGGTGCCCAGCACCGCTGGCTGTGATGCAGCTCCCGCGGCCTGGCACCGCCCCCCACTCCCTCCCGGTTCCGGCCTGGCTCGGCCTCACTCCTGGAAGATCAGCTCCGCGAGATCCCGCCAGGACACCCCGTGCCCGGGTCGATGGGGCCGCCTCTGTGCTCTGGCAGGAGGGTCACCGCCAGTCCGAAGGCCTCTCCGTACCCACCCGGCCCGTTTAGCTGAGCCCGGCCAGGGGAGGAGGGTCCCGCGCACCCGGCCAGGGCCCCTGGAGGCTGACCCAGAGCAGACCCTCCCGGGGCAGCAGCCCCTGGGCGAACCGCACGGCCCTGACAAGAGGACAGCGGCTCACGCCAATGGCCTGTGGCCGCCCTGCTCACCGGCAGGCCCACCCCCCCCGGGGCGTGCCCTCCGGTGACCCGCCCTCCACGAGATGGCGCTGCCGCGACCCCTCCCAAAGGTGCCCGGGCCTCGGAGACGCCCCGTGGCCGGCAGGGCACCCCCTACCCGCAGGAGCTGCCAGTCGCTGCAGACGAAGACGCTCACGTGGTCCTGGCAGTCGCGCCGCTCCGCCAGCGCCATGTAGCGGCCGTCCCGGGTAAAGGAGACCCCTGGCGGGAGGAGAGGGACACCCCGCTGCAGCCCCAGGGAGCGGTGAGAAACCAGAGGCAGGGGTCACGGGGAGGGACGGGCGCCCGCAGCCAGACGGCGGGGCGGAGAGCGAGACCGCGGCCTCGGTGCAGCAGCCCAGGGACCCCCCGACCCCCAACCCCCAACCGGCAAGGGACCTGACGGAAAACCGCAGGAACCGGGCCCCCGAAGAACCACAAAGTGTCACTGAAAATGCAGCTCCTGACGGATCGTCGTTTTTGGAGCACAAATCCTAGGGAGCTCAGCCAGCTTGTCAGCTTCTCATTACACCCAGTTTTACTTTTTTAAAAGAATATCTTATTTACTTTTGAGACCGAGAGAAAGCAACAGCTGGGGGGGGGGGGGGTGGCAGTGGCAGAGAGAGAGGGAGACGGGAACTGAAGCGGACTCCGCCCTGACAGCACAGAGCCCGACGTGGGGCTTGAACCTGGGAGCGGAGAGATCACGAGCTGAGCCCAAGGCGGACCCTCAGCCGGCCGACTGAGCCACGCAGGTGCCCCAACTTCCTACGTGTACTTTTGAATTTACTCGGGAGAAGAAAACGTAAGGTCGGAGTTTAGAAATAAGCTTTGGTTGAAAATGTGAAACCGTATTTTCCGTTCTGTGTTAGTCGCAAGGCCCCAGGCCACAGCTCACACTTCGTGAGCCACAAGAACACACGAGGCACTGCTGTCTGCACACATCGCGGCAACTTTACGATTCAGGGATGGGCACCCCACTCGCTCTCCACGGTCCAACCGAGCCCCGCGGTGGCCGGCTGGGCGGGGCGGCCGCCCTCTCCCCGGCACAGAGACCACAGAGCTGGCCAACAGAAGTCTGGAGGCTTGAAGTGCAGAACTGGGGCGGGGGGGGGGGGGGGGGGGGGGCAGGTCCTGGGACACACATCAACCGAAGGGACCTGATCCCCAGTCCTACGACAGGAAGGGAACCGCACGTAAAGCCTACTTCTCTGAGGTCCTTTAAACCACTGTGGTTCTATCTTGAAAGGGGAGCCCTTGTCCTCGGGAGACACACACGGAACTATTCACAGACGAAGCATCAGCAGGTCTGGGGCGTAGAGAAAGAAGCTGGCCACACGCTGATAAGCCGCTGAGACTACTGTGCCCGTAAATTTTCTGTATTAAAAAAGTGTCCCTCTCCCCCCCACCCCGCCCCCGCCCCCGGGCCCTGAACAAAAACAACAAGGAAACGGCTTCCAAATCAGCTTCGGCCGACTCACCCTGCTGGCAGGCTTTGGGGTATTTGATGTAAGACACGGACTTTGTGCACAAGGACCAGACAGTTATCCGCAGCTGTCGAGGAGAAGGGGTAAGAGAAACGGTGCAGGTTTAGCAGCCGGGAAGACGGCGGTTAAGTCACAGACAGGCATCAGTGACCCAGTAAGAGGTTTACTGCAGAATTAAGAACAGTAGCTGCTCCTGGGTGTCTCCCCCCCCACCCCCAGTCTCCCGTCCTTTAATTTCATGCTCCTGGTGTTTGGTTTTCTTTTTGTAACAGTATTGCGTGAGCGACACAAAGTCGAATATAAGTGCATTTAGTTTAAAATTTCAAAGTAACTGCGGTTTTCCTCTCCTAACAAACGTGCAGATGCCGGCAGGCAAGCTGTCCAGAACGGTGGGTGTCCCGGGGACTGAGCGAGGTCAACCTGCTTGGTCCTCTGCCTCAGCAGACTCGTGAGCAGGAGGTGGGGGCAGAAGGGCCCGTGTGGTGGCCTCTCTGCATGGCTGCTTCCCCACAGGGTTTCTGGGGGTGACCGCTCTGTCAGCCGGCCGTCCCCTCCTCTCCCGGCCCGCGTGCCTGGCGGGGTGGTCACGGACACCCGTCCCCAGGAAAAGCCCACAGTATAGCTTTTAAGCGTTCAAACACCCGTCTACATTTACATCTAATATTGAGGTTCTATGACCCCCTAGATCCCATTAGAGTTTAAAAGGGAATAACCAGAATTTCTTAACCCCGATTCCTAGTTTTGTTTCTAAAAACGGTCTCCGTGCCCTTCCCGTTGGCTGACGTGGCAGTTCACTACTTGACGAGCGTCCAACAGCTGACTCTGAACAAGGACAACACTGGAAAACACACTGACCTGGTTTCCAGATTTACTGTAAAGTACTATAATCAGAGAGTATGCTGTTCGCACAAAGCGAGGCTAATAGGTCAATGGAACAAGACAGAATCCAGAAACAGACCTGCACACACACAGGCAACGGGTTTTTGACAGAAGTGCGAGTGGAAAAGATCTAAACTCAAAACAGGTCCTATGTTTACACTTAGGAGCCCAAACCATAAAACTTCTAGAAGAAAACAGAATAAACTCTTTTCAGATCTTGGGTTGGGTGGGGATTTCTTTAGATGCACAAAACATAAAAAAAACAAAACAAAAAAACCTGATCCGTTAGACTCAATTAAAAGGAAACATTTCTGCTCTTTAAAAGAAGCTGTTAACTAACTGAGAGGGCAAGCTGTAGGAGAAAACACTTGCCAGGTGCGTGTCTAGGAAAGGACCCGCCTCCAGAATATAGTAGAAGAAACTTCACAGTTGAGTAACGTGACTAGCCACCCGGTAAAGAAACGAACAGACAAGTCCTACGATAACGGGCATGTGACAGAGGCCTAATGGCATTAGTCATGAGGACAATGCAAACTGAAACCACAGGCAGGGGCGTCTGGGAGGCTCAGGTGGCTGGGCGTCCGACTTCAGCTCAGGTCATGATCTCTGGGTTTGTGAGATCGAGCCCCATGTCGGGCTGTGTGCCGACAGCTAGGAGCCTGCTTGGGATTCTCTCTCTCTCTCTCTCTCTCTCTCTCTCTCTCTCTCTGCCTCTTCCCCATTTGTGCTCTCTGTCTCTCTCTTTCTCAAAATAAATAAACTTAAAACAAAAACAAAAACCACAGGGAGACACCACAACACAAGACTGACTACAGTAGAAAACCACACTGACGCGTGTCGAGGGTCGTGAGAGTGTGGACACCTGAGCTCTAACCTGGGGGGCAGCCACGTTAGCAGTCGGCAGTTTCCTGAAGCGTTCTGCACGTGCCCCCCCTGGCACCCCCTCCTAGGGATTTACCCGAGTCAAATGACGTGCGTCCCAGCAGCTCGTTCCGGACGGCGCCCAAGGGAAAGCGCCCACGGCCTGCCAGATGGTGGACGGAAAGCAGATGCCGTGTCCCCGTGCCACGGAATGGCGCCCGGCCACGAGGGACCGCCGCTGATACCCTCAGTGACAGCACAGCGCTGGGTGACAGAGGCCAAACAGAGCCCCCCACGCCACGTGGCCCCACCGACAGAGAATGTGGACAGCAAGCAGGCAGTGGCTATCCGGGAGCAGCGGTGGGCGCGGACGGGGCTGTCCACGTTCTGGCTGAGCTGCGCGCCTCAAGGGGTGAATGGTGCTCGTCGGTGGTTTTAACTGGCTTTGTGGACACGTAAGAAAAAGGTTTTCGGCTTATTTTTTTTTGAGGCAGCTACGGGCTGTTTACAACACAGACAGACACTGAAATTTAAGGACACGGGAAGGTGGAAAAGTAACAGGAGTGAAAAAGAAAAACCACGAGAGCCACAAGCTAGGCGAACAGCTGACAAAACAGGTTTGTGAGGCAAAAAGATCCACGAGGGACAACGAACGATGAGTTACAATCAAGGCTCCACTGGCGTGAAGACCTAACATCCTCAGTCCGAGCGCAGCTGGTAACAGCACCCCACAAGTACAGTAAACAAACCGACACCACAAGGGCAACGGGAGGGGGCAGCCCCACAGACACCGACACGCTACACACCCGGGGGCGTAAACAGTGCGGCCCGGCAAACCGGCGTGCCAACAGCGGAAGAGGAAGGAAAATCGGAAATTTTACGTAAACATAAAGAAATTCCGTTCTTGATAAACGTCGTTGGGAAAAAGATAGACGTGGATCCCTTCCTCACACCACACAGTCCACAGGAACCTGAAGCACATATTAATCAAGTGTGCGAGAGTGTGCATGTGTGTAAAACAAGGTATGAAAGCACTCAACCTCACCAATAGTCAGGAAACGACAAGTGAAACCACAATGCACTTCCTCTGTAGCTCCACTGGCCTGGCACCTACCTACCTATCACCTACCTATCTATCTATCTATCTATCTATTTTTGAGAGAGACAGAGACAGAATGCGAGTGGGTTCGGGGCAGAGAGAGAGGGAGACACAGAATCCGAAGCAGGCTCCAGGCTCCGAGCTGTCAGCACAGAGCCCGACGCGGGGCTTGAACTCACAGACCGTGAGATCACGACCCGAGCTGAGGTTGGACGCTCAACCGACGGAGCCACCCCCGTGGCCCCAAAGTTGTTTTTTAAAATTAGATTCATGCTGGGGCACCTGGCTGGCTCAGTTGGGGAAGTATGTGACTCATGATCTCCGGGTTGTGAGTTCAAGCCCCATGTTGGATGTAGAGATTACTTAAATAAAAATAAAACTTTAAAAAATAATAATAGTAAATAAAATTAGACTCGTGTTGTCAGGAACTTGAATGAACTTAGAAGGAAATTAGAATTTCATTCTTTTTTTTTTTTTAATGTTTATTTAATTTTGGGAGAGACAGACTGCTAGCAGGGGAAGGGCAGAGAAAGAGTGGGGGGTGGGGAGGAGACCGAATCTGAAGCAGGCTCCAGGCTCTGAGCTGTCAGCACAAAGCCTGACTCGGGGCTCAAACTCACGAACTGTGAGGTTATGACCTGAGCCAAAGTCAGACGCTTAACAGACTGAGCTCCCCAGGCGCCCCAGGACTGGCAGTCAGTTTAAATCCTGATAAAAAGCTTTGGAAAGTCGAATGCCATCTACTATAAGCAGGCAGTCCCCCAGGCTACCCCCGACAGGGTGCCTCAATATAGATCACGTACAATATACTCCCGGCACCATGGCCCCTACCCCCTTGAACACCGGCAGCAGCAGAGGGCAGACGGGTGTGCCGTGATTTCCCCTGCGAGGAACAGCAGAGTGAGCCACACCTTCCAGACGGACGAACACCGAGGGCGAAGAGAACCACCCCAGAATACAGAGGACGAACTCGCGTCAGCAAACTTGAAACAGATGCAAAGCAAGCAACAGTGTATACGCTCGTTGTGCATGCGCACACGTGCACACACACACACACACACGACCCAAAGGAAAGCAAGAACGGGTTAACACAGAACGCAGGGTCCGTCCCGCCTCTGTGGGGCATGCAGGCAGCCCTGCTCTGGGCCTCGGGGGTGGGTTGGGGCACACAGTGCTTTACCCTCGGGGACCCTGTGCAAAGGGCCTGTCACATTCGTGTACGGGAGGCAGGGAGGCCCTGGCACACGCCCGTCTGGACACTGGATTCTGGCCCCAAGAATTCTAATCACGAAGACTGTCGGGTGAGGCCGTATAAACAGTTCAACACGTCTGAAAACTTCCAAGTTGCAAACGTCTTTAAAAGGCCAACGTGTGCAGCTCTGGGTCTCGGTCCACTTTCTGTCTGACTCCGGATTTCAGCTCAGGTCATGATCTCGCGTGAGATCGAGCCTCTCACTGGGCTCTGCACCGAGCATATGGAGCCTGCTCAAGATTCTCTCTCCCTCCCTCCCTCTCTCTCTGCCCCCCACCCCCACTCTCTCTCAAATTAAAAATGAATGAAAGAATGAATGAAAAGTCACCATGTGCACCGCAAGGAAACCAAGTGCCCTGTGTCCTGCTCAGTCTCCGACAGCCTGTATGAGCAGACACCACATCAAAAGCGGGTCTGAAACCGAAACAGAAGGTACGTGAAGCCACACGGCCGGCAGCCGACTCAGCCGCCCCCTCATGGCTGGACAGAGACCTTCTCCCACATGATGCCAACTTGAAAAAGACCCGATGATGACATCCCACAGGGTCGCCCGGCACCCTCACGGCTGGGCACAGACACTCGCCCTCGCCACACGCATGCACTGTCCCCTCTGCAGCCTGGGGCGGGGCTCCTGCAGGGCACCGGGCAGCCCAGGGGGTTCGGGCCCACACGCTGGGTCATGACGCCCCCTCAAAAGGCGGCACATCGTTAACGGGATCTGCGCATTTTTCTGTCTTTGAAAACAACACTGCTGACACCAAAGACCTTCTACCCCAACACCTTATATGTGCAAATTCCCTAACTTTGGCGGGGGGGGGGGGGGGGGGGGGGGGGAGGAGCCCCAGCGAGTCTCGGACAGGACGCAGCAGTGACCGCGGTCACAGGACAGGTCAGGCATCTTAAAGATGTAAAGCTGATCGTAGTGAATTCATCTTCTATCGCTGAAGTAAAGGAACTGTTTAATTCTTAAATCCTGTCATTTAAAACCCGCGTTACTTTTCCTTAAATTTGGGCAGAAAGATCATATAACAACCGTGTCGACCTAAGACACACATCTTTCTCCGTCTCTCCCTCTCGAGATCCCCATATATGTATATCTGAAAGATACACATCGTTCTCCAAAATTCACCCGCCTGACCGCTACCCAGCAACTTCCGGAGAAAGGCGCGAGGAGTCACCCTCCTCTGCTCGCCGACGTGTGCCCGGGGCCTTTGCACTTACGTGGAACTCGGTTGTGTTGAGGATGTGGCGGCCGTCGGGGCTCCAGCAGGAGGCCACCAGCCCGGCCGAGCCCTCGTCGATCCTGCAGTGCCACTCCGGCTGCTCCAGGGACCACACCTGGATTCGCAACGGACACAAACGCAGACCCACAACATGAGCGCACGCGCGTCAAGCTGGAAAACAGCCGGTTCAACGGCACACGGCCAGGACACAGGGCGCGATTCCACATCCGCCACGAGGCAGGGCTGGAGCCGGACCGCGGCACAAAAGCCACGCTCCCGGGGGACCTCACAGTGTTGGTTTTAAAGCCCTTCGCCAGCCCTCCAAGCTCCTTCGGGGAAACTTCAGATCTGCTAGAAACGCGTCTTCGCGCTTCCCCAAACCCGTGGGGCCCAAGCTTCTAGACAGCTGTCTGCGGACACTTCCTCTTACTGAATTCTACCTGATGACACGTTAAGGCTAGTTAAGTGTTTTCCTGTTATAATTTTAAGAGGAAACCGGCTTGAGCCGCCTCGCCTTTTTTCTCAAACTACAAGGGCACAGAAGAGGCTCGCTCCTTCCCGGGGTCACCCTCAGGCAAGAGCCCCTGGCTCGGAGCCCCGCGGGCGGCGCACCTGAACCTGCCCCCGCTTGTACATGGCGCACAGGATGAAGAGGGAGTCCGCCGACCACTCGATGTGCTGGATCTGGTCCAGGCACGTGTACAGGTGGAGGATCTGGAGGGTGTGCACATCCCGGACCACTAAGCGGTACTGGACGCAAGAAGCCTAAAGACGGGGAAAAAAAAGCCCACGATGGTCTAACAGTCTCAGGGAAGGGAGCTCAGGAGTCGGTGCTCCCCGCCGTCCAGGAATGCTAGCTCCCTCTGTCCTTCCGGATGTATTTCCTGCCTGGACGGCCTCATGTTCCCAGACTGTCACCCCCTCTAAGGATAAGGGTTCACGAGAAGACAAGGTTGAAATACACAAACTATGTGTTGACACTGCTCCAGGATAAGACGTTCTGTTAAAACTCTCTACTAGGTCATTTTTTACTTTCTGACTCGCGTATTAAAAACTAAAGCAGGACACAGCGTGGGACCAGCTCTTCTGTGAACTAAGCCAGCACTCTGCTGCTTTAACCACCGGCAGACAAGGCACAGGGAGTGCGGACGGGGGCCTCAGGGTCCTTGGTGAGAAGGACCACGGAGACGTAAGGACGAGGCAACAGAAAAATACGTATTTGTCCCTGCCCCCAGGCCCTGGCACAGGACTCCTCGGGTCCTTGAAACGTCCTGGGTGGTAGGAGCGTCTTTTGTTCTAACGAGGCAACTCTAGGTGGGCTCCTGGCCACCAGAAATACCAGCCATGATTAGAAGCTTGGAATGTTCAGTCCCACTCCCCCTTCTCCAGAGAGGGGAGGAGGGCTAGAAGCGGAGTTAATAATTCATCACGAGGAATCCTCTGTAAAATGCCAACAGGACAGTGTTCAGAGAGCTCCAGGCCGGTGAACACAGGCACACAGGGCAGGTGACGCACCCACCCCCACGGGGACAGCGGCTCCTGCACTCGGGACCCTCCTGGACCTTGTCTTCTGGATCTCTTCACCTGGCTGTTCACCTGGATCCTCTCTGGTCTCCTTTAGCACAAGTGTCTGAGTTCTGTGAGCCACTCTGGCAAATCAGCCGAACCCGAGGAGGGGCCTGTGGGAGCCTCTGACTGGTGGCCCAGGCAGACAGAAGTTGTGGGGAGCTCGAGGACCCGCAGCTCTGGCTGGAATCTGAAGTGGGGGGCACAGGGGCGCGTGGGGGGGCACAGCTGGTGAAGCGCCCGCCTTCGGCTCACGTCACGATCTCACGCTTCAGGAGTTCCAGCCCCACATCGGGCTCACTGCTGTCAGCACGGAGCCCGCTGCAGATCCTGCCCCCCTCTCTGCCGCACCCCTGCTCATGCTCTTTCTCTCTCAAAAATGAAAAAAATAAATAAATAAATAAACAAGAAAATAAACATCAAAAAAAATGCAGCGGGTGGGCGGTCCACCTCGGGTCTCCAGGGGGACGGTGCCAGAATTGAGCTGTGTGGCACCCGCTGGTGGCCTGAGGGCTTGTGTGCTGTGACACACCCCCAGCTCCTGGCAAACGTGACGGGAAGTGTCAGCAGTGCGGCGAGTGTAACAGCAGCCGCGGGACAGCAGAGGCGAAGAGCGGCAGCAGGCTGACGCTTTCCCGACACAGGAGGGGACGCAGGCAGGTTTCTCTTCCACTGCGGGGACTTATTCTGAGTACTGACCGTGAAGATGTTTAAGCGTTAATCCTGTTTTCTTGAAGAGGCAGTCTGTGTCCACGTTTGTTAATAATATCTATATCTAAGCAAATTATTTGGGTATACTTATCTGATTTTAGATTATATTATAGTTTAAAAATCAAGAACTGGTTTTAAAAAAAATTTTTTTTAATGTTTATTTATTTTTGAGAGAGGGAGAGAGGGAGAGAGGGAGAGAGGGAGAGAGGGAGAGAGGGAGAGCGAGCGAGCAGTGGAAGGGCAGAGAGAGACAGGGAGATACAGAATCCGAAGCAGCTCCAGGCTCTGAGCTGTCAGCACAGAGCCCAATACTGGGCTCGAACTCATACACCCTGAGATCATGACCTGAGCCAAAGTCGGACGCTTAACTGACTGGGCCACCCAGGCACCCCAAGAACTGATTTTTAAATGTTAATTGCTTCGTTCTTATCAAGATCAAACTCAATTATTGGTTTGTGTTTTACAAACCTTTTCCTTTCCTTTTCCAAACCTTCCTTTTCCTTTTGAAAAAAACCTCGGGGCGCCTGGGGGGCTCCTTGTGATCTCGTGGTTTGTGAGGGAGTGTGAGTTCTGTGAGTTTGAGCCGTGGGCTCCATGACGCTGACGAGGAGCCTGCTTGGGACTCTCTCTCTCCCTCTCCCTCCCTCCCTCCCTCCCTCCCTCTCTCTCTCTCTCTCTCTCTCTCTCTGCCCCTCCCCCACTCGTACGCTCTCACTCTCAAAAATAAAGTTTAAAAAACACACCTCATGAGTTTTCCTTGTAAAAAGGAGAAGGGGAGGGTAACTTCAGCTGAGAACATGTGTCACATTGTAGCTTTGTCATCAGTTACAATGAGCTCCTTAAGACAGGGAGTATGTGTCATGGCATGGAAAAACCATTATCAGATCTGTTGCAAGATATTAAAAACGGCAACACAGACCTACTTTCTTCAGGATTTAGGATAGAGCTTCGAAGAACAAGACTCCAGTAACACCATATTTCCACTAGGGTGGAGAAGCCAAAAAAAAAAAAAAAAAAAAAAAGCACCAAAATGAAGCAAAGGAACATAGTCTTTCTCTTTATAATTCACTGGAATTTTCATAGACGATTTTTTTAAACAATGAATTTATGGGGAGCATTTCAAAAAATACGCCACGGTTTCTGGGGGTGAACTTTAAGCTGAAGACATTGTGTATCTCTTAGCAGAATGCTAATTTATGTATTTAGGATAATACCTCCACAAAGGAGTTCCAGTTTCAAAGAGCTGGACAAAGAACAGGAATGTTCAGGTTCAAACTGAAAAGTCATGAAGCGTCGGTGAGTTAACATACAGAACTAAACAGACACACTTTTTTTTTTTTTTTTTTTTTTTTAACAGACACACTTTCTATAAGGCTGATCTTTTCCTGAATGGACTTCCAGTGCCAATCATACCGCCAGGTCCGGAGGATACACACTGATGATGCTGGTGTGTTTCCTGCACAGACTGGCTCAGAGATTTCAGCAGCATGTGGTCGCCCCCCTCCCCTTCCGTGATGAACAGCTCGAATCCCAATCGTTCGAATAAACAGCAGTGCGGACGACTGGACTCATCCGGGCAGAGACTGCTGGTTATTTCAATCGCTTATTTGCCATATGGTGGGGGGCGGGGAGGGCTGGCAAAGACAAAGTCCCTGCACCAAGTTACAGCCAACAGAACTAGGTATGTCCCCCCATGTGTCAAAATAACAACAACGAGCTGATATCCTCTGTACCCTCAAATGTGTGACGACAACACTGCCATTACCTGCCTCTGACAGATGGAAACTGGGGTGTAGGGAGGCTGGCACCTGCCCATGCCCCATTCCCCCGGAGCCCCTGCTTGGGGCATCTGTCGAGTCCCCAGCCCCGGTGTCCGCCCGGGTCACGTGCCCTGGGTCCCCAGCCTCGGGTGTCAACCCGGGGTCCCTGCTTGAGGCCCGCACCCGCGGACCCCCAAGCTGCCCCCTCCTCCCGGGCCCCGCGGCCGCTCACCAGGTACTTGCCGTCCGGGGAGAACTTGCAGAGCAGGCCGGAGAGCTTGAACACCTCGGAGAAGTTCATGGCGGCCTCCGACCCCCGGCCCCGGGCGCTCCACTCCCGCCCGGCCTGCGGCAACCGCCAGCACCGCGACCGGAAGTGATGGAGGGCGGAAGCGCCTCGCGGCCTATCAGGGCCCCGGCTGACCGCGCAGCATTGTGGGGCTTGTAGTTCGCACGTTCCCGCGCCGCCGCGCTTCTCGCCACCAGGACGATCCGCCCCTCAGCGAGGGTTGACACCGAAAACGCGGGACGCGCGCTCAAGTTGAATTTCAGGCAAACAACGAATCATTTTTGTGGGAAAATGCTCTCAGATACTGTATGGGACAAACACCAAAAAAGTACCCGCTTATCTGAACTTCAAATGTAAACGGGCGTCCTGTGTGTCCGCTTACGTTTGAGTGTTTACACTTACACGTGAATACGCTTAGATGTAACTACGTTTACGGACACCTACGCGCTTCTATCTAAATACGTAATAGTGTATATACACACATTGTATGTTATACACGGTGAATAAGTACGTATTCGTTTTCTGGGTTTTTTTTTTTTTCTTTTCTTTTTTCTTTCTTTTTGGCTGAATTGGGCAACCCTGCCTGCAGGGAGGCCCTCGCCTCCCCTCGGGCACTACGCAGATCTGGGGAGAATGCCTTTGGCGTTTGCACCCGCGCGGAGGAGAGGGAGAGCGCAGGGCGCGACCCGGGACCTGCCCACGCAGGACGGCGCGCGCCTATGTCAGCGCGAGTTTTGCGCACCTTGCTGGCTCCCCCGCGAGTGCCTTGTCCTCTCGCCCTCTGGGAACCCCTGGTCCTCTTCCCCCGAAGGAGGCTTGCCCCATGACCCGACCAGGCCCTGCCAGAGCCTCCGCAGTCTACCGGGGCCGGCGGACCCAGACACTCACTCTCGCCCCTCCCTTCTGAGAACCCAGACCCAGCCTGGGCCCTCCCCACACCTCTGTGCTCACAGCCCCCGGCCTGCAGCCTGCCGACGTCCCCCGCCACCCCCCTTTGGAACACACGGGCAGGGGATGCGTGCACGCGTCCAGCTAGGCGGTACCAGACTTTTCTGTGCCGGGCCAGCTCCATCCGTCTTTGTGTCTCCAGCCCGCGCGAATCTAAACCAGTGGGTGAGCAGTAAAGGTGGGTGGAAGTGAGCCAGGTCCGCCAGGTGAACGCGGACCCAGGCGGCCGGAGAACCCAGTTTGCACCAGCCCGGCTCGTACGCAGTTCCACAGGCGACACTGACACGAGGGTCACGCGGGCCTGGGGACGCCGGCTCGGAGGCCGATAACGGGTCCCGAGAGCACCGGAACGCAGTTCACGGCAGGTGCACGCCGCGAGAGCCTTTCCAAACGTGTCCTGCGGGTCGGGTTCTCTGGCCAAGGACCCGCCCAGAGTGGGTCCAGACCCGTGGAGCCGTGGGTGACACCGGTCCGAGGGAAGACTCGGCCCGAGGCCGGTGTCTGAGCGTAGAGAGCAATTCCGAGTGCACGATCCACGTGTCGCCGTGGACGCCCACGCGCACCTGCGCGAAGAAGAGAAACCAGCGCTGGGGGACGGCAGGCGGCGGCCAGGGGAGGGAGGGAGCAGGGTGCGCGCCGCGACCTGGGAGTGTTTGCGTCACCAGATCCTCCCCAGGGGCCAAGGGACACAACCTCCGCCCAGGATGAGTGTGGGCTGGGGCCAGACAGTCGTTCCCAGAGGGTCCCTGCGGATCCGTAATGCCGAGCGGAGCCGGGGAGCGGCCGTGACCTCGGCTCGGTGTCAGTATAGATGGCGCGCCCTCCTCAGAGTCTCACTGGAGCCCCACGGGCGCAAACGGCCCCACCCAATCCCCTCGCCCTGGGACCGCGCCCCTCACCCCTGCTCCCGGCAGCGAGGGCGGACACTCCGCGGACCAGGACGGCTCTTCCCCTGCTCCCGGGGGTCTGAGCGCCCCGCGCACGGAGGAGCCCAGCGCCGGCGGGGGCGGGAGGGCCGCCCGGGGTGTCGGGAAAATGCGGCGTCTGGGGGGTGGGGTGGGGTGGGGCGGGGGGGGCAAGGCGTCGGGACGCGGAGCCTGCTTGGCTGCCCGCCCTCGCTCCCGCGCGCCCTCGCCCGCGGCCCCCAAGCTGGCCGAGGGTCGCGGTCCCCATCTCGCCTGCGTCCGGCCCGGGGTAGGCGGCCCAGCGGGCTCCGCAGGGGCGACGCGCGCCAAAAGGCGGCGGGAAGGAGGCGGGGCAGAGCGCGCCCGGGACCCCGACTCGCACGCGGCCAGCTGGGGGGGCGGGGCGCCGGCGGCCACCTCGGCCTCGGCCCGGCCCCGCCGCCCGCGCTCCTCCCGCCGCGCTGAGCGGCCCGCGCTGCCTTCCCGCCCGGCCGGCGGCGCCAGGCGCTAACTTCCGCGGCCGCCCCTGCCCGCGGCGCCTCCCCTCCGCGCGCGCATATAACCCGCCTGGGCCGCCCGTGCCCGCCGTGCACCCACTGCCGGGCCGGCTCCGGCGTCGATGCCCCCGGGCTCCGACTGCACCAGGTAGGAAGCGCCGCGAGCCCGCGCGAGGGGGCCTGGGCGTGGCGCCGCGCGGCCTGCGGGGGCCGGAGCGCGGGGCTGGGGGGCACACGGGCTCAGAAGCTAGGGGTTGCGAGGAGGGGGCGAGCGTGCAGGAGCTGGGAGAGAGGATGACGTGGGGCACCCCTCCGGGGTCCGACCGGCCCCTGGGACGCCGCGCGGGTGGCAGGGAAGTGGCCGGAGTTCAGCCCGCGAGGAGATGGGGGGAGGGGGGGTGCCTGCCAGCAGTGGCTCTGGGGGGAGGAACAGCGTCGCTGGGATTCCCGGAGGGCCTACCTCCAGCTGACCCCTCTCCACCCCAGCGTCTGAGGGGAGGCTCCGAAGGTGACGGGGAAGAGGCCGGGTCGGAGTGCAGGTGCCGATGGAAGTTGGTGAGCGTCCCTGTCGCTGACAAGCTCCTCCCCGCCGGTGCCCTCTCGCTCCGTCTGCACCCAAGAGGGCTGTAGAAATCCGGCCGCGTTACTCCCCGCTTCCCCGAGGCTGAGACCCAGTGCTCCCCTAGACCCCGATGCTGGGCGTGACCACCAAGCCACATCCATGGGGTCAGTCACTAAAGAGCCAGGGTTCCAGAGGGACATCTCCAGGTGGTTCCGAGCTGGCCAAGGGTGCCTGGTCTGTCTTCTGAGCCTGTTTCAGGAGGAGCAGAGTCAGGCCCCCGGCCCACCCTGGGGAAGCAGCTCCTCTGTCCTGGCTCCCTCACTCCCTACCCTCCTTCCCTCGCATCCACTGTCCTTTCAGCCTTTGGAGGGAGGGAGCTATCCTTACTTTCTTACTCAGCTTGCATTTTTGTCTGGTCCCTAACCGGATATGCAGAAAGTGTGCACATGGCTACATAAATAGACCGGTGACAGGTAGACCATTGTCAACCAGCAAGGGACCAGGGAGACAGTGCATGGTTAACTTCTGACCGGAGGTCAATCGGTCCCAACGATTGTTTATTAAATCACTGGACATTTGGGAACCGTTAGCACAATGGTTTGGTTCTGTTTGCTCTCCTTGGTGCTGTTTATTTGTATAGACTTCATAATCACCTTTGGAAGAAGACGAGTACAGAAATGTATCGCATTCCCAGGCTGGGGTCTCCTGTTAGGTCCAGCCACCCATCTTTTGATTTACCCATTAAAGATAAAAAGGCATTGCACTGAGAACAATTTGAGATTTTGCAACATGCGAATTCACGGATTGTGCGTGTGATTCGAAAAATACAAGGCTGCGGGGCTGTGCCTGCTCAGCGGCCTGTCGGCCGGGGCTGCCGCAGGTGAGCTGGCCCGGCAGCTGGCACTTGGAGATTGTCCGCAGTGCTTATGCCCTACTCGCTGTCTTTCTAGTGAAGGCCATGGGGAACAGGGTCGTCTCTCCAATTTCTGAAGGGTAGCCCATGGGAAGGCCAGTCTGAGACAGAGATGAAGCAGGGGGATGTGGAAGTCAGAATGCTGGGGTTCGAATCCCCTCTCCCCAATTACAAGGCAATGCCTGCCTTTCACGAAGTGGCTCAAAAGTGATGGCGGATGGTTCCAGGTGCCGCTGCCCAGCTGGGAGAGCCAGGAGCCGGGGCGTGGGGGCAGCTCTGGGGCGGCCAGCAGGTCTCCCCTGGGAGGGAATGGAGTGGCTGGCATCCAGGCAGGAATCTGCCCAGGGCTTGGGCGGAGGCTGATGGCCCCCAGTCAGGGGCACTGCCTCCAGGATGCCTCAGTTGGGGATTTATTTATAGAGTATGCCCCACCCACATCTGGGAGTGGATTTGTAACATTGAGCACATGCGAAGACACAGCTAGGGTGGAGGTGGAGAGCCTGAGGACATAGGGAGAGAGGCAGACCTTCACCCCCTGGGTTCTGACACCTGAAAGGGAACCAACTCGTGTCATGGGTGGGAGGGTGGGTGGGGGCGGCATGTTCATCCACGTGGGAGACAGTTTTGAGGGGAATTTACCCTCTAGATACTTGTATGAAAGACGTCACTAACATGAAGTAAAATAAAATAAAATAAAATAAGATAAAATAAAATAAAATATAAAATACAAAATATAAAATAAAATAACAATAAAATAAAACATAAAATAAAATATAAAGTATAAAATAAAAAATAAAATAAAATATAAAATATAAAATATAATAAAAAATAAGATAAAATAAAACATAAAATAAAACATAAGATAAAATATAAAATATAAAATAAAACAGGGGCGCCTGGGTGGCTCAGTCGGTTAAGCGTCCGACTTCCGCTCAGGTCATGATCTCGCGGTTCGTGGGTTCGAGCCCCGCGTCGGGCTCTATGCTGACAGCTCAGAGCCTGGAGCCTGTTTCAGATTCTGTGTCTCCCTCTCTCTCTGCCCCTGCCCCACTTGCACTCTGTCTCTGTCTCAAAAATAAATAAAAATTTAAAAAAATTTAAAAAATAAAAAAATAAAATAAAATAAAAATAAGATAAAATAAAATATAAAATAAAGCATAAAATAAAATATAAAATAAAATATAAAAACAAAATACAAAATAAAATATAAAATAAAACAAAATATAAAATAAAATAAAACATAAAATAAAATATGAAATAAAATAGAATAAAATAAGGGGGGAAAAAAGACGTCGCCCACACGGTGAACCTCCGGTTTGCCAGAAAGGCAGAAACATTTTCCAAGTGGGTTTCTTCCATCCGGCCCCCACGAAAGGGGAACGTATGCCTTTATTTCCCAGTTTGGGTATTTCTGTGGGAGTGGCGAGTCAATGTTTTTAAAATATGTCATGTTCCGATGTATTACCTTCATAGAGCAAGAAAAGGGAAAGGAGCACATGGCATCTCCCTCGCCACCCTAGGGGTCTTCTCTCCAGGTGGGACCGGCTTTCTTATGGACTGGTTCCCCCTCCCCCTCTCCGCCTACCCCTGCCGAGTCTGTCCAGGTCCTGCCCGGATTTCTTTCACAAACGCAGAGGACACATCAAAACACACAACCACGTCTCCTTGACAAGTTGCCTCTGAAGCAAGTTACGTGGGACGCCTGGCAAGTCCTTTCCTTGTGCGTTAGGTAGAGGAAGGTGGATTCTGGTTTCTAGAAAAGTTCCCTCCGCTCACTGGGCTTCAAGTTAAAGACACATCATAGCCAAGTGGGCTCCAAGAGAGAAGCACAAGTGGTTATAAACTTTCCATGTGTCCCCCCTGTCCGCCCAACCCCCCACCCCCCCCCACCTCTGCCCACTCTGACCAGGATTCCTTAGCAGAGCAGACAGTTGCTCATCAAAAGTGCTTTCTTTTCCGGGACACGCTGCCCTAAATCAGAGACCCAAAGAGAAAAAAAAAAAAAAAAAAACTTCAGCCCAACAAGTTTTGGTTGAACACCTCTGATAATACCTAACATCGAGCGGTGGCTCAAGCTGGGACTGAGCTGAATGCTCGGTACATTCTTTCCCTGTAATCCTCACAGCCCGCAGAGTGGGTGCTCGCTTACAGAGGGGAGGTGGAGATGTCGGAGACTCGCGCACTTGCCCAAGGTTACAAACAGCAGGGTGCAGGAGTCGGGGCTCCAGGGCAGAGAGCTCAGCCGGGACTGGAGCCGCGGGGCTGCGACCTCAGGACACCGCCCGACCCTGGTGCTGCGGGACCATCTAAACCGGAATGTAGGGATGCTGTGACCTGCGGTGGGGAAAGACGAAACCTTTCTTTGTATCATTTCTGCAGCATGAATTTCAGCATCCCGTCCGATTGTGGACGTGACAGCAAACCCCTATCTGAGTGGCGCCTGTGACTTTTTCTGTGAGAGGAATCACCGATGTTTTCACCGTGCATCACAGTGGCCGTAGAAATTAAAAAATTTCGTTTCTGCTTGTCACCAAGTTGAAATGAGGAGTTATGAGACCCGCAGTGGGACTTTGTCATTTCATGCGTACAGAAACAGGTCCAGATTTAAGTCACAAATTTTCGTTTTCAGTACTTTGATAGCTGTGGTGGTTTTCTGGAGCACCGACCGTAACAGATTACAGAGACCGGGCGACTTAAACAACAGAAACTTACTCTCTCTGGGTCTGGGGGCCAGAAGTCTCAAATCAGGGTGTGGCTGTGACTGCTTGGCGGGGGAGGGGCGGGGGCAGAGCCTGAGCGGGCCGTCCTGATCGAGGGGAGTTCCCAGGGTGTTCACGTGTATGGGAGCTGTGGGCCCGCCTGCCTCACCGTCTCCCTAGGGAGACCCTCGCCTTTCCCTCCTGTGAGCTGCCCACGGGAACTCACCTGGGATCCCCGGAGGGCAGGATTCCCCAGGGAAGCCTGGTCCAGCCCCCTCCCGCCCTCACCAGGCAGGCACAGAACACCTGGGCACTGCCCGTCCGGCCGTTCCAGCAGCCATGGTGCGGGGCCCGAGCGCGCAGGGCCAGGCTGGGAACCCGGTGCAGCCAGGGACATCTCTCCTTTGTGATCCTGCTCAGAGTGGCTGCATGCAGGAAGTTCCTGTCCCTGATGCCCGCCCAGCACCAGCTGGTGAATCGCTCCCTGTGGCCCTGGATGCCTGTGGGGAGGGGGCAGGGGCTCTAATTGCTCACCTGCTGCTCCAAGGTGCCAAGCCCTGGGGGAGGGGGCGGACATCTGGGGAAGCCTCTGGCTAATTGGGCAGGTGGCTTCTCCCTGGGGGGGGGGGGTGCACCGGTTCCTTTAAAATGGGCAGGGAGGATGTCCCCTCACCCCTCCTGTCCCGTTTCCTGGGATTTTAGAGGTGACTTCCTGGGTTCCGTTTCCTCCATTGGTCTGCACCACAGGAGCAAGATGCAGAGGTGTCTCTTCTGAGGCTCACCTGGGCCGTGCACACTCTGGCGGGGCTGGGTGGGGACGGGCGGAGGTGGGGGGACGGGTCCTGGCGTGGGTCCTGCCCTCCCACCAAGCGATGCCGAGTAGAGGGGGCGTAAGGATTGTGGGCCACCTGCCACAGAGACAGGCGTCACTTTTGCAGAGGTGGCAGGTGTCACGAGGGAAAGCTCATAAGTGTGGGCGCACAGTTAAATAAACAGACCCGAACGGTGCTTCCCCAGACCGCGTGCTCTGGCATCTGCCCTATGCAAATGTGGGTCTGCGTTAGGGAGCGGAGTGAGGGCCGCTAGGCATTGGGGTGTAAACCGAGGCCCTCCGCGTTGAACCGCTGTGACCCGCACCTTCTCAACTGCCCGCTCCCTCTTCCTGGCCGTTTTCTGCTTCCCGCTGGCCCCGACCACCAGCAAAACCCTGTAATTAGGCATCTCTTGTCGGGTTTTTTTTTTCTTTCGGAGGAAGGCAAGCCTCAACTTGCTTCTGGGTTCTTAATTTTTGATCAGGGATGCTCCTTGACTAATTATTTGGCAGTAATGAGGGAGGAGGCATCGAGTGGGGGACGTCTCCCTGAGCTTTCAGACCAAGCCGTAAATGTAAGGACGAGGCATTTGGTAAACAGGACGCTAATTGGATTAATGCGAAACTAATGAATTCTAGAGAAAATAACAGAAAAGACGATTGTAAGATTGAGGTCAAGGTAATTCCAAGAACACTGTCCAAATCTCCCTCTGGTTGATTTGATCTTTGAAAATATTTAGAATGAGACAAAGAGTCTACTCTCCACGGTGAAATGTGTAGGAGAGTAATTTCTGGACAGCATGTTTTAAAACAAGAAAGGCTCAAGGGGAGTGGCACGGCGTAAACGGCTGGGAACCCTGGCCGGCTGCTTTTCCAGAGTTTCCGGGACTGTCTGGCCCCAGATCAGTGTGAGTGACCAGCAGAGCTTGAGTTACTGACTTTCTCCTTCTTCCAGTTACTGTAGTGAAAACCCCTCCGTTTGCTTTGTCTCTCCAACCCCCTTCTCTGGTGGCCAGGACAGCCCTGCCAAATCCAAGAGGCGGGGTGTGGATCAGTGCTTTGCCCTTTGTGACCTTTCGAATTTCGTGCTATTCGAAGCCATTCCATTGACGAGAGTTCTTGATGGTAAAAGGTGACAAAATCATGATGAGGGTGGCCCTGCTTAGGAACCGGCTAGAAAGGGGCTCAAATTCACCCCAGATGTGCTACTTATTCATGTGATCTTGCAAAGCTTGGCTTTTGTAGGGTGAGAGGAAGAAATGTCTTCCCAGAAACACTGTGGTCCCAGAGTGCCACCCACAGTCCCTCATCTGGGCCCCTCATCTGGGTGTCATACTGGGGGCCACTGGTGTTTCAGAATTCAGATTAAAAGAAGAATACTTTAGAAGAGTAGCACAGTACCTGCATCTTGTATTAAAAAATTTTTTTGAATGTTAATTTATTTTTGAGAGAGAGAGACAGAGCGTGAGCAGGGGAGGGGCAGAGAGAGAGGGAAACACAGCATCCGAAGCAGCTCCAGACTCCCAGCTGTCAGCACAGAGCCCGACATGGGGCTCGAACTCACGGACCGTTAGATCACGACCTGAGCCGAAGTCAGACGCGTAACCGACTGAGCCCCCCCAGGCATCCCAATGTTTATTTATTTTTGAGAGAGAGACAGAGACAGAGTGCAAGCAGGGGAGGAGCAGAGAGAGAGAGGGAGACACAGGATCTGAAGCAGCTCCAGACTCCCAGCTGTCAGCACAGAGCCCGACATGGGGTTCGAACCCACGGACCGTGAGATCATGACCTGAGCCGAAGTCAGACGCTCAACCGACTGAGCCACCCAGGCCCCCCCACCCGTGAATCTTGTATTTTAGAAACACCACCAACGGGTCCGATGGAAACGCCCCGCAGTCCAGCTCTCCCCCGTTCCTGCAGCAGAGTGCCAATGAACGTTTACACTGAGTGGGTTTAGAGTTCGCGTCTGCCCAGCGGAGTCTGCCCCAGACGGAGGGAAAGAACTCCCAGTTTTCTGAGCTCTCCGGATTCCCAAAAACGTACGGAAGTGAGGCTATGCTGTGTTCCACTGAAGACTTAATCTGCCCATTCATTCATGGCTCGTGTGTGAGGGGGTGCCCACCCTCTCCCTGCAGGGTCTGAGCAGGCAGGTGGGGGCCACACCCAGGACCCACCGGACCTTGGCACCCTGCCGAGGGCCTGGGAGCGGGCTTTGTTAATGGGGGTGGGGGGGTGTGGGGACGGGTCTTGATGGTGGGATGGGGTGGGGGGACAGCTGGGGGGCAAGAGAGCCCATCCCCACGGCTCCAGCAAGCCCCTTCCCTCGACATTTGGAAACCTGCACTCAGGAGGGCGGGTGGTCGGACACCTGATGCTCAGGAGACAGGAGCCCAGTGACGGCCTTGAACCGTGAAAAACAGAAACAGACACGGGAAGTACGCGTGCCGCCCGGGTGCGCCTGGAGGAGGCGGCTCGGTCACGTGATTTGTGCGGGGTTCATTTCCAGCCTCTAACCGCCCCACGTTGGAGAAGTCGCACGACCTCCGCGCCTCCCTTTCCTGGGGTGTAAGATGGGGTTAGTAGTTTTTCTCGTGGGGCTGATGTGAGGGCCTGGGACTAGGGCCTGTAAGACACTCAACACGGTCCCCGTGCAGAGAAAGCCGGGTGTCAGGCTGGAGCAGAAGGCGTCCCGGCCTGTGCGCTGCCTTGCGGCCGCTGTTTCGCTTTCGAGCACGTTTCCGGGGTCTCGTCCTTGTGAAGCAGGGGTGGCTGGTAAACGTGAGGGAGCAGGAGGCGCAGAGGCGAGGGAGGAAGGGCGGCTGAGCAAACAGCCACCAAGGTCCCCCCGCCCGACCGCAGAGAGGCGCGCCCTGTGTCTCCCCAGCAGAAGCGGGACCTTCCGCCTCAGGAATGAGTAAATGCCGACCCTGGGCCTTCTGGAAGAGTGGGGGCCCCCCAGGCACCCGTGTCCTAAGGCCCCAGACCTCTGGTCATGTTATTCACGCGGCCAAAGGGACAGTGACTCAGTCGGGGACCTGGAGGTGGTGATCACCCTGGAGCATCCAGCTAGGCCCATGGCACCACACAGGCCCATGTAACACGGAGGCTGGAGGGTCAGGGACAGAGGGGGCCGTGGCCGTGGAAGCAGAGGCTGCAGGCATGGGCTCTGAATCTGCAGGAAGGGGCCTCGAGCCGAGGGACATGAGCACCCTGGCCACTGGAAGAGGCCGGAAGTAGGAGGAAGCAGCCCTGCCACCATCTTGATTTTAGGCCCACGAGACTCCCCACACTCCGGGCTCCGGGACCCTGAGAGAGTGCGCGTGCGGCCACGCAGACGGAGCCTCGGGTGGTGTCCTGCTCTCATCCTGCTCGAAAGAAGCCCAGGCCCTGGGCCAAGGTTCACACCTGGACCTCGCGGATGAACATCGGGCCCCAGCCTAGGCAAGAGCGTCCCGGGAAGAGCTTTCCAAGAGGGTCTTGTGGTGGCAGGAAGTTGTGTAGGAATGCTTGTCCGGCTCCCCACTGAACACCCCAAGCTGGTGGCCATTCTCGCTGCCTCGACTGTGTCCAGAGGCCCGTCTGACACCACCACTCAGGGCCACCCACCCACCTTTGGTCTCAGACATGGACGTCGGGGGCTGTGGCAAGGTTCTGTGAGCCCTAAGTGTTCAGGGCTGTGTGTCCACCACCCAGCTCAGAAGGCAGGGCCCCAGCCTCCGGAGTCAGGCCGTCCGTCTCTCTACAGGGGATGGGCTGGGAAGGAGGGCGTGCCAGGAGGTCACCCCCACAGGAGCCCTGGTGATGAGATCTCAGGCCATGAGATCTCACGGGCCGGGGTTGGGGGGGACTCTCCCGGGGTCGCATGGCTTCAATGAGGGCCGCTTCCCAGACGTGCAGGTCACGGGACCTACCTGCTGTGGTCAACAGCCGGCCGTGGGCAGCCTGGCATTGCCCGCTGGCTGCTTTGCCTCTTTTCCAGGACCAGGGAACACCTCCCTCCCGCCACCGCCCACTGTCCCTGCGTGGCCACGATGCCTCACACCTGCAGGCGTGTGCACACGCACGCAGGACTCCCGCAGCCCCATCCCAGGCCTGACACACGGGCTGCACACGGACGCGGGCTATTCTGCAGAAACGTGTCCGTGTTCAGCAGGAGTCGGGGAGCCCACAGCTGCAGGCCGACGCTTCCCCAGGAACAGTCAGGGAGCAGAGCCCCTCGCCCTGGGTGGCCGGCCCCCCCCCACCCCGCCCTCCCAGGGAGTCCAGGCGAGAGCACCCTGGCAGCACCCCTCAGAAGTGTGTGCGTGCGTGTGTGCTGTGTCCCTGAAGGGCGAGGGCTTTGGCTCCCGGGTCGGCCGCATCTTCAGTTTCCATCCAGCCCGGAGACCTTACCCTGCAGGGTACCCTGCCCCCCCGCCGAGGGTTTCTCCCCAGACTCCACGGGGCCGCGGGGTCTGCTCCAGGAAACCACTGCAAACAACGTTCCCCCAACTTGTGTTACGTGAGACCGGATTGGTCTCCTGTTGCCGCTGTAACAAATTACCACAAATTTAGCGGCTTGGAGCCCCGTGGATTTGCTTTCCCACAGTTCCGGAGGTCAGAAGCCTGAAATCCATCTTTCTGGGCTAAAATCAAGGTGCAGGCGCAGGGTGCTCCTGGAGGTTCGAGGGGGAGAATGCACTGCTTGGCTTTTCCAGCTTCTAGAGGCGCCTGCACTTCCTGCCTCGTGGTCCCTTCCTCCCTCTGCAAAGCCAGCAGGTCAGCACCTGTGCGCCCCCCTGACCTGCTGCCTCCCTCTAACCAGGACCCTGTGGTTATACAGGGTCCCCCCGCCCAGTACAAGATGCCTCCGCCCCTGGATATGTCCCTTAATCCTGTCTGCATGGTCCCTTCTCCCGTCAGGTGGCTTGAGCTTTCTATGCTGCTGCCTGTGGTGGGGGAAGGAGGGGCAGTGAGTGGTGACACAGGTTAGGGTCCCAAATCTGGGCTTCCTCAGGGTCCTTCTGGCCAGTTGTTAAAAACATGTGCTTGGAGCGCTATCGACAATAGCCAGACTGTGGAAAGAGCCCAAATGTCCGTCGACTGATGAAGGGATAAAGAACATATGGTTTATGTATACAGTGGAATATCACTCGCGACCAAAAAGAATGACTTCTCGCCATTTGCAACAACGTGGATGGACCTAGAGTATATAATGCTAAGTGAAATAAGTCATCCAGAGAAAGGCAGATACCATATGTTTTCACTCCTATGTGGAATTTAAGAAACAAAACATGATCATAGGAGAAGGGAAGGAAAAGCAATATAAAAACAGATACAGAGCAAACCATGAGAGACTCCTAAATACAGAGAACAAACCGAGGGTTGCTGGCGGGGTGTTGTGGGGGGATGGGCTAGACGGGTGATGGGCATTAAGGAGGACGCTGGCTGAGATGAGCACTGGGTGTCATATGTAAGTGATGAGTCACTGAATTCTCCTGAAACCATTAATACCCTAGATGTTAGCTAACCTGGATTTAAATTAAAAACAGATAAATAAATACATAACCCCCAAGACCTAGGTGCTAAGAAAAAAGAAAGAAAGAAGAAACAAAAACCACGTGCTTGGAAAATCAGAATCCGGTCTCGAGGCCGCGTATTACACTGAATTACCCGAATTTGCCGTGTGTGTGCGTGTACGTGTGCTCCCACACGTACTGGCAGCACAAGACGGTTGAATATCAACTTCCTGGTTGGACCTAACGTTGAAAAAGGTGGGTCCTTTTTCAATCACCCGCCGCTTAGAATCACCCACTGACACGTCGCGGGTGGAATGTCATGTGTATGGAACTCGCTGTAGCTGGAGGGCAGCCTGCCGCGGAGGCCGGGGGTAGGTTCACGGGCTGGTTGCACTGTGCTCTCTGTTTCTGTGTGCGTGTGGGAATTTCTCTGATGAGGACTACAGGGGGACGTGCGGGTGTGGCTGACACAGCCCCACTCCGAGCCCAGCTTCCAGCTCTGCTTCCTGCGGCCAGGGGCCTGTCCCCAGGTCGCCGTGCGGAGGGCATGGTGCTGCCCGCCAGCCCCAGGGCTCCCAGCCACGCTCCGCCCCGGCGGCCCCAGGCTCCAGGCCGGCCACGCTGCTTCCTTGGTTCCAATGTCATTGCCTAGGCGACCGGGACGCTGCCTCCACCGCCTGCCTGCCCAGCCACGAGCTGCTTTGGGCCTCCCAGCCGCCTCCGCCTCCACACCGACCCCGACCCACCCTCGGGGCCCAGGCTCCGCCAAGGTAGGCTTGGGCTCAGCCTGGCTGCCTCTCTCAGGCCTGAGCGTGGGGTCCTGTCCTGGCCTCCCGGCCACACAGCAGCCACCTGCTGGGGGGGACAGAGCCCCCTCCCCGCTGCCTTCCACCTGGCACCCAGGAGTGGGGTGCCCTGGGGGCACAGAGGGCAGACAGGGAGGCCGTGTCCGTGGTTCCCCTGATGGGCAAGGAAGACCAGCCCCTTCTGGTGGCACTTTGCAGAGCCCTCTGCCCCTGGGGGGCCCCGAGTGACCCAAAGGGCCCCAGGTGGGGGTGGGGGGGCAGGCTGGGTGGGGGCAGAAGCAGCTTCCTTCCGGCTGCCTCCTCCCCTTGGCCTGCTGGGAACTCTCTCTCTCTCCACTTCCTGCCAAGGAGGCACGGCCTGCCCAGGCCAGGCATCACCCTCCTTAGCTTCTTGTGTGGCTCAGTCGTGGTCGATAGGTGTGGCCATCCCCGCTGCACAGGCCAGAAAACAGAGGCCCCACATGTGCAGGCTAAAGGCACTGAACCTGTAGCTGGTTGCAGCGCGTGAACCGGCGTGAACCGGCTTGGAAGGGGAGGCGGGACACATGTCCTCATCCCCCTGCCCCTCTGTCGGCACGGTCCGTTATGCCATGCGCTCCCAGCTCGTCTGGACCCCGCCAAGGCCTGCCTCGCCGACCGCCTGCCTCTGGGCTCGCCGGGCCCACGTGTGCCTGCCAGGATGACCTTCTCCTCGAACGTCCTGCTGCGTCCCCGCTAGAGCTGGGCCCTGAATCTTGCTCCCCGTAGTCCACAGGCTCAGGGCCCTTTGTGTGGCCTCCAGAGGGCCCCGTCCCTTTTCCGGCCCACCCTGCTATTCCTGCTGTCCCTGACCTAAAGGCTGCCAGGGCCTGTCCTTGGCCGAGCTCCACCCTGTCGGTGCCCATTCTCCCCGGGCGCCCAAGTTCAGTGTCAGCTTGGGAGACCTGCAATGACAACGGTCATCTGGGCCTTCGCGCACCCTTGTGCTGACGCTGGCCGTGATCCACACCCCTTCACGGCGCCCTTTACACTAGGGGGTAAAAGCTGGTTTATTTGTCTGTCCCCCAATAGAGGGGACCTCCTGGAGAGCAGGGCTGCCTGGTGGGGACGAGAGTGGGCTCGGACCCGGTCTGCGCTTCCCAGCTGTGTGGCCCAGGGCAGGTGACCTACCCTCTCTGTGCTTCTGTGAGAGCGTCTGGAGAGTAGGGGTGCAGCCTGCTTTCCTTGCTCCTGGGTGATTGAGGTCAATAAATACAGAACACCCAGGCTGGAGCTGGGACGGAGAAAGTACACAGTAGACACCGGGCATCGTCGTCAGAAAGATAACCCCCAGGCTGAGGGCGTGGGGGGCAGGGTGGAGCCCGTGGGGCAGAGACAGCTCTGTGGAACGCTGATGGATGTTTCTGGAGCGAGTGAGGGATGGCTGGCCGGCTTGGGGGAAGTCACGTGGGATGTGCAGGGGACCTCAGAGCAGGGAGGAACATACTGTGGGAGTCGGACTGAGTGTCGGCAAAGCAGCTGGTGTCAGTGACTTTGGGGGGGGGAACCCCAGGCAGTTAGTGCGTTTCCAGGCCCAGAGCAGGCGTCCAGAGCGCCGGAGGGTCTGCATGGGGGTTGGGGGACACACCTGAGGGGCATCTCCTTCTAGGAAAGTAGAGGTGTCTAGAGGAGGGTGGCTGGGAGGGATGATGGTTTGGGAACAACCATCCAGAGCACGGTTGAAGGAGCTCACGGGCTTGTCTGGGGAAGAGGAGATTCCAGAGGACAGAGCAGGCGCCTCCAATGATGCCACGCTGGCCTGTGGAAGTGTGACCCCTCGGGGTAGAAACAGGGCCTGGGAGGGGAGGGTTGGAGGAGACAGAGAGGTCAGGGGTGCCTGGCAGCCCCGTGGGTGAGAGGCAGTGTCTGGTCACTGGCACCGGGCTCCACGGCCACCCCCTCCTGGCGGTCCCCGAGGTGGAGGCTCTTCCAGAGAGCCAGGGACTGTGCCGGTCACCTGTGCAGACAGGGAGCAGCTGCCACCTCAGTGTGCCGAGCGAACGCTCCCGGGCTCTGGGGATGCAGCAATGACCGAGCCCTGGGAGAGCTGACATCTAGAGGAGGAAGCAGGGGGCCCGTCCAAGCCGCTGGGGCATTCCAAAGCTTCCTCCTGTGATGGGACACGGGTCTGTCTCAGCCTGCAGGCGCCTCGTTCCTGGAGAGACCAGGATGCGGGGCGGGGGTTCTGCTAACGAGCCGGGGACGGGCCAGTGACCGTTGCTACCCCTGGGCCAAGGCCTGGCTTATGCCTCCACTGTCGCCTGCTCTGAGCGACCCCTGGCCGACTGCAACCCGCGGCTGTTTCTCGAGCTCCCGGTGTGTCTGGATCACCCTGCAGGCTTCTTCCCACACACTGCAGGAAACAGCGGCTCAGAATGGGCAATACACCTGTCCAGGGTCACACAGCTGCCAAACAGCAGAGGTGGGCTGGCTGGGCGTGGACGGAGCGGGAGACGGAGCAGAGGTGTGGGGCAGTGCCGAGCTGCAGAGCAGGAAACGACGGGACAGGAGCCGTGTGCCTCGGCAGGACCTGCAGGTGTTGGGGGGAAGGACTCCGGCAGATCTGCAGAGGGCAGGGGGGCCCTCGCCGCGGGTGGGGGCTTCGGGGTGGCGGGCAAAGAAAGGGCTGGGCAAGGGGCTTTCCAGGCAGGATGCTTGGTGTGCAGGTGGGGTTGCAGGCTGAGGAGGGTCGGGCCAGGTTGAGGGCAGGGGTCATGAGCAAGGTTGCTGGTCCCCAACTAGCTGTGTGCCCTTGGACGGGTGCCCTCGCCTCTCTGTGCGTGTTCCCACATTGATAGTAAAATGAGCCACAGATCTGCTGGTCTCAGCCCCCCCCCTCGGGGATGCCGTGCTGGTTCGCGAGGCTTGGGTGTTTCCGGTTTAGTTCCTGTTCCAGGAGCTGGTCTGCGACAGCCCTTTCCCACGGGGCTGCTGGGGCATCGCCGATCAGCCGAGCCCTTCTCCCAGCCGAGGCCTGAACTCAGCCCCAGGAAGCTTGTGTTACCATTGTTTCCTTCTAGAAGTGCACAAAGCCCACGTGGTCAGAGGCCCTGTCTTACGTGGGTGCAAAGCCAAGCCTAGACTCAAAGCAAAACTCCTGGCCACCTGACTCACAGTTCTCCGGGCGGGCCCAGGTGCCAGGGGAAGGAGGCCGTGGGCCACGACGGAGGCCGGTGGCCGGGGTAAGAGGCTGGCAGATGAGAAGGGGCAGGGCCGGGCAGGGGGGGCTCCTGGGGTGGCTCCAGAGTCTCCCCCCACCCCCTTCGAGTGGGCCCCAGCCCAGGAGGGAGAGAGGGCAGCTTAATCGGGTACCTCCAGCTGTTTTCATATTTCACAAGTGCACCCTGGCCCAGGGTGGGGAAGCTAAATTTGTCCCTCCTTCCCAGGGCTTGGTCTCCCCCCAGCGTGGGCAGAGGGGCGGCAGGGAGTGGTCTCCGGGGGACATGAGGCCCCTAGTCATGCCCCCCTCCCTGGGCCCCGCGGGACCCCGTCTCTCCGGGGTGAGGATCTGGCCGGCCCTGTCCTGACCCAGCCTATCCTACCCTGCGTGGCAAGGTCAGCCCAGCTCTCCTGTGGCCACGTGGCCCGGGCCACAGGCAGGGGAGGGGGGCGAAGGTGGCTGCTGCCACTGCCCCCGGCTCCCTGAGGAGGGAGGCACTCCAGCCGGGTCCTCCAGCCAGGCCGCCCCCCACGAGGCCAGGGCCACCCCTGTTGCAGTGGGCGGCAGGAGCGACAGAGGCCTCTCGGCCCCAAGCGCCCTGAATGCCCCGAGCGTCCTGCTGGAATTCAGCAGGGCCGCCACCCAGGGAAGGGCGCCATTTCCCAGAGGGGTGGCCTGCCCGCTCCGTCCTCCCCTGACAGCTGCCTGAGCCCTCCACCCAGGTAGGGGGACTTCCGGGTGCCAGAACGTTCTCAGTGCCCTTGAATTGGGGCCACAGGGGTGACTAGAAGGGGTCCAGCCCAGGATGGCCCGGGTCCCCTCCTGCGATGGTCAGTCTGCTGCGTCAGTGTTTACTGGTGGGGGAAGGGGCCTCGTCACGGCCCTTGTGACAGAGCGGAGGAGACGAGTGTTTGTGAGTGGGGGTCAGGATGGAGCTCTTGGGCCTCGTTTCTTAGAACTGAAGGAAGTTGCCCCTCCTGGTGTGTGGGCACCCAGATGGCTGGGGGTGGGGGGTGCGGGCCCCGCGTCGGCCCTGTCTCGGGGCTCTATAGGCGGCTGGGACTGCCGTTCCCACGCGTGGGGTGCCTCTGTTTGCGGGGGCCTCGCAGGGGCCCCAGTTTTTCAGATGTGGCGTTGGAGCCCGGGGCAGGCAGCGGGGACAGGCAAGCAACCCTCCCTGGCTAGCAAGGCTGTCCTGTGGCCACACGGCCGAGGGGTGCTCCCCACCTGCCAGTGACGGGGCAGAATGAGGGGCATCCTGGCTAGGAGTCAGGGAGGACAGATGCTTCCTAAGGAGGCTGGGGTCTGGCCTGGCCTGGGAGGATACAGGTGGGGTGGGGGCCACGTGGGGACAGGATGGGGTCATAGATGGGCCACATGCAGATAGGGTGGGGGCCATAGAGGGGATCCGTAGGGACGGGGGGGGCCGTGGAGGAGACATGTGGGGATGGGGTGGGGGCCGTGGAGGGGACCCGTGGAGACGGGGTGGGGTCACAGAGGGGCCACGTGGGGACGGGGTGGGGGCCGTGGAGGGGACATGTGGAGACGGGGTGGGGTCACAGAGGGGCCACGTGGGGACGGGGTGGGGGCCGTGGAGGGGACATGTGGGGACAGAGTGAGGTATAGTGAGAGGACATGAGGGGACAAAGCACGGAGGCAAGGGGGCAGGGGACACAGGAACATGGCAGGGAGCAGGGGAGACATATGGGGACAGGGTGGGGGCAAGGAGGGGACATGTGGGGACAGGTAGGGACAGAGAGGGGACAGGGTAGAGGTCAGGGAGGGGACACAGGGGACAAGGCAGGGGGCATGGAAGGGACAGGTAGGGACAGAGAGGGGACAGGGTGCCAGGCAGGGGGAGGGGATGCGTGGGGACTGGGTGTGACATGTGATGTGAACGCCCAGAGGCCCTGTCCAGGGCGTGGCCAGAAGCACCTAGAAGCAGTGGTGTGGCCGTGTCTCCCCTGCGCACTGACCTCCGGGCCTGTGGGTTCTCCGCTGTGAGGGGCTGCGTGTTCTGTAGGGTGTTGGGAAGCACCCCTGCCCCCACTCCCAGAAGTGACTAAAAATGAAAATGTCAGTAGATGCCAGGTCTCCCTGGTGAGAAAACCCGTGAGTCACATCGAGAGGCTGAAAGCGGGGAGGGTGGCGCCCCCGCTCGAGTGAGCTGGGGTCGAGGGCCCACCCCGCACGCCCTGCACCCAAAACCTGGATCCACCCGCGTGGCCCCTGGATCCTCGAGGGCGCGGGCATTTCCGTCCAGGGCGGCTGGCTCCGTGCGAGACGCTGCGTCGACACTTTACGACTCCGTTACTGCCCGAGAGCGTTTCTCACACCCCCCCCCCCCCGTACACATGTGGTTTTTAAGATGATTTGCAGCGTTTGCGAAAGCAATTTCCATTAGGTCCGAGAGCCACGTTTCCGTGGTGAACGTGGTCCCAAATTTAAGGCGCGGGCCTTCGGGGGTCACCGGGGACCCTTTGCAGGGAGAGGTTTCGGAGTCGATTTCTTTCTCTCACCTCTGCTGTCCGTGGCCGAAATGCTGCCGTGGGGATAGGGAAGACCGTGCCCCTGCCCCTGCCCCTGCCCCTGTCCCGTGGAGAGAGGAGCGGGGCCCACGGGGTCCTGGGAGGACGCCCGGGGAGGGGCCTGCGTGTCTGCAGCCCCGATCCTCGCCCGACATCACCATATCCTCACACCCTGGCAGGCGCCCCGGCGCCGACAGGGACCGGTCTGCAGCTCCGTGGGCTCATGGTCCAGGGGGGGCCTGGGGTCAGGGCCACCAGCTCTGGGGAGTTTCCCAGGGAGATTGGAAATCGCGGAGCACCGTGGCTTCCTGGCTCCAGCCCCACGCGTCCGCTGAGCAGGGCAGGGCAGGCTTCCGGACCTTCCTTTTGCCGGTGAAACACCTGAGCAGAAGTCACCGGTGGAGGCCAGTGGCCGTCCTCGGGGCGGACGCTGAAGGGCCTTCGGGACTGGGTGAGCGGGGCCTGGGGGATGCTCTCCCCGCGAGGGTCCGTCTCAGAGGCGTGGTGAACCCCGGGATGCAGGGTTCTGAGCCCCTCCGCGGGAGCCCCTTGGAAGAGGCTCAGTCTGTGCGTCTGTCTGCCATGGACACGCGGTGGGCGGAGTCCCACGACGCGTGGTTCTTGGCGTCAGCCTCTCTCACTCAACACGACGTTCTCGTGGCTCGTGGCCGCTGCGGCGGGTGTCCACGCTTCCTTGTGCGGAGTAATACCCCGCTGTGTGGATGGACCGTGTCTCTATCCATTCATCTGTCCTGCACACTTGAGCCGCTGGCATCTTTTGGCTCCTGGGGTCCGTGCGGCCGTGAACGGGGGCCTGCAGGGTCTTCCTGACCGTTTGCTGGGTGCCGTCGGCCAAGTGGTTTCCATCTCTGGGCTTGGACAGTCCATCTGCAAAACGAACAGAGTGGGACCCACCAGAGTGGGTGAGTCGAGCCTCGTGTCGGCACATACTACCCACACCGAGAGGCCGCTCCGGCCGGTCCCCGCTCCCCCGTGGGGAGTGGGTGAGGCGGGTTTCTGCCCAGCCTCGGCTGGGCGGCCGGCTCCGCAGCCAGGCAGCTGGCGCTGTTCTGCCTCCTACCAAACCCGCCCCATCCCGACCTCACCTCCGCTGGGCTTTGGGCAGCTCGGCTCAGGGTGGGAGTGACCTCCCCAGAATAGGAGGCATGCGAGTCAGCACTCCCCAGCCTTGCTAGACCCCTTGTGGGGAGAGCGTGTGCCGGAGGCGTGCATGCCGTCGGGGGTGACTAACTTAATCTTGAACTCTGAGGGGACCGCTCCGTCGTCCTCGTGCGTAGGGCTGTGCTGTATCACCTCAGCAGGTCACTGAATTTCTCTGAGCCCGTGGGAGAGTTGGTTTGGGGCCCGTGCTTTCTAAGCTGCCTGCCGCGGGCCATCCCGTTTGGCCTTCGCCCGGGGCCTCCTTTCGCCAGGGCCCGGCCCCCGAGGCGGCCCCGCTGGCTCGTGCCACTGCTCCAGAGACCAGCGGCCTGGCACGTGGCGGCCCCGGGAGAGGGCCACAGACCTCCACCAGCGCCCGCCTACCTGGGGACATGGTGACAGATTGCGGGTGTGCCCTCCCTCCCCCAAAGGCTCCGGGCAGGTCTGGGCCTGCCCGCTTGGTCACTGCCAGGCAGACGGTGGCCAGGCTGATTCTCACGGCCCTCTGCCAAGGACCCGGAGGCAGGCCCGGGGAGGCACCACCTTGGCCCGGGTGGGGCAGCGGGCAGGGTGGGCTTTGGTGTCCCTGCCCCTCCCCGCAGGGGGACGGGGGACAGGGGCCCCAGCTGTGCCGGGCCTGGGCAAGGCCATGGCGGGGTGGGGGCTGGGTGTGGATGCTCTCAGGAGAGGAAGCTCTGGGGACAAAGGCCGGTGTGGCCGGGCATCTCCCGTGACGGGAGAGCACCATGCGGCGGTCCTGCCGCTGTGCCAGCTTCACAGCCATGGCTTTGGGCTGCCTCGTGGGGTCCGAGTTGCTTTTGTGTCCAGGCGGGGGGGGGAGGACCCTGTCTCAGAGGCGGACGGCTGTCTCAACGTGCTGCAGCCTCGGGGCATAGCAGGACTCAAGCCCGGGGCTCTGCTCCAGCCTCTGGGCGTGCCCGGCACATGCCCTTCCCGAGAGGGAGTGGCCTGGGATCTGAGCCGTCCTTGTGTCCCGGGGCATCGGGATCCCCCGAACCCGGCTTGAGCCCCGAAGGCCAAACCCGGAGACACAGCTCAGAGCAATGGTGACCACACCCGTCGGGGCCTTATTGCGGTCCAGGCACAGCCCACTTGTATGCAGCACCTGTGTGTTCCCCAGCTCCCACGGGGCCCTGCGGCAGCCTCCCGAGAGGGTGCCGTGGTCACCCCCACCCCGTAGGTGGCAGCTCTGAGAAGCCCCTGCCGTGCCAGGCACCGCCCGCCCCCCCAACCTGGGTCTGGAGTCAGGCCCGCCCGTCTGCAAGGCCGGACCCAGGCCCGGAAAGCGGAGGACGGACGGGGGGGTGCGAAGGGGTGCCCTGCCTTCAGCGGCGTCTGCATCGGTGTCACGGGCCCTGCCCAGACCCCACGGATGCTGAAGGAGGGCGGGGACCAGCCTTCCCAAGCACCCACTGTCCTTCTTCCCTCCTCGCAGAGCCAGCTGCCCTCCGGGCCGGGTGCGGGGAAGATGTCCCATCCCGCCGCCGCCGCCGATGAGGGGGCCACGTTCGAGCACCTGTGGAGATCCCTGTGAGTACCTCCTCCAGCCGCCCAGGGCCGGACTCGGTCAGGGCGAGGCTCGGGGGGCTTTCTCCTGGGGGTGCGGCATCCAAAGTCCGGGCTCTTTCCTCCAGCCAGCACTCCTGGGCCAGGAGGGGTCCAGGGGACAGAGCTCACGTGTGGCCACGCACCCCGGGCACAGACACTAGCCCTGGCGAGGCCGGCAGAGGAGGGAGGGGGAGCGGAGGAGACAGGCGATGGGGTGAAGGGCTCCTGCGGGCAGGACAGGTGTAGGCCTAGCCCACGAGCTCGGGGCCTGGGTGCCCCGGGGCTGACGGCTCTGTTCCCCTCTTCCCAGGGAACCAGACAGCACCTACTTTGACCTTCCCCAGCCAAGCCAGGGAAACAACGCGGTGGTGAGCGGCTCAGGGGCCAGCATGGATGTCTTGCACTTGCAGGGCATGACCACGCCCGTCATGGTGAGTGGGGAGGCTGTCTGCGGGGGGTCTCAGGACGGGGTCGGTAAGTGTGGACCGTTCTGTCTGGGGAGCTTGCGGAACCGGGACACTGGTGCTCAGGAGTACAGCTTCCTCGGTAGGTTTGTGAGGACATTTCAGTTTCAAAATAGAAAACGTATCAGCTCATGAGACTGTTAATCCACGGGCAGGAATGGATTCAGGCATGGCTGGATCCAGGCGTAGGAATGGCTGGATTTAGGTGTTGCAACAGCCTCTGCGTCTCCTGCCCTGCTCTCTCCATGATGGTGCCAGGCTCCAGCAGCACCTCCACCCCCGCTCTGCCACCGAGGCCCGGACACCCTGCTGCGGTGTCTCGGGTCCTACCGCTCTTGCGTTCCTCTTGGCAAGAAGGCAGGGCTGTGCTAACTGGGTGGTGGCCATGTCCCTGCTTCTTTCTCTGGCCACCCGCTGCAAGGCACTGGTGCGCCAGAAGGAGGTTGCAGAATGCAAGAAAGGGGTGTGAGGACCCCTGGCCCCCGGGGAGATCTAGTGACGCCTGCTGTCCCCACCACATGCCTGGTGGTTGCCAGCCCTCCCCAGGTTGCTACATACCCCCAGACGGCAGCGGCGCTGGTCCCTGGCCTCTCTGTGGCCAAGTGTCTGTCTCAGGGCACCAGCACCAGGCTGAGAAACTGGGCCCAGGAAGGAGGCAGTGCTGGGAGCTCTAGAGGCCAGGAGGGCCTGGCCCCCATGCCCTAAAGCCCCTGTCCAGAAGTTGGAGCCCCTCACCCCAACACATGCCCGTCTGAGGCACCTTGAGCATCCGGCAGACAGCGAGGGCCGTGTGGGCTCCAGTGAGCGTGTGAACGAGCCACGGCGAGGCTGGGGTGGGGACAGGGGGCAGGAGGGTCCCCTGTGTCCTCTGTCGTGTCCGTCGAAGCCCACTGGGCTGGCCCACATGCGACTTGGGCCGTTGCAGCCGGGGGGTCGGGGTACGGCAGGCAGGGGGCCCCCGTGACATCCGTTCCCCTGAGGAACCTTTCACGCTGGATCTGAGAAAGCTGACTGTCCGGCCCGGCCTCCTGCTCGGGGACGCCATCACAGTGAAGGCAGCCCGCCTGCCTTCCACACCTGTTTGTTCCCATTTTACAGGCGGGGAAACCGAGTCAGGTGCTGGCAAAGGGTGGGCCTCGATGGGCTGGGGCAGAGTCATCCTGGACCAGGATGCAAAAGTGCAAGCTCTGTCCTGTCCCCCCAGAACCTTCCCTGTTCTACCAGCTGCTCCCCAGGGGCCAAGGGTCCTGACCCCTTGCCTCCCAGGACCCCCTCCTGGACCTCAGTGTCCTCCCCAGCATCTCAGTAGGGCTGCCGTCGGCTGGCTGCGTCTGGGGCACTCACCTGGGGGAGGCCCACAGGCATCTCCCCACGAGCCGGTGCTGCGGCTAGACCAGCCCTTCTTTGTTTGACAACAGCAGGACCCGTGTCATTGCTCTCAGGGCTGGAGGGTTCGAGGCGGGCCCGGGCCACGCAGCCAGGTGGCAGGTAGAGAGAGAAAGAGACAGTGCAGACTGGAGGTTCTGCCTTTATGGGGGTGGGGGTGCGGGCCTGGGTTTCATGGGCTCACTCTTTACTGGTGAATTTAAAATGCAAAAGCAGATTTAAAGCTCAGGAAGGGGAAAGCAGGGTCACCCGATGGTCAGTTTCTAGATCACTCAGGGCTTTCTCAAAGGGGAGCTACATCGCAGGGGTGGCCTGGCCCTTCCTCGAGCTGGGCGGCCGGCCGCACGTTTATTCCAGGTGGCCGTCTGCTGAGTGGCCACCTCGAGATCAAAAGCAGAACGTCAGGCACTTCTGTCACAATAAAAAAAGCTGACTGCCGGCGCTGGCTATGTCCACTGTGTGGAGGGGCAGGGGCTCTAGGGACAGAGGACCCTTGAAGAGTGTCCTAAGGGGTCTGTCTCCTGAGTTTGGGAAGCGGCCCAGCCTTGCCCTCGAGGGCAGAGGAGCCTGGAGACCCCAGCAGCATCAGGAGCGGGGGTAGGGGTGGGGTCTGCTCCCCAACGGGCAGAGGCAGCAGCTCTGGGTTCCTGAGGGGTGGGGCGTGCTCCCCCAGTCCCCCCGGGAGCATGCCAGGTGCTGAGCACGTCTGGGCTGGGAATGGAGGGCACATGCCTCCCACCTGCCGCGGGGGAGAGAGAGAGTGGCCTCCCAACCCTGCAAAGGGCAAGAGGCCTGAACCAGCCAGGGAGGGACACACCTCTTAGTAAAAGGCTGGGACTCCCTGACCACCTGGTCGGCCTCGGCCTCGTCCTGAGCCCTGCCTGGACCAGTGGGAACAGCGACTGGTCCGGGGCGGGCGCCATGCAGAGAGCTTGCCTTAGCCCCCCTTCACCCTCTCGTGGCCGACGCAGCCGGATGCACAGACGGAGGCAGCCCGGCAGCCAGGGCAGAGCCGGGTGCCTGGCCGCCTCGCCGAAGGGCCCTCCCGCTCCCCGCCCCGTGTGGCCAGGGCCCTGGAGCAGGTGCAGGAGGGAGCCCCCGGAGGACGCTCCCCAGCGGCGGTGTTGAGTCCAGCCTGGGGACCAGGAGGGCGCGGCTCTCTCCCCACCCAGCCGCTCAGGGGGAGGAGGGGTAGCCCCAGCCTGGTGACCTTAGACAAGAGGCTTCCCAGGCCGGGCCTTGGAACCAGTGACCCCGGCTGGCCACCGCTGCAGTTGTGACTCAGCATGAGGCGGGTGTAAAGGCTCACGCGCACAGTGCCCCCCACCGCTCCTGGGCAGGCGGCCTCAGTCATGGGGCTGGTCCGGCAACAAGGCAGAGCCTAGATGGGTGCAGTCCTTGAGTGGGGGACATTGGTCCTCCAGGGTGGCGCTTTCCACCGTCCGGGGCCTTCTTCCCGCGGGACGGGCCGGTTCCTGAGCGGCATCCCCTCCACGGTCAGAAGAGAGGCCACTGCAGGCCCACGGGATGCCCTTACCCAGAGCTTCAGTGGCCAGTGGGGACAGGCAGAGTGGATGGGGGCCCGCCTGAAGAGCCACTCTGTCCCGGGTTCAAGTTCCCCGTGACTCTGAGCCTCAGTGTCCCTGCCTGGACCCAGCAGGAGCTCCGGCCAGCCCTGCGGGAAGGACGGCTTCTTGTCCTTGGACCTCCCTCCCGCCACACGGGTCCGGCAGTCGAGAGGACAGGGCCCCAACAGGCGGGACTTGGAGGAGTCCTAAGCACAGATTCTTGGAGGGGCAGTGAGCTCCCGAGGTCCCCACCACACCACATGCTGAGGTGACACAAAGGGAGGCCGCTGTGGGCATGGGGAACTCTGGGACGCATCCCATCCCTATCCCTTTTCTGCCAGGGGACGCACACGGGGCCTCAGTTTCCTTGTCTGTACATCGAGCTGGGGCGGCAATATCGAGGGTGGTGCGGGGCCTCAGGCGGCGTGTGACACAGCTAGGTGTGAGGTGGGGGCGGCAGGGGAAGGGCCCCGTGTCCAAGAGCGCTGTTCCCCCCCCCCCCCGCCCAGGGAGGACCCGACGCCCCTTGCCCAGGGGTCCCTGCGGGGGGGAGCCCTTGCCCTGGGTGGTGGCCTCGGGTTCTGGCCACGTCCGCCTGCCGCACACGGCTTGCTCCCTGCCACAAGGAGCTGTAAGCTAGGCCTCCCGCATCCTGCAAGGGGAGAACAGAGAAAAGCCTATCGGATCCCTGGCGTCCCAGGGGCTCAGGAGGGCGGTGGGCTGGCATGGTGAGGGGGGCGGCCTTGTGAGGTCTGTACTGGCCCTGGAGGCCCCCCCCCACGGTCTAGGGGGGGCGCAGACAGGATGAAGTCCTTCATTGTGAGCACTCCGGGTGTCCCAGGCAGGCAGTGGGAATCCTGACTCCCGCTGGACAGTGCTGGGCCTGTGTGTCTCCTCTGAGTCTGTGTCCCCGGGGACAAAATGAAAGCCAGACTCTTGGAGGGGGGGAGGGGCAACTTCTCAGCTCCGATGATGCATGAAAGGGGGAGATGGCATGTGGCCAGCCTAGGCTGGAGGGCTCGCCTCCCTCCACCCCCTCCCAGCATCTCGCCTGGCAGAGTCCCCTCCCCCCTGCACCCCTTCCCGCCTCTCCTGGCGCCTCTTCTCTGGCGACAGCTGTTGTGGGCAGGTGGGCCACAGGGGTAAGGGCTGTGGCTGGCAGGGGCGGCTGATCCATGCTGGGGCCCCACCCCCACCTGCTGCACAGCCAGGCGGATATGCCCAGGGCTCGAGACCCCAGCAGTGACCCGGGGCAGGCCTTCCTGGCCTGGGGGTGCATTTCTCCCCAGGTGGGGAAGGGAGGGCACAGCCCAGCGTGTCCTCCCGGGAGGTGTTCCCAGGAAGCCGAGCTAGCCCACAGAAGGGGGCAGGTGCGCAGACAGAGGGGAAGGACGCCCCCTCCTCAAAGGGTCTGCAGCTCGAGGTCAGCTCCAGGACCCCCAGCCCACCTGCCCTCCGTAGTGAGCCCCGAGCAGCCCTTCCTTCCACAGGCTGTGGGGGGACTCCTCTGGGGTGCGTGGAGCTGAGTCCCAGCCAGCCGCCGGGTCATGGAGCCAGCTCCGTGGCATCCTCCGTGGCATCCTCCGTGGCATCCTCCGTGGGGTAAGCAGAGCCATCCTCCCGTGGGTGCTCAGGAAGGAGTATGAGGAGTGTGGCCCTGAGCTGGCACGTCGCTGGTGCCCTTCCTGCGCCCGTGGGAGGGGGAAGAAATATCCCACCCCCCTCTGCTGCCACGAGCCTGCGGAAGTGGTCGGTGGGGTGGAACCTCCAGTGAGTTAGAATCAGGACAGCAGGTGCCAAGGCCCAGTGGGGCTGCCTGGGAGGCCACCCGGAGGAAGCAACTGAGGACCAAGCGAGGAGGGGGCCCAGTTCTGAGGACAGAGTCCCCCAGTGCCCTGTCCCTGCCCCCTGGGTGGCCAAGACTTAGGACATGTGTGCAGGAAGTGGGTGCTGCTCGGGAAAGACGCTGGAGTCAGGCACGTCTGCATATGGTGTCTTGCCCCTAGTCGCTCTAGGACCCCAGCCTGGCCCAGCTCACGGTGCGGGGGACAGTGCTGGTCCTCAGGCCCCGGGTGCCCAGAGCCTCCTCTGTGCCGCCCCTGCGGCCTGGGTGGGGCACGGACCCTCTGCCTCTGCTTCCGTCAGGGGTCGAGAGAAGACGCCTTCCCGACCTGATGCCCTCCCTCTGGAGAGCATGCTGTCCGGGGCTTACGTGTGGCTGGCTTCCCCTGGGCCCAGCCTGTGTTCCCCGGCCATCCCAGTGGCCCGAGCGGCCCCACCCTCACCACACACTTGGTGGCCTAAAACAGCACTCGTGTGTTTCCTCATAGTGTCCGTGGGTCAGGAGTCCCGCGGGTCTCCCCTGGGTCCCCTGCTCAGGGTGTCAGCCAGGCGTGCAGTCTTGTCTGGCCCGGGGACCCCTTCCGCCCCCTGGCTGTTGGCAGAGTTCAGTCCCTTGTGGCTGTCAGACTGGGGCCCCTGCCTCCTTGCTGGCTGTTCCGAGGGCCACTTTTCTCAGCTCCTGGGGGCTGCCTGCCATCTCCTGCCACGTGGTGCCTCCACAGCCTGGCGGTGTGCTCCTAAGGCCATTTCGAGGACGTCTCCCTGACCTCTTTGAAGGGCTCTCCTGATTAGGCCTGGCCCACCTGTATACTCTCCCTTCTGATCAGCTCAGAGTTGACTGGGTTTGGAACCTAATCACAGGGGCTGTCATCACATCTACGGTGCCTCCCGAGGACAGGGGGCATTCAGGGCACAGACCTGGAGTGGGAATCTTGGGGCCACCTGAAGATTGAGTTCCCACACGTGGGTCCCCTGTGTGCCAACCTGTGCCCATTCCTGGGGTCTCTCACCTCAAATTCTTCTTTCCTCTCCTCTCCCCTTTGGGCTTTTACAAACCCAGCATGATTAAAAAGGCAGCCGACCTCCCCCAAGCCAGCTGTCCTGCATGGAGTCCCAGCTGGAGGTGTTGCCCTCAAGGGGGGTCGCGGGGGACACCAGCTGTGAGAGGTTGGGGTTTGAACCCTCCTCTTCTTCCCCTACCTGGCTCTGTGTCCCTCCATTCCGTCCTCCTGCCCAGCCCACCAGGCGCCTCCACCTCCAGCCTCCCTCCCTGAAGAACGGGCCCCCCAAGGGCAGCGGGCTCCCCACCCCAGGCCTTGCCATCTTCCAGCCAGAGCTCCCAACCTGGGCCCCCTGCTTTCCTCCCTTGTCTCATTGTGAGCGCCGGGGGCTGACAGCCACGGGCCACGGGAGTGAGTGAGTGAGTCCGGCCAGCCTGCAGAGCAGTGTCTCTGCTGCAGCCCCCAGGGCCCCCCCATGGGCTCTGCCTCCCCATCTGCCGGAGGAGCCTGGGGGCTGGGCTGGGCCTTGGGTGGAGTCTGCCTCTGCCCTGAGCCCCCCAGGAGGCTGGGAATGGCTGTGGACGCGACAAGAATGGGCTGGCAGACAAGGGTCTCGAGGATGTCTTTCCAGCACCTCAGTGGTCTTGGGGGGTGGGCGGGGCTTGGAAACTTGAGGGTGGCCTGTCCAATTTCACATGATTTATATGTAACTGTATAACTGATGTCCTGCCTGCTTCTAGGGAGGGCTCCGGCCTCTACCCCAAAGGCAACGTTGAGCCACAGATGGTTACATTGGGTTGGAGGTTCAGACTCCAGAAAGGGGGTAGTGGCGGCCCCCTCAGAGCCCCCGGCTAGGCGGGCCACCGTTATGCGGCGCCTGGAGGCCAGCACGCGGTCCCCCTCCTGGGCCACATCCCTGTTTCCAGGGGCTCGGCACCGGTGGGGACAAGGCCAGCGTCAGCCCGGGCAGGGCTGGGGCATCGGGACTCTGGTCCTCCGGCTCGATCCGCTGCCTTGGACCGCGCCTAGGCTGCTCGCTCTCGTAGCAAGGCTCCCTGCGGGTACCGGGGGAGCAGTCTCCTGGGGTGCCTCTCCTCTCTGTTCAGCCCTGCGGGGTGGCCCCGGTGGACCACACGCTCCCGAGGCAGGAGGATTTGCTCCGCCCAGGATGCCAGGGCTATAGCACCACGTCTTGGCTCTGGGGTGGCTTGGCCCCACCAATCTGGGTCTCAAGGGCCCGGGCTGGCCCCGTCGCGCTCAGGGGTGCAGGCCTGTGGCCCCGGAGCCTCCCGGGGGCGGTGTCCTGGGGGGAGCCGGCTGTGGCTTAATTGCGGAGCGGGCCGGTGGCCCGGCGTGCCGCCCCTCCCCGCGCGCCTCCATGGTGCGGTCCAGCACAGCAGTGGGCAAGCTGAGGCCTGCCTGGACTTTGATGAATAGGCATGAGGAATAAGGGGTGGGCCACCGGTTTTGTTGTTAGACGCAGCCGGTTGACAGAACTGGGAGATGAGGAGAAGGAAAATGCCCGCAGATAGCCCACATGTCCCGGGGCATCCTCCGCCCCCCTAGCCACGGCGTCCCTCCGCCTGGGCCCACCCCGCCGGGCGGCCACCACTCTCTGCCTCGCCCCCCGGCCACCCAGACCCATGCCTCGTCCCGCGGCACGCCAGCTCCCCGGCGTGTGCAGACCCCCGCGTGCCCACCATGCTGTATGTCAGTGACCCCGCGCAGCATTTTGCCACGGTAGGTGTGCCGCATCTTTCCGGAACCGTATCTCCATCCTCCTGGGGGAGCCTTGGTGGGGCTTTTGCCGTGATGGGGCTTAGGAAGTGCGTTCTCTCGTCTGTGTCCTGCTCAGGCATCCGGTGCTGGCTGGGTGCCGTGATCCAGGGTAAGCTGAGGCAGGCAGGATGCACCGAGGGGCTGGGGCAGGTCCTGGGCAGAGAGGCAGATGCCTGCCCATCCTGGAGAAGTTTTGGGACCAGTGCCCACTGGCCGGACAGGACCAACAGCCAGGGAGAGGAGGGCGGGTCATGTCTGGTCGGGGCTAGGCGGTTGCCTTGAGTTGTGGGGCTTTCCGCTGCTTCCCAGCTTTGGGCTGGCGGCTCGGTCCTGCCCGCACCTGCTTTCAGGTCAACAGCATCCTCTCCTGGGAATCTGCTCGCTAGGCTGGCTTGGTGTGGTCTGAGATCGAGGTCAAGGACTTGTGGCAAACCGGCCTCAAGGTGTCCGTCTCATGGCAGGGTACCAGCCTGGCAGAGGGAGGGGAGGGATGGCAGTGTTTGCTGGGCCCCTGCGGTCTGGGCCCTGGGGACCCGGGCTCATTTCCAGACTTGCCAGGTCCCCGGGGGCCAGGCAGGTACCAGGCTGCTAATTGAGCAGGTGGAGGCTGGGGCCGTCTTTCCTGCCAGGGATGCAGGTATAGTGTGGGCCGTTGGGACCTGTGGGAGACCTGGCGGCTGGCAGAGGCCAGGAGCCTGAGCCACAGAGACCTGGGGGTGCGGCAGCCTCTGGAGACGCGAAGGTTCTGGGCGGTGTGCGTGAGTGCACGGGTGTGCTTGTGTGCGAGAGAGCGTGTGTGTGCGTGTATTGTGTGCATTGTGGGTTTGGGATGAGCATGTGTGTGTGCCTGTGCACGTGTGTCCCCAGCAAGGTCGGGGGTGGGGGGAGTGACAGTGTGTGGCCCAGGAGGAGCTATCTGCCTGCCGCCGGGGCACCTGGTTGTCATGCGCACAACCCAAGGCAGAAGCCAGAAGCCCCCGGGGCCCCTGGAGGCCAGTGTCCCTGCGCAGCCAGCGGAGAAGCCTGGGCACGTGGGGACCTTTTCTCCCCAGTGAAGTGGCCCCCGCAGTGCAAATGTCGGGTGGGGCTGAGCGTGGCTGCTGCGTGGCATCTTCCCTGGGGCGCAGGGGTGAGGGGCGCAGGGGTGAGGGGCGCAGGGTCCTTCCCTGGACGGTGGACGGAGCGTCTACATTGCTGCTGCGGCCCACACCCTGCTCGGTTCTGTGTAGACGAGGACAAGTCTGTCCGCAAGGCTGGTGCGTTTGTGCCCGGGGCAGGTGGAGTCGCCCTCCTCTTCCCCTGGGGAGGGGGAGGGGCTGGGTCACTGATTTGTAAATGTGTCTGTTTCCTGTTTCTGTCCCAGGAGACAGAAACTTCCTGCTGCTGCAAGCCTCAGGAAAGAGGAAGTGAGATTTGGCCCAAAGCACCTGAAACCCCAAAACCAACAAACAGGGTTGTCCCGAGCTCACGTTGTCACGTCCCTTGTCGCTGGGAGCCCTTTGGGGCCGCAGGGTGTCTCCCGTGTGGCCCCGCCCTTGTCTGTGAGCAGGAAGCGCCCTGATGCTCGGCTTCGGTCAGCCCTGCGCCCGGGTCTGCTCAGGGGCTGCTCGGGGTCTGGGGCATCCTTTCTCGCTGCTGGTTTGTACTCAGGGTTTGCCTCCGCACCGTCCCTCTCCATCGAAGGCTGAACGACCCCTTCCGTGGCTCCCACTTACTGGGGGCGTTGGGCCGACACCGGTGGGGGAGCTGCTTCTCCCACTGTGGCGGGCCACCTACCCCCAACCCAGGAGGGAGCTGAGGGCACGGACGGTCCCTTCTCACCTGAGACCACACTGGAGATCGTTCGGAGCAGACACCTGGGGCCGACTTTTCCATGTTGATCTCTGTGATCTCCCGTTCACTATCCTCTCGGGCTGTTTCACTATTTAGCAAAAACTGTAGAGCCTCAAGAGATAAGCAGGGTCAATATTAGACCCCGTGGCTCTTTTCAGGCCTGTCTGTTGACCAGGGCCCAGGACTGTCTGGGCTGCAGAGTTATCGTTTTCTTGTTGTCAAGCATACTTGAGAGACAGAGAGACAGAACGTGAGCCGGGGAGGGGCAGAGAGAGAGGGAGACAGAATCTGAAACGGGCTCCAGGCTCCGAGCTGTCAGCACAGAGCCCGACGGAGGCTCGAACCCACGAACTGTGAGATCATGACCTGAGCCGAAGTCGGACGCTCGACCGACTAGCCACCCAGGCGCCCCTGCAGGGTCACAGGGTCATGTGGAGCTGGGTCAGCAGCGTCTGGCCGGTTCCCGCTGTCCGCCGGTCTGGTGGGCACTGGCAGGTGTGTGTTGTGTGAACGCCCGTGCCCACGGTCCTGGCTCAGCACTTTCCACCCGCTGTCCAGCAAGGATCCGGTCACTCTGTTCCTGCAGACTGTGCAGCCTCTGGGCGGGAAGGGCCCCAGGTAGGAAAAGCCAATCCGTGCGTCAAGAACTATGTCCTGAGCGCCTGCTGTATCCCAGGCACACGGAGGGAGGGAGGGACGAGATCCCACAAGGCTTCTAGAAGGGGCCCTTGCTGCAGTGCTCGGAGGAGACCACAGGAGGGCAGGGCCGAGGCTGGGAGCCCGAAGCCGCTGGCGGATCCTGCGGAGGGATGGTACCTAGGGCCAGGCAGGAGCAGGGGAGGCGGTGAGCACCTGAGTCCTGGACGAGATTTGCTGGTGGGCTGGGGGGTGGGGACGGCGAGCACAACCCAGGTTGGGCCCGGGGGGCTGGGTGAAGGGGGTCGCCCCGTTTATTCAGATGGGATACTGCAGGAGGGGGATTTGGGGTGAAAAGTGTGAACTCGGCTTTGCTTCGTGAGCCACTCATCACCTGTGGGGGAGGGGGCGGCGGGCCAAGACACCCCCCCCACCCCCCACAGCACAGCGCCTGCTGGAACACCTGGGGGCAGGTGTCGGGGAAAATGACAGTGAGGAGGGTCCTGGCATGGGAGGGGGCTGCACGCATGGAGAATGACCAGATCCGAGATAAGCAGAGACAGAGAGGGGCAGCCTGGGAGCCAGGAGGGGGGGCCATGGGGGACAGGAAGGGGCGGGGCCTCTGGGGACCTGGACCCGGCAGGAGGGGTTCCAGTGGCTGGGAGAGGACAGGGCTGGAGTGGCCAGGGGCCTGGGCTGCGGAATGGGACAGCAGCCACAAGGTGTCCTTTCCGACCTGGTTCAGGGCCGCTGGGGTCCGGGCAGGCAGGGATTGACTGTTCCGGAAGGGGAATACAGGAGCCTGCCTCAGTGGAGGTGAGGGATGGCCCCATTCGCCAGGCTCGCTGAGCTGCCCCGCCGGTGGCCAGTCGGCCAGTCGGGTCTCTGCTAGTGGAAAATCCCTTCTTCCCTTGCTTGTGGCCAAAACGCGGGAGCTATTCTGCAACAGCCAACGTCCCGTTCATTCGGAGCCCCCGACGTGACCTCTGAGTGTGCCAGGCCCTGCACTGCCCCACGACTGGTATCACGCCTTTGACTCGGGAGCCAGAGGGTCCCTGGGCTGAACCGCTCCCCCGCCTCCCATCAGCCCTTCCTCTGGCCGCAGGTGCTCTGCCCTTTGATCTCCAGCCTGGAAGTTTCCCTGCACCCTGCCCATCTTTCACTTCCGACGGGCTTCGCTAATCCTTCTCATGAGCAACCCCCCCCCTGCCCCCCGGCGTGAACAACAGGCTGTGTGTTCAGCCTGTTGTGAAGTCCCGAGCCCCCTACACACTCAGCGGCTGGTTTACTGGCTGCCATGGCCGCACGTGAGCACCAGCTCCCGCAGGGCATGGGCCGCCTCTGCGTGGTGCCGCCCTCCCCCAGCACCCGGGAGACCCTCACCCGCCAGGAAGCTTGTCAGGGCTCAGAGCCCGCAGGAGGGCCTGGTGTTGGCCCGTCTGTCCGCCCCGGAGCCGTGAACTGGGGAGGTGATGGCTGCTTCTCCATCCCCGGGTGCTGGCCGTCGAAGTGACCACCGCCCCTCCCCCCACCAGAGTCCCGCCTCCTTCGCTGTGCTTGTTGCTGAGGAGACCAGGGGCCGCTCAGTGAGGTGCTGTGCACAGGCAGGGCCTGTTTAGCGCCTGCGGATAGACAGACGGACAAGGGAGACGTGGGCGAAGGAAGTCAGGGCAGACACCTGGGTCAGCGTCAGGCTCTGGGAAGGCTGACTGTCCCCCGTGGGGCTCAGGGGCGAGGGGTCCCCCACGAGCTGCACCCCACCTTTGCTCCAGGCCCCGGGCACCCTGGAAGGGGCTGTTTTCTGGGGGTCAGTAAAGTCTGTGCATCCGTGGGCCTCCGGCCTGTTCACCGGCGGCCCCGCAGACGCCGTCAGGGAGTCGCATGGGGACCCTGCGCGGCTCGGGCTCCAGGCCGCCGCCCCGGCTGTCTCAGCAGCGCTGTCTGCAGGCAGAGGCGAGCAGGGCCATCCTGCAGACACACGCCTCGGCAGCTGCAGGAACGGGCTTCTGGGGGCACGTTTCTCCAGCGCGAGGTGTGGAAAGTTCCACACGGCCCTGGCGTAGGATTGGGCGAGGAGGGCGCGCGCATACTTCCAGGAGGGGAGGGCGCCTCCCCCAGCACGAGTACGGTCTTGTTGGCATTTCCACCCATTTACTCAGACTCCGGGAGATGCTGTGGGAAACACCGCGGGTGGAGGTCTTGCTCCGAGGGGGACGGGTTCTCTCCCCCTGAAGCCCGGACGGCATGCCAGCCACTCACCTCTGGGTGAGGCTGCACCCAAGCCCAGACATGCCTGCCAGAGAAGACCAGGGGGCTCGGAGTCTCATGCCCTATGAAACCTCTGGTATCAGTGTTCTGCGGAGAGCCGGGGACGCTGGGGTCAGAGCAGAAGCCTGCGGGGGGTGGGAGGGAACCCCCCAAGGCAGAGGCCTCTGAGATCCGTGGGGTGCCCGCCTGCCCACCCCCGGAGCCCACAGCAGGGGCGAAGGGGCCGCAGAGCTGAGGCCCCGTCTCCCCAACTCCGCACACCCTGCCCCAACCGTGCGGGAGAGAATGATGCTCGCACCCCCGTGCCCCGGCTCAGGCGGTGCCGCGTCCCAGGAGTGGGGAGCGCCGAGCTGGCCTCACCCCAGGAGGTAACATCCGAGGGGGAGTCAGGGGAGCCTCCTGAGCGGAGGTCTGGGGAGGACATCCGGGCAGAGGGCCCGGTAAAGACCCTTGTATCCACCTCTCCAGTCAGATCCACTGTGGTCCCATGAGGAAGCCACGGCCGACACCGTTCACCCGTTTTCCACAAAGACGGGGGCCACGCAGCCGGACGGTGACGTGGTTCCCACCCCGGGGCCGCCAACCTGGGAAAGGATCCATTGCTGTGTCTTACTGTTGGGCTCAGCTCCAGCCCTAGCTCCTGGCTGGAGGGGCAGCCGGGCCAGGATGCTTCCTGGGGGAGGTGGCTCTGAGGTTGGAGGCTGGAGGGCAGAACCTGGCCAACGGGATGGGGAAGGGGCCAGGGAAGCCAGGGCGGCTGTCTGCCAAAGGCCGACTATTCCTCCCGACTGTTCACCTGCGGCCGTGAAGGGAGCTGTGTTTGCCGGGCCCTCGGGCAGCACGGGATGCACGCGGTGCCGCGGGCGTGGGGAGCGGTGGACACGGCAGGCGGGGCGGGGCGTCGGGACCCAGCAAGGCATGCTGGGGAGGGCAGGAGGCAAGGAGGGAGGAGAGAGGAACCCGTGAAGCCTCAGGCCAGGTGCATCGCCGCCTTCCACGTCTGCGAAGGTCACGGGTGGACTCTGTGACGAGTTGCATTTGGACCTCTCGGCTTTCTTCGGAAGTGCTTGGGAAATGTCCTCACCCCCATGGTCAGGAGCCTCAGGGGGCAGATAGAGGACCCTGACAGGACCGGCTCTGCAGCCTCGCCTCCCCTTCTGGACACTCGGGGGTCCCCCGCGTGACACCCAGGAGGCTGGCCGGGGTCACAGAGCGGAGATACAGGCAGCTGACTTCACTTGCTGCTCTCGGTTCAGAGCAGCCTCGGCCCGAAATGCAGCGAGGGAAGTGGGCTTTAGTGTCCAGAAAGAACTTCCTGAGGGTCAAGGGTACACGATGCTGGACGAGCTTAGCCAGGTCGGCTGTGGAAGCTCTTTGCTGCAGGTTTTTCAAGAGGCGTGAATAGACAGTCAGAGCTGAGCTTTGGATAGCATAGCTTGGAACAGCTCAGTCTTGTTGGCTGTGTTTTGTTTTTTACTAAATACAGCGCAATACTGAAATGTATTTCCTCTTCCTTATGATTGAAAAGAAAAAAGCTTTTCAAGTTATCTATTTATTTTGACAGAGACAGAGACAGCGTGAGTGGGGAAGTTCCAGAGAGAGAGGGAGACAGAGAATCCCTAGCAGGCTCTGTGCTGAACTCACTAGACCGTGAGATCCTGACCCGAGCTGAAATCAAGAGTCAGGTGCTTAACCGACTGAGCCACCCAGGCGCCCCTCCTTATGATTTTCTTAATAAAATTTTCTTTTCCCTGGCTTACTTCATAGTAAGAACATGGTATATGACCCATGTGGCTTATAAAATCTGTGTTACGTGACTTTATGGTATCGGTAAGGTTTCTGGTCAACAGTAGGTTAGTAGTAAAAAGTCATACTTGCATTTTTGACAGCGTGGGGTATCGGTGCCCCTAAGCCTATGTTGGTCAAGTGTTTCGGGGTTAAGCTGTGTTTCGGGGTTAAAGCCAGAGGAAAATGGACACCCACGAGGTATGCACCCACAAGGGTGTGGGTCATGGTGTTTGTCACACTACCCAGAAAAGCGGGAGAGAAAGCCCCAGAACACAGAGGCAGGTGAAAAGAGCCAGGGAAGCTCCTAAGAGGAGGTGAGCCTTGAAAGGCTTTTCAGGTGGCAAGGAGACAGACAGTGTTCCAGGAGGGGGACAGCAGGAGCAAAGGCCCTGTGGTACGGACAAGAGGTACAAAGGAGGCTGGGATGGGGGCTCCTTGGGGGACCCTTTATCAACGCCGCCCCCCCCCCCCCCGCCAGAGGCCCAGGGGCTCTATCTTTTGAATCAGTGTTTGAGCCCAGTGTCTCCCGCTGCTCCTGCTTGGCCTGGTGCAGGGACGAGTCTGGAGGTCTCCTCTCCCTCAAGTCCCCTCTACTAGGTGAGTCAGCCTGGAACTGAGCCTCTGGGGACATAAGAAGAGTCGTCTGAAGTTTTACTGACAAGGTTTTCTGTTACGACTTTCACTAGAAAAATAAGGTCCACCCGGGGATGCTGCGTGCGGCAGCTGCCCTTGGTCGCGGGCCGCGTGCTCACAGCCAGTCTGACTTTCCCTCCCGTCTTACTAGCCACGGGTGCCGGGAAGGCAGGGGAGGCCGAGGCAACCGGCACACAAACTTTAAGAGCAGTTTGCTTTCCATCTACATCCCTGAAACCCGCTTGAGATGGTTTACCGATTGTCAGTAAACACATAAAATGAGAATCTTCTCCAAGTGCAAACCCGGCCGTGCGTTGTGGCCGCTCCCGGAGGCAGGACCTGCCTTTGACCCCAAAGAGCACCCAGGGCAAGAGCGGTGCTGTGGGCCCACGTGTGTGCTGAGTTCCAGGGTCCGTTTCCTTCAGCCCAGAGTTTTCTGAGCCTCCAGTCTGGGGCTGGGCGCGACGGGACGGTGGGATGTGGCCTCTCTGGGGTATGGGGGCCTCCCCGCTCACCCCCTCCCTGTGCCTGGCGCTCGGCCCTGAACTCTGAGTGGGGAGGGTCTGGGGGTGGCCCAGCTTGTTTCCCTGCAGCCCTTACCTTGTTGGGCCTTTGTGCGGAGGAGGGGGAGGGGAGAGGGGTGTGTCCAGCTCAGTTGGCTCCCTGGCTCTGGGCGGGGCCTCCTGGGCAGGGGTCATTCCTCCTGATGTACAGTCACAGGTTATGGCCTTCCTGGACCCTCCTGATCCCCACAGCGGTCCTATGGATGGCTTCACCCCTACTTTGTAATAGAAAGCTGAGGCTGAGAGCGGTGGAGTCCCGGCTGGGTCACATTGGGGGGGGGGGGCCTCGGCCCCCAGGTCTGCGGACCTCAGAGCCCTGCTCTACCCTGCTGGACCTGAGGGGTCCCTCCTGTCCTTCTCCTTTTGCCCCAGGACACGGTCCTTGTGGGTGGCACTAATCCTGGACCTGGGCACATTAGAGAGTCCTGTTCTGGAGGGTGTTAGGTGGGCAGTGGGATGGCCAGGAGAGCCCTGCGTTCTGGGATCACCAGCCCAGGCACCACCACCTGACCACCTGTGGGGACCCCCGGCCCTGGGGGCTTGGGCGGCAAGGTCTAGCCTGTGGGGCAGGGGCTGGAGGGCTGGGCTGAGCTCAGGTTCCCGGGAGAGGAGGACCAGTGGGCAGGCCGGACCCTCTGCTGCCTGTGGGGGTGCCTGGGGCACTGGGGCCTGGCTCCCGGGGCCTCTGAACCCCCCCCCCACCCAGCCCCCATTCTCCGCTACCCCCTGGGCAGGGGCAGGGGCTGAAACCTGAGACCCTGGCCAAAGTGAGTGTCCCCCCTGTGTGAGGACAGTGCAGCCATCCCCAGCTTGATGCACCCCCCCTCCCGCCCCCAGCCCCATGCTAAGCTCTGCTGTTGCTGCTCTGTGCTGTGACAGCCCCCCGCGGTCTGCAGAGCAGGGAGGCCCCGAGGCTGGGGATGCAGGGCAGGGCGGGCTGGAAGCTGGGACACCCCCACCCCAGGGCGGTTCCTTCTGTCCTCTCCCTACTGCTCCTGGGGTAGGACCCCCTTTTCCTGGGACTCCACTCGCTGTCCCTGCCAGAGACCAGCTCCTTTCCCAGAAGAGGGCCAGACACAGACACAGTTCAGGACCTCCACGCCGGGGGTGGGGCCTCCCATCGGGCAGCCTCCTCCCTCTGCTGGAGGCCGCAGCCTGAGGTCTAAGCCCCTTGCCCCTTCCCAGCGAGTGTTCTGGGCCCTGCGTGTGAGCACACTCGGGCATGTGGCCCCGAGGCCTATGTGTGCCCTTGCCTGTGTTTCTGGACCCAGAGGTGCCGACCCTGGGAGCCAGCCTGGCCCCCTGCAGAGGCTGTGGGATGGATTCCCTGGTGCACTGGCCAGAACTGCCTGCACCCTGAGGGCACGTCCACCCTCTCTGCCCCTGCCCGCTGTCCCCTCCAAGTCGGCAGAGAGCACCAGAAAACATGTTTGTGGAGCAAATGGACAGAGACTGTTGGGGGGCCTGTCTGGCCCTGGTGGGAGGAGCCCCCAGGCCATCTGCCAGGGTCCAGCAGGGCTCACTGAGGATCTGGGGGGAGATGTACTCCCCCGGCCCCAGCCCCTCCCGGAGCCCGGGCCCGGTGCATCCTCCGCGGGACCTGGAGGGGAAGCCGCCCGCCCGCCCGCAGCCCTGCTTGGGTCGGGCCGAGGAGCCCTGCACGCACATGTAGGCACATGCGGGCCGCCCCGGGCTGGGCATGTCCTAATCAGCCCGCTCTCTTGGGAGTTCTGCTTGAAAGCAAACAAACCAAAAAAGTCCTGGTTTTGCCCGAGGTTCCTCCCGCTGCCAGGGGCCTCCGGTCTGGACGAAGGGCACCCCAGGCTTCTCTGTGGCTGTGCTGGGCCCGGTTTGGACAGCGAGGTCGGGTGGGGCTGGTCCCCAGGGTGCAGTGCACCCCATCCGACTGGGAAGGAATGCAAAGGGAAGGAAGGAAGGACCTTTCGGGAGGCATGCAAAAGCCGCCCCACTTCCTAAGCAGCGGGGTTCCCTGCAGCAAAGCGGAAACGGCACGAAGCAAACGGGACAGAAACCTCTGCCCTCTGCCATTTCCTGGGGGTGTGGGTGCAGGTGTCCCTGGGGAAGCAGGACTCAGAGGAAGGGTAGCAGGGATGGCCCTGGCCCCGCACAGGGGCCCGACGCTCTCCTAGGGAGGAGGGGCGCCCCTCAGGAAGCTGGACCACAAAATGCCACGGAGTCACGGGGCGGGAGGGAGGAGGGTGCGCACAGGCCACCGGCTGGCTCGTGGGCAGACAGAGGGAGCCTGTCTGAGGCGCCCGCCCGGTGTGCAGAGCGCTCCCTTCCCGCTCACGAGGGCTCCCGCACGCGGGCCCTGCCCCTTGTGGCTGCTGGGTACATGATGCTATCAGCCTTGCTCTTTTGGTTCAGTGACTAATTCCCTGGCACCCGCCGCAGATCGGTAAAGAATGTGGACAAGTTAAAATCTGAACAACGTTGTTGTCGTCGTGGGGCTGTCTCTCATTTCTGGGAGGGGGGGGCCGTGGGGGCCCTTTGCCCTGCTGGCCTGGGCCGTCCCGTCGGGAGGGGGCAGGGAGGGGAACAGACCTGCACCCCGGGTTGTGCCGTGCTCCCCGAGGCTCCCACAGCCCTTTAGTCGCCCAGGGCGCAACTGGCACCCCAGTCGCCCAGGGCCGCGGCTGGTCACCTGGGAGGGAAGAGAGAGGTCACGGAGCCTGGGGAGGAGGGTGCAGGCTGGGACCCCCGCCCTCCCCCCCGGACCCGGTGGGCTCTCAGCCTCCTTGAGTGGGAGGGCCGGCTTCCCACCTGGCCTTCAATCCCGGGCATCGGTCCGGGGGAGACGTCCTATTGCCTGGCACACCCACGCTCCGTCATTCATTCATTCATTCACTCACTCACTCGCTCACTCGCCCGCTCGGCAGGCCTCTCGGGAAGCACTCTGTAATGAGAGCCCGTGGTACCCCGGCAGGGGCTGGGCTGCTGATCGCAGCGGTTGTGACCTGCTGACACACAATTCACCCATTTCAAGTGTGCAATTCAGTGGGTTTTCGTATATTCACAGCTGTGTGTACCCGCCTTGACGGTGAATTTTAGAACCTCTTCATCACCTCCGAAGGAAACCAGCTGCCCCTTAGCCTCTGCCCCCAGCCCCACCCAGGCCCTGGTGGCCAACTGCTCTGCCTCCGGCTGGACTCGGCCGGCCGTCAGCGGGGACCCCACGGCAGGCATACTCGGCTCTGTGGCTGGCTTTGTGCCCTCGCTGGTGGCGCTCCCTGTAGGGCGTGTCTGACTCCGGAATGGTTGTGTCCCACTGCTCCCTCAGACGGACCCCACAGTTTGCTCATCTGGTGCCGGGGCCTCCCAGGTTGACAAGTGAAGGCACAGAAGGCTGTGGGGAGCCAGAGCGGGGAAGGAGGCCTCTGAGGTTGCCCTGCAGGGGTCCCCTGTCCGCCGCCCCCCTGTCCCGCTGCCGGCCCTTCCCCAGGTTCACAGCGGGCCACGGCTCCGGAGGTCCAAACGGAAAAGGCCTGAGGCCCGCCCGAGGGGTCCGTCCGATGGCAGTTTCAGCCGGGGGGGGCGGGGGGGGCTCAGGTGGCTGTCCCCTGGGGGCTGGAGCATCCTGGGCTCCAGGAGCCACGAAGCCATGGCCACCTGTCACCTTCTTGTGCTCCATCAGCCCTTGTGGTAAGCTTCCTTCAGACTGGCAGTCTTCGGTAGAGGCTCCAAGGACCCTTGTCACCAGCAGGCCCGATGGGGGAACGTGTGCTTTCCAGACGGATGCTGAGCTGGAGGGGCTCTGGGTTATGCACACCTCTCTCCTGATGGAGGAGGCAGAGAGGGGCTGAACAGCCGGTCACCCTGGGGGATGCACCCCTGTGCTTTGCAATTTGGAGAAGGCAGGCTGGTGAGGCGGGGGCTGCAGGGCAAGCCCCCCACCCCACGCTTGCTGCTGGTCTGTCCCTGCCCCCCAGGGGGACCCCAGGCCCTCTGCCCACAGTTCCCACCATCCCCACCCGTGTCCGGGGCTCTCGGGGCCACTGCCTCACCCCAGGCCGGTCACTCCCTCTACGTGCCTCAGTGTCCCGGTCTGTGAAACGCGATAATGGCAGTGTCCACCTCGGGCCCCTAGAGAGGATTACAGTAAACCTCACCGCCATCCTGGCACAGAAAGCAGCTCACAGGTTTGCAGGTAGGAGCCCTTCTGGCCAATATCAGCTGCTCTTTGCTCTGTCAGCCCACCTGCCGCTCGAAGCCTCCAGATTGGGAAAGGCGTCTTCCTTGCCGGCCCTCCAGGAGGAGTCTGATCTGCCCTAGATTGGGCTGGTCCCCTTGCTGGGGCCTCCTCAAGCCCCAGGCAGGGGCTGGCCCATCTCGGGGTCCCGGGACCCCAAGGGGGTGAGCTGGGGGTGCACACACACAGTACAGCTTAGAGTCCCTGTTCCTCCTGTGTGGGGGTGGGGTGGGGAGGGGCTGGGCTCCCGGGTTAGGGTTAGGATGTGGACCAGTAGGAGGGGACTATGGGCCCCACACGCTGGGGCCACCCTCTGCCGGGCCCGCCTCTCCCACAGTTGGGCTCTCTGGGCCTGGGGTCTCCCCGCTTCTGGCTGGAACACAGGGTGGGAGGCGAGGGTGTCCGGCTGGATACCGCCCCCTGGAGAGTGCCGCTGAGTCTGCTGGCCTGTGAGAGGGTCCGGAGGGCCGGGCGGGGAGCCACCCCCACCAGCAGCTCCCTCCAGGTGTGCTTGGTGGAGCCCCGGAAACCCTGGCACCCGGAGCCGATGGAGGGGGGAGGCGAGGTGAATATGTCAGTTTATCCCAACACAAGCAGTGACCTGTCGGGTGGGGGGGGGGGGGACGGGGAAATATTTGGGATGACTGAGCTGCTGGCCCTTTAAGTCTCCTGTAACAGGACACCTCTGGCCGCGCGTTTCCACTCTCCAGCCTGACTGTGTGTCCCCCTCCCTCCCCCTTCCCACGTTAGCCCCAGTTCAATCTGCTGAACAGCACCATGGACCAGATGAGCAGCCGAGCGGCCTCGGCCAGCCCCTACACCCCGGAGCACGCCGCCAGCGTGCCCACCCACTCGCCCTACGCGCAGCCCAGCTCCACCTTCGACACCATGTCGCCCGCACCGGCCATCCCCTCCAACGCCGACTACCCCGGCCCCCACCACTTCGACGTTACTTTCCAGCAGTCGAGCACGGCCAAGTCGGCCACCTGGACGGTGAGTTGTGCGTCCGCTGCCAGGGGCGCCTGCGGGGTGTGGGCCGGGGAGGGGTGATCGCCCCGGGCGGCCCGCCGGGTGTCCGCGCGCGGGGTTCCCGGCCGCCTCCGGGAGGAGCGTCGGGCAGGAGGCGGGTCTGGGGCTGGGCAGTCTGGGCGTGCCCACCCCTCGGACGGACACGGCCAGAGCGGCCAGCCTCCGCGGGGCCCCAGAAGGGCAGACCATCCTCAGGGGGACCCGCCGGCATCCCCGCAGCCCGGTGGGGTTTGCGTCCTGTCCTGGGTGATCAGGAGGCGCGTGGATCGGCACCCCCCCCCCACCGGGGTCTGCAGAGGCCACTTCCTGCGGGTGGTGCGGGGCGGCGGGGAGGTCCGGAGTCCGGCGGTTGGCGGGCTTGGGCTGTGCCCGCACAGTCTCTGGGTTGTTGTCTGTGAGCGTGGGTGTGAGGCCGGGACGTCAGGGCTGGGTCGGCAGCTGTGCGGACTTGGGTCTCTGGCGCCGTGCTTGGGGGCATTCTGGCCCCTGGTGGGGACGTTGCCAGCTCGGATGGCATCCCGCACACCCACTGGTGCTTCGAGTTTACTCTAGAAACCACCCAGCAACGCGCGAGATAGAATCTGTTATCGTCCCATTTTACAGCCAAGGAAGGAGGCACCGGAGGGAAAATAGCTCGCTCGGAGTTACGCCGTTAGTAAGGGCCAGCTGGGAACCCCGTGGCCGGCTTCCCGGTCGTGGGGTCACTGGGGTTACGGTCCTAATCGCTGAACCGCGCTGCTGCGGCTGCGAGGGGAAGGGGCTGCCAGACATGCCCACGGGGGCAGGAACGCAGCAGAGACCCGGAGATCCCCAGGACGGACCACAGGCTTTCCTCTGAGGGTAGGGCACGCAGGGCATTGGCAGGTCACCTGCCACCCCCCCCCCCCACAGGACAAGGACAGTGAGCCTTGCCCAGTACCTACCCCGGACACATCTAGGGGGTCCTGGCCACGGGACAGCGTCACCTCCTGCAGGGGACAGCAGCTCCATGGTCTCCCCCAGTCCGTGGAAACAGGACCCTGGAACAGGGAAGTCTCCAGGCAGGGTGGCTGTGTCCCTTCAGGAGCACCAAGCGGGTGACCCGGGGGCTCTGCTGCTTTAAGGGGGGGGAGGGGTCCCACGATCCCCACTGCCCTGCTGGGCTGTTTCCCACGCTTCTGTGGGTGGGGGTGGGGTGGAACCACAGGGAGCTGGTCAGGCTCTGCAGGGGCCAGTCTGGGTCTGGCATCCAAGTCACAGCTTCCCCTGACACCCCAGCTGCTGACCCATCTCTGGTCTGGGGCTCCCACCCCGTGGGCGCCCAGTTTTCCTCATTTGCGACTTTTTCCTGCAGTGTCCCTTGTCGCTGGTGGTAAGGCTTAAAGGGCTGTTGCCCACGCAGCTCGGGCTGGCACAGTAGGAGCAGTGTGTCACCTTAGCGGCAGAGCTGGGGATGGGGTGCCATAGGGCTGGTCCTCCTGGGTGAGGTTCTGAGGCTGCAAGTGCTAGAGGGTTCTCTTACTGCCTGCGGGGTCCTGGTCCTCCCACCCCGATTTGAGGTTTGACTGGGTGACTGTAAGCCAGGTCAGGAGGCTCCTGAGGCATCCCCACACTGGCACACCTCTGGTGACAGGAGACTCACTACCACTCCTACTCCATGTTCATACTGTTCCCCGAGCCCTTCCTCCAGCTTCTCAGGGGAGGGTCCCAGCCTCCTGCACCAATGCTGTCACCCAAGCCTGAGCTGCTGGACCCCTAGGAATTTTGGCAAGCACTGGAGGGGGGTCCCGGCTGTCTTCCTCCCCACTGTTTGAGGAGGCAGGAGGGGTCTCTGCAGTGTCCTGGGGGACTTGGAGTGCCTTGGATGGTCTGAGCTGGTCCTCAGCAAGGGACAGAAGCTGTGCCTCGGCTGGCTGTCCCCCCCTCCCCACCCCCCACCTAGGGCCTCTGTCCCCACCTCCCCTGGCAGGGGAGTGACATTAAGGGTGGAAAGCCCATGGCTGGGTCACAGTTGTCTGCTCCTAACTGGCCCCATGGGGTGGCCTGCCCCGGCCAGCCACACCAGAGGGCAGGGGAGGGCTTACCTTTGCCCAGCGGCTCTGCCCACAAGCCCCGACCAACCCTGCCCCGCGTGCCCGAGCCCCGATCCCCACCTCCCTGCCTGGGCCCTCTGCTTTTGCGTGGCTGCTCTGAGAAGGAGGTGTTGTTGTTGGAGCACACGGGTCCCCCCCCCCCCCCCCCGCGCCAGACCTCGTCAGTGCAGGGGGTGGAGGTGGGACAGACGTTGATAATGAGATTTTTGGCACCTTGGCTCTCTGGGAGAAGACCCCCCGTAGGCTCCTTTCCCTGCCCGGGATCACGGTGCAGGACGGGGACTGCCCGGCCGCCCGCCTGCTCGCAGCTCTGGGGGTCTGGCTGCGCGGGCGCTGCCCGGACTTGCTTCCCGGGCGCGCTGTCTGGGCTCCGCACCGCGCGGTGCGTGGCTCCCGCCGTGCCGGATGCCTGGTAACTGATAGATAATTCATATTTTTCTCAAGTACAATTCCAAATTGACTGTTGCCTTCACTCCTGTCCCCGCTCGGAAAAAAACACCCTCACCAAGTCCCCAAGGGACCGCAGCTGTTAATGGGGTCTTTGGCCTGTGCCTGGCCGAGGCCCCCTGCGAGCACCCCCACATCTCACATCCATGCTCCTTGGGCACCGAGGGGAGCCCTCAGCTCACAGGCGTGCGTGCCACACGCGGATGCACATACGGAAACACCTTGCACACGCGTGAAGACAGGCACACGCAGACGTGCACAGGCATACACAAACACATGTGCACACGTGCAGCCTCTTCTGGTCCCGACCCAGGGTTCTGACAACCCCTCCCGCCCACAGGCCAGGACCGGCGGGTCAAGCATAACTGAGCAGACAAGGGATGTGTGTTCAGCCTCCAAGATTATAAACTGGGGGCCAGGGACGGGACGAGGTGGGAGAGTTTGGCTGGCAGGGTCCAGGTCTCGGGTCTGCTGCACTTCTCTGGGCCTGGGTCTGAGGGTGGGGTCGTGACAGGACAAATGAGCTGCCTCCTGGGACCACTTCTAACGGGGCCTGGAGCCCGGAGAGCGCCCCACAAACCGCTGCTGTTGAGCCGTCCTGGTGAGGGCCTGTCCCGTGTCGGCGCTCCTCGGGGATCTGGGGGCGTCAAGGAGAGACCTACATTGAAAAGGTCAGGGCGGCGAGTGAGGGCTGGCACCCGGGGGCGCTGATGCTCTTTGGACCGGTGGACAGTGGAGCCCGGCCGGCGATGGCACTGATTGTGCCTTTGTCGCTGTCCCAAGCCCTCCCCGGCACCCTCCAGCCTGGCCTCTGGGCCCTGACGGCCACTCTCACCCCGCAGCCCCCCCAGGGATTGGCGGTGACACGGACGGCTGGTCCCAGGAGCCTGGAGGAGCAGCCGATGAGAGGGGCATCTGGATGCCGTCCAGCCCAGCTCAGTCTCCCCCGGCTCCTAGGCTGGGCCTCGCCAGGGAAGAGGGCTGTCCTTGGGGTTTGGTAGGTTTGGGAGGGGGGTCCGAGGCCAGGCAAGAGGCTTGGGACGGTCGGAGCCCCGGCCCAGCTGGGTAGCGTGAGGCGTGATGGTGAGGGTGCACGTGGCGTGACGGCTCAGCTAGTCCCCGGGGGGGCCTGGACACAGCCCCCTGAATGACCTCCAGCCGCCCCACACACGAGCGTCAGTCTGTCCGTCTTGGGGGCCAGCCAGCTCACGCAGCGTGAGCGCCACCCTCCTGGCCGCGGAGGCTCCTGTGGAAGGCAGGCGGGAGACACAGAGGTTCTCCACGGGGTTCCTGGCAGAATGTGGCTGAGTCAACACTAATGGATTCGGGAGAAAACTTTCCAGCCCCTCGGAGGTTTGCGAGCAGGAAAATAATAGTGGATGTGTCCCGACATGATCACAGTATCAATTGCGTTATCCTAAAAGTTTATGGAATGCATAAGTGGAATTAATACCTTTTACTGGCACCAGAAGCAGTTACACGTATTTAAGGCCGAGGGAAGAGCTCTCAGTGTCTGTGGAGACAGAATGAGGAGCGAACAGGGGAAGTTGAAGCGATTGCCTGCATTGTGCAAAGCTCCTGGGGCGGAGACCCGCTTCCTGCAGGCTGGCCCTGGCTGGTGTCGGCGCCCTAGCCTGTGGCCTGAGCTGGGGATCGCTTCTCTCACCACCCTCTGCAGCCGCTGGGGCCCCTGGGCTTGGAGGTCGCAGAACTTGGCCTTGGAGGCCGAGTGGGGCCGGGGCTGGGGCCCGGGGCCCGGGGAGTCGGGAGCGGGGCCTGGGAACAGCCCCTCCTCGCCTCTCCCTGGGCATCTCCCAGGCCCTGGCTGCCCAGCCAGCATCGGTAGCTGCCGTTATAGGGGGGACAGCTCCTCCTGGAACCGGGGCTGAGGAGGCCACGCGGTCCTGAGGCTCCTGCCCCCGTCCTGTGGACTCTGGGCAAGGGTCTCTGCTGAGCGACCAGTGAAGCTTTTCAGTGGTCAGTTGCAGGGGAAATCCGTGTCAGGATTTTGGAAGCGGGGCTCGAGTTCATGGACCCCAGGCCCCAGAAGTCCCCTGGCCACGCCTCCCCCCCGCTCCCCCCCCCCGCCTTGCAGGGGTGATCCGTGTATTTGTCCAGGCGGCCCCAGGAAGAGGAGGGGGCAGAAACCCGAGGGCGGCAGAGCTGGGGTGAAGTGTGAGGCCCCCGGGCTGGACAGGGCCACAGGGCTGCTACGCTCGGGCTCGTTTTAGGGCAGGAGCACCGCCTCGCACAAGTGACTAGCGCTCCAAGCTTCAGTAAAGTGGAAGCTCAGGGGTTGCTGGGGGATCCCGCGGTGGCCTAACGCCCAGGGTCCCCCTGGGATTACAGACCTGCCTCGTCCACCACGGCCCCGGGGCGAGGCAACCCCTCCCCTCTCCTCCTCGTCCTCCTATGTGAGGAGCCAGCTGGCTCCTCCGGGGCCTTGGGGAGGATGAGACGAGGGGGAGCCACATGCTCACCACCTGGCACTAGGAGCCACTGCCCTCTGCAGGGCAGTCAGATGTTCAGGGTCCCAAACTCTCCTTTTCCCCCGGGGCTTCGCCGGGTATTTATCTTCAATTCCAGCCAACCATTGCCTTAAAAGCTGGAAAATGCCCATCCCCACGTGTCCGGGGCATCCCCGAGCTCACTGGAGAAGCTGTGGGCTCCTGTCCTGCTGGCAGAGGGTGCAGTTTCTTAAGAGTGAAAAAACCATGCTCACCACTGCCTGGCCAGAGGGCAGGTCTTTAACTGAGGTCCTGAACTGGAGACTGACCTGTAGCTTCCATGGCAGGAAGGTCAGAGGCAGGAGAGCCCGTGCCCAGGGCCCCCAGCTGGAGCCGACACAGGGCCATCGAGGCCATCCTGAATACCCGTCCCCACTGTGGCCACGGCCGGGCCAACCTCCCCGCTCCCAAGCCACCTGCAGCTGGGCCGGCCCCAGTCCCAGGCCATCTGGAAGCTTCTGGGCCCTGGGGGCAGGAGCTGGCCCACCTGTGCCTGCACCCACCAGACTGGCAGTCATGTCCAGAATGGGGTGCCTGCAGTCAGAGGATCCCAGGACCATCCTCTGAGCAGAAGGTGCCTGCTGGCCCCCACACCCTGCCCAGGCGGGCTGACCCTATGAGCGCTACATTGACAAGGCCAAGCAGCTCAGAAGGGGAAGGTGGGCGTTAAGGGTCATAGGGGATCTTTCCCCTGGCAGTTGAGGGGACCCTCTGTGGTGAGCAGAGCCGGGCTGGTGGCCAGCCTCCTCATTCTGTCCCCACACGGGTAGTTCTCTGGTCTGGCTCACAGCCATGCCTTGCTGCATTCTTACCAGAGTGTTTTCCCCATGGGGCCAGCCAGCGGGGTGTCTGCCTTCTCTGGGAGGCCAGGACAGACAGGCTTGGGCTCTCCAGCTGGCAAAGTCAGAAACCAAGTTCACAGGCAGAGGAACTATGTTTGAGCCTGGCTGAGGCAGATCCTGGTGCTTCAGACGTGGCCACCATTTGTGCTCTTGGCCAGGAGGGTGGCTCCTGGTGGGAAGGCTGGGGCTCCCCGCAAGCCCAGCTGGGTCCCCAAAGACACATCCTGCTTACCCTCTCCATCCTCAAGGCCCCCTCCTGAGGGTCCAGGGGAGGCCAGATGGCAGGGCCTGGGTATCTGAGGCCAAGGGCAAATCCCCGCCCATTGGCCCCCTTGCCCTGACCCCAGGCCAGAGGAAGAAGCATGTTGTGCCTGGCACCTGTGTCCTTGCTCTGTCCCCCTGCATGCTTCTTTGAGTGGCAGTCTTCCTGGACCCAGGGCTAGCCTGGTGGAGACAAAGGGGACCCAGGGGTCTCAGTGCTCCTACCCCTGATGTTAGCCCAGGACAGAAGCCACCAGAGACATCCTTCCCGGCTTGCAGCCATGTGTGGGAGGAGGGTGGAGTAGGCCCAAGTCCCTGTGGCCTGGGAGTGCCTGAGGGGGATGCTTGCCACTTCCCAAGGCATGGTCCTTCCAGGTCGTGAGGGTCCCAGGGGCTCCTGCTCCCTTGATTGGGAACAGGCTCTAGGATGTGGGGGGGCAGGCTCCTGAGGGGTGTCGCTGCCAGCCCCAGGCCCACCTCTCACAGGTAGGCAGCCTCTGGCCCACAGCCTCTGGGGATGCCCCTGGATAGTGGTCAGCGTCACTCGGCACCCGCAAAGCCCACTTTTGCCTCCCGTTTATCCTTCTCTGGGCTCCCGGCGAGGGAGCCCCTGACCAGCCTGTGCAGGGTGTCAGCAGATGTGTGTGTGTCCTCCCCTAGCCAGGAGCTCTTGAGGATTCTCGGCAGGCTTCTTTATCAGGCACGGTTGCAGCCTACCGGCGTCCAGGAGCTCCCAGGAGCCTCCAGCCAGCAGGCCTGTGGCCAAGGTGGGGCGTTGGCTGTGGGTTTCCTTGTGCAGGGACCCTCACCGCTTTCTGTCCGTGGGTGCTCTGAAATGGGCTGGGGTGATGGTTACAGACTGGCACCCTCCCTGTTATCCTGCCCAGACCTCCCTGACATGTCAGAGCCCACTCCATGTCCCAGCAGCTCTCCGTGGAGTAGGGGAGGCCACCAGGAGGGGGTGTGGCAATGTGGCTTGTGTCACTCAGGGGCCCCTCCTTACCCAGGAGGGCTGTCAATGGGGGCTGTTGACCTAGGCCCCCTGTGGGTCTTGGGGGTCACCCTATGAACCCACACAGCTTCTTGGTAAGTGTTCTTGTGGGAGTTTCTCTAGGGAGGAAGGGAGTCTGTGGCCTTGGGTAGGTCCTCAAAGGGGTCCATAACCTGAGAGAGGAGAGAAATGTGGCTCTGAACACACATGCACGCACACACACACACACACACACACACGCGCGCGGGAAGCAGATAAAAGTGGGCTATAAAAAAAAATCATTTAAAAAAATAAAAGCCCCCCCTCAAGGCCCCGTCTTCCAGAATCTGTTGTAACAGATTCGCCCAAGCTGGTTAACGGTATTTGCGGTTTGCAAGATGCTACACGTCCCTGGAAAATGACAGACAACCTATTATCACCTCTCCACTCTCCTCCTGTCCAAACCTGCCCATGCCGGGCACCCAGCTGCTGGGGAGCGGGTGCGAGGAAATTAACAGCCACGGAGCCTCGCCTGCCACCCGCCACCCTCTCGCCTGCCACCCCCGCGCCAGCCCTGCCAGGCCCCGGGCTCCCAGCCAGACAGGGCCCGTCGAGGACTCTAATGGGGGGAGGGTCCGGTGGGGGAGGGCAGGGATGGGCAGACACCAGCATTTGGGCAAACCGTTTCCTGCAAACACGAAGGGATACATGCATCTCGGGGCAGGCAAGTCTGGACGGCTCTGTGTCAACAGCCGAAGATAAATAAGATTTTATCAGCTCAGAATCTGTTGAAACACATCCATCTAGCGGTTCTAGGGAAGGAGAGGCAAGAGGGAGGGAGAGGAGGCGTCTTCACGTGACCTTCTCTGTGGACCAGGCAGGACCCAGGAGTCTTCCTCCCCACCTGCCCATGCCTGAGTCCCAGGAGCTGCTGGCTGGGGGGTGGGGGCTCACGCCTTCTTAGACACAGGCTACTCCACCCTGACCCCACCCTGGGTTTGGCCACCCCACGCCTCCCCCCTCCAGGCCCCCCTCCCGCCCCTGTAGCCCAGCAGCTGTGCCCCTGCAACATGCTACCAAGTGTAGGGAAGCCTCAAGGCATCCCTCCAGCCGGCCGTTCGCTGTTCTACCAGGACCGGGCTAGACATTTGTGGCTTCAATCCCCGCAGGGGTGGGGTGGCCGGTGTATGTGCCCACGGCCATATTATCAATCATCTTGGGGTGCCACTAGACTAGGGACACCCCTGTGGGGAGTGGGACCAGGCCCAAGGCTGGGGGTCGCCCTGCCAGGGACGCAGAGGGAGGAAGCGGGGGCCCTCTCTCTTCGCCCACCCTAGGCGGCTCCGCGCTCCCAGCCCAGCCTGGTCCGGCGCGGGTACCACGGACAGCTCCCCGCGGCTCCTCCCCAGGGCGGGGCGTCCTCCGCGCGCCCCTCCGTCCCCGCCCTTCCTCCACCCGGCGCCGGCCACGTGTCCCTGCGTTTTCCTGGGACCTCCTGCGGCCCCCTGACACGGAGAGCACCCCCGGGCGCCCCCATCCCCGCCTGCCGGCCACTCGCCCCTGCGTTTCCCCCGGACCTCGGGGCCTCGGTCCGACGCCCAGATACGGACACCGAAGGGGCGCCCCCACCCCTCCGGCCACAGGGCCTGCAGAGGAAGGCTCACAAAGTCTCTGCCGGTCAGGGGCCTTGAAGCCCCGCCCCACTGTCAGGACAGGCCTGCGGGGCTGCACCTGAAGTCCTGCTCCCTCCCTGCTGGCTGATGAGCCAAGGCACCTGGCCCTTGGGGGGCCAACAGACCCCATCTCAGGCCGTGGATGGATCACGAGGTCGGAGGACTGACTGATGGGAGCCGCTGGGTAGTCGCCCCAGAGAGGGGACTGGAGGGCCTGCTCGCAGAGGGGCGGGGAGCCATCCGGCCTGGAAGTGACACTGCACACTAGGCCATGGCCGGACGGCTCAAGGGTGTTAAGTGTGGTCAGCCAGCGGGCCGCCTGCCCAGCCTGGGAGAGGTCTGTCCAGTGGAGTATAGCATCCCGCTGACAAGCACCAGGACCCGGGGGCCATTCTCCTCTTGACGCTTTCAGGCGGGAGCCTCCAGTAAGTCCAGATTCTTCTGAAGGTTGAAGGGGCCTCAGAGCCCATTTTCTTTCGTGACTCTGGAGCCTGGCAAACGATAGGCACCCCACAAACACTGCTGCAGGGATGGCCCTCTGGACCCCGGTTGCCCCTATCATTGGTTCTGTTCGGGTCCCTGCAGGCCAGCCGGGGCTCACAGTTCCCGGGGGGCCTCCTCCATCAGGAAAACCCCCTGGGTGACGGCTCTCCTGCTGAGCCTCTCCTAGGGCCTCCAGGATGCTTGCCTGGAAGTTCCCTGCCTGAAACCACCTGCACACTTGTCTGAGAGCCGGGGACCTGTTCTGAAGCCTCACTGTGGGTCGACAAGAGAGCGGGTGCCGAATGGGCACCCGGTGTCTGCTTTGGGCCGGGCAGGTTGCTGCTGTCCTGGCAGGGGCACCCAGCTTATCCCCCAAACTGGTGCTTCGGGGAGTGAAGGGGCAGCATTTGTACTGATGAGGACGTCGGAGGTCAGCAGTCACCCCCTGGGAAGCAGGACTGAGCCCCACAACAAGCAGGCTGCCCTCACTCCCTGAGCCCTGTTTTCTGCTCTTCCCAGAAGGGCCTCAGCAACCCCCCCCCTCCCCAGGGCTGTGTGTGATCATTCTTTCCTGCACTGTAAGCAGGTCTGGGGACTCTGCTTCTCGCCAGAAGTGGGGGTCCCAGGTATGGGGTGGCAGGCTGCACCTGGCTCCAGGGAGCCTGGCGAGTGGGAAGGGGCGGTGAAGCCCACGGCATCCAGTTTCCTTCTGTGATGGGGGTGTGAGGGGCGGGTACTGAATTCAGCGCCAAGCGAAAGCTGAACAAGGTCCAACACCCCGACAATGCCTTGAACTCCACCCCAGGGATGGGTGTTTCCAGGAGGGAGCCCCGGTCAGCTCATCAGGGGAGGGATGGCTCACACTGTGGGGCCAAAGGCTGTGAGGGCACCGGGGACCCCCTGCTCTGGGGCTCTGCGTAAGTTCCATCTCCCTGTGTTTCCCACCCCTTGCTTTTTGTACACTTAGAGTAGCTGAGGGTCCATTGTGTGCCTTGGTGGCCAGAGGGGGGGCTCTGGAGGCCAGTGGGGCCTTACCTTTGCAGTGTGAGGGTGTCGGGGCCCCCAGCTTCCTTGGCAGAAGCGGGCTGTGACCTGCCCCTTCTCTGGCTCTGTCGTCCATGTGTCCGGCCTCAACGGCCCTGACCGTAGCACGGTGGGTACACTTCCCGCTGGGAACCGTGGGCCCCAGCCTGTGGTCGCCAGTCCCCTGTGGTACACCTGCCACAGTGGTGGCCGGACCCCAGCTGGGCGCCTGTCTGAAGCAGTGTCTCCTGGTACAGTACGGTTTCTCTGACCCCACCATGGTGGGGTGTGATGGGGCACTCTCCGGACTTTGTGTCTGGGGTGACTCCAGGTCACCGGGGATTTGTGGGGGGGCAGGGAGATTGTGGGGTGGGGCCAGGAACCTGAGACCAGGAACACTGTCCCTGGGGGAAGGAGGCATGAGGAGCCCCAGACGGGTCTGCCCAGAAGCCAGTCAGCTTGGAAGCTAGTGGCTACCCCCGTGGTCACCAGCAGGTCTCCTGTGAACTCATGCGAGGGTCCTTGGGTGGGCGACCTGGTCCCCCGGCCACTGCCCCCAGAGGCCCCTGCCAGGGTCAGGAAGGGTATCATCGACCCTCCCTAGGACAGGGTCCCTGGGCTGCAGGTACTAGGGCTTTGAGGTCCCCGTGGCCCATGCCACGCTGCAGAGCTCAACCCCTCGGACTCAATGTTTCACATTCTTCTTCACTCGATTGAGAAACATATCTGAAAAACACTATAAAACTTCCTATTTTTAAAGGGTAGGCTTTGCAAGCGCTCTTGCTGGGCCCTGGGGGCCTACGGTTGACAGCGCTGGGGGGGTGGGTGGGGAGGAGCCGGGCTTGACAGGGCACCCCTGGCTCCCAGCCCCCGCTCTCCATCAGCTTCCCCCTTCCCCGGCCTTTCCTGGCCTCACCCGTGAGATGGACGTAATGGTGCTAACCTCTCCAGCCAGCGATGGCGGGATGAAAGCCGTCTGCTCTCCCTGTGCCCAAAGCAGCCGGTGCTGCCGAGTGGGCGAGGGGATGCGGGGAGGGGCGAGACTCCTGGCTGGGGGTGGGGTGCAGCTGAGCGAGGGTGCCGAGCCGGGGCCTCAACCCTGCCCCCCGATCCCCACCAGTACTCCCCGCTGCTGAAGAAGCTTTACTGCCAAATCGCCAAGACGTGCCCCATCCAGATCAAGGTGTCCACCCCGCCGCCCCCGGGCACCGTCATCCGGGCCATGCCCGTCTACAAGAAGGCAGAGCATGTGACTGAGGTGGTGAAGCGCTGCCCCAACCATGAGCTCGGACGAGACTTCAATGAAGGTGAGGCCCCGGCCCCGTGCCCAGCAGCCAGGGCACCCCGGGAGGGAGGGCTCGCCTCGGGCGTCCATGCTTGGAGACAGCAGGGGCTGACAGCGTGGACCCGGCACGTCCCCTCCCCAGCCCCTTTTCCTCCCAGCTGTACCTGGGGCCTGGGGTGCAGGTGCCCAGGGGACAGTGGTCAGCAGCGATGCTGGGCCAGGCACCCTGAGGGCATCAGGGCCGGCGGCCCGAGCCCCACCTGGGAGGCTGGTGGGGCTGGCCTTTGCGGTCCCCAGTCTGCTGCGATGTGTCTGGCACAGGGGTGACCGGGCCCCAGCCGAGCAACCCCCTGAAGCGGTATCCCCTCCCGGCAGGACAGTCTGCTCCGGCCAGCCACCTCATCCGCGTGGAGGGCAACAATCTCTCACAGTACGTGGACGACCCTGTCACAGGCAGGCAGAGCGTCATGGTTCCCTACGAGCCCCCGCAGGTAGGTGGGGGCCCCTGCAGTTAGCCACGAGGGTGAGGGTCCGGTCACGGAGCACTCATGTCACTTCAGATGGCCAACCCACTGTCCCCAGCGCCTCCGGGTTAAGTCTTGCTGTGGAGCAACTTCTTCACCTCCTGCCCCCACCCCCAGCCCCTGACGCCTGGCACTCATTTCTGGTCACTTCTGTGCAGGTCTAGGTGGGACCCCCCTCGGCCTCTCTGGCTACAGGGGAGAGGCCTGGAGATGAGGGTAGAGGCCAGAGGTGGCCGGTGGGCGGGGTGGAGAGCTGTGGGCGGGGCTCTGCTGTGACCTGAAGGCAGCAGAAGGTTCTGGGGCTGCTGTGAGGGCCCAGCCAGAGAAGCTGGGGGTGGAGCCAGGTGGGGGTGGGGGGCTGAGCAGTGACGGTGGGTTGGGGGTGGGCCCCAGTTGGGCCCGTGGGCCATGCTTCCACGGGTGAGGGGGCACAGCGAGCCCCACCTTTCCTCTACCTGGCTCTGACCCCTAGACCCCCCAAACTGTGATCAGTTCCCCGGACCCCCAGGCCCCAGCCCTGCACCTGGCCCCTTAAACCCCCAGCCCCCAGGAAGGGGTGTGACCACCCTGCACTCCCTCCCTCCCTTGCCCTACGTCACCTGCCAGGAAATCAGGGCTCTCCTGTCCCCTGGTGGCTTCTGTGTGCCAGCAGTTTGGTGAAAGGCCAGGTTTGCCTAAGCCAGTGACTGAGTTTTATATCCTGACCCAGGGAGACCATGACACCTGCCCATTTTGTGGTCCTGGGATGCCCAGGAGTCGAGAGCCCTGGATTCCTTGTGCAGCTGTCCACAGACTCCCTGGGAAATGGACACATGTGCTGGAGATGGGGGTCCACTCAGATGGCTCTGGTCCCTCTCTCTGCCAGAGCAGTGCCATTCACCTTTCTGCCCACGAGAGCCTGCAGCACGCAGAACACACCTTTGTGCCCACAGAGACCTGTGCACATGCCCGCTCACACCCAGCCTCCAGGGCTTGACCTCCAATCTGTGTTAGGAGACGTGGTTGGGGCAACCAGACCACAGGACTTTGGGCCTCCGAGAGCCAGCACAGAGCATGGCACTCAGTGTAGTGCATGACTGGGTGGGTAGATGAGAGGTATAAGTGGATGAGTGGTTGGAAGGAAGGAAGGAAGGAAAGATGGAGGTGGAAGAATGGGTGGATGGATGGATAGATAGGTGTAACTGGATGAGTGGTTGGAAGGAAGGAAGGGTGGATGGATAGAAAGATGGATGGATGGAAGGAAATATGGGTGGATGGATGGATGGATGGATGGATGGAGGTGGGTCAGTGCGTGCAAGTGAATGGTTGGATGGATGGGCGTGTGGACAGAAGGTAGATGGATGGAGGTGGATGGATGGATAGATAGGTTTGACTGGATGAGTGGATGGAAGGAAGGAAGTATGGGTGGATGGATGGATGGATGGACAGAAGGAAGGAAGGATGGATGGATGGGAGAAAGGAAGGAAGGATGCATGGAAAGAAGGAAGGAAGGAATGATGGATGGAGGTGGGTCAGTGTATGCAGGTGAATGGCTGGATGGGTGAGTGGGTGCACAGAAGGTAAATGCATGGAGATAGAAGGATGGGTGGATGGATGGATAGGGGTAACTGGATGCGTGCTTGGAAGGAAGGAAGGAAGGAAGGGTGGATGGATGAATAAAAGGATGGATGGATGGATGATAGAAGGATGGATGGAAGGAAGGATGGGTGGATGGATGGATGGAGGTGGGTCAGTGCGTGCAAGTGAATGGTTGGATGGATGGGTGGGTGCACAGAAGGTGGATGGATGGAGGTGGATGGATGGGCGCATGGGTAGGCAGATGGGTGGATGCCAGAGGACCACAGCGCAGGGGCCTGCCTCTCCCCCAGGCCCACCTAGAGTCGGGCCTGGCCCAGAAGCACCCGCCTCGGCGGGTGGGGCCTGCATGCTGATAGCACTGCTTCCTCCCCTCTCCCGTGTGTAGGTGGGGACAGAATTTACCACCATCCTGTACAACTTCATGTGCAACAGCAGTTGTGTGGGGGGCATGAACCGGAGGCCCATCCTCATCATCATCACCCTGGAGACCCGGGAGTGAGTCTGCTGGGCTCGTGGGGGGGGGGAGGGGTGGACGGGGACCTGGGCGGTTTTTGCTGGGGGCTCGGCCTGCAGAGGGGCAGGGTGAGGAATGGTGCTGGCGCTGGAGGTGAGTTTCAGAGGGAGGGCTCCCCCTGGCTGCGAGGGCTGCTGGAGCAGGGCCTGGGATTTGGGAGGACGCAGGGGACCTGGTGTCTCAGAGTGGCTGGGTGCTCCGCCTTGGTCCCCTGGCTCCTCAAGACCCCGCCGTGGGGGCCGAGGTGGGTGGCGCAGGCCCCCGAGGCTCACGGTTCTGGCCGTGCCCGCCCCGCCAGCGGACAGGTGCTGGGCCGCAGGTCCTTCGAGGGCCGCATCTGCGCCTGTCCCGGCCGAGACCGCAAGGCTGACGAGGACCACTACCGCGAGCAGCAGGCCCTGAGCGAGACTGCGGCCAAGAACGGGGCTGGCAGCAAGCGCGGTGAGTGGCCTGGGCTGGGGCGTGGGGGCCGCCTGGGACTTCAGGGCCGAACGTGCCTCGATGGGCGTGACCCACGGGCTGCCGGGGCTCCGGCCCCATCCAGCGTGGGCCCCGCCTTGGGTTTGCCCCTCTTGAATGGGCTACTGGTCTCTGGGCCCATCCACGCTGCACACTGGGTGTCAGGGGTCCTATGGCTTGATCTGCAAGTGGCCTGCCTCCCCTGCCTCCCCTTGCAGCCTTCAAACAGAGCCCCCCGGCCGTCCCCGCCCTGGGCACCAACGTGAAGAAGAGGAGACACGGGGACGAGGATGTGTACTACATGCACGTGAGTGTCCTCCGTCTGTGACGCCCAGGCTGGGGCGGCCGGGGAGGACGCCACAGGCCACCAACCCGTCGCATCTTCAAGTTCTCCAAGAACGATCGAGGCCCCACGTCTGTTGGGGGTGCAGAGCCCGGGGAGGGGAGGAATGGTGGGCGCTCACTGGGTCCCGGACCTGCTCCTGGGGAAGGGGGGAGAAGGGGTTCCGGGGAGCCCTGCGGAAGAAGGGGCGCCTCGCTGCACGAGCACCTGTGCAGAGGGTCCCCCGGTGTGTGCTCAGGTGCGGGGCCGAGAGAACTTTGAGATCCTGATGAAGGTCAAGGAGAGCCTGGAGCTGATGGAACTGGTGCCACAGCAGCTGGTGGACGCCTACCGGCAGCAGCAGCAGCAGCAGCTTCAGAGGCCGTGAGTGCGGCGCCCCGAGCCCCGGGCCCCCTACGCCCCCAGGCCCCGGGCCCCCCACCCCCCGGCCCCGGGCCCCCTACTCCCCCAACTCCGGGACCCCCCTACCCCCCCCAGCCCCGAGACCCCCCTACCCCCCAGCCCCGAGACCCCCCTAACCCCCAGCCCAGGGCCCCCCCCTACCCCACCAGCCCCGGGCCCCCTACCCCCCCAACTCCGGGACGCCCCTACCCCCCCAGCCCCGAGACCCCCCTAACCCCCAGCCCAGGGCCCCCCCTACCCCACCAGCCCCGGGCCCCCTACCCCCCCAACTCCGGGACCCCCCTACCCCCCCAGCCCCGAGACCCCCATAACCCCCCAGCCCAGGGCCTCCTACCCCCCCAGCTCCGGGACCCCCCTACCCCCCCCAGCCCCGAGACCCCCCTACCACCCCAGCCCCGAGACCCCCCTAACCCCCCAGCCCAGGGCCCCCTACTCCCCCAACTCCGGGACCCCCCTACCCCCCCAGTCCCGAGACCCCCCTAATCCCCCAGCCCCGAGACCCCCCTAACCCCCCAGCCCAGAGCCCCCTACCCCCCCAGCTCCGGGACCCCCCTACCCCCCCAGCCCCGAGACCCCCCTACCACCCCAGCCCCGAGACACCCCTAACCCCCCAGCCCAGGGCCCCCCTACCCCACCAGCCCCGGGCCCCTTACCCCCCCAACTCCAGGACCCCCCTACCCCCCCAGCCCCGAGACCCCCCTACCCCCCCAGCCCCGAGACCCCCCTAACCCCCCAGCCCAGGGCCCCCTACCCCCCCAGCTCCGGGACCCCCCCTACCCCCCCAGCCCCGAGACCCCCCTACCACCCCAGCCCCGAGACCCCCCTAACCCCCAGCCCAGGGCCCCCTACTCCCCCAACTCTGGGACCCCCCTACCCCCCCAGCCCGGAGACCCCCCTACCCCCCCAGCCCCGAGACCCCCCTAACCCCCCAGCCCAGGGCCCCCTACTCCCCCAACTCCGGGACCCCCCTACCCCCCCAGCCCCGAGACCCCCCTAACCCCCAGCCCAGGGCCCCTCCTACCCCACCAGCCCCGGGCCCCAGCCCCGGCCCCCTACCCCCCCAACTCCGGGACCCCCCCTACCACCCCAGCCCCCCACCCCACCAGCCCCGGGCCCCCCACCCCTCCAGCCCCAGGACCCCCTACCCCACCAGCCCCGAGACCCCCCTACCACCCCAGCCCCGAGACACCCCTAACCCCCCAGCCCAGGGCCCCCCCTACCCCACCAGCCCTGGGCCCCCTACCCCCCCAACTCCGGGCCCCCCTACCACCCCAGCCCCCCCACCCCACCAGCCCCGGGCCCCCCACCCCTCCAGCCCCAGGACCCCCTACCCCCCAGCTCCGGGACCCCCCTACCCCCCCAGCCCCGAGACCCCCCTAACCCCCCAGCCCAGGGCCCCCCCTACCCCACCAGCCCCGGGCCCCCTACTCCCCCAACTCTGGGACCCCCCTACCACCCCAGCCCCGAGACACCCCTAACCCCCCAGCCCAGTGCCCCCCCACCCCACCAGCCCCGGGCCCCCAACCCCCCCAACTCCGGGACCCCCCTACCACCCCAGCCCCCCACCCCACCAGCCCCGGGCCCCCTACCCCTCCAGCCCCAGGACCCCCTACCCCCCCAGGCCCGAGACCCCCCTAACCCCCCAGCCCCGAGACGCCCCTAACCCCCCAGCCCAGGGCCCCCCCTACCCCACCAGCCCCGGGCCCCCTACCCCCCCAACTCCGGGACCCCCCTACCACCCCAGCCCCGAGACACCCCTAACCCCCCAGCCCAGGGCCCCCCCTAACCCCCAGCCCAGGGCCCCCCCTACCCCACCAGCCCCGGGCCCCCTACCCCCCCAACTCCGGGACCCCGCTACCCCCCCCAGCCCCGAGACCCCCCTAACCCCCCAGCCCAGGGCCCCCCCTACCCCACCAGCCCCGGGCCCCCTACCCCCCCAACTCCGGGACTCCCCTACCACCCCAGCCCCCCACCCCACCAGCCCCGGGCCCCCTACCCCCCCAGCCCCGAGACCCCCCTAACCCCCCAGCCCAGGGCCCCCCCTACCCCACCAGCCCCGGGCCCCCTACCCCCCCAACTCCGGGACCCACCTACCACCCCAGCCCCGAGACCCCCCTAACCCCCCAGCCCCGAGACCCCCCTAACCCCCCAGCCCAGGGCCCCCCCTAACCCCCAGCCCAGGGCCCCCCCTACCCCACCAGCCCCGGGCCCCCTACCCCCCCAACTCCGGGACCCCCCTACCACCCCAGCCCCCCACCCCACCAGCCCCGGGCCCCCCACCCCTCCAGCCCCAGGACCCCCTACCCCACCAGCCCCGAGACCCCCCTACCACCCCAGCCCCGAGACACCCCTAACCCCCCAGCCCAGGGCCCCCCCTACCCCACCAGCCCCGGGCCCCCTACCCCCCCAACTCCGGGCCCCCCCTACCACCCCAGCCCCCCACCCCACCAGCCCCGGGCCCCCCACCCCTCCAGCCCCAGGACCCCCTACCCCCCAGCTCCGGGACCCCCCTACCCCCCCAGCCCCGAGACCCCCCTAACCCCCCAGCCCCGAGACACCCCTAACCCCCCAGCCCAGGGCCCCCCCTACCCCACCAGCCCCGGGCCCCCTACCCCCCCAACTCCGGGACCCCCCTACCACCCCAGCCCCCCACCCCACCAGCCCCGGGCCCCCTACCCCTCCAGCCCCAGGACCCCCTACCCCCCCAGCCCCGAGACCCCCCTACCACCCCAGCCCCGAGACCCCCCTAACCCCCCAGCCCAGGGCCCCCCCTACCCCACCAGCCCCGGGCCCCCTACCCCCCCCAACTCCGGACCCCCCTACCACCCCAGCCCCCCACCCCACCAGCCCCGGGCCCCCTACCCCTCCAGCCCCAGGACCCCCTACCCCCCCAGCCCCGAGACCCCCCTACCACCCCAGCCCCGAGACCCCCCTAACCCCCCAGCCCAGGGCCCCCCCTACCCCACCAGCCCCGGGCCCCCTACCCCCCCAACTCCGGGACCCCCCTACCACCCCAGCCCCGAGACACCCCTAACCCCCCAGCCCAGGGCCCCCCTACCCCACCAGCCCCTGGCCCCCTACCCCCCCCAGCCCCAGGCGCCCTGCCCCACTGAGTCCTCACTGGGTCCCAGACCTGCTCCTGGGGAAGGGGGAAGAAGGGGTGCTGGGGAGCCCAGCCCCAGGCGCCCCACCCCACTGGGTCCTCACTGGGTCCCAGGACCCCCTACCCCCCAGCCCCGGCCCCCACCCCACACCCCCTGCCGGCCAACACCTGGTGGGAAGTATGGGGCCACTTCCACCCGCCAGGACGGGTGCCCCCCTCCTCCTGAAGCCTCCCATGCTCAGTGGCCATCTGGGCTATCCCTCCACCTCTCCCGCAGGGGGGCCTAAGTGGCCGCTGACAGGAAGGCGAGGGGGGCAGGTCAGAGCACGGCCGACTCTGGTGGCAGGAGCCGGCTCTCCCTCCCTCCCACCCCAGGCCGGGTCCCGGGGGACAGCCAGCGGCCGGGTGTGGCCCAGGTGTGGGTGGGAGTGCTGGGCGAGAAGGGAGGCCCCCAGCAGCCCGGGACATCATGTGGAGGTGAGCACAGGGGGATGTGGCCGCCTGGGCCTCTCACCAAGAGCCGTTGCTGTCTAAGCAGGAGCCACCCGCAGCCGGCGTCCTACGGGCCCGTCCTCTCGCCCATGAGCAAAGCGCACGGGGGTGTCAACAAACTGCCGTCCGTCAACCAGCTGGTGGGCCAGCCTCCCCCGCACAGCTCGGCGGCCGGGCCCAACCTGGGGCCCGTGGGTGAGTGGCCCGGGCCGTGGGGGCACAGAGCAGGCCGGGGAGGCACACGGCAGGGGGTCTAGCTCGAGACACTTCTGCACAGCTCAGGGCTCTCGAGGGCAGCCCCCCGCCAGCAGCCCCTGTCCACAGGCGGGGGGCACAGCCACGGACAGCCCCCCGTGTCCATCGCCCACCTCAGGGAGGTCCCGGTCAGGCGGAGCGTTGCGGGGGGCGGCCCGGCCCAGCTGGCTCTGACTGTCCCACTTGCCCAGGCCCCGGGATCCTCAACAACCACAGCCACGCCCTGCCAGCCAACGGCGAGATGAACAGCGGCCACGGCGCCCAGTCCATGGTCTCGGGGTCCCACTGCACCCCACCCCCCTACCACGCCGACCCCAGCCTGGTCAGGTACGTGGGCTGCTGCCGGGCCCTGCCTCGAACCCACTGACCTCAGCCCCTCGTGGCCGCCGGCCAGCTTGGCCCCCAGCCCTGCGGGCAGTCCCTGCCCGCTGTCCTGTGTGTCCTCACATCCACTCTGCCACCACGAGGACAGACACAGGCGGAGGAGAGGTCAGGAGTGAGAGTCCAACAGGTGCCGGGGGAAGCACAGACACAGGGTTCCGTGGAGGCTGAGCCCCAGGGTGAGCACCTCGCCCGCGCCGGGCTCCCAGCCGGACAGAGCAGCCGCGGGCTTGGAAGTTACTGCCGCTTTATTTCCCACGTTGTCTCTGCAGTTTTTTAACAGGATTGGGGTGTCCAAACTGCATCGAGTATTTCACCTCCCAAGGCTTACAGAACATTTACCACCTGCAGAATCTGACCATAGAGGTAGGAGCCCCGCCCGCGGACCCAGAGGCCAGGGCCCTGTGCCAGGGCAGAGCGGTTCTCCGCTTTGTGGGCCACTCTTTCCTGCTCTTGCTGAGGGAGGGAGGCGCGGGGTGGGGGGTGGAATCTGGAAAACCCTCGCTCCCACGACCGAGCTCAACCAACTCCCTCTCGTCCGGCTTCCTATGGAGTCAGCCCTGGAGAGAGAGTCGTGGGTGAGCTGAGCTGCTCAGGCAGTGTCTGGACGGGACGCCCGCCCGGGGCCCCTGGCAGCGGGCCGCTCACTTGGACTTGGCTGCGAAGCTGCTCTCACGCACCCAGCGGCCCGGCTGCCTTTGATTTGGGGGACAGGCTATTTCCAACTCTCCAGAGTTGTGAAGGTCAAGGCCGGAAGGGTCTTGGGGCTGGCACGCCTCAGTGCCACTTACAGAGGGAGAAACTGAGGCCCAAAGAAGACAAGTCACACCTGCGCGTCCTGGGTTCAGATTGTGCCAGGCTACAAGCATCCTGGGCACCGTGACCAAACAGCCGTGGCTCACCTCTGGGTCGGGGGACAGTGCCAGCACTGAGCCCCTCCTAAACCACAGAAGACCGCACCTGCTCGCAGCCTAGGGCCGCCTTGAGCTGTAATGTACCATTAGCCAAGGGACGCGCAGGCCTCAAGAGCCCAGAGAGGCAGAGGCCACCGGGGACACTCCAGCCCGGGAGCCCCCGCCCCCTCCCCCCCTCCCCGCCTGCCGTTCTGTTTCCACCCAGGGCCCCAGGCCAGAGGGGCGCACGCAGTTTGCCCAGGGGCTGGGGCCACTCGTTCAGCCCTGACCGTGTGCTGTGTCCACCGCCGCCCTCCTCCTCCCCCATCCCCACTGACCCCTGCTGGCCCAGCTCAGTGCATGTTAACCCACCCCCCCCCCACCCCCCCACCCCCGTCCCTGTGTGACCTGCCTGCCTGGCTGGTGCGAGGAGGCCCCAGGGGCTTGATGGTCGGCTCCGGTCCCCCAGGGCGTGCAGTGGAGGCGTCGCAGAGCCCAGGAATGACTTCACCCCTGCACGGGGGCGCGTGCGCGCGCGCGCACGCCGCTTCTTAGCTCCCCGGTCACCCGTGGCCTGGCAAATGCGGCGCCAGAGGCTCCGTTGTCCCACCGCCAGGTCCCGGAAGGGCGCCTCCGGGGCGGGGCGGGGGCGGGGCCCTAACGGCGGCTCTTGCAGGACCTCGGGGCCCTGAAGATCCCGGACCAGTACCGGATGACCATCTGGAGGGGCCTGCAGGACCTGAAGCAGAGCCACGACTACGGCGCCCAGCAGCTGATCCGCTCCAGCAGCAACGCGGCCGCCATCGCCGTGGGCAGCTCCGGGGAGCTGCAGCGGCAGCGGGTCATGGAGGCCGTGCACTTCCGCGTGCGCCACACCATCACCATCCCCAACCGCGGGGGCCCGGGGCCCGACGAGTGGGCGGACTTCGGCTTCGACCTCCCGGACTGCAAGTCCCGGAAACAGTCCATCAAAGAGGAGTTCACGGAGAGCGAGATCAACTGAGGGGCCGGGAGGGCGCGGCGGGGTCCCCGGGCAGCCTCGCGTGGTCTCCTCTTCCTCGTTTTCACAAACCGCCCCGGGAAGCAGGACCAGCAGGCTGTGCCGGGGGAGGGGGAGAGGCGAGGTCCACCCGGCGGCTCCCGGACAGCGGCTGGCGTGTCTGGACGCGATCTGGGCGGGGGAGGGTCGGCCCCCGGAGCCAGCGCCTTCCCCACCCGCCCCGTCCGTGCGTCCTCCTCCGGGCTCTGCGGCTCCCAAGCGAGATGCTCCGGGGACACAAGGATCGCCTCCGCTGACGGACTGCCAAAAAGTATTTTTCGATGTCTTTTGTTTCCTGGCAACGAGCGGCCCCGTGATTGTGACTTAAAACACGTTTATTTTGGGGTCAGCGCTCCAGACCCTGTCTCTGCCGAGGCGGGGTCCCTCTGCTGGATTTGAGGGTCCGTCTACCCCTCACACTTCAAACCCACTGCTACCTTCCACTTCCCGCCCCAAAACGAGAACCGGAATTTCCCGGGATTTGGAGCCGACTGGGGAGGAGGGCGTCCCTCCTTGGAGGCAAGGAAACTTCTGGTCAGTTGCCACCAGCCAACACCCGAGCCAACACCACCGGCCACGGCCAGAGCTCTCCAGTGAGCTTCTCCGCACAGACACGGACGGCATGCTCCTTAGACTACTGGAAATTGTCAATATTTGATAAAAAGATACCCTTTGTACTTGGTGGGTCAGCTTTTTTTTTTTTTTTTTTCTTTCATTCCTAACATTCCCTTCAGGGTTCAACCTGGCGGGCATTCCTGGCATCCCCGGGTCTGTCTAAACAAGCTGGACGAAGAAAGCAGAGGGCAAGCTGGACAGGAGCATGGGAGAACGGGGCAGGTCCGGCCACTGTTTGGCTGGGAGGCTCTCCACTTGGGACAGTTCCAGTCTGGTGGCTACTGTGGCTAGTTGGGGGTAGGGCTGTGGGTTGCCTTTCTCGGGGAGAGTCCCTCCAGCGGGGAGGGAGCAGTTGGCAGGAAGGTGCACCTGTTGGGGGCTTGGAGGGAGGCGGGGGCAGGAATGAGGCCGGTTTCATTTGTAAGGAACCTCCGGAGCCTTTGTGGCCAGAACCCAGACAGACCCAGCGCACTGCCCAGGGCAGGAGACAGGACAGGAGAGACGTGGGCGATGGGTAATGAGGCCAACACCCCCGGTGGGAGGGTGCCTGATGTGTGAGGCCTGAGACAAGCCTTGGGTGCGGCCACACGGCACTTCCCAAGCACAGCCCGGGGAAGCCTCCAGGCCAGGGGAGGGTGTAGACGCAGCCCTAATCATCCTCTGGGTCTGTTCTCGTTGCCATAAACCACCCAGAAGATGCCTCCCTCCCGGGGAAGGCAGGACGGACTCTCTTCAGGCCGCGTGTTCAGAGGTGTCCCCTGGGAGCGGGAGCACCGTCCCCCTCCATGCTGAGCCCAGACCGCGTTAACACTCCAGCTTCTTTCTTAGCTGTCCCCACTGGGAAGACGGCGGCCGGTGTTCCTTGTTTCACAGTGTTTCTCGGAGACTGGCCAGCAGGGGGAGGGAGCCCCACAGGCTCTGAGCCCATCCCGACTCCCTGAAGGAGCCCGGAGCCAGCTCCGTCCCAAGCTCGCTCTCCGGCCGTCTCCAGACAGGACTTCATCTTGCAAAGTCATGCCTATACGTGTCTACGGTCTACACTTACGTGAAAGCGCGGTGTGTGCAGACAGGAGTGCCTGCGTCTAGGGTAACGCGGCCATCCTCCCCCTCCACCGCACACTCTCTGGGGAACCACCTTGCGGGGTGTCAGAGCCCCCCCCCTCGGGCCCTAACCTCCGGCCAGGGCTCCGGGGCCACGGGACCAGCTCATTCCAACGGGCAGCAGGCTCTGCTCACCAGAAGAGGTGTCCGTGCCCACAGGGACCTGCAGTCCCCCCAGGGTACACCCCTACTGCACCCACAGGAGCCGTGGACTCAGGACTACCGCGGGTGCGTGTGGCTGCCCCTGCCCCCCCATCCCCCGTTTTCTCACACCCCCTCCCCCCTGAGGCTGGGGAAGGAAGTACACTGCCCGTGCCATTTCACAGATGAGGAAACTGAGGCTAAGTCTGGGGTCTCAGGCATCACAGCTGGGCTGGAGTCTGGCACTTGCTCCAGTGGCCATATGCCTGAGCCCCCCACCCCCCGTGTGCCCCCTTGTCCCACCTCAGGAGCTGGGGACCCGTCCCTCAACTCGCTGGGGTCCATGAACCTGGGCGCAGGCCCAGGCGTCCCGTGGCTCTGTCTGCTCCTGGAGGCCAGAGTCCGGTAAGGGAATGCCACAGCCCACCCCCCACCCCAACCTGTGTGCCCCAGAGAGGGTCAGCGCGGGGCAGGAGGGGCCCCAGCTGCACCGGTGCTCGCCAGACCCCACACAGGGTCCTGGAGCCTTTCTCCCACTGTGCTGGGGGAGGGGCACCTCGGGAGAGCAAAGCCAAGAACTCACCGCATGGAGGAGAAGCGCTGTGTGCTTAGAGGAAAACGCAGATCGATCGATGGGAGTCACCATCCCTGGGTTCCAAACTCTGGTTCTACAAAACTCAAAGGTTCAGAGAAAATAAACCTTTAAGGTGTGAAGAGGTGGGAGGGACGCTCTCTCTCGCAGGGGAGCATTCTGGAGAGTGGGGTGGACCTCTCTCTTCAACACCGACACCAGCCACTCTGGGGCGAGAAAGCGTGCCATTCCCCCCCCCCCCCCCCCGCCCGCCCCAGGGCCCCAGTGTACGACCACCAGGGACAGGCCAGGGTGTCAGGTCAGTCGCAGACTGCCGCGTCTCTGTCTCCATAAGTTAAAGCACTTTAGTGCTTTAAGGCTAAAACAAAAACAAAAAAACAAAAACACCACCCATGTTTTTAATGTAATTAATCCTTTTCAAGCAGTATTAATGGATCTATTCCAATGATACTAACTTTTTTTGGTAATGTAATCTTGGGAAAACGTGTTATTTTTTTAGCTGTGTTTTGGTGGGAAGTTTTGTTTTTGTAACATAATAAAGCCAAGTTCCGAAGGCTGTCTCTGAATAACTCCGCTAAGACAACAGCACGCACGAGAGCAGCAGCTCCTGAAGCCCCCACGCCAGGCTTGAGCAGCGACCCCCACCCCGCCCCGTCCCCGGTTTCTCCCGTGTTTTCAGTGGGAGGAGCCCGCGGGCGCCCTCCTCCCCAGGGCTATGTGCTCAGCGGTGCCCGAGGTCACACAAGAACGGCCCCAGGGCAGACACATGGCTCTGTCCTTGCAAAGCTGGTGAACCTCACAGGCCTGACTTGGGCCTCAGCCTGCCCACTGAGCCCTGGAAGAGCAGGCTCGTCCCAGCTCCGTGGGGGCCGAGAGGGGGGTCTGGACTTCAGAAAGGTCACGCGGGGCCCGGGGAGGTCACAAATTCCCTCCCAGCAAGCGGCCTGGAGTCGAGCACATTCACGTTTCCCTGCAAAACTTAGGAAAAGACGGCAGAGAGCTCACGTCTGTTCAACCGGGGCTGGGCCCACGCGGGCTTGTTTCCATGCTTCTAGTTCTCAGGTTTCCGCATTTCAGAACTCGAAGAGTCAGGGGCGCTGCCCCAGCAGAATAGGGCTCTTGAATCTGTTCAACCTGGAGGGAGGTCCAAGTCTTTTTAGACCTCGGGCTGAAACGAAGCACAAGATAAAAGGGACAAAGGCCACATAGAGCCATGCCCACAGTCCTCTGGCACACACCGAGGCAGGGACACCACATGAAGGCAGGTCAGGAGAGGCCAGGTGGGGCCAGGAGAAATCAGGTGAGGCCAGGAGAGGTCAGACGGGACCTGGAGAGGCCAGGGGGGGCCAGGAAAGGCCAGGAGAGGTCAGATGGGACCTGGGGAGGGCAGGGGGGGCCAGGAAAGGCCAGGAGAGGTCAGATGGGACCAGGAGAGGTCAGGGGGGCCAGGAAAGGCCAGGAGAGGTCAGATGGGACCAGGAGAGGTCAGGTGGGGCCAGAAAAGGCCAGGAGAGGTCAGATGGGACCAGGAGAGGTCAGGTGGGGCCAGGAGAGGCCAGACGGGACCTGGAGAGGCCAGGCGGGGCCAGGAAAGGCCAGGAGAGGTCAGACAGGACCTGGAGAGGCCAGGTGGGGCCAGGAAAGGCCAGGAGAGGTCAGACAGGACCTGGAGAGGCCAGGTGGGGCCAGGAGAGGCCAGGTAGGGCCAAGAGAGGCCAGGAGAGATCAGACAGGACCAGGAGAGGCCAGGTGGGGCTAGGTGTGGCAGCCTGGGCCCCAGCTACACCTTTCTGGTCGGGCCCATTCATTTCCTTTGAGCAAAACCTGTTCATCCCTCTCCTCAGTTGTCATCTGTTCCAGGGCCCACTGTGGCGGGCTGAGCGGAACGTGCCCTCGTCCCATCACAGAGACAGGAATCCCAACACACCGACACCTCTGAACTGGAAGGGAAACAAGACTCAGGTTGTTTAAATAAAGGCAGCTTCTGAGGCGCCAACACAGCGCGACAGTTTCCGCACGAGGGCGCCTTTAATATCCTCGCTCAGAAACTTTTGAAAAGTAGGGTATGAGCGACGCGTCCAATTACTTTCAAACACATAAAACACCTCCAGTATGCCTGCGGTGTAATTTAAGAAGAGATCCGGGCTCCGAGCAGACCCGCCACTTTGCAAGGCTCTCTTGTTCCGGGAGCGTCCACACCACCCCTAGGTAGCTGCGGAAAAGAGAAGACAGGGCCTGCTTCGGAAGCGTGTTCCCCGCCCCTCGGGAGGAAAACGGTGTCCATTCGCACCCCCACCCCACCTCCAAAGGGAGCCTAGATTCGGGCAAGAATAGCAAACAGCAAAGTGGGCTTTCACACGGTGTCAGGATAGTTCGTCCCATCTCCCAGGACAGTGCTGCACATTATCGTACGCAGACACACGTCTCCACGGGTTCTCCAAGACATCTGTCTGGTTTTTATTATTTTTATTTTTTTAAGTTCATTTATTTTGAGAGACAGGGAGCAGGGGAGGGGTGGAGAGAGAGAATCCCAAGCAGGCTCCGCACGGGCAGCGCAGAGCCCGAAGCACAGATCCCACGAACAGTGAGATCACGACCCGAGCCGAGATCAAGAGTCCGACGCTTAGCCGACTCAGCCCCCTAGGTGCCTCGACTGTTTGGTTTTTAAATACTGCTACCACTGCTCAAAACGCCCCAGTGAGACCTGCAGCCTGCCGCTTGCACGTGACATTTAGTTTCGAATATGCCCCACCAACCTCAGCTCTGCTTTCTAGAATCCACACTATCAACACCGGTCTACACCTCAGGCACAAGAGAATGACCGAAGAGAAAAAGGGCTTTGGCAAAACGAACTGCAAAAACGCTGGCAGCGAGCACGCCCGGCTTCCGGCTCTAACTTCCCGCCGGGCTCTGAGGAAGCACGCAGCCCCGGGTCAAGCCAGAGGACCACACAACGCCACAAACACAACCCCGGTAAGATTTTCAGAGTAATGATGTGCTGAGCTCCCTCAGTGATCACTGAACTGATGGTGCTGGGTCTGGGCTGGCAGGGGGCCCGAGGGAGGTCCCGGGGACATGGCGACATGCTGGGGGCTGGTCACATAGGTTGTTCAGTTTGCAAAAACGCGCTGAGCTCAGGCACCTGTGTACATGCCGTGTACCAATGTGTGTTCTCTGTGTGTGTTATGCTTCAGTTACAAGGGTGCAAACTCTCCTAAGAAGGGAGCCACCAGGAAGACAGCACCACAGATCATCTAAAACTACAATCTGCCAGCTTGCCAAAAACCCACACATTTTAAACACTTACACACATGCTTAGGTGATGAAAACAAGAGTAGCACGTGCTATAGCATTCAGCCGAACCCTTTCAGAACGCTGTTTGTGCGTTAACGAGTCAGGATCAAGCCTTCTTAACCCGTTATTAGGAATGGATTTCCCATTAGGAGTAGTTAGGGACTTGGGAGAGTCAGGTGGGCAGGAACTACAGGCGCTACAGCAAGCCTGGCGGCCGGGGCGCACCAGCCAGCTCCGGGTCAGCAGGCACGGGGGCGGGGGCCCTGCCCCCCCCGTGGCTGGCTGGGCCGCACCTGACACCGGCCGGGCTGCTGCCGTGGTGGCAGCGGGTCCGGATGGCTGTCACTCCCAGTGTTAGGCTCAGCTTCTGGAGATACTGCTACCTGACAAGGGCTCTCGTCCCCCCCCCCCCCCCCCCCCCCCCCCCGGCTGTGAGTTAGGGAGCAGGGCTCTGCGTTCAGAACACCTCAAATCCAAGCCTGAACTACTGCGGCGTCCCAGGCCCCGCCCCGCGTCTCCCTCCCTCCTTCCGCCCCTGGGCCGCTACCGTGGGGTCTTCCGAAGGGTGCAAGGACCTGCTGGAACAATGCTTGCAAAGCTCCAGCCGGGTCAGTCAGCCTTCCATGCGCCGCCCCCAGGGGCTTCCCAAGGACCGAGCCACGGAGCACCACCCGAAGCCTCTGTGCCCACGGCTCGGACCTTGTTTCTGGCCCTCGCTACCAGCTCTCTGCACTCCTGCCAGCTCCGTGGCTTTGCTGTTCCTTGAACAAGCCACAGGGGGCCTACTTCAGGGCTTTAAGAGGACTTAGTTTCCCCTCTGTGCAGATACCTGCACAGCCCGCTCACCCATTCGGGTGCCCGCCCCCCCATTCGGGTGCCCGCCCCAGTGACCGGACCCTCTTCAGAAGCCTCCCCACCCTCCTCTTCCCCGCCCCGCGTGACTCGTCTTCGTGGAACCGAGTGGCGCTGACGTTCCGTTGTACTCGTGTTTGTCCACTGAATTCAGCAGCTCAGAACGAGGACTCTGCTGTGCTGGGGGCCGTGTCTACAGCGCCCAGAGCGGTGCCAGCCCGGGCAGGTGGTAAGGGAACATCTGTATCCTGCCCTCGAGCCCCCGGCGCACCCAACACTCCTTCGCGGAGGAGGAAGCCAGCGTGCTTGCGGCCATTCACCTCGGAAGGAGCGCTCGCGGCCACACCCCACCCCACGTCGGCCGGGCCGAGGCGGCCAGGGGACCCGGCCCCGAACGACCAGGCGTCAGGCCTCTGACGGAAGCGTTTGCTCGGCCTGCTTTGAGGGCACCGCCGGCCTCTTCACTTGGAGGGCAGGAAACACGGAAAGGGGGCCGGCAGGGCAGACGTGCCACGGCTGGTGGAGGAGCTCATGGCACGGGGAGGGGAGAAGATACCCAGCGCAGACGCCCGAGCGGCCGACGGGACGACCCCCACGACACGAGGTCGGAGTGGGGTGCGCGGACCCCTCCCTCAGGACCGGGTCCCAGCGCTACCCCACCGCCAGCCAGAAGCGCGCCCTCCCGCGGGAAGACGGGGCCCGGGTCCCCGGGGGCGGGAGGGGGTCGAAAGCTGGGACCGCAAGGGCGCCCGCAGCCGGAGTGCGTCCGCCGGCGAACGCCCGTTGATTTAAGGCCTCTGAGAACCCCGCATCGACCCGGAGCCGGAAGTGCGGGGAAGGTCAGCAGCAAGGTCTAGGCGTGAGGTGTGGCTCTGGACGCGGGGCGTGGCCGGAGCTGCTCTTGGCGGGGCGGGGCCCGGGCGGGGCGGGACAGAAGCACTCCTTGGAAGGACGTGGTTCCGGACGCGAGGCGGGGGAGAGGGGCGGGGATTAGGATGGTGGGGCGGGGCTGGAGGGGGCCGGAGCACCTCCTGGAAGGGCGTGGTTCTGGACTCGGGGCGGGTTTTAGGGTGGTGGGGCGGGGCTGGGGGCCGGAGCACCTCCTGGAAGGGCGTGGTTCTGGACTCAGGGCGGGCGGGGGCGGAGTTTAGGATGGTGGGGCGGGGTTAGGGCGGAGCCCTGGGCTCGCGGCTCGGGGCCGGAGGGCGTCCTGGAAGGGCGTCGTTCTGGACTCAGGAGCGGGCTCTGGGCGAGGGCGAATGACGGCCACTGTTTCCAGGTCCCCGAGACCCTCATCTTCTGGCGGTGGCTCTGTGCCTATTTCCCTGCGGAGCCTCTTCCCCCACGAGATTTCCTTGATCAGCGACAGGGCTTTTTCACATATTAATGTCTATCTTTGCAAAAATTGGCTTTCCAATTAAATTTTTTTTAATAACCATAAATCATAGGCTTTTGGGGCACCTGAATTTAGCTCGGGTTTTGTTAAAGGGGTCGCTGAAACCCCCAGGGTGCGGGACTCAGGCACCTTCACGAGCTGTGGGGTGTCTCACTAGCTGAGCAGGGCGCTCCTGGAAAATGTGGCTGCTGCCGGAGACCCCGCCAGCGTCCACTCGCTTCCAAGATACATTATCTGGTGTCTCCCAGTCGGTTAGCCAACTCCCTCCGATTTTCGAGAAAATCTAGTCCTTTTCTTGCAAGGTGACCGTACCAGAAAGGTGACTGGTTTACGTGTTGGAATCACTGCCCCAAGATAAGTGTTCTATTTAATACTGACTTCTCTAATGATTGTCACCTTGGGTTAAAGGTTATTAAATATGATAGGCTTGTTTTATAAGTTTCTATTTAGCTGCACAAGTAATCTGAAAGCATTTTGGGGTGGTGAATTTATTTTTTTAAATAAAAGTTTCTTGCAAAGATCATATCATAGATTTCCTTCAGCCCACAAGAAAAGAAGTCATCCGACCTCCACTCCCACCCCCACTAAAAGCTTGTATAATTGGGGTTTTGTCTCTGTGTCATTAAAGATGTCCTGAGGAGGGCTGGGAGACCATCAGCAGGGAGCCAGGCTTCTCTCTCTCGTCTTGCTGTGTTTTTTCTTAAAGATGTTATTTTTAAGTAATGTCCACACCCAACGTGGGGTTCAAACTCGCAACCCAGAGGTCAAGAGTCGCACATTCCACTATGGAGCCAGCCGGGTGCCCCCCTTCTTGGTCTTTCTTGGCCAAATGGTTTCATTCTCAAGGCCAATTCCTGGTGTGGAACTTTGGACATCCATCTTTGCTTGAAAGATGGGAGAGTGGAAGGTAACAAGATCACAACTCGAACCTCAGCAAGCCTCCACGTAAAGACCTCTCCAGAGACCCAGTGGCTTCTTTGGCACAGCTGCGGAATGTTGTCTTAACTAGGTTAACCCGTGCCAGGCGTAAAACCCAAGTTCTGTTAAAGGAGAGAACACCTGGGTGGCTCAGTCGGTTAAGCGTCCGACTTCGGCTCAGGGCATGATCTCGCGGTCTGTGAATTCGAGCCCCACTTCAGGCTCTGTGCTGACAGCTCGGAGCCCAGAACCTGCTTCGGATTCTGTCTCCCTCTCTTTCTGCCCCTCCCCTGCTCATGCTCTGTCTCTCAATAATAAATACACGTTAAAAAAAATTTCTTTAAATGAATAAGCGTTGATAAATAAGTAAATAAATAAATAGCAGGATACTGGATAAGCAGCTGTCCAGTTGGGATGTGATCCCATTTCTAGATTTTGAACTCAGGATGCCTTCCTGGGTCATACCTGAGTAACAGTAAAGGTGAAGACCGAGTGTCTCAGAATAAAGTGTAAGCTCCACAGGACCAGAGACCTCACGGCGCTGTCCCCAGCCCCTGAAACGAGCCCGACATTTTTTGCTGGCTGTAAATATTTCCTGAATTGAAGTTTAAAATAAGCTGGAATGTCCTCCGCTTTTACTGCATTTTTCTTCAAAGTCCTTGAAGCCGGAAACGGTACTTCATTCAGCCAGACATTTTTCAGGCACCTGCTATGTACCAGGCACCTTCCTGAGGCCGGGGAATCAGGTCTGGAGAACTCCCTGAAGTCACTACTGCTCGACCGAAGGCAGTTCTAATGGGTGGTGAATTGTGTCTCCCCCAAATTCGCATGCTGAAATCCTGTGAACGTGACCTTCTTAAGAAACAGGGCCATTGCGGATGTATTTGGTTAAGACGAGGTATACTGGAATAGGGGGGCCCCCTCTTCCAAGATGGCCGGTGTGCTTATAAAAAGGGGAAATTTGGACACAGACACACAGGGACAACGCCACGCAAAGATGAAGCAGAGGTGGGGAAGGTGCTTCTACAGCCACGGATCCCCAGAGGCTAGCTAGGGAAGAGGCTGGGAACAGAGTCTCCCTCCCGGTCCTTAGAAGGAGCCAGGTCTGTTGACGCCTTGATCTTGGACCTCAGAGGTGCGGGAGAACAACCCCGTGCTGTGTGCGCCCAGCCTACGGTGCTGTCATGGCGGCCCCAGGAAACCGGTACAGTGAAAGTCACCCTTGGGGATTCTGACTGCATCCCCAAAGCTCTTACACCTTCCACATAGGCCCTGCCCAGCAAGAGGAGTCCAGGCCCCAAGAATCTGGCCTCCGCTGCTCTTTGAACAAGCCAAGGTCACTCCCACGTCCAGCTGATGAGTTGGTCTCTGCTGGCAATGCTGTTCCTCCCGATTTCCGTGGTGGACTCCTCGGCGTCTGGGCCCCGGCGTCACGGGGAACAGCCCACCTTCTCCAACCCGCCCACAGCACCTGCCATTACCGGCTCCCTCGACCCCCGCGCATCTCCATCGGAGCCCTTACCGCGAGCCGAAATGCTCCTGTGCGTCTGCGCCTCGGTTTTTGTTGTTTCCTCTGCTGGAGCATAAGAAACGGGAGAGCCAGGATTGGGCTGCTGTCTTTCCATCCCAGTGCCCGGAAGCGCGTCAGGCTCGCAGGAGATGCTCAAACCACGCAGGGAGCCGGGCGGTACAGCGTACTCAGATTGCCTCCAACAGGTGCCTTAGGACCTTAGGGCACGTGGGCTTGCATTCGGCCCGTGACCACCCCGAGAATTCTTCTGGGTCCTTCCCAACCCCTCCGCATCCTGTCGCCTCTCCATCTGCTAGAGGAGGGAGTGGTCAGGGATGGTTAGAGGAGAAGAAAAGGATTCTTCCACACCTTTTAATAAGCTTTTGTCCAAGTTTATTTATTGTTGAGAGAGAGAGACGGAGAGAGCGAGCGGGGGAGGGGCAGCACGGAGCCCGAGGCAGGGCCGGAACTCACAAACCCTGAGATCGTGACCTGAGCCGAACCGATAGTCGGACGCCCCGGTGCCCCTCTTCCACACCTTTTAAAAAGTTATTTGTTACATAAAATTGGGGCAAAATATAAATAGCACAAAATTGTCCACTTCAAACGTACCGCTCCGTGGCATTAGGGCACAACATTCCCCCTGTGGTGCAGCCGTCATCACCGTCCATCCCCAGGACACTTTCCGTCTTGCAGACTGAGACTGAAACTCTCCGCCCTAAACGCTAACCGCCATTCCCCCTCCCACCTTCGGTCTCGAGGAGTCTGACTCCTCTGTGTGCTGCGTGCGTGTGGCATCACACAGGGTTTGTCCTTTTGTGCCTGGCTTCTTTCACTAAGCATAATGTCCCCGGGGGCCATCTGTGCTGTGGCAGCCATCAGGATGTCCTGCCTTCTCAGGGCTGAGATTCCATTCTGTGGATCTCCTCTATTGTGTTTCTCCATTCATCCGCTGATGGGCATTTGGGTTGCTCCTGCCTTTTGGCCACTGTCACTAATGCTGCTGTGAACGTGGGTGGGCAGACATCTTCTCTACCTTTTGTTTTAAATTTTTTATATTTATTTGTTTTTGAGAGAGAGACAGAGCACAAGCAGGGGAGGGGCAGAGAGAGAGGGAGACACAGAATCTGAAGCAGGCTGCAGGCTCCGAGCTGTCAGCACAGAGCCCGACACGGGGCTCGAACCCATGAACTGTGAGATCATGACCTGAGCCGAAGTTCGACGCCCAACCGACTGAGCCACCCATGTGCCCGTTTCCCCTTTTTATAAGGACCCCAGTCAGATGGCTCAGAACCCACCCTCATGACCTCTGTAAAGACCCTATTTCCAAATCAGGCCACATCCTGAGATTCTGGGGGTTAGGACCTCAACAGAACTTTTTGGGGGGTAACGGTCGCTGTGTGTCCCCCCCCCCCCTGTTGCAATGCAGTGCACCAGGTGGTGTGCTTGGGCGGGGGGGAGGGGGGAGCGTGGCCACACTTCCAGGCCAAAGCACTGCTAACCAGGGGCCCTCGGGGCTCCCACCTCCTGCCTCCGACGCTGGTCACGGAGGTGGAGCCTCGTCAGCCTGGGTCCCTGACCAACAGACAGAGACTCTGTCCTCGACCCAACTTTGACGGGGCCCCTCTGAGCCCTCTTCTCGCCCCCGAGGCCCCCATCCTGGCCTCCCCCATCCATGTTCGGCCAAGTCAGTTTTGGCAAGAGTCCTGCAAGGCCAGTTTTCAGAGTCCCCGGCCCCTTGTCATCCAACCACACCCCTCTTCTTCCCCTCCCTGTGCGTGAGCCCTCGGCCCGCCCCTGGAGAGGAGCCCCCACTCTTGCTGCCCCGCTTAGCAAGGTCCATCCACGACCCCCTCAGGCTGCTCCTGGGCTGGGGGCCCCGCTCACCTGCCGCATTCAGAGTTGAGTTCAATCTCTCTCGCCTGCTCTACTCCTTGAATAAAGTCTTCCTTCCCGTCCTGACGAGGGTCGGAGGAATTTTTCTGCGACGTGGCCAGTGGTGCCCAGCGAGGCAGGCAGCAGGGTCCAGAAAAGCCGTGCTGTGCTCAGCCCCTGGGGCCCGGCTGGCCGCTGCCACGGCGTGCCACGGGCTGTCCCACGGACTCCGTGGTGCCCTTGGGGCCCAGGGCAGCGTCTGGCGCCTGGCAGACACTCAGTAAGTGAGAATAAGTGAAAAGCCCAAATGCCAAAAAGACAGACAGAAAGGCAAAGTTAGAACTAATTTGCTTCTGAGCTCCTTGGCGTCCAAACTGCTGACGGTGAACGTCAGTGAAAGCAGAGGTCAGTGCCACATGTGATTCATTAGGCCCCTGTTTTGTCCTCCTTCTCAACCACCCAGCTGGGCCCGGTCCCTCTAGGACGGCAAACAGGTGGTGGGACTGAGGATGAGGGTAGTTAACGATGATCATAGTTAACAACAGGTCATCTTTACTACGCACCTCAGCTCTTTATCTACTTTTCCCGACTCAATCCTCACGCCGGCTCTGTGAGCTGGGGATTATCTTTATCCCCATTGCAGAGATGAGAAAATCGGCCCCGAGAGGAGACGTGGCTTCCCAGGGACAGTCATAGGAGAATGTGGGTTCCCACCCAAGCCAGACGGGGTTTCGTGCGTGAATGTGTGTGTGCGGGTCTGTGCGCGTGTGGGTGTGCGCCACGTACGTGAGTACGGGACCCGCGCCTGGACCGACGCCTGCAAGGAACACAGGGTGGCACTCGCGGTGTGACCTGGGGTTGCCTCGCACGCTCCTTGCTGCGGGCTGTGCGAACGGAGCCCCGCTCTCAGACAAGCGGTGCGGTCAGGGAGCAGGCTTGCACGGGGCGGGGATGAATTCAGAGGGAGTGAGTGTAAATTAAGAGTCTGTCGCAAAAATTCAGGGGAGAGGGGCGCCTGGGTGGCTCAGTCGGTGAAGCGTCCGACTTCGGCTCAGGTCATGATCTCACAGTTGGTGAGTCCGAGCCCCGTGTTGGGCTCTGCACTGACAGTGTGCAGCCTGCTTGGGATTCTCTCTCTCTCTCTCTCTCTCTCTCTCTGCCCCTCCCCACCTACCCTGCTGGTGCGCACGTGAGTGCTCTCAAAATAAACTTAAAAAAAAATTATACAAGAAACGAAATGCTTCTTAAATTTCCATATCGGAGCCACGGCAGCGGGGTCCAACTTCAGGTAAGGCAGAGCACTGATGGGGGGGGAAGGACAGAGACAAGAAGGGACCGGGCCGCCGGGGCCTCGGCCGCCTCTCCTGGGAACAGCTTCTGGGTCCCCTCGCGGGCAGGAAGTTAAGACGAATCACAGAAAATTAGGCCAAACGGCACGGCCTGTTTCTATGGAGACGTCAGTGATGCCACACACGCTCCCGGATCCCGCAGGACGCGGGGCTTCCGGAGCCGGTCCCGCCCGGGCCTGAGCAGGCGTACCCGTGAGCCCGGCTCCCGCAGAGGCCGACCGTCCACGGCGTCCTTCCGCTGCCCGACCGCGGTCTCTGCACCTGCCCTGAGGATGCTGCGGGCCGGAGCCCTTCCCCCCAAGAAGCGCAGCCCGGAGCCCAACCCGCTGGAGAAGGGCGTGCTGCCCCTGCAGAGCGTGGCCGGCCACGGCAGCTGCGGGGGGCACGGCCTCAGCAAGTCGGCTCGGGCCCTCAGCCGCTTCTACGGGAAGATGGTACGGGGTCCCGGCGGGCGGACGGCCTGCTTCTGCCCCTCGACCGAAGGCCTCCAGATACGCTCCGGAGATGGCCCCAGAAGGGCAGATTCTGGGGGGTGCAGAGCCCGTGAGCGAGGAGGCACCGTCCGCCTTGAGCCTTCCTCAGAGGGGTCTCCAGGAGGAGCCAACGGGGAGAGGAGAGGATGGGGGGGGGGGGAAGCACAGCCGGAAGGTCCCTGGATGTACCTCAGGCTCCAGGAGACCAGAGAGCCAACCCAGGGTCCCCAAGGACTCCCCAGGCGGATGCCGCCATGTCTCCAGCCGGTGCACACGCTGTCCTGAAGCTCGCGGTGCTCGGGGAGAGGGGCAGGCGGCTTCCAGGGTCTCCTCTCTCAGTGTCTCGTTGTCCCCACTCCACCAGGACGGACGCAAGCAAGACGCCGATGCCAGCGCCGAGGACACCAGCTTCACGGCCGAACTGGAGGAGCTGAGAAAGCTGTTCCTCGCGCGGCCTGACTGCCCTCGGTTCAGCACCAGGGCCACGTCCATGTGTCCTTACGGTGAGAGCCACCGACCCGGGGGCTCCCGCGTGAAACCGCCTCCTTCCCCCATGGAGTCGGGCGGCATTCCCTGCTGGCACATGTCAGCCAGAGCGGCGGCCCGCGGTGGCTGTGCGCGGTGGCCGCGGTTGCTGCTGCTGCTGAAACTCGCTGTGTGGGCAGGAGCCCCAGGTGGAACCAGCAGCAGAGGCAGAGGCCGGAGGGATGGGAGGGGGAGGGGTAGGAGGAGGGAGGGGTGGGAGGAGGGAAGGGTGGGAGGAGGAGGGGTGGGAGGAGGGAAGGGTGGGAGGAGGAGGGGTGGGAGGAGGGGGGTGGGAGGAGGAGGGGTGGGAGGAGGGAAGGCTGGGAGGAGGAGGGGTGGGAGGAGGGGGGTGGGAGGAGGAGGGGTGGGAGGAGGGAAGGCTGGGAGGAGGAGGGGTGGGAGGAGGGAGGGAAGGTAAAGCCTCCTTTCTTTTCCCTGGTCTCCTTCAGCCGACTCAATACGCTTGGGGGAGGGGGGAGAATGTTGAAAATTCTGGAAGCTGCCAAAAAGGGGTCATAAGGCCAAAGACAGGAACAAACCCCTGTGAGGAGCCCGACAGCCGCCTGGTGGTGCCAGGCCCCGCTCTGACCCGGGAGAACCGGGGGCTTTGAGAGGGCAGCCGGGCACTCCGTGGTCACCAAGGGGTACTGGCCAGGCCAGGCAGCACCCCATACCCCTCAGGTCCCAGCCTGCACTGGGCCCACGTGCCCGCACATGACATTGTCCGAAGGGACAGGGCAACGGAGGCTTAGTGCTGTGGCCGGGAACAGGAGCTTGTTCGTGTCCGAGGTGGGGGCCCCTACCAGCACCCCTCTGTCAGGCCTGGGACCTCAGCGGCCTGTGCTCCCCATCCAGGACTTGTGGGCTGGGCTGGCCGGGATGGCTGGGGGACCACAATGCGTCCTGCATGCTGCTCGTGGCGCGAACCGTGACAGCTCGGGGGCAGCTGGGTCTGCCCTTCGGGACAGAGGGGCTTCTCAGATACCATGAAGCTGAGCCTTTTTTACAGGAGATGCGGGGTCCTTCCGGGGAGGGGTGCCTCCATTTGGAGAGACTCAGCTGCACCTGCTGCTCTGGGCCGGCACACCAACGCGGGCAGGAGGACGGAACCGTGTCACGTTCAGTCCCAGGGTTCCCGCAGGTCCCCTGACACGGCACCTTTAATCCCACCTGAGGTTTACAAAGAAATGGAAGCGTGGCTCCTGCCCTGGAGGTCATGGAAGGTGTAGCCTTAGCGGCCATCAGCTGGCGTCTTGAACCCCCTGCAGGTTCAGCCATCTCAGCCGAGTTATCCGAGGAGTTGCGCGTGGCACTCGATTCCTGGAAGGCGACCCAGGACCCGTTCTCCAGCCAGCAGGTGGACGGTGAGGGCAGGGCCGGCCGCCACCGGGGTCCTCTCCTCATCATGCCAGACCCGAGGCCTCTGCCTGTACCTGCCCCTGTCCCCTGCTCTCCCCAGGCCTCCCTGATCCTGCCCCGTGGGGACCACCTGCCTGGCTCTGTGTCTCTGACACAGGGTGCGTCCCTCCTTGAGTAGAACACACTGTTCCCACACACGAATATACTTTCTGTCCTTTATCCAAAGACGATCTCTGCACGCAGAGGTCTCCTTTGAACGCCAGGAAACCCCTCACAAATGTCTGGGCCACCTGGCGCACCGCGGCATCAGCATGACCCCTGCTGTCCTGGCCCCCAGGCCCCGGGAATCTCGCAGGGCTGCTTTCACCATTTCCCTCCCTTTCTTCAACACACACTTGGGCAGGTGGGGAAGGATGGACAAGGGTGGTCACAAGTAGGGGTGTGGTGAGCCCGGCCGGGCAGTGAAGGGTTTCTGGGGGGGACACGATCATGGAAGGCCCCGGGGCCGCTCAGCATGGGACTAGTCTGACTGCCCCCGCTTCTCGACAGGGCGCCTCCTTCCCTTTAGTAAGAGCGCCTGTGAGTTCAACTATTTGAGGACAAGCGAATCCCGGATGATAAGCCCGGTCCCCAGCAGCCCAGTCCTAGCGCACAGCCAGCTGAGAAAGCACGTGCCCTGGTACATCTCCGTCATCCATGAGAAGGTACGGCCGTGTGCAGAGCCCTGGGCACAGACTCTGAGCCGCATGCCCCAGCTCCGCATCCCGCTGGAGAGGAGGGCCGCGGCCACCCCAGGGGCTCTCGTCCCGGGATCCGGTCAGCTGTTCAGGCAGGTCCCCAGACGCGGCCGAAGCTGACCCCCAGCTCCCTCTTCCGGTTCCGTGAATCAGACGTTTCCAAACCCTGCAGCCCCCGTGTGCCTTCACCCCAGTGGGCGGCAGGTTAAGCTGGCGTGGGTCCCACCCCCTGGCATGCAGCTCGCCCCACGAGTCATGACCTCAACCATTCACATGCCTTTGACCCGATATTTCCACTTGGGAGGATGTATTCTTAAAGATTAACAACCAGCTCGGTGTGCAAAGATCTACCTACGAGTTGATTTGTTGGGATTTGATTCTCTGCATCCTTGTTTGTGACAGAGAACGGCCCGTAATTTACCTGTCTGGTAATTCTCTTGTTTGCTTTTGGTGTCAGAGTAAATCTGGCCTCGAAACAAACCACCAAGCGGTGCCCGGGTGGCTCAGTCGGTTAAGCGCCCGACTCTGGATCTCGGCTCAGAGCATGATCTCACGGTTCATGGGTTTGAACCCCGCATCCGGCTCCATGCTGACAATGCCGAGCCTGCTTGGGATTCTCTCTCTCTCTCAAAATAAATAATAAACTTAAGAAGTTTTTTTTTAAAAACCATCGAAAAGTTGGGAGGCATTTTCTCCCTTCCGTTCTCTATCCTCTGGAAGGGTCTACACGAGATTGGTGAAGAATTCATCACTGAGGACTCCTGCAGAGTCCTCAGAGAGAAGGTTCTACAAATAATGAAGTCACCTCCTTGAAAGATATTCAGAGTTCCTTCTCCCTCTTGTTTCAGTTTGGGGAAGCGATGTTTTTGTTTTTTGTTTTTTTTAGGAATGTGTCTGTTTCATGTAAATTTTCAAATTTATTGGCCTAGTCCTGTACAGGATGGTGTTTTATTACCCCTCTAATTTCTGCAGAGAGAAAGCATGCCTCTTCTCCATTCCTGATGGTGCTAACTCCTGCCCTCTCTCTTTCTCTCCATCTGTCCTGCTAGGTGTTTATCAACGTTAATAGTCTTTTCTTAGAACCTGCTTCTGTAGTTGTCTTAAAGCTGGTGAAGCTTTCATGGCCGTCATGGAAATGAGCACACAAAATGTTGAGTAGCTGGTGGGCACACAAAACCCTGAGGGTGTGGGTCCATGGGTCTTCGTGTTACCTTTGATTCCCGAAACTCTGCCTCGACATTTTCTGATAGATTTCACAACTTTGAAAGTGTTGATATCCTGGGACCACTTTGGGGAAAGCCTGAGGCTCTAATTAGCTAGAGCCACACAGATCTGTGTAAAAGAATGTTCTTTGCAACATGGTGTTCTTAGGCAAACAGCGGGAAGGGGTATTACCAGCTGGCGGATGTGAACGGGCCTGGGGAAGGGCTGCAGGCTTGGCTGCCTCCAGGAGCTCGGAAGGCGTCCTTAGGGCTGTCTTTCCCTCATCTCCGCCTGGTCTGAACTGGCTGAGGTGATGCTTCATCACTGGAGGGAGGCCAGAGAGCCACCTGCAGCCACAAGCCGCCAGTCGCACCGAACATCCCCTTTCCAGCCACCGCTGTCCAGTTTGGGACACATGCGTGGGTCTCGATCACTATGTCAGGGGAAAGAGGTGCGATTTTGGCAAAGTCATTTTAACGTAATTGTGTAAGCAGTTCCGCATTCCTTCAGATCCCCCCGCCCCCCGCCCCCGCCATGCTGCTGGCTCCTCCCCTCCCCCCCCCCCCCCGCCATGCTGCTGGCTCCGCCCCCCGCCATGCTGCTGGTTCCGCCCCTCCCCCCATGCTGCTGGCTCCGCCCTCCTACTGGCTCCGCCCTCCCGCCATGCTGCTGGCTCCGCCCCTCCCCCATGCTGCTGGCTCCTCCCTCCTGCTGGCTCCGCCCCTCCCCCCGCCATGCTGCTGGCTCCCCCCCCCCTCCCCTCCCCCACCCTCCCAGATCTTCGTCCACCTTCTCCTCTGCCACAGCCTCAGCTCTTTTCTGAAGCCCTGAGGTGGGTGGCTAGGCCGTTGGTTCCCTGCGGGCCCCAATCGGTGCGCGTGGGGCTCGGAATCCGTGCCCTCCGTGGCCTCGGCCTCACCCTACAAATCTCCATATGTCTTGATGTTGATCATTGTTCCGTTTCAAACTTCTAACCTCCTTGGCGCATCTGCTTCTTTGACTCGTGGGCCCCGTGGAAGCCTGGCACTTAAATCCCAAACATCTGGAGGGCTTCCTAGCTGCCTCCTTTTCCTCCGGCACCTGTGCCTGGACCACCTCCCTCCGGCCTCAGCTCAGATCTGCTGGTGGCAAGTCCTCCGGTTTCCGTTTGTCCAAAAACATCTGTATCGTGTCTCCGACTCTGAGGAACTGGGGGCACCGAGATTTTGAGCACAGAAGGTGGAGGGGCAGAGGGCGGGGCTCTCTGACAAGGCCCCGGGGCGGGGGTGGGTGGCTGGGGCCAGGCCTGAAGGGCAGGTACCAGGAGCCCACCCCCCCAGGCAAGGATTTGGGACCTGCCCTTAGGCAGGGGTGGCTGGGATTTCAGGGTGCCTGAACGGCAGGCCTGCCCTTCGTGGGCTCAGAGCTGCCGGTCTGCAGGCGCCCCGAGAGGGTGGGCCCGGGAGGGGCTCGAGCGGCACATGGGGGCCACCTGCGCTTCTGTGCAGGATCACTGCCTGCGGACGCTGGGGGAGGAGGTGCAGCGCCTGTCCCAGCTGGAGTTCCTGCTTCGGAAGAAAGACGAGGAGGTCGCGGCCCTCCAGGAGGAGAGGGAGGCCTTGAAGAAGCAGCTGAAATTCCTCCTCCAAAGCAAAAGCCAAGAGATATTGGTATGTCAGGGCACGGGGTGAGCAGGGGGCCTGAGCCACGAGCTCTGCCGCTAAGGGTCCAAAGCAACGGGTAGCCCTCGGGCCCCCCCGCAAGTGCCCCGTCGTCCCGGAAGCCTGCCACGTCCTGGTGGGGGCGGGGGCTCCACGTAGAAACAGACCCCTGTGCTTTGCTGCCCACTTACTTGGTCCCTGGGGCGGGCCGTGTGTCTGTCTGGACTCCGCTTCCTTCCCGTAAGATGAGGGCCGGATCCTCCGAGACCCTGAAGGATGGAAGGAGCCCTGAAGGTGGCGTCCGGGGCTGAGACATGGACCCGGTGGGTGTGGCGGCTCAGATGAGCCAGGTCTGTTCTGCCTGCAGGACGTTCAGTGTCCTTGCCTACAAAGCAGGGGGGGGGGGGTGCTGCCCCTTCCCAGGTCTGGACAGAGGGCTGAACCAGGCAGGTGCTGGTAGGGCTCGGGGAAGCAGTCGCCTGGTCTTTTCTAAAACTTGATTTCTTTCATCCCTGAGGATACAGCCCAGCATTATGCTGGGGGCACACATGAGGCAGGGGCGGGGACCCCCGAGATGCCACCAGAGAAAGCTGGACCAGACACCGATGGCACGGTGCCAGCAGGCAGGGGCAGCAGGAATCTCCGGGGGCCTGGGGGCGTCAGCCTGCCTTCCCTGCTCCCCAGCACCCCTCCCCCGGGGGCGCTTAGAGAGCTGTGAGCCGCAGGAAACATGGGCCTGCTCACGTGCAGGCCACCGCCCCCCTTCTCAGCAACACAGCACCCTTGGCAGGAGGACGCTGGCTCCCCTCCCTCCCCCGCAACGTGGAGAGGCTGCTGACCCCTTCCAGAAGGACAGGTCTCACCCCCCGGGGGAGCCGAGGCTCACGCAGGCGTCTTACAGGAGCAGCCCTCAGAGTCTGCACCAAAGCCCTTGGGGAAGCTGAGCATCCCGAGACCCTTCTTCGGAGACGAGGAGGAGTTGCAGCACAGAAGGCAGGTGCGGGCCTGTCGGGAAACGGGGCGGGGGGGGGGGGGCGGGGCGAGGCCTGACCCCGGGCCACATCTGCAGGGCAGCCGGGCGGGGCCCAGGCCACGGTGTCCCACCCGTAGCCCTCACCTGCTGGCCTTTCCCCAGTCGTAGGCCCTCAGACACCCCTGGGGGGAACAGGTGCAGGGTGGCGGGACTCCAGCCCCCCTGCCCCGGGGGGTGCCAGGGTCTCCGAGTGGACGAGGCTGACCCTGCCCCGGCTGGGGGGGGGCCGCGGCCCCACGCGCAGTGCACTCCTGCCCGGCGTGCCTTCCGTGTCCCAGCCGCAGGACGAGTGTTCCGCGACCCGCAGGGGCAAGGACCTGGAAGTGGATGGCGGCCAAGGAGACGAGGCGGGAGAAGCAGAGGGCGGGACGGGCAGCGGGGAGGCTGCGCCCGAGGAGGGGGCTGAGGTGGAGGAGGCGGAGGAGGAGGAGGTGCAGGGGGCCGAGGCTCAGTCTAAGAGAAGCTCGAGCTCCCTGGAAGAGGCCTTCGAGCGGGAGCTGGTGGCCCAGCTGGAGGAGTACGAGCAGGTGATCTGGGAGCTCCAGGACGAGCTGCAGGTGACCAGGACCAGATACTCGCTCGCGACAGGTGCGGCCCCGGGGCCCGGGAGCCTGGGGGCGGGGGGGGGGGGGGGGGCAAGGGACCGAGGCCCGCGGGGCGGGAGGCCGCCACCCTCAGCCCGGCTTCTCAGGCCCCTCCCCTCGCTCCTCTCCTCCACGGCGCTCACGCAGGAGCCATCACGTCCTTACAACGCCGAGTGGGTTTCCAGGAGTCCCGGCTGCGGCGGGTGCACACGGAGAACGAGGCCCTGCAGAGGGAGCTTCGGGAGCGGGCGGACCAGCTACGCGCCATGTCCAACAAGGTGGCCGTGCCCTTGTCACCCTGGCACTGGGAGCCGGGAGCCGGGGCGGCCCCGCACCGTCCACCCCGGGCCGCTCGGCTCCGGGCCGCTTCCCAGGAGCCCCGCCCCGCGTCCACCCGCCCCTAGCTGAGCACCGTGTTTTCTCGAAGTTTTTCACACTCACAGCGTAAAGAATCAAGGAGTCCCACAGGCTCGTCGCCCCAGTAGGTGTGTCCACCCTCCTCCCCCTCACGCGCCCCTCCCCCACGGCGGCCGCTCTCAACTCTTCCTTAGGAATCGCTCTGCAGGTTCCCGGACGGCATGCTTCCAACGCCCGTTCTGGAACTTTCTGCATCATCACATTATCTATGGCTTCCTCCTTCCTCCCCTGCCTGGGGTCCCCAACGCAGGGAGGTCCGCCTCCTGCCGGTGTCCCCCACCCAGGACCCCCAGGGGGGTGCGGGTGGGGGCACGTTGTCAGCAGCACACGCCTGCCTGGGGCTGAAACACGGGCTTCCGGAATGAGGATTAAGGTCCATTCTCTCTTCTGACCTACTCCCGCGTCTTCATGGGAGTGCATCCTGCAGCGATCTTTTGATAAAAAAATGAGTAGGTGGGGGCACCTGGGTGGCTCAGTCGGTTGAGCATCTGACTTCGGCTCAGGTCATGATCTCGAGGTTCGGGAGTTCGAGCCCCGTGTCGGGCTCTGTGCTGACAGCTCAGAGCCTGGAGCCTGCTTCGGATTCTGTGTCTTCTTCTCTCTCTGCCCCTCCCCGGCTTGAGCTCTGTCTCTGTCTCTCTCAAAAATAAATAAACATTAAAAAAATTTTTTTTTCATAAAAAATAAATTTAAAAAAAAAAGGCCACCTGGGGTGCCCAGGTGGCTCGCGGTCAGTTAAGCATAGGACTCTTGATTTTGGTTCAGGTCGTGATCTCACGGTCCGTGGGATCGATCCCCAAGTCAGGCTCTGTGCTGACAGCTCAGAGGCTGGAGCCTGCTTCAGATTCCGTGCCCCACCCCCGCTTGTGTTCTGTCTCCCTTTCAAAAATGGATAAGCATTAAAAAAAATTTTTTTTTAAAAATGAGTGTAAACTGGGGGGACACCGTACTCTGCGAACGGCCTGCTTCTACTTGGCGGCAGAGTGTGGCCGGGACAGCGCCTTCCGTCAGTGTGTCCCCGCCTCTTGCTCGCCCGGGCCCAGGCCGGGTGGCCGCGGTGCCGTCCTGGTCCCCGGTGCCCTGAAAGCTGGCAGACTTGTGCCATCGCGGCCGGTTCACCGTCCTGGGCTCTCCGGGACCAACCGGGAACGCGTGTCCTGTGGTTCTGGAAGCTCACGTTTATCTCGGTTTTTCGTTTCCTCCTCTTGTCTCTCGAACCTTCCGTCCTCCTGGCGTCCCTAGACCCGGTTCCCCCTCCTCTTCCAGTGTCCTGGTCCGTCTGCCGTGCTTTCCTCGTTCTCCGCACTTTCTCCACAGCCTCCTCCCTCCTGCCTTTGTCACACCGACGCCTCCCAGATCCGCCTTGTTCTCCGAACGTCCTTGTATCTTTTACCTCAAGATCGGTGGCCGGTCTGACCTCGCGCAACACTCCTGGCTGCCGGCCTTAATTACTGCAACATCTCTCTCTCTCCTGCAGGTGTCCTGTGTCCCTCCGCCTCGGTCTCTGTCGTTCGCGAGAGAGCTTTGCTCCAGCGTCAGGGCCGAGCGGAGTGGCCACGCGGTGCTCATTTTGTGCTTCACGCACAAGGGCACACGGGCCCCCGTCAGCCCAGCGTTCAAGGTCGTCTCGTTAGGGCTTTCCTCTTAATTTGCTCAGATTGCCCCGGAATCTGGCACCTGGGAGGGTTTCTTGCCTGTGATGTAAAGGCCCAGCTGCTGGTGTTCCCGGAGGCCCAGGGGGTGGGGGGGAGCCCACATCTGGAGCCTGGGGTCGCCACCCCCACACTGAGCCTGGCACCTCCCCCGCCGGAGCCCCTCTGCCAAACCCCGGCCCCCAGCCTCCCGCCAGGCGGACAAGGGGCAGGCTCCTCGCCGCTCAAGGTTGGGGACCGGTCTGCCACTCAGTTCCTGAAATGGTCACCACCGACCCCCACCCCACACGAGGCTCCACACCCAGAAGCAGCCGCACCTCCAACTCCTGAGACTGGGGGACTCCGGGAGGGAGCTGGGCGCGTCAGCTGTCCCCGCCGCTGGCTCAGCACCCATCCCCCTTGGCTCTGCCCAGCTCCCCGCGTGTTTGCAGGCCCCCGTCCTTCTCCCTGCCCTTGGCAGGGGTCCTGCGGCTTCTGTGGCACCGAGGCTCGGGGAGACGGGTGGACACCGGTGTCCCGTCCGTCCTCCCGTTCCCTGAGCCAACCCCCCTTCTGCCTTCCAGTTCTCCAACCTCAGGGAAGACAAGAAACACGAAGAGATGATGGGCCTCATGGAGAAGGACAACTTTCTCCTCCGCCAGGTGACCGCCAGGCGTGGTTAAACGGTCAGCCAGATCTTGCTGTTTTTGCTGTAAGCCCTGACGCAGCGTGGGGGAGGTGAGCCGCGAACCGGCTTCGCAGTCAGTCGGGGGCCCCCCTCCGTCAGGCGGCACCCCCATCGGCAGTGGCTGGAACGCAGGTGCACACAGAGGCTCCTCGCCACTGCTGACTCCACATCTGGCTTGAACTCGGTGACGCCGGCCGTCTTGGGGGGACAAAGGGGCGGGGAACACGGTGACCCTACTCCCCCGTCCTCCCTCCCCCCCCCCCCCCGCCCCCGCAGCAAGTGGCGGAGCTGCAGAGCAGACTCGCCAAGCAGGAACACATCATCTCGGAGCTGGAGGCCAAGGTCAGCCAGCTGCAGGACCAGGTGAGCCAGAAGGAGGGCCAGCTGCAGAGACAGAAGTGGCTGCAGGAGGAGATGGGGAGCAGGAACGAGATGATCCAGCAGGCGGAGCTGCAGGCCCGCGTGGCCCTGGAGAGCGCGCAGTCCCGGGTAGGCCCCGCGTGCAGAGCCAGGGCGCCCCGGGCTGGGGAGCTCAGGGAGTGAGCAGGGGCTCAGGCTCTTCCCCCTCGTATCCCGGCCCCCCTGGCGCAGAGCTGCGCTCCAGAAATGGTGGTGGAGACAGCAGAGGTGTGAGGGGCCTTGCACACTTCGGCCCCGAGGCGGGGGCAGCCTCGCCCGCTTCATGGATGGAGTCGCTGCCTTGACTTGTGCTGGGAGTGGGCACCAGGGCTTGGCCGCCCGGCTCTCTGGTCAGGGGGTATGCTAGTAACGCCACCATCTCCTTGCAAGTTACGGGTGCTTGCCATGGGTCTGACACTGTTCTAAGCAGCTCGCTGAAGTCTTCTAACCTTGTGCACAAAGCTACAAGCAGGTATTCTCAGCGTCCTCACTATGTACGTAAAGGCACCCGCCTTTACGTACATAGTGCCTGGAGCGCTACGTACATAGGTGCCTACGTACATAGGTGCCTACGTACATAGGTGCCTACGTACATAGGGCCTGGAGCGCTGTGCTGAGAGGGTGAGCCTAGGCCCGGGGTTGGCAGGAAGGGGTGTCAGGACCTGCCAGTGATGCCTGAGACAGCCCGGGCGTGGGGCACTGTGGCCGGACACCCCCAGCTGACGGCCACCTCCAGTAGAAAGGGCGAGACCCCCACACCAGTGCGGTGCCAGCACCGAGCTGGCATCGGTCCACACTGGAAAACATGGGAGCCCCCCCCCCACCCCCGCCCAAGGTCCCGGGGCTGCTAACATCCCCTCTGTCCCGGAGCCAAAGTGGACCCTCCTGCAGCCTCTTCAGGCTGGTTCCCCCTTGGCCCTCCTGCTCTGTTGGGGCTTCCGGACGCGGAGGCCAAGGAGCTGCTAGCGTGCCGCCGCCAGAACTCGGGGGGCCCCATCTGAGGGCTTGTGGGGTACAGGCGGGCGGAGGCGGGCTGGGGCCCTGCACGTGCACAGCCAGGCCCATGACAGCGAGACCAGACAGCCTGAGCCCCATCCTCATCAACACCCGGTTAATGCCCTGTCAGCGGCTAGTTACCGCCAGCAGCACGAGGCAAGGAGGGAGGGACCCCCAAGTGCCCCCTCTAATGCTAACAGGGAGGGGCTGACAGGCTCGCAGGGCGCCCTGGGGTCGGGAGGGGGCTGCACCAGTTCCCTAGGGGAAGGGGGTGGCCCGGTGGGGGGTTGTTCAGAGCTCTGGTCCCCCCCTCCCTTTTAAAACCATTTCTTTTTCAATTAAAAAGGAAAAAAAAAGCAGTAGAAAGTCTTAAAGCCTTGGTGTCGGGCCCCCTGGGCCTGGGTTTGGATCCGGCCCCTTGTAGCTCACGGGCAGACCAGCCGGCCTCTCCGACCTCTTCCGGCTTCTGCGGCTGTGAAAAGCGAGGGCACGTCTACCTTCTGAAAAGCTTCAAGCCGGGGTGGTGACTCCCCCGCTCCTTCCCTTTGCTCACAGCTCGAAAGACTAAGAAACAACATCATCCAGGCCACCTTCAGCACCTCCGGGACCAAGTCCTTGGCCACTGAGATCTCTGACAATGACATTCTGGAGGCCTTGCAGGTACATTTGGCGCTGGGCTGCCTCCTTGTCCCCGAGGCCGCGTCTCTGGGCGGGCGCCGACTAATCTGCAGCCAGAGGCGGAGGGGAGAAGCCAGCATGGATGCCACGGACCCCCATTCTGGTTCTGTGTCACTGTTCGCCGTCACCCGGGGATCATCCTTACTCTCTGCTCAGGCAGAGGGGGACCGGACCCCTCGAAAGGGTGGCGATGTTGTACAGCTGGCGAGGCTAGCCGCTCTCGGCCTTCGGTGACCCCCAGCAGCAAGTCCGCGGGGGATGCACAGGGGCGGGGGGCCGAGCTGCCGGAGTCCTGGAGGTTCCCCCGCAGCAGGGACCCTGGCCCACCCAGCCTCTTCAGGGATGCTTCTCAGCACCTCGGCGTGGCCTCAGCTGGGATAGTCATCTGTTCAGGCAGGACCCTGGCACAGACCCCTCCCTGGCCTTGGCCCACGCTGTCATCTTGCTGACCCCAAACAGAGGCCTCACAGGGGCACGGTGGTGCAGGGAACATGGTGCAGACTTTGGGGCCGGCAGGGGTCAGTCACCACCCCTGTGGTCCTCGGCTGAGAAGCTGTGGCCGGGTCACTTGAGTTCAGAGCCACGGAGTTTCCCTCTGCACGAGGGAGAGAGCATGTCTGCCTCGGGGCGTGGTGGGGAGAGGGCCCTGGGAGCCGAGCCCCTGACCCGCACGTGCTCTGTGCGGCCCCGTGTGCTGCTCACAGGGGCTGCTTCGGTCCCCACGCCGCAAGCCTCCCACGGCAGGGCGCTTGCCACCAGTGCCTGTCCCCTTCCAGTGCCCCGCGTTTCCCTGAGACCTGATTTCTTTCCTCTGCGCCGTGGGGGTGGGGCCGCGGCCAGTGGCGATCCCGCAGGGTGGCAAAGGTCTCAGGGGAGGGGGCCCTGCATGAGGACCTGGGGGGAGGTCTCTGCAGCCTGGCTACCGTTGCTTGGGGAGAGGGAGAGGGAGGGGGCAGAGAAGAAAAGGGGGAGGAGAGGGAGAGAGAAGGAGGGGGAGGAGAGGGAGAGAGAGGGAGGGGAGAGAGAGGGAGGGAAGGGTCCTCCGTACCACCCAGTAGTCAGGGAAGAATCCTTTCCCCTGCCAGTGTCGGACACAAAGGACACAAAACAGTGACCGGCGGTGAAGCAGGAGAGGTGAGGGAGGGGGCAGGACAGAAGGGCCTGGAGGGACAGGCTCCGTGGCCTCTGAGGTCTCTCGGTCGGGGGGCTGCTGGGGATTCGCAGGGGACCTAGTGCTGCTTCAGGGGAGAGCGACTGCGGCCCGTGGGGGGGAGGGGCTCTCTTCCCCACTCCGAGTTCTGTGGGCTTCATCTCCCGGGGCCTGACCAGCAGCGGTGGGAGCGTTTTCTGCACAGAAGTTCGCAAATGCTGCAAGACCACAGCTTTCCCCCCTGGAGAGCCGGTGTCAGTGCTCCGTGCAGGCCCTGCTGCCGGCTGCCCTTGGTGGGGGGTGGTGGTGGAGCAGCGGCGCCCCCGCAGCCACGGCCTGTGCTCCTCCCCAGAGGATCATCTCTGAGCGAGCCGACTACTACAATCAGCTGAAACAGAAAGGCATCAGGACGCCTCCCCTGCACCAGTCGGAGGCCCCTTCCTCCCAGAGCAAGTCCAAGAAGCTGGCCTCCAAGTAGAGCCCGCCTGCCCACGCGCCCCCGCCCCCCCAGACGCTGGGCCCCAGCTCGCGGGGCCATCGTGTGTGGCCCGGTCTTCTCGCTTTAGAATTAAACCCTGTCCTTGGCCATGGGCTCAGTTTCTCTTTCCCTCCGGGACTCGTGGGGGCTCGGGTTCCGTCCGCAGCCCCCATCCGCATCCCTGGCTCCTTCCTGGGGAGATCCCCACACGGAGCAAGGGCCCCCTCCAGAGGCCCCGGGGTTTGAGGGCCTGAGCCTGGGTGCCTATCGGCTCCTTCAGTTGGGCCCACCGGGGGCCACTTCCGAAATGGGGGCTTCCCTGGCTGGGGCGACCCCTTTGGAAGAGGGTGGATGGAGGCCGTTTTTCCTGCTGCTGTTCCTTTCCATCACTCTGCGGGAGGGACAGCTCCAGGCGGCCGGCCAGGCACCTCTGTCTGCGTCCTGCGCACCGCAGGCTTCGGGCACATAAACAGGCGCTGAATGAAGGAACCCATCAGGCGCGGCTCTGCTCTCCGCCCGCACCCGTGCGCGCAGCCAGACCCGCCTCGCCCAGGGCGCGAACTGAAGGGACGCAGCGGGTAGCTCCGCAGCGCCCCCCCCCCCCCCCCCCCCCCCCTGCAGGCCGCCTCAACTCTCGGATCAGACCCAGGCGCGTCCGGAGGCTCCGGGCCCCGCTTCTGCGCCCGAGCCCGTCCCTGCGCGGTCTTGGTGGAGGACCCCCGCTCTCACGCCTGGGACCCCCCAGGGCCCAGCGGCTCCTTCGGCCTCTCTCCCTAGCCGCCCCTCGCGCCTGACAGCTCCTCTCCCTCGCGGCGCCCCTTCCCAGCGTGCCCTCGCCCCTGCTACGCCCTCCCTCACACGCTTCTCTTTCCCGCGGTCCCCTCTCCCCTGCGGGCCCTCGCCCCCGCGGCACCTACTGCCTTCCTTCCCTGCAGCTTGCACGCCCTCCGGCGGCGCCCCCGGGAGCACCTGCGGCCTGGGCTCGGCTTCCCGGCTCGCTTCGCCCCTGACCCCGCCCCTGACCCCGCCCCAGGCCCCGCCCCAGGCCCCGCTCCTCCCGGCCGGCTGCACGTCTGCGCTGCTCGGAGGCCCGGGGGCCGAGGGGCCTGTGGGACACGCGTCGGGGCGCAGCTTCCTGGTGCGGGCGGACCGCGGAGGTGGACCTGGCCGCGGCCCCCCTGGCCTGTGAGCGTCGCCCGGGAGAGCGGAATTGCGGGGTAGGAGGCGGGGGAGGGTCTGGGCCGGCCAAGCGACCCCCTCTCCCCGCCCCGCCCCGGCCCAACCCGTGGAGGGACGGCCACGAGCCGGAAAGGGCCATCTGGTTCCTGCTGGCCGCCCCGGGACACCCCAGAGCTCCTCCTTTCCCTCCCCGGCTCCTCGCAGAGCCCGTCCTCTACACTTTATTTTCTGTGGGTTTTTTCCCCCCCTGTTTTTCAGGTTGGAGGCATCGGCCGCACCTCGGACCTTGACCTGTGGCCTGGGAGGAGGTGAGATCTACTGGCCAGGCTCTGACCACCTGACCACCTTCCTGGGCTCCTGAGTCTGGGTTTCCTCGCCAGGACTCTCCCTTTGTAAGTTGTGGGCTCCTCGGGGGTGCTTTGGGAGCGAAGGGGTCTAAGGTATGGGGTGGTACCCGCGAGGGCCCCCAGCTTGGCTGGTGGCTCTGGGCAGCACAGCCCCAGGCTCTTGCTACAGGGCGGGACCTTCCAGTGGGGGGCTGGAGAGTGAGGCCCTCAGGAGCCCAGCTCTGGGCACTTCACTGGCTTCTAGGGGCTTTGTCCAGTCAGGGCAGCTTGAAAGCCACAGTCTCCATCGGTTGGGAATGCTTTCTGGTGCACACGATGGGAATTCCTTGTCCCAGACTTGAACAGGTGTGGGTTGAGTCTTCTCACACAAAGAAGCCCACAGGTGGGTAATGGGTGTGGATTTGGAGACCCCCCACCCTGTCAGGGCTGGCGTTGCGTGGCTATCCGGTAGCAAAATGGCTGCTGCAGCTCCGGCCATCACTGCAGGGCGGCCAGAAAGAAGCCGCTGCTATTTCTCTCGTGAGAGCAAAAACCCTGTAGCTCCTGCTACGCCCAGCGGCCGAGGTATTAAGCTTGAATTAGCCCCCGGCTGTCATTTAGGGCAGCACCTTGCTGCCTGGAACCGGCTAAGGATTGTGCCCCCAGGTGGAAGGAGGTGGACGTTAGGTAGACAGCTAACAGAGTCGGCCCAGTAGCCCCTTTCCCAGACCCACCTGGGAAAGCGGAACTCACACTCAGTGCGCGCTTGGCCTCCCTTGGGCCTGAGAACGGCCACTGACCTGAGTGGCTGCCACCAAGCAGGTGGCTCCCGCCTGAGAGGCAGGCCTTGAGGCTCCGAGATGGGCTTCCTCCCTTCCTCCCACTGGCCTGGGACGGGGGAGGCACGTCAGGAGTTTAAGAACTGCTGGGTTTCAGCAGTGTCTGGGTCGGCCTCTTGCCGTTCAGGGGCCCGCTGTGCCTTTAAGCCCCTCCCCAAGTGTCCCTGGGAGGGGGTCCCGGGAAGAGAGGCGCCTGGACGCCCCCCCACCCCCACAGGCCCCAGCTTCTCCCCCAGGCGGTGTCGGGGGAGGGGCTGCAAGTCGAGCAGGCCAGAGGACACAGGACAGGGCTGCCCGCCTGCCCCGGCCAGCCAGCCAGCCTGTACCAGCCGCCGCCCCGTCCCTGTCCTTCCCCGCCTCCGGGGAAGCTCTGGGGCCTGATCTGTCGGGAACGGGGAGGGGGGCAGCCGTTATCCGGCCAAGGACCCGCCGCGTCCAGTCTCCAGGGCCCAGCAGCTGTCCCGGAGGCCCCCGCGAGGGCCTGGCCTGGGTGGAGGCAGCCTCTCACATTCCTGAGGGTAGGGTTTGGCGGATTTGCAGCCTCCCTGGGTTGGATTCCCGCTTTGCCGGCTCCCATGTGACCCTGGCAAGTGGCTTGACCACTTGGCGTCGGTTCACCTGCTGAGCCAGGTGAGAAGGTTCCGGTAAAGGAGGAGCCCGGTAAAGGAGGAGCCCGCCGAGAGTGCCTCTGCCCTTCCCCCGCTCCGCCCCCTCAGCCCGCCCCTCCCCCCTCAGCCTGCGCCCCGCCCCCTCAGCGCCCGCCCCCCTCAGCCCCCCGCCCCCTCCCCTCAGCCCCTCCCCTGCCCCTCTGGCCGTAGCCCGGGCAGCATGCAGACCCAGCAGAGTGGCGTCCAGTACAGCAGGTGGGATGACAGCAGCCGGGACGAAGTCCACGTGGCTGCCGTGTCCAGCACGGAGGAGGCCTCAAGCTGGGCGAGGTGAGGGCTGGGGGGAGGAGCCCCGCCCGCTGGGTCACGCCCTCCGCCTGCCGCGTGTCAGCAGAGTGCCAGGCCCTCCTGCTTTCGGGGCCCACTGCCCCCCCCTCCCTCCCCCGCCCAGCCCCCGCAGCCCCCGCAGCCCACTCGGGCTCACGTGCTGGCGGTTCCCTCTCCAGGATCTCCCGGAAGCTGTGCTCAGGCAAGCTGGGCATCGCCCTGAAGGTGCTGGGCGGAGTGGCCCTCTTCTGGGCCGTCTTCATCCTGGGCTACGTCACCGGCTACTACGTACACAAGTGCAAATAAGGCTTCCCAGCACGCACGCATGTGCCCGGGGACGCGGGCCCGGGCGGACACCCCTGTACACCAGAATCCCCTTTGCATGCACAGACCCTCATGTACACGGATCCTTGTATACACCAGGTTTCCTCCACGTGCATAGACTCGCCGCCCCCCCCCCCCCCCCCCCCCAGACCCCACTGTGCAGCAAGCAGTCACTGGCCATCCAGGGGCACACAGAGGAACAGGGACACAGGTCCTCGATGACATATACACATGCCTCGCACAGGCAGCCAGCCAGGGGCACACGTGGCCGGGAGACTCGGCCCAGTCTGAGCTGGGTCCTCCCTGAGCTGGCGCTGTATGGGGCTGGGGGTGCCTGGGTGGGCCTCTGGGCCCTCTTGTTTTGTAAGGATGGCTCTGGGGGAGGCGGGGCTATGTATGTCCCTCTGCCCCGCCCCGCTCCCCGGGCTGAGACCCCATCCCGGAAGTCGATCCTGGGCAGGGTGGGGAGCGGGCGCCACCCTCAAGTGTTGTCTGCGGTGCGGTGGGCATAGTTGCTCCGGGGCTTGGAGCCAGCAGGAAGGCCGTTGCCCCCGCCATGCCCAGGGCGGATGGGAACCTGTGCACCGATGCAGTCATTAAAAGTCTGTTGCATGAAGGTTGGGTGAGGGCCTCTCCCACGGGGGCCCCCCAGGCGCCTGCCCACGTGAGGCCAGCTGGAGGCCCTCGGACAACAGTGGGAGGCTTCTGGGAAGGGCCCTTCCTCCCACTTGGCTCTGGGACTCCGTGTGTGTCAGCTGCGCCCTCTGGTGGGAAGCGAGCCCCTGGGGGTCGGCCTGAGGGCTGGCAGGTGGCGGAACGTCTTCCTCCCTCGCCCAACCAACCGTGGACAAGGCCTCGAGGCTCAGGCTGCTCCTGCCTGCCCAGCGGATTCCCAAGACCTGCCCTCCTGGGCCTGTGCTCACCCCCACCTACTTGCCACAAGCTCACATCTCTGGCCCCGCAGACCCTTTGTGGCAGAAACACAAAGTTAGGAGAGTGCTTCTTCCCCAAGGACTGAGGGCTGGAGATGAAGGACAGACACTCCTTGTGGGGCCGGAGGTTGAAGGCCACGTGGCAAGCCTGCGTGGCCGAGGCCGAGCTGGAGGGGGAGGGGAAGGGCAGAGACCGCCCCCCCCACCCCCACCAAAGACCGGCCTGCCCGTTGGGCAGGGCTGCACCCAGGTGATCCCAGCCAGGCCCTGTCCACCAGGAAAGCAGAGCACCTGGTGGGGTCTGTCCTGGGCGGGGGTCTCCAAGCAGCGATGCTTCAGGAGCGATTGGCTGCGGGCTGGGGGCGAGGAGAGCTGGCTAGGGGACAGCGGCAGAGGGTCTGGTCCAGCCAGCCTCCCATCTCTGGGCCTCGGCACCTGTCTCCAAAAGACCCCACCTCCCAGCCCTGTTTGGGCTTCCACCCGGCAGGCCCACGTCTGCCCAGCCCAACTTTGGTGCCCCAGCTGGAGCCACCACAGGGTGGGCACTGGGTGGGTGGGGCTCAGTTGGGCTGCATGGCCTCCGTGGACTCCAGGAGGTTGGCACTCTGCTCCTGAGGTGCAGGGGCTGGGCCTCCCCGAGGCTGGGTGTAGCCACTGCCGAGAGCCGGGCTGGGGTGCTGGACGGAAAGGAGGCCCACGGCTGCTCTCTCTACGGCCGTTCTGGCCTCCCTAGCTCCCGAAATGCCTTGCAGGCTCTGGGGTCCTGCTCCCTGGGCAGCCCGAGGGCAGGACGGAGTGGGTCTGCTGAAGGGCAGGTCAGATGGAACTGGCCGGGGACAAGGCTGGAGTACAGTGGGCGGGGGAGGGGCGGGGAGGGCAGGGTGGGGTAAGGAGGGGCAGTGAGCAGGTGCTGTCCAGGCACATGGGTGCTGCTGAGATCAGGGGAGGGAGGTGCCCTCAGCCTGTGCAGCTCATCTAGCCCCGCCCAGTGAGCCCTGTGGGTCCACATACCTACTCCCAGGACTGGGGGACCCCACGGGGACAGATGACGGGCCGTTTGATGCGGCCTTCATGCCCTGTGTGCCCTGAGGCCCCTAAGCCTCCAGGTGAGAGTGGGTTGCACAGTCCATTCCCTACACAGCATCCCCTTCCCTGGGCTCCGCCAGCAGCCCGACCTCTGGCGCACACGACCCCTGCCCCCGCCCAGGTGTGGTCCCCGGGCCTGGCCAGAGCCGGATTGGCTGCAACAGAGGTGGTGGTTCCTCCCCATGGCCCCCTGGGGCCACATACCCTGGGGAGCCCCCTTCCGCCCCGGGGCGGGGGGTAGGGGAGGATGCTGGGAAAGGGATGTGGCGCCCCGCCATCTTGCCCCTGGGTGGGGGGGGTCTGCCCCCCCCCCCCCCCCCCCCCCCCCCCCGCTCCAGGCCTGGAGAGCCCAGCAGCCTCTCTGGGCTGAGACTGTGATGATTCAGTGCCTCTTGGTCTTTGCTGGCAGGCGGGGATGGGGTGGGGTGGGGTGGGTCCAGGTCCTCAGTTTCCCTACAGACACTTCCCCGAGATACTGGCAGGAAAGGCTTCACTGGGGAGGAGCGGAGATGTTCTTATTAAATGTTTATTAGAGGGCCGCACTGGCAAAGAGAAAGAGTGTCTGGGTTTATGAGTGGGTCGGGCCGGCCAAGGGAAGACCATCCTGTTTCCGCGGTGAGTTGAATACATCCAGCACCTCACCCGGGGCTGAGCTGCGTCACGGGCGGTGGGGCTGGCGTCTCTGTCCACGTCAGCGAGGTCACAGACCAGACGGCCTGGCCATGGAACCGAGTGCCAGGAGCCAAGAGAACCGCTTGGCCGTGGCCCAGCCACAGACCCCAAGCTGGCCACGGTGCCAGCAGTTGCTGTCCCGATCGCCCAAGGCTCATAAGATGACAAGCCAGAGCCACCAACACAGACATTTGGCAGGTCTGGGGTTCACAAGACCAGGCAGAGCCACCCTGGTGCACCTGCTTCAGCCCAGCCCAGCCCAGCAGCCACCGCCTTCAGGGGCCAACGGAAAGGCTTGCAGGTGACCAGAACCAGGACAGGGTCTCAAGGCAGCTGGGTCCTGTCCTACAAAGCAGGTTGGCTGAGCTCTGAGAGAACCGTGTGGCTTTGTGAGTGTGCCCCCCCCCCCCCCCCCCCCAGGAGGAGGCTCAAGCTTCACACGTGTCTGGTCCTGATGGCTAAGGGCCTGGGTTCAGTGTGGCCTCTTGCAAATGCTCCCCAAATCAGCAGAACACACGGCTCGTCTTTTGCGAGTCAAGTCACAGAACACGAAACAGACGGAGTCAGTAAATGACAAAAGCCAGGGAGGCAGTTTCTTGACATCCAGACCGCCTACGAGGCAGAGGCCAGTAAAACCCACCTACTCTGTGGCTGGCTGGTGCCTGGCTGCAAGCACGTTCTGCCTCCAGGGAGGAGTGTGTGTGCTCACACACGTAAACACACGCACGCGTACACACACACACACACACACACACACACTGGTGGTCTATGGGCCCAGACATTCAAACCTGGAAATCCCTAAAACACAAGATGCTGCACAACAGTTCACCCCTCATGCGGCCATGGCCACTGTCCGTGCTTGGGCCAGCTGACGGCAGAGGTGTCCCATGCGTCTGTGAAGCCTGTTCTGCACCGGAAACCTGCGTGCTGGCCCTGAGCTGCACGTTCCGACGTCTGCCCGTCCCTGTGGCATGACTGCACAAGTGAGCAAAGCCCCGATCCTCTTTCTGCCCTGCCAGGGTCGCGTGAGGGAACCGTGCGGCTCTACCCCTAAAGCATCCACGGTATTAAGAAAAATGCCTTTGCCAATTCCAAGATCACATAAAAATATTCTTCTCATAGAAAGATGATTTGTGGCCAGCTAGGGACATGGTGTCACTCCAGGCCTCTAAGCTGCACTACTGGTTCGGTGCGATTTTAAAAGCTGCTGTATCGTAGAAAAATAATTGTGTGGTTCTGTGAAACGCACATTGTTCAGCTTCCCAGTTTAGATCTGAATAGCGAAACCAATCAGTGTCTTTCTCCCCTGAATGACGTTAGTCGCTGTGTCTACGTGATTTCGGAACAAACATCCTGAACGGCTCACTCCAGTATTTGAGAAACTTCATACAAAGCGTTAGTACAATCAGTTTGGTGCCGAAAGGCAAAGTCACCTAAGCACGCGACAACACGGCATCATCTGTGACAGAATCGTCTGGAAAAGCAAGGGACGCGCATCGTAAAAACCACCGAGGTGAAACTGAACAAACAACACAACAGCATCGCACACGCGCCCTGCCGCGGCCCGGGGCTCAGCGGATCACGGTCACGTGGGGAGCAGCGAGGGCCAGGTCCGTCTTGGAGGGGTACACCACCCTCAGGTGCCCTTCCTCATCCACCACCCGGACCTGCTCCACCACCAGGGAGCCGTTCCCAGCCGTGTCTGCACTTGCGTTCGTGCTGGGCTCCGGAAGCTGTCCAGAAAGTGCGTCGGCTTCAGTATCTGAAACGGACCCGTCCTCTTTATTTTCTAACGTATATTTGTTGATTTCTGCCATTTTCTGCAAAAGAAAAACATCTTTTCAGAGGTGATCAGGAAAGATACGCGGCAAAGGCAGCCATGCGAGGGGTGGCAGGAAGATGGGGGGGGGGGGGCGACACATGTCATCTGTGCCTCGCGGCCAGAGCGCCGACGGGGCGAGACGATGAGGCTGGCTCACCAGCACCAGGGCGTCCATGATCTCTTTACATATCTGTAGACTCGTGGCGCTTGTTACTTCCAAAAACAAATCTGAGGTGGTTTTCTTAATCTTAAAAGGAAATGAGAATGATTTCAGAAAAGAATAAAGCTGTCGAAAGTAAGACATCAGCAGCTGTTCCAAAAAAAAGCCTCTAAGACAGTGTCCCCTTCCCGAAGACAGGCATGCGCCAGAAGGCCGTGCACACGGGGGCTCTTGGTGCGCACTGTGACGGGGACGCCCAGCTCTGTGCAAGCGGCCCGGGCTCTCAGGCCTGCGCGTCCGTCCCGCGGGACATCCCGTGACTGTGCGACTGACGCTTGTGCTAAATCTGCACGTGAAACAGCCCCAGACACGCACGTGCAGACGGCGCCCTACCTTCGTCTTCTCGCTGTTGGTTATGGGCGGGAAGGAGATCACATCGCCATCTGCATCCACAAGGCAGGGGTAACTTTCTTTACCGTCCAGTAAGTGCAGGTACCTGTGAGGGAGGAAACAGAGTGGAGACGACACTACGAGAAAACGTGCCTAGAGGCGAACCGGACAAATCAGTTCTTTACACAAAGTCGGTGCAACACCAGGGAGTGTGTCCTCAGCTCTGGATGAAGGACATTCTACAGCCCGCGCTCACACGGGAACGGTGGCCGGCAGGCTGGGCGCCCTCTTGGTCCTGTGGCCACAGGTCGCCCTTCACCAACCTGTGCCCCGCGTCACATGGACAGAACGTAGGGGGTGACCGCAGTGCCCTCCTATGTCCCCGTGCAGCCGGCGTGGACCCTGCTGTCCCTCCAGGCCACAGAGCCTGCACCTGAGAAAGACGGTTCTCCCCAAAGTGGCATCTGAGCCTGGGGCCCTCGAGAGGAGAGGCCTAGCAGCGCTGCTCTCACCCCAGGCAAGAGTCCCTGATAGCCTGGGGAACGAGGTCTGGGAGGTTTTCTCAACATCGGGGAGGAGAAGAGGAGAAGGATGCAGGCCAGTCAGCCTGGGAGCGAGCGGGGGTGGGGACAGCGCCCCGAGGGGACGCCCGCTGACCTGTGCAGGCCTGAGACGTTCTGCCTCTTCTTCTGCTTCCTGTGCTCCTCGGCCTCCAGCTGTAGCTGCCGCACCAGGTCCTTGGCCTTGACTTCTCTGCGCCCCAAGGGGACGATCTGTGGGGCGGACACTGCTCCGTGAGCTCCGGCGGGGCCTCCTGTGCTCACCGGGCCATTGGCATCAACGTCCCCTCTTGGCGCTCCCTCGGGGAGCCCTGTGACCACGGGGCCCCTCTCCGGCATGCATGAGCGCCCCTCGGGGACCTCACCAGCACTCGGCCCCTCAAGGCGGAGCGCAGCCTCCAGCCCACCCACAAACGACGGCGTCTCCCAGGCCTGCGGCCCCTGGACGACCCGAGGGAGGGGGCAGACCTGGACCGGCCAGGCCCATGAAGCTCAGCTCCACACGAGGGGTTTTGCGGTTTGCTATAAACCACAAGTTTTGCTTAAAAGGGACCACACGAAGGAAACCACTTTCCGGCTGCTACCTTCCCTGAGGAGTTCACTTTTACAACGGGCCTGACGAACCCGCCAGGAGCAGCCTGAGATTCTCTCTCAGAACTGGCGTCACCAGAGTGCACCTGTCAGGGGGGCACGCGGACAGGGCCGCTGCAGCGGCAGGCAGGGAGGGGCGCAGGACGTCACCTTGAGGTCCTGCGGCGGGCGGGTGTCGTACAGCAGGGGCCCGCGGACGGCTCTGAGGTCGTGGGTGGCGATGGTGGCGGCCGTTCTCTTCTCACAGAGCTCCTCGTGGAGCTTGGTCTGCAACACACGGCCCGAGGCATCCAGAGCTCAGCGCCCTGCCCCCGATGCCCTGCCCCCCTGGCCTCCCCCCTCGGCCTCCCCAGCCAAAAATGTATTTTGTGGAAACTTCCCCGGATGATTATCTTATCTGTTTACTGGCAGAATTTCTTGTTTCTCTAAGTCTGGAACAGAGTATTTGAGACTTCAAAGAACCCTCCTTGAACTAGAATTTATGACTGAATAAACAGAAGTAGGACTTAAAAGAAAACTACCCGCAGCATGGTTTCCTTCCAAAACACCGATCTCTGGGTTTTAAACTCCCGGCTGGGAGTGCCCTTTGCTTCCTCCCTGAACATGAGCTTCCAGAAAGCTGCCTCTGTCCCCACGGGCCACACTGGGGTGGGGGTGGGGGGTCTGCAAACTTCAAAGATGGGGTTTTTACTTTAAAAGCTGGCAGACTGCATACAAAAACAAACCAGGAAGTTCTTCTAGCTAAAACCTGAACAAAAACTAAACAGCTCACACGACAACAGGCTGGCCAGTGCTGACGATCTCCGTACTGTCTTCTACGAAACCAACTGTGCAATTCATTACAGAAACCCCAAATCCCATCCCCCAAGATGTCAGAAACTCGGGAAACGCTCATCTCCCATCGCAACAAAGCCTTCAGAAACGAGGCAGGCCGGGAAGGGTCTCTGTGGACGAGCTGACAGGCAGGCAGCCTCCTGGGGCCGAGGCCCAGGTCCGACCTGCCCTGGGGCGCACCCAGCGGGTGTCATCCTCACCCGTGCCCGGAGCCAGGTCCCGCCGTGCAGAGTGACACCGGGCCACCCGCCCCCCCCCCCCGCCCCCCCACCGCGGGCCGCGCACACCCACCTGGGAGGTGAGGAGCCGTCTGAGCGCGTTCCCCGTCTGCAGGTCTAGGCCCCTCACGATGGCCCCCACGATGAACGGCCGGACGTCCCTGACCGCGGGGCTGACCCGCACCGTCAGCGGGGCGGGGCTCTCGGACACGTGCAGCACCCGGAGCAGCATCCGGCCGGCGCCGCCCACCTCCTCGTCCTCCCCCTCGCCGCTCTCCCTCCGCCGCCGCTCCCGCCGCCTCCTGCGGGCCTCGTCCTTCTCCGGGCCGTGCGCCTTGCCCCCGCCCCGCCCGCCGCCCCGGCCCCCGGCGCGCAGGTACTCCAGGATGGACCTGGTCTGGCAGCCGCGGACCATCTTCTCCAGCCGCCGGTCCGTCAGCTTGTTCCCCCGGAAGTTGACCTCCTTGAGCTTGGGGCAGTCGGCCAGCTCCGCCGGGACCTCGCTGAGCTGGTTGTTGGACAGGTCCAGCGTCTGCGAGGGACACAGAGGACCCGGTCACACGCAGCCCACCCAGCCACGGGGCCGTGCCGCCTCCTCCAGCACCCCCGCGCCCCCTGCGGTCTGTGCCCAGACTGACGCCCGCTACAGCCACCAAGCAGCCCTGAGGGGGACGGGGGACGGGGGGCTGGGGGACGGTGGTTGCCAGCGGTCCCCACAGAATGCCTGTCCTCCTCTTCCTGCTCCCCTGCAAGTTCCCTGTGACAACTGTCCCAACGGACAAGGTTAGAGGAGGAGCACAGGACACGGAGAACGTGCGGTCATGAACACTGTGTGCTTCAGAAACACGCTCCCCACAAAATGGTGCTGAGATTTTTTAAATCAGACGAACTAAACAGACAGAACACGGCATCACCCTTCATGCAGGAACACGGTGCACGGCGCTCCAACTCTGCGTGCACAAAACGGCAGAGCGGCTCCGACCCTGGCCTGCTCTCGGCCTGCGTCTGGACCCAGGGAGGGATGTCGCAGCCTAAAGAGGGGGCACGGAAGCCTCGCACAAGAACCTACCGCCGCTCCTGCTGCCTGGGCTCTGACAAAACCGTGTGCGGGAATCAGCAGCACAGAGACGTGTTACCAACGGGCCGCCCTGAGGGGTCAGGCGGGGCAGGAGGAACACTAAGGAGCGAGGTCAGACCCCAGGACACCGAGGCAGCATCTTCTGGTCGTGGGGTCTCGGCTTCCCCTTCTGCGGCCGGGTAGAGGACAGGCCCCCAGGAAGAGGCCAGCCGCTGTCTCCTCTGCTCTCCTCCCAGGCAGTGCGGGGCACCGTGCACAGAGCCCCTTTCTTGTTCTCCTCCTGGGCCAATGGGAAGCTCTGGCCTGGCCTTGCTCGGCACGGCTAAGAGCAGACAGGGGGCATAGGGCCTCGGAAGAAACCCTCCTATCTGGCCAGCTGGAGTGAGCGCGGGGGAGGGCGGCTTGGGGAGAGCTCTGGGGCACAGGGGGCCTGTCTGGGCTGCACCCAGGGTCAAAGCCAACACCGGCAGGCAGCCATCTGCACGCAAACCTACGGCAAGAGTTCACACTTGGTGGGCGAGACCGCTGACCAGTCCTGGTTCTGGCTGGGATGTTAATGGGCCTGGATAAAGCGGGTGACAGACTTCATCATGAACTGGAAAGGGGGCAGGGGCTCTGATGGTCCAGAAGATGCCTCCACTTTGGCTGGTACAGAGGGCTTCGGACAGAACTTCGCAGACTCAGTTACCAACAGAGCTGTCCTGGCTCAGGCCATCAAACTGCCGAGAAGCCGGGGAGCCAGAGTGGAGGAGGGGGTCAGAGCTGGGGGAAGGGACGGTGTCGCAGAGGAGACTCTAAAGGCTATGCTGGGGCCTTAGCAGGGCGGCAGGCTCCCATCTTGCACTCAGGATGGGGACGAGGAAAGGAGGCATGGCTTTTAGTCACCTTGGGGGCCCAAGGGGCCCGAGAGGCTGTAGGCAACGCGATTTCGTACAATTGTGTCCATTTTGTGCCTCACTGGGCCCTTCTCCCCGGCTTAAGTGGGAATGGGAGCGGGGGATGAATGGACTGTATCACGGCCTGTCCCGGTCTCTGCCACACGGAGGCTTGTGAGTGGCAGCGAGGAGCTGACATTCTGAGGTCAGCACCCCCCCTCCCCCCGCACATGCCAGCTTTGGAGTCGGCTGCACTGTCCAGGAGGCTTTGGCCGGCTCAAGGACTGCACTGGGACGGCCCTCACTGCTGCACAGAACCAGCCGGCCGGGTAGACGGCGCGCGCAGGTAGCAGAGGAAGAGCCGGCAAGGAGGGGAGACTGGGGGACGGGGCCTCACTGCCCGGCCACTTCAGCCACAGCCTCTGCAGGCCGGGGAGGTCTCCACAGAGGACAAAGGTGTGGGGTTACTGGGGGGGGCGGGGAGCTCCGCTTTCAGAGGCAACAATGACCGAATAATGGACATTTCAGGCCCTGTGCTGCGACCCTGTGGGAGTGTAAACAGGGAGGGGAGGAAGCAACAGATCAGGGAAGTCGTGCCAGGCTCTAGAGGTGGGGGCCTTGTAGAGATGCGGACACCTGCACGTAAGAGGACAAGCCGCCCCCACGCCAAGCCTGCGCTCCGTTGGTGCTGGGCACCACAGCAGCAGACTCCGTGAGGTCTCACGCCTAGAAAAGCAACACTAACGGAAGACAGGACCTTCAGGAGACGCCGAGATGACAGGTAACGCCTGAACGCGGCTGAAATCACGCAGGACCGGGGAACAGAGCTCTTGCTTTCCGACAGAGGAAGTGGAGTCTGGACTGTGCGTGCCAATCCCCAAAAGGTACAAAATGCACAGAGGCTGAAGGGAGTGGCGTCCAGGAACCTGCCTCTGCCTGGAGCCGACCCACGAGGACACCCGCTTACTCCCTTCCTGCCGGTAACACAAGCATCTCCGACCTGGGTGACGCCGCCGACTGCCCTCTGGGAACATCCCTTCTGCTGGGATGTGCTGCTGGGGTGGGGGGTCCTAGATCCCCAGCTGGGCGAATGGGCGAACTGAAAACAACATGTCAGCCAAGGGCGTGTTGGCCGAGGGGACCCGGATGTGACCCGGGCACCCAGTGAGCCTGTCACCTCTACCCTGATGAAAAGATAGAGATGGACGAAGGGCTCCTTGGGGCTGGACAGGGGTTTCACGTGCAAAGTTTGGTTTCTCTGGAAAACCTGACCACAGTGGGAGTCCCATCTGTGAGCCACGTGGACGGTCCCAGTGAGCACGGGCCCCGAAACAGGGGGAGGCCTGGCCGGTGTGGCCTTCCAGCCGGCTTCCAGCTGCCAGGCCCATTCCTCTGTCAGCCCTGAAGGCCAGCGCCCCGGCCTGAGTCAGTCGCCTACGACAAAGGCAAGGGTGACGCAATGGGACATCATCCCTGGTGCACCACAGGTGACAGAACCCCAGAACAAGGACACATGCCACCAGGAGAAACCACCCCAGATTGTCTTAGGTCTCCCGTGGGGAGCCAAGCTGGATGGCTAGACAGCAGGACGGCGACAGGGCGGGCTGGGTCCGGGCAGTTAAGTAGGTGGTGAGGTTATGGCACAGTGGATACACAGCGGTCTCTCGGGCTCCCTCGTCCCAGGTGGTGGGAGTGGGGAAGAGGGTCTGGGGCCCCCATCCGGGGCAGCTTCCTGGGGGAGGGTGCATGAGGCACGCATCTCCCTGCCTCAGGGGAAGTGAGGGGACAAGCGGGGGCCCGTGGGATGCTACTCTGGTGGCCCCCGTGGAACCGAGCCTCTGGGCATTTACATCCTGTGTGGCGTCTCCCCACGAATCTGGACTGGGCTCGCTCACTTAACCAGTGGGTGCAGTGGGAGCCAGGGTGCTGGTTCCAAGCCCCTTCTTCAAGGAGCCCTGTGGTCGGAGAACTGGGCCACCCTGCCGCGGGGGGGAGAGGTGCCGAGACGACATGGGGCCAGAGGAGCCGGCACAGCATCGCAGCGGAGCCCGGCCCCGAGCACACGTGGTCTATGGCAAGCCCAGGATGGAAAACGGGCAGCACGTGACATGACTGGTGTTGTTTTCGGCCACCGGGTTTTGGCACGGTCCTCAGTCACGGTGACCGCAGCACCACCGCCCCTGTTCACGGCACTGTGGCCGTCCCCAGTCTCTCACAGGTGCAGGAACCGGCAGCAATGCCAGGACACGCTGAGGGGACCCCCACCTCCGCCTGTGAGCTCAGTTCTCCACCAGGCCGCCTCCCGGCAGCACCCACAAGGACGAGAACACGTTTGTACTCAGGACCCCAGCGCGCACACAGGGCAACGCGGCCTCGCACGGATCCGGTACCGCTCCTCACGGAGGCATCGTTTCAGAGAGGCCCCCGAAGGACAGCTGAGTCCAAGAGGGATTCCAAGCGGCTCTGGCATGACCCTCCCCAAGACACAGGCGTCTTCGTGGGGAGGAGAGCCGATGGGGGCCTAGCAGCGGCCAGAGTGGAGGAGGCCAGGGGGCTCAGCAGAGGAGACGCACCCTGACCTGAATGCGGGTGTCTGCACACGATAAAGGCCACACGCGTCACCAGTGGGCACCATGGACGCGGTACAGAACGTCTGAAACGAAGCAGTCGTACACACTGGCAAGCGACTCAGGTGAAGTACAACACCCGATCCTGCCCCCGAGGGACCGCGCTCGGCTACATACCTGGCCCGTCAACCTTCTGGAAAACCAAGAGACCGAACAGACCTGAGCGAGCAGCGTTGTACATCACCCGTCACACCTCTGCCATAAAGGGACGCCTATAGCCGGGGGTGACCAACAGGTCCCAGGAGCACCCCCCACAGCCTCTTTCTGGAAATGCCAGCAAGCACTCTGCTGAGAGGCCTTGTCCGTTTCTCTTAACTACACACACACACACGTGCACACATATTCATGCACACTTGCAGACACATCTTTACACAGACATACACGTTTGTAAAATCAGGTGGCAACACGTTAAGAGTAACTTCGGCTGGAAACAGATCAGTTGCTAAGCTGTATACACATTTTACTGCTTAAAAAATATCTGCATGGGGTGCCCAGGGCGGGGGGGGCGGGGGGCAGGCTCAGCCAGTTAAATGCCTGACTCTTGATCTCAGCTCAGGCCACGACCTCACCATTTGGGAGTTTGAGCCCCGAGACCTGCTTGGGATTCTTTCTCTGTGCCCCTCTCCTGTGTGTGCGTGCTCTCTCAAATAAACATTAAAAAAAAAAAAAAGGTCTGCATGAAAAGGATAAAAAGTAGGAGCAAAAAGAAACAAAGACCTGCCTTTTTCAGGACGAAAGGAAAAGGGAACACGGGGAAAGAGGGCTGCCCAGGAGCCTCAAGACTGGAGTTAGGGCAGGGCTCTGCAATGTCCATCCTCCCCTCTCCTGCACACCTGTCTCAGCCAAGCATTACGCTGGGGCCTGCAGACCTAACGGGAGTACGTTAGCAGCCTCTGGACAAGGGAGTCTAGAGAAAAGCCCAAATGATTTGTTGTGGACTCGGCAACCCCTTCCGGCCTTCGGTAAACCAGGAATAACAACTCCAACTTTAGAAGGCGGTCGTCGGGGTGAAGGGAACAGCATACAGAAAATCACACAGTGTGGCATTATGCGGTAATCCCGGTAAACCACATCTCCGGGCCTTGCCTGGGTACCCCCCCGCCCAGTCACTGAATCATTTCACAAATGCGTGAAGACACAGAGATTTAGGCGTGGGCCCCTGCTGTTGAGCCAACCACGCGAGGATGGGGGGCCCGGTCACGGGAGGGAGGGCGGCTGGGACTGCGGCGTCCCCGGGACGGCTCGCCCGGGAGCAGCTCCCTCCCCACCGCTCCTCCAGGGCCCCGGCTCGCAGTCCCCGCTGACCTTGAGCGAGGCCAGGTGGGCGATGTCGGGGCTGAGCTCTCGGAGGCAGTTGTCGGCGGCCGCCAGTTCGCTGAGCAGGGGCAGCGCGCCGGGGCGGAAGAGCGCGGCGGGGAAGGAGTCCAGGCGGTTGCCGGTGAGGTTGAGGGTCTGCAGGCGCGGGGCGCAGCGCGCCAGGTCGGCGGGCAGCTCGCGCAGCCGGTTGCCGCTGAGGTTGAGGCTCTGCAGCTGCGGGAGGCCCGGCGGCTCGGCGGGGCCCAGGCCCTGGCCCGGCGGCAGCGCCTCCAGCGCGTTGCCGGACAGGTCGAGCACGCGCAGCGCGGGCAGCGGGCCGAGCTCGGGGCTCAGGCCGGGCCCCAGCGCGTTGCGCCGCAGCACGAGGCTGTGCAGCTGCGGGAGGCCCTGCGCCAGGCCCGGGCCCGGCTCGCGCAGGCTCCCGCAGCCGCTCACCTCCAGGTAGTGCAGCAGCGGCAGCGTGAAGAGCCTCGGCGGCAGCCGCCCGCCCGCCGCGCGCACCCGCTGCTCCAGCCCGGGCCCCGTCAGCAGCAGCTCGCGCCGCCGCTCGCGCTCCGCCAGCTCCAGCTCGGGCCAGGCCTCGGGGACGGGGGCCGCCGCCGCCGCCGCCGCCATGGCGCCGCCGCTTCCGCTGCAGCTCCCAGGGCACTTCCGGGGCACGGCGCGTCACTTCCGGCTCGGGCCGGGAGGAGAGAACGCGCGGGGCGGGACTGGCCGCGCGGGGGGCGGGGCGAAGCGAGGAGGGGCGGGGCGGGCGCCTATCGGGGAAGAGTGGCGGAGAGGTGCCTCCTGGCGGCCGAGGGCCTTTGCCCGCGCTCCGGAGTCCGCACCTCGAAGAGTCACCGTAGCGGAGCGGCGCGTCCTGGGGAGGCGACCCGCCTCCCGGGTCCAGCCCCTCGCCTCGCGCTGCCCCGGGTCCGGTTCCTCGCCCTGATCGCCCTTGACCGCCCCTCGGGTCCAGCCCCGCGCCCCGATCTCCCCGTGGGTCCCGCCCCGCGCTCCGCGCGACCCCCTCCCCGGTCCGGCCCCACGCCCCGCTCGTCCCCCCGGGTCTGGCGCCGCGCCCTGATCGCCCTGACAGCCCCTCCACCCCAGGTCCGCCCTCGCACAGGGGTCTGGGATCGAAACTTCTGGTTTGCACCAGCACCCAGGGCAGCTGTGTCGTCCACAGATGAGTGGCTCTCGCATCGGAAGCGGGAGATTACCAATGACTGAGGCCTGGCCCCTGGTTAGAGAGAGATTCTGGCCTAATAAATGGTCTGGGCTGCGGGTCGGCCCGGGATGGCCCCCAGTTCCCAGGTGTTGAGTGGGGTGGCAGGGTTGAGAAGGGCTCGGGGATGGGTCAGTTTTCCCTGGTCAGGCACCGCGCCAGCTGGGGCGTTGGAGGAGGGAAGGGGGAGTGCGAGCTCAGGGTAGCTGCCCCTCTGCTCATTAACGCCCCACCCCAGGGGTTGGGGGGTTCCGTTGCTTCGTTTTGTTTTGGAATTTTTGAACTTTGTATTGAAGTGTGATCTACACCCAGAAAAGTGTGCACACTTTGAATTTTGCCCCAATTGAACACATCCGTGTAGCCATCATGCACAAGAAACGGGTTATTGCGGCTCCTCAGCCCCCTGGTGCCCCAAGGGGCGTGGCTTTCTTGGGCCCGGACACCACACATCAGCGCTTCCTGTGTGATGTGCAGGGTGTTCGCCGAGCCTGGCTGCTTTCCTTCCACACCATGCCTTTGGGATTCATCCACGTGACAGGCAGCTGTGGATGGTCTGCTGTCTAGTATTAGAAGTAAATTGTGAATATGCCGTATTTTTCTCCAGCGGGGTCCTCGGGCTAACTGGGAACCCGCCCCCCTCCCCTCAGCACGTCACCCAGAGAAAAGATGGTATTTTGCTTGGTTGCCTTTGCGATCAACTCCATCTGTGAAGGACAGGCATCAGTGGGGGCAGAACTCGGAGCCTGCATCTGGCCCCCCTTTCTGAGCTGGCTGCAGCTCAGAACCTGCAGGACCTCGTGCTCTGCGTCCTGCTGGAGCCACGCCACCCAAGCGCTGCAGAACTTTAGCCTTCCCCAGGGATTTCTTGGTTTCTCTGGAGTAGATTTTTGGGAATGAGTCCACCAGCTCATGCTATTTATATTGCCCTCCTGACCGGCTATGAGAACATTAATGGTTTTATAGTAGCCAACACTGGAAACAAACCAGATGTCCATCAACAGGAGAATGGATCAATACTGGGTGAGACATCTCCTAAAATGGGTGAGCGCGTTGGGAGTGAGTATTCGGCTACGCCCGGCAGCATGGTGATTCTCAAGGTCACGCAGAAGGATATGTAGTGTGATTCCATTTGCATGGCTTAAAAACATGTCAAGCTCAAGATGATATTATTTAGGGATACGTTCCTATGTGGTAAGTCTACGTAGGCAGCCAAGTGTTGAGACGTTTCCTGAGAAGCAAGGCCGAGTTTACTACCTTGTAAAGCAAGGGGGCCTCCGGGGAGCACTGCCAACAGGTCTCCAACGGATTATGCAGGTGGTTAGCAAGTGACTTGTTTCTCTGGAGCCCCGCTAATGCCTCCGAGCCAACCTTGTGACGCTGTGTGGGCCAGCTTATATTTATTTATTTATTTATCATGACTATTTTTTTAATGTTTTTTGTTTTTAAATTTTTTTTTATTATTTTTTTAAAAAATTTTTTTAAAACGTTTTTATTTATTTTTGAGACAGAGAGAGACAGAGCATGAACGGGGGAGGGTCAGAGAGAGAGGGAGACACAGAATCCAAAGCAGGCTCCAGGCTCTGAGCTGTCAGCACAGAGTCTGACGTGGGGCTCGAACTCACGGACCGTGAAATCATGACCTGAGCCGAAGTCGGCCGTTTAACCAACTGAGCCACCCAGGCGCCCCTATAAATTATTTCAAATGCATTGGATATTAAGTTGCCCTGATATTTTTGTCATATGAATTGTGAACAATTTTTAGTAAAAATACTGTTTTCATGTAAATACTGAAGTGCCTGTCAGTATTGTTATTTTTTTCTGGTATCGCCATCAGTAATCTTTGTTAAACTTTTTCTGAATATCCTCCTGGTTGTGAGGGCCTTTTTGAAACGTGATATAGACATTAGTCATGTGGTGTCCTTACACGTATGGTGGGCGGAGTAATGGCCCCCAACAAAGTCCACGTCCTAACCCCGGAAGCGGGGAGCGTGCTAGGTTTTATGGCACAGGGGAATTGAAGCTGCGAATGGAACTAAGGTGGATAGTCGGTGACCTTGAGGTGCTGGCCTTGGACGTGGGGGGAGGGGCCCTGGGTTCGGGAAAGGGGGTGCCTCTAGAGGCCGGGTTCTGCTCGGAGCGCCCACAAAGGGGTGCACCCCGCTGAGCCCCCGTCTTAGTCCAGTGAGACCCCGTCAGACTCGTGAGCTGCGGAACCGTGAGGGGGCGAGTGTGTGCCATCGGTAACTCTGCTCATGATGACCGGTCCCAGCAGCAGCAGAACACTTGGGTGCCATGTTCTGGAATTACCTACCTGTTTTCACTCACACAGAAAGCCTGGCTGGAGGCCTGCTGGTCCCTTTCCTGATGACAGTAGGAATTCCGCATCTTTTGGGTACTGATCCTTTGTCGTCTGCGTGTGTTTTCCATCTCTGTGAGGTGTCTCCATGCGCCTTTCTCGTGCACGGACGTTCATGATTATACTGGATTCCAAAGACGGGTTGTTTAGTTGTGTTTGTGTCGTTTCACAAATCTCTACCTCGTTCAGGAGCAGAAAATACAAAACATCAGCTCCAGGTAGGTGACAGGTGTTGGTGTTAAAAAGCAAACTTTTAAACTTTCAATAGGAAGAAGGTAAGTGATTATTTTTTCTGTTCCTGGCCCTGTTCCATCCCAGCCCCGCCCAGGCTGAGACTTGGAGCCAGGCCCGGACATCTGCAGGCTCGCCCTCTGGCCTCCCCCAGCCACCAGGGACTGTGCAACCCCCCCACCCCCCCCATTCCAGGATCCCGGAATTTGGTAAACAGCACTCCCAAGGTGCTCCCTACCCCATGGGGAGAGAGAGATCTCCATCCAGAACCCTGGCATTGGTTCCCACAATGTCCCCCACCTTCAGGCAGGACACTGGTCCCAGGACACTGAGAGGTACCAGGACCTCTCCTGGGGAGTCCTGGGGGGTCGTCAACCTGCAGGACCACAGCACACAAAAGGGCTTTGCTTAGGGATGACCTCCTCCTGTGCACAAGGAAATCCAACCAATGGGGAGTCTGACCTCAGCCCTCCCCACTCTCCAGGCCCCTCCCCTGGAATCCCAGCACAGTGCCTCAGGTGGGCAGGTCTGGGGTCTGGGAAGCTCGGTGGGGTTTTGAGGCCTTCTGGGCAGGGGGTGGTCCATGCCTGGGTCTCCCCGTTCCCCAGCCCCTTGCTGCTACAGCCTAATGAGGGACGAAGGGCTGGGGGGACCCCTCAGCTTAAGTGTGGGCTCCCTCCCCAAACTTGCAGACTCACTGCCCAGGCTGGGCCTCTTCAGCACCTTCTCTTTGGCTCCAGTCCACAGAGGGGAAACTGAGGCAGGGATCAGCTGCTGTCCACGGGCCTCCCTGGTCTGACCCATCACGACCCAGGTGCACATTTGGGCTCACTGCCTTCCAGGAAGCCGGTGTCCCTGTGTACCATTGAGGATATCCTCAGCTGCGTCGTGCGGGCCTCGAAAGGTCCCGGGAGACCCCGGGGGGACACGCTCTGCAGAAGCAGCACAGAAGGTCACCGACCCACTGACCACTTTCTCTGGTGGCCTGCATTTCAGAGCCAGGGGGCTCAGCCCGGGCCTCATCCGGGATGAGGTGGGTGGAGGCCCCAAAGCCCCGAGGGGCAAGAGCCAGGAAGGCTGCTGCACACACACCAAACCGCTCAGTGGGCCTAGGTTTTAAGAGCAAATACGCAACGGCACAAATGAACATCTAATTCGAACAGCACACAGGCGGGTTCTTTCCCTCTCGCACATCTCTGCAGGTGTGAATGCAGCGCACGCCCCTCGCTTGTCCTTGGCTTCTTTGGAAAGCGTGCTCTTTCGTCCTGCACTCGTGCAGTGCACACACCTAGCACCTGTACGTTATAACTTCAGAACGGAAGCAATTATACAATTACCAAAACTAATAAAAGCTTAAAAACACTCCAGAAATCAACAGAGGAAATACTGACGCTTTACTTATTTGAAAGCAAAATAGCCTTGTTGGCCGGCAAAAGTTCCTCTGTCAAAAGGGAAGAGCCCGTGCAGAGACCGTAAGTGCAGCCCTCCCCCCACCAACATTCCGACTTTATCCCACAAGATAAAGCGGGTCAGTGATTCTCTCCAATTTACACGCACTTAAAATTCTTTAGCTTCTTCAGCGGGAAACTCCTTTCGACACACCCTACGTGGGGCCAGGCTTGGCCCCCCCCCCACGCCCCAACCCGCCCCAGCCACGCCCGGTGTGGGCCAGAGTGCATGCAACTGGTTCACCTTTTAATCACAATCTTGAAATAAAAGTGACAGGATGTTTTGTGACCTTTTTATTGTGTTAACATGCTCAGAGTGAACTGACCCCTAGGCCCTGAAATAACAACAAAAATATATTGGTTAGATACTATAATTCTGGTGCCTGAAATAAAGACAAATAGAAAACTATATTAAAATATTAAAAAGTTAAAAATTTTCATTAAAGGTATTTACATGTGTATTCTGATGCCAAATTTATAGACACATTTGTTTTAAATTAAAATATTTTGAAATATGAAAATAAGAGAAATAAATATCCACAACATATTCATAGTGAAATTAATTCCTGTTCCAAATTTACATTTTTATTTATAAATGGCCAAGGGATCCTACACTTCCTTCAGAATTGCCTGTCCTTTATTTTCAGTTCCTTAATAGCCTCTAACTCTGTAGAGGTCTTTGTAGCCGCTAGGCAGGGCTCACTTTGACAGAAACGCCCGCTCCTTCTGTAACCAGCAAGGCTAACCGGTCTTGAACGCATCCAACTGTGTCAATCACTAAAGTGAAATATTTTTACGAATCTTTTTAAAGTTACGATATATGGAAAATACTACATACATGTTTTTTGCGAGTGTTGATTAGAGGGAAGAGAATGGCTCCTCGATTAGCGTTTCTCATCACTGCTTGTGTTACGGAGCGGCTCGCCTATAGGAGGAGGGACCAGGTCGTGGCCGCGATCTGTGAAGCCAGGAGGGGTCGCGTCACAGTTCCCTCGGCATCTGTGTTCTGCTGTCTGATGAAGGTTTACGTTCTTTCTCCCCACTACTTATTTCTTAATTGAGTTATTTTTTGCAAAGGTAGTTCTCTTAGTCCTATTCTTGCTGTATTTTGAGTCAACCATATGAGAAAGTGTTAGTTCACCCAGAACGGAGAGTGGTTAGTGCAAACTCCCGGTCACTAACACACTCAAGGGACGTGCTGCTCCAACGGCTATGAGGGGTTTTCTGAAACGTGTTTTCTTTCACGTGGCGGGGAAGTAAACAGGTGTATATGCTGATGACGTGGTACAAATCCCACCCATTTCTCAGCGGCACCCCGAAGGCCTGCTGTCTACTTGCCTACCACGCGGGAGAACGGAAGCATGCTGGGCCGCGGGCGGGGTGGGAAGGGCCGGCCTCCCTGGGTCTCTGGGCGCCCAGCAGGCAGCGGGAGCGCAGGCCGACACAAGGGAGATGGGACGCTTCCCAGCAGGTTTCAGACACACCCTGGCTTTGCCCCGCGGCCACCTGGACACGAAGCCCGGGAACCGCTTCTGTGGGACACGAGGGCTGGTCTCTTCATTTTAAGCCATGTTGGGGTTTGAAGTGTCATGGGGCGTGTTTGTGACAAATGAACTTAGGGCTCCGATTCATAGATCTGTGAGAGGCAGGACAGGCCCAAAGCAGACACCCGAGCCTGCTGGTCCGCGCTGAAGGCTCGTTCGCGCGTGTTAACCAAGTGCGGCTGCTCCCCTCGCCTGCTCAAGGCTTTGAGAGAGGTCTGTTCTGACCGACACGTGTTCAGGGCGCAGGACAATCGGTGGAGAGGCAGGTCCTAACTCTGTTCTAGAACCACAGGTGTGGTTCTAGAAGGAAGGAGCTGGAAGCACCGGGAGGAGAGCCCTGATGGAGCCACAGGGCGGCAGGCTCGGCTCCCAGGGGCTGCAGCTTGGGGTCGGGCGGGACCCAGCACTCCGCACGGTGGCAGGGGTGGGGGTCGGGGGGGAGGGGCCCTAGCGGGGCAGGTGCTGCAGGGGGACCCATGCGTGGCGACCGCAGGTTCGTCTTTCCCTCTCGTGACAGCGGGAGGTGCGGGGTCCGCACACAGTGGGGAGGTGCGCTGGGCGGGGGCCGGCGCCCACCAAGATCCACGCGGCCCAGTGAGCCAAAGCCCTGTGGAAATTCTGCCACGTGAGAGAGAGACCGACGTGCACGAGGTTTACAGCGAAGCCTTTATGGAAACCACTCCAAGCGCTTGAGGAGAGGGCGCTCTGCTCGAGGACACCCGTAACCTGCTCACCCGACCCGGACAGGGAGGTCGGTCCCCTTCAAATGGAACGGCTGCTCTTCTGGCGACGGCGGCCTTGGAGGCCAGAAGCCTGGTGGCTTCAAACCGCGGTGAGCTTGGTCTGAGCCCCGGACGCAGGCTCTTGTGTCAGCCCCTCACAGGGAGCGGCAGGTGAGGACAGCAGGGCCACGAGCGGAGGGACGGCGGGGGCGGAGCACAGGGTCGCCACGTCCAAAGGCGGATCTTAGGAGAGATGGTTCGCAATCAAGAAACTCGCTCGGTCCCCCGTGGGGACGAAGGAGACAGAATGTGGGTCACGTCACCGCTTTGTGTACGTTCTGCCGGAGCTTTTGTTCAGTCCCTTTGGGGTAGGGATCTTGCTTCCGACCTTGGATGCAGAGGTCCCTGATTTGGTCGTGGCTGGGCCTTTACCTGCTGGACACACAACACACAGGCCCCGTGTCAGCAGGGAGGCTAACACACCAACAGAGCGCCAAGCCACAGTGAGGGCATGGCGGCCAGGTGTCGTCAGGCCCTGGGGAGAAGCAGAGCGCCAGCGGGGTCTGCAGGGGGCAGCACAGCGGCCACTCGGTCCACAGGCGGCCCGGCTGAGCGGGGCACGTGTGGGAGCTGGCTGCCGGGCTGAGGAGCAGGGCTCGTGCGTCCCCAACGGGCTCAGAGGAGACGCCTGGCCCGAGGGCGGGAAGAAAGAGAACTTGCTCATTTACCCGGGTGGCTGTAGAGACTCAGCTCCAGAAACGAAGAAAACGAGCAGCCACGAGACTACAGCTTCGCTTCCAGGCTGAGTCGCCCCGGGCAGGCGCCCCCTCCAGGTGCCCATATTCCCTCCGTTATGAGAGAGGTGGCCGGGTGCGGGGTGTGGCGGGGGGGCGTCAGCCACACTCAGCCCTCGCCGGGTATCTGGCAGGTGGAGCCCAGAGCCCACATCCCGTCACACTCGTTTTTATTACTCTCTCACTTATTAACGCCCCTGAAGTAAGAACGTCCGTCCAACGGTTTTTCGTCAGGAAGAATTTTCTAACGAAAAACGTCCTGCTTTCCTGTCGGCGTTCTCAACCTAACACAAAGTAGCTGCAATTACAATTTACGAGGCAGGGAGCGGAGATGTCTGTGAGTCTGCTATCCGTCTGTTTCCGAGCGCTCTGCTTTGGCGATGCAGAGAGCCGGGAGCAGGGGCGTGCGCCCGAAGGACGCGGCGGGAGCCCTGAGGCAAGAGCGTGGTGCTGACGACAAGAGGTCTGGGCACACATCAGCCTACTCGCTAAGGGAGGGAAGCACGTCCGTGTGACCCCAGAGGTGCGGGGGCCCCGCCACGCGGCACCCACGTGCAGCAAGGCCCCAGACCTCACCTGGCGGCAGAGCCTTGTGCAGCACGTGCGTCTTGCGCAGGTTCATCGTGCAGCCGGCGGGGCCCATGAGGTGGGCCTTCCACGCCTGGAACAAAAGAGGAGGCACACGCCGTGTCAACCAGGCGACCGAGAGGGAGCAGACGAGCTGAGCTCCTGTCAGAGCTGAAACCAGAGGCGGCCGCAGCTCCCAACGTGGCCGCATCTCACATCCTGGCGCGGCACGCGGAGCCCCTCGGTCCTCGTCACCTCCGAGCACGGTGCGCTCGGACTGTTGTCACATAAGCACGTGCACGTGTGTGGATTCGGGGAGTACACGGGGCAGGGTGACCTCCAGGAGCGGGGAGTGGCCCCTGGCTGCCAGCCGGCAGAAAACAGGGACCCCGGTCCGGTAGTGACAGAAGAATTCTGCCGGCACTGGGGGAGCTCGGGAGACCCCCTCCCCCCCCAGCCGGGCCCATGGATGAGAACGCGGCCCAGTCGACGTGTCACTGCGGCCTGGTGACTCCTGGAGCAGAGGACCCGTTCAGTTGTGCCCACGACTCCTGCCCCACAGAAACTGACATCATAGAAGGATGTTTGAGCCGCCAAGCGTGTGGTGACTGGCTGCAGGCATGGACCGCTGAACCGAGAGCAAGCAGAGAAGTCCGAGAGGCCCGCTGACGGCCTTGGAGCCGCGAGCTGTCGGACGCCGGGGGACACAACTGCCAGGAGGAGAGGGGCTGAGGTCCGCATCGCACGGAGCAGGAGATGACAGCAGCCACACACAGGGACCGGGTGTCCCGTGACAGCTAGTGTCACGGTAGAAATCAGACCCCGGACACAAAGCCTGAGTTTCACACGCGAACGGAGAGAAGGCGTGTGCACGTGAGGACTACTTACACGACTTTTAAAAGGGAAAACCGCTAAAAACGGCCCTGTTAGGAAGGAGGGGTGGTGGGCAGGGGCAGGCACTGCAGCTGCTCTCTGTGCTTCTGTGCATATGTCCCATTTTACAGACTTCAGAACTAGTCGAGTGCTTTATATAATTACAGGACTTAATTTTACCCCCCCCCGCCCCGAAAACCAAATACACAATAAAGCAAGTGACCGTAAACTCACTGTGGCCGTGAAACAGCTCGTGGACCCCCCACCGCCAGGGGACACAGAAAGGATGTGAACAGGGACTCGCGGCCCCGAGTTTGGGCACTGCCGCCAGGCACGTGCTGCGTGTGGGGTCGCGCAGTGCGCGTGCACGATGGGTGGCAGGCGGGTCTGGCATCTCCGGGGCTCTGAGAACCCAACCCTTGGGCTGGGGAAAGGGGACACCGGGAGACACAGGATGCGTCGGAAATGTTCGGCTGAACTCACGAGGTGGTCATGTCAGCATTTTCACCCGGCTCCGTCCACCGGGAAGGCCAGCGACAGTGACCAACTCGGTGGCTGTGAGCACGGGAGACACCGATGCTGTTCTAAAATATCCATTTCCACCGGAGGGAGCCCAGGTCCGGGGCCGGCCTGGGCAGGGTCAGCATGGAGCGGGCAGAGTGTGACAACAGCCGGGGGGTGCCGAGAACACCGGGGTCCGAACAACAAGGCCAGGAGCCCGTCTGAGAGGCCGCGCTTGGCCACAGACCAGGCGACTCAGGCCTCAGAGAGGCTGCAGGACACCGGTTGAGTCTGCGTGTTTACGACACTAAGGGACACTCTGGTGAGCGGCTTGCTCCTGTGCAGCCCGTGGACCATGCGGGAGGCACACACGTTCTCGCCCGGGGGCGACTGCAGGGCAGAGGGAGGAACGCTTCTCTCGGAAGCGGTGGCCCAGCTGACGACTGCAGGGTGGCAGGCTGGGCTGTGTGGACCTGACGGTCCCTGACGGTCGTGGGATGTGCCCGGTCACGGAAGGGTGGGCCACTGGCTAAGAAGCGGCTGCGGGCAAGTCTGAGGTTTAAACGGACCCGGCCTACAGAGCCAACCGCGATTCACAGGAACCGGGCGGGAACGACCTCTTAACGGTGCCGGGAGGGAGGCCATCTGCAAACTCAGCCCACGGGAAACCCAGCCCACGGGAAACCCTGCCAGGCAGACCGCTTCTCACCAAACTCTAAAACAGAGCACACGGAGGAGGCTACTTAGAAACACATCCAGCAGTCTCCACGTGCGGCCTCCGCGGGGGCCGGGACACTGACCCCGAGGGGAGGCTGGGGGACGCTCTCGAGAGCGCCTCCACGAGCACTGTTTCCGGAGCCCCACGGCAGAGCATTTCCAGAGGAAGCGACGTGCCATCTGGCTGCACCTCAGCGTGGCCTGGGCGGGGAGCCGCAGCTGGGTGCAGATGAGGCAGGGGTGGCTGTGAGCCCACGGCCACGCGAGCCGGCGATGGGGCGTGAGGGGTGCCTGCGGGCCCCTCTGCTCTGCCGCGCACTGTGTTGTGTATCTGACGTTTTCTGAGAGAGGGACGACGGGCCTGGGACGACGGCATGGGCACAGGGCCGTCTGCTACGTGCTCTCGGAGGTCGAGGGCGAGCTACAGAGCACGGCTGGGTCTGAGCCGTCTCGTGGGCACATCCCAGACGGCTGGGGCAGGGAGAGCCCGCGGCGGGACCCTGCAGGTGCAGCGGCTAAGGGGGCTGGAGCGGAAGCGGTGGAGCCAGAGGCAGGTCCCCAGGACCGCCCTGCCTGGCACGTGGAGGACATCGCCACTGTCGTGTCAGCTGAACCACCGACACGAGCCTCAGACCTGCTCTGGTCAGAGCAGGGGGCCCAGGGAGGAGGGGGGCGGGAACCGGAAGCCAGAGTCGCCGGCGCCGGGGAAGGGAGGAGAGCTGGCAGTCGTCTGCGAGGTAGAACCCCCCAACTGCACTGGGCTGGACGGCAGTAATGAGAAGAGACCCGCACGTCTGGCCCAGACGCCACTCAGGGCCCCAGCGCACAGAGGGGTGCCGCGCCTAGACAGAGGCGAAAGCCCCTCGCGCTCGCCCACCCAGAGCTGAGGCCCCCGCAGAGGGTCCAGGCACTACGGGAGGGAGAACTCACGGGAGACGGCAGGTGACAGAGTGTCAGGCGGACCTGAAGCGGGACCGGGGTGCTCCCCGAACACTCACGGTCCCCCACCCGCGGCCCAGCCCCGACAACCTCGTCGCCGTGTCAGCCCCGGGTAGGGTCCCCCACCCGCGGCCCAGCCCCGACAACCTCGTCGCCGTGTCAGCCCCGGGTAGGGTCACGCTCGAGTTAGGTCCTCACCTCCTCCCCCGGTGAGAAGTTCTCATGGCACAGAGGACAGCGGTTTGCCAGCTTCTCCGGTTTGGCGGCTGAAACGGCATCAGCAGGACAAGGCTCAGCTCCTCCCGAGACCTGAGCCAGGAGCTATAGACACGGGGTGGGCCAGCCCTCCACGCGGGGCCTCCCCAGGCAGGGCCCGGGGGCACAGCGGGCACCGAGGGGTCTGGGCGGGGGCCGAGCAGGCACTCACGATTACAGTCCTTTGCTTTTATGTGTCTGGGCAGCTCTTCCTTCAGAACAGCCTCGTTGCAGCGGTAACACTTTCCAAACCCGTCTTTCTTGTCGCATTCTGTCAGCAGGTGCTCCGTCAGGCTGGAGATCTCGACCACCTGCATCCAGAAATGCAGAAGGAAGCAGGGTGCTGAGCGCACGGGGCGCGTGCGGCCCCACCTTGCACTTGTTCCCCAGGGCCGGAACACGCACAGCTCTTCTCTCACTTGGTCCTGACCCCACCGGCCCCAGGGGGCTTCCTCGGGCGCTCGCTATACTCTGATGAAGACCCGGTGCCCCCCGTGTATCCCTCCTCGTGTTATGGTGGTAGCGCAAAGAGGACACTGCCAAGGGGGGGGGGGGGACGGAGGAGCGACGGCTAACCCCCGCAGCACACGCAGGAAGCTGCAGAACAGCTTAGCCGTGTGGCCTCTGGTTCAAATCCCGCCTCCCTGTTGCTTGTAAGAATGTGCAGAGACGGGGTCACAAGAAGACTGTTAGGAGAGTCTCTCACCATCCAGGCACGTTCAGCAGGAGTGACCACTATGCATGGACTCATACACCTGCTGGGAATCCAGCCACCAACACGGGCTGGGAGTTGGGGGGAGGCTAGAAGTCTGCACTGCCAGGCTGTGGGGGGTGGGGGGGGGGCTCTGTCTACTTGAGAGCTGCTGTGTAGCCTGCAAGAGCCCCAAGGTAGAGGCCAGAAGTTCATTCTCCTCCTTTATTAAAAGGAAGGCCTTACTGCATCAGAGGAGACCTGCAAATCCGGGGGTGGGAGTTTTCTTAAACAAGATACACAACGCGTAAACCACGGGCAAGACGAACAAGGCGGACAGCGTTTAAACTTAAAAGACACGCCGGGGTGACAAACAGGCCAGACCCCAAGCGGGAGAGGGCAACTATGGCACCTGGGGCTGGCCAAGGACTCCGGTCCGTGCACCTGAAGCGTGACTACAGATCAGTAAAGCGGGGCCGGCAACGCGATTCAAAACGTGAGCAAGAGACTGGAAGCACTCGGGTGGCCGAGAGACGGATGGACAGGGGCCGCACCTCACTGTGGGCAGGCACCACGGAGCTGGCGAGGATGTGGCACGGCCCCCCACGCCCTTAAGACCCCTCCGGAGCACGGCCTGAGTCAGCCCCGCAGCCCAGCGCGGGCTCGCCCAGCCACTCCGCCCCCGGGGGTGCACCCAGAAAGGCGCGTTCGCAGGCGCCCTGGGAGCGGATACAAGAATGTCTGTGGCAGCGTTACTCGTGATAGGCTCTAACCGGACGCAACCTGAGTTCCAAAAACAGTAGGATGGAGGGATGAATTGTGCACTGCTCAAACAACGGAACACTATAAAGCTGGAAGACCAACCTGACATAAAGTAGGTACATTTTGTAGGGTTCTATCACGTAAACCCGAAACGCGAGCAACACTAACTTGTGGTGTGTCAGAAATCAGGACGGTGGGGTGACTCAGGGCGGGGGGAGGTGGTGCACTTTGAGGGGCCTGGGTGCTGGGGACACGGGTGTGTTATTTTGTGGGGGCCCCGCGGGCTCTCACACTCATGGCTTTGCGGACGGGCACCTCCTGTCACGTGCTTCGCAGATGCCGCGTTCTCTGGAGACGGAGGGGCTGCGGCGACCCTGCACTGACGGGGTCATTCGCCACCACTGTCCCAGCGGCATTTGCGCACTTTGCGTCCGTATCACATTTCAGTCATTCTTGCAACACGTCAAACGTTTTCACTGTCGTACGTGTGACGGTGACCTGTGATCGGCGAATAGGACTTTGCCAGAAGCCCAAATGCCGGCCAGCGTTTTTTAGTACGTGTGTGACGCACGCACGTCCTTTTTTAGGTGCGGCTCATACGCTGGACAGACCACAGGCCACAGCACACGTAGCTTCCCCGCGCCCCGGGAAGCCACGAAGGTCACGTGACTCGCTTTCTTGCGCCCCGTGTGTTCCCGGGGTGGTCCGGAACGGAACCCCGCCGCTGAGGTGCGCCTGCACGTTTACGTACGTGGGACACGGCTCGCTTAAAATAGTGGAAAACGTAAGAAAACGGGGTGACAGCCATCCAGCCACCTTCCCCGCGACTTCTCCCCGGGGAGCGCTACACGCGGGGCGGGTCTGTGAGGGGCCGTGGAGGGGCCGCGTGCGGCCGGGCGCCTGACCTGCCTGCAGCAGGCGCATCTTGTCAGCATGAGGCAGCGCTTCCAGTAGTGGAGGTCCAGGCCCTCCTCCGTGAAGGACTCACTCCTCTCCCCACAGAAGATACATAAACTGAAACGAGACAGGAGCAAGAGATGAGGCGCGGAGGGGCCTGGACGCACGCGCGCCCTCGCCTTCCCTGGGCGGCCCCGCTGCCCTGGCCGGAGGCTCCGGGGGGTGGGGGGCACGCGGCCCACTCGTTTGACACAAGTCGGCTTCAGGTCCCACAAGTTCTAACCCACCGGCACAATCAGGCAGAAACTAACTCGCATCGGAAAAAAAGGCAAAGACGTTCTACTGAAATTCCTTGCACATGCGCTGTGGCGGCGGCACAGGGGACGTGCTTTGCTGTTGTCACATCTGGTACCTTTAACAGCCCTCTGACAATCGGCCGCCAAGCAGTGTTGGGTAAAGTGCGGGGAAACCGGACACACCCAGAGTTAAGCCCGTCAGCGTGGAGGGCAATTTTCCAACTTGTACAAATGAGCGACGCGAGCCTATCAGCCCACAGGCTCGCAGTGCGCTGGGGCGAAAATATCTACTGAGTCGCATTTTATGTGGCCGGTCCCTTCCATCTCTATACACCGGGCTGAGGATGACCCCACGCACTTATCTAAGTAGTGAGCGGCTGGGACTTCTGGGGCAGGACGTGCGGCTGCCTTCCCTCCTTCCGTGTCTGAAATGAGAAAGAAAAATGGAAAAAAAAAAAAAAAGGTTATTTTTTAAAATGACCTTTTGTAGAAATTATTTTCAAAGTTTTAGTAACCAGTTTGGTGTGAAATACACTTAAAAGCACGTGAGTTAACAAAGGTCGTACAATGTCCCGCCCTCCAGTATTTGCTGAATGGCCGAGGGGACCGAGCACCTACCCTGACTGTCTGCCTCCAGCGTGGGGCCTGCCGTCGTCTCCTAAGACACAAGAGCAGAAAGGTCAGGGACAAATGGCTGCACAGTCTGTCCAGGGTGTTTTGACCCTGAAAGCAAATTCTTCTGTTTTCAGACTCTCTTTTTTCTTTTTTTTTTTAACGTTTATTAATTTTTGAGACAGAGAGAGACAGAGCATGAGCAGGGGAGGGGCAGAGAGAGGGAGACACAGAATCGGAAGCAGGCTCCAGGCTCGGAGCTGTCAGCACAGAGCCCGACGCGGGGCCTGAACCCACAAACCGCGAGATCATGCCCTGAGCCCAAGTCAGATGCTCAACTGACTGAGCCCGCAAGGCGGCCCTGTTTTTAGACTTTCTACCAACAAGTAACACAGCTCTGTGAGCTCCCAACGCCCAAATATGTGCCTTCCCCTCTCAAGTCCCTGCCTCAGGCTCCTGTCCCTGCTGCTGCTCCCCTGCCCTCGCCGCTCCCCTGCTCCCTGCTGGCTCTCCAGCAGCTCACCTTGGTGCTGTGAGCTCTGGGCAGCACGTGACCGTTGCCCTGCCCTGTGGATGCCCAGGGTGCCCCTCAAACGCCATTTCCTCAGCCGTCTCCCCTTTCCTAGCTGCTCATGCTAGGGGCACCCTCCCCGGCCCCCCAGCTCGCCGCCCCCCTGTGTGGATGAGCAAGCGTTCAGCCTTCTCTCCCTGGGGGTCCCAGGCCCCGGCTTCTCCTGACCAGGCCTAGCAGCTGCCCCGCCCACCCTGTTGTGGACGAGGCTCCAGTGCCCCAGGTGCAAACTGGGGCACAAACCGGGAGATCTGGGCTTCTCCCTCTCCCCCCACGCGACCTCCACGAGCCCACCGGCGAATCGTAGGCTGCACTTCACGCACGCACAGCCCACCCTCCTAGCTTCTGCCCGCACGGTCCTCTCTCCAGGCCGGGGGCACTACTCAGGAGTCCTCCTGCGTGAAGGCTGGTGGCCCCGTGAAGGCCTCGGAGAGCAGATTTACTCTTGCTTGAAACCCTCAGACAGCTTCCTGAGTCACTCAGCTGTCCACTCAGCTCGTTATCTTCGGTGCCCTGTGGGCCAGCCACCCGGCTCCGGCCGCCCCTGAGGGCCCCTGGTGCTCAGGCTCGGGCTCTGGCCTCCCGTCGCCAGGCGTTTCCCAAGACAAGCTCCACGAGAGGCCCCCCGGAGCAAGGCGCCAGGCGGCAGTCCCTCCTCCGAAGCCGCTCCTCTGCTCTCCTCTGCGGTCCCCCACTCTCTCTCACAAGCTCCCTATCTGGATTGCTGTCGGATGCCGCCGAGAGAGGACAGGGTCCCTGGGGATGGGGACTTTTGTCTGTTCTGCTCTCTGGCACACACCGTCCCCAGCCCACTGGCGGACCCAAGGGATGAAGGTCAGTCAGAGCAGCACTGTTCGTGGCAGGGACGCTGCTGGGCACCACGCCCTGGAACCTTCTCTTCCGCACAGCTGACACTTCACGCTCCTCCGTGGCTACTGCCCACCCCCTCTCCCCCTTTCTTTCTTTTAGAGAGACGTTCTTTCTACTCAAGGAACCGAATTACGAAATCAGTGGCATGCAGCCGGTGTTTATATCCCCCAAGCACCTCCTGACCCCCCCGCGGACGATGTCCCCCCGAGGCGGAGGACCCGGGGCTCCCTGAGGTGGAACGTCTACCTGAACCCCCCCTTTTTAGTGCACGGTAATCACATCTTCACATTTAGCCATATTTTCCTCCTTTGCCCCTGAAGGAGGCCGGGAGCTCCGGAGGGGAAATGTCCTTGTACCAGGACCGTTTAGCCCAGAAGTTTCCTCTCTAGGAAACCTCCCCCCAGGCGGCTGTTTTTAGACTTCAGCGGCTACCAGCCGCTCGTGCCACCGCCTGGGAGGTGAAGAGTGGGGACCCAGAATCTAACGCAGAGCAGCTAGTGGGAGGTCCCTTTATTCACCCCCAGACTAGCTTTAGAAGCACTCTCAGCAGAGAACACACACAGCCACCCGCCCGAGGCCACAGAAAGTCACGCGAGCCTGCCGTGCGTCTGTCTGGGGGGCCGACACTCGGCGACCGGGGAAGGATGTGCTGACCTTGCCAGGCTGGACTCCGGCCTGAATTTCGGAGAGCACTGCCAACTGCCCTTGTAAAGCTTTAATTTCTTCTTTCTTTCGTTTTTCCGCTTCTTCTGTAGCCGCTTTTTTCTGTGCCTGATATGAAAATTATTTTTTCATTAGAACAGCTTTTTAGGATGGTCTTCGAAACTGGGAGGGAATTACGGCATATCAATTACATCTCTTATATGTTAGAACGGTCGCTGACAATGTAACGAGGGTTCAAAGTAAATTCGCCAGATCAGCCTGAAAACATTTACTGGCAGATAAAATCGCCAATGTTCTCTCAGCTGTCGTTGCTCCAAAAGTGCGGGTCTCACAGGCAGCAAGAGCAAAGGCCTGCACCTGAGCTCCGAGTGCTGGTTTCCTCTACGTGCAGCTCCTCTGTCACTCTAGTTGGGGACCAAATAACCCCTTCGGTACAGGATCAGATCACAGTTTCACACAAACTAACGTACCTTCGTGTCAGCATCTGTTGGTCTGCCGTCTATTTTAGCAAATCCGTCAAAAATTGTTTTATAGAGAACGTTCTTGCGCGTGGTGTTGTCGTCTGGAGGGAGGTACTCTAGAATAAAAGCCCGGTGCTGTTTATACATGTCCAAAATAATTCTAACCGCTGTCTCTCGAACCTCATACACTCTGTGCTCCAGGGCACTCACTGAAAACTAAAAATAAAGTTGGGAGGGGTTCTTGTGGTTACTGATTCTTACAATAACAGTATTTTTTCCAGCATAAAAGAAATAAAGGCACATGACGAGAATTCGAAAAGCAGACCACCACCCACACGATTCCATTATGACAGAGAGTTTCTCACCGTGTGTGTCTCACACACGCGATTGAACTCTGGTCGTATACATAACTTTGTTTTGCTCTTTTCCACTTAACATACCAACAAGCATTTGTTTAGGTTACAACCTTCCATAAACTTCACATTAAACATTACAAAATATTCCAATCACGGAGGAGAGCAAAGGTGATAAGCTTTACACGTCCACCATCCACATCACCAAACTATAATTCTGCCGTGTCTGTGTGGGACCTCTGTCTTTCAGAAGCAAGGCACCGCGGTGATGGCGTGAGTCCCCCGTGGAAGCCTCCTGGGCCCGCTGTCCTCCCGTGCTCCTCGGAGGCGTGGCTCTCCCGAAGCAGGCCTGCACGCTCCTTCCCGTCCGCTAGTCCACTAGCATCAGTGTGCGCGTACCATGGTGTGTTTAATGTTTTAAACAGCATCCTGTGCTTATCTGTCTGGAGCTTTCTTTCCCTGCTCGACACTCCTCTGTCAAGGACGCCCATCTGTTTGGGCCGCAGGCGCTGTCACGGGGACCTGTGGTGACACGTTCACCCCATCGCAGACTGGTGTTGCCGCGACAGTGGACCGACACCTCCCCGTGGTGGTCTGGGCGCCAGGCTGCTCACTTCCCACGGCGTCAGCCTGGCCACGGGCTCTTTGGTTTTACCCCAGAGCCTGCCTGCCTCCCACCGCCCCCCGGAGCGGCTCGCCCCCAGGTCTCCTCCCTTCCCCACTCTCTTGTACTCCCTCCCTGACAGCTCCCCAACCCCACTGGGGCTCCGGTCCATTCCTGCACCCACTACCGTCTCCTCCTGTCTGTCACCTCCCTCCAGCCGTCCCTGCCCTGGGCGTCCAGCCTGGACAGTGCGGTCCATCGCTAGGTCACTTCCAGCGTTCATGCACACCCTTAGAGGCTGGGACCCCGTCTTCTCCTGCGTAGTCGTGGGCAGACTTGAGGCACATGCTGACTGGCCACCCCAGGTGTCACGGGGACCCCAGTGCGCAGGGCACCGACTGTGGCATTTCCAGTCACTTCACCTTCTCAGACGTCCAGGGGGCGTTTCATATTCCTTCTTGTCTCTTGAACCTCTGCCATAGGGTCTGGCTTCCGTGAAGCCCATGTGTTCCCTGCTCCACACACAGCCAGCCCACTGAGTCTTTACCAGAGCCACTCGGGACTTTGCTCCTGCGGTAACTGACCCCTCCTTCCCACTTCTGTTCATTTCTTTCTTCTTTTCCTTCCATCAGGGTCACTCCTTCCAGCATTCAGACGGACCCGAATGTGGCTACGGGCTCGACAGGCCAGCCTCCTTCTTCAGTGCACACAGCCGTGGCACCCTTCGCAGGTCCTGTGTGTGTGGGCCACTGCGGTCACAGGAAGTGTGCCGGGAGCAGCCTGGCCCATAAGGACATCCTCACCACCCTCTAGTCGCTTCCTTCATTCAGTGACCTCCCAGGTTGTGCGTGAAAGCTGGTGGTGGCGACCCAGGAGGAAGCGGCGGCCCTGAGGGCCTGCGTGGGCCAGAGCGCCGTCTCTCCTCCAGAACCAGGACTGCAGGGGAGAGCCGCGGGCACCGCCCCCGCCGGCTTCCAGAACCGATGCTGACGTTGGCACCGTGTAGCGGGGCGCCCGTAACAGGAATTTAAGTGTGCGGTGCAGGCTCCAGACTCTGTGCTTGGGAGCACGGAGTGAATGTGGGGGCGAGAAACATGGCGGTCCCCGTGGCCACAGGGCTGCTGCCGCCAGAAGTGGTGGAGGCGGCTGGGTACTGTGTATGGGGGCTACCACTGGCTGCCCCTGGCATTTGTAGAAGAGACAGGAGCTCAGGAGCGACCACGGATGGCCAACAGACTGCAAGTCGAAGCTCCTACGGGAGCCAGACACGCAGAGCCCACAGAGGAGGGAGAGACGGCACTGAAATCACGCCGGAGAGACGGCACTGAAATCACGCCGCAGACCCTGCCCTCCGGCACCGACAGGAGCGAGTACGGGCGGCTGCAGGGGCTGCACCGGGCACCGTGTGTCCGCGTCCGGCCAACACGCTGGTGGCGTGCACGGAGCTTCCGTGCGGACCATGTGGCACCAGGGACGAGGGGCCTCTGCTGTGGCCGTTTCTCTCCAGCGGCTTCTTAGTTGCACTAGATTGTCCAGGCAAACTCCCTGCACTTCCGTAAACCTGACGTTCTTGCGGACTCGGCATCCGCCTCTCTGTGACCTGTCCACCGCGCCCAAGATCTGTACAGACCAGTTACCGACTACTCGGGGCACAGCCAACAGCAGGGAGACTTTTGGTGCACTCGTTTGTGACATGGAACAGTGACTGTCTTTCTGAGGTCATGCATTCGTTCGTTCGTTCAACAAGCAGTGACCGGACACCCACCGCACCCCAGGCCCCCTCCCGTGCGGAGGCCACGGCAGCACACACACAGGTGCACTTACCTTCATCACGTTATCGACGGTGAAACCCGTGTTCCCGGTGCCCAGGTCTCTCAGGAGCCGGGCCAGGAGGTCCATCTGACTCATTGCCAGATGAGCCGAAGAGTTGGCTTTTAACGGCTGTACCAAGTAAGGTGGGATAATCTGGAGAGACCTAACTTCCTTAAACAAGGCCATTTCCTATAAAAACCAACAGAACTTGTTAATTTTTACTGGAAAACGCTAGAGGCCACTTAGTATAATTTAGCATGATCCTCCAAATATGCTCGTGTTTCTATTCGAGGTGTACTGATTAAAAATAAAACCCTAAAGGAGCCTGTGCGGCTCAGTCGGTTGAGGGTCCGACTTTCGATTTCGGCTCAGGTCGTGATCCCAGGGTCACGGGATTGAGCCCCGTGTTGGGCTCTGCGCTGAGCGTGGAGGCTGTTTAAGATTCCCTCCCAGCCCCTCTGCCCCTGTGCTCCTCTCCCCACTCACACTTGCTCCTTCTCTCTCTTTTTTTTTAAATTTTTTTAACGTTTATTTATTTTTGAGACAGAGAGAGACAGAGCATGAGCGGGGGAGGGTCAGAGAGAGGGAGACACAGAATCCGAAGCAGGCTCCAGGCTCCGAGCCGTCAGCACAGAGCCCGACGCGGGGCTCGAACTCACGGACCGCGAGATGACCTGAGCCGAAGTTGGACACTCAACCGACTGAGCCACCCAGGCGCCCCACTTATTCCTTCTCAAAACAAAAACAAAAAACCCTAAAGCATGAGAAATAAAACCATGATCACCCAAAGATAAATGAAAGATTTCCACAAAATGTGATCGAAAACTTAAGATTTCTCTTCTCAGGATTTCCCAACTTTAAGAAAAAGGTTTTCTAATTTCTAAAATTCTCAAAGAAATGAGTGCTGTGCTACTATTTAGGAAACGTCAACTGAGAGCACAGCAGTCACAGACGGCTGGCGGACGGGGGCCTTGGGGGGCTCACAGGACAGCAGGTAAGTCCACCAGCAACAGACACGTCTTCCTGTAATTAACGTGCTTATCACTCCGCAACCAGACACAGAAAGAAAACGATAAGACACTAAAGCATATGGGCTGCAATACAGAAAAAAATCCATTAACAGTCAGCAGGCCACACCACCTCAAACAGCCTCTGGCTTTTCCAGAAGTTCCCTTTAGTCCGGGCCCCTGAGGGACTCTGCCCACGATCACAGGTGCGTGGGCGGCCAACCCCGCCCACAGCTCGTTCACGGCCGGCCCTGCGACCTGCTGCTGGACGAGGGCACCGCACCGCGGCACCTCCAAACTACTCGGAAAGCAGAGCTCTTAAAAATGACTTCACGGAGGAAAGACACGCTCTCATTTTCAACACCCCTTCTGAAAACCGCCATCTCCCCCAAACCGAGTCACAAGCAAGAGGCGGTGTCTTGTAGGACTTTGGCGTCACTTTTGCCGTATTAGCATAACTCTCCCTCCTTTTTCATACTCAACAAACTCAAGTTTGTTACAGAAAATGAGATTCGTGGTTCTTCACACTAAAAACGATCCCTCTGAGAATGTTGTGCAGGACCTTCGGGGCTCATAGACTTGCTGAAGCCCCAGCATGGACCTCGGGGCAAGAGCTCCCTCGGGATTTCCCACGATGCCTGGCCTGGAGGAGGCTCGTGTGCGGCAAGAACACAACTACTTAGATTGAGGTCATTGCACATTTATCTCATCTCTTTGCCCCCAATTTCCTATTCTGGTTCAGCTTTCCGTCTAGTTTCACTAGAAGTTACCAGCGCGTGTCGACGCAGGCAAATACCAGACGAGCCAAACTATACTTCACCGAAGTTTACATCTAAGGCAAAACTCAGCTTTCAGAGCACAAGAGACGCAGGGCAGGGCGTCACGAAGGAGAACGGGTGACGCTCTTCGGGGAGACAGAACCTCGCAAGGCCCAACGGCTGCAGTGACACGCTTCTTTGCCGTTTCAAGCTTCACGGCGGCATCCGTACCTGGATAAAATTGGAAGCTATGACTCGGAGGCGAGCAGAGGAGTCTCCGGTCCTGGTGAGCAGAACGGGAACGGTTCTCTCCACACAGTGGGCCGTTTCGAGCTTGCTCAGCTTGTGTTTGGGAATATATTGTGTAATTATCATCTTCAGCAGTTTCAAAGAAGCCTGAAAGACCTAAGGAGAAAGTGGTAAAAGCCGAGGCACTCCTCTGACATTTACTGAGAACGATAAACACGAGCATCGTGTGGAACATCACGTGCTGCGGGGAGGGCCGCAGAGGGCGAGCTGAAAGCCACTTCCTGAACACAGCGCCTCGAGCTGGGAAGACACGTGCCCGCACCTCACGTGTCAGGAGGCACCCGCTTCGCCCTGGACGCCAAGCGCCTGACCTTCCTGCCGGGCCGGGGAAATGTGGACGGCGGTGCCGCCGGGCGAGCTCACGGTCACGGCCCCTGTGGGGTCGGGGGATTCGCTAACGGCCCCGGGCTCCTCGGGCTTGTGAAACATAAAAACGTCAACCGAGTGCCTGCGGGTCGCGGGGAGCCCGGCCTCAGCGGACGCTGCTTTAAAGAGCACAGCAAAGCTGGTGCCGTTCGAGAGCAGAACGCGTGGCCGGGCAGAGACGGACTCCGATGCCCTTCGCTGAGCACACTTCGTGCCACAGAACCTTGATTCCCAGCGACACCCGTGGCCCCTCCCGGGCTACCCCGAGCCCCGGGGGCACCTCACCCGTACAGCCGGGGCCACTGAGGGGCGGAGGGGACTCACTGGGGTCACGAGGTCTCTGACGGCTCTCCTCACGAGGAAGATGGACGCTCGCAGAACGTTCTTCAGCTCCTCCTTGGGGGCTCCAGCGGGCATCTGCATCAGCTGTTTGCACAGTGCGAGCAGCGCGTCTTCCCGGTACGACCACGTCTTGGAATAGGCCCCAGCGACCTACCACAGACCAGAGGCTGCCTTACTCCGTGCAGGCGTTTCAGTGATGTCACGCCGCCCCCCAGGACCCTGCGACCCCTGCCTCTGTTTGTTCCGGATGGAGAAAAATCTCTCGTGAGAACAGAATTAATATGTACACTTAAACAATAATTTCTCTAACGCAGAACACCGAAGGCCTGCTAAAGTACAGAAAGTATCAGAAGTTCCGCCAGGAGAAATACTGTGAAGCTGGCGCCCAGGGGCCAGGGGACCAGGGAGAGGCCCACTGGGCTCATTTCAAGAGGAGACTGCCGTCCTCTGTTTTGTTTTGCCATCATCTCCCCCCCCCCGCCCGAGTTAGCAGGTGTTCTGGGAGGGGCAGGTTTTCAACACGGGCTCTGGCAATACTAGACAGTATCTTCAACACTCGTTCATAAAATCTTAAGTTCTAGCTTATGCGTCTGCTGTTTTATGTAATTAATCATTATCAGAAGGCTTCAAGCGAACAACAAGGACAACAGGAAGCCAAGGACATCTCAGACACAGAGCCGTGGGCGCTTTCCCGCCCTCGTCCCTCCCCGTGACCCACGCCCACCCGCGGGCCCGCTTGTTACCAGGGCTTCTCCGAGCACGTCCACGGCAGGGCTGGCCTCTCTCAATGCCTTCTCCGTCAAGGGCTCCGGCTCCCCAGTGGCAGCTCCTCTGGGAGCCTCACTGCCATCCCAGTCACTCTTCTCTGGTTCCAGGGCCGCCGCAGGATGCTTCCGGGCAGCAGGAAGGGGCCGCTCATCGTAGGGCACGGCCTGGAGCTACAGGAGAGGAAGGGCGGCTACAGAGCTCCGGCGGGGCTCCCCCACTGCCAACACCATGTCTACACTGCAGGCTTACTGCTCTGCGCTTACCTGGTCTGAACAACGGTATTTCGCTAAATATCAGTTTCATCAGATTAGGACAACTTACGCGACGGCAGGATTTAGTAGGAAAACTTAGACGGGGTGTCTATTCCTTTCCAAGTTCACTACAGACCTAACAACAAAGTGGCCCGAACTCCGCGTCAGTCGCTATTTACTGCTGGTAATTACAGTTCACAGGACATGAACTGACTAGGGTACAAGTCATTGTGTTTTCTTGACAAGACTTGTTTCTTTCCATACTTTATGACTTAGAAATAACGATCAGGCCTCATTTTAAACGTGCTTGTCATCCGGCAGACCTCTAGGAAGACGGGCGGCCCAGCCGAGGACCTCAGGGCAGCCTTCTGCTCTTCCTGCTGCTCCGGGCGGGCGCTCAGCCCCACAGGTGTTCGTCGGGCCCCTGGCCCAAGCAGTGGGCGACACGGACTCCCTGCCTCCTGGGGCTTCATCCCCACGTGCAGACAGACACGCAACTCGACAAGTAAGTATGTAGCAGACTTCCGGAAAATTAAGTGAGAGCAGAAACTGCTGAGTCATTTCCCGAGGCAGGTGTCACCGTGACGCTTCACTCACACTTAATACCCACTGAGACATAAACGGGGGGTACACCGTGTGCGAGAATGAGTTTCTCATCTTCTAAAATCTACTCTGCTGTAAAACACGTTGATGTGGTAACAAGGGGCATGTTAGAGTATCATGTGCCGAGGTATTAAACATGACTTAAAGCAACGAAGTTACAGACAAGATGCTCCTGGGGAGGCAGCCACACCAGTGCCGTCTTCGCTGGCTTTCCTGGGCCTCAGGCCGCAGCAGACACTCCCCGTGCCCGCCTGGCGCCCTGCCTCCCCACCCAGAGACCACCGGCCACACCGCCTGGCGCACGGACGGGAGCTCTGGCGAGGCCCTCCTCTGGTCCCTGTCACCACTTCTGGGCCGGCACGTGACGCATACATTCAGGTGTGCACGGTCCCCTCGGACGGGACACTGTGTGCACCTGAAGCCACGTGGCAGCTCCAGCCCCAGGGCGCCTCAGACCCACAGGAAGCAGAGTTGAGACAGGAAGGCAGCAGGCGTCGAGAACACTGCCCAGCTGCTGAATCAAACCAAGCCCGAACCTGCGCGGTCCCTCAAGTCCCTCGTTACTGAAGCCAGCAGGCCCCCAGTTTAGCCGGGTTTTCTGTTACCCACAACACAGAAGATTCTGGAAGCACGGTACCTTGCATGTGTACCTGACAAGCACATGACTCGTCCTGAGGGTCTACCGAAGGCAGCTTACATTAGGCTGCACAAACACTGTCTCATTTATTCCTGGAAGCAATCCTTCCAGCTGCTGCTTGCGCCTGTTTACAGGTGAAGCACAGGCTCCAGAGGCCAGCATGTCCCAGGCCGCCTGCGGTGGGAGGCCCGGCCGGTCCAAGTTCACACAGGGCCTCCCCGGGAGGGGTGATTACCTGCCGGCTGCTTAGGCTTCGGCACTTATGTCCCTGTCCTGGAACGCAGGACGGGCGGGGGCTGTGCAGGCATGTGCCCTGATCCCCGCACTGGGAGAGCCCGGGCACCAACGGGTCCTCACTGCGTGTCTCTGATCGCGCTGCACCCAATGTGAAACTGAGTTACCTACGTGGGTCCTGAGGTGAGGGTCCGCGGCGGGCGGGGCCTGGTCCGCTGTGGTGGGCTGAGGAGGGCCCAGGGGACGTGCTGGAGGCTTTTCCTGAAGGAAGGGCTCTGCACGCAGGCTTTCTGGGGCTCTGTCCTCTCGCGGTCGAGACAGCACTGGCTGCTGGTGGCGAGGACTGCCAGAGTGTGCCAGGGGCTGCAGGGGCAGGTCAGGAGGCCTTTGCACCTGGGGAGAAACGGGACCCTTCATTCCCGGGGCTGCTGCCACGCCATTCCGGGGGGGGGGGGCGGGGGGGGGAGGGCACGACAGCTGAGGCAGGCCAAGGGGCCCCCAGTCCTGTCGCCCCATCTGACCCGTCTCTCGACGGCTGTGTGCGCTACGGAAGTGGCGGCACGCCAGAGCGCCAGCGTGACCGCGAGCATACCGCCTGGGTCACTGCAGGGCGGAAGTGTGCGTGCACACCTGCCAGCAGAGACGAGGTACGTGGGCAGAGCGCGCCTGGCGAGACCGGAACCCGGCACGGCCGTGCGCTCCGCCCTATGGCTGCGAAAGCGGGTTCCTCTGTGTCATCGTGACATCGGTTAGCTCGCGCTGGGCACGGAGGGAAGTGCACCGGACAATCTCCTTTGAGGTACGCCTCGTACATAGGGTAAGGAAACCGAGGCACAGGGTGGCCGAGGACTGGCCCTGAGATCACACCGCCAGCAACGGGGCCGGATCTGAGCCCGGATCTGAGCCCAGTAGTGCCGCGGCACAGTGCACGCTCTCACACGGACTCTGTTGTGCGGCTCTGGGCCTCAGTTTCCTAGCCTGGGATGTGGGATGGACACCACTGCCCGTGTGGGCTCTAAAGGTCCGAGGCACGGCATCTCCCAGGAGACCGTCTTAACGAGCCGGGGCTGTCGGGACTGTTCACGCTCGACGCTCCCGAGGCCACGAGGCACACGTGAGGAGGGCTGGCAAACGAGGAAACCGGGCTGGGGAGATGCGGGGAGATGCGGGGAGATACGGGCCCCGGCCCGTTCCCCTCCTCCTCTCCCGTGAGTCTCACCGCTCGTGTCCAGCAGCACCTCCCACGGAGGCCGAGGGAGCTGAAGTCACCTATCTCTTCTTTGGATCTTTTAGTTAAGAAAGTTTTTTAAAGTTTTATTTTAGAAAAAGAGCACACGTGCGCGCACGCACAAGCAGGGGAGAGAGGCAGAGGGAGCGAGAGAACCCTGAGCAGGCTGACGCAGGGCTCGATCCCACGACCAGGAGATCGTGACCTGGGCTGAAATAGGGTCGGGTGCTCCACCGACTGAGTCCCCGCAGGTGCCCCTGAGGCCACCTATCTGAAGTGTGACCTGAGCGCCACAGGGCCGCGTGTGTCTCACAAATGCCCGCTGTGGGCGAGCGGCCCCTCGGGGCGGCCCGCGCACCTACCAGCTCGGCGTCCACGAGGCTGTGCAGCCGCAGCTGCTCGTACACTTGGCTGCGGAACCGTTCCATCTGCTGCTGCTTCTCCTTGGCGCGGTCGTAGTCCTCCTTCTCCACTGCGCAGCGCTTCTCCACCTCGTACCGCCCGAGGCGCTCGCCCACCTGAAGCACACAGGGTCACTTTGCCTCATGTGGGCCCGCGCGCCTTGGGCACACGCACGGCTTGCCCCACGAGGCTCGGGTGACGGCATCACTCACGGGGGGGGGGGGGGGGGGGGGGGACTGGGCTGGGGCCATGGAGCGGCAGCCACGCAGGCCCACGAGGGGTGCTGCATGTCCTGCCCCAGCGTCTAAGACCCTGCGCGAGTCACAGGGACCATAAACCTCTTGGGTTCCCTGGCACTTCAGGACAGCGACGTGGCCGCAGAGGACGAGGTCTGAAGAGGCGGGGCTTGTGCCTTCACTTACGCTTAACCTAGGGGCTGGACCGTCCCTAACTTCGTTTTGCTTATGTCTTTGGACCCACGCTAAACGTCCACGGGCCTTTGTTGTGCCACGCGTCGGGGTCACGGGCGGCCTTCTCACAGAACTGAGGCGGGGGCCGCTCTCTCCGGAAGCAGTACCTTTTGCAAATCAGCAATAGCTTGTTTCAGCTTCTTGGCATAGTCGTAACGTTCCTTTTGGACGGCTTCGCGTTTTCTTTCGTCTAATTTACGTATAATCTGGGCAACTTCTGGATCTTGGTACATATCGAAAGCTAAGTCATCTAGTGGAGAAATGTAGTCAGATTTCCTAAAGGAACGAAATGGGTATTTCAGAGCGGACAGGGCAGTGGTAGAGGGAGCCCCGAGGGTCCAGTGCCGAAGACAGGGTCGCAGACACGGCACCCCCACCACTTCTGCTCCTGGAGCCTTCTTGCCTGAGAAAGCAGAGGCTCAGAAAAACTGTGACGGGCTTCAGTCACTCAGCTCTCAGTGCAAGCGGGTCTTTCTGACTCCACAGCTTATGCTCTTGGCCATTAGTTAAACTATACTTGGGGCGTCTGAGCCTTTGCTGCATTCTCCAACAGATAGTTCTTTTTTTTAAATTTTATTTCTTTTTTAACGTTTTATTTACTCTTCAGTAGATATTTTGAGTGCAGACCCCGTGCCCAGCTCTGTTCTGGGCACCGGGGACAGGACGGTGCACGTCAATCATCTGAAGAACAGGGAAAACCCGAACTAAAACGAACACGTTTCTATGCACCATCCTTAAGGAGTCTGACTTGTGGGGCCAGGAGTCCAGGCGCCCAGCACGCCTGACACCAGCACCACCCTCTGACGGGCGCTATGGATGGAGAAGCACTTTGCCTGGCCTTCTCCTCAAAGCGTCCGTCTGTGGGACATCCCAACTCCTGGGGAGACCAGAAAAATCCTTCCAGGAATAAATGACCTTTTTGGTTATCTGAACACCCCATTTCTGATTACCTGTCACCCCACTCTTTCTTTCAAATTCCACAGCAGGCTGGCAGCCTTCTCCTGGGTCTAACATTTAAAACAGTAATGCCAACGTAACTGCTCAACAAAAATGCTAACTGAGGACATGTTTCAGAGTCTCCGTCTGCTGTATGAGCTACACAAAGTAAGCCAGTTGTTAGCTTTGGCTTAGAAACTTTTATATACAGGGGGCGCCTGGGTGGCTCAGTCATTTAAGCTTCTGACTTCGGCTGAGGTCATGATCTTATGGTTCATGGGTTCAAAGCCCTGCGTTGGGCTCTGTGTTGACAGCTCGGAGCCTGGAGCCTGCTTCGGATTCTGTGTCCCCCACCCCCTGTCTCCCCCCACCCAGCTCACACTCTCTCTCTCCTTTAAAAGTAAATAAACATTAAAAAAAATATTTATATATAGGTAGATTTTGATGAAAATATTACTCATCATAAAAGTCTGGTTGTCTGATATCATTGTTCACAGCCCCCTAGCCCTTCCCCACCCCTGGAATTCAGCACTCCACCAGACTTGGTGGTGGGGTCAGCTTCAGCAGCTTAGAACAACATCAATTAATCTCGATGATGGGAAGGGAGAGAGAACAGCTAGGGGCATCTGGGGGGCTCAGTCGGTTAAGCGTCCAACTTCGGCTCAGGTCACGGTCTCACGGTTCAGGGATTTGAGCCCTGTGTTGGGTGAACTTGAGCCCCACTTTGGGCTCTGCACGGTGTGGAGCCTCTGTGGGATTCTCCCTCTCTCTCTCTCTCTGCCCCTTGCTCACTCTTGTCCTCCCGCTCAAAGAGAAACAAAGGTCAGTGATGACCAGGCAGTAACATGCTTTGGTGCTGGTACAAGATTAACCATTTCCGCCTAAACATAGTCTATACCCTTCAGTCAAAGTTGCTTTGCCCCAAAGTCCTAGAGATGAAAGCAAAGACTCCATCTCACTATGAAAATGCCACAAAGAGAAGAGTGGCACCTGTCCTCTGGCCCCTTGGTCACAATTCCAGGGCGCTGGGCAGTTTCAGCAGCGCGGGTCTCCCCACGGTCCACGAGTACCCCCTGGCAGTGACCCGGGCACCTTTATGTCTGGTGCCGCCGCACGACACAGCACACAGGCTTTCTACCGACCTCTCTGTGCCTTCAGCAAAGCCCTGCGGATGAGTCAGGATGGGCACGCTGTGCACCACCGCTCCAGCGGGCTAACTTGATAAAGAACTAACGTAAACAGAGTCCAAATAACCTAAAGAACTTCTGTGGGAGCTACTAAGACCAGCCAGAGGGTCTGGCGGTCCCTGTTCTACCCCTGGGGCTTCACTGAGGGCAGAGCCGAGGAGCTGTCCGGGGGGTGGTGCTGACGGACGTGGAGGGATCACTGCGTCAGTCCTCACCCGGAAAGGTAAGGAGGGCACTGCCGTCACCCTGTGGGGCGCAGGGAGCGTCTGCGGGAGGCAGGGCGGCCTGTGGAGGTGAGAGGTCACTTTCCTCATTATTTTTATACACACGTAGGGACAGTGTCCCTACTCGCATCCTTACACCCATGCCGTAACTGCCAGGCGGCGGGCCCGGGGACGCTCCGCAGGAAGCAAGGCAGTCCAGACTGCTGACACAGAGTAATTCATTCCTAAGCCGGGCTCCTCTGCTTGCATAAAACATGGACAGATTCTCTCTGTGGCTCAGGAGGCACTTGTGTGCCAAGTACACACACCAGTGGACAGTGAGCCTCGCTCCCAGGGGAGCCTCCCTTGGGCCTGCAGCCCAGCCGTCACGGGGTGCGTGTGAGCGGGGAGTGTTTAAAGCAGACATAAGATGAAGGCTCTAGGAACTGACAATTCGGGTCAACTAATTCCTTTAATTCTTACCCACAAAGTTGCCTGTGCCAATAAAACATCAAAGCACAGTTGACAGATCTTTTACCCGCATGCATTTTAGGAACTTTCCAGTAATACCTGAACACACGAGAAACGAAGATGTCTCTGAAGGGCAGTAAGTGAAGACGTGCTAAAGAAAACAGTGACCCTAATCTTTAAGTGTATTTAAGTCAATCCCATCAGTGGCTTATCTAGCTCAGAATTGAACTGAGAGGCTCTCGAGCCCAGAATCCTCTGGAGGTGACTCACACTTTGGTGATTCTGAGGAGTGTCACAGGAGTTGATGGCCTTGGGAGGAGGGACTCTTACCCAGTACAAGTTCCTTCCAGAGCTGGGTCCTCGGTGTTGTGCCCCAGATAATGATCAATCAGCTTCTCTCTAGAGGTCTTTGGGAGCAAAACATTCTGCTTAGCGTCTCAGAGGAAAACAGGAACAACACAAAGCCTTAACTAAGAGGTGACGTGATAGGAAGGTGTCAGCAGGCTTTAAGGACCCTAGTCTTTTGGAAGGACAGTTCAAATTCTTGAGCGAAAGAAACTTTAATACACTATAGCTGCTAAAGATTATCTGCTAGTTATTCAACAGACAATTCTATAAACATTTTCAAGAGGACACTTTATGTGACAAAAGTGATCAATCCCCTCTTGCTAGAAATACGTTTTCTTCTCTAGGAATGAAACTTCCCAAACTTACAATATTGCTTTCATCACCAAAATCTGCAGGGTCTCCAATGATATTTACTGCAACCAGAGCAACCTAAGGGAGAGTTGACCAACAGAAATTAAGTATCAAATTTGTGACTTACTCCCTTTAAGACAAGCTGCCCACTCATACTGTCATCAAGGAGGATGATGTACATCAAAGCACATTCATTGTAAAATGCCAAGTGTATTGAGTTGCTAGTGTATAGGATTACCACGAATACTTTCTACGAATTATATAAGTTGATATTCTAATACCAAATCGAGTGGCTATTTTAACGTTGAAAGTATATTAAAACAATAAAGGCTAAAAGACCTCCACAGGTTGTTTTTTTTTTAATTAAAAAAAATTATTTTTAATGTTTATTTATTTTTGAAGGGGAGAGAGAGACAAAGTGCGAGTGGGGGAACGGCAGACAGAGAGGGAGACACAGACTCTGAAGCAGACTCCAGGCTCTGAGCTGTCAGCACAGAGCCTGACATGGGGCTCGAACCCACAGACCGTGAGATCATGACCTGAGCCAAAGTTGGACGCGTAACCGACTGAGCCCCCCAGGCGCCCCAAAACCTCCACAGGTTTAACACAGCCTCGTGTTGAAGTGCTTCCTCACAGTCAAGTGTGGGGGCCCATCCACACGATCTTGGTAAACTAGACAACGAACTCAAATTCTACATTGACGTAGCTCAGTCTGTCTGGATCAGTGATTCCCTGAAGGGGGAGGAGTCCCCTTCCCACATCCTCCCTTTCTTGAGGATCACTACCGGAATGAAGTGAGGGGAACTGCAGGTTCACACACACAAGATGGGGAGGAGAAAGTATCAGTCTTCTAGTTTATGGTCAAGCATGGCTGCAATGGACCAAGTAATGTCTCAGAGCTCGCTTCCAAGTCACTGGCTGAATATAAAACTTTGATGTGGTGGAACGTTTCCATTCCTCTTGGAGGGGGCAGGGACTGTTGAAAGTATCTGTGCTAATTAAGAGTCTGCTGTGGACACTGTTGATTTCCACTACATTAATCATGCCCAAAATAAAACAAAACTGAAAAAGAGAAAAGAAAAAGAAAGATGGGAAGGGAGGGAGGAAGATGAGAGTTATTTGCTTGGAGCTTGACTACATGCAACATTTCATCACATCCCCAATTTCTCCCAGGGGTTTGATTTATCTTGCAAAATTTAGTGGGTTTATCTAGAAGAGTGTCCTCTAACAGAAACAGTGCAAATCACACGGGTAATTTTAAATTTCCTTTTTTTTTTTTTGAGTTTATTTATTTCGAGAGACAGAGAGAGGGAGTGTGTGCGTGCACACAAGGGAGGGGCAGAGAGAGAGGTGAGAGGGAAATCCCAAGCAGGCTCTTCACTGTCAGTGTGGAACCCCACTCGGGGCTCGATCACACGAACTGTGAGATCATGACCTGAGCCAAAACCAAGAGTCAGATGCTTAACCGACTGAGCCACCCAGATGCCCCAAGTTTTCTAATGGACACAGTAAAAAACTGTGAAAAGAATGACGTCGATTTTAAACTGAACATGGCCACAATAGTATCACTTCACTGTGGAAATGACTCTCTTCCTCACGTGAAGCCTCTGAACTGCAGTGTCCAGTTAACCCGCGCAGCCCCTCGCGCTTGGGTGCCCAGGCCCCAAGCGTGCAATGTCCGTGTGCGGCAGCGGCTCCTGATGGGACAGCGTGGCTCGGAACGGCCTACCGTCCTTCCGCAAAAGTTACCATCTTAGAGAAAGACTTGAAATGTCTTTGCCAAGGGGTGCGGGCCCACGCAATGCCACCAGGAGGCGGGGGGCGGTCAAGGGGAGGGCCCGCGTCTCACCTGATTATATATGTTGTACTTGTTGAGGTGGTTTTCATGAAAGGTCAGCTTGAGAAACTGTCCCACCGCGTCCACGTAGACGGACTTCAGCTCCCGGGCCCTGCAGCCCGTCTTCTCGTTGTCACAGAGAGAGACATAGCTGAAAGAGAGCACACGCCAGAGTCATGTTGACAGGGACCGTCCTGCGCAGCAGAAGTGGCCGCTGCTACCACTGAACTCCATAGGGTTAAATACAAGTTAAGTCTAGAGTGGAAAGACCTAGGGAAAAAGCTCAGAAGTTGCACTCTAACCAGGCTTCTTAAAACAAGTTCTAGATCTGAGGCAGAGACGAGCTCCATGGATGAAAACGACAGCCCTGCTTACAGAGCATATTCTACGTGGGGCGGCTGCTCAGACACCATGTCCCCCAGCACCAAAGACAAGTCTGCGACACAGGACCAACCGCAGAGGGCGATCCGTTGGTTTGCGCTGCACTGAGACAGGGAGTCGGGTTGACAGTTCCCACCAGACCTTTCCAGGTCACGCTCACCCGAGCCTTCGAAAGCGCTCTGCCTGGTAGGGCACGAAGTACTCGGGCAGGCTCTCGCTGACGTAGAACTCCACTTTGCTGGGGATCATGTACTGGTGGGCGAGCAGCTGCAGCTTTCTTATTCGACACCTCTCCACCATCTGAAGAACGATCTCTTGCGGAAACTGGCAAAATCTGAAAGCAAACCATTGCTTTTTCCCACGGTCACGGCCGCGGTTTCCAGCCATGTGCGTGGCGCTCCCCACGTAGCAAGGCGGTCCGGGTGCTGACGGGAGGGCCCCACGCGGCACGGCTGCCCCCTCCAGCCTCCAGCTTCGCAAGGAGGGGCTGAGGCTCTAGGTCACACCCGACCTGCGTGAGTCAGACTTTTCACGGCGGAAAAGCGTCCAAAATGAAACCTGAGGTTTACCACGAGATCAACACTTCCGTCTTAAGAGGCTGTTCTAGTGGGCAAGCAGGGCCAAAGGGTTTTCCCCAGGAACCCAGATGCTTCAGGAAAACCACGTGCTTGGCGAATCCCGAGCGAAGGGTGCCGGGCGAGAATCAACACTGAGCGAGTGCCACGCGTGCCTGGTGGTCTGCAGAAGCCTGCGACTGGCCACTGCGGAGCTTCTAATTTTGCTTAGTACGCGACACGGCGCGTTAAGAACCTACACTGGAGGTCAGAGAACCGCAGCGTCAGCACAGCCCTCACGCCGCGTGATCTGATCACGATGAACAACAGAGCACAGCGTTTGGGCAGTAGACACCGCGTCTGCTGAGCTGGCACGCCCCGGCTCACAATGGTGGGGCATCCAGGGCCCCGGGAGGGGGACGCACCCAAGGAGGGGACAGGTGGAAGGGGCTCGGCGGCCTGCAGGGTGTGCTCACTCCTGCCCCCTGGTCGTGCTCCCTGGCCCTCCTCCGCCACCTCTCCAGGCGCCTCCCTCTCCACTGAGAAGACAAGAACCTCAGATGGGGCTGCTCACTCCCCGAATGGGGTGGTGTCCCTGCCAGTGCCCCCCCACCCCCAGCCTCCTGAACAGTGCTAGAGCCAGCCTGCCCCCGAAACTTCCAGCAACACACAGACGCACTCTTAAGACCCCCCCCCCCCCCATCCTAAGAAACCCCTCCTGTGACCGCACCGGGGCCTGGCTGCCAATGTCACGCAGGAGCTGTCTGTGGCCACCAGCTCAGCTCTTCACGCACCCTCTCCAGTCCCTCCAGGGCATATGCTGCCACAGACAACTCTGGCCAAGGCCATGTGCAGTGGACTTCCCAGTCCTGCTCTGTTCAGTCCGCAGCTCCTGGCCTCCTCCTACCTTAGGGCGCCCTCCCCTGGGCTGGGTTCCAGGCTCCTTCCTCTCCCCACACTCACCATAGGGTGGCTATCTGACCACGGCTTTAGAAACCTCCTGCGTCAAGGAGCCCCAACTAAACGTTGCCCGGGTCCAACCCTCCGATCTAGCTGTGACCTGATGTTTCCACGCAGACACCCATAGATGTTATTAGATGTGACAGACAAAAACTCCTGACCCCTGCCACCTTCCCCCATCCCGTGCAGCCAGTCTCCCGGTCCCCTGCTTTGCCAGCTGGGGCCCTCCTCCCCATCCGCCGTGGCCTCCCTCCCTCCCCACTGCTGCATAACGAGTGCCTGCTTCCCAGCAGCACACAGAAAAGAGGAAGGGAAGAGTGCACAAAGGAACACCAGGCTGAATGCAGGAGAATCTGCTCAGCCTCTAAGTCCAGCTCTAGCTCCAAGGGACGTGCAGGGGTGACGGGGCGGGTGAGCACAGATCTGATGGACTTTCGCCCCGGAGGCACAGTCACCAGAAATCTGCCAGCATTAACGTTTTGAGGTTTCAAAGATGAAAAGCTCATAAGAGAGATGGCTCTGGGGCAGAAGGCAGCTAGTGAACACCGGGAACCAGGAACCCAGCAGAAGGCAGCTAGTAAACACCGGGAACCAGGAACCCAGCAGCTTGTAACTCGAACACTCCTCAGTCGCTCACGGTGGTCAAGTGTGGCTTTAGACGTTTAAGATAGTTACTATTTTCAAATGCTAAGCACATACGTCATACTCGGTGGTGAGGTCATTCTGGGCACAAGGACACTCTGAAAATCCTATAGTATATTTAAAAAAAAAAAAAACCTCCAAAATTATTTAAAGAAAAATAAGACACCAGACAAAATCAGAAGTTCTAGGCTTTTTAAAATCCTTCAAAAACCGGCCCGTGACTCAGTTGTTCAAATGCAGCTTATAGAGTTTGTGCACGCATCAAAGCTGTCGTTGAGGGACACTGAAGAGGCCACAACGGGACGGTGGGAAGCGTGAGAGGCGTGGACACCGGGGAGGGGTGGGGCGCACTGGGGAGCTGGCCCCACAGGCAGGAAGCCTGTCAGGCACTTGCGTGATGGGACTCCTATGGTTTCACCTTTGGGGAAGACTGACGACCTCTACGGAAAAGGCTTAGTTTCAGAAAAATACCAACTCGTATAATGTTACTCAAGCAACGGACAGTTTAAAAGGTGTACAAATATTCGAGACGATCAATTGAAAGAGATGTTCTTGGTTAAAGTTTGGGGCTAACAAAACCTTACCCACAGGAGCTCGGCTGTGAAAGCAGGGACCTACAGACACCCAAGCCGGCACGGGGCACAGTGAGGATGCGAGGCCCGGCGGACAGTCAGGGGAGACAGTGAAACAACCATGGCCGGTGAGTTTCCGCCCTCTCCCCGTATTTGTACATTTCTGAAGCCAACGTCACTTAATGCTTTGAGGGAAAAAGATCCAACAAACTTTCTTTAAAAACATAGAAAGAGGGAAAACGCCCACTGCATCACTACGCAGATGGCACCGCGGCACGAAGACAGCAGTGTGGTTCTGAGGCCTGAGTTGCAATAGAGCAGAAACTTAGCAGGAAGGGAGCCCGCCGGCCTGCCCTCGCCCCCCCCACCCCTGCCCGGCCCACCTCACCTCGGTGACCTCCACCCGCTGACGGTAGGTGCGTGGATCATTAGTTCCCGGGCACTGAAGCCATCTTCGTGTCCAGAGGAGCTGACAACAACGAAGCCAATCTTGTGGGGCATCCTGGGCACTGGGCTGGTTGTAAGGGCAGGAAAGACTTCTTTAAGAGAAAGGAATTGGTAACGTTTTAGACCACGGAAAGGGTTAGTTCGTGCCTTGCTAACAGACAACATAATTCACAACATATTCAGAATTTCCCCATCACTTTGAAAGAATCTAGTTTTTTGTTAAGCGTTTTTCACAGGAGCCTCTAATTCTACTTAAGGTATCATTTACCTTGACTTTTCCCAAACACATGTCCTAAAAACATGATCACGTTGTGGGTTGAACTGTGTCCCTCCAAAGATAGGTTGAGGTCCTAACTCCCAGTGCCTGTGAATATGACCTTTTTCGGAAATAGGGTCTTTGCAGATGTAATGAGGTTGGGATGTGAGGGCGTCCTGGAGCAGGGCGGGCCCGATACAGCAGCACCAGGGTCCATTTAGGAGACACAGACACACACACAGCCAAGGAAAGGGCCAAGCGCCCGGGGCGATGTGTCTACAAGCCAACGACCCGACCCGGCAAGTACTGCTGTCACCACCAGAAGCTGGGACCGGCAGGGGCGGTCCTCCCCTTCAGAAAGAGTGTGGCCCTGCCGGCAGCTGGATTTCGAGCCTCTAGCCTCCAAAGTTTTGTTGTCCTAAGCCACCCAGGTTGTGGCACTTTGTTATGGTAAAAACACAGTTCTGCTAAGATACAAATACCAAGTTTTTGTTTTTTGTTAAATCTGAGTTAAGAAAGCAATGTAACCAGCATGTTAACAAGTTACACAAAAGTAAGAGGAAAGGGGCAGTTTGATCAGCAGCGTGGTAAGGGCTGACGGCAAGCACACGCCCGCAGAAGGGAGGGCAGGACTCCAGGGAGGCGGGTCGGATGCAGAAGTGGCACCCGGGGCCTGCTGGAGTGACTGACTCGTAGCAGACACTTAGCCATTGGTCGAACGAATGTTTTATGCCATTTTTTAGTGAACCGTTCACAGCTGAATATCATTTTGAGGGTGGATGTTGCGACGTCTGGTTTTGCCATCCTGTCCCTGTGTGAAGACGGCACCTGACTGCAGTTTCCTCGGCACGCTCCACGTCCCTCCCCGGCAGCTAGTTCAGGGATGGGAACAGGAGAGCAGGACCCACACTGGACCGGCAAGGCTCTCCCCAAGGACTCTGCCGGGGCTACTGGGAGAGAGAAGTATTCTTCCTGCTGGGGCTATGGCCGCAGAATATTTCCCAGGGGCCTACTGGAAGCCTCCTGTGGGGAGGTCCTGCCAGAGAGTGGGCTGACACGGGGCAACAGCCACCTTGGGAACCCTGAGGTTCAGCCACATTTAAAGCCCAAACTACTCATAAGCTTCGGGTTATTTTCGAGTCGTTGAGCCAATCAAATTCCTCTTCAGTAAGCCAATCTGAACTACCTTTAAGTATCTGCAACCAGAAGAATCCTCACTAACATAGATATTAAAGAATTCTCCAGAAAGTTCTCTGGGATAGGACATACTGTCAATTGAAATTCTGAATGAGACGTGACATGTAAACATATCCCACATGAAATTTTTTTTTTTTTTTTTTTAAGTGTTTTATTTATTTTTGAGACAGAGAGAGACAGAGCATGAACGGGGCAGGGGCAGAGAGAGAGGGAGACACAGAATCGGAAGCAGGGGCCAGGCTCCGAGCCATCAGCCCAGAGCCTGACGCGGGGCTCGAACTCACAGACCGCGAGATCGTGACCTGAGCTGAAGTTGGACGCTTAACCGACTGAGCCACCCAGGCGCCCCGAAATTTTGCTTATTTTAATGTGCTTGGTGCATGATCTAGATCTTTCTTTTACTTTCATTCTGAACCTGAAAAGGCCCACATGCATAAATTACTGGCTGGTACTTGCTAACGTTTCTTGGGCTTTGGGAACAAAGGCATCCCAAACAGAAAAATAAACCATCATTAGGGAGCCTAGTTATTTCTGATGCAAGCTCACTGCAGGATGTCACAGTGCCGGAGGAAAGCTGAAGCTCGCCAAGAAGGTAATGAAAGGCAGGGATTATATTTGGGGTGTGCCTGCAGGGGTGTGGGTGGAGCCCCACCTCTGGCCTCACCAGGGCAGGGATTCGTCCTCTGCAGGGGCTCTCGGCCTGCACTCACTCCCCACGCCCCGTCCATCCTGCAGATGGCTGACTAGGACTGAATCTCCTCTTCTCCACCCCACTCTTTTCTAGAGGACGACTGTGGCCTGTGGCCAAGTCTCCCTGTCTGGAGCACTCCTCCCTCCCCCAACTATCCTGCGCTTCTCCTCACGCCCAGCTGGGCTCATCAGTATCTGGGTCTTCACTCAGAGCTCCAGATGTGCTCCCTATCCCGGGTTGAAGGGTCATCTGTGTCCTGACCCAGTCTGCTGTTTGAACCCCCACTTCTTATCATGAATTCTGAAGTCCAGCCGAACTGAAAGTTCTATGTCTCTGCTCTGAATTCCTCAAATCCCTCAATCATCTTTTTTAAAAAAACTTTTTATGTCTCTGAGAGACAGAGAGACAAGAGACCGTGTGTGTGCACGTGCGAATGGGGTGGGACAGAGAGAGAGAGAGACGGACAGAGAGAGAGAGGCAGGGAGACAGAGGCTCCGAAGCAGGCTCTGCACTGCACAAGCTGCTCGAGCCGTGAGATCATGACCTGAACCGAAGTCAGACGCTCAACCGCCTGAGCCACCCAGGCGCCCCTAAATCCCTCAATCACCTTCAAGGGCAGGGCCCACGACTTCCTGTTCCACCTTGGAACTGCAGGTATCTACGAGGTACCTTCAGCTGAACGTGATCATGTGGACACTACCTTTGAAGCACTTGCTGTGTGCCAGGGACTGTCCTCAGCCTAGACACACACTTCCACTGACACAGGTTTGTGGTCACGCCAACCTCAGGGATAAGGAAGCCGAGACACGGACAGGCTGTTGCTCAAAGTTACACAGGTAGTAAGCTGTGTGGGCAGAATCTGCGTTTAGCCGCTCGGGTTCCGGAGTCTCTGACCTTGAGCGGTCCTCTCTGCTAAGGTGCTAAGACTTAAATGTGAGACTTCCAGAGTCCTAGCGAAGGAGGTGTCCATACACTACACTGTCTCAGTAAGCCCCAGACAGAGTGCGGGCCTTCAGGACCCAGGTAGGAGGAACGCCTGGCCACTGTGAGGACAACACTACCCCACTGTTTGGAAACGATTCCTTTCTGTCCCCCTTCTTCCACGGCCCTTCCACCCTGCACCCTGTGGGGCCCTTTGTGGGAACCTTCAAGGGCTGCGTGATACCTGGGGCGTTACTACAGGACGCTACTATCAGCCTCTGTGGACCTCACCACTGACATTCTGGGGAAAATCAAAGCCCCCCGAAATACTCAGCTCCCCGCAAGTAGGACCGTGGCAGCAGCAGCAAGGGCTCTCACCTCGGCCTTGCGGCACACACTAGCGGCTGCGTGGACGAAGGCAGCTCGGCGGTAGCCTCACCAAGTCTATCAAAACGCAACTTTCCGAGATGTTCTCAGGATCGTTGACCTCCATGAATCAAAGCGAAACAATTCAGCAACTTCCGAACGTTTGGCTACAAGATTAGGAGACAAACCTTGTTTCCATCGTTCTTTTGCGGAAACCTAACTGTTAGGAGGGTGAAGAACGGTTGGCCAGGTAATCTTAAAGGCCGCAAGTGCCGCCGAGCGCACGTCCGAAACCGAAGACGGGTGGGGAGGTGGGGGTGGGGAGCCGCACCGAACCCGCACGGCGGCACGACCGCATTCCTCACTCACTCGGGTCCCCGTCAGCCGTGCGGCCCGAACACGGAGGTCGCGACGCGCAGAGAGTACCCGACGCTAAATGCGACGCCGACGGGAGGCAACCGCAGGCCGGACCCTGGGCTGCGGCGGGCGGAGCGCGGGCAGCGCCCACCCGGGCCCGGGCACCCCGCGCCGTACGCGCTCCCGGGCCCGGCCCCCTGCCCCTGCCCCCAAGCCCCTCGGCCTCCGCCCTCCGGCCCCCGGCCGCGCCCACACCGCCAGGCCCCGCGCGGTGTCGTCGGGACTCCCGGTACCTGTCAGAACGGAAGGCCCGCCCGGACCTCGGCGCCCTCACGGCTCCCAGGGCCCTCCGCCGCCCCTCGGCAGCGGCTTCCGGAGCTCAGGCGGCGCCTCCTCCACCGCCCCGGGCCGGCCCGCACCCCCGAGCCGCAGCGGCGGTGGCCGCCGAGGAGCAGCCCCGGCCGCCTGCGCCCAGCGCCAGGGCCGCGGCCGCCGCTCTCATGACAACCAGACGGGCCGGGCTGGGCCGCGCCTGCGCACAAAACGGGGTCTCCCCGCCTCCACTTCTCCGGGCCTTCTGGGTAATGGAGTCTCGGGGAGGACGGCGCCTGCGCACAGGCGGGGCTGCCGCTCCACTTCCCCAGGCCTTCTGGGTAATGAAGTCCCCGAAGGACGGCGTCTGCGCGCAAGGCGGGGCTGCACCTCTGCTTCCCCGGGCCTTCTGGGTAATGGAGTTTCCGGGGGGACAGCGCGCGGCCCAGGTCTCGGTCGCAGAGCCCACCTAGCTCCGCATCCCCGCCGCTCAGCTGATCTCTGGGTCCTGGGCGAACAACAGCCTGAGTGGCCGGCCAAGCAGGTGCCGCCGGCAGGGCCGGAGGTCCTGAGGATGTTTACGGTGTTCCGGAAGCCCAAGACGTTCAAGCTGCGGGCTCTGCACGGGACGAAGAAGTTTGGGGTGGCGGGGAGGAGCTACCAGGAGGTGCTGCGGAAGGGGTGCTTCCACTTCCAGGTGCCCGGGGCCGGGGTTCGGGTGCCTTCACTTGCAGGTGCCCGGGGCCGGGGTTCGGGTGCCTTCACTTGCAGGTGCCCCGGGCCGGGGTCCATGGGACCTGGCGCCTCCTCAAACTTCTTCCTGTAGTCACTCAGCCCTTCAGCGGGAGTTTCCGGAGGGTTCTGGCGCAACACCTCCCTCTTCTGACCGTGAAGATTAGGGCAGCTCTGGCCTGAGATTCTGGGACTCCCTGTTCCAGTGCCTATCTGCTAACTTGCTGTGTGCTCCAGGGCACAGTCAGTGGGCCTCTCTGGGCCTCAGTTTCCCCTTCCGTGAAATGAAGGAGTTGTGTTCACAGGCCGGCACTGTTGTCGCAGGGATTGCAGCCCTCATTCTCACTGGAGTCTCACTGTATTTGTTGTCTTGACCTGGACCTGGATCAGCGCGGGTTGTGGGTGTGTGTGCGTGTGGGGGCGGGAGCGTCAGGAGTTAGGGTTAGGGTGAGGGTTAGGGTGAGGGACAGTGTTAGGAAACCAGCGGACCGTGTACCGTTCACACTTCGTCAGCCAGAGGCAATGAGTCATGTTCAGGAAGATGTTTGCTGAGCGGCGTGTCCTGATACCAGTCGGGTGATGTGTCCTCATTGGTGGGGGTGTGTTTATGGGCTTAGTGGAAGCAGTCAGGCATCATTTTCTGAAACGGGCTTGGATTTTAAGTGCCTTTAAGGAGCCCGTTTTGAAAGGATCTGTGTGGCGAATCCTGTGGAGTCGACACCGCTACGTATATATTTTTATGTGACTTGTCATATTTTTGAACGACGTGTAACCCCGGGCACGATTCTTTGAAACATAGTTTTTTTTCTGATTGTGAGGACCGCAGGTGGAAGGGCCTCAGGTTAATGCTCCCAGGCAGCCCGCCCGAGACCGGAGACGTTAGCTTCCTGCCCTACCCTCCCTCTCCGCAGCTCCCCATCACCGGTTCCCGCCTGTGCCTCTACGAAGACGGCACTGAGCTCACTGGAGACTACTTCTCGAGTGTCCCTGACAACTCGGAACTCGTGCTTCTCACCTCGGGCCAGACCTGGCAAGGCTGTAAGTGGTGGGGACGTGGGAGAGTGGCGGGGAAGCCGGCCCGGCTTTGGAGGTGCTGAGGGCCTGCTGTGGGGGCCAGCCAGGGAAACGGAGAATCTTCTCGCTCTGAGCTCCCCAGGGGGGAGCCCCGAGTCGGGAGCCCGGTTGTCCAGTTGGGTGTTTTAGGTGTCTTTTCTAGGTCATGTGAATTTTATGTTCGTTCTGGGTGTCCTAGTAACTCCAGAGGGCAGAAGGGAGGGATCTAGGGGTTGGGGCCTGCGCAGGTTTGTGGGTAAGGCAGAGCCAGAGAGAGACGCCATCCTGTGTCGTCGGGCCGTGCGAAGGGAGCGGTGGTGGCTCAGGTTGTGCTGTCTGCTCTGTTGGTGTTTGCTGATGTGCTGTCACGTTGGGGGCCCATCAGAGGCATCGCTTCCAGGCATGATTCTTTAGGGGCATCCGGATTTAAGAACCAGCTCGATGACAAGTTGCACATTGGAGCTGTAGGCCAGGGGCAGAGCGAGTGTGCGTTCCTGGCTCTTGCGCAAAGTGGCTTACGTTTCAGGAGATGCTTCTGGTGCTCCAGGAAGTGGGAGCTCCGAAGACAGAGATATCTGCCTCTTTGGCCGAAGGGACAGAAAGGGGCCCTAGAGTGGTGTACGTGTGGCTTTGCCCTGCGGTTGGGACTCCGCTGTTAGCAGTCACATCTAGTGTCTGCCCCAAGGTGGCAAGCGCTCTATCTCTTTGGGGCCTTGTCCTTCTAGAGGGGCAGCCAGAAAGCAGAGTCACTGTGATGCCTCCTGGGACGGCCCCTTGCAGGAGGTGGGGACTGGGCAGGACAGGGCTGAGAGCCTGCCTGGCTTTTCCTTTTCTTTCCCATTTCGTGGTAGCGAAATGAACAGACTAAGAAACACGGACTTGTTCAAGTGTGTGAATCATGAGGGATTGGGATCGCATCTCAATATTTTTTTTAAGTTTATTTATTTATTTTGAGAGAGAGAGAGAAAGAGCACAAGTAGGGGATGCAGAGAGCAGGGAAGTGTGAGAATCCCAAGCAAGTTCCACACTGCCAGTGCAGAGCCCGACGTGAGGCTCGAACCCATGAACCGTGAGATCATGACCTGAGCCGTAATCAAGAGTTGGCCATTTAACCGACTGAGCCCCCCAGGGCGCCCCACATTGTTGTTGTTGTTTTTAAAGAAACGGGCTGTTTTCCAGAGTGGGAACACCTGTCCCACGGCCTCCGCAGCCTCCCCCACTTCTGGCTTCGCCACTCTTCTATTTTAGCCATTCTGCTGGGCGTGCAAGGTGTCTCCGTGTGGACAGCTTTGTGTTCCTGCTGGTAGTGCGGTTGACCATCTTTCCCTGGGCTAGCGGGCTGTCCACCCGTCCTCGCCCAGAAGGCGTGTCTTTGTCAGTTTGTATCTTGTCCATTTTCTAATTGGAGTTCTAACTGTTGAGTTTCGGGTTTTTCTCAGAATACGTACTGGATGTGAGTCTTGGTAGACGCGTGGCTTCTAGGGACTTCCTCCTGCTCCGTAGCTTGTCTTTACGTCCCCAGAACAGGCTCTTTCACAGAACAAGTTTTCCATTTCGATGAAGCCCACATTGCCCGTGCCTTCCTTTTGTGCTCATGCTCTGCACGTGAAGACTGGAAACTTCTGGCCAAGCCCTGGGCCCGGAAGCGTTTCCCTCCTGCCTTTCTCGTCAGTGGATATGATCATGTGACTCTTTTTCTTTAGCCCATGAAGGGTGGGTTTATACTGGTTGATTTTCGAGCACTGAACAGCCTCTCGTCCCCGGAACGACCCGCTGGGCCGTGGGAGCGTCGTTGTTTCTGTGGGTTGCCGTTTCTGTTGGCCAAGGTGTCACGAAGGGTCACGGTAGACCGTGGTTCCACCGGGTTCTAAGCGCTGGCTGGGCTGCAGTCAGGTGGGTGTGGGAGGCTCCAGGAGGGAGGTCCAGAAGGAGGCCCAGAGACGTGGGAGGTTTCGTTTGGGGAAGAGAAGGGCAGCGACCCACCGGCTGTCGTGCCTCCACATCCGGCCCCTCCCCACGCTGAGGGGTGGGCAGCCAGGCCCAGGGGAAGGGCTAGCTGGCATCCGGGCAAGCCCAGGGCCCCGGACGCCCCTGAGGTCTGGCAGGTCCAGCAGCGTGGTGGTGCTGGGCGTGCGGAGACCCCTTCCTCACCGCAGCGCTCAAAGGACCGCCGGCTTTTCTGTCTGTGACTCTTCTGGTGGCAGATGTGAGTGACATCCATCGCTTCCTCCACGCGTTCCACAAGCCGCAGGCGGGGCTCATCCAGGCTGCCCGGCAGCTGCTCTCCGGGGAGCAGGCCCCGCTGCGGCAGAAGCTGCTGGCCGACCTCCTGCACACCGTCAGCGAGAACACCGAGGCCGAGACCAGGGCCGAGGATCCGCCGTGGTTTGAAGGTACTCTGGGGCCCGGAGCAGGGGTGGGACTTGCTGGGAGCTGGCCACGCAGGGGACACCAGGTCCCACCGCAGTCCCTGGGCGGGGGGCCTGCCTGGCTTCTGTGTGCTAGAGGCCCCGGGACTGGCCTCCTTACTCGAGTACTCTGTCAGCTGCGGGAAAGCGTACGTGACGTAACGTGTTCCGTCTGAATCATTCTAGGCGTACGGTCTAGGGTCGAGCACGTTCTCTGTGGCGCGCAGCCACCACCAGCACCCGTCTCCAGAACCTTCTCACGTTCCTCTACGGCACCGTCCTTATGTCCCCTCCCAGCCCCCGCCCTCCACCCGGTCTGGATCTGACTCCCCTCGGGGCCTCCCCCCGGGGATCACACAGGACTCGGCCTCCTGAGCCTGGCCTGCTCCACCAGACACAGTGCCCTCGGGCGCACGCGTGCTGCAGGCTCTCCCTCCTTCAGGCTGGATCTCGTTCTGTGGCGTGGCCGGACCGCGTTCTGCTTGTCTGTCACCCGGGCGTGTCCACCTCGGGGCGCGGCCTTCAGGCCCGCCGGAGCCGCCCTTGGACTGCAGGAGAGGGGGTTCGGGTGCCTGGAGCCGAAGCCCCTCTGTGGTGTCTAGATGCCCACGATGCAGGTGGGCCAGAGAACCCTCTCCAGGCAGAGGGCAGGAGCCCGCGGGCGGGACACGATCAGCACTTTCTCAGACGAGGCGGGTGGCGCTCGCAGCCTGCCGCCCGGGAGAGGATGGCCGTGGACTCCAGGGGGGTCTCGTCTTCTCTTGCTCCTGGCAGGTCTGGAGTCTCGATTCAAGAATAAGTCTGGCTACCTGAGGTACAGCTGCGAGAGCCGGATCCGGAGCTACCTGAGAGAGGTGGGTGTGCGGTGGCGGGCACGGGGGCGAGGCGAGGCGTGGAGACGGTGCCCGGAGCTACGCGCCTCTGCAGGCGGACGGCCCCGCCGGGGCCCAGCTCGCGGTGTCCCTGGGGTGCAGGTAGCGGCCGGTCCCCGCACTCCGCACGGTGCTGGCGTCTGCCCCGAGCTGGCGCCCTGTGGGGTTGTTGGGGCCCCACCTGGGGCCTTGGCCCCCTTTCTTTTTGCGCTGGAGTCTCAGTGTGGGTTTTGAATAGAACCGACCTGTGAACGTCATCACCCGTCAGGTGGTTGGATTTTGACGTGAACTTGTCTGCATCCAGCACTGGCTGTGACGGACGCCCACGTGGGTGGGTCCTGGCCTCTTTCCCCACGAGGACACTTCTGTCTCCAGGCTGTGGCCCTGGGTGGGGGGCCTGACCTCCGAGAACTGGGAAGGGCCGAGCTGCATCTGCTTTTGAGGTGCTCCGAGCCGTTGTGGGTGTGAGCTCTGACTCCACGGGCCCAGGAAGGAGATGACATCCTTCGCCCCCCTGGGAGATCCGAGAAGCGAACACAGATGGAGATTTAAAGCTTCGGTGCTCCCACTGGACGTGGCTGTCTGTCCCCAGAGAAATCTGTGCCTGATGTGGCCTCTGTCCTGCTGCCCACTCAGCGAAGAAGCAGAGCCCACGGACAGATTGGCGGCACGGAGGGCAGAGCTGGAGCGGTATCCCGTCCCGCTCAGAGGAAAATTTGGTCCCGTGGCACTCGCCTTTTGCCGTGAGGGTGGGGGTCTGTGCAGCTGCCTTCCGACCTCATATGATGGGACAGAGGTGGGGTGCGTTCCCCAGGCGCTGACTTCTGTAAGGATGAAACATGTAAGAGGTCAGCTCTTCAGAGTGGACGGGAGTCCAGGCCAAGATCCCGTGACCCCTGCGCCGGGCCCTCCATGCAGGGGTGAGGCCGGGTGCTCCCTGCAGAGGCGTGTTGGGGGCGGGGGCTGCCCCTGTGCTCGTGTGCTTGGAAGGCAGTCCCAAGGCCATCTTGCCCTCTGACTTTGCAGACGTTCTTTCTGCCCCGCCCCCCCCCCCCCCCCCCCCCCCCCGCACGCCTGCCCGCGTTTCTTGGACCGTAGATCGCAGGGTCTATGGTGCAGGACGATGCACGGCCCGTGCTCCACTGAGAAGGAAAGCTCAGGACCGCGGTATGGAGGCCCCTGTGGTCCGGCCCGGCTCCCCCACCTTTTCTGTCCTCCCACCTCCGCTCCACCCTGGCCACCCTTGCCTGCCCCCTGCTGCTGCCGAGAGCGTGCTTCCTGCCCTGGCCGCCCCGGCCTGTCTCTCAGGCTGTGACCCCCTCGGCACCACACAGACCCTGCCGGGCCCTCTGTGCCCTGTTAATGTGTCTGCTGTCCTGTTGCTCGCACTCGACCAGGAGCCCCGTGGGGAGGAGGGGGGTCTTTCTCTGCCTCCCCTGGGTGCTCAGCGTTTGGCTGCATTGTTGTGAGCCTCCCTCCAGCTTGAGTGGGCAGCGTGGGTGGCGGGCGGGTGACGTTCCTCACCTGCCCGCCTCCTCTCGGGTTTCTTCCCACGTGGCAGCGGCGAGCGCCAGGGAGACGGGGCCAGGACTCCCGGAGCTTGAGTCTGTTACGTGGCCGACCCTGACCCCGGCTGCACGTCACGGGCCCAGAGAAGCTGGCCGGGCTTGGCCGGCCAGGGACCGTGTGAACTCAGCGCACTGGGACCCCAGGCGGCAGGGTCCCCGAGGGCCGTGGCACCGAGTGGACTCGGAGTCCCCCGACCGCGCCAGCCTTCAGCGATGTCCCTTGGCGTCTTCAAGGTGAGCGCTTCTGCCTCCACGGTGGGCGCGGAGGCTCAGGAGGAGTACGTCCGGATTGTTGGCCTCATGTGCCGGAAGCTCAGGGCGGAGCAGTACCACAGCAGCTACTTCGACAGAGGAGCCGAGGCGGACAGCCGGCTCTGCACACCCGAAGGCTGGTTCTCCTGCCAGGTGAGCGGGGGGCCGGGGCCGGGGCGGCCCTCCGGGCATCAGCTCAGCTCGTGGTTCTCTGGCTTCAGTGGCCCTGGAACCCCCGGACGGTGCCGGGAAAGACCCCCCCGCCTCCCGGCCCCCAGCTGCTCCTCACAGGTCTTCTGCCCGCTTCCCGGGCGGTGCTGCTGCCGCGGGCCGGGGCCCTCCTTCGAGAAACATCAGTGGCAGGGAGTACGCGGGGCACTGGGGACGGAGGGCGCCACTTGGCCCCCTCGGGAGAAGGGTGGTGGGCAGAGGAGAGGACGGTTTCGGAGCTTCTGAAACGTGGTGTGTCCCCGGGCAGCCATCTAGGTGACGGCTCAGATTTCAGGACTGGTGGCCAGATGTGACCCCTCGGGCGTTAGTGTGGCCTGACTCCACTCCCTGGCGGGGTGTGGTGGCAGCAGCTGGGAGCAGTGTCCTGGGCCTCCTCCCGGACACTCAGATAAATGACAGAGATACCGCTTCCCAACAAGTGCTACCACCTCTGGGGACCAGGGTCACAGTCTGGAGGCTTGGGGCCGGCGAGCTTTGCAAGGACGGCAGGGGCTGTTCCACTGCCCACGCTTCCTTCCCGGCCTCCTGGACCCCATGCATTTCCAGTAAAATGCCCTGTCCCCACTGGTGGCTTTTCTAGTGCCACTGAGGGTACGGAACAGGCCCTGGAGGCGGGTGTGGGACCCAGCAGGTGCTCGGTTGGGAATCCGGCATTCCTAACGAGTGTCTTACTGGGGGTAACGAGGGAAAGGGGGCACCGTTCCAAAGACAGGGTTCCTGATCGCCCCAAGCAGCACACCGTTTACCAGGACTAAGTCCCCTACTGGGGGCTCGTCAGTCAGCTCCTCCCGCTTGCCTGAGACCCGGGGTAAGGCCCTTCGAGGACCCGAGCTTGCTCTCTGTTGCCTAGGGTCCCTTTGACATGGACAGCTGTGCATCCAAACACTCCATCAACCCCTACGGTAACAGGGAGAGCCGGATCCTCTTTAGTACGTGGAACCTGGACCACATGTGAGTACGGGTTCCGCAGAGGTCAGGAGTGCTTGTTGTTGAGAACTGAGCTCACAGACCCACGGGGCACCTGCGGGGGCCTGTCCCTGCCGTGGCGTCCGTGGCCTGCCTGCCGGCTGCCTCGTGTTTCATGTGCCGAGCGTGTGGGTTGTGGACCCAAAGGTGTCCTGGGTGTGCGTGCGGATGGGTGCAGGTGCCCACTCCTAACCTGCCTGATTAGGTGCCCTCCATGGTGGGGGCCTCCGACAGGAGCTGGTCCAGGTCCTTGTCCATGTGCGTGCGACCTGGTACGTGGCCCCTCGGTCACGTCCGGCTCCACCTGTGGGGCCCAGTGGGTGGCTCTCACCGCATCGCACTCTGGGGGTGTCCTGCCCCAACCAAGCAGGAGGTGCTCAGAGCGGGGGCTCTGGGTGGTTACTGTGTGCGGGGCATTTCCTGCTTTCACCGGGGTGCGTGGAGGCCGGCAGCAGTGTTCTTCCACGTGGACAAGCTCTTTCTAAAAAAGGCGCACAAGTAAAATTGTGTTATCTTCACGGACTGTTTTCTGGAACGTAATGATGTCCTTGTCTCTGCTTTGTGAAGACAGAGGTCTTCCAGTGCCCTTCAAGTGGCTCTATCACTTTGGGGACAGGTGGCTTTGCACATATGTAGGACATCACAGGGACAGCTGAGGCTCACTTTCCACCCCTCCTGGATGCACCCCTGTCCTTGCCGGGGAACCGCTCTGCTGCCATTTGCGAGCATCCCTGTGATGCCTGTTTACACAGACCTTTACCCTGTAGGTGTGATTTGAAATGGACGTAAGTGGTGGCGCATGTGGTGACTCTACACCGGGCTTTTCTGTCCCATGTCGTGCTCACGGGGATGCGTCTGTGGGTTTCGTGCACTCGTTTCACCAGGTGCAGAGTGCCTCGCTCTTTCAAGAGAGTATCGTTTGAATATCCGTTTCCATCCCGGTAGGCGCTTCTGGCCGCCCACCTTCCGCTATGACAGAGCCCCCTGGGCTGAGCGTGCACGCGGGACCGACCTGCGTGGCCATGTGGGTGTGGCCCGTGGACTGGCAGCGTCCTCAGCATGTGGGGACTGGTCAGGAATGCAGATTCTCGGGCTCCGCGCACCGTTCCCCGGGTGCTGGGGATTGGGGTGCACGTTCAGGTGAGGAGGCTGTCCTGGTGCCCGAGCTGAGGAGCTGCGCTCCCCTCTCGGCAGGGTGCTGGGTCTCACCCCTTCGATGTGCACCGAGCACCCAGAGACGATTGCCGGGTTCTCCAGGTCATCTGTCGGCTACTTTCCGTGCCCCGCTGGGGCGTGGGGACATCGATCTGGGGGCGGTCCCAGCACTCAAGGGGCGGAGCAGGCCAGCCTGGAGCAGAGTGCAGACGAAGCAGCAGAGGCCGGAGCAGGGTTGTCTGACACCCTGGTTTCAGGTGCATTTTCTCTGTCTCAATACAGTACTTCTGTGTTCCGGCAAATCGGCCTGCTTCTCCGCACGCGTCTGACTTCCGGTTTTCTGTGCTATTTCAGGCTCGTTTCTCCCAGGAGGGTCCTGTGGGCACTAAATGTTCTTTGGTCTTGGAAAATGTCCCTCTGGCCTCTACTCCTGCGTGGTCATTTGGCGATACTGAATTCTGGGCGGTGGGTGTCCCACCTTCAGAACTCTGAAGACGTGCTAACACTCTCCCGGCGTCTGCTCGGGAGAATTCTGCCCACAGCCTGTTCTCTGCCTTTTCTACAGACATTTCAGATTTTCCCTTTCTCTTTGAACATGGCGTGTGTGTGGGTTTAGATCCTTAAATTCTGACCGGGGCTTGTCTTTGTTCCGAAGACAAGTTTCTCTTTCGTTTTGGAAAACACCTAGGTATTTTTTAGTTACCCCTTCTCGGCTTCTCTCTGTCCGGCTTCTCTGGAGCTCCCGCTGGCCGCACGTTGGACCTTCTCGTCCTGTCTCCCTTGTGCCGTGGGGGTGGTGTCGGGGAGCCCTCCGAGGCCTCTCAGCGGTCTGTTTCAGAGTGCTCTAGCCCAGGTCCTCCGCGGGGGTCCTCGCCCCTTGCGGTGTGCTCCTTGTGGCATCTGTGCGTCTGGATTCAGAGTCCACCCTCAGTGGGGACTGTGTTTTCTGTGCACTGGCTTGTCGTGTCCCCACAGGGTGGTTTTGCATTTGTTTCTGCCGGACACTCACGGAAAGCCAGGGCCTCTCGTGGCTCTGAAACAGCGGAGTATTAATTTCTGGCTTGGGTCCCGTCCCCTGTGGCAGGTGCAGTCGGACTGTGGGTCTGTGTGAACGGTGAGCCGAGGGTCCTGGGTTTCCTGGTGACTGTGGAAATGGTCACGCTGTTGGTGCGCCCGAATCATGCCTCCTGGGGCCTCTACCTGGTGTGTCGTCCTCACCCCTCCCGCTGCTGACTGAGGCTCGGCCATGTGGCTCCAGCACACGGGACGCCAGCGGACGCCTGATACGTGCTTGCGCGCTGGGGCTCCTTCTCTTTGAGCGCTGGCGTCAGTGGGGAGGGCCCTGGCCTGGCCTCCTTGAGGGTGAAAGGCGCCATGGGGAGCAAGGCCGCCCCCAGCCAGCCCTCCAGCGTCGCGCAGCCACAGGAGCGGTCGGGGTCAGCGGGCGCCCCCCTGTTCTGGGGCTGGGCAGGCAGCAGTGGGTAGAGGGTAGGGTGGCTTCTCCTCCCTCCCGGAGCCCCGGGCGCCCCTGCCGCTTCCATGGCTGGACTGGGGTCTCGGTCCCACCTCCCTGGCCCTCCCCTTGGGCCTGTGTCGGGACCAGAGCCCCAGTGGGCTGCAAGAGGGTGGCTCGCCCCTGCGGATCAAGTGTGGACGTGAGTTCCTGGCAGTGGGGAGCCCTCACCTGCTCAGCTTTGTACCTCTTTTCCCTTTTCTTCACTGTTTCTCCCGTGTTGTAGGGACAGGTGGGCCCAGCATGCTGCAGTGGCCCTCCCGGCCTTGTTTCTGTTCCTCGTGTTTACAAGCTCAGTTCGCAAGCTTTACCTGTCCGTACGCGGGCTTTGAATGGTGTGTAAGCAGAACAGGTTTACACAAAGCAGTATCGCGATTGTCTCCAGTGGACACACACACAAGCACAAGGTCGCGGTCGGGAAGACAGACGTCAGGAGGCCCTTATGACTCTCCCCAGGGAGGACAGGGGCTCAGCTTTACTTCTGCGGTTCAGCTGGGGAGGTGCTCCTGTGTCACCACGGAGACGGGTGTCGGTGGGGACGGGTGGCGTAGGGCTCCACCCCCTTTCCCCGTGTACTTCCCAGTACTTACAAACACGCGCCGCCAGCCCTCCTCCCTGAGACATTCGAGCTGCTGGCCCTGGGGCCGCACGCCGTGAGGACCGTCCCCCCAGTGCTGCCCCTGCTGACAGCCGCGGCCAGAGGAGGGGTCACTGCCCCACTGCTCCTCGGGCGTGTTTCCAAGTGCGGCTCCTTTTGAAACCTGAACCTCTGGCCACTTGTCCTCCTGTACGCCCCCAAACGTCAGCTCACATTTGGGCCACAATGACCGGGTGAAGCCCTCCAACGTGTCCCCGTGCTGCCATAGCAGGCTACTCGGTAGGGGCCGTGGGACGCCGGCAGCACCCGTGACCCTGTCTCGCCTTGCCCTGCAGAATAGAAAAGAGGCGCACTGTCATCCCCACGCTGGAGGCCGCCGTTGCGGAGCGGGCCGGCAGGGAGGTGTCCTGGGAGTACTTCTACAGCCTGCTTTTCACTGCACACAACCTGAAGCTGGTCCACATCGCCTGCCATAAGAAAACCAGCCACGGGCTCAGCTGTGACCCACGCAGGATCTACAGAGCCCAGACGAAGCCGAAGAGACGGCAGCCGGCCCGCAAGTGCCAGTGATGGGCCACGCGTGGCGCCTCCTCCCCCGGCGGGCACGTCCTCCCATTGGGCACTGTTACTACACTTTTGCCGCTGCAGTGGTTCCTGGAAAAACTTCACAGAGCCCTCCTACAAGTTCTGACCTCGCTACACTTCCGAATCTGTGTTCGCACCTCCGACGGCCCGAGTGCCAGCGGACAGGCTAGCCGTGCCCTGGGGCGCGCGGTTGGCTCAGGAGCCCTTCCGGCCCTGCTGGGCGGCCCCCGCAGAGACGCAGCGTCAGGCCCGACGTGGCCGCGCTGGTCCGAGGCACGGGCATTCTGTGTCAGCTCTCTGCTGGGTCTCTGCTCCCGGGCGGATGTGAGGCTGTATCTGCTGGACTTTTCCGGATGCTCCAAAGAGTGGCGACCCATTCAGGGCGAAATGTTTGTAAAGAACGCGCAGGGACACGCGCTGCTGTATGGTTTATGATGGCAGAAAGCGGGAAACCCTCCGAATGCCTGTCCACAGGTGAGTCCTGCTTGTGGTATCGTGCTGAACCGCGGGAAACCGCTGGCTTTGTAGCTCAGAAGCTGTCAGAGGCCATTAATTTCTGGGTTCGTCTTCCACGTGGACATAAGGCACAGCCACGTGGCAGCTCTGTGTGTTTCATACGGAAAAGGGAAGCTGTCGAGTGCACAAAGCATCCAGTGGCTTGACCATGCAGAGGACAATCTGTTGGTTTTATAAAAGCCCGTGAATGTATGTCACACGCACGTGTTAGCGTGTACAAGACGGTCAGGAAACACACCGTCAGGACAGCAGTAGTCCTGGGGGACAGGGTGGGTGGGGGGGGGGTACTGGATTTTAAAGAGCCAATTTTCTAAATCATGTATTTTATAATACTTGAAGTTTTTGAAATGATCACTTATTTCATGATCCTTTAAACATTCATTTTTTAAAGTCACACAGATTTTAATATTTGAATTTTTACATTTATTGTATAATCATAAAAAGCAATAAAGATTTTTTAGAAAAAGACTTATCAAAAAAGTTTGCACTCACTGGGAATGATGAAAATGAGGATAAAAATAGGGGTTAGTGATTTTTTTTTTCAAAGGTTTTAATTTATTTCTGAGAGAATGAGCAAGCAAGCGTGAGCAGGGGAGAGGCAGAGAGAGTGAAAGACAGAGAATCCCAGGCAGGCTCTGTGCTGTCAGCACAGAGCCCGATTGAAGGCCTGCACTCACGAGCTGTGAGATGGTGACCTGAGCCAAAATCATTATTCCATTTTCGGAAATCGAGATCTCAGAGCGAGTCGATCCTGTGTGGAACCGTACGAGTGCCACCTCAGCACGTGGTGTTTACCTGGCTGGACCGGGAAGCCCAGACCGTGGGGGAGTCGGGGCCCGTGGGAAGTGCACCCTGCTGTCCCGGTGGACCCTCCTTCTCCAGCCCAGCAGCAGCGCGACCTCTTTGCAAAACGGGGTCATGGGCTGTCCGTTTTCAACAAAAGAAGGGAGTTAAAACGTAGCGGCTGGGAGTGTTGAGTCTGGTGATCTGTGGGTGCAGGAATGCTGGGTGGTCTGGGCAGGAGGTCCCTCGTACCGGCAGGCCTGTCACTTGCTGTGGGCCGGCTCTTTGGTCAGCAAGACTGCAGAGGGAGGACCTCCAGACCCAGGGCCTGCAGGAGGGAGGGAGGCGGCCGGCAGTCAGGCTCTGATGGCAGCTGAGGGGCAGAGCTGGCTGGAGAGCGAGGGCAGGGAGGCCCAGGGAGGGAGTCGGCGTGCAGAGCCGGGGGGGAGGGACGAGGTGAAGGGTCCGCAGTGGAGGCCCTTGGACCAGTGTGAGCAAGGCACAAGGGCTCTGGTGAGGCGAGGCCTGGAAAGGGGGCATTTCAACCCCAAACACTCTAGGAAGCCCTTGAAGCAATTTAGGAAGGGGCCCCGAGTGCCCATTGCCAGGACAGGCCGGTCTCCAGCCTGCCTGAGGCTCCAGGAACACCCTGCCCTGGGGGTGTCTGTCACCAGCCAGTGACCTGGGCCGGGCTGGGGTCCAAGTCCGAGGTCCTCGGGTGGGCATTCCAAGCTCGTGTGACCCCAACAAGACCCTGGGCGGCCCCAAGGTCTGGGTGAGCTTCCCGGGTCGGCAGCCCTCATGCACTGCCCCACATCTGGCTGGAGAGGGAAGCCAGGTCTCCGCCACCAGCTCGAGGCCTCTGCACTTTGCCCCAAGCGTCCTTCCCGCGATAAATGGGGACTGGGAGTATATCCTTTCCTGAGTCCTAGCAGTTGTGGGGATCGTCCAGCCTGAGGCCCGTGGGAGGTCCCTGTGCAGCGGGCGTTTAAGACAGCGTGGAACGCCTCTGCTGCTCAGCCAACCACTTGGGCAGCACTTTGTGAAGACCAGTAAGTAGAGATGGTTCCTAAAAATTCACAGTCACAGGGCCTGCTAGGTCACAAGTAATTCTAACGTGTATTTCGCTATGCCTTCTGAAACTTTATTTTGTCCCCAGGGCTTAGTCTGCATTCCTTTTGTACTGCTAAGGTCATCCCCAACGGGCCTCAGCCCAAGGCTTGGTCCCGCAGCACGTGAGCACAGCACGGTTTCCCCAGCTCCATGCTGTCTGTGCCGTCTCTGCAGGGAACACCTGCTTGCTTCCTGCAGCACCCCTCACCTGGGAGTAACCGTCTCTGGCCCGCTCACCACCCCAGGAGGCCACGCGGTGGGAGCAGGGGTGGGGCCCCCAGGCGCACGCTCGGTTTCGTTCTGCATTTTGGTGGGAACGTGATAGCAAGGCTCTTCTGCAGGTCAGGCCGATGCTTCTCCCAGAGGCCGGTACGTAGGACAGAGACTCCTGGCATCTGACGCAGTCGTTCACCACTAACTCAGGTGCTGTGATCACTAGTTAATTCTGCAGTAACCCCAACTAGTTAGTTGTTTTCCCTGGCTGCCGTCAAAATGCCTTTATAAGCAACAATTTCAAGTTATTAAGTAGTTTGTTGATCAATAAACCACAAAATTATCCAGAGTCGGTGGTCACAGCTGCTAATGGTCACATTGGGCAGTGTCTCAGGTGGGTGTTGGAGGGGCTCGAAAAGCTTATAGGGCAACTCAGCGACCTACCTGCCCCGAATGATCTTTCACGTGAGATCCTTCCGTGCCTCACAGGACATTGTAATACGGTTAAATGTAGCTGCTGTCAGGACTGAGCTCCTGTTACTGGGGTGCCCCGCCCCCGCTTATCGGCAGGGGGTTCCTTCCAAGACCCCCAGTGGATGCCTGAAGCAGAGGTGGTCCCGAACCGGCTACGTGCCAAGTTCTCTCCTGTACGCGCACCTGTGATAAAGTTGAACCTCGCATCGGGCACAGGAAGGAACCAACAGTAAAGCAGAGCGGTCACGACAATGTGCCGTCCCGCACTCATGACAAATGCCTGTGTGCTGGGATGAAGGAGGTCGATGATGCGGGCAGGTGACACGGAGTTGGGCTACTTCCAACCTTCTGACCTTGCGTCACAGGGGGGACATTTGCTTCCGACCCCGCGGATGAGGGGGACGACCGCAGCTGAAGAATAGCCTGTGATGCTCCTCAAGAAAATCCCAGTCTTCCTGAATCGCAGGCAGCCTCCCTCGATCAGTCGTGGGGATCCCTCGTGGGTGTTCCTCACCTGCCCACCCGCTCTGTAACTGCACCACACGGGGCGAGGACTGTGCTGAGCGCCGCTGTCTCAGGAACCCCTCAGTCTACACGGAGGGGCCCTCTCCCTTCAAGGGCACAGCCTCAGCTCTCAACTCTCGGGCCTCACCTCTGCCCACAACCCAGGGAGCAGGTACGAAGGCTGACAAATACAGGCGGGAAAGGATTCGTTTTCCCCACTTGACTCTCAAGTATTGTAGACAAGCATGGAGTTTTAGGAACACGAGACTCTTTAAAAATACTTCCAAAATATATTTTATTTCTTAGTCATACGTGTTTTGCAAAATTCCCAAGGTAAACATTAGCTTCATGTACAGAAATAGAAGGAGAGTTCTTTAAGAACTGGCACTGACTCAATCATGAGAATGATCAAATTTTGATAATGGAAAATAAACGCATGTGTTATCAAAACTAAAGAGCTTAAGTGAGCAGTTTTCTTTAGAAAGATCTCCCGGCCCCCTCAGGGGACTCAAGCCCTCGTCCGCCTACACGGATATCAGAAACCGCACGATCTCGGAGAACGTTCTGGGTCACACGTGTCCATGCTGCAGGTATCTGGCGTTCTGCACTAGGGCGTTCGTGGGTCAGCTTCAACATGTGGTGAAGGACACGTTTTCTTGGGAGATAAGGTCGTGTGAATCCCAGAACTTGCTCAACCGTCAGACTACCACTGACTGTCAAATTCGTGTTTTGTTCTCTACACTTCTGCACCATCATCATCATCTTCGTCGTCTTTGGCTCTGAAATGCATCTTCCTGAATTCTCGTCTGCTCATTGAAGGACAAGACAACGACGCCGGGGGAAGGTCCTTGGGGGAAGGAAACACTCCCTCAGCCACCGCCGGCCCACCGTACCTGTCGGCTCTTGGGCGAGGGCTCGTCCCCCCCTGGCTGACGTGGGGGACGCAAGGGTTAAACGGAAGAGGACGCCCCGCAAGTGTGGGCAGTCGCTTCCCACCCGCGAGCGAGCGGGGAGGCCCAGAGTCACCTGCCAGGCCCCCCCGCCCCCACCCGAGGGCCGAGCGGGAAGGAGGCCTCCCAGAAGCAGCTGTGCCCTGGCAACCATCTCCCGCTGAGGATGGGGAAGGGGCGCGCCCACTTAGTGACGGTCTGTCTGCTCGTGGGGACCGGAGCCTGTCCCCGAGGCAGTGCCACGTGCAGGGAGTGCAGAGCCGGCCAAGTGCGCGCCCCGCGCGGGGGCAGCCACGGAGGCGCCAGTCTTACCTGCATGAGCTCCACGTTCCCGAAGAACCGGCCCACCGGCATCGGCTGGTTGCTGTCCTCGTCCAGAAAGACGCTGTCATCCGTCTGCAGTGCCGTCCCGCCCCGTGCGGTGCGGCTGCCGTGGGGGTCCTCTCCCGTGAGGGGCCCGTGTGCCGGTGGGGACGGGCCGTCTTCAGTCTCTGCGGGGCGAGTGTCGCCCACGGCGGTGCCATGCCCGAGGGGGCCGCCCGTGGCCGTCGGCTCTGTCGGGGCACCAGCTCCCCTTCCTGGAGGCGCCGTGGGGTCTTCGGCAAACCCCAGAGGGTCCCTGTCACAGGGGCGCTCGGGTGGTATCTTGGGCAGAGCAGCACTATCGCTCTTGGGGACTCGTTTCTGTAATTCTGATTTCACAAGATGACCTTTGTCATACTTGAACTTCTTGGAAGTTCGCCTGTCGGCGGCTTTGTGTGATGAGGAAGTCTGTGGAGAGAAAAGTGTGTGAGAGAACCGGACACGTGTAGGATTGTGAGGCGGACGGCGAGTCAGGAGGCCTCCGTCCCGGGGGCGAGCCCTCCTCACACCTTAAGCAAGAGACGTCGTTGCCACAACTTGCACGATGGGGTCACGTCACTGTCTCCCTCGGAGGGACACGATGTAAACTGGCGGTTGGGGAAGAATCTAGACACACACCCACCGGGGCCTTCTACTTCCTGAGGCACCTTCGGAAGCACAAACCACCGTATCGTAGTTACAGCGCGGGACTCCGGGTCGCACACATCTCTGCTCGGACGGAAGCCGTTCTGTGACCCCGAGCAGGTGCACAGCCAGGATTTACTAAATGGACCGCAGTCTTTAAAGCCGCGTAGGCCACTGAAACTCTACGCTAGTTGTTGGTGTAAAACCCAAGTCCCAACCAGACCCCGGAGCGCGGCCCGAGGCAGGTCGAGCGTACAGCAACTTCGTGGGCTAGGATCGCTCGGCACAGGCAGAGGCAAACCTCTCTCCCGAAGCGGTCAGGGCTAAAGAAGCGTGGCGCCATGGCAGCCGACACCACGCAAAAGGCGGCAAGGAATGACCAGCAACGGTGCACGGTGAGTCGGAGTCTGAGACACCCCTGCCCGTGGACGGGCGAACGCTCCGAAAGCACGGCCCTGGGCTGCAGAGCGCACCTTCCTCTGAAAGCAGCTACACGGTTCTCTCCTCTGGGACCGAAGCACCACGACACTGTTCTAACACGACCCATCTCAGGGCGAACATTTCGCATACAAATGGCCACACCGGTCGAGACCCGGCAGCTCTGTGTTCCCGAGACTCACCTGACATACCGTCCTGGCAGACGTGGCGATGCTGGCTTCCCGAGCAGAGGCCAACCTGGCTGAGCGACGGCGGGCTCTCAGGCGCACCGAAGACCGCACTTCACCTGTGAGCTAGACCAGGACCCAAGGCGTCAGAAAACGCTCTTGTGAGACGCGAGCCCGGACACAGCGACTTCCTAACCGAAGAAAACCCTGTTGAGTCCTTCCCACCCCCCTCTTCACCTTTATGGAAAGTCCCCTGTGGCCTTGTGCAAATTCAAACTAAACTGTCTTGGATCGAAGATGCAGACCTACTCTTTCCAACGGCCTCAGAAGCTTGGGGACAGTCTGTCCCCGTCACCTTATACCTCCATTTGTAGGTTAACAGATACTAAGCTAGCTGCAAATGTTTAGAAGCAGCCTTCTGAGAAGGTTCTTGAACTTTTACATGGTATCTGAGTTCCTGATAAAAGGTAATATGAAAAAACAAAAAGGCATCCCCAGCCCCATCGCTCCCTCCCTCAAATTACAGGTGGAAACCGTCCCAGTTCTACTGGTTTAAAGCAGTTGACTTTGGACTAAACACGGTCTGCTGCCAGTTTACTCCTAACGCAAGAGTCTTCTAATGCAAGAAAAGAATTAATGAAAAAGTAAAACTTATAACCCACGGTACGTCTGGCAAAATGGAAAAGTTAGCATTGGCTCACCCCTGTTCACTAAACTACAGATTTCTCTGAATCCCACGCTTTTTCTCTTTTTAAATAAATATTTATTTTTGAGAGCGGTGCGCACGCACGGAGGAGAGGCAGAGGGAAGACAGGAAATCCCAAGCTGAGCCATCAGCACAGAACCCGATGTGGGGCTTGAACTCACAAACCGTGAGGTCGTGACCTGAGCTGAAATCAAGAGTTGTTCGCTTAACCGACTGAGCCACGCAGGCATCCCTCACCCATTTTTCCACTAATTCCTTATTCTGTTCTGGAATGGATACCAAGTGCACGTGGTGAGCAAGGGTGGGCCGGCACGCAGGTGGAAGGGCAGGGGCCGGGGGCCGAGGGGCCGGGGGAAGGAAGAGGAAACCAATCAAAAAGGAGACCGCGAGTTTAGAAATCTGCCATGGCGTCCCACCCATCCCCATCTGCAGCCCTGGAGGTCTCCAGAGGCCCCTGGAGGTGGCGGCTCACCCAGGCCGTGAGATACTGGGTTGTCCCATACGGCATTCAGGATGGAAGGAAAGGCCAAGGCCGTGGCCTGTGCGCACAGCGGGGACACGGCGCTCCAGGCCAGGTGAAGGGCCTGCCGGGTGGTGCAGCAGGGTCTGGGCTCACAGCCACTTGTGGGGGAGTCTGCAGCGGTTCCAGCACGCCCCTCCTCCCTGCCCCGCCCTGAAGTCCTCCTACCTCCCAGGAGGGAACGGCCGCCTTAGTCCCAGGCCACCAACTGTCCTCTCTTCCCCTACGAGTCCTGCTCCCGCCACTCCCCCTTGTGACTGTGCTCGGTGCTGGCTGAGAGACACGACTGGCCTTGAGGATGGCTGCCGCTATCACCGAGTGCTGATGTAGCTAGCACGTGCTGTGCTTGGGGCCTGAACAGCCTCCTCTTTGAGAGGATGGCGGCTCCGGTGAGGGGCCTGTGTGAGGTTACACAGGGATGCGTGGCCTCAAAGTCCTCCTCACCCTGCTTCATCACGCACGGCTCTCCCCGACATGAGCTCCGGGAGCCGCCCGCTCCCCAGGACGGAACCGGGGAGCAGCAGTCCTGGCTCCGTGCCGCCGAAGCGCTCAGGCCCTTCTGCGCAGCCGCGTGCTTCCCGATGCCTTCCAGCTTCACCTCTGAGGCGGGGGCTCCAGGCTCCCCAGGCGGGCTCCTTAACCTTCACTTCCGGGCCCCCTGCAGAGGCTCTCTTGGCGGGTATAGGCCGACGCTCAGGAGCTGCCGTCACATCCGGCGTGGCATCGCGCTGGCTTCGGGTTCGTCGCGGGTGGAGCCACCCCCCAGGCGCCAGCTCCCACGCGGGATCCGGCAGTTTCTTCTGCCTTGGACAGCTGCTTGGCCTCCCGTCGTCGGTCTTCTGCCTTCCAAGCGAGTGGTTAAAAACTGGGATGTCACAGGCAACACTGTGGTTTCCCAAAAGGGCAGGACAAGACTGACTTCCAACGGGTCAGCACAAGGAACCCCGCTGACCCCCACCGAACTGGCAAGAAGTATGAAAACCATTTAAGACTTCTGGAAATGGTCCTATGGCATGCAAAGGGTAAAAGAATGTTATTCAAGACCACCCACAAAATTCAGTGGTGTATGGACTCCAGACTGCCACCAGACCGCCACCACCAGGACGCTGGGCTCCCAGGCGCGAGGCGGGTCCCACCACCCTTGCCCCTGCTGGGAGGACGTGGGTCCAGGCCAGGAGAGGCAAGCCTTCCTCCAAGAGCTCAGGGGCAGAGGTGTCACATCAGTGAAGGCACTGACGCAGACATTTTGCCTGGGGAGGGACAGACTTAAAACAGAGTTCCTAATCAGAATTCTTAATCTCTTCCCTACAGAATTGACTTCTTTTGCAAGGAGTGTGGATAAAGTTCTTGCGTAAAGGGGCTCTCCAGAACACTAGAGGTTGTGGAGAAAGGCAGTTAGAGAGAGACATCAAGATAAACTTTAGGTCAGAGAGTCTGCAGGGGACAACCAGGGAACAATGCAGCACAAACATCCAACACTGACCCCAGAAACTAGGCCTTCAAAGAAGCCACAGCTAGACTGCATCGTCGGCAGAGCAATTTATGCCCCAGGCGATTGCTGCAAACAATTGAGCAATCAACAGGCATTTACTGGGAGCTTAACAGCTAGGTGTGGTCAGGGCAGGAGAGGAGGAGAGCCACCCCAGGGAGAATGCGGGCTGCCCGGCAGGCAGGGGCACGTCCCAGCTGCCCAGGTGAGAGGGGAAAAGACTCCCATAGAAGAAATCTACCCAGTCACCAAATAAAAAGCCTATAAACAATAGTCTGTGGGGGTGGGAGACAGGTACCCAGAACTGCTGCACTATCTACTATGTCCAGGTTCAACAAGAAATGATGGCGCGTGCGAGAGGAAGGCAGATGTCTACAGCGGAACAAGAGCTGGCAACGTTCCAAGAACCTGTGATGGTGCCTGGGGTGGAGTTTATCAGAAAAAGCCTTCAAAGTGGCCATGATGAACATGTCCAAAGGCTAAAAGGAACCACAGTTAAGGAATAAAAAATTTGACAATGTTGCATCCAATACAGAATGATGACGATAAAAAGAAATTATGAAAAGGAACCAAAAGGAAATTCTGTAGTAAAAAAGTACAAGAACTGAAATAAACACTTCACTGGAGGGAACTGGCAGAAGAAATAATACGCAAACCCAAGGTCATGCAAGTCAAACGAGAGAGGAAAAAGAATGAAGAAAAATGAAGAGTCTTCAAGAAACATGGGATTCAATCAGGGGCACCAACATATGTGTAATGGGAGTGCCAGGAAGGGGAGGGAAGGAGAGAAAAGATACACAGAGAAATAATGGTTGAAACTTCCCAGTTATTGAAAAAAAACAAAAACAAAAAAAAACCCAACCACCTTCACACACAGGAATGTCCAGGAACTAAACTCCCAATAAGAGAAATGGAAAGAGCTGTGTAAACAGACGGCGCCGCTTAAATGCTGAAAGCCTAAGACCAGAGAACTCTTGAAAGTGGCAGAGGAAACACCAGGGGAGCCCGATAAACAAACACACCGCTAACTGAGCAGGGGCAATGGATATAGTCAAACATAGTCAAAGTTCTTCGAGAAGAAATGCGCCAACCAAGAACCCTGTATCTAGCAAAGCTATCAAAGCAAAAGAGACACTTCCGGATAAGCGGAGAGAATGTTGCCCGTGTTTCTTGCCAGAGGTACTGGGGGGAGCTCTGCAGGCTGACAGCAAGTGGCCCCGGGGGAGTTCAAGTTCACAGAAAGAGGGCGCCCTTTTTGTCGATGCTTACCGACAGCGTACATGCACAGGTGCCTCCTTTCTTGGTGATTTATAAGCGGTTGTAGAAATAACGTTATACAACGTAGACAGGAATGTGCTTTGGGGTGCCTGGGTGGCTCAGTCGGTTAAGCGTCCGACTTCAGCACAGGTCATGATCTCACACTCCGCGAGTTCCAGCCCCGCGTCGGGCTCTGTGCTGACAGCTCGGAGCCCGGAGCCTGTTTCAGATTCTGTGTCTCCCTCTCTCTCTGCCCCTCCCCCGCTCACGCTCTGTCTTTCTCTGTCTCAAAAAGAAATAAAAACATTAAAAAAAAAAAAGGAATGTGACTTATTTGCCAGTTACAGCACAAAGGACGGGGGTGGGGGCAGGACTTGTTGGGGCAACGAGAGGACCACACACGGAGAAACGATCAGAACAGGTCGTTGGGTTTCTAACACTAATAGATATAACAGGTATCCCGACATACCAAGAAAGTGGGTGAAGGGAATAAAGGTACATTTTTAGGTCTCACGACAAATCTGGAGCAACCGGGTGCAGAAAGGGCGCCAGCGCCCACCTGTCTGAAAACAGACCCACGAGGCGACTCCGCCCCCGGAAATATCCATAGGCCCCAACTGGCCAATGGGCTACTTACAACCGGCACAGGTCCCGAAAAGGGAGAATCCCATTGGTGGCCACACCTCCGCATCTTCCCGCTTTCCCGCAGCCCCGCCCACTGCCTCCCAGCAGCCCCTCCTGCACTGCGCCCTTCTAGCCCCTTCTAGCTCCTGGGTTCGGCCTCAGGTGAATTTTCACGCCCCGGGCCACTGGCTTCCACGCCACTGCCGCCCCACATGTGGGGGCCCCTGACCGATCAGTCACCCCATTTACACACCACAAAGCCGATTCCACTAAGTTACAATGCATACGGTGAAACCTAGAGCAACTGCTAGAAAGAAAACACAAATGCCCACCAGAAAACATTCATTTTCATCCATCTACACAAGGAACAACGATAACAGACGTGCATAAAGAAAACAAAACTAAAATGGCATGCGTGCATCCAACCAGACCAGTAACTTTAAATGTGGGCCAAACGATTCCATCAAAAGAGAGGCCAGGCTGGTAAGACAGCCCCCCCCACACCCCCCGCCCGGAAAAGGGCCCGCTCCTTGGGCACCGGGTGCTCTGTGTCCCGGTCCGTCGCCAGGTACGGAGTGCCAGGAACCAGTGCCGGGTCAGTCCTCTCCCCCTCTGCAGTGGCCTCCTCCCACCCCACTCTGCACCTGAGGTGACTGGGGCCAGGCTGAGCTCACATGCTGAAGAACAGAGGGCTTGGGTGGCGGCAGCAGTACTCAGGGGTCCAGACCAGTTCTGGACAGGGAGGCCCCCTTTCCTGGGATGTGGTCTGGCAGCCCCCTACCCTGAAGAGCGACCCAGTACCCCTCTCTCCAGCTCGGGCAGTAATCTGGGAGCCCCCTACCCAGAACCTTGACCCAGGACCCGCCCCGCCCCCCCCCACCCCCCCACGGCCGTAATCTGGCAGCCTGCTACCCAGAAGGCTGACCCAGGACCTGCCCCCCGACTCAGGGTCGTAATCTGGGAACCCCCCTACCCAGAAGCATGCCCCAGGACCCGCGCCCGCCTACGGGGCCGTAATGTGGGAGCCCCTACCTAGAAGCGTGACCCAGGACTCCCCCCGGCCGCAGGGCTGTAATGTGGGAGCCCCCTCCCCCACTACCCAAAAGCGTGACCCCCAAACCCGCCCCCCACCCAGGGTCGTGATCTGGAAACCCTCCCGGACATGGTCTCAGACCTCAGACCCGAGGGCGAGGGCAGGGGGTCCCGAGCAGAGGCAGCCCCCGGCCCAGGGCACACCGCGGCCTCCTCAACTCCCCAGACAATGGGTGGCGGGAGCCCCAGCCTCATCGGCACGGCTCCCGCCCGGCCTCGGCGCCTCACCTTCCGGCTCCTCATGAGTGTGAGCGGCGCGCTGCCGCCCCCAGCACTGCCCGAACCCCCGCGTCCCGGCCTAACGCTTCGCAGAGGAGTAGCGACCCGGCGGCCCTCGGCCCGCGCCCGGCGTCTGACGGCACCAGAAGTTTGGCCAATCACAGCCCGGCATCCTCCGGCATGTGACCCAACAAAGTCGGCGCTGGGCGTAATGGGCGGGGCGGAGGCCATATTTGTGAGGGGCACCCTCGTGGCGGCCCCATTTAAGCGGGGCGGCGGCCATGTTTATGAGGGGCACCCCCCCGGACGCCCGGCCACGTGTCTGGGGGGATGGCGGGAAGTGGTTGTTCACAAGGGGGCGGTCTCTTTCATCCTCGCCCCGGAGGTGGGCTCCTGCCCTGGCGTGTGAATGCCCGGCAGCGCTAGGGTGCTCCCGGCCTGGGGGCTGGCGAAGCCCGGATCTCGGAGGTGGGCCGGCGAGGCCCTGAGTGGTTCTGCCCTTAAGCTGCCCGCAGGGACCCCGGCGCCCCCAGCCTCGAGCCTCGAGCCTCTCCCCGGCGCCGGTGGAGCGCAGCTGGCCCTCGGACGGCCGTACCTCCCGGGGTTCAGCCCTTTCAGTCCCGCTTCTCTGCAGCCCTGGCCTCACGGTGACGGTCCCAAAGGCGCTGCCCTCTCCCCTCTCCGGCGTCCTGGCTTTTGGCAGCTCAGGGACTGTGCATTAAAGCCAGTGTCTGCCTTTGAGAGTTTTAAAGTTAGATGAAATCCAGCCTTGCCTTTAAACACTCCAGGCCCCCAGCTCTGGGCTCTAGTACCTGTGCCTCGAAGAGGCCTCGGTGGGCCCCCGGGGGCCGAGGGACGCCCAGCCCTGTCCTCCAGCCCATCAACCTCCCCACCCCCTTTGGGGGCTGAGGGATGCCCAGCCCCGTCCTCTAACCCTGCTTGCTGGTGCCCCTCCGGAACTGGCTTCCCGGAGTCCTGGCACAAAGGCGGAAGCAGCCATACGTGTGCTTTGCGAGTCAATGACAGTGGTGTTTACTTTATTATCATGTGTTTACAGGTGAGAACATTTAAACCAGGCAGTTTTGTCAGAAGGATTAGATCTTCCGGTTAAACTGTACAGGTTGAAAAGTGACCTGTGTTGTGCTTCGGCCTCAGGTACCGCTCGAGGGTCCCGTGTGCATTGTTCCGTAGCAGAGGGTGATTCATATTCTCCTCCAGAAACACTAATGTGCTCTGCTCCTGCGGAATGACTCCCTCAAAGCCCGGAAATACACTCGATGCCTCTTTTTAGTGCATAAAAAGTGAGGGTACTTAAGGATCCTGCCAGCTCTCCCCTCCTTTCAGACTACCCTCTCCTTGCAGAGGCATCTTCGGGTAATTAGGCGGAGCCCCTTCGATTAGGCCTCATGTGGGGTCTGCTTTGGGCCGTGAGTGAAAGCACACGCAGTGTTGGTGTGCACACAGGCACGCTCGCATGCTCACACGTGCTTGTCCACCCGGCTGCCTGTTTCCCGTGGTCTCCGTGGAAGGGAGAAGACAAATGTGGACTGGCAGGAAAAATCCATTTGAAAAGGAAACTAATATAACCACTGCCAGCTGTTGAAGAAACACCCAAGGCCAAACCGTGTTAAACACCTGTCTCATTTTCACTGAAATTGGTTTCCTGATAAACTAGGTTCAGTGGTTTTATTCTGGGGTCCTTCAGAGCTCCGGTTCTCATCAACTAGGAGCTGACTGTCACCAGCTAGCGTTTGCCTTGAAGGGGATCGTGGTGTCCGCTGATGTCGGGACCCCTGCTTGAGCGTGCCCGACTCGGTGAGGCCTGAGCCCTTGGTGCCTCTGAGCACGGCCTCCCAGAGGGGGATGCTTCATCTCTGTTCACAAATATGCCCTGCGCCCCCTCCCCTACGTTTGTGTGAATGGTGTTTCCAGCCCCCCAGCTGCTCCGGCCTGACACCCAGGGTCACCCGGGATAGGTGACACTCCCTCAGCCCCTGCTTCCAATCAGCGACCATTCCTGCACAGCCACATGGCTGGACCCCCTTCTCCTCCTGCCCACGCTGCCCACGGCAGTGGGGTGGTCACTTCCCAGTGGTGGCCTGACCCCCACTGAAGCTCTCTGTTCCTTCCCCCCTGCTTCTGGGATCAAGAGCTGGTCCTTTTTTTTAAATAAGTTTTTTTTTATGTTATTTATTTATTTATTTATTTATTTTTTAATAAGTTTTTTTTTTTTTTAAAGTTTATTTATTTGTTTAGAGAGAGAGAGAGAAAGAACAGGGGAGGGGCAGAGAGAGAATTCCAAGCAGGCTCTATGCTGCCAGCACAGAGCCCGACGCGGGACTCCAACTCACAAACTGTGGAATCATGACCTGAGCCGAAATCAAGAGTCGGCAGCTTACCCGATGGAGCCACCCACGTACCCCAAGAGCCGGTCTTAATATGACCTGTAAGGCCCAGCACATAGTAGGTGCTTAGTGAATGTTTGTTGGATGAACGTGTAGCAGGTGGGGTGCCTGCTGCCCTCTCCCCTTACCCTCCCCTGCTCACGCTGCTCCCCTCCTGGCGCTCAGGGTGCAGCAGATCCCCTCCCCCTCCCGGCCTGGGGTCTGCCTTCTTCCTGGAAAACCTGCTCTCCCGGCCCCCCACCTATCTTTCCGGGCTAATCCCATGCTTCAGACCTCAAATCGGCTTAAACTGCATGTCCGCAGGGGGAGGGGGACATTACCAGCCGTCCTCCTGCTGCCCACAACCTGAGTTTCCTAATTATGGCTTTATTTAGCATTCTGCTTTTCCTTCAGGACGGGGGCTCTTTTCTCTCCCAGAGCATGGCACACTCACTCACTCACTCAGTCACTTAGTATATGTGTGCTGAGCCCCTCATGTATGCTGAGCCCCTCATGTGTGCTGAGCCCCTCATGTGTGCTGAGCCCCTCATGTGTGCTGAACCCCTGATGTGTGCTGAGCCCCTCATGTATGCTGAGTCCCTCATGTGTGCTGAGCCCCTCATGCGTGCTGAACCCTTCATGTGTGCTGAGCCCCTCATGTGTGCTGAGCCCCTCATGTGTGCTGAACCCCTCATATGTGCTGAACCCCTCGTGTGTGCTGAGCCCCTCGTGTGTGCTAAGCCCCTCATGTGTGCTGAGCTCCTCTATGACTGAGCCAGGCCCAGGGTTACAATGGTGGCCTGCTCCAGTGAATCACCAGGTCTGCCTTTTAGTCCAGCAGGGATGGGGGTGGGCGTTGGTGGAATAACCACACAAGGAATTGTAAATCTGCAGTGGTGATAAGAGCCACGGGGAGAAGCCACATCGGGGGACAGCATGTGGGGGTGGAGGTGCCAGCTCTGCTCAGGGAGTCAGGCTTCTTGTGGGAAGTGACAGTGACAGTTATTCAGGGTCACCTCTTTCCCTCCGGGACTGAGCCCCTTTTAGGCCCGGTGGGAGGAAGCAGGCAGGAGCCCACACCTGGGCCATGGCCGCCCCTCCTGGTGGGGCGGGAGGCCTCGAGCTGGTGGAAGATCCCTTCTTGGATCCTCTGGCTCCCGGCGTCGGGATGCCATGAATCCCGCAGGGCACAGAGACAGACCGGAACCCAGGCTCGCGCCTCCGCACGGTTCTGCACGTGCGATTCAGTTCCCTCTTCCAGCTGAACTGTCCCCTGCCTTCCTGCGTGGACGTACAGTGAGGGCCGCCCTCACAGCGGCAGGCGTGTGATGTTGCTGGGGTCCTCGTTTGTGGTCGGCCCCCCACGGGGACCGTAAGCTCCCTGAAGGCGAGGACCGTGTTGTGCTCACCACCGCGGCCTCAGAACCCAGCTCGGTGGCCGGGACATGCTAGGTGCTCAGCAAATATTTGTTGAATGGATGGATGGTGGGGATAATGCACACAAAGAAATCGAGGATTGAATATTCCAAGGAAACTTTGTATTCTCGCCCATCACGCAAACTCACTCCTCAAACACTGGTATGTCCACAGCTCAGTATTTGCCTTTCACAAACACTGGCAGGCCTGGTGAGAAACTCGAAGAGAATTTTCAATTGATTAAGTCAGCGGATTTGTTCGCTGAGGTCATCCTGGCCTGGAGCGCGTCTCCTTACCGCCAGCACACGGTGGCTTGTATGACGAGGGATTGTCTCTTATATGCCGACCCTTTACATTTAGAAGACACATATAATAGTTTTTTAAAAAGCGAGGGAAAGCCATAAGCAAAAAAGCTCACAGAAGAACGTGAGGCAGAAACCCGTGGCTGGTGGGAATGCAAAATGGCACAGCCACTTTGGAAGACAGTTTGGTGGTTTCTTACCGAACCAGACATGCTCGTCCCATACGATCCAGCAGTCACATTCGTTCGTATTCACCCAAAGGAGGTGAAACTTATGGGGGCGCCTGGGTGGCTCAGTCGCTCGAATGTCTGGCTCTTGATTCCGGCTCAGGCCGTGATCTCACGGTTTGTGGGGTGGAGCCCCGCGGGTGGGCTCTGTGCTGATAGTGTGGAACCTTCTTAGGATTCTCTCTCTCCCTCTGCCCCTCCCCTGTTCTTGCACGTGTGCATGTACGTGCTCTCTCTCTCTCTCAAAATAAATAAACTAAAAAAAAAAAAAGAAGTTGAAGCTATGTCCGCACAAAAACCTGCACAAGGATGTTGATAGCAGCCTTATTCGTAACTGCTAAAACTTGGAAGAAACCAAGAAGTCCTTTTGAGAAGGCGAGTGGATAAATAAAATGGTCCATCCACAAATGGAATATTATTCAGCGCTGCAAAGAAATGAGCCATCAAGCCATGGAGGAACCTTTAAAATTTTTTCTAAATGTTTTATTTATTTTCGAGAGACAGAGAGAGAGACAGAGACAGAGTATGAGTAGGGGAGGGGCAGAAAGAGAGAGAGTGAGACACAGAATCCGAAGCAGGCTCCAGGCTCTGAGCTGTCAGCACAGAGCCCGACACGGGGCTCGAACTCACAGACCGTGAGATCATGACCTGAGCTGAAGTCGGACGCTTAACAGGCTGAGCCACCCAGGTGCCCCAAGCCATGAAGGCACCTTAAACACATCACGCTAAGAGAGAGAAGCCAAGCAGAAAAAAAATACATGCTTCCAACTACGTGACCTTCTAGAGAAGGCAAAACTAGATGTAGCAACCAGGTCCGTTGCCTGGGGATGGGGGTGGGGCAGGCGGATGAGCTGAGGACAAGGGAGTCTCAGGGCAGTGAGGCGGGTCTGGGTGAGCAGTCTCTATTTTTGTCCAAACCCATAGAATGTACAACAGCAGGAGTGAACCCCAGTATAAACTGTGGGCTCTCGGGGACGATGATATGTCCACACTTGTTCAGCAACGATAGAAAGTGTCCCACTCTGGGCGGGGGGATGTTGATAGTGGGAGGCTATGGGTGTGGGGGTCAGGGCAAATCTCTGTATCTTTTCAATTTTGCTGTGCACCTGAAGTGCTCTGAAAACCAGTCTATTTAGAAAAGGGGTGTGATACATTTCAGCATTGATTGAAAAACAAAGGGAAAGGAAAAGCTCGCAGCCTGGTTTTCACTGTATGTCTAAAAACCAGTCTATTTAGAAAAGGGGTGTGACACATTTCAGCATTGACTGAAAAAAAAAGGGAAAGGAAAAGCTCGCAGCCTGGTTTTCACTGTACGTGGCTGGGCAATCACAGCCCTACGGTAGGCAGCCGTGTGCTGTTGAAAAGATCTTAATTCCTCACCTGGGTTAAGAAATACCACACAGGGGCGCCTGGGTGGCTCAGTCGGTTGGGCGGCTGACTTTGGCTCGGGTCATGATCTCGCGGTCCGTGAGTTTGAGCCCTGTGTCGGGCTCTGTGCTGACAGCTCGGAGCCTGGAGCCTGTTTCAGATTCTGTGTCTCCCTCTCTCTCTGCCCCTCCCCCGTTCATGCTCTGTCTCTCTCTGTCTCAAAAATGAATAAACGTTAAAAAAAATTAAAAAAAAAAAAGAAATACCACACAGATTCGCCAAGGCCCTACTAGGCGTGAGGCGTCTTCCGGACGTGGTCGGAGAAGGGTGTGTGGGCTCGTGGCTGCAGAGAGCAGGGGGGAGGGCAGGCAGAGCTCCTGCTGCGGCCGCCAGGAAGTGCCACGATGTTCCAGAGGGTGCCAGCGTTGGGCAGGAAGTGGTCTCTTGTAGAGGTAGGTTGGGCGAGAAGAGGTTTCTGGAAGAGGCAGTGCTGCTGAGCGTGTAGGGCACATGTGCACGTGCCTGAGAGGGGCTGGCGGGGGGGGGGGGATGCCCGCCTGAGCAGGGGTGGGGGGGATGCCCGATGTTGCCCCTTCACAAAGCTTCCCCGGTAGCTACACACTGATGAGATTTTTTTGTGGCCCACTTTGCAGGCTAGTCAAACAGTTTGTGGCATTAAAATGTTTGGGAACAATGGGCCGTGTTGGGCTTCAAATCCCCTACACCCTGTTGGGAACAGTGTGCCAGTGTGGGTGGTTACACCTGCTCATGCTTCAGTAAGTTCATGATCAATGGAAGGTCATTATCTGGGGCCGGATCCTCTGGCTCGGGGCTCATGGGACAGGGGGGTGGGGAGGGGGCGGTGTTCTCCACGCTCACAGCCGTGACCCCGAGGACACGCTACTACCAGGGGTCCCGACTCAGGATTTCTCGGTACTGGTTTTCCCCACCCCCTTGGCTTCCGATGTTGCCTTCTGTCTTTTCTGTAATCAAGTGTGTGTCCCCCAAATCCAACAACGCTTCTGTTTTCATTGATAGTCACGCAAAGTCATTTTGGGAAGTATCGAGATGTGAACGTGCACGAAGGAACATCCTTACGATGCCTCCGCTCCCCACCAGAGCTGCACCAGTGGAAATCGGCCAGGATCTCCCCGAACCCGTCTCCCGACACCCTGTGCACATAGTAACTGTTACCGTTACGCGTTCATTTCGTTCAGCAAACATTGATGGAGTTCTGTGTGCTTCGGCGTTGGTAGAAATATCGCAGGCACCACCGAACCGCCAGGGCCCTGACCACGGGAAGATGTGGTTCCCGCTAAGGAGGGTGGGGCATGCGACCAGAGAGACCGAGGGAAGCGGCTGCAAGTGAGCAGAGAGCTGTAGGGACCACCCCGTCTCCCTTTGCCCCGACAACGCAGAGAACACTAAACACACCCACTGGGGGCGGCGGGGAGGGGGCACCGCAGCCACAGTGTCCTCTGAGCAAAGAGCCTGGGATTTGCAGAGCCCGGAAGAGACTACATTTCCAGCTAGATGAGGACAATGCCGATTCATGAGAAGCCTTGAGCAGGCAGGAAGAAAACCACAGGATGGAAAAGCCCTATTTTGAGAGCTCCCTCGCCCTCCAGCCAGCGGAGCTGTGCAGGTAGAAATCAGCTTAGGATCCTGTGAAACGGCCGGGCGAGGTTGGCGCTGGGGAGCCCGACGTGTCAATTAGGCGCTCTCACCAGGTCTGTTTCTGCCTCCCGCGCACAAACGCTTCCGTGTCCCACGGCCCTTTCGGCTCCTTCGGCTAAGCGTCAGCGAGTGACACGTTAGGGGCAGCCGCCAGAGAGATGAAATTTGCCCACAAATGTGATGATCGTTAGCGGGTGGCTGTTTTCCCTTCTGCGGCCGCGCGGGAGTCACTCGTGGCGGGACGGTCCGTGTTCCGGGCACCCCAAGCATCGGCAGGGCCTGACCACCACCGATGCTGGGGGACGGCCACCAGCAGAAGGCACAGCGGTGGCCTTGCCAGTTCTCACTGGTGTCCCATACTTGGTAGCACCAGGAACAACTAACCCCAGGTCTCAGTCCGTTTCTGGCTGTGGCCTTGAAGAGCGAAACGTTATCAGATTCCAAGTCAGATGGGTGTCCACGGGGCTACAGATATGCTCCCAGGTGCCCGCATCCTCCTGGGTTGTCAGTACAGGTGATGGAAGCCCTCGAGGGCGGTGGGAAGGGCAGGTAGGGAAGGGCCAGCGCCCGGAGGCACAAGTGCCCCCCACCCGGAGGACGTGACAGCACACAAGGCCCTTCCTTCCAGTGGCCTTTCAAGCGCACGAAAGACACGCCTTCCTTTCAGTGGCCTTTCGAGCGCGACAAAGACACGCTGTTAATATGCACAGTTTGGGCTGGAGAGATTTTGCATGAGCAGCATTTGTTCAGAAACAAGGCAAGGTCAGGAAGAACCCTCTAGGTCCCCATGTCACGTGGGTGGTGGCCAGCTCGGGGGACAAAGAAAGGTATCCGATAGGGGAAGTGGTTAAATCACAAAATGGTACCGGATGTTACGACCAAGCCCTGGTCCTCAGGGACACCGGCAGCGCCCCCGTGCCCCCACGGCCCCGTGTCCGTCAGCGGGGGTCTCTGTCCCGTGTGCCACGGGCACTGGGAACAGCGTGGCACCTGGTCGGCCCGCCCTCGCTCTGGCTCCTCTGCACGAGGGAACCCCTGCCATCCCCGAAGGGCATCTGTCTACTCCTGTCCCCGCGGCTGCGTCCCCGTCTGGCTGCTTGCTAAGAATCCAGAGCAGATTCAGGTCAGTGCGTCTGAGGCAGCTACGTGCCGGGTAAATGATATTGTACGTAAATTGAAGTGGCTTAGCCAGGCGGCCCCATTCACAGCAGCTAACAGGTGTGAGCTAATGTCACGGACGTAACCTTGCTTCTCAGGTGGTGCCGTTGCCAAGGCTGGCTTGCTCCCCGGTCCTCTCCCGGCTGCTGCGTGGAACGGTTCCAGCTTGCCTTCCTCCAGTCGCCTTTTCGAAGTCTGGGCACAAAGTGGCAGGCGGGGCCTGCTTTGTTATCTGGTCTCCACACACGGCTCTTGGTTCGTGGGGGGTTGGCTCACGCACAAGGAGCAGCGAACAAGGTTTGTGCCTCGTCGAGGGTTTTATGACTGAACCATCTGGAATTCCTGGACATTTTCAAACTAACACAGTTGGCGTGACTTTAGAGGTGAAAAGGTGGGGGTGATGTCTTCCCCTGGATTTTGTCAGTCCCAGGATGTAGAACTTCGGTATTCTAGAAGACGCATCCGCCCCAGATCAGGAGTTGGGGGATGGTGGGAACGATATTCATTCTCTCTCTGTCTCTTGCTCTGTCTGTCTGTCTGTCTCTCTCTCACACACACAGCATGAGCTTAGCCCAACTTCAAAGTGGAAGGATGCCGTCCACACAAGACCTCACTTCAGTTGCCAGCTTGGGAGTCCCCAGACCACCCTCAGGCGAGCTAATTCTCTAGAAGGACTCACGTTGCTCACCGAGGGCTGCTACCCCCACGGTTATGGTCTCTTACAGGGAAAGGACACGGGTGGAGATCAGCCAAAGGAAGAGACACACTAGCAGGGTCCTGGAAAGTGCTCAAGGCGGTTTCCGTTGTCCCCTGCCCCTGGAGTCAGGACACGTCCTCTCGGCCGTGGAGTCTGACGACACACATGGAGGACTGCCATCAGGGAACTCTCCGGAGCCTCGCGGCCCCACACGCTCCCTAGATGGGCTGCCTTTCAGAGGCATGACTGATGATTGACCAACTGCTTATCGATTGGTTGGCCGCCCACATTGCTGATCTCAGTCTCCAGGGGACTGATCCCTGTGACCCCAAGTCCCACTCTAAATCACAGGGTCTGTGTTTCTGGCAGGGCCGGCCCTACCCCACGACTACCACTCTGGGTCCCCTTGTTGGATTACCCAGGGTGACCCACGGCCCCCAGGAAGGCAGACCCTCCGGTCAGGCAGGACATTTTAGACATGACTGCCCAGAAGTGGGGGACAAAGGCCAGATTAAACTCTTTGCCCCGCCCCCGCCAGCATGGAAAAGCGGATACAAAGTGTCCCGGTGGGTCTGTAACTCCCTCGTCCTCTTTCCTAGGCTGGGTGGAAATTTCTTATCTCTTTTCTCCCGATTGCTGCTGAATTCCCTGGAACTAAGGCCCATTGTATGTACCTGATTACAAAGGGAGCGGTTTTACAGAACATTCTTCCTCTCAGGAAAATGAGAGTTACCTGCCTTTTTCTCGGTAAGAGGGAAATGTTCTTTTGAGTAATTTTTTAATTTACTAAAAATTTTTGATCCCATTGTCGTGGGGATGCAATCTTCCAGAGGAGAGGCACACAGACAACGATATTTTAATATTTGCACGGCTCTGAGGTGAGGCCAGCGAGAGCCCAGGGGCCGCCCGCACAGCCTTGCCTCTCCCAGGACCACGGGGATCGGGTGAACCTCCTGTCCCCAGCCCGACCCCGAGAGACACTGACCACTGACCACTGGCCAGTCAGAAATTAATTACCTGTGTCTCCAAAGAGATGGTGCTGTCCACTTACGACCTGGAGTTGTTTTTTTTTTAATGTTTATTTATTTTTGAGCGAGAGGGAGTGAGAGAGCCAAAGTGTGAGCTGGGGAGGGGCAGAGAAAGAGGGAGACACAGAATCCGAAGCAGCTCCAGGCTCCGAGCTGTCAGCACAGAGCCCGACACGAGGCCCGAACTCACGAGCTACGAGATCATGACCTGAGCTGAAGTCGGACGCTTAACCTACTGAGCCACCCAGGTGCCCCTTAAGTTTATTTGTTTATTAGCAAAGGTTTTTAAAACTTTGCAGCCAGGACAGTCAGCATCCGTGTGCCCGAGTCTCTGAGACAGCAGAGTGGCTACTGAGGTCTGGCGGTCCAGGCCCGCATGCCCACGGACCTCTTAATCCTGCCAGCCTGGGCAGCCTTTACGCTGAGGACGCTTTGAACTATGAGGTCACTGGTTCAGCACCGTGCCTGTTGGCTGGCAATGGAGGTGCTGTGCGGTCTTCCGGGGACGGCCGGGCAAGCAGGGTGCACAGGCATCGGGAGATGTGTGGTGGCCCAGCTTTGCAGACTCGGCCACCCCAGCTCCTGACCAGCACGAAGCTCTCACCTTCGTAGAGAATGGGGTGTCTGCCCGCCAAGGGGGCTGACACAGAGGTGGGCCTGCTGGGACAGAAGCCGGGCCCTTAGCAAGTCCCTGGTCACTGTTGACTGAGTAACCAAGTCAGGCGACGTGGGGGCCATTCTAGCGTCTGAGCCCCCGCGCCGATGGGGTGGGCACAGGGACGCCTACATGTTCCGAGGGCGCCTCCGTTTGTGCCTGGCACTGTTCTAAGCCAGCCTCTTCCGGGCGTTACGTCATGTGATTTTCGAAGCACCCGGAGGTGGTTCACTCATTGCACCCATTTAGACCTGGGGAGACTGAGGCATCGTGGGGTGCAGGGCAGAGGCCCCCTGTCCCCCCCGGAGGGGAATGCGGGGTGCTGAGCCGGGGCTGGAGAGCCGTCCTGGGCGCCCTCACTCTGCGGAGTCTGGCGTCTGGGTCCCGGCAGCAGGGGGCAGGATGAGACAGGGAACTGCAGCCGTGGCCGCGGCTCCTGCTCCGGGAGGCTCCGGAGGAGGGCGGCAGGTGCGGGGCAGGGAAGGTGGCTCCTTCCCTAACGACGTGCAGAATCTGTGGATGGGCCGGGGTCGGGGGCAGCTACCTCTGTAGAGACGGTGCCTCTGGGTTCCCCGCACCCTGGGGGGCACCGGGCGTGAAATCAGAATCGCGTATTAAACACGGGAAGTGGCAGCCGCTCAGTGCCGGCTCGTCACAGAGGAACCCACCTGCCCGCCGCCTGCGGGGACCCCCGCGCAGCGCCCGCCCGCTGGTCTGGAGGCAACGGTGATCAGGTCCGCGGGGACGCCCGTGCGCGTTCTGTGCTGGGGGTCCTGGTGGGGGGTGGAGCTCTGCTCACCCTGCCCTCTTCCACCCTCTGCTGTCCCGAGCCCAGTCCCTCCGCGGAGCTCTCCCCAGAGCGGCCAGGAGGGCCAAGCTGGGCCCCCCACGCCCAAGGGGCCTCTGCCACGGGACCAGGAGGCACAGCCAGGACTTGGGACGCAGGCCCAGGTTGCAGACTTTCCTTCTCTGCCCGAGCCCCACTCCGTGGCTTCTTCTAGAAGACATGTCTTCCTTTGTGGGGCCTCCGATGAGTCCTGATGGAGGGAGGGTCGTGCTGGTCCAGATTCCTCAGTCGCGAGGGGGGACGCCGAGGCCCCGATGGAGCCTTGGGGGCGCTGGCTGGGGGGCTCCTGGGGGGGAGCGTGTCCCTGTGGGCAGGACCGCGTTCTCCGTGTCTCTGCTTGTCACTCCAGCTACTCCCTCCTCCCCCCCCAGCTTTCTTTCCCATGCCGTGTGTTCAAACCTCGTTCCTTCCTCAGCTTCTCTCCCGGGGCGCACACCCGAGCCCCAGCCCAGCAGGAGGAGGGACCCCCCCCCAGCCCGTGGGTCCCAGAGGCTTTAAGGCCGTGAGTCTCGTGCTTCCAGAGACGCCGGCCTTGATGTAACGTGGACAGTCCCCACGGACACTCTGCCTGGGGTGTGCCCTTTATCACGAACTCGGCCCGGGGCCAGAGACGGGGCTGGAACTGAGCACCCAGACCTGCCGTCGGACCACCCAGCAGGCGCAGCAGGTGGCATCGAGCACCATGGCATCTCTTTGCAGGGAACGAGAGACCCATCACAGACACAGGGCTCCTCCAGAACAGAGCCTTCTGGGTGCGGTCCTGAGCTGCCTTGTGACCTGGAGCTTGCAGGACAGCCTGGGTGTCTGGCAGTGAGTGGAGACAGAATGAAGCCAGGACGTGGAGGTCAGGGCCGCCCGCCTGCCGAAGTCAACACACGGCGGCGATTCCCTCGAGCTACTGGACCCATCACCGAGCAGGCTGCGCCTGGGGGACTGGAGCGGGGGCTTTGAGGGGCACCCTAGCCTGGCCTGGGTCCTGGTAGCACCTGGATGCCAGCTCACGTCACAAGGGGATGCAGAGTCCTCACTGGAGAGTGCGTGGTCCGTGCTGGGAGGGCTGGGCGCTGGGCTGACTGCTTTTCCTGGGTCACCACCCGTGATTTTTCCACGGCTGTCTGTGCTCGCTGGCCCCTGGGCCGAAGGGGGGCCCCAGGCAGAGAGGGGTTTTGTGCAGCCCTCCAGCTGTGACCCCTGTTTTAACCGCAGCTCCCTGGCCCTGCCCTAGACCCCAGTAAACGGGTCTCTCTATGGCACGCTCTCCTGACTGCCATCAGACTGGGCCTCTTGTGACTGGGTTGGGATCTTCTCTGTGGAGACAGGCCGGGGCCGGGGGGCGGAGGAGCACAAGTTTGGCACAAGCTTCTTTCTACCCAGACCGCATTCCCGCCTCTAGACCCCAAGGCCCAGGCGAGCCGCACCTTTAAGAAACACGGCCGTTTGGTGCCTGGGTGTAGCCCATCCCTCACATCTCTGCCCTCTGGACAAGGCCCAGGAAGTCACCCCCCTTGCCATCTATCCTGTGTTGACACCTGTCCCCAGGGATGCCCAGGCAGCCTGTGTCCCACTCTTGCTATTTCGGCTTCTAAAAGCCCAAGGAGCGCCTGACGTGGACCCGGGGAAGGTAACAGTACAGGTGTGTGGGTGTTGAAGATGGTGGACAGAAGCCAGGAGGCACTGTCTGTGGCCTCAACCAGACAGGCTTAGGTTAGAATATGGTTAAAATTTTTTTTTTAATGTTTATTTATTTTTGAGAGAGGGAGAGAGAGAGACAGAGCATGAATGGGGGGAGGGGCGGAGCTAGAGGGAGACACAGAATGGGAAGCAGGCTCCAGGCTCCAAGCCGTCAGCACAGAGCCCGACGTGGGGCTTGAACTCACGGACCCTGAGATCGTGACCTGAGCCGAAGCCAGTCCCTTAACCGACTGAGCCACCCAAGGGCCCCTAGAATACAGTTTTAAAGTGCTGATTATCCGTTTATCTAACACACATTCATGGAGCATCTGTTTTGCGCCTGACAATGGTGCAGACAATGTTGGGGACACTGCCGTAGACTTGAGTGGCCCCACATGCCTGCCCCGTGAAGGTGAGGGTCCGGGGGTGGGGGATGGAAATCAGTGTCCAGATGCCGCTAAGCAGATGGCACGGCGTGCGGGGCCCCATGAGGACTCTGGGGACAGACCGGGGCAGGTAGGGGTCGGGAGTGCGGGGAGGCAGTGAGTGTTGACGTCAGTACAAAGAGCTGGTGAATCGGAAGCCGGTAGCCTGGGTCCGGGTGTGAGGCGGGAAGGGCCCCGCCACAGAGGCCCGAGGACCAGTGAGACCGTGTCTCCCATGGGCTCGTGAGCTGTCGGCCTCTGACGCCGGGGGCAGCCTTCCTGCTGGGGAATAAGGGAGACACGAGGGCAGCCGACCCCGCCACCCTGCCCATCCCACCGCCGGACGTACGGCTGGATTCCCGACTGCAGCAGAGGACTGGCAAAGACAGACGCCCAGGGGCACCTTGTCTGAAGACAAAACATGACCGTTTATCTCATGTGTCAACTTGGCTGGGCCACAGTGTCTGGGTATGGGGCCGTCCATTATTTTGGATGTTTCTATGAGGGTGTTTCTGGATGAGACTGATATTTAAATCAGTGGGATTTGAGCGAAAAGCAGATTGCCCTCCGTGATGTGGTGGGCCTCATCCAATCAGCTGAAGGCCCCGACTGGTGTCCCCCAGGCAAGAGGGAATTCTGTGGCAGGTGGACTTGGGACTTGAACTGCGACATCAGCTTTTCCTGGGTCCCCAGCCGGCCTGTCCATCCTTGCAGCTTCCATAATTGCGTGAGCCAATTCCTTGAACCAAATCTCTCTCTCTCCACATGTGCACACATCGTTTTGTGTCTGTTCGTCTGGAGAGCCCAGACTCACACATCGAGACGGGACACAACTGGAGTTTCCTAAGACAGAAGAAATGGAGGTTGAGAAGCAACAGCCAGCAAGGGCTGAAGAGCGTCCCTCTAGACCTGGGTGAGCTCTGCACGGTCACAGCAGGTCTGATGGAGTAAAGGCCATGTCACCTCGACCTCGCCATCCCCAGGAAAGCCTCTCCTTTACTGCATAACATGCACCACCAGTGCCCCTCCCCTGCCCTCCCAGCCCCCTCCCAGCTGGTTCTGGCCGTCACCCCCGCCCCCTCGTCATCCCAGCTTCCCCCCTCATGGCTTGACCGGTCTGGTGCTTCTCGGCCTCCCCTGACTCACGGGTACCTCCAGGAAGGGAAAAGAAGGGAGAATCTGTCTGCCGTCATTCTGAAGAGTCCCTTGGTGCTCTGGCCACGCTGGACCATCTCCTGCATTCCTCTCCAGTCCACCACGGGGGAGGTACAGCCCCCCAAGTCCCACAGGGGCCCTCCCACCCCTTTCCTGAGGATCAGACCCCTTCATATCCACCACCCCCGCCAGAGGGCTGGGTGGTCTCTTGTCCACTCGCCAGGCCCTTCCCGCCGAGGCCTGAAGCCGCCTCTGGGCGGGGGGCGGGGGGGGGGGTTGGCCAGCGTGAGGTCTGCGGGGTGCGGTGCAGCAGAGGCTGTGTTCTCAGGAGGCCCTGGTGGCCAAAGGGGGTGGCACCAGACACAGCGGCTTTCTCAGGTGGCCCTCTGTAGAACCGTGCGTGGCCCCTCTTGGGCCGAAGGGACTGGGTCTCTCTCCTTCCTTCCTCTCTGCACGCAGACCAATGATGAGGCAGCCAGCCGGGTGGGTGTGCCTCGGGGCAGGTGGCCCGACTGGTTCCGCCACAGAGCTGCACCCCTTCGTGACAGCAGTGAGATTTGGCTTCTCCCAGCCCTGACTCATTTGTCTGATCTGAGTGAAAAGCATGCGAACTTGACTTTGCTCCTTAACCCCTTCGTGCCGGAGTTCCCCTCTGAAAGCGGGGCAGTATGGGTGACAATTCTGGGTGTTTCAGGCGGCACAGAGAAGCCGCCCAGATGGGCGCCAGCCCGGGAAGTGACCATGTCATGTGGCTGCAAAGCCCAGGCTTGGCCACAGACCCTGGCTCTGCTCGCCTCCACGCGTCATCTGCTCCTGGGGCGACCGGGCCCGGTGGGAGGGGGCCCGGGAGAGTGGGGCTGCCAGCATTTTGAAGGGGGCCCCTCCTGAGGCTTGCCTCGTGAAGGGCACACAGGAAAACGTCGGATTGCATCGCAGTCTTGGCCGGGGAATAGGAGTGGGTACTTAACCTCGTTTTTAGGAATAAGCTCATGTGGAATTAGCTCACGGGGCGGGGGGGGGGGGGGGGGGGCGGGGGGCGGAATGAAAACCGGCCCCCGGCCTCACTGCGCTGACATTCATACAGCAGATTTCCTACGAAACTCTTGAACTAATTCCAGGTAGAATTCTCATCCAAAAACACCCACTGCAAACAGCTGGGATGCTGGAGTGATGTCAGAGTGTGACTGCACGGCTGAGACCCAGAGCCCTCCCGGACGCCGTGAGTAGGGTGGGGACTTATTTCCAGGATCCCCATCCTGGGGACTCTCCGAAGAGGGGGCAGAGGGCTGTTGGGACACAGAAGCATGGTGCTACGTGATCCCGATCCTTGCGGCAAGACGCCCCTGGCTGCCTCCCTCCCGCCTCTGGACCCCCGTCAGGCGACTCTGCGGCGGCAAAGGGCTCGCCCTCTCCAGCGCTATTTGTGGCTCTGCTGCTCACGTGGGGCTTCTTCTCGGTTGGGAGGAAGGCTTTGTGTGCTGGGAAGGCCAGCGTGGAGGCCAGCCCCTCCTGCCATTTAATCTTAGCCCACGGACGTCAGCTGCTTTCGCAGGGACGGTCTTTTTCCTTTTCCAAATAGGGCACGGCAGGCATCTCTGTCGCGACACCCCCCTTCTCAGTGGATGGCTCTGCTCTTTGCTGCTAGGGAAGTGATACTCTGGGAGTGGGCAGGGGTGGGGGTGGGGGGCTGGGCTTATTCGGACACCCCCATAGTCTCTTTGCCACTTTTCCTGGTGATCAAGGCACGTGTGTTGTCAAGGCTGGGACACCAGGAAGCAGGGGATAAGTGACCTCCGGGGACCGTGCACCTGCTCCAATTCCAGGGACGTTTTCATCAGCCGGTAGGACTGTTGGAGGAAGATCCAAACGCGAGCTGCCATCCTCTGCCCATTGGGAGCCCGGGAGAAAGAGACAGAGACTGTCCAGTCCCAGGGGCACTTTTGACCACTCGGGAACGGCTCCCCCGTCTCCTCCCTCCCCTGGGATTGCTCTGGAATCTTCCCAGCCTGCTGCCTGAGGCCACTGTGGTTCCCAGGCCCTCACCCCATGAATGCAGGTGGGCTGGGCGAACTCTGTGATCCGAGGGTGACAGGAGCCTGTGAGCCACACCCGTCTGCCCCCTTCCCCGGGCGTCAGCCGGCTGGCATTTTTTCCTGCCCAGGTTGGCAGGTTTGGGGGTGACAGTGGGCAGTGATGTGTCAGGGGCCTTGGGGATGGCGGCCAGCCCTGGCCTCTGCTTTAGGGAGAGAGTCACCCGGATTGGGGCAGATCCGCCCGGATCAGGAGTTCAGGACACAAAAGCCAGGCCTCTGGAAGACATGGGTGGGGCTGGGGCCCCAGGGAACTTTCGGGGCTGACGGAGAAGACTACTGCTCTCCCCCTGGGGTGGTGGCTCTGTGGGTGCATGTCACTGCCCGGCTCCAAAACGAACACTCACGCTGTGCTTTCGCTCTCACGTGTGGATGACACGGCAGCTAAAAACGTGCCACATGCACCAGCCAGCGCGTCTTTCTTCCCCCTTTGCGGGCAGACGGGGGTTGTGATAACCGAGGCGCTGTGTCAGGCTCTTAGCAAGCACACCCAGGACACGGTGACTGTCAATACAGGCTAGCTGTCGTATGTCACCATCCCTTCCACGAAGCGAAACGCATTCCTTCTGCAGCGGAAATGGAGAACGCCTCTTGGTTTCATATCCACCCTTCCGGAAGGCCTCACGCGTCCCAGGACCCAGGCTCAGGGTCTCCTCCCCCGTCCCACGTAGCTCATGCCGGGACAATGCAGTTAGACGTGCTGTTACGTAGGCAGATTTTCACCTGCCCGCCACCTACCCGCCCCAGGTGGTCAGTTTCACGACTGCAGGGACCAGGTCTGTTTTCCTCGTCGCCAAATGCTTGGTACCCAGCGTAGTGCCAGGCCCAGGGGACTCTTTAGAAACACTTGTAGCATGATTCAAGGCTAATGATGGTGATTTTAATGATTATTATAGTAGTTAACTTTCAAAACCTTTTCATTGTAAAGTAAAGCACGGGTACAGAAAAATGGTGAGACAAATGCTAGCTTGATGGATTGTTAAAGCAAACAGCCTCGATGCCCCACCCATGTCGAGAAATGGAACCTGGTTTAGTCTCACTCATTATTTTTATTTATTTATTTATTTAAAATGTTTCGTTTTGGGGCGCCTGGGTGGCTCAGTCGGTTGAGCGTCCGACTTCAGCTCAGGTCACGATCTCGAGGTCTGTGAGTTCAAGCCCCACGTTGGGCTCTGTGCTGACAGCTCGGGGGCTGGAGCTTCTTCAGATTCTGTGTCTCCCTCTCTCTCTGCCCCTCCCCCGCTCATGCTCTGTCTCTCTCTGTCTCAAAAATAAATAAAACATTAAAAAAAAAAGGTTTCGTTTTGAGAGGGAGAGGGGGGTGGCGTGCGTGAGGGCACACGCGGGAGAGGAGCGGAGAGAGAGGGAGGCGGAGAATCCCAGACAGTTTCTGCACCATCAGCGTGGTGCCCGACGAGGGGCTCGAACCCACGAAGCGCGAGATCGCGACCTGAGCCGAAATCAGAAGTCGGACGCTCAACCGACTGAGCCCCCCAGGTGCCCCAGAGCTGGTCTGTCCTTAAGTCTCTTTTAACAGACAGGTTCCACATGTATCCCTTTCTTTCCCTCACGCCTTGTCTGTGAGAGGCCTGGGCCATTGGACCCACACTCTGGGTTTGCTGACCACATTGTCACCATGTGGTTTGTCACGTCCCCCCATCCTCGGGAAATGCTGGCGAGAGGCAGCTGAAGCCAGCGGCCCCGTCGGACGCCGGTGTGGTCCCCTTGGCGAGGCACTGAGTTCTCCCACCCAGGGGCATGTAGTGCCTGGTTTTACTCTGGTTCGATGTTGGCAGCCGCACTGGGCAGAATTGCGTCCCAAACACACGCTCAGGTCCAAACCCTGGTACCTGTGAATGTGACCTTATTTGCAGATGTCGTCATGTTACGAGGCCAAACTGGGTTAGGGTGGACTCTCGTCCAGTGACCACTGTCCTTACGACAAGAGGGAGATTGGGATATAGATCTCACCACCCCCAGTGATGTGTTAGGGTTGGGGCCCGATCCCTGGACATCACACAGTGTGGGTTAAGGGGCCGGCTTGACTGGGGTGAGGGTGAGAAAAGACGACTCCTCAGGCTGGGCAGTGAGAGGGGTGCCAGATCTGGTGTGTGTCCCAGGGCCCCAGGGGATGAACGGCACCTCCCCGGACACCCAGCTTTTTATAGGGCACACGAAGGAAATTGGCCGTGCCTGGACACGCCAGCTGCCCAGCACTGAGGCTCTGTGGCCACGAGGTTTCAGCCCTTTGGCCTGTGTGGGGAGCTGCCCCTGGGAACAGCCTGTTGGCCGTGAGAAGGGGGAGCCCCGTCCCAGCCCCACTGTGGCCCAGACAGGTCGGTGTCACTGGGGACCTTGCATCGCATGTTTCCTTGGTGATGGATGGATGGGTATGAGAGGCACTGGTGGAGTTAGATTAAGAACAAGCTTGAGGTCAGTGGGGACACCCTGACATCTGCCTGCGGATTCACCGACTGGCTGCCCAAGTGAGCTCTGGGTGAGGTTTGCCCTCCTGAGGGTTTTGCTGGAAAGATGGACCTTGGGAGTCGTTTGAGGAGCTGGTTCGGGCCCTGCTGCCCAGTCGAGAGCGCCACGTCTGCAGCCTTCCTCCTCCTTCCTCAGGACCCCGCTTGCCTGTCCTCTGGCACGGGCCCTTGACTTGTCTGCGCCCACCCCTTCCAGGGTGGCCTCTTGGGCAGCAGCAGTGCCCCATCACTGTGGGCGGGGAGGGTGACAGTAGCTCTCCCGGCTGCCAGCCACGGAGAGAAGGACGTGGAACAGGAGGATGAAATCCCTGCCGTGGGAGCAACAGGATCCGCTCTTCAGACAGGGCTCTTGGCCAATGGACAGCGTCCTCTGCCTTGTTCTGAGGTTCCCTGTCCCCCGGGCAAAGCCTGGGTGGCAGCCGCCGGGTCTGCCCGCAGAGGCTCTCCCGGTCCTGGAAATCTGTGGTTCCAAGTCAAGCTCATTCCTGTGTTCTGCAGCCTGGCTCTGACCTTTGCCACTGGCCATGATCTTGGCTGGCCCTCAGGCCTCTGTCGCTCCAGGCACCCCGGCCAGAACCAGCCGGTCACCTGCAAGTCTCTGTACCTCCTGGCCCCTCAGGGAATCAGCTTCCTCAATAACCCCTGGACCCGCTTCCTCCTCTGCAGCCCCCGCCCCGGGTGGGCCTTAGCACCTCTCGTGGATTCTAGAGTCACAGTGAGCTGCGGACACGTCTGTCTCCAAGCAGATGGCAAACACCATTCCTAGCTGGGCCCATCTGGCCCAGTGGGTACTCAGTCACCCTCTCCTCCAGGAAGCCCTCCCTGCCCCTGGGAGGCGGGATCCTTCCCTGTGTCCCCGCCTGAAGGAGTTCACTGCAGTCCAGCAATATCCTTCCACCCAGTCCTCGGGCTTCCGGAGGGCAGGGGCCCTGTCTGCTCCCCCCGCAGGGCTCAGAACATGGGATGCATGAATCGAAATGTTCGGGAGCTCAGTTCTCTCTCCGAGGCGGTGCTGGGCTTGGGAGGGAGGCGGAGGCCGCCAAGGTCATGGTCCCAGACAGTGAGTCACAGAGTTCCTCGTGGGACTTTGCTGGCCCAAATCCTCCCTCCGCCCAGAGCCGCGTTGCTACCTGCAGCCGCAATTACTCCTACCTGAGCCGTGGAGGCTCTTTCTTTCACCTTTCCCGGAGGCTCTGTCTCGAGACACAGCAGCACTGACGTGGGGACACTTCCCGCTTCCCGTGGGGCTTCCAACGTGCTGGTGCCACCGTCCGCGCTGTCCTCAGACTGCTCTGCGAGGGGGCGGAGCTGCGGATACATGATCCCAGCTGCCCTGAGATTTAGGATTATGTCCGAGAGGACTGAGGCACCTGACCCAGGCCCCGGGGCCGGGAAGGGGTGGGAGGTGGGTTTGAAGCCGGGCATCTGGAGAACTGGGGTGGCCAGGATGAGAAGAGAGAAAGTCCTTGTATCAATCTCCTAGTGCTGTTGTAACCAGTGACCCCACAGTTAACGCCTTAGAGCCACACACGTTAGTTCTTTGGCCGTCTGGGCGTCGGGAGTCTAAAATGGGTCTTCCTGGCTGTGCTCCTTCTGGAGGCTCTACGGGAGAATCTGTTCCTTTGCTTTCTCTTGCTTCTAGAGGTGCTCACATTCCTTGGCTTGTGGACCCTTCCTCTGCCTGCAAAACAGCTCTCTGTGACACCCCCATACCTCCCTCTTATGGGGACCTTGCGATGACACCGGGTCTGCCCACATAATCCGGGATAATCCCCACCTCAAGGTCCTTAACTTCCTCACATCTGCAAAGTCCCCTTGGCCACGCAAGGTGATGCATTTATGGGTCCCGGGGCTGGTAGGGGGGCACCTTTGGGGGCCATCGTTCAGCCAACCACAGCCCCTGTGGGCTCTGCCTAAGCAGTCACCAGTGTGTCTGGTGCTCAGAGAAGAGGGGGAGCAAGGAGGAGACTCCTGAGCAAACATGGGACTTGCTTAGATCAGAGGCCAACTTTCCCCGCCCTCGGGCAAGGCTCCCGCGAGCAAACGTGGTCCATTATTCAGCATCTTTGTGGAGGGAGATTAAAATTGCATCGGGCTCTGGGAACTCCTGCCCCCCAGCACCTGACAGTGACAGAAGGGGCTGCTGTACAGAAGGCTCATTAAAAATGAAAGCACGATGCTGATTTCCAGCACACTTGACTTACTTAAGCTGGTCTAAGTGGATAAATATTTCATGCCACAGTTTATTAAGTTCGCACCGATGGAACTTCTCTGAACGCTTCCCAGCGGTCTCGGCAGGGAGGCGGGGGACCCCCACTCCAGGCCTCGCCGACATGCCACGAGCAAGTGGCCCTGTGGGTTCTCGGGGTCACGCTTGGGCCCAGCTGTGAGTCACCAGGGTCCTCGGGCCGCCCTCTGATGCGGCTCCCGGCACAGTGGGTGATGATCAGAACCAGAGAGAGTCCGTAAGCGGCAAGAACAAGCAGGGAGCGACTGCCCGGTGCTTGTGTTTTTCTTGCCGAGGGAAACTGGGACCCGGACAATTTGGGAAGTGAGCTTCCTGCCCTCCCGCTCTTGCAGATGTGCAGAGGCTGGCGGTGCCCCGAGGCCGCTGGCACTGTGCTGGCGGCCGGGGAGCCCACGTGAGCACTGTCTGTCACGTGTCTGCGGGTGCTGGCTGTGGGGTCACCTGGACACGGGAGGGGATGCCTGTCACTGGCTCTCCGTGCTCCTTCCCAGCTTGACATTCCCCTGCTCCCCAGAAGCTCCAAGTACAAAGAGCCATCTCTGTCCTAAGAAACTGTCCCACAAAGGACTGGTCTTCCCCCACAATGGAGCAGAAAATAGACACGTGGGCAGTTTGAGGGGGCCCAGCTGTGGCCTGGTGGGGGCTGTGGGTGTCACACGCTCCCCGGTGTGACGTGAAGAGTCCTCTGCGTGAGCTCACGCACAGGGAAGGCGTTAACCCAGAGGGCTGGTGACAGGTGCACGGTGCCCCAGCCCCACGTGCTGAAGCCCTAATGGGCATATCTCAGAATGTGACCCTATTTAGAGGGAGGGTCTTTAAAGAGGTTATTAAGGTAAAATGAGGCTCTGATCCAACAGGGCTGGCGGTGTCCTTGAGGGGAAATCTGGACATTCAGCAAGAATGCCGTGTGAACATGAAGACAGCTACAAGCAGGTTCCCCTGAGGCTCAGAAGGAGCCACCGGCCGACGATGCCTTGATCTCCGACTTCAGCCTCCAGCGCTGGGGGGAAGAAATGTGAGTGGTTAAAGTTCCGCTCCCTGCCCCCCACTCTGGTGCTTCATTACTATTGCCCCAGAAACGAAAAAACAGCCATATTCTGTTCCTTCGGGGAGGAGAAGTCGTCGTTGGTGGCAGTGACTGGGGGTGGGCAGCCCGTTTGTGGTTGAGCGGCACATTTTGGGTGGAGAAGCCAAGTCTGGGGGAGTTTCTAACGTGGGCTCATTCAGCACTCAGCGGGGCACCGTCTTTTCCCCACCTGACCGACACAGGGAGGTGGAGACTCACCTGAGGTCACACTGGCAAGTGGCAGAGCTGGGCTTTGACCGTATGACGTCCAGCTCCAGGGCCTGCGTTCCTGCAGGGAGAATGGAGAATGTCGAGGACGTGTCTTGCGTCAGGAGGCAGAGGGGACCTGGCAGCCAAGGGGTCGCGTGGTTCCCAGGCTCTGTGGCCCCTGACTCACCTGGAGCGTGGTCCGAATGGTACTTGGGCAACACGGTGCCCGCACCCTTCTTCCTGCCCCGAGGCGAGGCCCCTGGGGGCCTCCACCCACACAGACCCCAATTCCTTCCCTGCACGACCCAGATGCCCAGTGACTGCCTCGGGCTGAGACCCCTGCCCTTTTCCAGGTTGTTCCCTCCTGTCTGAGGCCCTTCTAGCCATCGGCGTCTGTCCGCACCGTGGTCGCACGGGTGGCCTCTGGAGGAGCCCATCCCGGACCAAACGCCCGCCCCGGCCCCTTAGTTCCATCACACACTGGAAACACATCTGCACCAATAGTTCAGTCTGCACAGCCCAGCGGGGGGAACAGCAAACGGGCCTCTGGAAGCCCTCCCTGCGCGGGGCGTCAGACCGCGCTGTGGAGCTGTGGGGGGCTGAGAACGGCGACACCGAGACCCGTCCTGGTTTCTGACTTAGCCGTACTGGAGAAGAGGGTGGGAACCCGTCAGCGGTGTCAGGAGAGCGAGAAAGCCGAGAGCCCTGCGGGTCGGGTAACGTGCGTGGGGGAAGTTCCATGGGGATTGCTGGCAGACCAAGCAGTGCGGTCACTGGGCACTACGTGGTCCTCCCAGTTGTAGATGAAGGCTGGGTGTGGGGAGGGGGCTGACGCCAGAGGTCTGAGCTGTTTTCCGTGTTTGCACTCTCCACCTGCTTGGGGGGGGGAGGAGGAGTCCCCAACCCTGACACAGGACTGTGTGTGGGCTGAAAGCACTGGAAGTGTGTGTGTGTGTGTGTGCACGTGCTGCTTTCCCCTCCTGGCAGGAGGAGAGTCACAAAGGGGAGTCATAGCAGGTCCCAGAGCTGGTGGAGGGCTCCCAAAGACGAAGGCAGTTAAGCCACAAGCAGGTACCATGTGTCTGGAGCTGGAAGGTCAATGTGTCCCTTACACTGGCATGGAGACACTTCCTCTGCATCTCTCAGATCCCTTCGTCCCCTCTACTCTGACCTCAGCTGCTTTAAAGGTTAGGGGTGGAGTCGAGGTCTCTCTGTCTCCAAGAAGGAACCGGAGGTCCTGTGCTCTCCTCCAAATATGCTGGGGGTCTTCAGGGAAGAGAGGGGCTCAAACCGTTCATAGCTCTGTTGGATGCGAGCAGCCAAGTCACCATCCTGCACGGTCCCATGGGGGAAAGGGACACTGGTACAGGTGAGGCTGAAGGTACCGAGGACGTAGGGTGAAGCCATGGTGGCATGTGAAGGGCAGAGAGTCCAGGGTGCCCCCTGGAGGCTGGGAGGAGCCTGGGGAGGGGAGATGGACCCTGGGTCGAGGAGCCAAGGTGGGGAACACCTCTGGTGGCTCCAGCTTTCTCTCCATCCCTCCCCCCCCCCCCCACCCAACTAGAAGGCCATGTGATCTCCTGGAAGCTGCTGCCATGACTCTCCACATGCTGAATTTAACTGTTGGAGTTTGAGAGAAAATGTTAGGAAAGGAAAAGAAGGCCACGTCACTTTAGGACTGGCCTCTTTTGTGGATTCAAGAATGGAGTTTCTCTGGGTTTGTCCTGTTTGTGGTTCAGTGAGATTCTTCCACCTGGAGGTTTATGTCTGTCACCAAATTTGGGAGGCTCCTCAGCCACTATTTCTTTAGTATTGTTTGCACGCTGTGTTCTTTCTTGCCTCCTTCTGGGACTCCGATGATGTGAATATTGGACCTTTTGCTTTTTAATTGTCCCATAAGTCGTTGGCCCTGCATTTACTTTTCCAACAGTTATTCTCTGCGTTGTTAAGAATTGATCATGTCTATGGATCTACCTTGAACTTCACGGACTCTTTCATTTATTGTAGCCGATCTACTATGGCCCTATCCAGTGAGTTTTAAAATTTCAGTGATTGTGTTGTTCAATTCTGAAGTTTCCATTTGGTTTTTCTTTGTGTCGTCTACTTTGCTAAGTGAGACTTTCTATTTTCCCTTTTGTTTCAAGAGTGTTCGTGTTTGCTTTTTGGAGAATTTTCCTGACGGCTGCTTTAAAATCTTTGTCAGATAATTGCAACATCTGTGTCATCTTGGCATCGGTGATGGTTGTTGATGTTCTCCATGTGAGTTGAGATTTTCCTGGTTCATCATATGCCATGTAATTTTGGATTGTATCCTGGACATTGTGAGTGTTATGAGACTCTGTGTTCTGGTTATATACTTTGAGGAATGGTGGTGTTTTTGCTCTAGCAAGCAATAAGCTAGGTTGGGTTCCAGCCACAGGATCCAACACATCTTGTGTGGGTTGTGGTTTCAATGTCAGTACAGTTTTCAAAGCCCTTGGAACACCCTTCATATCTTTCCCACGTGTGCTCGGCTGAGGGGCCAGTCTTTGAGCCAGAAGTGGTTCAGTTCTTGAAGTCTCCGATATACCACCTACAATCAGATTCGTGCCATGTGTGGCTTGGGAGGAGAGACCGGGAGTTCATAGCGACTTTATGGGGCTGCTTTCCAGAGCTGTTCCCTCTCTGCACTCTTCCCTGTAATCTCTGGCTCGCTTTGGTCCTTTGGCCAGGAACCTAGGGCTCTGGAGACCCTGCTCTGACATACACTTCTGTGGCTCTACCCTTTTCTGGTGCCAGTGATGGAGAAAGACACAGGAAAAAGAGCAGCGGGGCTTCCCCTACCCTTGTGGTCACAGATCCACTAACTGGAAAGGAAGATTCCTCTGCCTCAAAGTTTTCGCTCCTAATGGTTTCTGTTGTGGTCCTGCCAACACTGTCATAGGACCACGTGGGATCTGGGGTGTGAGAAAGTAGAGAGAAGAGAAAAGATGTGGGGTGCCCACATTTTTTCTGAGCATTAGGAGGCTCCATTCTTTCTCCTTTAAGTCCTTTTTTAACATTTATTTCATTTATTTATTTTTAAGAGACAGATAGAGACAGAGCACAGGTCGGGGAAGGGCAGAGAGAGGCGGGGACACAGAATCCAAGGCAGGCTCCAGGCTCTGAGGTGTCAGCACAGAACCCAACGTGGGGCTTGAACTCATGGATTGCGAGATCATGAGCTGAACTGAAGTCAGACGCTCACCCGACTGAGCCACCCAGGCGCCCCCATTCTTTCAGAATTAGAAGACTTCCTTTAAGTTTTCTCCATGCCAATGCCCAAGGGTTGTGAGCTGCACTGTGTGCAGACCAGGGGACACTGGAGGAAAAAGCTGGTGAATTCACTACTGATTTAGTGGTACTTAAAAAATATCTGGTTTTCTTTCTCAATCTGCCTGCCACTACTTGCTTTTCAAAACTCTCAAATAACTCGTGCATATATGTGTCCGGGTGTTATAGTTGAGTTTAGCAGGAAAGACCAGGTGGGGTGTGTTTAGTCTATCTTATCTGAAGTTGGAATCCTTGCCTTTATTTTTAAAAGATAATTTCACCCTATAAGGCTTCCAGTTATGGAATGAATAAGTCACGGGGATGGCAGGTACAGCAGAGGGAATACAGTCAATGGTATTTTAATAGTGTTGTATGGTGACAGATGATGGCTGCACTTGTGAGTGTAGATAGTGTATAGATTTGTTCGATCACTATGTTTTGCACCTGAAACTAATGTAACATATTGTGTCAACTATACCCAAATAAAACTTCTACTTCTTAAAAAAAGATAACTCACTGTATAAAATTCCACGTTGACAGTTAAAAAAAAAATTCAGTGATTTAAAGATATTGATCCACTGTCTTCTTGCTTACATTGTTTGCAATAAGAAATCGGCTGTCATTCTGATTTTTGTTTCTCTTTACGTAACATATCTTTTTCCTCTGGCTATTTTGCAGATTTCTCTTTATCATTGAGGTTAAGCAAATGGTGTGCACTTATGTTTCCTGTGCTGGAAGTTCGCTGAGCTTCTTGAATCTGTGGGTTTGTAGTTTTTGTCAAATTTGGAATATTTTAAGCCATTATTTCTTTAACTAGGTTTTATGTTCCTCTTCAACTTTGGTGATTCCAGTTACACTCTATCAGACTGTGTGAAGTTATTCCTCAGCTCACTAATTCTCTGGTATTTTTTCAAAATTATTTTTTCTCTTTGTGTTTTGTTTAGGTACTTTCTTTTTTTTTAAAAAATTCTTTTTACATTTATTTATTTTTGAGAGACAGAGCATGAGCAGGGGAGGGGCAGAGGGAGAGGGAGACACAGAATCTGAAGCAGCCTCCAGGTTCCAAGCTGTCAGCACAGAGCCTGACACAGGGCTCGAATCCACGAACCTTGAGATTGTGACCTGAGCCGAAGTCAGACGCCCAACCGACTGAGCCACCCAGGCGCCCCAGTTTAGGATACTTTCTATTGCCATGTCTTTAAGTTCATTGGTCGTTACCCTTTAATGTCTAATCTGCTGCTAATTTCATTCGGTGTATTTTTCATTTCAGATATTGTGATTTTCATGTCTAGAGATTTGATTTGGGCCTTTTAAATATTTTCCATGTTTCTAACTTTTTGAATATATGTGATTGTGGTAACTTTTTCTTTTTTCTTGTTTTTAGAAAGACTGTTCCTTAGAGCAGTTTTAGGTTCACAACAAAAATGAGGGGAAGGTACAGAGATTTCCCATATACTTTGTGCCCCCACACGTGCATAGCCTCTCCCATTATCAACATCAGAGTTATATATGTGTGTATATATATATATATATATATATATATATAACCAAGGAGGAAGCTACGTCAGCATATCATTATCACCCAAAGTCCACAATTTACAGTAAGGTTCATTCTTGGTGGTGTACATTCTACAGGTTTAGGAAGGTGTATAATGACATGTACTCACTGTTGTAATCTCATACAGAGTATTTTCACTGCCCTAAGAATCCCCTGTGTTCTGTCTATTCATCCCTCCCTCCTCTACCCCTGTAAACTGCTGATATTTTTATGGTCTTCACAGTTTTATCCTTTCCAAATGTCATACAGTTGGAATCATGCATAGGTGGTCTTTTCAGATTGGCATCTTTCACTTAGCAATCACATTTAAAACAGCGATCCACATCTTTTCATGGTTTGATAGCTCATTTCTTTTTTAGCTCTGAGTAATATTTGATTGTCTGGATGCACCATAGTTCATCATCCATTCACCTACTGAAGGGCATCTTGGCTGCTTCCAAGGTTTGGCAATTATGAATAAAGCTGCTGTAAACATCTCTGTGCAGGTTTTTGTGTGGACATAACTTCTCAATCCATTTGGATTAATACCAAAGAGCATGCTTGCTGGCTCATATGGTAAGAATGTGTCCAGTTTTGTAAGAAACCACAAAACTGTCTTCCAAAGAGGCTGCATCATGTTGCATTCTGACCAGTAATGAATGAGAATTCTTATTACTCCACATTTGGTATTGTTAGTATTCTAGATTTTGGCCATTTGAATAGGTGTGCAGTGGTGTCTTATTGTTGTTTTAATTTGCATTTTTCCTGATGACATATGATGTGGGGCATCTTTTCATATTATTTGCCATGTGTATATCTTCTTTGGTAAAGTATCTGTTCAGGTCTTTTGCCCATTTTAAATTGGATAGTTTGTTTTCTTACTGTTGAGTTTTAAGAGTTCTTTGTATATTTTGGTTAGCATTCCTTTATCAGCTGTGTCTTTTGCAAATATTTTCTCCTGGTCTGAGCTTGTCTTCTCATTATCTTGACATTGGTTTTCACAGAGCAGAAGTTTTTAATTTTAATGAAGTTCAGCTTAAAAAAAACAATTTTCATGTATATTTTTGAGAGAGAGAGAGAGAGAGGGAGGGAGAGAGAGAGAGATTGGGGAGGGGCAGAGAGAGAGGGAGACAGAGGATCTGAAGTGGGCTCTGCACTGACAGCAGAAAGCCCGATTCAGGGCTCAAACTCACAAACCGTGAGACCATGACCTGAGCCTAAGTCAGATGCTTAACCAACTGAGCCACCCAGGCGTCCCTGGAGTTCAGCTTTTTAATTAGTTCTTTCATGGATTGTGTCTTTGGTGTTGTCTCTACAAGGGCATCGCCAAATCTAAGGCCAACTAGGTTTTCTCCTATGTTATCTGCTAAAGGTCGTATAGTTTTGCATTTACATTTATATCTATGATCCATTTTAAGTTAATTTTTGTAAAGGGTGTAAGTCCTGTATCTAAATTAACTTTTTAAAAATAAAGTCTATTTTTTTAATGTTTATTTTTGAGACAGAGAGAGAGACAGAGAGTGAGTGAGCGCACAGCAGGGGGAGGGCAGCGAGAGAGAGAGAGAGAGAGAGAGAGAGAGAGGGAGACACAGAACCCGAAGCAGGCTCCATGTTCCACGCTGTCAGCACAGAACCCAGCATGGGGCTCAAACTCATGAACTGAGAGATCATGACCTGAGCCAAAGTCTGATGTTCAACCAACTGAACCACCCAGGCGCCCTATAAATTTACTTTTTTTCAAAAAGTTTATTTATTTTGAAAGACAGAGAGAGAGAGCAAGAATGCTCGAGAATGTGTGAGTGGGGGAAGGGGCAGAGAAAGAGGAGAGAGAATCCCAAGCAGGCTTCATACTGATAGTGCAGAGCCTAACGTGAGGCTTGATCTCATGAACCGTGAGATCCTGACCTGAGCTGAAATCAAGAGTCGGATGCCTACCTGACGAAGTCACCCAGGTGCCCCTAAGTTTACTTTTTGCGTGTGGATGTATGATTGTTCCAGTTTGTCAAAGAGAACTTTGCCTCATTGTCCTGCCTTTGCTCCTGGTTAAAGACAAGTTGACTGTATTTACAGGGATCTACTTCTGGACTCTATTCTGTTCCCTTGACCTATGTGTCTATTCTTTCATCAATACACATTGTCTTGATCACCATAGATTACGTAATAAGTCTTGAAGACAGGTAGTGTTGGTCTTCCATCTTTGTTCTTTTCCTTCAATATTGTATTGGCTGTGGTAACTTTATTTATTTATTCGGGAGCAAGGACCTTTGAAATTTGCTAGCTTTCTTTTTAGGCCCATGGTAGTTTTTTTTTTTTTTTAAATTGAAGTATAGTTGACATACAATGTTATATTAGTTTTAGGTGTATAACAGTGTGATTCAACAATTCTATGCATTATTCAATTCTCACCCCAATAAGTGTAGCTACCATCTGTTACCATACAGTGCTATTAATACAATATTATTGACAATATTCCCTACGCTGTACTTTTTAATCCCCGTGACTTATCTATTTATTTATTATTATTTTTCCTTTTAGGCATGCAAGTTTATTTTTCTTTTCTTTTTTTTTTTATTTTTAAATTTTATTTAAGTCCAAGTTAGTTAACTTATAGTGTAATAATGATTTCAAGAGTAGAATTTAGTGATTCGTCACTAACATATAACATCCAGTGCTCATCCCAACAAGTGCCCTCCTTAATGCCCAGCACCCAGACTTATTTATTTTATAACTGAAAGGTTATGCTCCTCAATCCCCTTCACCAAATTTGACCATTCTCCCCATGTAATAACTTTTTAAATGTTCTTGTGTGCTAATTCTAACGTCTATGTCAGCTCTGATTTAATTGATTTTTCCTCTTATCACAAATCATATTTTCATACTTGTTTCCATGTCAAGAGATTTTTGATTGGATGCCAGACATTATTCAAATTTTACATCGCTGGTTACTGGATATATTTTATAGATCTGAAATATTCCTGAGCTTTGTTCTGGGATACAGATAAGTTACTTGAGAACATTCTGATCCCTTCAAGTCTTGTTTTTAAGATTTGTTGGGTGGGGCCAGCAAATCAGTAGCAATTACCCCAGACCAGACCAGCATCTGGTTTTGGGATAATGAATCCCCATGACTGAGGCAAGACCCTTCTTGTACTCTACCCAATGCCCTGTGAATTATGGGACTTCCTATGCTGGTGGTGGGAACAGTACTTCTCAGCCTTGTGTGACCACTGGGCACTGTTCCTGCTAATCCTTTTTGGGACCTTCTTTCCCCAGCTGTGGGTAGTTTCCTCACCCATGTGCACTGATCACTCATCTTCTGAATACTTGAAGGAGGTCTTCTTCAGATCTCCAGAGTTCTCTCTGAAGCTCTCTCCTCTCCAGTGTTCTGTCCTGTGAACTCTGGATGCCTTGGTCTCCCTGGATCCTCAGCTGTCTTCTCCACTCAGTGTTCCCTGTGCCTGTGCTGCAGTCTGGAAACTCACCCAATGCAGCAAGCAAGTGAGATCTTCAGGCTCACTTTGTTTATTTCCTCTGTCTCAGGAATTACTTGATTTTGTTGTGTGATGTCCATGGAATGAAACCTGTTGTTTCATACATTTTTCCTTTGTTGTTTTTGGTTATTTTATTGTTATCTGGTTCTTTTAGTTAGGAATGTAAATCTAATCCCTGTTATCTTCACCTATAGACCATTAATTGGAGTGAAAGTATCTAGAAAATAATACACTTATTGAGCAGTGACTGTATACCAGCAGCAGTGCTAAGAATGTTATTTCTCTTATCCATAGACTCTTCATATTAATTCACTAAAGTAGGCGCTGTTATTGTCCCATTTCCCACAGGAGATGATTGAGCCTTGCGAGGTCACTCAGCTAGCGAGTGGTGAGGTCAATCCCAGGCTGTGGGGCTCTCAGCCACCCCAGTGTCCTGCCTCATTAGAGGACAGGTTTTAGGCTTCAACAGGGAGCTCCAGGAGGATCTTCTCGTGGACATTTCCAGGATGGTGAGGAATGAATCTCAATTAAATTTGAAAGAGCTTTGTGTGGGTCTTTGAAACTGAAGTGACCTTACTCACAAAGCTTAGAACAAAATTCTGGTGCTCAACCTTAATTTGGCCACTGCTTTTTTCTCCTTTATCCCCCTGTGTGCTCCTTTACAACTCCCACCTTGCCGAGGCTTGTACATTTGAGGGACCATGGAGGTCTGGCCACAGTTGAGACCCTCTAAGTTTATACATAGGGAACATTTTTCAGTAGTCAGATGGACCATCCAAGGTACTATAAGGAAGTAACCCAACCATGGCTCACAGGTCTGCTTCGCCTAGGAACTTCCCTGACTCTATTCCCTTGCCTGCTCCCCCACCCGTCCTTCACTAGGAGAGACTCTCCCTCATTGTCTTATGCTCACCTGGGTGGTGCATGTCTCTTAATTGTCTCCCCTCCTCTATGGTGAGCATGTGGGACAGAGGACTTTTTCTTACTTGTGTTCTTATACCTTGTACTAAGAAGAGAATACCCAGCTGTACTGGGTGCTCAATGAAGACGGTATGAATGAATGAATGAATGACTCTCCTACTTGTGCAAATGAGGACACTTTGGATCTCAAGTAATGGAAGAGCCAACTCAAGATGGTTTAACCATAAAGAGATGCACCATCTCATGGAAACATGTTCTGAAGTGAGGTCAACTGCAGGCACAGTGCCATCAGGGCTTTAGCCTCACTGTTCTATGACTCCCTTGACTCTGCCTCTCCTTGTCCTCAGGCAGCCTCCCTCATCACTTTAAGATGTGTGCAGCCAGTTGCCAATTGGACAACACCCAGAGGGAGAAAGATAGATGGAGGGCAAGTCCTTCTCATCCCTCTGATTGGCCAGCCTAGATAATATATTCCCTCCTGGACCTATTATAGTCACGAGGGGAATTCCATGTGCTGATTGGCTGACATAATCACTGGTGAGGAAGATGGCGTACTGTGATTGGGTGGGTAATCAGGATGCAACCAGAACAACAGAAGGTATTGGCCTCCTAAGTCCATGGGCGGTGCAAAGGAGAGGTGGACACCAGACCAAACATGGGGTCTTGTGGGGAAGGAGGGAGTGGGGGAAGGTGACCTGTGCCCTGGCCACACACTGAAGGATGAAGGGAAGTCTTCTACATTGTAGGTTGTCCTCTTTTCTCCCCCAAATAAGCAGGGCATATGCGACAGCCTGCATATCTTGGGTGTACATCTGGCACCACAGAGGCCCTCCCAATTTCCCTTTAGGAAGGGATTACAATCACTTCATCTTAGAGATGAGGGAATGAAGGCAGGGGGAAATTAAGAAACTCAACCAGGGGCACCTGGGTGGTTCAGTCGGTTAAGCATCTGACTTCAGCCCAGGTCATGATCTCATAGTTCCTGAGTTCAAGCCCCAGGTCAGGCTCTGTGCTGACAGCTCGGAGCCTGGAGCCTGCTTCGGATTCTGTGTCTCCCTCTCTCTCTGCCCCTCCCTAGCTCACGTTCTCAGTGTCAAAAATAAATAAACTTTAAAAAAAATTAAAAAAAAAAAAAAAGAAACTCAACCAAAGTCGCACAGCTGGTCAGCAACACAGAGGTCTTTTAAGGATGGGTATCTCTGTGGTTTCCAGGACACTGCCCCCACCCCTTTACCATCTACTTCTCATTGCTTCCCATCTTTAGAAAATTTTTTTAATGTTTTTTATTTATTTTGGAAAGAGAGGAGAGAGAGAAGTAGTCGGGGAGGGGCAGAGAGAGAGGGAGACACAGAATCTGAAGGAGGCTCCAAGCTGTCAGCATAGAGCCCAACGTGGGGCTCAAACTCGTGAACCATGAGATTATGACCTGAGCTGAAGTCGGATGCTTAACCCACTGAGCACTCAGGTGCCTCCTCCCCCCTCCCCCAGTGCCTCCCATCTTGGCCCATCCTTCCCACACAGGGCTGAGATTCCTCAGTGGGCAGAAAGCACAGGCTGTTCAGGGACCCTCGGCCACGTCCAAGGGTTCTTAAAAGGCAGGTGTCCCTGACAGCCTGGAAACCAGGAACTCCCACCCCCCTGGTTGGGGTGGGAAGGGCAGAGCCAGCATCTGGGGTCTCCTCTATCCCCATTCCCTCCCCAGACCTCCAATTCAATCCCTCTGGACTTGCACAGGGCCAGATGATCGAGAGATCCTTAGAAGGACATTGTGTGTAACCATAAAGAGTCCATGAATGAGAAAGACAAAATAGTAAGAAGGCATTGAAGCTGAGGCTAGGTGAACCCCCAGGGCAGCAAGTGCGGGAGTGTGCTGCACCCCTGGATGCTGCAGCTGAGTCAGGACCACCCCTCCCTGCCCACGGGGACAGTAACATCAACAGTGACAGCTCTCATTGGTGGCCTGCTCATTGCAGACGCTGGGCTATGCACATCTACATAGTCGTCTGCTCGACAGGCATTTGTTGGGCACGAGTGACAGTGTGCTGGCCATGCTGCCCCCATCACCTCGTCAAAACCTCCCCACTGTCCTGGAGAGTGGGGGCACTGACGGCCTGGAGAGGGGGAGGGTTTGACCAGCCTTCTTGGAGGCTTTATAGCCAAGCGTGCACCCTGGAGCCCTCTTCCTGGGTTCGATAACCGGGATTCTCAAGCCCCTGGCACCTGCACCCCACCCCACTCAGGAACTGCCCAGGACGCGGGGCTGTAAATCTCTTTTATGGCCCAGAAGCCGGGTGGTTCTCTCCCTCCGAGTCTCTCTTCTCATCGCTGTTTGCGGGCAAAAAGCCCCTCTCCCCACTTCCTGCCCCAAAATACAGGACTTCCCTTCCCTCCCGGATCCCACAGGAGCAGCTGCTTCTGCTGCCTGTGCCTCTCAAATTCATCACCCCGCGGACGCCTGGAAAAATGCAAATAAAAGTAATATTATGATATTTTTTGTAAATAAGCAATGTAGCAACTCAAATCTGGTTTGGGCTGTCAGCCGAATCCACCAGAGAGAAATTGATGTTGAAATATTTGCGTATGTTCTCACGGAACATTTATTGTGGAATGCTGGGCTCCAATAAAGCCTTTATATAAATTATTCATTATGGAATTCAGATGAAACGCCAAAAACCCTCCCACCAAGGGGCTGCCTTTTTTTTTTATTAAAAAAAATTTTTTTTTGTTACCTCTAAAGAGCCGGTGTTGGTTAACGTCTGATGCCACTGGCCAGGCAGACGGTATAATTATCGCGGAGAAACGGATTGGTCTGGCACCACATTTCTGACCTTATGTTGGCCTCTTCAAGCGAGCTTGGCTTTTCTTAAAGGATTTTCTCTGCGGGTCGAGCACCTGCTAATGTCGTCTCCCGTCCGCCAGGGAGCTGTGGTTTCTTGAGGGCAGTTCCTGTCCTTGGTCAGGAAAACTGGTTTACAGCAGCCAGCACGGTCCTGTGAGGTTCTGGGAGGGGGCCGGGGCAGGTGTAGGGAGATCCAGGCTCAGACGTTGTTATCGTGTGCCCCTAAATCCATGCGCTGAGGTGCCAACCCCCAGTACCTATTTGGATCAAATGGGATCATCATGATGGGCCCTCATCCAATATGACCTGTGTCCTCATAAAAGGGAAATTAGGACACGAGGCATACAGTCAGGGAGAACACTGTGTGAACAGGAAGGCGTCCTTCCGGGAGCCTCAGGAGGAATCAGCCAGCCGACACCTTGATCTTGGACTTCCAGCCTCCCCAGTTGTGACAAAATGCATTTCTGCTGGTTAAGCCGCCCGGTCTGTGGCGTTTTCTCACGGCCGCCCCAGCAAACTAACACAGAGATGAAGCGACTCTTTGAGGTTCAAAGACAGTGGGGCAAGATTTGAACCTACGGCCTCGGTGTCCAGACTGCCGGTGTCTTCAGGTTGGAGGAAGCAGGAGGACACTTTGAAAAATGGACCTCCCGTGGAGCCCAAGGATCAGGAAGACAGAGGCTGAAATGGGGAGCTCCACCAAGGCCCTCCGTCCTCCCCGTCCCAGAGCTGGCTGAAGCTCTCTGTAAATATTTGTGCCGTTAACCTCACCATTCACAAATGAATAAATGAAACAGCAAGCGGGCGAGTCCCCCTTGCTGGGATGACTCCGCAGGGAAAATCCCAGACGCCAGCCCTGTGTGTTTGGTGACCACAGCAGGCCGTGTCCCCTGAGCCCAGTGACCTCCTGGGGCTCTCCTGGGGCCAGTGGACCTGCCCGGGGGCGTCTTGCTCCCCTGTGACGTGAGACGAGGACAGATGTGGCCGCAGTCTGGGGACGGATGGGTTTCCCTGAAGGAGTCCTGGCCGAGGGCAGTTTCGGCAGGAGAGGAGGGCCGGGCGGCCGGGAGACTCGCTGTCCCACCAAGGGGTTCTACGTGGAGCAAAGTCCGCTGGCCTGGTTCAGATCCAAGTGTGGCTTGGCACGGCCTCGGATGATCTTTGGGGGTTTTCTATTTCCATTGTTAACATTATTAATCACTTCTTTTCTCTCAGGGAGAAGCATGTGGTGCATTAAGGAAATTGTTTGTGAAATGTATTGGATTTATGCTGAAAACAGTTAACGTCTCACAGAGCAGCACCAGGTCCTGAGAACCTTCCGGATCCTTGGTGCTTCCCCACGCCCCATTGGCGGCTAGGAGCAGAGCGGTGCCGAGAAAGGCAGGTCCCGGAGTCAGGGCCGGACGCCCCCTTTCTCCTTCCTTCCCTCTGCAGACTTGCCCGCCCCTCTCTGTCTAATCTGCACGTATGCGTGTGTTTTAGATTTTACTGCTCGTACGTGTGTTTTGGTAGCGCGTTTTCAGAATTTCTAGTGTGCTTTGAAGGCCCAGGCGTGGACATTTCCAGAGCCTTTCAGTCTGATTGCACCTCCAGCTGTCCCCAGCTGTGTCCCCTCTGTCCCTCTGCCGTGCTTGCCCTCAGTGGCTCCACCTGTGTGGCCCCGCCTTTCCCTCTACACCCCCATCTCCCTGCTGCTGGCCCCGCCCTGGCTTCGGGGTCCTGCCTGGCCATCTCACCATCCTCCCGCTGTCCAGCTCCCCCGCTGGCCCCCGAGTCAAGCCAGAGCCCGTGTCCAGCTATGGCCACCCTGGACCATCCCCCACCTGCCTCCTGGAGCCCCGGTCACAGTCACGGAAGCGCGGCCTCCTCTGCGATGTGGGCTTTGCCAGTGCTCCTACTCTGTGCCAGTGACAGCCCCTAGTCACCAGGCGAATGAATACGCTTGGGGGATGACAACACGGTTACTAAGAAAACCCATCCATGGCATGATGCCTTCTTTTTCCCCTAAAAAGAGCAGCGTTTGGGCGTCAGGAAGGCCGCGCTGGCGGCATTGGTGAAATCAAGGATGTGTGTCCTCGATGGCAGATGCGCTGGGCTTTGGTGCACCTGTTCTCATTTGCATAAAGCAGAGAGACCTGGGGAGGGGCTTCTCTCCTCCCTCTCTGGGCTTTTCTTTCTCCATCTGCCTGTCCCTCCCTCCCCCGGGTCCCCCTCTGAGCCGCGCTCTTTGCTGTGTCATAGACCGGGGTGTGCTTTGGTGCCTCCTGGACCTACTGTCCTCCTCCCCTCCCCCCCAAACAGCTGCCTGGAGCGTGATTTATGCATCTGTGATTCTCCGGTCTTGGTGGCCTGAGGTTGTGGCTCTGACCCTCCTGCAGCGGGGAGAGCTGGGGGCCGAGGGACGGTCAGAAGAGAGTGAGGTGGATGGGGCCGGCTTCTGCCACCTGTCCCAGCCCCGCAAGGTGAAATGACAGGCAGCCGGCCCTTCTGGAACCCGTCTGCTCTTGGCTGTTCAGTGATGTGTTATAACATGTTCCTGGAACGCTCCTTTGCCATCTGTCTCGTGAGCTAGATTACCGTGCGGCCTTGGAGAGAGGAGTTCCAATTTGCAATTGTAAATTGTTTTTTTTTTTTTTTTTTCCCTTCCTCTTCACTCCTCCGGCAGCCACTCTGGCGACTTCAAGGGGCCGTCATGGGTTGCTCGTGTTCCATACGGCACGAAACATCCTCCCTGAAGTCCTCCCGCAGCGCAGACACTCCCGTGGGCAGGCTGGGGGGCAAGGAGGCCAGGTGGGAGGGAGGCTGGTGGGAAGGGAGGGGCCCAAGACATGGCCCGTCCCCAAGGTGACCTTGGCTTGATTCTGGGCACTGACCTTGGACCCCGTAGAGGGGACCCAGATCCCAGAGCCCACCCACCAGTACCCACCTGGCCTCCTGGTCTCCATTTCTGTCCTGCCAGAGCCTTTCCAGTGACGCGGGCAGCCCGAGGATTCCTTTACCACACAGGGCAGATCTTGTCACCGCGCCCTGGCTAGCACCCGCCCCCCGACCGCACCTGCCGGACCCTGCGCGCACTGCTGCCCTCTGCCCCCCAGGGACACCCCCCTCCTGATGACTGAGCCTCGAACACGCCGGACGCACGCTACGTGGGCCTGGGCCCAGGTAGCTCCACGGCGCAATTCTGCCGAACGTTTAAGTAAAATTCACGCCAGCTCTTCCCCAAAATGGAAGATGAGAAAGCACATCCCAGCTCTGTCCGCGAGTTATGCTGCTACCAAAGCGGGACGCGGACGCCTCTGTCTCAGCCCCGGCTGGTGAAACAAGTTCTGTGGGCCGGGGTTCAGACCCAGACCTTTATCTCTCACGGTCCTGGAGGCTGGAAATCCGAGATCAGGTGTGTGCACTGTCGGGCTGTGGCGACGACCCTCTTCCTGGCTCGCGGGCGGTGGCCTTCTTGCCGGGTCCCCACGTGGTGGAGAGCCGGTTCCCGGGTCTCGTCCCCTTCTTACAAGGGCAGCGGTCTTACCAGCCCCCCGTCCCCAAACCTCATCCAACATGAGCCACCTCCAAGGGCTTCGCTTCCAAATACCATCCCACTGGAGTCGGAATTTGGGGGACACAACAAGACAAGACTGCAGGCCCGTGTGCCGTTCGCCCCTCTGCCTGGACCCTCCCCACGTCTCGGCCTGTCCCCCGCTCGTCATCCAGCCCTAGCTCGGGGCCCCTCCCTTCCGAGCTCTTCATAGCATTTCTTTCTGTGCTGCCTCCGTCTCGTCCGGAAGCAGTTCAATCTCAATTACAAATGGAACCCACTGTTTCTGTTACATCACACTGTCCATCATGGGGACGAGGTGATGACAACAGACAGATGGATGGACAGTTTGGACGAGTGGATCAGCGCCGGTTCCGGGGGAGGGTGAGGTTGGCGGTGAGTGTGGAGGAGTGGTGGCGAGGACACACGTGGGTACTGGGGCCCACGCTCAGCTCCTCACAGCCCCCCCCCCCCCCGGGCTGGCCGGTTAATCCTCGGGGACCACCCCCCAGGACAGGCGGAGCGGGCTCCGGTCTGGCACGTGGGGCCAGGCCCCTCATGGGGGTCCGTTAGACCATGTGGATGCTGTTCCTCAGATGCTGCCAGGGAACCCCAGACCCACGTGGGCCTGGGGCAGAAAGGGTCCAGGACAAGAACAGGTGTGCTCTGGGGGGTCGGCGTCACGCCAGGTCTGCTGGGAAGCCCTGGGCCAGCTGTGGGGCTGTTAATAGGCCCCTAGCGGGGAGGGTACGATCTGGGAACCGACACCCGGAGAAGCAACGATTTAGAACCACAGCTGTGGCCGGATTTCTGGGGCAAAGACCAGAGACTGGCCAGCAGAGGCCCAGACCCGTGTGTGCAGCCCGCTGTCTGTCCAGGCTGGCGTTTCACTGGCTCAGCTTCAGGGGGGCCCTGCTCCCCGTGGGATTTCTTAAAGGTGTTAATGTCTCCACGACTTAGGAGCCAACGCAAGGGGACTTCCCTCACTTTTAAAACTTCACTGTGCTGGCTTCCGTGGCTCCCCGTTACCCGCAGAACTGATCAGACAGCATCTCCTCACAACGTGGCTCTCCTGCTCCTTGTCCTTTGCCCCGTGTCCTCGGGCCCAACCTCATGCCCCGCCCGCGCCCCCACCTCCTCCCGCCTACGCTTGCCGAGTTATGTTGAATTTCAGCCAGATTCTTCCCCTTGGGATGAGAACTGCCCCTGATATCACGGGAAGGAAGTCCCCCCTTGATTCCCGCCAGTGGACGAGAAGCAGAGATCCACTGCCTGTAGGCAGCAAGCATACAGGGAGTGACCGAGCCCCAGGCATCCTGGTGGTGGCCTCGCGGGGCGGCTGCGTGTCCCCTGACCTCCCCACATGGCATCCCTCGCAAGGGAGAGACGACCCCTCGTGGTGAGGCAGGGACTCTGGGGGCAGCCGTGGGACCCACCTGAAGTCAGGCAAGTGGCCGTCAGCGGGGTTGAAAGCACTCTGTGCGGGCGGCCCACAGGAGCCTCTGGTCCACGGCGAGCGCCCAGGAAGTGCTGGTAGTAACAGTGATTCGTGCTTTTTTTCTTCTTTTTCTTTTTTTCTGAGTGCTTGTTTTGCTTTCTGCTGTCCCTTGTCCCTTGTCCACACACGTGGAGCTGATTTCGAGGACCCTCCCCCGGCAAGTGGCCAGGAGCGCACATGCTTTGTTCCCAGTTCCGTGTCAGGGCCCTGCCTCTCTGCTTTCCTCCTGCTCATCGGGGGTTCCTCCTTGTTCTTTGGATTTGGGGTGAAGCCGGGCCAGATGAAAGCTTGAAGAAGAGCTTTCCAGGTGCATGAAGGCTCTGTGACGTCATAGAGCTGTGATGAAGAGGAGGGAGGTGACAAGAGTGTAACCTGCTCGGTGTCACGGAGAGCTCCTGGGGCTTTCCCTGCCAGAGGCTCTGGGACAGACCTGGAAGCAAGAGGATGAGGGAAGGCAGAGGCTTCTGGGAGGTCTGGCCGTGGAGCACACATCAGACCTTTGAATGCAAGTCGTCAAGTTCTCATGGAGACTGGACCGCAGGGGACCCCAGCTGATATCTGGGTTACATTTGTGACCTAGGTTGAATCCCTTCTGGACAAGACAGAGGCGGGACGCACATCAACAAATTACACGGACCGGAGAGCCCCTCTTCCTCGAACATGCCATTCTCTGGTGACCTGTCCAGCTTCTCCATCCTTACAGGAAACGTTGGGGCGCTTGGTGAAGGAAACTCACTCTCCCACAGCCCGGGAACAGCAAGAGATGTGGAATGTGGGTCTGCTGCAGAAGGAACAGGCTCCAAGCTCCCAGCTGAATGGGACCGTGTCTGGAGGACGCCTGTACCCACCGTTGTCTCCTCAGTGTGGACAATGGAGAGTTGGTGGCAGTTCCGTGCATGGAACCATACCCTTATTTTTATGTATTCTTGGTGGGAATCGCTGGACCCATCATGGGGCTCTCGGGAGTCATGGTGGAGCGTGCTGGCCATCCATCAGAGATCTGCACACCCTTCCAGGCTGTGGAGCCCGTACTCAGAGTTGCTTTTGCAGGCAACGATTACATTTTCCAGCCTCCTTATAACCAGGCAGAATCAAGTGACTGAATGATGGACACAGTGATAGACCTGCACTGTGGGCAGAAGGGATGGATGTTACACTAGGACAGCAGTGTTACACTAGGACAGAGTCTGATGTCCTCCCCCAGGACATCAGGCCCTCCCCCAGGACATCAGACCTTTCCCCAGGACATCAGACCCTCCCCCAGGACATCAGACCTTTCCCCAGGACATCAGACCCTCCCCCAGGACATCAGACCTTTCCCCAGGACATCAGACCCTCCCCCAGGACATCAGACCCTCCCCCAGGACATCAGACCTTTCCCCAGGACATCAGACCCTCCCCCAGGACATCAGGCCCTCCCCCAGGACATCAGACCCTCCCCCAGGACATCAGACCTTTCCCCAGGACATCAGACCCTCCCCCAGGACATCAGACCCTCCCCCAGGACATCAGACCTTTCCCCAGGACATCAGACCCTCCCCCAGGACATCAGACCCTCCCCCAGGACAGCAAGCCTTCCCCCAGGACATCAGACCTTTCCCCAGGACATCAGACCCTCCCCCAGGACATCAGGCCCTCCCCCAGGACATCAGACCCTCCCCCAGGACATCAGACCCTCCCCCAGGACATCAGACCTTTCCCCAGGACATCAGACCCTCCCCCAGGACATCAGACCCTCCCCCAGGACAGCAAGCCTTCCCCCAGGACATCAGACCTTTCCCCAGGACATCAGACCCTCCCCCAGGACATCAGGCCCTCCCCCAGGACATCAGACCCTCCCCCAGGACATCAGACCCTCCCCCAGGACAGCAGGCCCTCCCCCAGGACATCAGACCCTCCCCCAGGACAGCAAGCCTTCCCCCAGGACATCAGACCTTTCCCCAGGACATCAGACCCTCCCCCAAGATAGCAGGCCTTCCCCCCAGCACAGCAGGCCCTCCCCCAGGACATCAGACCCCCCCCCAACTATGACAGTCCCTCCGCCCTGATGACAGTGGGTGTTATCGCTCACTGGGGAGGCACTTTGACCAGTTTCTTCACGTGTGCAGGGGGGGTGCAGGCATATTTGATGCCCTCCTCGCCGCCCCCCCCACCCCCCCGCATGCCCAGTGTCTTGTGGAGCATCCGGAGGTGGCCCTGGGGAGTTACTTCCCTTTTCGTTTTCTCCGTGCGTATCGCTGACCTGGGGAAATCTCCCGGGTTCAGCTTCGCAGGGTCTGGAAGCTGCCGGATGCCTGCCGGCCACGATGCGCTCTGTCTGGGGAGAACGCTGCCCGCAGGCGCGGCTGGCGGTGGCACTATCCCGCCTGCCGTATTGCACCTGAGTGCCCATCTCCCCGGTCCTTTGGGAACGCGGGGACACTTGATGGACGTCTCCCCTGTTTCAGGGGGCGTATGAGGGCCGTGGGGTGGGGCGCAGAGAGAGGACGGGGTCTCCTGGGTCAGGGTCCCGCCCGTCAACCGCGCCTTCTGGAAACAAATCGGCTACTAGCTCGCATCTTCCTACCAGCCCCGTGAGCTGGTGTCTTACCCCCTCTCACCCCAGAGGCGGAAGTGGGGGCTCGGCGAGGGTTTCAAAACTTGCCCAAAGTCACGTTGCTAATGTGAGTCACACCCTCCTTTCAAAGCCTGTGTGCATATGTGTGGGTGTGTGTGCACTCACGTGCCCACATGTGCGTTCACCTGTGTGCACACTCAGGGCGTGTGCATGCACACCACCCCCTGCAGCATCCCTGCGGGAGCGGCTGAGCTGGCAGGGCCCACAGCAACGTGCGTTAGGAAATTCAGCGAAGACCCCCGAATCCTGAGGGCCTGGCGAGGGTGCTCAGGGAAGCCTTCCGGGAGCAGAAGGAGCGTGGCGGAAGGTGTGCCCTTCTGAATGTCGGTGCCTGGCCCTCATCGCCCCAGGGCCCTGGCACAGGGGAACCCCCTCCCCGTCCCTAGCCCTTCAGTGGCACGGGGCTCCCGTGGGGCCTCTGACCGGGTGTGGAAGTCTAGCACCTCCCAGGGCCAGCGGAGTCCTCCAGCCTGGCTCCCCTGCCGGCTGCCGTCCAGGCAGGGTGGCACAGCCTGGGGTCTGCAGAAGGGCCCCTCCCTGTCCCCAGGTGCCACCACCCAGAAATAGCCTTCCCGCTCACCCTTGTGCAGCCCTGCCCTGGTGGTTTAGCGCTTTGTGTTTTTTAATAACTGACTAGTCTGGCCACACTGAAGGCTGGTGCGTCCCGTGGGCCCCATGGGGACAGAGGTTTGGGGTCACGGCCTCTGAGCTCGGAGGACCCGCTCAGAGCTGCATCTCTGAACACCTCCCTCCTGTCCTGGAGGCTGATTTGGTTTCCCTGCTGTGGTTATTTGGTTATTTACCGGAGAACATCCATTCCCACGCCCTGGGGCTGGAACCCCAGCCCTCGGGGACCAGGACGGAGGCAGTGGGGCTGCCCCTCAGCCTGGTGTCGGAGATGTGGCCTCGCCAGACTTGGGGCAGAGAGCTTGCTCTTCTCCTTGCCAGCGTGTGACTGCCTGTCTCCCACCCCCCGCCCCCAAAGCCAAACATTTAAAATTATCCTTATTTAATTGGGCTAATTTAGAAGGGATGGCAGGCGTGATTTTGCCCGTGTTGCTGTCTCTTTGAGAGACACATTAATATTCTGATTCCAAGAGGGATCTGTGAATTCCTCAGTTACAGATAATACAATTATATTTCTAAATTCTTCCTCTAAATTAGTACAGATGGTTAAAAATACCCTCGCCTTTTAATTAATCTTCCCGGCAATAGTCTTATGAATACAAATGGATCATTATCCCCTTCCACAGATGGGGCTGGGGGTGGGGCGAGTCAGGGCCACGTCCCCAGCAGGTCGCCAGGCCTCAGGGAGGTCCTGGGGCTGTAGTCCTGGGGGGTGGAAACGGGGTCCTAAACACGTTCCTCTCATTTCCTGCCTCCTGGGGTCTGCTGGGCCTTCCATAATGACTGTTGTCTCTCGGGGGGCTGAGGGAGCCAACATTTGCCCCCCGAGTGTCCGAGTGTCCTAGGGTCCCTTTGGTTGTGCGAGGGGGCTTTGAAAGGACCCAGATGTTTCCTTAGCTATGAGGCTGCTCTACGCAACCTGTGTTTGTGTGCGTGTGTGTGTGTATGTTTTCCAGAGAGCTTTGCGTCGGGTGCCATAACTGAGTCCATTATTGCCTGTTTGTGAGTCTGTCCACCTTGCAGACTGCAGGCATCTCTGGCCCTTTTCTTTGTGTGCCCAGAACCTCACGCGGGGCTGGCCCAGGCTGGATCCAAGGGCTTGTTGAAATTAGCTGTGCTTTGAAATTCAGAGCCAAATTTCCTGGACTCTGTCAAAGTAAAATCCCCCTGTGCATCAAAGGATACTAATGACAGAGTAAAAAGACAACGTCACAGAATGGGAGAAAATATTTGCAAGCTACATAACTGATAAGGGGTTCATACTCAGAATATATAAAGAACTCCTACGACTCAACAACCAAGAACCAAACAATCCTATTCAAAACGAGGGCAAAGGATTTGAGCAGACATTTCTCCAAAGACATACACATGGCCAAGAGACACACGACAAGATGCTCGCCATCACGCATCATCGGGGAAAGGCAGAGCAACGCTACAACGAGATATGGCCTCGCACTCAGGATGGCTGCCTTGTCATCACCACAGAGATCAAGTGTTGGCGAGGATGTGGAGAAACCGGGCCCTTGCACTGTTGGTGGGAATGTAAAACGGTGTAGCCGCTGTGGGCATCAGCCTCAAAAAATTAAAAATTACTGTATGATCCAGCATTTCCACTCCTGGGCATAGAAATACGCCCCCAAAAATTAAAAGCAGGGACTTGAACAGGTGTTTGTACACTCGTGTCTGCGACAGTCAGTAATAGCCAAGCAACCGGGTGTTCACTGGTGGATGAGTGGATATTCAAAATATGGTGGACCCACACAACGGAATACCATTCAGCCTTAAAAAGGCAGGAAATGCCGACACATGCTCGGTGAAATAAGCCAGTCGCAGAAGAACGGTACTATATGATTCTGCTTCTATGAGGAGCCTAGAGTGGTCAAGTCCACAGACAGAACGTGGCAGGGTGGGTGCGGGGGGCTGCGGAGGGGGTGGGGGCTCCGTGTTTCATGGGGCTGGAGGCTCGGTCTGGAGATGGATCGTGACGGTGGCGGCATGGCCACGTGAATGCGCGTGGTGCCACCGAGGTGTGCACTTAAAAATAATTATGGTGGAAAATTGTATGTATGTTTTACCCCAATTAAAAAAAAGAGAGCCTACCACTGGGTCCAGCTTCTTGCTGATGACAGATTGGGGTGGCCAGACACCCCCTGGGGGTGGTGGGGGATGGGGACCCCATCAGATACCCAGGGTGGGGGTTCCCTCTAAGCTGACCTAGCTACAACTGGACGAGGCAGGTCCCCCAGGGATGGACGAGGTAGAGCCCTACAGACTTAGGGGAGGCAGACGAGAGTTCAGGCAGAGAGAGAGTCTTTGTGAAGGCACGTGAACGTTCCTCAGCCTAGACCTCTCTGCCTGCCTGTCTTCCCACTGGAAGAGCTGGGGCTGCAGGCTGATGCCACCTCTCTGTGGAAATGATGTTTCCTCCTGGTAACTGGTCCCAGAAAACGGATTCCTCTCTCCCGTAAGGCCCCAGCCAGCTTCGGAGAGACCCATGCCTAGAAGCTGCTGCCACTGCCCTCTGGGCCCCGCGTGGTCAAGGCCAGTGACCGTGGCATTTCTAGGATTAGAGCTGAGCTGTGGCCACGGGGAGCGAGGCGGGGGAAAGACCGTGGCGTTCAGAAGGTCAAGGTTGGCAGCTCTCGGAGCCCGTGTGTGCCGGTGATGTGAACCAGCTGGCTGTCTGGCAAAACGCATGCACACCCGTGCACACGAGTCAACGTTTTATTGACGGATACACAGCACACAGTTTACAACTAATAATACAAGATACAGCACTCTTTATTGTAAATTCCCTGTGGCCCATTGATTCTCACAGATTGCTTTTGGTGACTTTTGCCGAACTCTGGTATTATTCATAATCAACCAACGCTTGCCATGCTCTGACGCGAATGTTGGCTCGTGCATTTGTTCACGCTGGCGAACGAGACCAACCTCAAACCGCCAAGCTGCACGTCTGGACGTCATCCGTCTGTCGACGATGTGAGTGATTTCTTTGCTGAACTGGATGACGGTTTTCAAACACGGCAAAGTTATTTCCTCGAGGAGCTGTGTTCTCCACGGTGTAACTAACGAGCACACTCACAGCACACTTTCAGATTTAATCTGCCTCAGTGACACTTCATTATTTTTCTAAGTCTAGAAAATCCGCGAGACAAGAAGTCAAGCTTCGATGTGTAGTGCTGGCCCCTTCCCTGGTGTCTGTCCTACCACGGCTGATCTCAAGCTCCCTGTGGGGACGTCGGGAGAAGCAGGGCTGGGAACAGGTGGGTGGGAAGTCATGGCCATCTGGTCCCCCACCCAGGCAGACCCAACAACCTTGAAGGCACAGAGAATAGTAACATGCGGTAGACTCATTAGGGACCGAGGAATTTTGAGTCCATATTACTTTTGTTTTTATTATAATTCAGCGGTGGATTTACATACTAGATTTTGTAATAATGGCTATGCTTTAAACACTGGCTCCTAAAATCCCTGAAAATTTAACACGAGCTCCTACCAGGAGGAGTGAGTGACCTCCAGCCCCCCTTGCAGGCTCCCTCCCACCACCTGCTAGAACAGTTTGAGCCAAGGAGATCCTCCCAAGAAAGCTGGTGGCTCGTGTGGTGACCAATACATGCACGTTCCGCAGGCCTCGAGCGCCCCAGGCTGCTGGTTATGCAGACGTGACCCTTCACAGCTCTGTGGGTCGTGAGCCTCGGTTCACAGGTCTGATGGCTCAGGCACACAGAGCACATGTGTGTTACTCAAAGCCACACACAGCAGGTACTCCCATTTCAGAGTCCTTTCTGGGGGTTCTCTTGCCATATCTTGCTGCCTTCCTTAAGAAAAAATGGGGAAAAAAATACGTCCTTTAAGAGTCCATTAAAAATATTTAGAAATTTAACGCTGTCCATCTTCCTGGCTGGACTCCATTAACAAGCAACTATTAGCCTGAGGTCCCCGTGCACGTGCCACAGACCATATGCCCTCACTGTCACCTTTGGAGCAGGGTGGTTTGGGGGCTGTGCCATGGACTGGGTTTTTGTGACCCCTCAATTCATATATTAAAACCCTAACCCCCAGTGTGATGGTATTAGGAGGTGAGGCCTTTGGGAGGTGATGGTCAGGAGGGTGGGGCCCTCACGAGTGGGAATCGTGCCCTTTTCAGAAGACAGCTTGCTCTTCCTCTCTGCTGTCCACCATATGAGGACACAGCAAGACCTCCATTTGCAAAGCAGGAAGCAGGCTGTTACTGGACAAGGGATCCCGTACCTGGATCTTGGACTTGTGGCCTCCAGCTCAGACTCCAACTCCCCAGTCTGTGGTATTTTGCTACAGGAGCCCCCCAGTGACTGAGACGGGGAGTTATGGAAGCTTTCTGAGCCTCAGTTATTCATCAGTAATGTGGTTATGGTAATAAATAGGAATTTGGGGGGAAACACAATTCAGTCCGTAGCAACTCGTGTCCTCATAAGAAGAGGAACGCATTGGATAAGACAGGCACACATCAAGAAGGTCATGCGATGACAGAGGCGGATGAAGCTGCAAGCCAAGGGCCACCAAAGGTGGATGGCCCCCACCAAGAGCCAGGAAGAGGTAAGGAAGGATTCCGTCTACAGTCTCAGATGGAGTATAGCCTCGCAGACACCTTGATGTTGCACTCCTGGCTGCCAGGATTGTGACGACAGAATGAATTTCTTTGTTTTAAGCTAACCAGCCTGTGGTGCCTTGTTACAACATCTGTAGGAAAGTAACCCATTCATAAATTGACTCTACTGACACCTTTTAGGTATGCTGTTTTACGCCGACCTCATTTTCCTAACAGATATTTACTGAGTACCTGCCATGTGCCCTGAAAAGTGCTGGATTCTGGGGTAACAAGAATGGGCGAGACACACTCTTTGTTCTCATAAAGCTTATAGTACTGTGGTTTATATGCACAAGTCAATAGGTCACATCAAAATATTGTCATAATTATAGCATGTGGGCTAAGTATGACAAACCCCAGGGACTCCCTGGGAGAGACATCCAGCACATCCTGGCAGAGGAGCGTCAGGACAGCTGAAGGATAACTGGGTGAGGATAACCTCAGGCGGGGAGAGACAGACTCCCTCCAGGTGGCAAAGTCCTGGGGCTTTGGCCAAAAGGTGAGAAGGGCCATGAGGCGCGACAAGAACTAAGTCACTCCACAGACTAGACATGGAGAGCCAGGATGGAGTGGGAAGGAGACATGTGGTCACAGAAGTCAGGAGGAGTGCTTCATGTGGGGACATTGTAAGCTGAGGCAAACCGAAGTAAACCAAGAACTTTATCCCCAGAAAATGGGAGAAGTCAACACTTGTCATGATTTAATGTATTACCATGTTTTAAACGGCTGATGATTACAGCCAGTGAATGAAAACTGGTCATCTCCTGAACCAGACACATATCCGTGTGTGGCCGCACTGCAGACAGTGTAATCTATGGCTCCTCCTCCAGAGGCGGCTGATCCTGCCCAGACTTGAGTGGAGGAGGTGCACCCACTTATACTGAAGTGTTGGCTTGAAGGGTGGCCATCTCATCTAACACACATGTCTAGCAGTGTTCTGCTGGAACGTTCTCTGGGGACGAGGTGGTGGGTTCCACCTTCACACTTGTCCATCCCCATGCTCCAGAGCATCATTATCTCATGGAAGAGGGCATTTGGTGCCTGAATCTTCGCAGACACCATGCAAGGGACTCCTCTCGGCTTCCTGATGCTAGAAGCCAGGGTGGCTTGTCCTCCTGGTTTCGTGGGACTATAATAATTGGTGGCACTGAAAAAGGAGCTCAGACCCCTACCTGGTGCTCTGATTTTTGCAGCTGTTTCCAGAGGACAATTCTATGTCACCTGGCTCTGGTGGCCAGTGGGACTTACGCTTGTGGGTCCCATAGGACTGCAACAAATGGAGAAATGATTCTTAAACAGCTACAAACCCCACAACACAGCAAGAGACATCAGATCTAAGATCTTTGTCTTTCTATGAAAGAGGCTTAATAGCTGATCATCCTGGCTGTCGCCTGAGGGGCAGTCTTCTAATTAAACACACATCTGGGAGCTGACTGTAATTCTTTCCAGACACCTCAGAACGTGGGTGTTATCTTCGTGCTTTCCCTCTGCTGTGTGCTGGAGCACTGGTGTCTCCTGGAAGGTAGTTTACATGCACTGCTGCCCTGACTTTTATGTCTGCTGCCCCAGTTTTTGTGGCTGCAGCCCAGAGGACATCACCCGGCACTGGTGCCCAATGGGGCTTCCACTTGTGGCCTCACAGGACTGTACATATTTACACCTCTTACAAAGCTGCTACCGAAGGATCTGGCTTCCAAAGAGTCTGGGTCTAAGTACTGAGATTCTGACAGGTCTTGGCACATCCTCGGCTGCTTGGAGCTATTAATACTATAATTGGCTGCTTTGGAAAAGCACAGAGGTTTGACAGACAACAAAGACCTGGGGCACGGGTGAATGACAAGGTTCTTCTCCTCCAAGAAGCCACTCCTTCAGGACTGGGAGAGGTGGTTGTCTCATCTATTGCATAGAAACTAACCCAGAGAATCGAGTAAAGTGAAGGAACAGAGGATGATGTTCCAAATGAAAGAACAAGATAAAACCTCAGGAAAAAAGCCTGAATGAAATGGAGATAAGTAATTTACATGATAAAAGTTCAAAATAATGCTCATAAAGATGCTCACTGCCCAGGGAGGAGAATGGCTGAACATGGAGAGAACTTCAGCAAACAGATGGAAAATATTAGAAAGTACCAAATAGAAAGTACCAAATAGAAGTCACAGAGCTGAAGACAATAATTGAGTTGAAAAACATTCTTAAGGGGTTTAACAGCAGACTAGATGAAGCAGAATAAGTGATCAGTGGGTTTGAAGACAAGCCAGTGGAACTTACACAACCAGAGCAACAGAAAGAAAAGAGAATGAAAAAAAGTGAAGATAGCTTAAGAGACTTACAGGACAGAGAGTTCTAAATGAGAAGAACCCCCACTCCAAGACACATTATCATTAAAATGTCAAATGTAAAGGCAAAGACATGATATGAAAAGCAGCAAGAGGAAAACATCTTGTTACATACAAGCTGTAAGGCACTCAGCAGACTTTTTAGCAGAAACTTTGTAGGCCAGAAGCAAGTGGTGTGATGTAATCAACATGTGGAAAGAAAACACTTCCAAGCAAGAATCCTCTGTCTGGCAAAGTTATCATTCAGAATTGGAGGAGAGATAAAGAGTTTTCTGGAGAAGCAAAAGCTAAAGGAGTTCATCACAACCAAACCAGCTTTATAAGAAATATTAAGGGGATTTCTTGAAGGTAAAAAGGAAGGGTGCTAAATAATAACAGGAAAATTAATGAAAGAGTAAATCTCACTGGAAAGGTAAATATATAGTAAAGGTAGTGGATTAATCACTTATAAGTTTAGTGTGAAGGTTAAAAGACAAAAGTAGTAACTTTTGTTTATAATTAAAATGATAATAATTAGTTAAGGGATACACAAGATAAAAAGAAGTAAAATGTGACATCAAAAACATAAAATGTGGGACGGGAGTGAAAGATGTTGAGCTTTAGGATGGGATCAAACTTAAGTTGTTACCAACATTGTTACAGATGCAAGTTATTATATATAAGCCTCATGGTAATCACAAAACAAAAACCTATAGTAAGTACACAAATGATACAGAGAAAGGAATATAAGCCTACCATTAAAGAAAATCATCAAACCACAAGGAAAGAGAGCAAGATAAGAAGAAAGGAACAGAGGGGTGCCTGGGTGGCTCAGTCGGTTGGGCGTCCGACTTTGGCTCAGGTCAGGATCTCATGGTCCGTGGGTTTGAGCCCCGCGTTGGGCTCTGTGCTGACAGCTCAGAGCCTGGAGCCTGCTTCGGATTCTGTGTCTCTCTCTCTCTGGCCCTCCCCTGCTCAAGCTCTGTCTCTGTCTCTCTCGAAAATAAATAAACATTAAAAAAAAAGAAGAAAGGAACAAAGAGGAACTAAAAAACCAGCCATTAAACAATTACCAAATGACAAGAAGGACGTAATTATCAATAACTACTTTATTTTTAAAGTTTTTTATTTTGAGAGAGAGAGAGAGAGAGCACAAGTGGGGAAGGGGCAGAGAGAGAGAGAGAGAGAGAGAGAGAGAGAGGGAGAGAGAAAATCCCAAGCAGACAGCGCTGACAGCACAGAGTCTGATGTGGGGCTCGAACCCACAGTCTGTGAGATCATGACCTGAGCTGAAGTAGGAAGCTTAACCTACTGAGCCACCACGTGCCCCAATAATTACTTTAAATATAAATGGATTAAATGCTCTAATCAAAAGACAGAGTGGCTGAATGGATTAAAAAAAACCCCATCTGTATGCTGCCTACAAGACTCTAGATGTAAAGACATACACAGGCCGAAAGTGAAGGGATGGAAAAAGATATTTCATGCAAATGGAAACTAGAATAAAGATGGATAGTTATACTTGCATCACAAAAAATAGACTTTAAAATAGAGACCATGGGGTGCTTGGGTGACTCAGTTGGTTAAGCATCTGACTTTGGCTCAGGTCATGATCTCATGGTTTGTGGGTTTGAGCCCTGCATCAGACTCTGTGCTGACAGCTCAGAGCCTGGAGCCTGTTTCAGATTCCATCTCTGTCTCTCTCTGCCCCTCCTCCACTCACACGCTGTCTGTCTCTCTCTCAAAAATAAATAAACATTAAAAAAAAAACCACAGGCTGTCTTACGAGACATCACTCTATCTGTCACTCACTAATGGGGTCCTTATTTCTACCTTATAAGGGAGCATTTGAGTTCCAGGATTCCATTCTGAGGGGTGGCTTTCTAAATTTGGTTTGGGTTCCTCAGAAGCAGAGCCTGAGACAAGGGCTTGGGTACAGGTGCTTTAATGGAGAAGTGATCCCAAGGAGTAGGAGCAGGGATGGTGGGAGTGGAATAGGGCAGGAGGAACATTCGGTGAAAGAATCTGCTAGGGAGATAATTATCGCTGTATTCAACGGAGCTTCAGTCCCACTGGGACCCCGTAAGTGCTGCACAGAACGCCTGTTATTGCACCTCTGAAGAGAGTGAGACAGGGCCATTTATCCACCACCTGCCGTTTGTTTTTTTTCAGGGTTGCCTCTAGGGTATAATCTTCCCTACATCGTGAGCTGTATGGGAGTAAGTGGAGAGAGAGCCTGATGCAAACAAGTCTGGGGTGGGGGAGGGGAGGAGACAGGGGAACTGTCCATGCCCACAGTGCTGAAGTGTCCTGAGGGTCTAAGGGTGGAATACCACCACTGTCTTCTGGGGGAGGGGTGGGGGGTGGTGGCGGAGACAGGGGGAACTGTCCACCCCCACAGTGCTGAAGTGTGCTGAGGGTCTACAGAGTGGAATACCACCACTGTCTGCTACTCCCAACAAGCAGATTTGGATCCAAAATGCTTCTGAACACTTGACGACATCATCAGCCTGAAACCTTGCCTGCCATACGCCATGAATCTGCTTCAAAAATCTAATTTCCTTCACCTATGGTCCTGGCCCTTCAGCTCAACCTCTAAAATCCCTATGGATTTACATTAATGGGGGCACATAGCATCTGTGCCAGGAGAGCAGAGGGCAGTACACCAGCTGGGAGTCTGTCTGGAACTTGTTTGTCAACTCTTGTTTGTGGAGGGGAAAAAAAAACCACAGGCAACCAGCTGTTGCATCTGTGTGTGGAGAAAACATCGTGTTGATTCCGGTTTGTGTATTTTGGTCGAGTAGTCTGCTAGAGCCTCAGGGGGTGTTGGGTCAGGACACTGTAATCTCTGGCTGGGATAAATAGTGGCTGCCCCATTTTTCTCAGTTTGGGCTCCTGGAGACAAACGTCAGCTGTTTCATCAAAAACAAAGTGTTCCCCAGTGGGAGAGTTTAAACAGCTCACCGATGAAGGGTATTACTTTTTCTTCCACTTCTGAAGCCTGCCCTGGTTTTTCCTTCTGCCTGCAGTACCCTTGAGTTATAGGTCTCCCAGCAATAAAAGAGACATAATGTTCACCTTTCATGAGTGAGGGGCCGAGGAGCACTTGCTAGAGGCTATGTGTGGCTCTCTGAAAAATGCGCTGGAGCTTTGACCTTGCTGGCTGTGGAAGACCCATCATGAGGGACAGAGCATCTGGGATGTGGGTGGATATGAGGACCCTGCAGGCATAGGGAAAGCTTGTGAGCAGGTGGTCCCTGGGGTGGGACCTCCTGAGCACATCATTAAATGCAGGGGCAGTCAGTCATGGCTTCTGTGCTCTTGAGTCCCCAGAACACCAGTGGGAAGAAACGAGGGGATACAGGATTTGAGGATGTAAGTAATTACCCCCCCCTTTTTTTTTTTTTTACTTTTCTGAGAGCTCAGGATCCAAGGCTATTTCCCCAGTGGGTAGTGGGAAGAAAGTATGTGCTAGGGGCAGACATGGAATTGAGTCTTGGCTGTCCATTTGTCAAATAGTGTGACCTTGAGCAAGTTATTAAGTCTCTCTGAGCACTGGCTTCTTCATTGAATCAAGGGCATAATACTCTTCTCCTCATAGAGTTGTCACAGGGATTAATGAGGTGGCCTCGTATGGGGCACACAACTGAGTGCTTGGTGCAAGCTCATTCCTTTCCATTTTCCTAATCATAGGGAGAAAACCAAACTCTGTGGTTCCATTGCCTGGAAAGCCCATGGGTTTGGGAACAATGAGCCACACGGTCGTCCGCTGACCTCCAGGCAGTCTCAAGAGTGATTATAAGGATGTCTTCAGATGTTGGAAGCACCAGCGGCTGCCTCTTTGATCTGTCTGCTTTAAAAGTTCTATCTCTACACTAGCCTCACTGTAGGGTGTTTCAATACTGCGGGATTTCCTAATACGCTTTAAATAAAGATCAAAAAGAAGCCAGCTCTTGGCAACATCCCCCATTTCCAGCTTGTCAGTAGAGGTTTGGGTTGAGAATCCTAGTGACTGGCTCATGAGGGAACTGAGAATACTATATCTGGGCTCCACAACAGCTGGGAAACCTGGTCGCCTGGTACCCGACCCCACCCCTGATCTGTCTCTTCCTCAGTTTCTGAAATAATAGTTGTAAATGCTTCTATGTTCCAAGGACAGCTTTAAAATGCCTTATATGCCTGAGTGCATTAATTCCTCACAATAATCTATAAGGTAGCAACCCGTTATCGTCACAATCTGATTGTACAGCTTGGGAAACTGAAGCACAGATGCGAACTGCTTGCCTAAGACCACACAGAGGCTAAGTGGCAGAGCTAGGATTTGGGACCAAGGGTCCATGTACATACTCACACAGCTGCCATATCAAGGACTTAACCAGCAGCCAGTTCTCAGCTTGACTGCAGTCCAGAACAACCCCTTTTGCACAGAATGTGTCTTCCGCCTTCCAGGCACTTGGGAATCCCAGCACGTTTCTGGGAACCACCTTCCCTACAGTATCCAGGGGAGACTTGGGGACCGAATTCCTAAGTTGTGATGTCCTGGGACTCAGTGGCTGTGAGGGTCTGATTGCCCCCTGCAATTGTCTCAGAGATGCCAGGAAACACCTGCTCATTTAATGCCAGGTTAGTCGTAGGTTAAATACCGAACTGGGAAGCATTTTCACTCTGACCTTAAAAGAAGGGCAAAAAGGCAGAGTGAGCCAAGTTTGCTGCCCAGATGCCATCAGCCCCTTTGTTATTTCTGTCCAAGAAGAGGGGGCAGAAGGGGCAGAGGCCCTGGCAGCGAACAGATGGGGCAAGGGAGACTTGGGTGGGGGAAGGCCACCATGTTGTGAGGTCAGCAAACATTTGTCTTCAAAGAGAGAAAGTCTCAAGTAAGAGATGGGACAAGGACTATGTGTTGAGCACCAGGGAGTGTGGTCAGAGGGGCATCAGGCACCACACCCAGGGCCCAGCGTGGCCAGTGCCGGAAGTGGGTCCTACACAAGGGAGTGAGACCAGAGAGGGCAGCCAACACTGCCCCTTATCTCACTGCTCCAGAGGGCAAGGTACTTTCCAGATCCATCCCAGGATGAGGACATCCAGGGCCCTCTTTTCCATCAGGATTGCGAGGTGACCTGAGGACAGCATGAAGATGGGAGTAAGTCAAGAAGGAGCAGGCCCGGGGCACCCGGGTGGCTCAGTCAGTTGGGCGTCCGACTTCAGCTCAGGTCATGATCTCACAGTCTGTGGGTTTGAGCCCCGTGTCAGGCTCTGTGCTGACAGCTCAGAGCCTGGAGCCTGCTTCAGATTCTGTGTCTCCCTCTCTCTCTGCTCCTCCCCTGTTCATGCTCTGTCTCTCTCTGTCTTAAAAATAAATAAAAACATTAAAAAAATTTAAAAAAAGGAGCAGGCTGCCTCTTAACACCCCACAAATGCACATGTGGGCACACCCACAGTGCCTACGCATACATGTGCATGTGCACGCACACCCACACACGTGCCTCCCCTTGGTCCAGACTCCAAGGGCAGCGGGAGTTCTAGGGCTTTCCTTTAAGGCTTGGTGCCCTTGCCTGGGTGCTGGGCAACACTCAGGGACCCACACTGGGAGCTGGGTGGGGCCAAGCGTCTGGTGCCCTCGGTGGCCAGGCCACCTGGCTGCTCCCAGGCTTACGAGAGGAGATGGACCCAAGGGGCAAAGCCACTGAACTGTGGTGGCTGCAGATTGTGTGCCCTCACGGCTGGGAGGAAGTCCGCTGGCCATGCTTCTGTCCTGACTGTTTATACGTTCACTTCATCATTCATTTAGAAGTTACTGAGATTTATTGTGTGTGCCTGACACTGCCTTCGAGGATGCAGTGGTTAGCAAAACAGACAAATCCCTGCCTCCAGGGAGCTGACATTCCAGGGGGGAACAATGGTCGTTGAGAAGGTGAATATAGGCTCAAGTTCGAGGGTCAGTGCTCTGGAGAAGCAAGAGCGTGAAAGCGGTCGGGGAGGCGAGCTGCGGCTTAAAATGAGGTGGCTGAGCAGGGCGTCTCTGGGCAGGGGGTGAGGGAAGGAAGGCCAGAAGGAGGTGAGGGAGGAGCCATGCTGGCGTTTGGGGGAAGGTCGTCCCAGAACAGAGCATAGCAAGCGCAAAGGCCCTGAGGCAGGAATGTGCAAGCTTAGCTCAAAGCAGTGAGGAGGCCAGGTGCTCCAGGGCAGTTCTGGTGACCCGGGGTCTCCCTCTGAGTGACCCTGGAAACTACCGGAGGTTTGAGCAGAGGAGTGACATCATCTGATTTCACTGTTTTGGGCTGAAGGAGCTGGGAGGATGGAATTGGCAATGGCTGAGACAGGGAGACTGTCAAAGGAACGGCTTTGGGGATAAAGATGAGGAATTTGGTTTTTGATATGTGAAATACGAGCTTTCTGCTTAACATCCAAGTGCAGTTATTGGGCAATTGGCAGGAAAACACTGGGGGCAAGGTCAAGGCTGGAGGATATGTATTTGGCAGTCCCGAGGGCAGGAATGAGGCTGAACAAGGCTGGCCTGGGAGTGAGGACAGGCAGAGAGGAGGAGAGATCCCAGAGTGCAAGCCGGGACCTCCAATGTTGGGGCAGGAAGGAACCGGAAGGCAGTGCATCCGCATTGCTGTGTGCATTGTGCCCCTGGAGTTGTGCAGTGCACAACCTGTGCGGCCACACCCAGCAGCCCTGAGTGAAGGAGATGGCGAAGGAGTGAGCAGAGAAGCAGGTGCGAGGCCGGGAGGATGGGGTGTCCTGGAAGCCAGCCGAGGACGGCACGCCAAGCAGGTGGGGGCCACGGACCGGGTCATGTGATGCTGACAAGTCACAGAGCATCAGACCCGGGAACTGACCGCAGAGTTTGGCAGGGCACAGGTAACCGATCACCTGGACCGAAGCGGCTGTGGTGGAGGTGTGGAGGCCGTGGCTGGAGGCCGTGGGCTCCAGAGAGGAAGGCGGGGGAGGTGGAGGCGGAGCGCACAGGGCTCTTGTGCGGAGCCCCTCGGTGAAGGGGAACAGAGGAACGGGTGGAGCCTAAGGGGACCTTTTGTGCTGTGTGCCTGCTCGTCAGTTTTTTAAGGTGGGGAAAAAATGCCCACGAATTTCGCATGTTGCTGGAATAACACGGCAGAGGGACTAACTGAATATGAGAACAGAGGAGGGAGGTTTGCTGGAAATCTGACCTTGGGGAGGAGAGGGGAGGTGCACAGGCAGAGGAGGGGGCCACGGACAGGTCATTGGCGGTGATGAGAGGAGGCGGGGGGGGTGGCATCAGCTTCTGCCCCCCAGGTCACCCCAATGCTCCCAGTGAGTCAGGATAGCAGTCATCCCAGCAGAGGGGGTGTGGTGTGACCGGGGAGCTGACGAACTCATGGACTGGGAGCTCATGACCTGACGTTCAACCGACCGAGCCACCTGGCACCCCTCCCTGTATCCATGCTCTTGAGGGGCTCCATACAGACTCCGGGCTTGGCCGTGTGACTTAGCAGCAAAGGCTGGAAGCACCTGTGCCCGGAGCCCTGAGGCCACCACCTGTACAAGCCTGAGCCAGCCCTCTGGAAGATGAAGCATTATAGGAGGAGAACCGAGGAGCCTGGCCGACGGTCTGCGGGACATCAGGCAGGTGAGGAGGCCAAGCTAGGCCATCCTGATGCTAGTCACCCCGTCTGTGGACCACAGACGTGCAAGAGAGCCCAACGAGGACAACCTAGATCGGAAAGTCATAGAGCCACAGTGAACAGGAAAGAGGCCACCTCCCCTACCTGCAGGTGCACTGGGCAGAGGCTGCGGGCGGGGGAGTGGGGGCGGGGAGCAGTGACTGCTGGGGATCCAGGACCTTGTAGAACTAGAGCGAGAGGGGTTCTCCAGATAAGGGTTTGAGGATACGGGGCATTCTGGTGATGACTGGTTATGGGCTCAAGGGTCACGGTGGGAGGGCTTTAAGAGTTGGGGGACAGTTAGGGCCAAAGCAGGGCTGGAGCCAGCCTCCATGGGGGTGGAGGATAAGGTTAGTTACCTGGATGTGCTGGGACCCGGGCTTATTCCAATCCATAAGCACATCCTCACTGGGTGCAGGGCGCTGGCTGGCTGTGTGGGACTCTGTCCCTGGTCTCCCTTTGAAGTGGTTTCCCTCATTACGGGGGCATATGCTACACCCACCACTCACCATGGGAAAAGCCCACTGCTTCTCCGGCCCCAGTAGTCACTGGGTTTTTTTTCTCTTTGTGGGAACATGTCCTTGTCTGTATTTATGAAAATCAAAAGGAAATCAGATTCACCTAACCAATTTTCTTTGTTATAAATGAATCTGTCCACTAGTTGAGAGCTACCTGGGAGGAACACGTCCAACCAAGGGAGCCCAGACTCAGCTGCAGGGAGCTGCTGGGCCCTGGTGGTGCTCAGCGGGGTGAGAGATCTTGGAACTTCCTGCTTGCAGCCTCTGTAGCATGTAAACGAGCTATTATTAGACTTCAGAGCCCATATTTATGTTTTATTAATTTAGTGCGATGAAGTCCCCTCTCCCAGGTGCCATCAGGGAGGCATCTGTCCAGGAAGGCAGAGGATCTGCTCCTAGCAGAGACTTGACCCTGACCCACAACAAGAGCCACGTCCATCTGGCAGGCTTGCAGAAACCTTGGTCGGGCACATGATGTCGCATTTGGGGTTCCCTGATGTCTGGATGCTAAGCCCCCAACGGGCCTCCTGGAGGGGAGCCCCTCCCCTGAATCAGTTGTCTCTTCACTTGGTCTTAGCCAAAAGACTGAGAAGTGATGAGCCAGTTGTGTCTTGCCCTGGAGTGGCACTGGCAAGTTTCCAGAATTACATAGTCCACGGGATAAGGGCGCACCCAGAGGCCAAATGCTAATATTTCAAGGACCTGGAGTGACAGCCTTTTTTAGTCATTGGCTTTGGAAAATGCAGGCTTGTTTAATTTGATCATCGAACAACTGAATTTTACAGCCCAGCAAGCCCCTGGGAACATCCTGCGAATTGTCTGTGGGCATCTGAAGCTCAGAGAGGACCAGGGCTTTGCCCAAGGTCTGCTGGGTTTTCTGGTGCTTCCTTCTTGTATGAGCCACGTCTTCATGGTTGAGAGGGAATTTTCTGCTTTGTTCTCTATGTGAAACAATCACAACATTTTATTTAAGCAAGTTTGTGTTTGAATGGCAGTGTGGTACAGGAGGAAGATTTCTGGGCATCCATCCATCCATCTGTCCATCCATCCATCAATGCATCCATTCATCTATCCATCTGTCCGTCTGTCCATCCATCCTCTGTCCATCCACCCATCCCTCCATCCATCTCTCCATCTGTCCATCCATCCATCCATCCATCCATGCATCCATTCATCCATCCATCCACCCGTCCATATGTCCATCTGTCTGTCTGTCCATCCATCCATCCCTCCATCTGTCCATCCCTCCATTCATCCATCCATCCATCTGTCCATCCATCCAACCATTCATCCATCTATCCGTTCACCCATCCATCCATCTATCCATCCATCCATCCATCCATCCATCCATCCATCCATCTGTCTGTCCATCCATCCTCTGTCTGTCCGTCCATCCTCCGTCCATCCATCCATGCATCCATCCCTCCATCTGTCCGTCCATCCATCCATCCATGCATCCATTCATCTACTGTCCATCCATGCATCCATCCTCTGTCCATCCGTCCATCCTTCATCCATCCATCTATCCCTCTATCTGTCCATCTATCCATCCATCCATCTGTCTGTCTGTCCATCCTCTGTCTGTTCTTCTGTCCATCCATCAGTTAGGGGACCCCGTTTCTTCTCCGGCACTGTCCTGGGTGGGGACTGAACTTTTGCAGTTAGGTAGTTGTAAGTCAGGAAAAAAGGAGATTTTCTCAAAGCCTCTTTTTCTCTGTGGACACCTGGCTGGGCTCTGGTCCCCGGAGGCCCCTCCCCAGATCTTTAATGACATGTATTCTAACCAGTTACAGTGTTTTTTTTCTTGGTCCACCTGCACCAGCCACTTTCATTATTGTCCTCATGGAGTCAAGGCTCAAATGTAATTTCCCCCTTCTTATTGGTGTCCCAGTGGAGTGACCAGTGAAGGGACATAAGGCGATGTATCCTGGGGGGTCTCTGATGGCAACGGCCCTGCTTCTGCCCAGGCCTGGGCTTCGATGAGGGGGTGGGGCAGACAGGGCGCCAGGGCTCAGGGGACCCTGAGTAAGGACTCAGAGCAGCTTCCTGTTTCTGTAAACAAAGCCCCGAGCCCACTCTGTGGGGCGAGGGTGACCCTGGAAGCAGGGCCCAGGGCAGGTTGGAGTCTCCTGGCTGGAGGGAGATGCCCCTCGTGGGAGAGGTGGTGGGCAGGGGATGCCCATGGCTTGTGGACTGGCTGGGGGGTTGCTGAGCTCTTCTTCTGAGGTCCGGGCAGTTCCTGTCCTGGCTCCTCAGCTGGCCAGTGTGGCCCCTGGCCAGCCCGCTGTGGTCTCTGATGGGGGGTGTCCATGCCAGGGAGCGTTTCCTTGCCCCAGTGTGGTGCCGGCTGGTGGGCCTGAGCAGAACCCAGTTTTCTCCCAGCCCCTCACCAAGGTTCTGCCAAGTGGCAGAACCTGGGCTTGAACCCATGGCATGTGACACCTTTAGGGACATGCTGTCCTGCAGCCCAGAGACTCCGTCTCTGTCATGAAATCTCATTTCAGCATCAGAGGGGACCAGGGGACCTCGATTCTGGGGGCCAGCCAGGGACATTCTTGGCCAAATGTCCCCTTGGGGGTGGGGAGTCCCAGGCCTTCCTTTCCAGGAAGGGCTCACCTTTCCATTACGATCAGGTGGCTCTATAGTCATCCTCAACCAGGGCAGTTCGGTCCTCCCAGGGGCTCTTGCAATGTTTGGAGGCATTTTTGGTGGCTACGACTGGGGTGTGTGTGTGTGTGTGTGTGCATGCCCATGAGGGTGCTATAGGCATCCAGTGGGTAGACGCGTGGAGGGGCTCAGATCCAAACTCAGGCCCCGTCCCACACGCTCCTGGGACCCCAGCGAGGTCAGCCGAGCGACATCCTCTCTGAGTTCCACGAAGACTGAAGGTGCCGGGGGTAGTCCCTTGGCATGGCTGTGAGCACAGAGTCACGGCATATTGGAGGGAGGCCCCTGGAGGGGTCTGCTGCCCATGACCCTCTCTCATTCTCCGAAGTTCACCCTCACCCCTGCCCTACAAGGCCGATCCTGATTAGGGCAGGGGTGCACACCCCACGGTGCTTGGACCTGTTGTCTTCTCTCTTGGAGCATCTTGACTTGGGACATGGACACTCAGGTCAGTGAGTCTCTCCAACAAGAACTGTTGCTTGTGAGGGGGTCCTCTACAGTTCTGGGCACAGGGCTGCAGACAGACGGTTTGTCAGCGGAGAAAAAGGTGAGGCAGCCGTGCCTCAGGCTGTGGTGCCTGAGCTTTGAGTTCTGAGCTTTGCCTATAAACCTCTCACTTCTCCCCGTAAACCAGCCGCTGGGGTGGGGGGCTTCTCAGACTCACAACCAAAGGTCTTGCACACTAAGCTGGTGTTCCTGATGGCGTGGAGACCCTCAGAGGGCGGGGCTGGCTGTAGCGGCTTGTCCACTGGCCGTCCCGCCTGGGACCCTGGCCAGCCCAGGATGGGGTCCCCCAAAGAAACTAAGAAGTGATGGGTCGTCCTTCTGATTTCTGCTGGGACCCCCGCAGGAGGCTTCGGAGGTAGAGGAGCACTCCAGCCTTTGCCACGCGGGGTGTTTGAGGACAGGAACACTCCCTCAAGGGTCCCTGACCCTGTGCGTGGGATGAGGGCACAGTGTGGGGCTCAGGGGTTGTCCTGGAGCATCCAGGCTTCATAGCTGCTCTCTCCTGCTTTATTCCGCAAGTGTTCTGCCCTATGATGGCATGAAAGGTATTTTCATTGCTTGTTAAGGGCTGAACTGCGTCCTTCCTCCAGGATTCATATATTGAAGCCTTGACCCCAGGACCTCAGACTGTGATTGTATTTTGAAAATGGGTCTTTGAAGAGGTAATGATGATAGAATGAGGTCACTAGGGTGGGCCCTGACTCTCCGTAACAGGTACAAAGGGGAGCCCGGGGCACAGACACACAGAGGGAACACGTGAGGGTGTCCATGAACCAGCTCAAGACGCTCAGAGATGCGCACAGAGGAGAGGAGACGGCCACCCACCCGCCGAGGCGGAGCAGGGTCTCGGGAGAAACCCACCTGCCCGCACCTGGATGTCCCAGGACCGCGAGGGGCCACGGGCGCGTGCGGTAGCCTGACGTGCCCTGTGGCCGGCAAGCGGCAGTGACCCTGTTCCGAAAATGACGGCAGGATGGATTCCAAAGTGGATTTTGGAAAGAAAGTCACCCCACGATGCTTCTTCCCCTTCACCTGATTTCTCCCTGTCTTCTTGTTTTCCTTGTTTTTAAATTCTTATTTTAGATTGTTCTTTGACTCTGAAGGTCAGAATGTGGTTGGGAGGAAAGTGCTGACCTTATGGGGCTTGATTCCACCTCCACACTGGGTGGCCCGTACCGTCTGCTTCCTGGGGTCTGGGGGGGAGGTGCTGAGCCCGCACGGGTGCAGGGAGAGGGGGGAGCTGAGCCCCTAGGGGTTCTGGGAGAGAGGGTAGTCTGACCCCAAAGGGGTGCTGGGGGGGGGGTCTGACTCCGCAGGGGTGCTGGGAGAGGGGGGAGCTGAGCCCGCAGGGGTGCTGGGAGAGAGGGGGGTTTGACCCCACAAGGGTGCTGGGGGGTGTCTGACCCCGCAGGGGTGCTCAGAGAGGGGGGAGCTGACCCCACAAGGGGATAGGGAGAGGGGGGAGCTAATCCTGCAGGGGTGCAGGGAGAGGAGGGAGCTGAGCCCACAGGGGTGCTGGGAGAGAGGGGTTCTGACCCCACAGGGGTGCTGGGGGGGGGTCTGACCCTGCAGGGGTGCTGGGAGAGAGGGGGGTCTGACCCCGCAGGGGTGCTCAGAGAGGGGGGAGCTAGTCCTGCAGGGGTGCAGGGAGAGGAGGGAGCTGAGCCCACAGGGGTGCTGGGAGAGAGGGGTTCTGACCCCACAGGGGTGCGGGGGGGGTCTGACCCTGCAGGGGTGCTGGGAGAGAGGGGGGTCTGACCCCGCAGGGGTGCTCAGAGAGGGGGGAGCTAGTCCTGCAGGGGTGCAGGGAGAGGGGGGAGCTGAGCCTGCAGGGGTGCTGGGAGAGAGGGGGTCTGACCCCACAGGGGTGCTGGGAGAGGGAGGAGCTGACCCCCAGGGGTGCAGGGAGCCCAGAGAAGAAGACAGACTCCAATAGCCCAAACAAGGGGGAGGAGGCGGAGGGGGGAGGGGCAGCGCTCCTTGGAGGCTCTGCTCAGGGACAACAGCTCCGTCCTGGGGGAAGAAAGGACCAGGAACGAAGGCGCGTGTACAGCGTTCAGCCCCGTTTCTGTGAGGAAAGAAGAGCAGACAATACGAGCAAACGTGCTCCACGTGGTGTCCACACAGCACCATAGTGACCGGGGGGGGGGAGTCGTGGCTCGACCGTGCGAAGGTGGCTGAGTGTAGGTGTGTTTGCAACTCTTTGTTTTACAAATTATCTGAAACAAATGTGTCATTGTAGCAATAAGGATGACATGTAAAAAACCGTCTTGTTTCTCTTGGGTAGGGAGAGTGACAGGGGACAGGCCTTTGGTCTCTGCCTCCTGGCTCTTTGTCCCTTGAACCCATGGGGACTCAGACACGTCACACAATCCATCTGATTGGGGTTCGTCGTTTGTAAATGCAGACAATAAGTGCACCTTCCTCCGACGTTCAAGTAGGGCTTGCAGCCAAGTCGTATCCAGGCAGTTCCGGGCACACTGTGCGTGCCCCCCCACCCCCCACGACCGTGAGCTATTTTTTATGAACATTGTTATTTTCTGGCCAGAAGCATCGCTCGAGAGGCGGGAGCTTGTGTGATGATGTTGCTGATTCACTTCATGATGATAATCTTCCTTATTGGGAAGCGCGTCCCAACTTCTCTGTGGGGAGTGGGCTTGGGGAGGGGGCTGCCCGCCCCCTCTCCTGGCTTCTGGGGACGTCCGATGCTGTTTTGCCGTAACTCGGAGATGGCCCCGGATTGGATTCTGCGTCAAGCACAGCCCCGTTTTGAACCCGTGGAGACCCGGATTTGTGTGCGTTTGCAGAGCGAGGTTCCCCGGCAGGACAAAGGCCTGCGTCTGAGGCAGGGGGCAGGTCACAGCGGCCAGGGGATCCCAGCTCCAGGCGTGGACGGTTCTAGATCCTAGATCCTTCACGGAGGAAAGTCCCACGGTGCTGAGCCTTAACTCTAAATGACTTACGTGTTCCCACTTCTGAAATGGATGCTTCTTGTGTTCTGCATTTGCCGTTGAGTGATTTTCAGCTTCCTGCACACAGGCTGCCAAAAGGAAAGCTTCGATGGCTTCCCACTTTCCGTGTATTTGCCCTGAAGCGGTGAAACCTCAGAGGTGCCAAAGACCTCGTACGAGCAGCACGAGACTGCTGTGTGAGGTTTTTTTTTCATAAAAAAACAAAAAACCCGAACAAACCCAAACCTTTGAAATCATTTCTCTTTACGTGTAGTGTGCACGCACATATTGAAAAGCCTTGCGTGTGAGGGAAGGGGTGCAGTGAGCGGCCGTGGTCCTGCCCCCACGCCCCCCACCCCTCCACGGTTCCCGTGCGCACAAACCACGCTCTGAAGACCCAAACAGACAAAGCTCCCTGGAGACAGGACTCCAAACGCAGCAGACACAGCAGCCCTCTCACGAAGAGACTTACCAGAAGCATCCATCACGGGGTCATTTTCACTGAAGGCCTTGCAATTATTTCAGCTGAGTTTTAACGCGGCTTGCGCCAAAACGAATTCCGTAAATCCCAGACATGCCCATGTTGGACGGGAGGCAGTGTGGTTTTCCTGATGTGTCTTCGGATTGAATACTGGGTAGAATCTGCCCCCACCCCCGAAACGTGTGGTGCCATCTAGATGGTCAGGGCAGAGTAAACGTGAGGGCAAGGGCATCTCCGACAGGAGTCTGAGGGTTCTTGTTTAGAAATTTTTTAACGTTTATTCTTTTTTTTGAGAGAGAGAGAGAGAGAGAGAGCAGGGGAGGGGCAGAGAGAGAGGGCAACAGAATCCGAAACAGGCTCCAGGCTCCGAGCTGTCAGCGCAGAGCCGGATGCGGGGCTCGAACTCACGAGCCGTGAGATCACGACCTGAGTTGAAATTGGACGCTCAAAAAAAAAAAAAAGAAAAGAAATTGGACGCCCAACCGACTGAGCCCCCAGGCGCCCCAGGAGTCTGAGGATTCTTGATCACTTTCCCCGCTGCAGTTAACAGAAGCCAAGCGTTTCTGTGGAGGCAAGTGCCCTCACCTACCGGCAGGCCTGTTCTTGTTTGAGCTTCTGACATGCGAACACATTTTATAAGGCGTTGCGCTTCAAATCCTCTTATAAAACCAGGAGGAAGGACGCATCCTGAATCAAAAGCACCGATCAAATCTTTGGAAGATGTCATATCACGTTTTATCCTGAAAAGTTCACTCTCTTTGGCTCATGGGATAGGGTGCAGAGAGCTCAGTCACTCCTGGGTCCGTGTTCTGACACGGTTCTCTCTGCTCTTGGAAGTACCAGAAAAGGACAGAATGCCAAAGGATATGGTAGCTATGGAAACCCGGACGCCACCGGCACGGGCGGGTCCGCGGCCACTCAGGCTCCCTTCCCAGCTCCATACAGAGAGCCCAGCTGAGCGCATGGTGGGAAGTTGTCTGTCGTTGAGCCACTAAGTTCATTCCACAGAGAGAAGGCTACTCTAATCTCAGAAGAGTGGTTTGACTTGCCACAAAAATCAACCTTGCGTTAAGCGGCTGCCAAGTTCCTCTGTGCAAAGTCGTCGTCTGTGCAACGTCATCATCTGTGCAAAGTCATCCGTGAAAAGCTGTCTGTGCAAAGTTGTTTGTGCAAAGTTGTCTGCACAAAATCGTCTGTGCAAAGTTGTCCGTGCAAAGTCCTCTGTGCAAAGCCGTTTGTGCAAAGTCGTCTGTGCAAAGCCATCTGTGCAAAGTCGTCGTCTGTGCAAAGCCCTCTGTGCAAAGTTGTCTGTGAAAAACCATCTGTACAAAGCCATCTATGTAAAGCTGTCTTGCAAAGCCGTCTGTACAAAGTTGTGCAAAGTCATCTGTGCAAAGTTGTCTGTGCAAAGCCCTCTGTGCAAAGTTGTCTGTGCAACGTCTTCATCTGTGCAAAACCACCTGTACAAAGCCATCTGTGTGAAGCTGTCTGTGCAAATCCATCTGTGCAAAGTTGTCTGTGCAAAACCGTCTGAGCAAAGGCCTGTTTGTGCAAGGCCTGTGCAAGGCCGCCTGTGCAAAGCCGTCTGTGCAAAGTCGTCAGCAGAAAGTTGTCCGTACCAAAGTTGTCTGTGCAAAGTTGTCTGCACAAGGTCATCAGTGCAAAGCTGTCTGTGCAAAGTCATCAGTGCAAAGCCTTCTGTGCAAACTTGTCTGCACAAAATCATCCGTGCAAAGTTGTCCATGCAAAGTCCTCTGTGCAAAGCCGTTTGTGCAAAGCCGTCTGTGCTTTGCCCTTTTGTTGCCTTTGGTGAGGGTCGGGGTGGGGGAGTTCTTCGTCCACACCCTGGCCCCAGTGTTCCTGCTGTCCTTTCTGGTCGGGGAGCTTCTCATTAGTGCTAGCTAATAATTTCACAATACTAGTGATAAAGTGCGGCACGGTTGATGGAACGGAGGCAGTCGCACATGACACAGATCTTTTGGTCCACGGTGTCCATCTCGGACCGTGATGACGGCAGGTCTGGTGGTCTGTGCCCAGGTTAAGCAAACGGGCTGACGCGCGGCCACGCAGCCCCCTCGGACTTCCCCACACAATTCCTGGGACTGTCGCACGCAATTCTTGCCCCACAGGTGGAACCAGGCAGGCGCACACCCTCGTGGTCTCGATCTCGCCTGGAAGCACAGCTGCATTGAAGAGAACAGAGCTGACCTTTTGGTTAAAAAAATCAACTGTGGTCTTTGCACAGCCAGCTCCGAGTCTGGCTGGGTTCCGGGGCCGGAAGCCGAGGTGGCAGTGTGGTGGGGGGGCGGGGGGGAGGTGGGTGGTCTATTTCCGTGAGACTCTCCAAGGGGCTTCCGGGGGGTGACCATACTCCGCAGCCCCCACCTCAATGCACAGAAATCTGAGAGTGCAGACATTCGTGTCCCCAGGGGGATAACAAGGACACCCTTGCCGGGCCACTGAGTGCCTCCCGGTTGTGGGCCCCCGAGCCCTGGCAGATCCCAGGAGGGGAAGGCGGGCTCCTGTTTAGGCTGCAGGGGACCGTCTGGCTGACACTTGGTGGCTGTGAGCCGGTGACACATGAGCTGAGAGAGCAGTGACCGGCATTGCTCTGTCCCCAGCTCCCGTCTCCTTGTTTCTGACTTGGAAAGGAGCCCTTCGGAAAAGGGCAATCCTTCCCATCGCGTAGCTGGGGTAACTGAGGCCGAGAGGCGAAGGAGAGAGATTTGCCACCAGCCGCCAGGGGCCGACCCGGCCCAGGAGCACCTCGCCCTCCAGCGATACCAAGTGGACAACTGCTTACTATATTTTTCTCCGCAGCTGAACAAATGGGCCTTTACAGAAATTTAGTAGGGGAATAAACCACAGATGAAAAATCAAAACACTTAGAAAAATCATTTAATGTTTTTATTTACAGCATACGTGCAAATACCAGCTTGGTTTGGGATTGAAGCTGTTACATAATTTATGGCCACAAAACCAATTCCTAATGCAATGTGTTCTCCCGTTTCGCGGGTCCCGGAGGCACCCGATCCATATTCCGTTCCGCCACGGAGAGAATGAGTGTCAGCGCCGTGGCGGGGAGGGAAGGGCGGCTTCCCGGGAGCTCAGAAGGGAAGGCACACGCCTCGCGGATGTAGGACAGCAGAGTGGTTTATAATGGAAGGATTGTAATTTATTTTGACACTGATCATGTATTATTCAGCTCGAGTAAAAATAAACCTTATTAACCAGGAAAATAGATCCCTTTCTTCAGCCCACACTATGCCAACTGCAACTTAATAGTCATGATCAGGACAATAGTTTGCTCAAACATCTCATCTGTGCTCGAAGAATCAAATCCCTCGCTGGGAAGAGATTTACAAACACGCAAATGCATCTCAATAATACGCCGCACCTTCCCCAGCAGTGGAGCCCGGATGCCTCCCTGAGGGTCAGATCCTGTGGGGGAGGCTGTGTGGGGCTGGGGCCCCGGCCAGCAGGTGGGGCGAATCATCTACCGGCTCATGCATTCATTCATTCCTCTATGCTACAGCAACTCTGAACCCGGCATCTTTACACACAACCCCCTTGCGATCCCCCCAACTCCGCAAAACAAGTATTACCGGCCTTAATTTTGCCGATGACAGAGATGAGGCAAGGCCCTGAGGCACGTGGGCTGTGGGTACCAGCCCCGTGGGTGCCAACCTGTGACCTCCAGCCCTAAGCTGCCTCCACCTTCCCGCCTGCTGACCCGGCCGTAGTGGGCGCAGCACTGTCATCCCCTCCCCCCGCCCCCCGCATTCATGTCCCCTGGGAACCTCAGAACATGATCTTACTGGAAATAGGGTCTCAGCAGGTGTAATCAACTCAGGATGAGGCCATGCTGGATTAGGGTGGGCCCTAGAGCCGATGACCAGTGTCCTTGTAACTCAGAAGAGACACTGGAGAAGCCCACGGCCACAGGGACATGGCTTGGAGGGACGTGGGGCAGGTTTTCTCAAAACTACCGGAAGCAACGAGCCTGCCAACATCCCGGTCGCAGACGTCCAGCCTCCAGAACTGGGAGAGTAGAGGTCTGTTGTCCCAAGTCCCCCAGTCCATGCATTTCGTAGGGCAGCCCCGGGGGACCAGAGAAGACACACAGCTGGCTTCGTTACTCCTGCAGAGACCAGAGGAGCGGGGTGGAACCAGGCACCTGGCACGGCCCCCAGACAGCGGGTCCCCGGGGGTTTTCTGAGTAGGACCGTGCCCCCTGCAGTGTCCAGCCCCGGCCGGTCTCCAGCCAGCTGCAGGCTCGGGGGCACGTCATGTGTCTTGAGTCTCAAGAGGCCAGATGGGACAGGCTCTCAGCCCCGCTTTGGCCTGAAGTCCGGGCAGGTGCAGCTCAGGGGCAGTCAGCACGTTCTTGTGTGGCCGTCCCCACATGCGTCTGTGTAGGACCTTTCCGTCTTTCCACACGGACACTCTGTCCCCATAAACACTCGCTGCCCGTCTCTTGGCTCCTACCCGTTTACTTTCTGTCTCCACGGAGCTGACTCCTCTGGGCGTGTGGTCATTCAGTGTTTGTTCTTTGTGACCAGCTTCTTACCCAGGCAGGGGCGGGAGGACAGAATGAAGCAGTGTGTGTGACCTGCCTGGAGCCTCGCCTCAGCCCCTGCGGTTCTCAGCCGGGCAGCCCCGTGTCCTGACTCCAGCCCTGCAGGGACAGTAAGCGATGCCGTTCTGTAATCTTTCTGTGGCCTCGTCAGGTCCTCAGACCAACCACGGCACAGCAAGCCCACCGTCCTCCCCCTCCCCTTGCCGTGTCTCTGTCTCTCTGACTTTGTCCTCCTGCCCCGACCATCTCACTGCTCCTTCTGCCTGGCTACCCTGACTCATGTTCCCCAGCGAGTATATACATCACCCCCTCGGGGAGGGCCTCTCTGGTCTCCCATCACCTCCCCCATGCACCCCATCTCAGCCTGCACCTGCCCCGGGGGGAGGGGCCACATCTCAGCGCCCGGCGTCGAGTAAGTGCTCAGTAAACACGCAGCTGGCTGATCGCGTGTCTGCCCTGGCTCTCGGCTGTGGCACGTCTGACTTCGTAGTCACAGACCCAGAGGCCTGGTGGGTTCCTGTCTGTCCCACAGGAGTCGTGCCCTGTGAGCACGATGGAGAGATGCCCATGGGGATACCCCAAATGTGCCCCAACTTGCAGACGGTTGTGGGCCTGGGGGACGACTGTGGAGACCACAGCCAGGCACGCGTGCCCTGGGAGACAAGTTGTGGAGAGGTGGCCAGGGGGTGGGGGGAAACAGCGGAGGCTGTGGGCTCGCCCCGCCATCCCCCAGCCTGTTCTGAGCCCCGTGCTGGCAGCTGCTTTTCCTCACTCTGTGGGCTCTCTGAGGACGAGCTCCCCGACAGCTCCAAGGTTGCTGATGGGAGGAAAACTCGGGACTTGATGGTGTGGATTTGGCCTTCGGTGGGCACAGGTGTTAGGAATACTTTAACCACTTCGTTTTGCTTATGTCTTTATTTTTATGTGAGCACCGAAGTGATAACCAATAAAAAGCTCCGTCTAATTAAGTCCAGGAGAGCTCCTTCAATACAAATAAAATAAAAATTGTAAGGGATAGGAAGCATTGTGTCAGTTTAATTGGTGGTGTTTTTTCTTTCTTAGTGGTACATAAAGTAACGGAGCTTTTTGCCCCGGCCCCAGTCTTCAATTCAATGAAACATTCTGAGTAAAATATAGCAACAGTTGGGGCGTGTGCCGGGCACAATTGTACCTTGCTATGTGATTTACGTCATTCAGTTCTGTGACAGCCTCGTAATGTGCCAGGTACGGAAGGGGGGCTGCGACCGAGAAGCGGATGATCAGGGGGCCCCAGTGAGAGGTGCGGGGGCTGCACCTGCCCTGGGCAGGGGGAGGGTCCCAGAAGTTCTCAGAGCCACCCGGGTGAAGGGCCTGGGGTCCCCGTGTCCCTGGGGAGGAGGTCATGCCTCCAAGGCCGGGCTGTGACCGGCACGAATCAGCTAAGTGTCCCTGAGTCTGCACTGCCACCTGGGGTCCCAGCAGAAGGAGCCGCCAGCCGCCCACTGGGCCGGGAGAAGGTTGCACCACAGACGGGGCCTCTCTGTCCTGTCCTGAAGATGTGTGTGGTTTGGGATGAAAGGAAAGGAAGGAGGGGCACATGTGTCCTCTGAGCTCCCTGATTCCACCCGTAGCCTTTACGTGTAAACATTTCCGGAATGTAGCTGCTGGGGGGGGCAGGGGGGTTGGCAGGCACGCAGACCTTGTGGCCTGAGGTGTAGCAGACGAGGGGGGCCCTCTGTCCTCTACCTGGCCCTGCTGGCCGGGGTTATGGGCAGGGAGGCCCTTTGGATGGGTAGTGGGTTTGCTCCGCGAGTCCCGAGGGGGGTTGAGGCCGGCCAGGTGGGTGAGGCTGCTGTCTGGGAGGTGGTGGGGAGGGAGGCAGCTCACGGGGTGGGGATTGTGGGCCGAGGGGCAGGACATCAGTGCGCCCAGGTGTCCTTTCTCTGTAATGGGAAACAGTAACCCCTGCCCAGAGCACCCCAAAATGGTGTCACAAGATCGAAAGAGAGAGAGAGAGGAAGCTGGGTAGGAAATTGCTAGGGTTATTGGTGGTGTGGCTATGTCCGCTGTCCCCCTGCCACATGCCCATGTGTCTGGGCAGGTGCTCATGCTCCGTTTCCACCTCCAGAGTCTCGGCTAACGACTCCAGCAGCAGAGGCTGGGGGGACGAATGCAGCTGCCCTCGTTGCTCGTGCAAAAGCCAAGGCCCCGCGGGTGCTGGCTGCTTCCAGAACGGCCGCTCCTTGAGTGCCTGTCCCGAGACCCACACTGGCCTTGCCCCACCTTTGCCTGTGGTTGGCCCTGAGGCCCCCATTCTTTGTCTGCAGGCCATTTTCCAGATGGGGACAGCACACCGGTGGCAGAAGGGCCTGCCCCTTCTTCTGTCCCCCCCATTCCTCCCACCCCAGCCTCCCTACCAGTTGTGTGGCTCCGGGCACACTATGGTCTCCCAACCTCCAGCTCAGCTGGGCTGGATATCGCCCACCTCAGCCCGTCTGACTACGGTTGGATTTTCCGATCTATCGTGGACCTAAGCAAAGGTCACCTGTCAGGTTTCAGTGCCCAGGGAACTCTCAGGTGCCAACTGAGAAATAGTTGGAATTTATGGAGGATAAGACAGGTTAGATGATGGATGTGTCCATGCCAAGAAAATGCAGAAGGCGCTCTTCATTATTTCCTCTCAAATACCACGTGAAGAATGTCCTATTCCCTTCTACTCCCCACTCATATCTCCAGGGCTGCCATACACAGTTGCACAGCAGGAGCACTGCACAACCCTAGGGGTGCCATTCACAAAGATGATACTGTAAGTGGCATGCCCAGGAGTTGCTGGTCCTCAGCTATGTCGCATAAGTAGCCCTCAGGCATGGTACTTGGGGGATGTGGGGCCATTCCTCACAGTATATGGTTCGAAGCTGTGTTGCATGAGGAAGGTCTAAGGTCTCTGATTAGGGGCTGGGGAGGGCAGAGTGAAGGAGGGTGAAGCCCCAGGGGCACCTGCCTCTGTGGCCGTGTGCTCATGGAGACCAGTGCCTCTGGCGACTGCCCCATGTCCTGCGCTGGAGAGATCGTCCAGGCCAGGGCGTGGGGGGTTAAGGTTGCAGATCAGCTGACGTTGAGATGCCAGGTTACCTCGTTTTACCCACAGGTGGACGCAGAGTAATCACAAGGGTCCTTGAAACACGAGACGGGGGCAGGACGGGAGGTCGGAGACACAGGGTCAGAGAGAGGCGGCCTCTGGAAGCAGATCCTGCCCCTGGAGCCTCCAGACGGATCCTGGTTTCAGCCCACTGGACCCATTCTGGACTTCTGACCCCAGTGACATAGCTTGTGTCGCTTTAAGCCACCATGTTTGTGGTGATTTGTGACAGCAGCGATAGGAAGCTGATATCACCACTAGGAGCTCCTGTGTGTATCTCGAAGATGAGCGATTAAAACACGGAAAGATACTAAAGCCTGTTGTGGTTCATGAAAGAGTCTCAGAGCTTAAGAAGTTCTAGTCTAACGAGAGCCGGGCCGTGGGGGCGGCTCTGTGGCTGGGCTGAGCCTGGACGTGGGTCCTGAGGCAGGCCAGCCCCTCAGTGGACCTCGGTTTCCACATCTGTATGAGGAGGGGAGTGAGGAAGCAGGTTCTACTGCTGCGGATTCCGGTGGCCCTGCCCCACCCGGCTCCCAGCGCCTGGCGGCTTCAGGGACAGTTTACTGAACTGAGTAACTCAGTCAGAGCCTGACTGAGCCACTGGCTGCCCCACTCGGGCCACGTCCCTCGGGTGACTGTGGACGCTGGGGCTGCCGTGTGGGGGACTTCTTGTCGCGCGCCCCAAGCCGACTTTCCTGCTGGAATAGGAGCCCGCACCCGGCCAGCCCTGCCTGCTCCGTAAGCCCAGAAGCTTCCACCCTCCCTGCCTCGTCTCCACGCCCAGACTCTGCTGCCCACCTTCCTCGTCTCCAGGTGCCAGCCCCCTGGCTTCTGCTTCTCGAACTCTGCACTCTCTGCCCCCTCCTCTGCTCTCGATCACCATAGTTCCGGAACCTTCCACTCCCTACTTTCAAAAAGAAGGTGGGAGGAGTTTGGGGGTCTCCTCGGTAGAGTAAGAGGCTTTTCTGGTGGAGCCTGAAGAGCACGGGTGCGTGCCAAGGCAAGACGAGGAGCAGGTGGCAGGGGCCGATACTGTGCCCCGACAGTACCTGGGGCCAGTGTGTGGCCTTGTGTCTGGGGAGCCTGAGCACTTCCAGCCCTCAGGGAGACCAGTGGTGCTGGGCTCGCTGCCCCGGGGCGGGGGGAGGGGCTGGCATCAGGCTTTGGGGTTCACTTGTTGGCCCTCTTGTTCCATGAGCTTCCTCTGACTCAACCACCTTCAGGTGTCGGTATCATGAACCTCCTCCCTCTAGAAGGTCCGGAGGCCAAGGCACAGAGAGGCTGAGTGAATCACCCAAAGTCACACAGCCAAAAAGTGCCAGGTGAGGACTGGAACCCAGGCTGACCCAACCCAACCCCTGGTCCAGATGGGGCTTCCACACTCCACTTGGGGCAGAAGGTGCTCTGAGCTCGTGTGGGACACATTCAGGGCCAGTCAGGGTCTCGGGGGATGCGCCCAGAGGAATAGCTCCATGGGGGGGTGGGGGGCGAACAGGACTGTGCTTGGGCTTTAAACACTGGAACACAGCACGAGTTTTTCCCGTTACAGATGAACTTGTGCTTCACACGAAAGTCCCGGTGTGGTAACTGCTAACTGGCAGGCTTTCTGGAAGCATTAACACAGGTTTGAGTCGCAGCCCTGTGATGGGGGACCCACCCAGCCAAGCCCTGGGGGGTCTGCACCCACCTGGGAGGCCCCGATGGTGTCGGCGTGAGTGAGCCAGTGCCTGCAGGGGCGCCTTTGCTCACGCTGTGATTGGGGGGCTAGGGGCAGCCCCACTGGCCACAGCCCCTGGGTCAGGAAGACTCACCAGTTCAAACCGTGTCCTGATAGAGGGGGCCTGCGGGACAGCCCCTCTCCTGACCCTGAGGCCACCTCAGGCTGGGCCCTGGTGGGACGAAGGCTGTGCCGAGCTTCGCAGACCCTGTGGCTCTCCCGGGGTCTGCAGAGTTGAAATGGAGCTGCTTCAAAACGGTGGGCAGAGTGGAGCCTGGGCGTGCCTGGAGGTGGCCTTCCAGGTGGGTCTGGACTTTGGGGTGTGACCGTGATGCCTCCCCTCCAGATTGTCCCCCTCCTCTTCCGGGCCCCTCATCACATGATGCTGTCATGTAGCATGCGCATGCCCGTGTCCCCCGTAATCCTCAAGCAGGCCGCTCACAGGTCGCCCCCGGTTAGAGCCACCACTTCTCACCCCATGGTTCCTGGGAGTCAGGAGTGCAGGGGGGCCTCAGCTGGGCGGTTCTGGCTCAGGGTCCCTCACGGGGCTCGCCAGGGTTGCCGTCTCATCTGAAGCTTCAACTGGGGCCGGCAAACCATCTCCGGGCCCACTCGCGTGGCTGTTGGCGGCCTCGGCACCTGCTGGCTGGTGGCTGGTGGCTGGCGGCTCTGTCTTTTGGCTGGTGGCCTCTCCACCAGCATTCCTGCAGGCGGCCACTCGCCTTCCCCAGAATGTGAGGGGGGCCGAGGAACTGAGGGAGAAGCCGGGCTTGGAAGTGACATCATCGTGTTGTATCATCTTCCACTGGTTATACAGACCAGTCCTGATAGAGAGACGGGGCTGCACAGGGGTGTGACTGCCGGGAGGCGGGGCCCTGGGGCCCAACTCAGAGCCTGGCCACCCCCGTGCCCACCCTCACCCATCACTGAGCCCAACCCCAGCGACCCTTGGGCCCGCAACGGGGTCCCATGACCAATCCTCCCCTCCCCTATCACGTGATGAGCAGACCAGCAGCTGCCCTGCCCCTTTTGTGTCTCAGACCCCTGATTCCCATGATGGTCTTAGGAGGAAGGCACGTGCTGGACGCATTGGGATCCCTCCCACGCATCAGCGGGGTGGTTTCAGTGCACACACCTGGTGTGGTTTCCCCTCTTTCTCGGTAGTGGTCAGAGAGGGCAACTCAGGAGTGTGCCTGTGAAACCCCCTTCTCAGGTGTAGCTTGGAAATTATGGCCCTGTCCAACGTCTGGGGAAGGATGTCCCAGAAGGATACAATGAAGCAAGGCACCTGCTTCCCCTCCCCTGCAGCTGCAACAAAACAGGCCAGGCTCACAGACTTCACCGCGAACAAAGGCACCTTGGGAGACCCCGGGTGCAAGCGTCCTTGCGCCTTGAGAAAGTAACCTTTGTCTTCAAGGCAGGCTGTGCTTCTGATAAGGCGTCTGAATGGGTAACGTGTTGCCCTGGCAATAAGATTTAAATCAACGTCTTTGTTTTCTTGAAGGCATACATGTTTGTTATTTTTTCTTTACTAAACCAGAAGAAAATCGGGAGCACATTTTACTTCTCCGACAAGAATGGAGGAAAGAAAAGAAAAAGAGAGAGAACATTCCCCCCGTGAACCCAGTCGGACTCTTGAAAATTTAAGCAAAGTGTTTGAGAATCTAATTACCCTGAAATGAACAACATCTCTATAAAGAAGGTTGATTGATTCAATAGTCAGAGGCCCATTTCATACCTATTTCATCCGGAGGGTGCCTGGGGACTCCCTGTTGCTAAAATCAGATGGTCCAGGTAGCACGCATGCAGTTTTCCACAGATGCAGTGGGCTAATGGCGGTTCCACAGCACGTCCTCTTGGCCATGCTCTACGGCATAGGATTTGGCAGATGCGATCATATGACGTTTTATCCTTTGACACGAAGCCCAAAGCCAATGAGCAAACAGTTGGTTCCCTGCAGGCTCTCTCTGGTCGGGGTGGGGTGGGGACCTTTGATCAGGGCAGAAGTTTTGGTTAAGCTATCTGTCTAGCCATCTGGTCAACCTAACCAACACCCATCGTCAGTCGTCAGCCACAATAGTGCCTTTGCTCTGCGTCTCCTAACAAAAGCCCAATGATTACTTTTTAAAAATAGACGATCATTTGCAGGGTATGCAATCCGTCCATGCTTCTGGGTGCTCTATATTCTATCTCTGGAGCAAGAAGTCTGCACATTTAGACCACATGACCCTATCTTGGCAAAGCCCGGTCTTCACGGAGTCACGTTTGCTGTTATGCTCCCGGCTTTTGCTGAGATCCTTCTGAAAAAGCAGCCGCATGAAGTGTAGCCACGGTCCTTTTCCACAAAAATGTTATCAAGGACGTTCTCGCTTTATCCCAAGGGGTTCCCAGCATCAATTACAGTCTTCCTTTCAGGAATGTGCATGCTCCCTCCTTTCGGATAAGCGGCTCTCTTTTGTTCGTGCCCTCTATCTGTCTTGCAGGGAGCTTGGAGCCACGTCCAAATTCAACCACAGAAGCCAGTCTTCTGTCTCCCTCTTGTCCCTGGTTCGTACCATCCCGTGGTACTTGTTCCCTGGGTACTGAGCCTCCATTTCAGTTGGCACTTGTCATCACTGGGAAGTACAGGGACATGGGGGCAGGACCTGGGGTTTAGATTCCAATGGGCTATGTTTGGATCCCAGCTGTGTGGCCTTAGACAGGCGATGAGCTTCTCTGAGCCTAACTATTGCCAATTTCCCTAGTTTATCAAATGAGCCCTATTTAGTAGCACGTCAGGGAGCCAGAGCCTAGCTAGGATGCAAAGAACCTTTCCAGTTTCTCATAAAACGTTTAGGTAAACAAGTACATTTTAATCAGTATTTTCCACAGGGCACACAAAAGGTAGATTTATTGACTATATTACGATTTTCAGTCTTCGGAGAAAGACAGATGGGATTTCAGTACTTTAGGGTTGGGAAACTTTCCTCTGTGTATTTTCGGAGATGAGCCTCCTGAAGCCATGGGAGGGTTCTTGCTGCCTAGGAACTGGGGAGCCAACTGGCATTAATGTCCAGACTTACTGGGCCACGGAAGCCTCTAGAATTCTGGCTCCAATTCCAATAGGTGTGGGTTGTCCCCCCTCCCCACGACATCCGCCAAGCAAATCTCAGGCAACAGCTGGGTGTCCTACAATTCAGCTCAGTTGTGACGCTGTCTACCTGGAGTTCGTGTCAGGTCCCACGGATTAAAGGGCTCAGTCCCACAAGACTGTCCTCCCCGCTTCCGACGCCACTCTCAAGCCCAGTTTGTCGCCTGTGCTTCTGACCAACCCGTCGTCGTAGATGGGAGGTTCCGAGGACCCCCTCCCTGGGTTTGATGAATTTGCTAGCATGACTCGCAGGTCTCAGAAAACCGTTCACTTCCCAGAGCACTGGTTTACTGCAAGAGGAGACAGCTCAGGAAAGCCAGCTGGAGGCGTCGGGCCAGGTGTGTGGGGAAGCCGCGGGCCTCCAGGCCCTCGAGAAAGCCACTGTCTCCGCACCAACCTGGAGGCTCTCCAAACTCTGTCCCCCGTGTTTTTCCCAGAGGCGTCATTACCTGGGCACGATTGATCCAGTCATTCACCAGTGGTGATTGATTCAGCCTTCCGCCCCTCTCCCCTCCCCAGGGGGCAGCGGGGAGGGGGCCCAGGGGGAGGGGTGGGACCGAAAGTTCCAACCTTCCATCACTGGGGAGGCAGCAGGCATCCGCTTCCAGCCTTAGGTGTGGTCCCAAGGCCTCCTCCTTAACGTAATAAAAGACACTTTGAAGGCTCTCCTCACTTAGGAAATTCCAAGGGTTTTTGGGAACTCTGTGTCGGGAAAGGGGTCCAGACCAAATAGATGCTTCTTATTACATAAGTCCCAAAACCACAACTGTCTCATGAAGAGCGCCTCAGGAGCCCACGAAGGGCAATGCTTTAGCCAAGGGTTGAGGAGTGGACTCATTTGCTGCGGCCGTTGAGGGCGGCCCCGAGGGAGGCTGTGAAGGGGCAGACAGGATGGGCTGGTGGGAATGGTGGGAATGCATTGCCGGGGAGGCTTTAGAATGCAGATGCCCAGGCCCCCTCTCCCTGGGTTTTCTGGTTTGGCACAGCTGGCGGGGGCCCCAGGGAACTGTGCTTCCTACAGGCTCCTGGGTGATCCCACGGTCCGCTGCCGGGGTTTGCTGAAGCCAGGGCCCGGTGACCCTGGTTCCTTCCCGGCCTGGGGGTGGGTCGGGCCCAGAACCCGGGACAGTTTGTCAACTGTTGTTGATCTTCTCCCGTGTGAACCACCAGGAACAAAACACATTAAAAAATTATTACTTATTATCCCCTTTGGCTCTGGGTAGTTTCTTCCGGAAGTGACTTGGCACGGGAGATGATAAGACTGGGAAGGGAGGTGTTGGCAGGACTGTGTTATTAAAACCCTCAGTTTCATTCAGATTGATGACAGCGTTTAAGAGGCTGGCCTTCCCGGCAGTAACTGAATTATGCCCCTGCTGCGCAGTCCCACCAACCCCACCAGGGGGAGAGGGGGTGACTTATGCCAAACTCCCAGGCCCACCTCTGTGTCCCTGATGCCAATCATGGACCTCTGCTCTGGGCCACTGGGTTGGCATGGGCGTGCCTGGAGATCTGGGAGCAGAGGTGAGGCTCGGGGCGAGGGGGGGGGTGTTCTGCCTCCACGTCCCCACTCTGTGGTCTAACCAACAAGGCAGAGCCATCCTTCTGGAAGCTTCCCTCCATGGAGAAGCCGGGCCACTCCCCCATCACTCCTGTCCCAGGGCTCTTGGCTGCAACTGTTGGTCACGCTGACCAGCCTGTCCGGTATATCCTGTCATTCACTGTATCCATTTAGACAGAATCTCCCTTCTATCTGGGTTATCTTCTCTGCGTCGGCCATGCTCACGCATCCGGCTTTGGAGGGGCTTCTGTCCTCTGACTTTCACCAGGTGGGGACTCTGTCACAGTGCCTGGCACTTTCTCCCCTCCCTGAGCCCTGCACACACCTTCCACTCAGCAAGGCGGGCACCTCAGTGTTGAGCAGAAATGGAGGCGATTCAGGCAGGGCCTCCTAGAAACTGGCAGACATGCCTTGGCTCCCTAGAATTGTTGAGACTTGTGGTATTTTAAAAACTGGGGGCGGCGGGGGGGAACAAAGTTAACACTTAACAGGGCTTCAATATTCTAGACCCAGTTTTAAATGAATTACATGGATTAGCATTTTTAATCCTCATATGAATTCTATGATGTAGGGGGTTTTAGCATCACTATTTTGAAGTTAAGAAAAGAAAGACACAAAACAGAACTTAATGAATGAAAAAAATCACAAATGAAAACAAAGAACATTATGTAATTATAAATAAAGAAGAGCTATTCATTATACAAACACAGGCACCTCAGTGCAAAGCTTCAAAAAAATATCAAGCAATACTGACAGGCATCGAGGGAGAAATTTTAATGTTTTTTTTTCCATTTTTTATCTTTTTATTAAATTTACAAAATTGGGCACCCACATTAGTGATCAAAAGGTGATTGCCCGGTTCCTCTACTAGAATGCAATGCTATTCTTCTCATATCATAAAAAGCCCTTTCTTTTGATTTGGTAAAGAGAAACAAGGACTTTTCTCATTGAAGCAGGGCCCAAGAACTTTCCTTGAGATTATCTTCAGGGATGATAATCTCTTTAACACCAATAGCAAAAAAGGTGAATTTAAACATCTGGCTTTCACGCTGGGATATGTTACAAAAGCAAAATAATTATGCGACGTTCCTGGAGCACAGCAATACTTCTGCTGATTCAAAAGTCAAACAATTAGGAAAGTCTTAGAGGGCCCATGTATACACAGACACCTAACAGAAATGAGAGCTTTTCTTAACAAGCTTTCGTTTTAGCCCATTTTAGATCTCAAAGAAGAGTGCTAGAGGCACCTTCTCCAAGAAAAATATATTTTTTTCCCTAAAATGAGTAGCAACTGCCACGTTGGAGATCAGATCGTCATATGTTATGATTTGGCAACCCACGAATTCCAAAACTACTTGGAATATCGTTTGTCCACCAGCACCATCACAGGCATTGGTGAAAAGAAAGCAAGTTATGGTTGTCTTCGAAATTCCATTTAGTAAGTATTAACAATTCTTTCTTAATTATAAGGAAATTGTGAGCAGTAAAATGTAATTGCATTTATCCGGAAGCAACACGTGTTGGAAGTGAAGGAAGCATTTAACGTGATGCTAGCCCACCCCCCTCCCACCTGAAAATATAAGAACAGAAATTAAACAAGATCAAAGCAAAAAGAAATGAAAAAGATAAAACCTGTAGAAAGGGTGACCAAAACCAAAATCTGGTTACAAGAAATGAACATGCTAGGCTTCTGGAAACGCCAATCAAGAAAAAGATCGAGAAGCTGGAATAAATAAGAAATTAGTAGCATGAACGGGCATATTTTACCCTCTACGCTGTTACTTAGATGGAGCGATAAATTCTTACAGAAAGCATACAGTGCCCATGGGGTGCCTGGGTGGCTCAGTTGGTTAACCTCTCGCCCTTGATTTTGACTCTGGTGATGTTCTCACGGTTCCTGTCAGGCTCTGTGCTGACAGTGCGGAGCCTGCTTGGGATTCTCTGTCTCCCTTTCTCTGCCCCTCCCCTGCTCGTTCTCTCTCTCTCCTTTTCAAAATAAATAAATAAGTAAGCATCAAAACAATTATTAAAAAAAAAGCATAAAATGCCCCAACTGGTGTCAGATCAAATCGCCAGCTTGAATAGACAAACAGTGAAAGAGGGAGGTCGTGTCCAAGATGTTCCTCTAACAACCACCATTCTTCCCCCTCCCCCCGCCAAGTCCAGATGATTTCTGAGGAGATTTCTACAGTATTTCCTAGGAGTAGGTAATTTCTGTTTTATACAAGATATTTGGGAAAGTCTAAAGTAGGTGAAATTTGTTCGGCTCATTTCGTGAATCTGCTGTAATCCAGGTTTCAAAATAAGATAAGGACAGTAAGAGAAAGAAAAAAAATACTACGGGCCCATTTTATTTATGAACAAAGTTGCAGAAATCCTCATTAAAATGTTAGCCGAATCAAACGTATTAAGAAAACGACCCATGATGAAGCAGGATTTTACCAGGAACATCTAAAACTTTCCCATTTTCATTCGCTGTAGTGGTAGATGAAAGGGAATCTGTGTTTGTATCTCAATCAGTGCTGATAGGACTCAGCACCCATTTGTGATAAGATATGAGAGATAAAAACAACCCAAATTCAACACTGAATCCCCACCTGATGACATACATAAAAGGAATCTGGGTAGATTAAAGTCTAATAGGAAAAGCAGAAGTTAAAGGAAATGTAGGAGAAAGTCTTTGTCGCTCAGGAGCACGGATGCCTCAAATAAAAATTCAAAACCTCAAACCATAGGGCAAAAAACCAGCACATTTCATTATATCAGGATCAGAGACTTTTGTGCAGTGAAAGACAATACGGACGAAGTTAATACACAGCTGAGCAAATGAGAAAAGATATTTGCAATGTTAAAAACCGACCAGGGAGGGATTAAGACCTAGAATTTACAAGGAACGCTTGCAAATGAAAAAGACAAGCACAGGGACCCCAGAGAAAAAATGCGCAACGGATAGGGGCACATAATCGATAGGGAGGAAACCCCAAAGCTAATAAGCATGAGAGAAAGCCAAAGGCATCGGTAATCACACAAAGGAGAGTTAGGACAAGATGCCACTTTACATCTGCTGCGCCGGGAACGATTTACAAAGCGATTAAGCCAAGTGCTGGTGTGGATGTGGGCTGAGGAGCGCCAGGGATGCCTTGGACTCTACCGCCATTCTGAAGGCCAGGCAGGCGCGTGCCCCCCGTGGGCACAGTTCTGCGGCCGCACATCCGGCCCGGAGGCACTCGCAGGGCACCTGCAGGCAGAGACAGGCGTGGCCGTGCCCTGGGGTGCGCCTGGGTGCCCACCCGTCGGCGGGAGAGCGCACGGGCAACGTGCAGCGGATGCGCACCGCGGAAGGCTGTGTGCGCAGATGCGCGCAGGGCAGCGCGGCTGGGGCTCGAAGACCCGGTGACTGGAACAAAAGCAGAATGGACCACGTCACTTACGCAAATAAAACCTTCATGCCAGCGAGTCCGCAAAGCGGAGGTGGTAAAGGACACCGACGCACAGAAGGGATGGAAACAGAGTTGGGGCCGCTGGGGAGGGGACGGGGGCCGAGCTTTAGTTCCCACGGGGACCGTGTGCGTTGAAACAGCCCCTGACGAAAAACCGCGCGTGCCGCGTGCACATCTGCACACCCACACACAGCCACACGCGCACGCACGCGTGGACACACGTCTCTCCGCTCGGGAAGGGGGTGGGCAGGATTCAGGGAATCTCGCCGTGTTTTTGTGCCGAGATGGGGCAGCCTCAGCAGATTCTCTTATTAAATCTTTGATCAAGCAGAACGGAACCGAGAAGATGAATTATTAAAATGAGGGTCTGCCTTCCATCATTCGGGGCTACGGTTACACGGTCCAGGTGCGTCCAGGCCGGCCGGGCTCGCCGTGGTTGCCCCCTCCAGTGCTCCACGCCTGCCTGCAGCCATCTCGACCCCCTCTGCCTCCTGCCGAGGGTTCTTCTCAGGGAGCCACAGGCTCGTTCATACCCGCGAGTTACCCCGAGGCCGTCCTTGTGAAGGAGGTCTTTTTGGAACAGGCCCCTGTGCGGTAGCTGGGATGAGTTTCCGGAAGTGGGGGGCGGGGGGCGGCTGGGAGGGTGTTGGCAGGTGAGTAGAGGGCCAGACGCTGGGGGTGGGGGAAGATGCCATTTCCTGCTCTCCTATCATCTGGGAGCAGCTCCGGCCAAGGGGAAGCAGGGGCCAGAGGGTGACACCCACATGTCCCAGTCGGACGGTGGCGCTTCTGCGAGCTGAGAAGAAAGCCAGAGGCACAGAGAGCCTCCAACTCCCCTGTGTGGGATGTCAGGGCAAGGGAGGAACCGGGCCCGGCGACCAAGCCCTGTGTGCCAGTCTTGGGCACGGCAGCGATCTCACATACACCCTTGTGTGAACCCCCATCACTCCCTCCTGGATCACCGCTGCCCCCTCACACCCCTGCCCCCAGCGTAGGTGCTGGAGGCCCCACTGGCCCATCCGGTCCCCATGACCCACGCCCCCTCCTGGGCGCCTCCTCACTCCTCCTCTGCCCCCTCCAGGGCTCCAGCCGCCTGGCCCCACCCCTCCCTCCCTCCCCACCTGGGCCTCCTTCCAGACTCTCCCCCATCCCTAACCTCCTGCGTGTTATTATAAAATAGACCCTTTTTGGTTCTGATTTCCAGGATGCGTGGGGGGTGCAACGTGGCCCAGTTTCCACGTCGGGCCGGGAAGGCCTTGCTGGCTCCATGCACTTAAACAGGCTAAACTTTGTGATTTTGGCATTCAGGACCGTTCTGCGCTCCTTCTGCCTGAGCAGCTCCCTTTAAGGCTGGCTGGGGCCAGTCATTAGGGCCATGGGAGCCTGGGGTGCTGCGGCGGGGCTCTGGGGAACCTGCCAGAAGGAGGCAGAGGAGAAGGAAAGTCACTTTGGAGAGGACAGGTCTGCACAAGCACACGCTGGAAACCCTCCAGCAGGAGGAGAGGCGCCCGGCCGTGGCCCCGGGGTTCCAAGACCCTCGCTCCCTCCCAGCTCCTGGCCTCTGGGGTCCAGGATGGTCCCGTGCCACCTGCAGCCCCTGGGACGCAGGGGAAGCCCCTCCAGGCACCCCCCCACATGCTGCCGGCTGGGGCAGCTGGCCACATTAACGATCTCTTGACCCGTGTTTCTCTTGGTATCTCAAATTAATCTCATTTTATGTAGATCGTGATGGATTTTAACATAACAGCAAACCTTTGCCAACCTCAGGCAGTTTGATAGCTGAAAACTTTGATTAAAAATTTTCACAGTCTGGAATGACAGAATGGTGTAGGACCTCTGCCATTCACCGTGATGTACGTTTTCTGCCCGAGACACGAAAATCTATTTTCTTACTTTTTCCCCAAAGGATCCCCCCCACCTCCAAAATGTACAACTCTCTAAAACAAGGTTTCCCTGGGAAATTAACCTCGATGTCTGTATCGTGGCTTTTCTTTCTTGAGCTCTGGTGGAGGCCATGCCTGGGTTCTCTGGACGAGGCGAGGAGGAGTGAGTACCCCCATTCTGTGCCTTCCGCCTGGCCTGTGCTGGCCCGGGGCTGAGTCCCCCCATTCTGTGCCTTCCGCCTGGCCTGTGCTGGCCCGGGGCTGAGTCTCCCCATTCTGTGCCTTCCGCCTGGCCTGTGCTGGCCTGGGGCTGACTCCTGGTTCTGGTTTCCTATAGTTTCCTATATGTATACATATATATGGTTTCCCATGTGCATTACCCGGACTGAGTGGCCTGAAACAACACAAATGTATTTATTCACTCACTGTTTTGGGGGACAGAGGACTGAAATCCAGGCTCCCTCCAAGGGCCATGGAGGAGGCTCCTGCCAGCCTCTCCCAGCCCCTGGGTTCCCGGGGGTTCCTGAGCTGTGGCCGCATCCCTCCAATCTCACATGGACTTTGTCTCTGTGGGTCTCTTGTGAGGACACCTGTCATTGGATTTAGGTCCCCTCCTCCTCCACCTCCGGGTAATCCAGGATGCTTTTTATCTCAAGACCCCTACCTCAATCACATCTGCAAAATAAGGTCCATTTTCTAAATCGGGTCCCATTCACTCTACCAGGGACTAGGACTAGGACATATCTTTTTGGGGGCCACCATTTATTTATTTATTTTTATTTATTAAAAAAAAATTTTTTTTTTAACGTTTATTTATTTTTGAGACAGTGAGAGACAGAGCATGAACAGGGGAGGGGCAGAGAGAGAGGGAGACACAGAATCTGAAACAGGCTCCAGGCTCTGAGCTGTCAGCACAGAGCCTGATGCGGGGCTCGAACCCACGGACCGCGAGATCGTGACCTGAGCTGAAGTCGGCCGCTTAACCGACTGAGCCACCCAGGCGTGGGGGCCACCATTTAATCCACTACAATCATCACGCTCCCCCAGGACAAGGGTTATAGGGACAAGGGCACTTCCCACCCCGGCTGGGGGGAGTGTGGGCGGAGGGTGGGGGGCACAGACTGAACTGTGTGTCCCTGAAACGCACAGGTTGAAGCCCGGATCCCAGCGCAATGGTATGTGGAGGGAGAGCCTGTGGGAGGGGGGCAGGACCCGATGAGGTCTCGCGGGTGGGGTCCTCAGGTGGGATTGGTGCCTACACAGGAAGAGATGCCGAGAGCTCTCTCTCCCTCCACTGCCCCGCCCCTGCCGCCGGAGGTCACAGAGAGGAGGCGCTGGCAGAAAGCCAGGATGGTGTCCTCTCCAGGAACCAAATCTCCTGGCCCCTTGACCTTGGACTCCTCTGGCTCCAGAGCTGAGAGGAACATGTGTCATGTTTACATGGGTGGGTCGTGCGACCTGTGACACGTGTTATGGTGGCCTGTGCTGCATGAAGGTGAGGACCGCCTCCTGGAGGCTCTTTGGCTGTCTGGATTAGCCTGCACTCCTACTCCTACATTTCTCTCTCTCTCTCTCTCTCTCTCTCTCTCTCTCTCTCTGCGTCTATTTGAATAGGGAGACCAGTGTAATAACAGAGGAGGATATACAGATGCAAATAAATAGCTGGATGTGGACACATCGGCTGTGAACAGCTGCCAACGATCGCTAACACTTTGTGTTTTCTCTCTTTTCTGTGTTTCTACGTCTTTCGGGAGGCACCGATGAAGACCGGGATACAGAGGGGTGGTGGTTTTGGCCCCTGAGGAGCTCCCCATTCAGTTGGGGAAAGAAACCCATGTAAGCAAATATTTATAATGTTGTGTGGCTGTGACCGAGCAGGCCGTGAACGGAGTGCTGCGTGGTGGGGAGGGCGGTGCTTGGCCGGGTGGGGGGAGCAGCCACTGGGTCGGGCAGCGGGGAGGGGGGTGCTTGGCCGGGCCGGGCACGGAGCGCGGGCACAGAGGAGCGCGGAGGGACTTCCTGGGGGCTTGGTCTTCTCTTTGGGGGCCGCGGGGGCCGTTGAGTCTCCAGGCAGGGACATGACTAGATTCCGCTTGTGCTTTGGGAGCTCACGGGGGTGATGTGCAGGACGGCCTCGAGGGACAGGATTCTGGAAGCAAGGGTACCAGGTGGGAGGCTGGGCAGTGCTCCAGAACCTTCCCCTCTCCCACCTAGACCACATATTTCTTCTCTACCAGGCCACCCCCACCTCGGGAGCACAAGGGGCATTTCATCATAGATAGATCAAAAACCCTATGATGTCCTCGGCGCCCCTGTCCCCGTCCTGGGCTGGGGACGCACTTCTTTATGCCCTCGGGGCACTGGGGAGAAACAGCACAGGCCTTTTGTTCCCCGTGGAGACAGAAAGTGGTCCGGCTTGTTTATTGTCATAACATGCACTTGAAGTCCCACAGATCTGAGATCCGGGGGAGGGGGAGCCTTCACAAAACCCTCCCGAGTCCAGCAAATGGGTTCAGGGACCTGGTGAACTGAAGCCACCCTCAGCCTTGTTGGGAAAATCGTTTTCCTGCAAGTGCACGAAGCCGTTTATGGCACTTTGTTGTGTTGCCTCAGCAAGATGGGCTTGGGCAGAGAAGAGAGGGAAAGAGAGGAGTTTAATCAAACTCTAGCTTGGCCTTGGGAGTACGAGAGAGGCGGGCGCCCAGGAACAGCTGCACGTGAAGCAATTTTCTGAGGACGCACCTGCTGTTGCAGGGAGTGTGGCTGGGGGGGGGGCTGCAGGGAAGGGGGCAGGGCGGGAAAAGCACCTCCCTCCCCTGTTCATGCCCCCAGGAGCCCCTCAGCAGGGCGTGTGGAGGCTCTGCCTGTGAACCACCCCCCCCCCCAATCCACACTTCCCCCTGCCCCAGTGCCAAGGGTGTGGTGAGCTTGGCTGAGAAAGACAGCATCCTAGACTGCTGATGCAGCTGGACTGCCCAGTCCCCCACGTGGACCTGACCATGACGCCCCCGCGGCTGTGGCTGGACGGCCGACCTGAGGCTTGGGTGAAGGACAGGTAAACAAGCGGGCAGGGGCGCCTGGGGGGCTCAGTCGGTGAAGCGTCCGACTTCGGCTCAGGTCCTGATCTCACGGTTCGTGAGTTTGAGCCCCGCGTTGGGCTCTGTGCTGACAGCTCGGAGCCTGCTTGGGATCCTCTGTCTCCCTCTCTCTCTGTCCCTTCCCTGCTTTAAATAAAGTTAAAAAGGGGGTTGGTGAACGAGAGGGGAGGGAGGGGCGAGCGGGAGGAGACTGGGCTGTCGGGGGAGCAGCCCAGGAAGAGGTGCCAGGGAGAAGGTCTGGGTGTTCTGGTCCCTGTGCCCCTCATAGCAAGACGTCTGATATTAGGTGTGAGCCTGGGGCTGGGTGTGCACTCCCCTCCCCCCGCCACTGCCTTAGCAAGCCTGTGGCAGCCAGGGTCTTGGGTGGGTGGAGCCCAGGGTGGGGTGGCCGCAGGGGCAGCGGGTCAGCAGACAAGGGTGGTGGGGAACATGGCAGGTCGGGGAAACGGGGCCGTGGGAGCCCGAGGACACACGCTTCTTGACAAGGAGGCAGGGAGCTGGATTTCTCACGTGTTAGATGGGGATTCGGGCCCGTTTTTATCTAACGACCGAAGGACAAGGTGGCAACAGAAACCTGGAGGACTCTGGGGACGTTTGCGCAGCCCCCCCGTGCTTGTGTGGGAGGTGGCTGGGCCAGGCTTCCTTCACGGGACACACGTATCCCCAGCATCCTTCTGGGCACACGGCCCCGCTCTGTCCCCCTCGTCCTGCCTCACCGATCCTGCTGATCTCAAGCACCATCCATCCCTCTGCTGTCCACGACGGGCTGTGTTTCCTGCCTCTTTCTGTATCGGAATGCCGGCCTCATGGGGGCAGGGACTCCCGTTCTCTGCTCTGTCCTCGGAGCTTACAGCAAGTCCCCAGCACAGGGTAGATTCCTGGGAAGTATTTGTGGAGCGAATGTCTCCGCCTCTGGCACAGCCTTGACTAGGGGCTGTGGGCTGAGTGGACCCTGGCAGGGTGCTGGCCGCCGGGCACACGGCCTGTTCCTTCTCACAGACACCGCAGGGACGGTTGGCTGCAGATAGGGTGACGGGGTCCTCGCAGGTGTCCCCAGGTTAACGTGAGCTCGTGCTGCGTTAGGGTGGGCTAAATGCCATGGCTGGTGTCCTTGTAAGAACCCCTGGGGACACCGACAGAGGGGAGAAGGTCATGTGAAGACAGAGGCAGAGATTGGGGTGAAGTGGCCGAAAGCCAAGGATCCCCCAGAAGCCGAGAGGGGCCTGGGACAGATTCTCCCTCGCAGCCTCCGGGAGGAGCCAGCCCTGCCGGCACCTGCACCTTGACTTCTGGTCTGCAGAGCTGGGAGACAATGAGGTCCCGGCTGTTGGAAGTTACCCTGTCTGCGGTGCCTTGTTCCCACAGCCCCGGGACACGTGTGTGGGTCACGTCGGGCTCGGTGACTGGCGGGGTCTGTTTGCAGCCAGACGGGAAAGGGCAGAGTGGGCACGGGTGCAGGCTTGGTGTCCTCGGTCCCAGACCAAGGAAGAGGGTGGCCCCGGGCCGAGAAAGTCCAGGCCAGGCCAGAGTGTCTGAGTCACCCTGGCCCTGGCACTGAGCAGCTAGCCTGATGGGACACAGACCGCTGTTCCGGGTGGCTGGGGGTCGTGAGCCTCTTCTTGCTAAAAGTGGGCTGAGATTCTGTCTGCCCCTGGCTCCGCCCTTCCCTCAGGGTCGCCCCGGGACATGGCTGGGGACCTCTGGTTTAGTGGAACAGCCCAGGGCAGAAATCAGGACGCCTGGTTCAGCACCAGCTGTGATGTGGAACCTCTCTGGGCCCGTTTCCACCCGCAGGGCTGCCGGGCATGGTGACATGAGAGGTGTGGAGTGTGGTTTCCAAGCATACAGAGGTTAGGAACTACACCACCACCAGCATCCTGGGGAACCGCGGTCATCTCGGGGCCCCTCTAGGCCCCCTGGTTGCCGAGCAGCCGTGGCCAGGAGTCACCTGTGTTTCATCCTCGGTGGGCTGCTGTGTTCCAGCCGGCTGGCTTCGGTCCTGGCTCCCAGGCCTGGGCTGGTTGGCTGGGCCCATTCTGGGGCCCTGGAGGCCGCTGCCTGTGGGCAGGGACGCTGCGGGGACAACCCAGGTCTGGTGCATGGACTTTAGGGTCAAGGGAGTGAGGTGCTCGTATAACTCGCACCTGGTTCCTGGCCTCTGGAGGCCTCCTCTGGCTGATTCCCGATTCAGGCTCCCACCTCGGATGCTGCATGTGTGTGGGGCCCTCGGCTCTGAGGACTGGATCTGGAGGACCCGGGCTGTGGAGACAAGGCAAGTGGCAATGCAACCGCCGATCATAAACATGGAGGGGCATTTCTTCCCTCAGGCGTTACGAAAGGCTTGGCTCCGGGCTTATTTGGGGATGGCGGTGAGGACAGTGTGGTATGACTCGTTGAGTGGCCTGGGATGTGTGTGTGTGTGCATGCGTGTGTGTGCGTCTGAGTGTGTCCGTATGTGCATGCATGCGTGCGTGTGTGCATGTGTGTGCCTTGCATGGTATAAAATCTGCTTTCTAAAATACACACAGAGTTGAGACTACCCAAAGGAAACTACATAGTCAATGCAATCCCTATCAAAATAACACCAGCATTCTTCACAGAGCTAGAACAAACAATCCTGAAATTTGTATGGAACCAGAAAAGACCCCGAATAGCCAAGCAATCTGGAAAAAGAAAACCAAAGCAAGAGGCATCACAATCCCAGGCTTCAAGCTGTATGACAAAGCTGTCATCGTCAAGACAGTATGGGACCGGCACAAGAACAGACACTCAGATCAATGGAACAGAATAGAGAGCCCAGAAATGGACCCACAGACGTATGGCCAACTAATCTTTGGCAAAGCAGGAAAGAATATCCAATGGAATGAACACAGTCTCTTCAGCAAGTGGGGCTGGGAAAACTGGGCAGTGACATGCAGAAGAATGAACCTGGACCACTTCCTTACACCAGACACAAAAATAAACTCAAAATGGATGAAAGACCTAAATGTAAGACAGGGAGCCATCAAAATCCTCGAGGAGAAAGAAGGCAAAAACCTCTTTGACCTTGGCCACAGCAACTTCTTATTCAACATATCTCTGGAGGCAAGGGAAGCCAAAGCAAAAATGAACTATGGGGACCTCATCAAAATAAAAACCTTCTTCACAGCAAAGGAAACAATCAGCAAAACTAAAAGGCAACCGATGAGATGGGGGAAGATATTTGCAAATGACATATCGGATAAAGGGTTAGTATCCAAAATCTAAAGAATTTATCAAACTCAACACCCAGAAAATGAATAATCCAGTGAAGAAATGGGGAAAAGACATGAATAGACACGTTTCCAAAGAAGACATCCAGATGGTCAACAGGCACACGAAAAAATGCTCGACTCACTCACCATCAGGGAAACACAAATCAAAACCACCACAAGATATCACCTCACATCTGTCAGAAAGGCTAAAATTAACAACTCAAGAAACAACAGATGTTGGTGAGGATGTGGAGAAAGGGGAACACTTTTGCACTGTTGGTGGGAATGCAAACTGGTGCAGCCGCTCTGGAAAACAGTATGGAGGTTCCTCAAAAAATTAAAAATAGAACTATCTTACGACCCAGCAATTGCATTACTAGGCATTTATCCAAGGGATACAGGGATGCTGTTTTGAAGGGACACGTGCACCCCAATGTTTATAGTAGCACTATCGACAATAGCCCAAGTATGGAAAGAGCCCAAATGTTCATCGATGGATGAATGGATAAAGAAAATGTGGCATATGTACACAATGGAATACTACTCAGCGACGAAAAAGAATGAAGTCTTGCCATTTGCAACAATGTGGATGGAACTGGAGGGTATTATGCTAAGTGAAATTAGTCAGAGAAAGACAAAAATCGTATGACTTCACTCATCTGAGGACTTTAGGAGACAAAACAGATGAACATAAGGGAAGAGAAACAAAAATAATATAAAAACAGGGAGGGGGGCAAACCACAAGAGACTCTTAAATACGGAGAACAAACTGAGGTTGCTGGAGGGGTTGTGGGTGGGGGGGATGGGCTAAATGGGCAAGGGGCATTACAGAGGATACCTGGGATGATCACTGGGTGTTATACATAGAGGATGAATTACTGTAACCTACTCCTGAAATCATTATTGTACTATCTGCGAACTAACTTGGATGTAAATACAATGAAATGAAATGAAATGAAATGAAATAAAATAAAATAAAATAAAATAAAATAAAATAAAATAAAAACCATAAAATACACACAGCGAATCTGGCCCTCCTGGAAAGCTGCCTGGAATGGGGTCTCCCTGGAAAGGGAGATCTAGGATGCTGGGAGCAGAGCCCGTTCATCTTGGTCAGAGTATATTTGTGGCAGTGAGCAGATGGCACTCGGTCCAGCAGAGCCAGAACCTTCCGTGGTCAGGATACGGTGGCTCAAGTTTTCTGAGGTGGGGCCGGGAACGTACCCCCTCGCTCCCTGCACCAACACCGCCTCTAATCTCGGCTTCCTCCAGCCCCAGGCCATGTGGCCCCACTGGCTAATGCCAGCTCCCTGTGTCCAAAGTCCTAATTTGTGAGAGAGACCCCGATGGCCCAGCTTGGGTTGTGTGTCCCCTCCCAGGATAATCGGCTGGAGGGCTGGTGGACCACGTGGTGAATAGGGTGACCTCTACCGGGAAGGAAGGAAGGGCAGATTCTTAAGGTGTGAGTGCGTGTGTGTGCATCCATGTGTGTGGGCGTGTGCACACACACCTGCTGTCCCTTGCACATGATCCTGTGTTGAGCACCTATTATGTGCTTCCATCGATACCTGGTTTCTTCCTCATCCTGCCTTGAGGAGAAAGCATGTTTTCCCTTTGAGACTGGGAAACCGGGCCCCTAGACGTTAAGCTCCTTGGCTCAGGTCCTGCAGCGTGTAAGTGGGGGAGTGTCTCAGGCTGAGCCTGCCCATGAGAGGGCATCTCAGGAGGAGGCGCCTCACCCACGGGCGGCAGGTTCTAGAATCTGGATTTGATGGCAGAGCCTGGTTCCTGGGGTGGGTGACCTCAACGGAGCAGGCCAAGTAAATTTTATTGATGTAAAACTTACCAAGGCCCAAGGCCCTGGATATCTCTTTCCAAACTGAGATGACTGCCTATGCCTGTCATCAAGGGGAGGGCCGCTGGCACCTTGGAAGTGCCCCTCGCCTCTGGCCCATCTCACCCTCCTCTGGGCTGTCCCTTTGCTCACTGCCACTCTGTCTGGGACTCGGCGAGAAGCAGATCCTGTCGTACGCCGGAGGGACTGGAAAGCTAGCTGTTCCCTGGAGACCTAACTCACGTGTTTCAGCCTGCATCAGCTAGCTACTCTGCAGTAACAAACAGCCCCCAAATCCCAAGGCTTTAGCACCGCGGAAGTTTGTTTCTGATTCACGTAAGTTGGCCACAGACGCAGGCAGGTCCCCAGAGCAGTTCTCCTCCACGGGGTGACTCGGGGGCCAGGCGTCCTCTGTGCCCAGTTCATCTGAACGCAAGGGTGCCCCACGTGTCTACGTCAGGGGCAGAGAGAGCGGAGGGCTGTGTGCCGGCTTTCAAATGCTCTAGCCTAGACGCGGTATCACTTCTGCTCAGAGCCCGCCGGCTAGAGGGGCTGCGGCCTCAAACAGCAGGGCCCTGAGAAGTGCAGGGGACACAGGGTTTCCGGGAGGAGTAGATGCCTTTGCCTCACCGTGGGTGAGAGAGCCTCCTTCAGCGTGGCGTCTGAGTGGAAGGCGTGGTTCCAGATGTGGGACTGAGTGTGGGGGATGCTGGACCCAGGCTGGTGATGAGCTGTGCCGTCTGACCTCTGGCCCTCTTGGAGAGCCACCCCTCATCTCTGCAAACTCTCCCAACAGGACACACGAGCATCGGTCTGCTTGTTTTCTGAGAAGCCGATGTAACCGTGCTACTCTATCCACCTGTTTGAGGACGTCCAAGCAGCTGACAGATCCAGGCCCCACGCGTGGACGGATGGGCTCGCCTTTCCCCGAGGGGCTTGGAGACCAGAAGAGCAGAAGGGGACGCTGTGGAGCGTGACGAGTCACTTGGAGACCACTGGGGGAGGGCCTCCACAGGAGGTGCCCTGAGCCATGTCTTGTAGGGGTGGAGAGGTTGACCGGGGAAGGGGGGGGAGGAAGGCTTGCAGGAGGGCAGCTGGGCAGCTGGTGTACGGGGGTTACGGCTGAACTTGTGCCCCCCGGACCCGCACGGAGCCTTGCAGTGAGGGCCATGGAGGACCGCAGTGCTCCACCCTCTGAGGAGCCAGCCTGGAGAAACGCTTACGCTCCAGGCTCTGACCGTGGACCTAGTTTCTACCTTGAACCGGCAGCGAGTATCGTGCAACTATCCTGTTCCCCGTTGGCAACAGAGCTCCTCTGGGGAGGGAACCGTCTTCCTCTGGGAAAATGCCTTGCCGAGTGGCTGAAGGTGGAAGGTGGGTTTCTGAGGCCCAGCGAGAGAAGGGAAAAGAACGCGGGCTCAGGGTGGGGTGGAGCAGAGACGGGAGAAGGGGACGGAGGGTCGGGAGGGGCTGGCGGCCTCATGGGTGACTCTGAGTCGTCCGCGTTCGCGTCCTGGCCACCCATCTCCCCACACGCCAGCTCGGTGTTCTGCACACACAGGCCTGATGTGACCTGCTGAGGGGAGACTGCCACCCACGGGGAGAGAGGGCGCCGGCAGGTGTAGGCTGGGGGCGCTGCACGGGGGTGGGGGCGCCCTCCAGGCGTCAAGGACTCTCCTGTGGCAACAAGGTTGCGAGAGGTTGGGACCTCGCGGGAATCTGCAGAAACACGCAGGGCACCGGGCTTCCTCGGGAGAAAGACTAGGGTCTGTCTGTACCCGAAAGGGCAGGAAGACCCCAGGGGCCTCTGACTTCCAGCCATGTGCCTCCGCGGCCAGTTCCAGCAGGAGGCAGTGGTTCCCGAGGGGCCGAGTGGCCCGTGGGGCTTCCTTCCTCACCTGCTTTGGGGACCCGGGTTTTAGGACCACGGGCAGCTGCTTCTTCCTGTCCTGGGCAGGTCGTCTTTGGACCCTGGAGGTCCGACCCGTCATCTTTCCAACACGGGTGATGTCCTCTGCCAGCCGCCGCCGGGAGACTTGCTCCTCCCTGGGCGTGGCACACCACCCTCGCGGGGTTTATAACCCCCCACAGCGCAGGATTTAATAATATTTTATGGCAAACCGATTCAGGGTGGATATGCCTCAGCTCCTCCCGGCTGGATGGGCCTCAACAATTCTCCTTCTGGCCGGGAGGTGCTGGGAGGCCCCTGCCAGGTCCCCGCTCAGAGCCTGGGTTCAGGGTGGGGCCAGAGTGGGAAGATTTTAACGCGGGTGTTTCCCGATCCCGGATCTAGACCAGGCAGGTGCTGGGAGAGGGCGACTGTGAGACGGGGAGGGGGATGGATGGGAAGGGGGAGGGCAAAGGAGAGGGGTAGGGGGAGGGGAGGAAAGGTGGAGGGAGAAGGGAGGAGGGGAGGGAGGAAAGGGGGAGGGGGAGGAAGGGGAGGAAGGGAGGAGGGGAGAAGGAAGGAAGGGAGGGGAGAAGGGAGGAGGAGAGGAGAGGAAAGAAGGTGGGCGAGAAGGGAGGAGGGGAAGGGAGGAAAGGGGGAGAGGGAAGGGGGAGGAGGGAAGAGGGGGGAGGAACGGAGGAGGGACAGGGGCAGAGGGAAGGGAGGAAAAGCGGAGGGGGAGGAGGGAAGCAGAAAGGAGGAGGGGGAGGGAGGAAGGGGAGGAGGAAAGGAGGGGATGAAGGGAGGAGGGGAGGGGAGGAAAGGAGGAGGGGAGGGAGGAGGGTGAGGTGGGGGAGGCAGAACGAGAAGGGGGCCTCTGGTAGAAGAGGGGGGCTGGGCCTCTGCAGCGGGAAGGCCAGGGCACCAGGAGATGGGCCTCACTTTAGGACCTGAACCGTCTACACGGAGGGAAGAAGCATTAGCTTGGATAATCCCAAACCGTGGGTAATCCAAGAGTCAATTATATCTGGATTTGAAATGAACCGCCTGATTACATTTGCAGCAGGTCGGCCCCCCTAATTAGGATTAATTAGGCTAATGCCAGGTTTGATTTACCTTCCCCGAGGGCCACCGGGGGCACAGGGGGGAGGGCTGAGCAGGGAGCCGGCCTGGGAGGTGTCCCCAGCGGGTGGCAGGCACTGAGGGGCTGGTGTGCGCATCTCCGAGCACCGAGGCCCCAGCTGCTGCCCCGCCCCCGAAGCCAGGGTCCCTCTGCTCCCTGTGGGAAGGAGGCCCAGCCGGCTCCCCCCTCCCCTCCCTTCCCAGGACGGCTGCTCCAGCCCCTCTGGCAGGCAGTCAGCTCAGCTCAGCTCAGCCGCCCACAGCCTCCTGAGGCGCCCAGGACGCCTCCTGAGGCGCCCAGGACGCGGGGCTCCAGCCTCCAAACCAGGAAGTTGTGTTCTAGTAGCTGCAAATGAACTGCGGCCCCAGGGGGCCCCTCCTGAGCCCAGCGAGGTACAGGCTGCTGGGTTGCGCACTTTACAAGCTCTCTTTGGAGGCAGGTACTGTGTGTCCCTCTGCAGGTGCCCGCCCACGTGTGGCCTCCGCTTGCTAGCTCACATCTGAGTTTCCTCTGTCACTTCACACCAGGCGTCTTGGGAGAGGGACAGAGAGGGCTCGTGGCATTGTCTCTTGCCTCTCGTGGGCTGCGCACACTGGGGACAGCAGCCAGCCTCTGCTGACGCTCAGGGGGTTTCGGAGGCAGTCCCTGGGCCTCGGTGGGGGAGAGACACAGATGTCCCCTCCTGTCCGGCCTCCAGCACTCGCTTGCCTTCCAGCGACCGTCATGGCGTGTTCTGGAACAGCTGCCGGCAGGGGCGCAGCACAAAGGGCCTCGTCATCAGAGGGTGACTTCCCACTTTTCCAGGGAAAGGGGAGAAAACCGTCCCGGGCTTCTTCGTCCTCCTCCGTGGGCGTGGGGGTGGGGCCCGAGCAGCTTCACCGCAGTCAGGGCCAGGGATCGGGTGGAGAAGGTGGTCAGTGGTGCCGTTCGGGGCGGTAATAATCGACGTGCAAGCTCCGGCTTCTAGGCCAGGGGCTGTGTTTCCGCGGACAGAGGTGCGAGGCCCCCACACTGCCCCGTCTTTCTGGCCCAGTTGCCCCCTGTGCGGCCAGGGGATTGGAATGGCCTTTCCGGTCACGGACGTTTGCTGTGAACACAAGGAGCCTGTCCCTGCATGTGGTCGCATCCCCAGCGTTTCTTCCCTGTTCTAGCAGCTCAGAGCCCCAGGCCCTGCTTGGCAGGACCCCCCCGCCGCCCCCCGCAGGCCTCTACTGTGCCCTGGAGCCTTGTCTTTTGGGAGACTATCTCACAAGGAGGGACTTCTGTCTCCTTCGCTTTAAAGTCAGTTCCTAAAGTTAACTGCTCACATGTGCTGTATCATCGCAGAATTGCACCTGCTGTAGACGGACAGCATCCTGCGGAGTTTGGACGAAATCAGTTTCTTGGAGGAGCCTCCCCAGCGTCTGGCCGTGCAGACTCTTCCAGAAGAGACGTGCAGGGGTCGGCTTGCAGGGAACTGGCCAGGGCAGTGGCCCGACTGAGTGGGGGTACCCTGCTGGGCTGTGCAGCCTCGGCTGACCCGGGGGCCCGGACCCTGCTCACAGGGTGGGCTTGGGGCAGAGCCTTGGGAGAGGGGTTAGGCTTTCTTGGAGGAGGAAAGGGAGGGCGGCGGGGAGAGGACATGGGGTGGAGGCGCCCCGGGTGCGTGGCGACTGTCACAGGTTGGCCACCAGCCTCGGCAGGGACGGAGCGGCTGAAATATTGCTCCAGGAAAGCAAGCCTTTTTCTTAAAAACGCAAGGAGTCAATGATATAGAGATGTCTTTAAAATCAGGAGGAACAAAAGATAAATGCCCATCTCACTTGTCCACTGTCTCCATCATTCTCCTCCCAAATCTTGCCTGAGCCCCTACTATGTGCTGGGCTGTGTTTCAGCCCTAAGCATGAGACTTCCTGCAGCTCACATACTGGGCGAGAGGTGGGGGGCGGGAGGCAGACGACAGCGGTGGGCTTGCGGGGAGGGGGGCACCCACGCAGTTAGAATGGCTGGGCATAGTGTCGCCAAAACTTGAAGAGTGGGGAGCCAGCCCTGTGAAGGGGCAGGGAGCAGCGTTCCAGGCAGGGAACAGCAGGTGCGAGGGGCCCCGAGACTTGAGACACGGAGGGACTCCTCACAAACTTAGGAGCAGTGGTCCTCAACCAACCTCAGGTGGCTTAGCAGCCATTTCAATGGCTGCCCCACGTCCTCACGCCAGGACCCAGCCACTCCACCGTGGGGATTGTTTTAGTCTGAAAACCCATCAGAGATGTGCGCCAAGATTTGAGGGCCAGAATAGTGCACAAATAGGTTACGATACATTCGGGTTCGGTGTGATCCCGTTTTGTAAACGCCGTGTCTTTTATTCAGCAGACGGAAGACTGGAAGGAAAAACGATCAACACCAAGGCGGTTACTGCTGGTGCAGGAACTGTGGGGGGTTTTGATTTCCTTCTGGGTTTCTTTCTGTGTTCCTTTGGTGATTAAGGGAAAAAAAAATCGAATAGAAAGATACACATTAAAAAGAGTTTGTTCTCAGGCCCTTTTTGTCTCTTCCAGACCAACGTGTGACCCCCAGACTCCAATGCCAAGTTTACTTCCCATGAGGCCACTAGCTTCATTTTTTTAACACACGAAGATGAGTGTGTAACTCCAGCTGAAAAGCTCACACCATGCACACCTCTGTTCTTTCCCACTGCCTGCAGGCGGGAAGCCGAGCTCCAGAACCTGGTATTCAGTGTCCCTCACTGTCCGGCCTCCTTTCCAGCCATTCCTCTGGCAGCTTCCCCATGGTCCTGTCCCCTCTGAGGCTTTCAGGTTCTTTCATGAACGAACCCCCATATTTGTGCATTCTGCCTCTCCTTCCTGGACGCCGACCTTCATATGTTTCTTTCTGGGAACTCCTACCCATCCTTCAAAACCTTTTCCAAATGTCCCCCATTGTAATAACATCACTTCCAGTTTGAAATCCCAGTGCTTTCAGGGTATAACCCAAATTTCTTAGCGTGGCTTTCTGTTTGTCACCGCTTCCTCGTCTTCTGCCCTCCTGCGTCCCCTTTATCCTCCCCTCCCCCACCTCTGTGTCCCACAGGCTGTGCTGTGCACCCTCACAGGTGACCCTCCTGCATTGTTTTCTCTCTCCTCTTTGACGCCATTGTCAATTCCGGCCTGCGGGAAGGTCGGGGCACGCTGGCAGGTTTGGCGCTGAGCCCGGCAGGGCGCGAGGCTTCTTCACCAGCTCAAGTGACTTGGAGATGAATCCAGCTGGAAGTAACTGTTTAGATTAAACCCATTACCCTTAATAAATAATTAACCTGTCAGATGTAAGACGCTTATGAAAAAGCCCGTTCTGCTCAGACTGAATGTGCTCGGGACAAAGGTCTGCCACTGGGGTTCTGAGCTCCTTCCAAACGGCCAATTAAATTCAGATCGGTTTGGCTGTGTGGAGACAGGATGTGTGCTGGCAGCTGGGGCTGCTGTTTTCCGGGCCAAGGGTCCGCGGGGCAGAGGGGAGGGAGACCCCAGGGTCATGGCCAGCAGATCTCCGGAAGTAGGAAGCCCTTTTCCCATCAGCGTATCATGTACCCAGACTGCACGGGCCCAGTCTGTGGTCCAGCTCCTGGTTCTCTGTGGCCTGGAGGCAGAGGACGGAGGGCAGAGGGCAGAGGGCAGAGGTGAGGGCTCAGCATTGCCCCAGGGCGTGTCCCCTCCCCTGCTGATGAGAGCTCTGGGTTCTCATACCTCAGTGATGCCGGCCCCCGGGGCTCTGCTCAGGATCACCCAGATGACAAACCAGCCCAGAGGTGGGATTTCGGTTTGCGGGTGACCCACGCTGGCCACTGTCCTGAGGGCTGGCTGTCCGATGTCACGGTTCAGACGGCGGCCTCGGAGGCAGATGGGTCTGGCACCAAAGCCCAGGTCTTCAGCTTGCTTGCCACCTGGCTCCCGTGAGTCTGTGTCACCATGGGTGACATGGCAGGTGGGTGGCAGTTCAAGGAGGAGCGTCTACGCTGTTCTAGGCTCACGACAAACACATGCACACCTGGCTGGGGCCTCCCCTCTGCTCACTCGGGGAGAGGTTGGTGGGGTTCCCAGAAACGGCTGCCCCGGGCCAGGTAAGCCAGCTTCTTCAGGCGACTCCTCTAGGGACCGGGGGGAAGATGTCCCAGGCCCTGTCTTCTCTCTTGCACCCCAGTCCCCCCTTTGTGTGAACAGCGCCATTAGCTGGGGGTGGGGGCTCGGGGTCTGGACAGGTGTGTGGAGGAGGCCCAAGGTAGGGCCGGGCTTGTGCCAGTCAGGGCGTCTCTGTCCTGTTTCTGGACCCGCAGACCACGAGCCCTGGGGTACTGGTGGCGGCCGGCAGATATCTCTTTAAGGGAGAGGCCGCCCTGTCCCCAGGACAGCAGAAGTGGCACCCGTGTCCGGCTGGGAAAACCTGATTTGCAGGGATACGTCTGTCGGAACACTTGGCTCTCACCTGGCAGCTCTTTCGGGGATGATGGTAATTTGCATATGTAAATTCAACAGTAATTTCACATACATTAGCTCGTTTGAATTTCACGACTCCCTGGCAGAGGGACAAGTGTAACGATTTAGGAATTGTAATAATGTTGTTGTCATAACAGCGGTAAGGGGGTAACAGCCACGAAGTGATGGTGTGTGACATCTTCCGGTCCACACGGCTGCCTGGGATCATCGCCCGTCACCTCAGAGGTGAGGAGACCGAGGCTTTGGGGTGGAGGTGCTGCCCCGGGGCCCGTTTCTGCCCCTCCGGCCCGGTGGGCACCCTCTGTCCGTCCTGGCCTTGATGAGCGTTCCAGCGCCCGGGGACCCTGAGGACCACCCCCCACACCCCCCCAGCCTGGCCGGAGGCTGCCCTCACCTGCCTCACCTGTTGCCAGGGGAGGTGCGTGGGGCGGGGCGGCTCTCGCTGTCAACGTTCATCACTTCCTGGTGGGAACAAATACGACACTGGGTGAGCTATTGGCTGCCTGCTCTGCATAAATCAGAGGCATAATGTTGCTGCCAGACTCCTCAGGCTGCAGCGTGATCAAGGCAATTAACTTGAAAATTGAATTGATGTGCATTGATTTTTTTTAATAAAGTTATTGTAATATATTCACTTGTTAGAACCCAGAGCCGAAAATAGACATTTTGTTTCTGATTATGGGGCCTGTCCCTATAAATCACCCGGGGGACGGTGGGAACGAAAGTGCTCGTTTCACATCATCCTTTCTTATTAGAACCCAAACGCCCGTCGCAGGGCTATTTTTCTCCTGTACAGGGGCTTCGCACATTTGGAACCCCTTGAGGCCTCTTCTCAGCAGACGGGGCCGAGGATGACAGGGCCTGGGGAGCAGGACCCGAAGGTGGGGACGGGTCGGCTGTTGTGGCCGGTCCCAGGCCGCCCCCCCCGCCCCCGGGCTCCGCTGTTGGGGTTCTGTTCCGGGATGAGGACGGTGCTGGGCTGATAGGTGCCCCGTTAGCCTTGAGGTTGGAGACGCTGAGCAAACAGGAGGCTGGGGTGGTAATGGAGTGTGGCCCATAGGGCTCTGGGGACACCTGGACACGTGCCCCTGACCCCAGAACCACAGACGCTTGGACGGCAAGGGAGCTGCCACACCAGGGTGAGAGGCTAGAGCTCCGAGGGGCTCGCAGGACCCCAGTGTGGCCTCTAGAAGTCAGAGTCTCTGGCCTCTGCAGATGGCCTCGTGTCACCACCCCTGGGGACTGGAGGCCAGTCTGCGTTTGGGCAACTCTGCCTGTTCGAAAAGCCCTGCACGTTGCGAGCCACGGTGTGGGCACCCTTTCTGTGTTGTGCCGTGGGAACCGGGGCGTGGGAGGCCAAGGACTCTTCCAGAATCACCCTGACCTATGACCTCTGAACCTGGAAGGGAACAAGCCGTGAGACCTGCGGTAACTGGTTATGGTGGCCGCGGGAGACGAGCGCACCGTGTCCACGGACGCCTTTGCTGATGCCACGGCACCTGCGGGGTGGGACCTGACGGGATGTGGCCACGGGGCCTTGGCAGATGCGGGACCCGGCAGATGGGGCTTCTGGGCAGGGCTGGGAGCAGCGACCTGACCCTGGACGAGACGGGAGTGGGGTGGGGGGGCCTCGCGGGCCCCTCCTGCCTGCGTGCTGGGCTCAGGCCCTCACTTATGACAACAAGCTCGTTCCCTAGAGAACTGAGTGGAAGCCCGGGCTGGGGAGGCAGGTGACGTCCCGCAGCCCCGTGGGGCTTTCAGAGCGCCCCGGGCCCGGCTCTGAGGCTGATTGGGAAGTGAACTTGGGGCCCGTGGGACAGGAGACAGGCACAGAACGAATCCACATGGCCTTGTGGGGCGGGGGGGTTGTGAGGAGGAGCTGCTGTCCTAGGGGTGCAGGCCTGTCACCCAGAAAGAGGGTCCTGTCACCCGGACACTGAGCTGGGTGGCCTCTGAATGGATTCCTGGGGCAGTTCATACCGAGAAGCCCTCTTGCTGGCCTCTTCTTCTGTCTTTCTGTCTCTGTCTCTCTGTCTCTCTTTGTTTCTCTGTCTAAAGTGTGAGGACGACGGACCTCGGGGGTGTTTCCACCTGGGCGTGGGGGTCTGGCGAGCTCTCTCCTGTGAGGGGCCCCGGCCGCCCCCCTGGGCCTGGGCCTTGGCTCTGAGCCTTGGGGTGACCTTGCGAAGCCTCGGGGCCTTGTTTGGAGGGTCCCCTGGAGCCTGGTGAGACTGAAGTGTGTGGGCAGCACCAGCCTGCCCAGCGATGCCCCGTGACCACGGGGCCCCAGCAACTCTTACTGGCTGTGGTTCTCGCCTCTGATCAGCCGATCTTCCCTTCTGCTGTCCTTCGTTCCTTGCGGAGGCGCTGGGCCCAGGGCTCGGCGCCTGACCCCTGTGGCCTGTCTGTGGTCAGCTGGTGGTACAGGCCACGGTGCGGGAGAGGGCTCTGGCCATCGCTGTCCCACGGCCCGGGCCTGTGGAGTCCCTGCATCTGCCAACCCCAGAGGGAGTGGCTAACTCTGCACACAGCCCTGGACCGGCCCCGGAGCCTTCCGTGGCTGCAGTGGACCAACAGCCTCGACACCCGGCATTTGTCAGAGTTCTGGCCTCCTCCAGGCAGGTCCTGGGAAATGCTGGGCAGGCGGCCTTTCAGGAAACAGAGGCCCACCGTGGCCCAGAGCCACATGGTTAGCCAGTGACTGAGTGAAGAGTCTTCCCAGGCATAGACCACAACATTCTTGTGGAAGGACGAGTGAGGGTGGAGAGGTCAGTGACGGAGAAGGTGGCTCTGGGTGAGGACGGGCCCAGGACTCTGTGGTTGGGCAGCAGACTCTGGGGCATGGGCTCCAGGCTCCGGGTGCTCCTGGGTGGGGGTCGGGTGGCCACGCCCGGCCCAGGCCCCCGTCCTCGCCGCTGGGCTGACATCTGCATGAAACGGGCAGAGGGAGGTTCCCCCAAAGGAAAGTCGAGGTGCTGTTACCTGAGGAGGGGTTTGGGTGCCACAGGCAAGAGGTCACGGAGGCCATTGGTCTCTGTGGAACTCAAGGACTCCTCGCTCGGTCCCACATTCAGTCGTCATCCACGTGTTCGGCAGAGGGGCAGGGAGCCGACCGTCCTCGGGTGGTGACAGGTGGTGGGGGAAGAGTCTGCTGGGAGCCCGGGGAGAGGGGCTGAGGGATGGCCACCCCGGGGCACGTCTGCTTTGAGTGTGGAGTGGGGTGTTCTGGGGCCTCGTAGGAGGCGTTCCGCTCATGTGTTTGCTTCTGGGCAGGTGGCGGGGGCCCTGGTGGTCTTCAGGGTGGTAAGTGACGATGCCAAGGGCTCAGGGGCCGCAGGAGCTGAGGGGCATCTCTGCCCAGTGGCTGCTGGGCCAGAAGACAGGCTCATGTGAGCCCAAACGGACCACCTGGAGGTCTACGCACAGCGGGAAAAATTTAAATACAGAGCAACAAGAACATAGGTAGACCCCAAGAAGTCTTCCCGGTTATGGAGTGTTAGGTCGTAAGGTACAGTATGAAGGTGGCCTGTGCTGGACTGGGATCCCCAACCTGGATTCCTATGTTGCGGCCACAGGGACCAATGTGCCGGTGTTAGGAGGCGGGGCCTTTGATTGGTGATGTCACGAGGGCAGGGCCTTCACGGGTGGGATCAGAGCCCTTCTAAGAGGAGGAAGAGGCGCGAGGGCTCTCTCCCTCTCTCCGTGTGCGTGCGCCCAGGAACGGCCACGCGAGTCCAGGAGGGTGGTCGCTGCAAACCAGGCCCCTGGAGGCTTGGCTGATCCCAGCTCTCGGGCACCTGGACCTCACACTGCCCTCCTGGGGCTCTGGCGTAAGCCCCCCAGGCTGTGCCATTTCGTTATGCAGCCCCAAGCGAGGCCGCAAAAACGCCCTTTCTGAACCTTTAGAGAAGCCGCGTGTTCGAAACCGGGGCTAGAGGCAGGGAGGGGGCACTCACCCTTCGCTGGGGCCCCGAGGGTCAGCCCCGTGTGGAGCTGAGGGCGTGGCTGGGGCTGCGTGTGGCTGGCTGGGCACAGGGAGCCCACGGATGCCTCCCGGCAGGGGAGGGACCCAGACAAGCCAGGTTGGGGTGCGGGGGCCCCTCGATCTTCTGTCTGACGAGGACGGATGCCGCTGCTGACACATGGTCGCGTTGTGCCAGTGCGGTGCGCCCCTCCAAAACGCCACAAAATCATTAAAGAGAAGAGTGTGGGCAGTCTCCATTTATCTTGCTGAAAGTGTCCCTCTTCATGACATGTGTAAGGGCGTGCTTTTTTTTTTTTTTTTAATGAAAACAAGGCTTTGAGCGAAAACCCAATTTGTTTACAACAACCTGTAGAGTCATGGGGATGGGATTTTGACTAATGAGCGCAAGCCTCGTGTGCCCAGAAGTGTTCAGTTGTGGATGAGCTCGTTACCCTAGTGTGTCGGATTGGGACTGCGGGGACGCGTGTGCGCCCCCACTTTCGCGGAGCCCCAGCCCCCCGCCGCCCCCCCCCCCCCCCGCCATTAGGATAATTAATGAAGCCTCATTCCTGCACGTTTTGCCAGGCGCAGATAATCACTTAATTTCACGATTCTGTATCCATCGGTCATCAGCGTGCACCCCAGGGGCGCTCTGCCAACGGCAGGTGCAGGAGGTATCTCCGGGCCTCTTGGGCGTCTGCTTGTTGATGGCGCTCGGGCTGGATGTGCCGACTCTGCATGTTGTGAAGGCCACTGGCGGAAGCCCCCACTCCTTCTCGTTTGCAGCGGTGACCTTGGCCGAGCTTCGTGGGGGTGCCGCGTGGGTACAGTGTCTGTGGCTCCCCTCTGTAACCGCCACACGGAGTTTGAGGATGGGGACGGGGCAGGTCCTCGGAGCCACGTTCGTGCAACCAGAAGCTCCTCTTCCCCTGCCTCTGAATGTGGCCAAAGCCCAGAGGTATTGTTGGGTTGTTTTTTTCCCACCTGTGGGCGTGGGTTGGGCAATTATACTCCGGGAGGATTCCTTCTTTCCCTTCGCCTCCTAACAAAACAGAACTAAGTTGTCTCCATTTTTCAAATTGGCACGTTGACGAGAGCAGCTAATCTACGTTAGGCGTTTGCTGTGTCGGGGCCTCGTGCGCTTGGTGCTGAGCGACGCCCCGATAGCGACATCGGGCGGAGAGGAGCTGCGTGATTCTGTCAATCTCCCAACACCAGTGGGCATCAAAGCCAGGGGTGGCTCCAAAGCCCGTGCTCTGAGCTGGCTGGCTCATAATAACACCTGCAGGGCAACTGAGGCAGCGGCCAGCACAAAAATGACCAGGCTCCCCTCTCCCTTTGGGTTTCTTCCGGCCCAGGGGAGAGTCTTGTGTGACCCAGCCTTCACAACACGTCCCCTGCCGAAGCCACAACAGAGTCTTCAAGGCATGTCCGAGCGTCCCCTCCGGAAGTTAAGAGTCGATAGATTGTGCTTGCAGTTTTGTAACCGTGTAAATATTGGCTGCACAGCCACGTGGTGTACTATGATCACAGTTTCTTTTCTGTACAGATTTCTTTCTCCTGGAGATTCCAGTTTTCTTTCTTTTTTTCTTGCATGATTTGTCATTAGCATAACCTTGCTTTCTGTCATCTCTCTGTAATATTAATAAGTTTCTGGAATTTCACTAAAAAAGAAAAGAAACTCCTTCGAAGTTCCTTCTTCGGGAATCTCGAGGTGGGCTTGATGGCATCCTAGGGCCATATCGCCCGTGTCAGCGTGGACCATCGATCCTCCTTCTAGTCTTTTCTCCCCATAGAGAGACCTCCCGTAGACCACAGCCTCAAGTACCTTTTTTATTAGTAAGCTTTTGTTAAAAAAATTATTTTATTTTACTTATTTTGAGAGAGGAGGAGGTGGGGCAGAGAGAGAGGGAGAGACAGAGAATCCCAAGCAGGCTCCACACCATCAGGTCAGAGCCCGACATGGGGCTCGAACTCACGAACCGTAAGATCATGACCTGAGCCGAAATCAAGAGTTGGACACTTAACCGACTGAGCCACCCAGGTGCCCCAAACTTTCAATTTCAATTTTTTTTTAACGTTTATTTATTTTTGAGACAGAGAGAGACAGAGGATGAACGGGGGAGGGTCAGAGAGAGGGAGACACAGAATCCGAAACAGGCTTCAGGCTCTGAGCTGTCAGCACAGAGCCCGACGCGGGGCTCGAACTCACGGACCGCGAGATCATGACCTGAGCGGAAGTCAGCCGCTTAACGGACTGAGCCACCCAGGTGCCCCGACCAAACTTTCAATTTTAAATTGGATTTAGATGTACAGGCAGGTCATGGACATGGTACCCAGAGTTCCCATGTACCTGGCACCTACTTCCCGTATCACTAATGTCAATCAGTGTGGTATGTTTGTCACAACTAATGAACTGGCAGAGATATATTATTTTAAACAAAAGTGCATACTTCCCCCCGCCACCCCCCTCCCCCAGATTTCCTTCGTTTTTACCTAATGTTCTTTTTCTCTCTTCCAGGACTCCATCCAAGGTGCCACATGACATTTTGTCACTCTGTCCCGTTAGGCTTCTCATGGCAGTGACAGTTTCTCAGACTTCCCTTATTTTTGGTGACCTTGATAATTCTCTGGAGGACTGGTCAGATATTTCAAAGGCTGTCCCTCATCGGGATTTGTCTGGTGTTTTCCTCGTGGTTAGACTGGGGGGCGGCTCTTAGGGGGAGGGGCGGTGACCTTCCCCTCATGTCACGTCAGCGGGCTGCTGTCAGTGTGAGTCACCACCGCGGATGTGACCTTGACACTGGCCGCGGTCCTGTCGGTCAGACGGCCTCCCTGCCGGAACGTTACCCTGTGGAGTTAGTTTGTTGGTTATTTTATTTATATGGCGGCCTCTACTATGCGTCCAACTGTCCCTTTGTCAATCGCTTCCTCTGGCAGGGTCCACTCGGCAGGGCAGCCCGGCGGTGGCCCCGCGACGTGAGTTTGACTCACTCTGGCCCTTTGGTGACATTTTGCTTTGCGTCTTGTCTTCTTTGCTTGACATTTTGTCCCTTCCCTACTGCCTCTTCAGATTGCGATTTTGTTTTTCCGGGACTCCCAGCATTCCTCCTGTTGGGACGGTGTCGCAGGGCGGCCGCTGGTCCTCTCGGGGAGCACTCCGTCACCGCTGCACCGCCATCAGCCACACGCGGATGCCGCCACGCCAACCAGCTGGCTCCGCGAGGGTCGGGAGCTGAGCCAGCAAATGCCGTGATGGCAAGAAGGCCCTGCGGATCCCGCGGGCGAGCAGGCAGCCCGGCCCTCTTCCCGCCCCTCCCCTGCAGCAGGGCCCGTGTGTGCTGCGCACCGAGGGCCCTGTTCCCTGCGGTGACGCTGGCCGTCTCCCTCAGGAGAGGGGGCGCCCCCTGGGGATGTCGGTGTGTTTCCAGAGCAGTGATCTCATTGCAGTTTTTTCCTACTTGAGAGCACAGACGGGGGTTTCCTCTTGGTGCTGATCTGATGAATAAAATATAGGAGCTAATGCTGTTGAGCCCTGCCGGGTGCTTGGTGGATCCCACGGCCGGCTCACCACAGTCCGTCGCTAGGGGGAGACTGAGGCTCGGGGGTGCGGGGTGGGGGGTGTGTGTGCGTGCCCAGAGCCTACAGCTAGTCACCTGTGGGGCCGGCATTCTAACCTGCTCCAGGGAACCCGCACACGTGTGTGTGACAGTGTAAGTGCCCCTCTGCAGCCAGTCCGTGCCCCTGCCCAGGCCTAGCCAGGGTGCTAGGGATGCGGGAGCCCCTCCACTGTGAGGGGAAGGTGCTGCGGTCCGGCCCTGTGGGGGCTCCCGGACCAACGGCGGCCCCGGAGATTGGGGGTCGTGCAGTCTCACTAGGCGCTCACCAGCGGTGGCCGCTCCATTTCCGCGTGTGGGAGCTCCTGGCAGAATGCAGGGGAGGATTTCACGGGACACTGGGGGCTGCTGCTGAGGCCCGAAGGTCAAGGGTGAGCAGAGGTTTCCCCCATGGTTGGTACGTCCCTGTCCCTGCCAAGAAAGTGGTGTCACCGGCAGGAAAATGGTGCCGTGAGGCACAGTGTGGAAGGTGGAACGGAAGCAGGGCACGCTGTGAGGGGCTTCCCGGGATTCGTTCCCGTTCGTGGACGTGGGTGGATGGATCTGTCTGACCTCGGGTTGCTCGTCTGTAAAATGGGGCCACGCAGGCCCTCCCCCAGAGGGTGATCACAGTGTCAGTGCGACTGCTTCCCCCGGGGTGGGGGTTGGGGGGTGGGGTGAGGAGGGGGGAAGGCCCAGCCCTGTCCCTTCTGCCCGGGGCATCCCTGGGCGTCCCTGCTGTCACCTGCCGGTCGGGGCCGGGGCTATGTGCACCCTGGTTTACGATTCCAGCTCCCGTCACGTTTGTCATCTCAAGGGACAGAAGGAGGACAGACAAAGGTGACTCTGCTCCTCATGTGCACGGTGGACAGAGGGTTGGGCAGGGGTGGGCTCTCTGAACATCCTGTGTTACACACACACACACACACACACACCCATTTCCTGCCCCACCTGCTCACAGACGACAACGTGCTCTCTGCACAACAAGGGCGGCTGCTCTCCGGGGGGTAAGCGTGCTGGAGAGCTTCTAGGCATCCAGGGAGAGCCAGCCGTGCACCTACTGTGTGCTCGCTCCTTGTGGCACCTCTGTGGGGCTGGGCAGGTCCTTGCCTTTGAGAAACAAAGGCAGTTTGGGGACCACGTGGGGACTACATATCCCATCGCCACGCGCGTGTAGGTGGGTGTCTACTTTTGTGCCAGAACACAACCAGGTGAGCGGGGTTGCAGCGTCAGCCTGCGGGGCTGCCTGAAGTCTCTTTACGAGGTCCTCTTTCCGGGCAGGGCGCGTCCGGTGGTGACGGCTGCTCTGGGGGAACGTCAGCTGGGTGAGCAGTCACCTCATGCGGCCCCCGTGACTCCAACGCGTAAATGAAAATCTCTCCACTGAAGGAAAGCAAAATCTTCATGGATTTGTTCTCAAATTGCACGCTATTGTTGAACACGGGGAGGTGTCAAGGTAAGTGAACACTTGTCTAAATAGTACATTCTAGCCCATTACTTCCAAGGCGCGTTTTTCAAGCAAAGACTGTTGAGGACGGCAGAGGTGTGCAGTGTGATTTTGGGCAAGGGTTGGGTCTTGATGTACCGACAGGTGGCAAGTTCTCAGCCGGCTAAGGCCCCATACAGCGCTGGAAGGATGGAAGGAGCAGAAGGCACTTCCCTAATTGTCCTGCAAATACCCCAAGGCCAGAAGGACAGGACAGAGTTCCTGTCCGCCCTTCCTGGGGAGAGAGTGGGTCTCCCCACTTGACTTTGGATGGAATCGTTCAGAGGCTCAGATTGTGGGGTTGCTGTCTTGGGTCATTCACCCTATGTCAGGTTCTCAGATGCTTGATATGCCATGCTGAGAGAGAGAGAGAGAGAGAGAGAGAGGGAAAGGGAGGAGAAAAGGGGAGAGAGAGAGGGAGGGAGAGAGAAAGGGAGAGAGAAAGGCGCTAACCGCTTGGCAGGAGATGGAGATGGTCACCACAGTGCACTCACAGGCTTGCCGGAGGGCTGAGCATCCACACCTGAGTTAAGGGACACGATGAAGTCCTCCTGGCTTCAGAGCATCCCGATTCCCAGTGCCGGCCACACTTACCCCCACTTACACCGAGGGGACAGAAGGCTGGTTGCCCCAGGGCTGGTGTGAGCCCAGAACAGGTGGGTGACCCCCTTGGCTGAGCCCCGTCCTCTTGCTGAGCCAAAGTGGGGAGACCCAGGCCTCCCTCGCTCTTGTGGCCCCCAGACCCGGCACCTCCCCCCGCACCCACCTGGCGGGTCCCAGCTTGCTTAGAGGCCGACATGATTGCATCTTTATTTTACCAGTGTTTTCATGGCCACCGCTCCAGGCGATGTGAGGCTGGCAATAAAAATAATTTATTGGAGGGATGTTGATAAAGCCTTGCTTATTGCAAACAGTAAATTAAAGTGAGCATTTCCACCTTTCTTCCCCACCCGGGGAACAATAACCATTCGCAGTGAACTCCAAGGGGAAGGGGAACAAGATATAGGACAATCGTCCGACGTCACCCGTCTTACCAGCCACCTCATAAAAATTAAGGAATAATTTTTCAAAGAGATAAGGGCTACAGGGACATGAAAATCAAACCAGCCAAATTGTTCCTGCCCAGAGGAGGTGCATGCGGGCTGGGAAGGGATTTCTTTTCCCATTTTTAATTTACAAGAACCTTGTAAACTACAAATTAAAGGAGCAATGGTGATTCAGAAGGCTTGATTCATTAAGCCTTTATTTACCCTTAATGCCTCCAAAGAAAAGTAATTTGGTTACTGAACATGAGTTATGGGCTCAGAGCTGACATCTTCCCACACAAATCTGCGGCCGGGTCTCAGGGCGGGGCTCCCGCGTGCTGAGCAGAGGTGGCCGCTAACAGCGAACACCTGCTCCCCTGTTGTTCCGAAGTGTCCCTTGTGTCCGAGCTTCCTGTGGGCAATCCCAGCGGGTCGGCTCCTCTGGACGCTGAGTCCCTGGGCTCGGACACGGGAATGGCTGGGATGGACATGTGACCATTCTAGGACTGTTCCAAATTCATATTCCTTTTCCTGAGAAGCCTGAAATTATTCGTGGCCAGCAAGTGTAACAAGCAGATAGTAGGGGCCCAATAAATATGTTTTCAATGTATTTTTTATTTTTTAAGTTTATTTTTTTTTGACACAGAGAGTGAGCGAGTGTGAACTAGGGAGGGGCAGAGAGAGAGGGAGACACAGAATCTGAAGCAGGCTCCAGGCTCCGAGCTGTCAGCACAGAGCCCGACGCGGGGCTCGAACTCACAGACCGGGAGATCATGACACGAGCCGAAGTTGGACGCTTAACTGACTGAGCCACCCAGGCAACCCCACATAAAAATTTTAAGTGAGTAAAAGAGGAAATGAATGGGTGAGGGATTTTTAATGCATTACCCTTTGTACTGGACTTTGGGGTGGCTGGGGAGTCTCCATGAACACACTGTAGCATTGCACGGGAGAGTTCCGAAAGGTGAGGTCCTGACGCCCTCCACCTTCAGTCGCCACCAAGCACTTAGCACAAGCCAGGCCCTGGCTGGAGAAGCAGTCAGGCCTGGTCCCAGCCCTGTCTGAGGTTACGGCTAAGTGCATGTAGCCTTCCCTTAATAAGCCACCTCCGTGGATTTGTCTGGTGGTTTCTGAGGGTGAGGAGGAAGGCAGTACAGTGTAAGGGGACTGAAGTGCCTGCTGTCGTGTGGACACAGGAATGTGTCCATTCTCCACTGCTGTGTAATAAATCACCCTGAACTGAACACACATGACAGCAGATATTGAGGTCAGACGTCCAGGCATGGGTCAGCTGGCTCCTCCGTTTCAGGGTCCCTTGCAGGCTGAGACTGAGATGTCAGTCAGGGCTGGGGTCTGATCTGAAGGCTTGACTGGGGAAAGACCCACTTCCAAGCCTGCTTGGCAGGTGGTGGCAGTGGTTAGTTTCTTGAGGCCGTTGCTCCGAGGGCTCATAGTCCTCGCTGGCCATGGGCCAGAGGCTCCCTCTGCATGGTTCACAACAGAGCAACTTGCGTCCTTGAGGCAAAGCAAGCAGAAGGGCAGGAGAGAGAGAACCGGCAAGACAGAAGCGAGAGTCCTTTGTGAACCAATCCCACAAGTGCGATGACATGGCAGGTCATATTCTATTTGCCAGGAGCAAGTCCTTAGGTCCAGGCCAGACTCCAGGAGAAGGGACCACACCAGGGCGTGAACACCAGGTGGCAGGTCGTTGGGGCCACCTCAGAGCTGCCTGCCACAGGTGAGCTCCACAGCTCGGTTTCCTCACCTGTGATATGAGAGGGCTGATAATGCCAATTGTATAGAATTCTTTGGACAGAATGTTATGTGTTTAGAGTCCTGAGCCCAGAGGTCTCTAAGCCCTCAAAACTGTGGCCCTCTTTCCTGGTGACTTCATATTCCAAGACTCATCTGAAAATCCCTGGGAAGGGCTGGAATTCATCCCAGGACCTCGAGACTCCCCTTTAGGGACTGTGATGATTAATTTTACATGTCAGTTTGACTGACCATGGGATCCCCAGATTAAACATTAAGGGTGCTTCTGAGCAAGACTGGTATTTGAATTGGTGGCATCAGTAGAGAAGGTGGCCCTCCCCAGTGGCAGGTGGGCACCACGCAATCCATGGGGAGCCTGAACAGAACAAGGATGGGGGAAGGAGAAACTGACTCCTTTTTGTCTGCCTGACGAGCCCGGACATCTCCACTCGTCTTCTGCCCTCAGCCTGGGACTTTCAGCATCAGTATGTTTGAATCTCAGATCTTTGCACTTGGACTGAGCCATGCCACCAACCTTCCCGGGTGTTCCAGATGGAAGGTTGTGGCACTTCTCAGCCTGCATGATTGCAGGAGCCAGCTCCTCATATACACACACCTTATTGGTAATGTCTCTCGGGAGAACCCTGACTAATGCAAGGACTCCTTTTTCTTTCTTCGTGGAAACCCCCTTGCCCACGGTTCATCCAGAACCATGCCCCGTGGAAGGACCCTGTTGTCAATCCCTCCTGGTATGAACCTTCTGGCCTGCATTGAGGCTCCCTCCCATTGGCACCCCCAAAGACCTCGGGCTCTGCCTGGAGAGTATCAAGCAGGAGCAGGTGGGGATCTTTCCAGAGGTCCCCACCCCTAGAGAGGTGCCAACTCTGCCTGCTCCCACCGGGACTCTGACCTCGGGGCACAATCACCACGTGGAGACACTATAGCTTTTTGGATTGAACCCAAGACATGAACTCTCAGTGTTTTTGGAGAAGATCTCGTTGCTCAAACCACTACCCTTGGAATAAATCTAGTGGAAGTGCCTAGAAAAGACAATGGACCTTGGGGTAAAGGTTCCCTGTGCAGGGTGGATGGGCAGGGGTGAGCTCTGAGTCCTGTGCTAGGAAGCCAAGAGTTCTTTCCATCACAAGCCTTTGGACTTGCTCTGCCCCTCTGCTTCTCTTGGTCCATACGTCTCTCTCCTTTTCTCCTTGGTATCATTGATGGGTTTTGCAAATGTTTCAAAAGGTGGGCTCCTGGCTTTAATGGGGGCTGGTCCTGGAATCTTTGCACATCAGGACAGAACACGGAGGAGGCGTGGGACACAGGACAGAGCACAGAGGAGGCGTGGGACATATTCACACAGACGTGGATTCCTCGGGGAACGGTAGCTGGGAGGGCTGTCAGAGCATGGAGTCCAATGAGAATGCTGGCTCAACCTCCCGGTGCCACTTTGGGAATATCACTCTTCCCTGCCGGGGCTTGGTCTGCATCATAAGGCATGGGGCGTGGCTCACCTAAGCCTTGGCCAGCTCTGGGACTGTGGATACTTCAGCTATGTTCTCCAAAAAGATCTGTTGGAGTCCTAACCCCTGCTATCTGCAAATGTGACCTTGTAGATGTCATCGTGTTAAGATGAAGTTATACGAATGAGGATGCGCCCTAATACAGTATGACTGGCGTCCTCATGAGGAGAGGGGAATTGGGGCACACACACACATGTGAGACACAGACCTACAGGAAGATGGTCATGCAAAGATGGGGAGGGAGATTGGGGGGATGCATCTATAAGCCAAGGGACCCCAAGGGTTGCTGGAAACCAGAAGCTGGAAGAGGCAGGAAGGGTCCTACCTTGGAATCTTTAGAGAGACTATGGCCCTGTCAACCCCTTGATTTCAGATCCTGGTCTCCAGAGAGAATAGATTTCTGTTGTTTAAAGGCCCCCTGTCTGTGGTCATTTGTTATGGCGGCTCCATGACACTCCCCTGTGACCGTCAGCGGCAGGTGCAGGGGGCACCCTGAAGGGAGGGAGAGCTCTATGCCCTAGGGTGGCAAGGTGGCACAGAGGCTCTGGGGATGACCTCCTCTGCCCTCAGCACTGTGAGTGGGAGCTGGGCCAGGGAAGGTGGCCAGGGAAGGTGGATGGATCCCTCCACTCCTCAGCTGGGTTTGGAGGGATGTCCGGCAGCTGAGAAGCACTCTACCTCCTGTAGGGAAGCTGGGTGGGGCTGGCTTGACGTGGCTTCAGGTGCCGGCCCCTCCGTGTCCTCACCTGTGGAGTGGGGGCATGTGTCAGGGGGAGGGCAGCTCCTTGGGGTCTCTGAGTACAATCACCCTTATTCTGGGGGGCTGGCTGAGAAATGCCAGAGGGGAGCGGACATCCGAAGGTATCCTTTGTTCAGAACACAGCCGGGTCCCAGGTGAGGCAGCTTCCCAAGTCCCAGAGATGCTGACTCTTCCTGCTTCCATGCTTCTTCCAGAACAATTCGGATGCTGCTTGGGAGTAATTGAGAACTTCTCCAGGTCCCAGGTGGTGATAAGCCTGCACGCTGAAGGGGGGGGGGGGGTTGGGGACAATCAGGCAAAAAAGTGGTTCCTTAAAAAACTTCTGGGATCCTATTTTGGCCTTTTCTCCAACACATTTGTTATGGGCTGAATTGTCCCCCTCCCCACCAAGTTCATATGTTGAGGTACCAACCTCCAGGGGGACCCCAGAATGTGACCATATATGGAGATAGGGGCTTTAAGGAGGCAATTAAAGTAACATGAGGCCACTGGGGGGGCTCTAATCTGATGTGACTGGTGTCCTTATAAGAAGAGGAGATCGGGACACAGATATGCATGAAGGGATGACCACGTGAAGACACAGGGAGAGGACAGTGGTCTGCAGGCCAGGGAGAGAGGGCTCGGAGGAACCAGCCCTGCTCACGCCGGATCTCAGACCTCCAGCCTCCAAGCCCAGGAGGGATAAATCTCAGTGCTTTAAACTGCCCAGTCTGTGGTTCTTTGTTATGGCGGCCGGAGCAGGCCAGTACGCCATCCCAACGATGCGGAAAACAAAGGACCAAAACATTCGTGTCACAAAGTGGAGATGCCAGCCCTTTTCCCGTTGCTACATCCCATGGGGAGGCATCCCCGAGGGTTGTCGTCACTGTAGGCTCAGGTGCTCTGGAAATAGCCATGCCGGGGGAGGAGGTAGTCCAGTTGGGTCTGGTCTCCCAGCCTGACCGGCAAAGGGGGTGAGGCCATGCATCCTGCAGGCTCCCGACCTCTCTTGCCTGGGCCGCTCTGGGTGGGACCGGGTGTGTGCCCTGGGCGGGGGGGGGGGGGGCTCACCAGCCTGAGCTCAGGGTTGGGTCTGAGCACCTTCCCTCCAGACCACCGTGTGCACCTGATGGAACATCTGAGGCCACTCCTGAGCCCAGGCGACCTGGTTTCCCACAGACCAAGGCAGCACTGGCTTCTACCTGAGGTTCTGGCCAGGTCGGATTTTTTGCCTCTGTTTTTCATCTCTAAAATGGGAGCAGCAATGCCTTCCCCTGGAAGAACGAATTAGGAGCTGGGGCGTGTGTTCATTGGCTAGCTGTTGTAACTGAGTACCACAGAGTGAGGGGCTTCATCCACAGACACGTATTTCTGGGTCCTGGAGGCTGGGCTTCTGAGGTCAGGGTGCCAGCAAGGTCAGGGCCTGGAGACAGCCCTCTTCCCGGTTTACGAACAGCCGCCTTCCTGCTGTGTCTTCACAGGGCAGAGAGAGACCATCTTATAAGGGCACTAATCCTATTCACGAGGGTGTGTCTGTGAAGGTGTTTCTGGAAGAGATTGGGAATCAGGAGGCTGAGGGGAGCAGAAGGCGCTCCCCAGCATGGGTGGCATCACCCAAGCCATCACAGGCCTGGATAGAACAAAAGGGTGGAGGGAGGACAAACCTTCTGTCTCTGCCTGAGCCGGACTGTCCACCCTCTCTGCCCCCAGACATCAGCACTTCTGGTTGCCGGGCCTTCAGATTCCGGCTGGGATTTAAACCATTGGCCCTGCTGGTCCTCAGGCTTTGGGGTGTAGACTGAATGACACCACTGCTCTCCAGAGTCTCCAGCTTGCGCACGGCAGCTCACGGGACTTCTCAGTCTCTGTAATCATGTGAGCCGATACCCTACAGTAAATCTCTTTCTGTACATCAGCATACATCCTATTGGTTCTGATTCTCCAGAGAACCCTGACTGATGCAGGACATCCCCCCTGCCCCATGCCAATCACTCCCCAAAGGCCCCATCTCCAGATGCCATCACGCTGGGTATTAGGGCTTCGACGTAAGGATTTTGAGAGGCACACAAATGTTCATTCCATAGAAGGGGGTAGGGTATGTTTTAATCCCCGTAGTACAATGAATGTCTGAGGAAATTGGACTCCTCCCCTGTGGGGTTGGAGAGAAGATGGGGGAACCCGGATTGTGGGAGAGTGGAGCTAAAGAGTCAGAGGGGGGTGGCAGGGGGGTAGCCAAGACCTTCATCTTGCTGGCCTGTCCATGGATCTCATAGTGTCACTATGACCCTGGATGCTGGACTTAGTCTTTGGGAGCAGTTGGGAAGTGGAAGAGATCTCTGGCCGAGGAGGCAGCCAGACCCAGCCCCGCTGCCCACCAGCTGTAGCTCTCAGCAGGGGGCTACCTCTCTCATGGGGAAGATCACTGCCCTTGTGGGGTTACTGCTATGGTCTGGTGAAGTGAGGCATTAAGCCTCCAGGTAGGGTGTGATAAATAGGGAACCCCACTTCCTTTCTTGGGGGAGCTGTACATTAAGGGCTCCTTCTGGGAGGGGCTGGGTTCCCACATCCTGGCAAGTGGCCTTGATCTTGGCCAGCTGTCCTCATGCCTCTGTCTTACATGTGATTAAGTTATTCCCCCATTTATTTTAAAGACTTGTCTTATCACCTATTTACAAGACTTACGGATTTCTCATTACTTCCTTTGATGGGACTCAAGCTTTCTGTCCACTCCATCTGAGCTTGGCCTATAAAACATGACAGTAATAATGGCTGAAGGAGGAGCGGGGCCGTGCAGGGATCAGGGCCATGCAAACGGCTTCCGCCCACATGCCTTGGGGATTTATCACAGCCACGCGCACGGATGCTAGAGTTCCTCCCAACAGTTGTCTGTGGGTGCTCAGCCCGTGTCCCCCAGCACCAAGTCCCAGGGACACAGAGATGCAAATCTGCCTTTAAGGCCAGGAGAATGTTCCTGAGACCACCCTTACTTCTGACACTAACCACAGCTTTTGGTGGTCCCCTGGACCACCCTTTGTTTTATATAATTCAGTGAATTATTATTCACTAGAAGGACTCCCAGAGCTGAAATCTGTTATACTTACAGTTATGGTTTATTACAGATTAAAATCAGGGAAAGGAAGAGGCTCATGGGATGGGGTTCAGGAAAGTTCCATGTGTGGAACTTCTGCAGTCCTCTCTACCTTGGAGGTGTGGATGGTGCTGACTCCTTCCACTCACATGGAGTACTGCCCACCAGGGAGGCACCTCCAGTCTTGGTGTCCAGCGTCTTTCCTGGGGATCCATCACATAGATGTGGTTGGCCACCCACGTGGTTGACCTTAGTCTCCAGTCCTTCTGAAGGTGAGCTGATAATACCTGACCCAAAGCCCCCACTCTAAATTAAATTATTATACTGTCCAGAATGGCCCATGGTCCCCAGGTAAAGGACATTTTTAACAGGCAGGACATTTCAATGGCTTAGAGATCACCTTCCAGGGGCTAAGCACAAACAACCTCTCTTTGGAAAAGTTAGACTCTTTACTACACACTGTGTCTTTCTCTTGGCCAAGAGGGCCGAGGTCTGAACAAACTCAAAGTGGTCCTTACATATCCATAGAGACATGTGTTTACAGGAGGTGGGTGAGCCCGAGTCAGGATAAAATTCCCACCTGATAGCTTTGCATAGAAGAGCTGTCCTCCTCTGAACCTTGAAGAGTTCCCTGCCCTTCTCCAAGGCACGTTGGCTTTTCTCACCCTGGTCACAGACCACTGGTCAAGGCTTGACTTCCTGACAACAAGAGCCTAATTTGAATACATGGTTTAGAGTGCTGGGGTGGTGAGTATGGGTGTGTCCACTTCTAGACTCAAATAACCAACAGAAAGGCTGAAGATGCCCAAAGGGTTGGCACTACAACTCTTGGGGTGATGGGTTACCAACCAGAGCTCGATACAGGCTCTTCTTTAGCACAGCTCCGAGCTAATGTGATGTGAAGCTCACTTTCTGGGAGACAAGGACAGAGGCAGGGTCCTATTGGCAGATACTCAGTCTGTGAACATTGTTCAGTGAGTAGACAATGAATGGATGGATGGTTCATTGGATGGATAGATGGATGGATGGGTGGATGGATGGATGGATGGATAGATGGAAGGATGGATGGTAGAATGGATGGATGCATGGATGGATGGATAGATGGAAGGATGGGTGGATGAATGCATAGATGGGTGGATGGATGGATGGATGGATGGATGAGTGGCTGGATGGACGGACAGACGGGTGGATGGAAGATAGAATTGATGGATGGATGCATGCATGAATGGATGAGTGATGTGGTGTGGGAGCAGCATGATGTGTGGAATACAAACACTGGGGGAGAAGCCCATGCTGTGAGGCCAGTTGTGGCTGGCCAAGGTTTGTATGAGGATAAAATGAAAAATGCAGGTGTAATGTCTAGCACAGCTTCTGGTGCAGTCTAAGCTCTCAGTGAGAAGTAGTTTCCTTTCTCCTCTTTTCCCTGCTGGTACTCAGTGCCCACGTGACCACGGGTCTGTGTTCCCAGTGCCCACAAGTTCCACTGGACTCTGTTATGTCCCACAGTTTTGCCTGTGTCTAATAGATGTATCCCATTGTGGGCGGAGTGTGGGGGAGTGAGTCCCCTCCCCAAACACTCTGTCTCATAGCTGCGGTGTTTTGACCTCCTGCATACAGATGCTGTATCTGTGTTGGCCTCAGGTCCCTCATTCATTCGGCCCCATCCCCTCCTGCAAACATTGGAACTATTCTCTGTGGCTGTGGACCAGACACGACCATCCTCAAGATGGTGTCCCAGTTATGCAGCCCAGATCAGCCCAGATGCCCTTTCTTCTTGGATCTTCATTGCTCAGTGTTGGGGGACTGATGGATCTGGGCCTGGCCTTGATGCAGGGTTCCGGGTGGGCCCTACTGTAGCTGTCCCTGAAGGATCTGTTTGTCCTGGAGGGAGAAACGTCCGGCACCCTCCCCTTGACCCCTTTCGGCTCTGCACGCAAACCCTTGTCTAGTGATCCTTTTGTGGCGCTGAAACACCTGTGGGGTTGGAGGTGCCCCACTTGCTTTAAACCCCCAGCTACCTTCTGGGGTCAGTGTCAGACCTGCTGCGGTCAGGAGGTGCACACGTTGGTGAAAGACGTGCTTGATGGCTGTCTTCACGGTTGGCTTCCTGAGCAGTCACAAATAATTGTCCTTTGTCACCGTGGAGGGATGGTGTTGGATGGTGACATTAGAGGGGTGTCTCATCGCCCCTACCTGGGGTCGCTGCTCCAGGCTGCCACCAGACCCCCCCCTTCCAGGACGCCCCTGCGATCGCTGATCAATTATTCTTTGTGAAGCATAGTTCCTTCATTAGTCATTTCTTCGCTGCTTCGTTAGTTTCTTCTCAAGTTTCAGTGGGTTTCAGGCATCACTGAATATGAGATAATTTATTTTATTAGGCAATTTATTTTCTGGGTACATTTTAAAGGTCAATTAATCAACTTAAATGGAGGGGTGCAGGATGGGGGTCCAAATACGCCAGAGACTAAAGTTATATCACTGACACTTTTGGGGGGATGGCTTTGCTCTTTTTTTCTGACTTGGGAAGGACGGGGTCAGGCAGAGCCAGAGCGGAGGCGGCCTGAGCGGCAAACAGCATTGAGGACAGGGAGGCCCAGCTCCCTCACCTCCTGGGAAGGCGGCGGCATCAGCAGGAAGTGCAGAGGGGAATCGCAGAGAGCGGGGGGCTGGAGGGAGACCGTCTGCGGTCCGAGGCCCGAGCCTCCCCTGTCACTGACCTGGAGCCGGCCTCCTATAGCGAAAGGGATCCCATCCATGAAGCCTAACGCAGACTCTGTGTTTCCCCAGCGCCTCGTAAATAATAAATAAAGACACACCATAAATATTTAACGAGGGAGAAACATGCTCGAAGCCAAAAGTAAAGTGTCAATGGGTTTCATCTGCTGCATCCGGAGAACTGCCTTTCCGCCCAGATTTCGAGTGGAAATGCTTGGTTGGTGGAGGCCGTCGCCGCTCACAGGGGCAGACGTCATCCCCACTCTGCTGTCTGACCTCCCAGCTGGTGGTTTCTTAGTGAGCAGGGAACTAGCCGGCTCAGAAAAGCACAATCGATTTTCCCCAAGCAGGTATTTTCCTCCCAAGATGAGTCGCTGAGTGATTAATATTATCGTTACATAATGCGTGACAGCAGCCAGCCCAGAATACGTACTCTGTGTGGGAAAATACGTACCTGTGATCTCATTACAGCCGCAGGTACACAGCAGGTATCATTCCTGTTTTCACCTGAGGTCACGGAGTGGAGGGATGCTACCCAGATGGCTCACTCGCGGGGCGTGAGGACTCGAACCCGGGTCTCTGACTCCTCAGCTGGGCGGCTGTCTTACCAGGGGGCAGGCTGGCCCTCCTGATGGAACACCGCCTGGCCCAGTCTGGAAGCCACCTGCTGCTTCAGGGAGGATGGGTAAAGTTTCCCCAGGCTTCGGCGGCCGCCCCTGGGCCGATCCCGGCAACCATGCTGGGTCCACAGCGAACTGGTTGTTTTAGGGGAACAAAGCAGTGAAACAATTTCGTTTGCGTGTGTTTTACAGAAATCACATACGGTTTTAGTAACTGCTATGCGTGTAAGGGTGGCCGCGAACCACAAGTCGGGGCTGGTTCGCTTGGGCAGGAATTATCAGGAGGTTATTGTGTTTTCTGATCCCTGGCGTGCTATCGTTTTTGTTTGTAAACATCTGTGCTTCTCCTTACTGTTTTTGGGGTGGTGAATTCTATTTCCGGTTCCCGAAGGCAGATCCACATTTAAAAGTAGTTATTAAAGCAGAAAAGTAGTGATACGAATGGAAACAGCAGCTCAGAACAGCTGAAACAGCATAAATCATGCGCGTGCCCGACTCCGGTGCAGACGCAGCCTGCAAATCTGTGTGTCCCGGGCGAGCGAGGCTGAGTGTGTGGATCCTGTGTGCCGGAACTTACTGGAATGGCGGTCTGATTGCCCATGGCCCTCAGCGTGTGATCTCTTGAGAGACTCTCAGGCGGTGACACAACATCAGAGAAGCTTTCGGTCCATTTTCAGAAGAGCCCAGTGGTGCTCTGGTCACCAAGGGAGCTGATCTTCACAAACGTGACATTATGCTTCCCGGCACAAAACTGATGAGCGATCAGTTCTGTCACTGTGGACAGAGAGGAGAGCAAAGCCATGAAGGCGTCACCCAAGACTGGGCCACTGGAGCCGCAAGAAATGTCGTGAAGTCCAAACGACCAGTGAAAGGCACCTGTTAGGCTCAGAGAGGACAGGATGACAATTTGGCAACATCCGTCTATCCCACGACACCGTGGGACGCGTAGTGTGTGTAAATGGTGCTCCTAATGCGTGCGCACGCCCGCACACCTGCCACGGCAGGGTGGGGTGGAACCGCGGGTGGGCCCGGCGTGAACGGCGGCTGGCGCGTGTGGGCACTTCGCACGGAGGGAGAACAGTGTGTGGGCTCGTGGGTCCGTGTACAGGTGAAGAGAGTTTTTGCGTAGCCAGCGATGTGCTGGGGAGCTGTGGGGAACACTGGGACAGCCGGGTGGAGCTCCGTGCGTGGGCCCTGACGGGGTCCTGGGGTCCAGGCAGCCCCCGGGGGCCAGTAGGCTCTGTGCTCGGGGAAGGAGGGCAGCGTATGCAGGAAACAGTGAGGCAGAGGCCAGGATGCTTCTCTGGCCAGGGTGCTAGAAAGGGCCAAGGCTGCAACATTCTGCTCTCCCACGTGCAAGCTGAGGGGCCGGGGCTCATGCAGGCATTTGAAGTGAGGGGTTGAAACAGCCCTTACAACACTCATCACTCCATGAAAGGGCTGTCACTCCACGGCCAAGGCTGAGGATAAGACACCGGGGGTGTCGAAGAGGACCGTTCCGCGGTACAAAGCCCCCATGCCCTGGATTTCACTCTCCCCCAGCTCGTGATGATTTTCTCCCCCGGCTGGGACAGGAAGTGGAGGGCCTGTCCTGGAAACGTCCAGAAGTTCCATCCAAAGCTGCGTGAAACTGGGACGGAGCGTTCCCAGTCCAGCCAGCCGCACAGCCGCCTCTCACCTCCCCCCAGGGAGGGACACCTCCGTTCCCGGCTTCGGACCAGCCTGATGTCAGGCACAGCTGCCGGTCTGCAGTGAGCAGCTCCTCAGCTCTGGTCTTCACTGCCGTGGGCGCCCCGCCGGACTTGCCTCCACCCCCAGCGATCCCGAGTGGCGAGCCTGGACTCGCCGTCACGGTGGGAGGAGAGAGTGAGAACAGAGGTCGTCTGTGGCTGTCCCAGGGGTCAACTCGTCCTCCCCAGAGGAGCTCTAGGTGGGTGCCCACAGGTGCAGACGCTGTCTGTTTCAGCTGTTGCCACCGCGGATAGTCTTTAAATGCTGTTTTGTTTTTATTTAAAAAGTTTGCCGAGAGGTTCCGGTTGGTGTGCAAGCCCAATGCCCACCTGTGGGTCCAGAAATCCTTGCTCAGGGGGATTGAGGCCGGCGTCTATGGGACTGATGTCACGCCGGGCAGAAGGAGCGTTTATTTGGTGCCGGCTGTGTGCCAGGCCTTCCACATCCAGTGTAACCTCGCAGTACGGTCCTGAGCCGAGTGGCAGCATCTCCATTTTCTGGTGGGGACACCAGATCCAAGGAGGTGACCTGGACCGTCAAATAGGGCTGATAGGTGGCCCAGTCTGAAACCACCAATTCCCAAGCCCTCCTGTCCGACCTGGGACAACGTTAGGGCCATGAAGCCACCCCTTCCTGAGGAACAGAAACCTTTGCAACCAGTTACCGCCCTGCTGGCCCCCTCCTCACTGTACAGGGTGTTGAGCTCCACACTCCGTCCTGCATCCCTGAGCTGCACACACGTCTTGGTCCCTCTGCTCAGACACTTCCCACCAGGGCTGGTGCTGGATCAGGGGCACAGTGGGCGTGGCAGGCTGCAGCCCCGGGAGCTCCCCCAGCTCCAGCAGGTCCCCCCCGCCTCCCCGCCCTGCCACTCCTGTGCTTGGGGAGCGGCTCCTGGCCGCTGCTCAGATGCCAGCTCACTTTAGCTGGAAAGATCTGGAGAACCATTGTTTCCATCCTGCCTCTGTGCTAAGTGTTCTCCCTGTACTCACGGCTCACTTCAAACCTGACCTGACAAATATGTGATCAGGAAAGTCTGCCGACAGGAAGGCTCTGAGGAGCAGAGCAGCTGCGGCCATCAGAGAGCTGGCTGTGGTCGGCTGGGGCGCTCGGCTCCTGTGTTGGCCGTTCTGCCACCGAGAAGCCGGGACATGTATCTTTAATGGGCTCCTGATTTGTACTCTGGCATAGGCTGAGCAGCCAGAGGGGAAAGGAACCCTCAAAACAAGCTGTTCCACAGAAAATTGAGCTGTAGGAGCTGGGGATTGGTGAGCAGTCCACGGGGAGTCTTGGCCCCGTCCTGTGAAAGCGGCCTCCCAGACTTTTTCTAGAAGGTTCTGTCTCGAGAAGCCCAGGGCTGGATGGACGAGAGGGACTGAGTAATTAGCCCCAATTTATATTAATGGCATTTTAGATTAGTCACAGCTGAGCCCAGCTTCTGTCCAGTGCACTGGGGAACCAGATGTGAAGGAAAAATGCAAAAACATTTTTTAAAAGGTGGGAAAAAACACCAAAATAAAAGTGCCGGTTGAGTGTAAGGGAAGGGGCAGGAGGCAGGCGGGCAGCTGTCCCTCTGGGGCATCTGGCGGCTCCCAAGGGCCCTTCTTTCTGCCCAGAAGCTTTCCTCTCACCCAGCGGGGTCCCCTCACCTTGATCACACGCCCTGGTCCCATGTGGCAGGTGCAGGATCATGTAGGGCCCCAGGAGCCCGGATGGGGGCTGGACGGCTCCCCAGAGGGCGGCCCGGCCTGTGCCTGTCATGCGGCGGCCGTGGACACAAGCCCCACACCCCACGGCCCAGCGTGGACCCCGACTCCGCTGCCGGGCAGCTCAGGTGGTTTCCTGCACAGGCTCACCTGAGGTCCCTGGGATGGGGCTGAGCTGTCCAGGGCTCTGCCTGTGAGAGGCCTGGGAGTGCAGCTCTGCCCCCCGATGACCCAGCACCTGCATGTGGCCCCAGGGCAGCAGCTGGCAGACCCCCGTCAGATGAACGTCATCTCTGCCCTTCATCAGTGGGTCTGGCGTCCTAGTCTCTAGTGCCCAGGGCCCCGCCACTGTTTCTGATGTGACCTGAGCCACCTGGGGCCTGGGGAACCTAGCAGAGACAAGACCAAGTTTGTGGATATTCGTGAGCTGGGGGCTGGGGACGGGAAGGACAATCAGGAAACAGGTGGGGAACAGATGACCCCCCCCCCCCACCACCACCAAGTAGCTCCTGTCTCCTCCCTGCCCCGCTCCATGCCGACGGCTCACTCTTCAGGTTCTAATGGTAGAAAGATGCCCGGCGAATCTCTCCGGCCTCCCGAATGCTGGGATGATGCCGTCCGGACCAGACAGCTCTCTCTTGGGAGTTGCACTCTCTTCTCTTGGGAAAGGCCGTGGCCCAGGGCCTGGGGTTTGCCCCTAAAATGAAAGCCAGTCATTAATGACCAGAATATGGAGGGCCTTCTGCGGGTATGTGGGGTCCATCTCTCCCCTGTTTGTTCAGTCTCATTAAAAGGGTCCCAATGTCTTACTGCCAGCTTGCTGGGAAGGACGGGGCCCTCTTCCCAGCCTTGTAGGAAGAGTACAAAGGGTGGACGAGAACATTCTGTAAATGCCAGTGTTTGGCAGGGGAATTCTGCATGACGGAGGGGGCAGGTCCCACCTTCCACGTGGGGCGCTGCTCAGGTCAGGCGACAGGTGGAGACTGCGGCCCAGCAGGGCTCGGCTGGGCCCCCCCGCCCCGGGGCAGTGCCTCTCCGCTCCCAAGAACCCCACCTCACAGACAGGAGAGCAGGTGCCTGGAGGTGTGAGTAACACGCCTAGTGTCTCCCGGCTGGTCCTGGATGCTCCAGATTCCAGAGTCTGCCCTCTTAGCGGCCCACGAAGGGGTGGCCTTGGGACAGCGGAGTCCGCGTGCTGCCTCTAGGAGTGATGCTCTGAGACTGGCCAGGCCTGGGCAGCCCCCAGTCCAGGACCCTCAGAAGTGCCCCCTCCTTTCTTTCAAAGCCCTGCCCTCTGGCCCTCCCGCAGCTGCAAGGGCCACTGTCCATGGTCCTCTGGTTTCTTAAGCGGGCGCTGTGTGTGTTTCAGGTCCCAGCACGTGTGGCCTGTCGTGCCCAGAGCAGCCCGGCGTGGCACAGATGGGCACATGACAGCAGATCCCGGAGCAGGTGCACAGGTGCACACCCACAGCCACAGTGGGCGGGTCTGCTCCGTTTCAGGTTTACCCGAGTCCCCTGATTGTAGCACTTGTCCACTCTCAGGCCTGAGTCCATGTCCAAACCTCTCCCACGGCCTCTCTGAGCCTCAGCTCCCCATCTGTGAAATGGGGATGCAGACGCTGCCGCGTGGCGTTGGGCAGGGGGGGGATCCGTGGGAGACTGTCACACAGGACGCACCCAATGAACACTAGCTATTGGTGAGCAGATGAGCTGGCCCAGCCTCTGGATCCCCACAAGGCCCAGAGCCGGGCCCCCAGGCGCAGGGGGACCTTGAGCCGTGAATCCAAAGCCAAGGGCTGGGCGGCTCCTTGGTTTCCCGTCTCTGCAGCAGGTGCCGCCCCTTCCCCCGAGACTGAAACTCTGTGAGCAGTCGTCTTCCTGATGTGTGGCGACAGCCTGGCAGATTCACTCCTTTTCTCCTTCCAGGGCCTGTTTAGCATGCTTAAAAAAAAAGAATAAAAAACCCTTGAAGGATTCTATTCTTAGCATTGAAAACACATCCATAAATCTATATTGAGAGACGGAACACAATAGACTGTTCTGGTGGAGAGAAGTTGGCCTTTGACAGGTTACAGCAGACATCTCAAACCTTGGAGCACGAGTGGGAGCTTACAAGTTATAATTTGCCTCTAACTGACACTCGGTCGCCTCCAGGGCCATCCTGCCCGTTTGCTCCTGGAGAGAGGTCCGGAGGAAAGCGCTAACGACCGCGGAGGCAGATCTATCCTGAGACCTGCTGCTGTTGTGAAACCAGCAAAGCAGAGCAGAATGAGACAAAACCTCCCTCCCCCAACCCCCATCTCTCTGTCTGTCTCCTTCCCTCCCTGTCTCTGTCTGTCTCTCTTACCCTTTGTCCATCTATCTGCCTGTCTCCCTCCCTCTCCTTCTTTCTCTCTTTACCTGCCTGTCTCTGTGCCTATCCCCCCACAACTTTCTCTCTCGGGCTCCTCCTTTGCTCCTCACAGCTGAGACAGGGGAGGGTGGGGGGGACCCCATTCACCCCTTCCTGGGGCAGCAGGGACCACTGGGTGTGGAAGCCCCTCTCGGCTGGACAGTCTGACCCCTTGGTCTTCCTGTTAGGCTCCGGTGTTCTAGTACGGGTCAGTGTCTGCTCCAGGACCGGCCTTGCCCACCGTGGGGGCACGATCCGCTCACCCTGAGAGGTTGCCCTCTGCCCCCTGGATTCTGGGGTTCTCCAGGCTTGGCTGGAACAGGCACTACTTAGTCCCTTCAGGGGTCTTTCCCCGTGCGTGGCCAGTATTCGCCACTAAGCTAATTCTTCATGGATTTCCCCCAAAAGGCTGCTGCGTTGTCAGACGCGTGGGAGGTGATGTCAGGCTTTTGTAAGAGCCTGGCTTCATCTTGCTGTTTGCCCAGCAAGGCTTTGATGGTCTCCCGTACTTCTGTTCCACGGCGTGGACTTCTAACTCCATAATCTGACAGCCGCCAGTGTGGAATCTAGTCTCCCCGTGGCTTTGCAGATGACGGGAGGCGTGACCAAGGGCATTTCTTAGATGCCGAGCTCCCACCAGCCTGTCTGTGCTTTTGATGTGCAGAGGAGAAGCCGGTTTCTAAAGATCTGATTGAAGTTTGGGCTGTGTCAAAGGTCAGAGGCAGGAACAGACCGATGAAAGCAAACAAAATCAGGCCGGAATGAGTGTCTTCACGAGCCCGGTGCTGGGTCAGCTGGGGTCGGGAATGAATCAGTTTCCCTTCGGTGAGCAGAGGGGCGGGCGGCCGCGATGCTAAGGCTACTGGGCTAACCTCTCCTTCGCTGTGAACCCACGGGCGCCAGAGGGGGAGCTCTTAGGAATAGGAGCCCCACTCCTGCTGGGATGTCTGTTTGCAAAGACACAGCCCAAGCCACTCCCGCCCCACGCTGGAGGTGCGGGCAGCCTGGGACCTCTCGGTGCTCTTGGGAAAGATGCAGAATGGAGTTCCCAAAGCCCCAGAGCCAGGGAACCCGGCAACAGGTACACTCGCAGTCACACGCACAGGGATGAGGGCTTCCGTGGCCTCGCCTCCCTGGTTTTTGTGGAACCGCATGAGTCGCTTACGGATGATGCTGGGGATGTGGGGTGTGGAGCCAGCAGCTGCCGGGTCCTTCCTGGGCGGCAGGGCCTGGCCTGGGTTCTTCTTGCTAATTCAGGAAGAGCACAGTGGCTCAGCACTGCTCCCTCCAGACCGTCCTTTGCTCCCAGAATGCCCTTTAGAGACGGGCCTGGCGATGTTGCCTCACGCACACGTCCTGCCCGCGCTTTCTGTCAGAAAGGCTTTTCCTGCAAGAAAAACGCCCAAGAAGCTGGCACGGGAGGCAGAGGGCAGAGTGGGCAGGGTCTGCACGGCCAGCGCCTGGATGGGACTGACTCGCGTGCGGGGCTGTGCACAGCCACGTGTTCCGGCTGAAGTGGGTTCTCTCCAGACTCTGAGTGCAATTAGAGACACGCACCGGGCTCGGGGGAGGGAGTGAAAATAAGCTGATGCTGTGGACGCTCCAGTGAGCGGCCGAGGATTCAGATGTGGCCGCGCACCCGAGGGGGTTGATGGCTGCTTCACGGGGAGCGCTCGCGGCCCCGAGCTCCCGCCTCCAGCCTGTCTGGCCCCTGGGGTGTCTCTCAGCTTCTCCTGCCGTGTCCCCCGCACCTCTCCGCTCTCCAGTGGCCCTTGGGCCCCCTCCCTTTGCTCCTGGCAGTTCGCTCTGCTTGGGCACATTGAGCTTTTGCTGTTTACCGGCTCCCAGAGGGCAGGATGCCATTGACAGCAGTGCTGTCCAGGGGGCCCTGGGCAAGGAGTCGGAGCACCGGAACCCGGATTTGCCGTGAGCTGGCCGGGTGCTTAGACGAGCAGATTAGCCTCTCTGGGCCTCAGTTTCCTCCACTGGCAAGCGGGGATGAGGACCCTGAGGTCTGGATGACTTAAGAATCAGGTGATGGGGCACCTGGGTGGCTCAGTCCGACTGGTTGAGCGTCTGACTCTTAATTCCGGCTCGGGTCATGATCCCAGGGTCGTGAGATCGAGCCCCGTGTTGGGCTCTGCACTGGGTGCGGACCCTGCTTGGGATTCTCTCTCTCCCTCTTTCTCTGTCCCTTCCCTGCTCACACACATTCACTCTCTCAAAGTAAACAAATGAACATTAAAAAAAAGAGTCAGATGGCATAGGTTTTAAACTGTGCAAGGATGTTTAGACAAACAACACCAGAAAAATCTGCTTATTAATTGAACTTCGGTTAATTTTGAAATGACGACGGGCATGTGTATAGCACTTACTTGAGGGAAAAATCATTCCAAATTTCTAAGTCAGAGGCAGAACGGAGTCCTGGGACCAACCTGATAATAGCTACGTTCATTTATTGAGAGCTTACTATGTGCTGCGCCCCGTGCACATGGCTTTATATACTGTAATAGTCAAGCTAAAGCTTGGCTGCTTGTATCGTAAAAACCCCAACTAGCACTGGCTCAAGTACATAAAAGCTTAAGGGACAGGAAATAAAAAGCTGCCACGGAGTGTTTCATGCTGTCAGGGATGCGGGATTCTTCTGTATTTCTTCTACGCCACACAAGACTTCCATTCTTAAAGTCACCTCATGAGCCAACATGGATGCTGGAGCTCCAGCCATCACATTCTCATTCTAGCCAAAGATACAGAGAAAGTGGGTGGGGGAGGACAAAAGAGGTGCGACTTCTACCTGACTCAGCTCCCTTTGTGAGACTTTCCTGGAAGTCCTGCGAACTCTTCAACTGTCACAGCCGCAGGTGAGGAAAGAAAGGGAACAGGGGCGGATGGAGTCACACGCATGTCCTTTAAGAGAAGTGGCCACACGTTAGTCCTGCTCATGTCCCACTGGTCAGATGGGAAATGTTATTCGGGGGCTAAGTGCTGTCCCACATAAAGGGGGATTATGTTTCTAAGGAAGAATGTGAGAACAGGTCTTGAGTAGACTCCTAGGAACGTCAGCCACATGGAGAATATCTCATTTAATTCTCAATGTGCACACAGCGCGTGTATGAGGGGTTTTCGACAGAGGACACCAAGGATCAGAGAGGCAAGGGCTTTGCCCCAGGCCACACCCGCACTGGAGCCTGACCCGAGCCCTCTGCTGTCAGCGCCGGCTGGGCACACGGTCACACACCTGGTCATCAGGACAGTGCCCTTTCTCCTCGGAACCCCCCCTCCCCAAATCAGGTCTCCCCTGAACTCCGGCCGTTCTGGAGCAGGGCAGAGAGGGGCAGGGCTGCCTGTGTTGGACCCAACGGCGGCGGGGGGAGGGAACGCCGTCCACAGAAAAGATGTGATTGGAGAGGCTCTGAGTGCCCACGGAAGGCCTCGTGGGCTGTGACTTCATGCGGTGGCTTCGGTTTTTCCAGCAGCACGTGGCCATCTCCTGCTGCATCAGGGCTGGGGGAGGCCCACCTTCCCCCCCCCCCCCCGGCCTTCCCTGGGGCGGTGAGTGTGCTCACCTGGCGGGCCTGTCTGCTCTATGTGGGTTCAAGTCCTGGGTGGCCTCCCCTGTCTTGGGAGGCAGCTGCCGGTCTCTGGTTCTGAGCCACATAAACGCGGGTCTGGTCTCCTGTGGCGTCAGTAAGGGGCGGGGGGACAAACACACCGGGAGGGGTAACGGGCAGGAAGTGAAAACTGGCCAGTGGTCTGGGAAGTGCTGTCCAGCAAATCAACGCTGTCTCCTGGGGCTCAGAGACCCGGCACCACTGGCTGAAATGGTCATGTCGCCCAGCGGAGGGTGTGGGGTCCTCACTGATACACGATTTGAAGAGGAAGGAGCGGGAACTCATGGCTCCTAAGTTACTTGGGGTCTATGAGGAGAGAGAGGCTGCGGTGAGCACAGCCCGGGAGGGATGGGAGGGAACTGGGTGTTTGCAAATGGAGAAGGGCTCGGTGTTGGGCATCCCAGGCTCACTAGCTGCCCTGCAGCAGGTTCAGGTCTGACCTTCCTGGGTGTCCCTGTTTGGGCCTCCTGCTCCTTCTTCTGGCTTCAGGGCCCCTTGGTTACTTCCTCCCCATGCCTCCCACTTGGCCAGAAGGGTGGCTGTCAGTAGGACAAGGCGTACCTTGGGTGCCCTCGCTCCAGCACCCAAGCAGAGGGTTTTGGGGTCCATCCTCTCTTTTGGACGAGTCCTCGTTTGTGGCTGTGCTAGTTTCCAGGGCCATGTAATAAAGTTGTTTCTCTGCATCATCCACTCTGCCCTGGTGAGAGGACCCTCCTCGTCCACCTAGTTCCCATTATCAGTGCTTATGCTTTGGGGAGAGTTGCCTCTAATTCTAGTCCAGGAGTAGACACAGGACCCAGGTCTGGGCAACCAGAGCCTCATATCCCATGGCCACAATGAACAGTTCAGAATTTGCATGTGTTCTGGTCAGCGTCAATCAGATGTGATGAGGCCTAGGTGCAGACTCTTGGGAAGGGGCATGCATGGAACCTGGAATATTGGGGTGCCCTGAAGCTGGAGATGCCACCTGTCACCTTGTGGAGCCCGATTAGGGTAAGCCATACCCGAAGCAAGACCGCCTCAGGTTTCTCCGTTAAGCATGTAAATGAATTCCCTTTTCAGCCAAAGGTGGCTTTTTTTTTATCACTTGCCTTTGGGAAGGTGTCCATTAATTCAAGGCCAGATTAATGCTAGGACCCATGTCTGCTAATGCACACGCATGTACACACATATATTAGAAAGGAGTCAGACCCTGGCCTTGTCCTTGGAATGTATAATCTAGTAAGGTAGACTCAATGTAGCCATGGCAAAGAAATAGTTACTGCTCCTGGTGAGAAATTCTAAAACCCAAGTGGAGACCCTCAGGAGTTCCAAGAAAGGAGAGACTGGGAGTTTAGAGCAGCCAAGGAAGGCTTTCCGGATGGGATCATACCTGGATGGGGTCAAATTCTCTATTGTGTTCGAAACTCCAAAGAGACTTCACACGCAGGAGTGGACGTGAGTCTTTCAATCTCCCAGCATACCCAGATAACCCCGTTTAATTCTTGGTGCCAGTATTTTTCAAATGAACACTCATCAGAGTTGGACAGCAGGAGAGAAGTGTTTCTAGACCATCTTAGGAGGAACAACATTTTCTCTCTCTTTATATCTTTCAACGTTTTTTTTTTTTTCTCCCCAGCAGAGCCAATTGAAAAAACAATGCTCTTGTGAAGCCTTCTTTGACCTCTTCTAGGACCGGGTTCTCCCCTTCGGAATTCCTGCCAGACATGCAGCTGAATGATGTAAAATGTCTGCATGTTTGACCTGCATCTGATGGCATAGGAGCTTGTGGGGGGCAAGTTCTGACATTTATTGATATCATTGCAAAGTAAGAGAGAGTCACAGTGGCTTAATATTCAAAATCTTATCCCAGGCACCTGGGGGATATGTGGGGCAGAGCAGCAGGTGACCAGGAGGGTCCTCGGTGGGTTGATGGGGTCTAAACGTTGGATATGTTTGTGCTACTCAGAGACTAGCCTGCCCTCCAGGCATCAAAAGCATGTTAAACCCTCAGATACAGAGCAGATGCCTTTTCAGCATATCCTCAGGCAGGGGGACCTTTGGGAAAAACAGTGTGACCAAATTGGAGGCAATCATACCTCTTTCTCAGAGACTTGCTGGAAGCCGTCTGCCCTCCTCTAAGACTATGACTGTGCTTTAGACAGGTCGTCCGTTAATATGATGTTAACATGATGGTATTCTGGGAGGGCAACACCTGCCACTGAGGTTGACAACGTCCAGAACCCACAAAAACAACGTGAGCAGAAGTGCACATAATGAAAGATCATTTGTCCAAAGATTCCATCCTGTAGACTGTGAATTCCTCGGGTGCGTGGGCATGTCTGTGACAGATGGAATGGACAGACTAAGAACCTTACAGCGGTAATATTAAATACATCAAGTTAAAGGTCAGGGAGAAGAGAAGGCAGAGCTTTAAAGGCAAGCCAAAGGGAAAACAATTCTATAAAAGTGGAAAAGAAGTTGACAAGGAAGTGTTGTGTATATGGAAGTCCAAATGCGTCAGAGAAGGACCCTGGTGGAGGAGGGAGCTTGTTGACAGAGCCCTCAGGGAGGAGGGGACTCCCAGGAAAACTGCCCTGGCATGGGGCAGTGGATTTATAAAAAGTGGAAGGACAGGGGGCTTGGGTGGCATCTAACAAGGGTGAGTCTGGTTGACAAGGGGGGTCAAAGGTGACTTCTGGTCCAGCTTTCTGGGGCTTCCTGTGTGGGTCAGCCACAGGATGGATGAAGAGGCTATAGGAATATAGTGACTCAATAGGCTAAGAAGAAATAGTCAAGAGCTATGCTGCAATCTCCTGTGTGAATAGGATATGACTCACTTCAGGTTGTGGGTAATTCTGGGTATGAATGAGTGACAAGGAAGCCACAGAGGGTGGAGAGAAGAAGACCTGGTCATCTTCAAGAGTGTCCAGGACAGACAGCTAATCACCAGCACCCATTTCCGAGGCCATTCTGACAGCTAGGGACAAGGAGGATGTGTTTTTGTGAATGGAAGGGGCTCCTGAGAGCCTGACCCTCTCCCTCCCATCTTGACCCTGCCCTGCCCACACTTCAGTGGCACGCAGGGGACTCCAAGAATGACCCTGACCCCAGCCCTTTGCCATAGTCAATCGGTCTAAGGGTGGGTGCCCAACCTATGCTGGGTCATTAAATCCTTTTCTGGAGCTCTGGATCTGGGAAAGATAGAAATTGGGACCATCTCTATTTGGGTGGGTGAAGCAGTAGCATGTCAAACTTTAGAGCTGCTGGAGTCCAGTTTTTTTTTTTCTGGGAGGACTGGGAAGCAAAAAACAGCAGTCCTCAGTAGGAAAGGAGAGTGAAAAAATGTGCCCAGAGGAACATGTTATATTTTGAGGGATGGTTGAAGCACTCTGGTCCCAGGATCGAGCCGTTCCTGAGGTCTGTCTCTATTCCTGCTCTTCCCGCCCACTCATCTTTGAATTCTGTGAGGTTCCCCTATATCCTTTCAATGCACAAAACTTCAGTGGGTTGGAGTTGGGTTTCTTCCAGTGACCAATTCAGAATGGGAGGAAAGGTGGAGAGATGGAAATCTCTTTGTGGCACACAGCTACCCAGCCGACTCACAATCTCCCACTCTCCTGCCTAACGTGATGCTTTCCTGGCTCCACACTCAATTCCTCTTTGGTTTCACATGTGGTCCAGTGACCAGGGTTGGAAATCTCAGCAATTTTGTGCTGTGGGAAACTAGATGCTGCACCCTTGAATTTAGAGCTGAACACACAGAACCCTTGCTTTCCCCGACTCTGGATAGGTTCCTTCTGCCACCGACAAATCCAACAGCCCCTCAGACTGGCAGGCTTGGACCTGTTATAGAGCCCCACAGGTTAAGTCTTCAAAGGACAGATGAATTGGAAGTAAGAGAACTTTGAGAATTGCAGCTGGACAGAGGCAGGAAGGGCAATGATTGCAAACACAAACTGCCTGGGAGGAAACATTTTCAAGACTGGGCAGAGAAGTCTTAAACACACTTGCAAGAGACAGGAGCCTGGGAGAGAAAATGGATTAACCTGAACAGCTCCCTCCAGCATGAAATATTCTCATAAACCGAGTCAGCATTCAGTGGAACTCATGCAGAAAGGTTGGAGGAAGCCCCAGGGAAAGACATTGCTCAGAAAAATCCCCAGCTCCCACGGCTTGCAAGCCTGTCCTTCAGCACCCAGGACAGCGCCATTCCCTCTGGCGAATGGGAGCGAAACTAAGATGTACTCAGGCAATAGCTGGGTGTCACTGCAGGAAGATGATTGAGATCCTTAACTGTCAGGGTTGACAATGGCCCTAATGATAGTATAATATAATTTTTAATTTTATAGATGAGGAAGCTTAGCTGAGATGGGGGAGTAACTTGCTCTGGGTCATGCTATTAGTTCATGGTGAGATAGACCAGAATTCAGGTTTCCACATTTTCCCTGAAGCCCCTGTCTCATTTTGCCAAACTGAATGGTTCGTCCATCTGTCTGTCCATCCATCCATCCATCCATCCATCCATCCGTCCGTCCATCTGTCCATCCATCCATTTATCCATCCATGCATGCATCCATCCATCCATCCATCCATCCGTCCATCTGTCCATCCATCCATTTATCCATCCATGCATCCATCCATCCATCCATCCATCCGTCCGTCCATCTGTCCATCCATCCATTTATCCATCCATGCATCCACCCATTCATAGATCCATCCATCATCCGCTCCTCCCTGGTGAGAGGACCCTCACCGTTCATGGATATTTAAGACCTCTTCCATCCATGCATGAATCCATCCATCCATTTACCCATGCATTCATCCATGTACCCATCTATCTATCCATACATCCATACACTTATCCGTCTGTCCATCCACTTATCCATGCATCCACCCATGCATGCATGCATGTATCCATTCATTTATCCTTCCTTCCTTCCTTCCTTCCATCCGTTCATTTATCCATTCATCCATTTATCCATCCTTCTATCCACCCATGCATCTATCCATCCATGCATTTTATAATCACTAGCACAATTACTAGCACAACTGTTAATTGAAAGAAACAAGATAGCTGTCAAGAGTAGCGATGTGGGCTCTGGTGATGGTGTGTCAAGTTAAAAGCCCATCCTTGTCACTAGGTTGAGGAAAACTTTTAGACTCCTTTCATCCTCAATTTTTGTAGATGTAAAATGTAGTCATTGTTGCCTATGCTTGTGTCAGATGGTTGTCCTGAGGATTTACAAAGATGATGTATGTTGACACTTAGTGGGAAGACAAAAGTCCTTTCTACTTTCAGTTCAGAACCTTTCCAAGGACATGCAGCTGGTAAAATGTTAGAGCTTCATTTGGTAATGCTCCACAGATCCTGGAGTTCTTGTTAATTTCTTTCTATTTTTCTTTCTCTCTTCTGTTCAGATTGGATCCTTTCTATTGAGATATCTTCATGTCCATTGACTCTTTCCTCTATCATCATCATTCTGCTATGAAGCCCATTCAATGGCTTTAAAAATTATATTGATTGTATTCTTTAGTTTGTATCTTTTATTTTTTTGGCTGAAACAATCTATCTTTCATGAGTTTCAAGAGTGTCCCCTTGCTTGCTGGAGAATTTTTATAGAAGATGCTTTAGAGTCTGTTGAATAATTTCAACATCTGTGTTGCCCTGATGTTAGTGTCTGTTAATTGTCTTTCTTACCAGTGTTGAGATTTTCCTGCTTCTTTGTATGCTGAGTACTTTTGGATTGCATTCTGAACACTTTGAATATTATGCTATGGGTCTCTGTATCTTAATTAAATCTTAGATAGAATGCTGATATTTTTGTTGCTTTATCAGACCATCAACTTAGTTATGTTCAGGCCACAAGTTATGATCAACCCACTAAAGGTTGTGGGGGTTGAAATGAAGTTTCATTTTTAAAGTCCTTTAATTGCTGTTTGGATCTGTCCTGTCTTGCTGCCTTGCTGTTTAGATCATATCCACATATGCACAACTTGGGAAAAATCCCAGAAGTTTTCCAAGCTCCTCCCTCTCTGTAATATCCATGATTTTTTATGATTTTCTGGGGGAGAGTCCCCTTTATGGTTTTGGAGCCATAAATTGAGGGCTTTATTTATCTTGTTCTGGCATGTACTTCCTACAACAAATTTTGCTTGGCCGAAGATTGTAGGAGGACAGAGAAACGATAAAAGCAGTGGGATCTACTCCACTCTTTTAATTTTTAAAAATGTTTTCTATTTAATTTTGAGACAGAGAGAGAGAGAGAGAGAGAGAAGGAGAGAATGAGCAGGGGAGGGACAGAGAGAGAGAAGGAGACACAAAATCCAAAGCAGGGTCCAGGCTCTGAGCTGTCAGCACAGAGCCCAAAGTGGGGCTCAAACTCACAGATAGAGAGATCATGACCTGAGCCAAAGTTGGACCCTCAGCTGACTGAACCACCTGGGAGCCCCTACTCCACTCTTTTAAGACTACAGCATCTGTAATTGGAGAAGAAAATTGTCTTGCAGGATTTTAGGTTCCTTTGGGCTTTCACTGATGCTGGTGTTGCATGCAGTGGGAATTCTTAGAGTTTGGGGTATGAAAATGGAGGAAAGAAAAAAAATGGGACATTTCCTCTACTCTCAGCAGAGCCCAGTAGAGCTATAGTCAATATATAGACCTTGAGGAAAATGAGGAAAAAGTAACTCCAATTGTTGGAAGCCCCTGAGATACTGGGACTGTTTGTTGCAGCAATGGAAGCTGACTATTACATTAATTCTCAGCAAAATTAATGGCTGGGTAAGCCACAGATGCTAGCTGGTAGCTGCCCTGACAAATGTACTTAAAAACTCCATTACATACCATGAAAAAATTCAGTTATTTTAAAATACTATTACTGCTAATAAGAGCTTAACAACATTGACTTCGCCATAATTTGATTAGAGACCCACATGGATTTAGGCGTGTGAGACCTGATTTAACTAATGCCTCTGAATTATTCAGAGAAGTTTCTGTTGCAAGATGTAGGAGGATGGGGACAACGTGTTCTGCAAAGTGCCTGCCACAGGCTGGGCTTGCCTGCAGTTCCCAAGGAATTTCAGTCAGGATTTCGATAGGCATTCTGGACATGAGGCAGGCCAAACCACCCTTGGTTTTGTTCAGGATCCTGAGCTGTGACTCTGTCTACCCGTGTCCTTCTCCTGCCTGCCGCTTCTCTGGGGCTGTCCTTGTTCTTCCTAACTGCCAGGGCAGGTTAGCTCTGGGGTGATTCCAGCTCTTTGCCTCCAAGATTGCCTTGGGAAGCCAGGCCTTTGACTCCCAGTGGGGAGAACCACGCAGGGTCTTTATCTGGACCGTGGCAACAGACAAGATGGCTTCCCCTGCTGGGTCCCAGTCGTACCTCTAATGATTGGAGTTACTTTTTCCTCATCCCCTCAGGGGGACGCCATAAAGGTTTGGTCAATGAATAAAAGTGCCTCTTATGTCTGTGTAGTGCACTTGGGTTTATGAAGCACCGAAGACAGCACATGATACTTTCCAAAACATCACACCTGTGAATAAGGCACCAGGCTCTCCACTCATAGTGGAGGCAACAGAGGAGGTGAATGAGGCCATGTGGCCATGTAGTTGGGACACCAGGACCTGCTCTGTTTGATCGGAGTCTGTTTGACTCTGAAGCTGTTCTGACCGTTGCATGTGAATGAACAGATGGTGTGATTTTTTAGGGTACTGAGTCCACAGACACAAATCCTCACATAGCTCCCTCCCTGAGTGAATGGCCTGAGTGGGGGTCCCCACTCTGTCTTTGCTATGCATTTACATTTTAGGAGAGTGCGTGCACTTGACTGCAGAATGGCCGCCACCCTGAGATGTTAGGGTGGGGCACAGGGGGGCCTCTGGATGAGGACGGGGGAGGCTCGGTAGTGGGGCTTCCCTCCAGAGGGATGGAGTTCTGCTCTGGGTTCTGTGTGGACAGAGAACACGAGGGCTCATTGTGGGGTTGGGAGAGGAAAGAAGCCTGGCCCCAGAGGAGGGAGGGGGCTGAGCAGGGCTTGCGGGTGGGACCCCTTAGGCTGCGAAGGGACACTTTTGTGCCAGGGAAGGAGAAAGCCAGGACAGAGGCCGGCTGGAAACCAGTGACTGTTCTCAGGGTGATGGGGACTCTGCCTCCAAGGAAGGTGGTCGGGGGAGCTGGACAGCCGTGTGCGGCGTCTGGACCGCGACCCCCTTTCCACATGAGGGAGGTTCACACTGGCTGCGTCCAAGGCTTATTCTGCGAGCCCCACCCGGTGTCCTGGACCCAGAGGCTCTGGGGCTGGCGGCACTCACTGCTGAACAGACCCCGGCTGAGTTATTTCAAGAGCTGGCGGGAGTTTCCAGTGTCTCTGGTCTCCAGATGGTCTTGAAATTGCTGATCAAAACTGTCAAATTAGGCCCCAGCCTTGGGGGGATGAATAGTTAATTAAGTGGAGGGACCAGGCCGCTTTACCTGACCAGAGAGGAGCCACCGCTGAGCCAGGGGTTTTAAGAGAAATGTCTCCCTCTGGGCCTGTTTGTCAGGATGCTTCTGGGCCTTGCAAATTAGGGCTATTCCCCTGGTGCCTGCCCTTGATCTCCATGCTGTGGCTCTCGGGGTGACCTATGAGAAGCGTCTCCTGGCGGTGGTGGAGGGTTGGTAGGAGTGGCATCTGTGTCCCCTCGCCTGGCTTTGTTCCCTGTCCCGGGAGCTCTCCGTCCACCGGGAAGGACAGACGTGGGGTTACGTGTGGAGACGAAGGACCCTGTCCGGCGGGCGAGCCGGGTTCTGAACTGACTTCTGAAGGCACATGGGGCTCCAAAGCCTTCCGTGTCAAAGAACCCAGAAAATGCAAGCCCCTCCCCCTCCCTAAAGAAAAGCAAGCAGAAAATGAAACCTGCGAGTTCGGCAGCCGCTTTCAGCTTAGGGGTCCTGCTCAGCTGTGCTGGGGAGGAGGGCGCAGGAGAGCCGTGGAGGCTTGGGGGCCACGTTAGTTCCCCAGAGTTGCCGGAACAGAGCAGCACAGACTGGCGGGGGTGAAACAACAGAAGTGTACCCTCTCCCAGTTCTGGAGGCCACAAGTCCGAGGTCCAGGTGTGGGCAGGGCTGCATCCTCCTGGAGGCTGCGGGAGACAGTCTGTCCTTGGTGTCCCCCAGCTCTTTCCTGGGGGCCACAGGTGACCCTTGCCTAGTAGACACGGCCATTGTCACCTCACCTCCTTTCTGCGTGGATCCGTGTGTCTGTGTCCGACCCTCCCTTGCCCTCTGAGGATACCCACCCTCATCCAATGGGGCCTCAGTGATAACTTGATGATAGCCGCAGAGGCCTGGTTCCCCAGGCAAGGTCATATTCTGAGGTTATGGGTGGTTGTGAACCCGGTATGGGGGGCGGCAAGAAACACAGGTTTGGTCAGGTAATAGTCTGTCACCTGATGTGACCCTGGGGCCTGGGTGTGGGGCCTGGAGTCAGAAACTGCCTTTTAGGCCCCTCTCCTCTCTCCCAGACGAAATACTTAGACCTCGAGGTGGCTCAGGTGGGGTGAGGGATGAAACTCTTCTCTCCACCAAGAAGGGTGACAGCCTGCTGGCCAAGTCCTCGCGCGCAGAATGAGTTTGGATTGTCTCACTGAAGCCTCTTCTCTGACACATCTCCAGGAAGACCGGTGACTAGCTCTCCAACGAAACAGGCCCTCGTCGAGCATCACTCTGAGCGTCTGTGGTCCAGATTGGTCTTCTTCAGCTGTGGAGTACAAATCAATACCTCTCAGGGCAGCGTGGCCCTACAGGGGACCCTACACCGAGGAGCCTTTCAGGGAGCACTCATTATTGTAGGCACTTAAAGTATGGGGGCAGGGGGCCCCGGGTGAGGTGGGAGGCGGGCTGACGGGGGACTGAAAGCAGGCACAGCACGACAGGAGCTGTCTTCAACTTTTAATTGAGAAGGTGTCCAGACGCACAAGCTTCGCAGGTGGCCGACTTCCCATTTTGCCAGGGAGGTGCGCTTCTCCATGAGGCGAGGGGCCAACATTCTGAGGACGCTCACTTGTTTGCATGGAGCAGAGGGGTGTGAGTTCAAAGGCAGGAGCTCTGAGACCAGAACATCAGCATGCTCCTTTGCGAACACCGAGGAAGCCACCAAGCTTTTTTTGAGCATCCGCAAAGGCAGGGGGGTGAACGGGAGCAGAATGTGGAGGGACGTTAACGAGGCTGTTGGCTCATTGGACACGAACCTCGGGCTGCTTTGCGCTCGCACTTGGGACGACTCGGGAGTGTGGAACGAGCCGGGAAAGTGGAAATGAACGGGGCGTGAGCCAGGCCGAGCAGCTGGCCTCAGCCCCTGACTTGGAGAAACACCAGCACTCTGAGTCGCCCTTGGCATTCCTCATGGAATGCGTATCCAGCCCAGCACATGTTTGAGCTTAGACGCCATGAATTATTCTTTTCCCGGAGTGGGTGACCTCCCTCGTAATTTTTTGGAAGGCGACTCCAGCTTCCCGTCCCGATGGTGACTCCGAGAACTTCACATCAATTTCCCAGGTGGAAGTGTTTTTTGAGTGCATCATTGCACAGAAGAGACCCGGGCGAGGGGAGCCGGCTGCACAATCCCGCTCTGCTCTCCCTAATTAGCTGGGTGACCACGGGCGAATCACTTAACCTTTCCGACACCCAGATTCATCATCTGTAAAATGTGGGCAGCGACACCAGCTGCTCCCCTGGCCCCAAGTGCTCAGAGGCGGCGGCCGGCAAAATCAGCTGGTAAGTTCAGGAGTTTTCTGTGTCTCCTCCCTGACAAGGAGGAGCACCTTGATCTCTGCCCCTCCGTCCTTCTCTCTCTCTCTCTCAAAATAAAATAAACATTAAAAGAAAAATCAGGAGCTATAGATGCATGAGTTCCACTTAGGAAACATTTACAAAAGGACCTCTTCGTGCAATCCACAGGACGGACACACAGCCTGACCTCATGGATCTCGACACTCAATGCACACAGACAAAGCGCCTACTGTGTACCTAGCATGGGTGGCCCCAGGCAGTCATCAGAGGACTCTTTTAAGCAGACACTGCTGGTGAGTTGCATCACACGTCTCTGGTCAAAGCCAGGATGCTGAAGAATCAGAGCTCCAGAAGGGCAGTGTGGGGTCAGCCTGGAGCAGCCCAAGCTGGCTTTTGGTAGCCTTTCCGGGCCCGGTGAAACTTGCTGTGGCCGAGGACCTCTCCCTGCTCCCTCTGAGCCAAGAGGCTTCCCATGAGGGCACAGTGTGGCTGTTCTTCAGACTCTGTCTGGGAAAGGGCACATGGAAGGGGGAAGCCAGAGGCAGTCTGCTGTTTCTTCTGGTGTGGTGAAGACTCCATCTGGCCCTGGGCGCTGGCACTGGCCGGCCGTGTGGGCTGGATCAGCACTCTCAGCAGCTGCTGGAGCCTCGGGGGAGCTGGGCAGGTGCCGGAGGATGGCGAGCCTCTGTGTAGGCCCCTTGCCCCGGCCCTCAAAGCAGGCTGTGAGATATCACTGCCGACTTGTTCCCAAGATACGGGATCTGCTGTGAACTTGACAGAGTCCTGTGGGTCTGATGCAGCTGCTCTTGAGCAGATCTTGAAGGTGAAGATCTTGAAGGTCCTGGCTGGGCCGCTGTTGACCAGGGGCTGGGCCCGGAGCCTTGTGAAGGTGACTTTGGCAGAAGAAATGGAGACCGACTTATCCTTCTGTCCCGGCTTGCCTCCATGTAGGTTGGGGGTCCGTGGGCTGCCGATGTTCTGAGAGTCTGGGGTGCCCTACGCAGGAGCCACCCCTCTTCAAGCCTCCATGCAATTGAGAAAAATGACCCTACATCATGCCAGGAATTTAATGGCTTTCTGAGTCACCATGTCCCTTGCTAGCTTGCAAAGCCCATGGAGGCAAGGCCGGGTCTGACGCATTCAGCCATTCCCTGCCCTGTGCCCGGCTCTGAGGAGACTGTCAAAGGTGGAAGTGTCCCCAGTGTGGCAGTTAGTGCATAGCGGCTAACATGTGCTCTGGTCGGGTCAGTTCAGGAAACACTGGACAGTGCATAGCAGAGCACTTTTCTTCCTCAGTATTTTCTGTGGAGAATAACACAGCCCTTCCTCGGCCCAACTGAATTGACTGTTTTCCCTTCTTTTTGTCACTGATGTAAAATACACCTAGCATACAATTTGCCAGCTTTACTATTTGTGGGTGACAGTTCGGTGGCTCTAAATACGTCCCTACTGCTGTGCTACCACCACATCCGTCTCCAGAACTCTCTTCCCAAACCGAAACTCTGTCCCCTGAGACACTGATCCCCCACCCCCCCCGCCGCCGCACCCAGTCCCCAGCCCCTGGTGACATCCCATCCACTTTCTGCCTCTACGAATTTGCTTGCTCTAGGGACCGCTGAGAAGTGGCGCCAGCCAGCATTTGTCCTTCCACATCTTGTTTATCTCACTTGGCGTCTTGTTAAGGTGGACCCATGTTGGATCGTGAGTCAGGACATCGGTCCTTTTTGAGGCTGAATCATATTCCTCTGTATGGATCAACCACGTTTTGTCTATCCATTCATTTGTTGGTGGGAATTTGGGCTGTGTCTCCCTCTGGCTGTTGTGAGTAAAGTTGCTACAGACACGGGTGTGCAAATGTCTGTCTGAGTCCCTGCTTTCGACTGTTTTGGGGTGTATACTTGGAAGGAGGATTACTAGATCATGTGGCAGCTCTATTTTTAGTTTTCCGAGGAACCTCCACACTGTTTTCCCCACAGTGGCTGCACCAGTTTTCATGCCCACCAGCAGTACATGAAGGTCCCATGAGGGTCCCCATTTCTGCACATCCTCACCAGCACCTGTTGTTTCCTGGTCTTTGATAGAAGCCTTCCTAACGGGTGCAAGGTGGACTCCTATGGTGGGCAGATTCACATTCCCTAATGACAAATGATGTTGGGCATGTTTTCATGTGCTTATTGGCCATCCGTACGTCACCTTCGGAGAAATGTCTACCTGTGTTCTTTGTCCATTTGTGAGTTGGGTTGTTTGCTCTTTTGATGAATTACAGGTTTTTTCATGTATCTTCTGGGTATTAATTCTTTTTTTTTTTTTTTAATTTTTTTAACGTTTATTTATTTATTTATTTTTTTATTTTTTTAATTTTTTTTGATGTTTATTTATTTTTGAGACAGAGAGAGACAGAGCATGAACAGGGGAGGGTCAGAGAGAGAGAGACACGCAGAATCCGAAACAGGCTTCACGCTCTAAGCTGTCAGCACAGAGCCCAACGCGGGGCTCGAACTCACGGACCGCGAGATCATGACCTGAGCCAAAGTTGGCTGCTCAACCGACGGAGCCACCCAGGCGCCCCTTAATTCTTTATCAAAGATATGACTTGCACGTATTTTCTCCCATTCTGTGGGCTGTCTTTCCATTGCTTTGGTAGTGTCCTTTCATGCACAAAAGTTTATAATTCTGAAGAATCTACTTTTAGAAGATGTCAGTACAACCAACAGATTGAGAAATGCTGGTCTAGCAAAGTCCCTTCTCTTGCTCGTTTGTCCATTCAGCAAAGATTCACCGAGTCCCCCCTGAGTGTCAGGTATATGTCCTAGGGGCACAGCCGCGACGCAGGTAGATGTGATCCTGTCCCTCTTCATGAGGGGACAGTAGACCAGCAGTGCGTGCACACGTAACCCAGCGTCAGGTTGTGGTAGGAGATGTATGGACAACAAACTCAGGGAAGGGACACATCGTCTCTAAAGACTAGACACCAAGGTAGGGACCTAAGTATTGGGAAGTTGTGCAAACAGGTGGGGTGGGGTGCTCCGGGGGAGGGATTGATAAGCATAAAAATTCTGAGGTGGGAAGGGGAGGCGAAGGTGGCCTTTCAGGACTTAGGAGGTGGAGTGAGGTAGGAGTCGAAGCCAGACACGTTTTTAGAGCCTGCTTAGGGGCTCTTAGGGGCCAGGGTTGTATTGTAGGTGTGTCAGGAACCACTGCAGGGTGTTGAGCAGGGTAAGAATGTGATCTGATTTCTGGTTAAAGATTCTTGGCTGCTGGGCTGTGTCGCTCATTTCCCCAGCTCCTCTGCTCTGGATGCTGTAGCCTCGGTCCTGCCCCATTGTCAGCTACTGGGTACTTATGGGTGTGTGTGCACAAGGGGTTTGATAGCTGTCCTTTTCATTCATAAATTGCCATGTAGACCTGATGGAGGAGACCCTGGGCCTCCCTTGAGAGCCCACACTAGTGCTGCATGCCCTGCCCAGTGGGGCTCTTGGGAGTCCTCTGTGTGGGAGAAAGGACAAAGAGATTATTGGAGGCCAGAGGGTGGGGTGTGGGAGAACCTCGGTCCACTTCCACAGGAAGACACTTACCAGCCTCCCTGGCAGTAGCTCGGGACCCTGGGCTCAGTGTGCAGATGGGATGTACGTGTAGATGAAGGGGAGGGTCCTGTGACGGTCCTAGGCTGCCAGAGCCCAGATACATGAGACAGTGTCTGGAAGGGCCATCGGCATCACCACCTGTTGCAAATCATGCTTTGGTGACCAAGAAATGCATTTCACTGCTGAGCCACAGAGACTCTGACACTGTTTGTTACAGAGGCTGTTGAATATTGCTCTGACTAATACATCTCTCGATCCTGCCCCTAAGAAATGGCAAAGGGAGTCAAGGAGGACTCAGTGGCCGGCATCACTATCCCTGGAAGACCAGACAAGAGCCCTGGCTCCACTGTGCTTATGGGTCTGAAGGGGACCTTTAACTTTGGCTGCTCCATTTCTGAACCAGGTCACGTGTTCTCTGAGCCTCCATGGCCCCAGTTAGAGATGGGGTGTATCTACCTTGTGGCCTTTAAGTTACATCTGAAAGAAGTTAATAGAAAAATGCTAAGGGCAGAGTAAAAAAAGCCCCCAAATCATTTGGGGAAAAGAGCAGGCATCAGGTAAGTACCTAGGAGAATTGTTGAGGGCAACAGTTCTCTCCTGCTGCTGGACTGGGTGTCAGGCACAGGTGGGGGCTGGTGCCATGCAGCACCTCAGTCCACGGGGACCCGGGAGGACTTTCTCTGGAGCAGCTCGGACTGGGAAACCTTTAATCTGCTGCTTGCTGGTTAGTCATACCGAACGGTGACTCTGCCAGAGTAGTTAAGGGCCACACACACTTTAATGTAGCTCTTAGTTGTTTTTCATACTGTAAAAGGCATATTGTTTATCTCCTATTGATTTTTGGTGAAATCTCGATGAGCTGCCGAGGCATTGGGAGACAGATGGCCCCTGGGTCATCTGTCTTGGGAGCTCCAGGAGACCCTGGGGGACCCTGAATGTGGTGGTCTGGATGGCTGTGGCTGCTTCTCCCACATGGATTCAGAAGGAACACTAAAGAGCTCCCACAGATCTCACTGGAGGCTGTGGTTTGCCGATCTGTGACTGCCCCATCCAAGGGGAAGGCATGTGGGACAGGAAGCTCCATTCTTTTGTTCCTTTGTCCACTCATCTACCGTAGCCATGCCCCAGGGCCAGACTCCACACAGACACCCAGATGAAGTATGCCTCTCTCCCTCCCAGGACCTCAGGTTGCTCAGTGCTGGACGTAGGGACCTGGATGGAAGGTTAATCAAGAAACACTTTGCATTTGCAAAAGTTATGGAGGTTCCCAGAGAGCTTCCGTTTGTGGGTACTTTACCTACTGACATTTACTTCATTAAAGTTGTAGATGGAGGCATTAAAATTTTTGTATTTATTAGTTCATAAAAAATAACAATAACAAACCCAATTACATGTTAACACAAATAACATGTTTTAGGAAAAGTGATTGTGCACCCCCGCCCTCCCCCCTCCCACCGATAGTGAAAAATGTGGCATGGTTTTACCTCTCAGCAAATGTCTCTAATGTTTGGCTTTAATGGAAGACAGCTGGATTCTCAGAACGACTTCTGTGTTCAATCTGTTGTTTTGTTTGAAATATATGAAGAAAATACGGCCTCGCACAGGTATGTAGCTGGAAAACAGAGAGGTGTTTGAAAAGCTTGTTTTCAGATATTCTGTAGATGCCTACAAATAATTGTAGATAACCTTTTTTTTCCAAAAATTTTTAAATGTTTATTTATTTTTGATAGAGAGAGAGAGAGAGAGAGAGAGAGAGAGAGAGAAAGAGAGAGAGACAGAGCATGAGCAGGGAAGGGACAGAGAGAAAGGGAGACACGGGTTCCAGGCTCTGAGCTGTCAGTACAGAGCCTAGAGCCTGAAGTGGGGCTCAAACTCATGAACCAGGAGATCATCACCTGAGCTGAAGTCTGGTGCTTAGCCTACTGAGTCACCCAGGCACCCCTGAATCCTACAACTTTCTTTTTTAATTTTTTTAACGTTTTTGTTCATTTTTTGAGAGACAGAGAGAGGCAGAATGCGAGTGGGGGAGGGGCAGAGAGAGAGGGAGACACAGAATCCGAAGCAGGCTCCAGGCTCTGAGCTGTCAGCACAGAGCCCGACGCGGGGGTCGAACTGACAGATTGAGAGATCATGACCTGAGCCGAAGTCGGACGCTTAACCGACTGGGCCACCGAGGCGCCCCATCCAAGTGGTAGTTTTTAAGGCTGGTTGCAGTGTGGACTCAGAAACCATATCAACAACCTTTTCTTTCTTGTGACATCAGAATCCATTCTTCCAGTGCTTATGTCGCCCACGTGTGATTCTGTAACATCGCACGCTGGTCATCTGGAAAGTCTCGTTTCACTGCGTTTTGCACGTCTTCCAAAGGTCCACACATCTCATTATTCAAGAAACTGCCTTCATTGATATCACCACCTACTTCACCCGAAGAGTCTCTAAGAACTGGGACATTGTCAAGCTCACGGTGGTGGAGACAAGTTTTCCAAAATTGTAAGTCTTGCTCGAAAGCCTGAATTCCATCATTGGCAGCCAAGGCTGCCAGCTGTTTCTGCTGGGGTGACAGGCTCACTTTATATCTTCTGAGAGAACGTCGGGCGAATACCCAAGTCTAAACGACCATAGTTTGTCTTTCCAGTAAAAATGTTGTTCTGTAACCAAAGTGGCTAGTTCAGCTCATGACTGAAGTGCTTTTCCCTGAGACAAATGACCCACTTTGGTTTGAGCAGGGTTTCTTTAAGTGCAGTTCATATTCGATCACAGAGAATATTAAACAGACGTGAACCCAGGGTTGAGATTTCATAAAATCGATCACTTGTATCGGAGCCCTGCTCAGTCACGGCTCCCGGCCCACGGGCCTGGCAGAGCGGCAGGGGCTCTGCTCCACACGGTCGCATGGGGATCCAGCCTGGGGCGGCTCTTCCAGCTGTGGCTACACTGTCTGGGACAAGTGGCCTTCTAGATGGTTCTTGCTGGAGGGTCTCATATGGGAAACTGGACACACCTTTCAGGGACACATGTCACTTCTGCTCGTGGCCCCGTGGCCAGTGTGTGGCTCCCTGGAGTCAGCACTTGTGCCCTCCCCCACCTCCCCTCCATGAGGCATTTATTTCCAAAGAAGAGTGGCAGGTGGTCAGCTTGGCCGTTGGAGGCCATGGTGGGTTTTGACCTGTTCTTCTGTGTCTATTCACCCTGCCCTCTGCCCTGATGTTGAATGGGATTTCCCTGTTGCAAAGCTCAGGAGGGGGCTCCTGGGGATACTGATGCTGGGAGTGGGGGATTGACTTTTGCGCCTGGAGGGAGGGTCTCCTCGTGCAAGTACTGTAAAGACTGTTCCTGTGCAGGTTCAAGGTGGAACCCTGTTCTGCTGAGCACAGGCCTTGATCCAGATTCACTGTGTGGGTTTGACTAGCCCCCAGAGGTCTGCCCAGCCCATCCTCAGCACCGTTCTCAACTTACCAGCTCTGTGGGCTCCAGGTCGGCGTGCTCCTTGGGGTCCCCACTGATTGTCTGAGCTTTAGCTGTCGTGGGTCGTGGGGTTAAGTGCAGCAAAGCACTTTATAATCTATAAAGCCTGTTGCAGATGTGGGGACACTGTTATTGCCACTGTGAAAGACTGGGGGAAAAGAAGAGTGAATCATATGAGAGTAGGCTGGTTGAGCTTTCATTCATTCACCTACATACCACTCTCTCCTCTTTCTCCTCCTTGGTGCCAGGCATGTCCCTGGGCACTGGTGATCTGGTGGTGAATGAACCAGGCTTGTCCTTATCTGAGCAGAGCTGTTGGTGGGCGGGGGGGGGGTGTGACAGCCCTAAATGAACCATTACATGGTGATGGACACCAGAGAGCTCAGGAGCATCCCCAGAGGAGCTGGAGGGAGACAGGGGCCAATCCCTCCTCAATCCTCCCTTCCCTGCACACGGCTTCTGGGATGTGCAGACAGATGAGGGCAGAGGAAATGCCCAGAGGTGTAGTGTGGCTGTGATGTTAGGGCATGTGTGTCTAGCACGGGTGTGGACCCTTTAAAGAAGTGACAGGACTGAGAGGCAGCGTTTCAAACTCGATTGTACAGAAGACGCATCTGGGAACCTTAAATGCAAGTTTCTGGGACTCTTGTCCAGAGGTCCTGATCCTGAAGGGCTGGGTTGGGCCCGGGGAATTTTCACTTTTTTTTAAGAACTTTTTTTTAATGTTAATTTTTGAAGGAGAGAGAGACAGAACATGAGCAGGGGAGGGGAGAGAGAGAAGGAGACACAGAATCCGAAGCAGCTCCAGGCTCTGAGCTGTCAGCACAGAGCCCAACATGGGGCTCGAACTCACAAACCGTGAGATCATGACCTGAGCCAAAGTGGGACGCTCAGCCGACTGAGCCACCCAGGTGCCCCTGGGGAATTTTCACTTCTGCAGGTTGTCCAGATGGTCCTGGAGCAGGAGTGGCACCATGCAGGGAAACCCCACTGTGTCCCCAGGGGCCTTTCTGGCTTCCAGCCGCCCCCCCCCCCAACCCTGGCAGCTTTGTGGTAGGGATTGCAGCAACAGTGTGTGGCTTCTGTCTACACACTGGCCTCCTCAGAAGTTTTGCATTCTGTTTTTCCTGCAGATTTGGGGTGAGGCAGGAGGGGCGGGGAGGCACTGTCTAGAATATGGATGTTCATTTGTATCTCAAGTTTCTAACTCTGCCAGGAGAGCCGGCGAGAAGGGGTGTATGTGCCCACCCCAGATTTCCCAGTGAGCTCCTTAAGACTTAGATCTTTGGAAACTCCCTGCTCTCTCCTTTTCCCCATCAGTTACATCGACAAGCACACAGTAGCCGTGTTCATAAATGTCTACTGGTGATGAAGAAGGAACCCCAAACTTTCAAGTAGGCACATTATAACTCAAGCAGCAAATGTCAACCGGGTCTGGCATTGATGGTCGGATAAGGGGCTCTGTTCCCATCAACAGCGGGATGTGTGTTGGGTGCCCTTATTGAGAACTTTTGCTTTGTTTCAATATCGCCCACATTCGTCGCTGTCCTTTCTTTCACTCACTTCTGAGCATGTCAAGCTGAGTGTAACACTTCCCTGCTACCTAGAAAGAGGGGAGGCTCAAGACATCTCTTTGGAGACCTGAGACCAAAATTCAGTTCCAAAAAGGTGGATTTGGTTTTGTTTCCAAGGCTAAGGGCTGACCCATTACTTCCGGAGTTCTCACTTACTGTTTCTGTTTCCGGAATATATGGTGGATGGTAGAGACTACACCAGGTGCCTGAGGCCCACTGCCTGGGGTCTCCCTCCCAGAGCTCGGGGCGCCCCCGCCTTCCCCTGGGGTCTCCCTGCCAGCCTTCCCTACCAAACAGGCTGCAGCTGCTCCGTTGTCCAGGGTCGACTCAGGGTGCAGAATGTTGTTAGCAAAGGCAAGAGTTTCTGCCAAAGAGCCAAGAATTATTTCAAGACTGGTTGGCCGTGAAGCTGTTTTTCCAGATGCCTTTGGGGCACGAGGCAGGCGTGAAGAGTGAGATCTGACTTGTTTATGGTTCTAGAATCTGCAGGAGGGAATCACATTTTCACTTAGTGGGGAAATTCACAGACTGGAGAGATGTTTTCTCTTTCTTCCCACTTTATTCAAGATGCTCAACAACCCATCCGTTCGCCGAAGAGACTTAACTTTTATTTAATTTCTTTTGGACTTCCCCTTTTAAAAGCGTTCCCCTCCCTCTCCCTCCAAGTTAAAGCGAAGGCTCACCTCGTTTTACCGTGATTCACGGGACCTGAGTTTTTACAAACTGGAGGTCTGTGGCCACCCTGTGCCGAGCATGCCCGTCGGCACCAACACCATTTGCTCACTTCAGGCCTCTGGGTCACATCTGGGTCATTCTCACCGTATTTCCAACTTTTCCCTTAGCATATTTTCATAGTGATCTGTGGTCAGCGATCTTTGATGTTACGGTTGTCATTACTTTGGGACGCCAGGAACCACATCCACGTAAGACGGCAGACTTAACTGATAAATGTCGCGCGTGTCCTGACTGCTCCACTGACCGGCCGCTGCCCCGTCTCTCTCCCTCTCCTCAGGCTTCCCTGGCCCCGGAGACCTGACAGGATTGAAATGAGGCCAACTAATAACCCTACGATGGCCTCTAAGTGTGCAAGTGACAGGAAGAGTCCTACACCCCTCACTTTAAATCAAAAGCCAGAAACGACCAAGCTCAGTGAGGAAAGCGCATTGGAAACCGAGACAGGTCGAAAGCCAGGCCTCTTGCGCCAAACAGCCAAGTGGTGAGTTCAAAGGAGAGTTCTCGAAGGAAATTAAAAGTGCTTCTCCAGTGAACATAGGACTGATACGAGAGCCAGACAGCCTTCTTGCCGACATGGAGAAAGTCTGAGTGGTCTGGATAGAAGATCAAACCAGCCTCGACATTCCCTTAAGCCAAGCCTAATCTGGAGCAAGCCCAACTCTCTTCAATTCTTGAAGGCCGAGAGACGCCAGGAAGCCGCAGAAGCAGAGTCTGAGGCCGGCAGAGATTAGTTCGTGAAGTTTAAGGAAAGCTGTCTCCGTGACGTGAAAACACAACGTGAAGCCGCAGGAGCTGATGTAGAATTCACGAAGGCGTCCACGCGCAACAGCGGCTGTCGTCAAGGGCTTTCATAGCTAGAGAGGAGAAGTCAATGCCTGGCTTCAAAGCTTCAAAGGACAGGCTGACTCCCTTGTTAAGGGCTAACGCAGCCAGTGATTTTAAGTTGAAGCCAATGCTCGTTTACCATTGTGAAAATTCCAGGGCCCCGAAGAACTCTGCTAAATTTACTCTGCCTGTGCCCTATAAATGGAACAACAAAGCCTGGGTGACAGCACATCTGTTTACAACATGGTTTGCTGAATATTTTAAGCCCACTGTTGAGAGCAACTGTTCAGGAAAAAAAGATTCCTTTCTAAATCTCACTGCTCACTGACAGAGCACCTGCTCACCCCAGAGCTCTGAGGGAGACGTACGATGAGATTAATGTTGTTTCCACGCCTGCTAACACAACATCCATCCTGCAGCCCATGGATCGAGGAGTCATTTTGACTTTCAAGTCTTATTATTTACGAAATACATTTCGTAAGGTTATAGCTGCCATGGAGGGTGATTCCTCTGATGGATCTGGGCAAAGTAAATTGAAACTCTAGAAAAGATTCGCCATTTCGGATGCCATTAAAAGCATTCGTGATTTATGGGAAGCGGTCAAAATATCTACATGAACAGGGGTTTGGAAGAAGCCGATTCCTACCCTTGTGGATGGCTTTAAAGTGTTAAAAACTCCGCGCAGGAAGTCACTGCAGATGTGGTGGAAACAACAGAACAGGAATCAGAAATGGAGCCTGAAGGTGGGACCGAACGGCTGCCATCTCAGGATAAATCTTCAACTAAGAAGTTAAAGGGCGAGCAAAGAAAGTGGCTGCCTGAGCTGGAACCTACTCCTGGTTGAAGATGCCATGAAGATGTTGAAATGACAACAAAGAATCTAGAACATTCCATGCACCTAGTTGATAAAGCAGCAGCAGATTTGAGAGGATTGACTCCAACCTTGAAAGAAGTTCTATGGTGGATATAATGCTATCAAACAGCATCGCACGCTACACAGAAATTGTTCGAAAAGAAAAATCAGTCGATGCTACAAGCTTCATTGTTGTCTTGCTGTAAGAAATCGCCACTACCCCAACCGTCAGCAACGGGCACCCTGATTACGCAGCAGCCGTCGAACCCAGGCAAGACCCTCCGCCAGCAAAAAGATTATGACTCCTTGAAAGCTCAGATGAGGGGTGCCTGGGTGGCTCAGTCGGTTAAGCGTCCGACTTCGGCTCAGGTCATGATCTCTCAGTCTGTGAGTTCGAGCCCCGCGTCGGGCTCTGTGCTGACAGCTCGGAGCCTGGACCCTGTTTCAGATTCTGTGTCTCCCTCTCTCTGACTCTCCCCCGTTCATGCTCTGTCTCTCTCTGTCTCAAAAAAAAAAAATAAACAAACGTTAAAAAAAATTTTTTTTAAAAAAAGAAAGCTCAGATGATGTTAGCACTTTTAGCAACAGAGTATTTTTGAATAAGGCATATCCATCATTGTTTAAGACCTAATGCTATTGCACACTTCTTAGACTGCGGTATAGCATAAACATCACTTTTATACGCACTGGGAAACCAAAAGATTCATTTGACTCACTTTATTGTGGTGGTCTGGAACTGAACCCGTAGTTTCTCTGAGGTACACCTGCTCTGGCTGCGGGATTGAGTCTTTACATGTTTTCGCAGGGATGACTTCTCCAGATCGCAGGAAAGCAGAGCATCCAAGATGCCCATCAGTTTTCTAGGAGCCTCCAGATTGAGACTTCCTCCTGGTGTGACAGGTGTTGGCCCCATCAAGCCAGGGACCACAGTCTCCTTAGTTTTTCTTCCCTTCCCTCCCTTGTCCCCCTGCCCTCTCCTCCTCTCTTTCCGGGATAATAGTCCTTCATGAGCCCTGGTGTCCTGATGGTGCCCCGCCCCGTGCTACTTTGCCCTAGAGTTTGGAGAGAATGTTCTATGATTGGCCTGCTGGTATCCCGTGAAAACCACAGCATCCGTAAGAGCCTGCTCTTGAGGGAGTATCTGAGTGACAGAGTGTGCTGTGGGGTCTACCAGTTCCCCGAGAACGCTTGGGAGCACGTCCACATTTTGAGGCATCCTTTTCCTCTATTTTGTCAGCGGCTTGGCTAACAGCAGCCTGTTTGGCCCACCTCTGTCCAGATGTGGCCTTCAGGCTTCCCTGAGATGAAGTAGAGCCTCATGAATTAACTAACAGCAACCTGGGGCACCTGAGTCTTTTACCTCGGCTGAGCAAGACCTCCAAGTTGCTGAAGGGGCATTAATCCTTATTTTATTTGGGGAAAACAGCTAGGAAAAGAGGCGTGTTTGCAATTTAATGTAACTAAATGTCATTCCACGCCCCCCGTATCGCCTCTCAATTGAAAGCAACGGGGATCTGGGCCGAGGGGAAGAAAGTGATTGCGTAACCTGATTCATAACCCTCAGCTCCTATTTCTATCATAAGATCGTTTACAGCTCCATAAAATGTGTTAATTTGGGCGGCCGGTGATGTATGTCTTTGATTTAGGAGCTGACATTTCTGCCCGGTGGCTGCTTAGCCCGGGCCGTGTAGCCCCAGGAACGGACCGGGGAGAAGGGTAATTGCGCTGAGAGGGCGGTGAGGTCTCTGGTTGTTTACCGCGATGTGTTTGGGCTGGTGGCCTTTTGGGGGAGCCTGCGGTAAGCAGGGGTGCCAGGAAGCCGGGGCACGTCTGTGGGCACTTGGTGCACTGTTGGGAGGTGATGGACGGGATGCTGGCCAATCATCCCTTGTGATCCCAGAATTCTGCAGTTTATTAAAAATCCCCGGTGTGATTTCCCTAAAAGGGACCTGGGTCCTTCATGAGGGTCCACTGCCCTGGACACATTATTTTACTGAGCACCTACTGTGTACCACGGTCGTCCTGGGAGAAGTCATGCACAAGACACGTGGGACTCCTGCCGGCGGATTCCTTCCGCAGCCCCTGGCATCCCGCCTTACTATTTCCAGATGTGTCCAGGGCAGAGGTGAGGAGGGAGGGCACAAGGAGCCTCTGTAGCTCCCCTTCCTGCCCCCTTGTGTTGTGTGTGGGCGATCAGCCTTCTCTTCCCTCAGTGGGGATGATGCTGGGTGACAAGCACATGAATGGACTTGTTCATGAGCTCAGAGCCTGGTAGAAGGGCACGGACGCAGGTGTGGCTGTTGGAAGCTGGGACGAGCCTTGGCCGGCACTGGGCAGCCCCACAAGCCAGCCTAGCCATCCCTGTGTCTGTCCTCTTTCTCCATCCAGCCCACCCTCCAGACTCCTTCCCTGGCTCTCCTCCCTTACCACCGGCTTCTTTTTATGGATTCGAAAGGTAAAAAGCCGATGTTCTGTGCATTCTTATCTTCCTGTCCCCTCCCCCACCCACCCCATAGTTTATTAAAAAAACAAAATGCCTAGCAAATCATTTTTATGAGCAATTAAGTGCCCATCTCGTGTGTACAGGGAGGGCCAGCTGACAAATAGATTGATGCCCTGGCCCCGGGGCCGAGCTGGGCTCCCTGGTTCCACGCCCCCCACCCCACCGTCCCCAGTCACCCCGCCCCTTGGTGGACGAGGTAAGTGTTTCCATTTGTCAGTCTCAGGAGAAATGATGGTTTATGTTCTGGGCAATGAGCGTTTTTATTTGCCAATATTTTCTCCTCTCCATATGAACTGTTGGTTCATAACTTTCGTTATTGCAGAGTATTATTTACAGATCTCAGTGTGAGGGAAAGACAGCTGGGGGAATATTTGTTTGCAAACCCTCCCCCCAAACTCCCCTCCAAATCTCTAAATAAACTTTTCCGTTGATTCTGAAGGGAGGCATCCATCAGGCTCTGCCATGACTGTGAGAGGGAGAAGCCTATTTCCTCCCTGTTTGTGGGACGTTGTGTCTTCACTTGGTTGCCCTGAAAATGGAGAGCTCTCGTCACCCCTTGCCGGCGCCCACAGGCTTCCAGGCAAGACCCCTCGAGTTTGCCAAGAAGCCTGCTCTCCATGAAGGTGATTCCTGAGCCCAATATTCTGCTGCCCCCGTGGCTTTCCAGTCACATCCAGCGATTGTGAAATTATCCAAACGACGTTTACTTGAGGACTCCTCCTTTGGAAAGCAATGTCCATCAACGGGACGCAGAGATCATCCTTTTAAAACCAAGCATGAGAGCCTGTGCGCCTTCTGACAACATTTCCTCTGATGTTTACATTTATTTATACACACAGTCTTGCAAGGGTCCAAATTTTAGTCACCTGTGTGATCGATTGCTTTCTTTTAAAGCCTGGAGACAGGGGATGGGGACTTGTCCTTGAACATCCGAGATCCCTGGCCTCTCGAATCCCAGAACTCCCCTGTCGTGTGAGATCAGTCCCTAGTAGGAATTGCAGGTTCCAAACGGCTGACAAATGTCTCCTTCTTAACCTAAAATACTCCTTTATAGCAACCACAAATAGTAACCAGGTTATCACTCTTGACTTTATGTCCTCAGTGTGGAGAAGAGGGACGGGGTGGTCAGGGGGCTTAGAGCCTGTCGAAGTCTGGCCACAAGGGCTCATCCCCTGCTCCTTCTGCCTCTTCTGCCAAGAGGAGGTAGTGTGGCCAGGTAGGCACAGCCCACGGCATCTTGCTGGTCCCTCCGTCCTTGAATTTCGTGTCCGCAGCAGAGTGGACATGGAAGAGATTGCGTCATTGTCTTGACCTGCTTGACCATCTTGAGCTGCTTGACCATCTTGAGCTGCTGCTGGGAATTGTAAGCAGGCTCGTTCTCTAACATGTCAGCAGACCCCGGCACCCCAAGTCTCCACACCCCATGGACATCAAGTGCCGTGCCCACCACACGTGGTCATTCCACAGATACGTGTTGAGGGCATAGAAGGGTGAGTGAAAAGGGTGATACTTTCCAAAGTATCAAGGATGACTGCTGCCCTCTGCCCATCGCCTTCCTAACCCCCCCAGTGGCTCAGGGTCCCCTAGTGGGGGGCTTGGATTTGGGTCCTTGGATGTTTATCTGCAGCCAGCTCTCCTCACACACATCGAAGCGGGTGGGAGATGACGACTTACCCCAGTTTAAGAGACTCCAGTTACTAGGATTCGTCACATACTCAGGGTGGGCTGGGTGGCCTGCCGGATGCCGTGCTCAGTCACGGCAATACGACGGGTTTTGGTTCTGCAGCTACTTTCTGCTCTGTTCACCCAGCTGGGGGCTGATCGTCACTGGAGTTCGGAGCCTTCTGCCCGACCCTGTTTAACTTGAACTTCGCCGTCTGGTTTTTGTAATCTAGGAAGCAACCTGAGTAATTTGAAACTCCGGAAAATCTCTAGTCATTGCTGTTGTCGACGTGAGTAGTGCTAACCACGGGCAGTTCCCCAGCTCGCTGTCGCTGTTAGAGGCGTGTGTAGACCAAAGCAGGCTGTGCTCCAGGGCTGGTGTGACGACCCCCAAGGGGGACCTTTGGGTTTAGGCTCTGAGTGGTAGGTAGCCCAGGAGGGAACAGGGGTCAGACAGACATGAGAGGGACGGATGTGTTTCAGCCCCGAGAGATGCCCTCCCTGTCTCCCCGACTCTGGCCGGAGCTGTCCCGCTCACCCACTGACCTCACCCCTGTCTTCCCTCCTCCTCCTCGTCTTGACCTCCCGGCTGGCTGCCCGCCCGTCCTCTCTGCCTCCCGCCCAGCCCCGCTGCACCTGGGTCTGCATATACCCCTCTCCAGAAAGTCTTGCTCACACATCCAGTCTGGCCTCCCTTCTGACCAGTCAAGGTGCCCACTCCTCCCTGGGTCTTGTGGCCCTGCTGTCACCTCCCCCTTCCTGCCTCTCCCACTGATGCCTCCTGGTCCTCTGCCCTCCCCACCCCACACGTCCTCTCTTCATAGGGCCGGCTGCTGTCGCCTTCCTGCCAGCATTTCTGGAGCCTGGTCGCAGGGTGACCAGTATCTCCTGGGCTTGGCCTGGCATGGGCACCTGACTCAGCCTCCCTGGAGCTGATAGGGGGCCTGTCCAATCATTGCCCATGTGGGCACACTGATTGGGACTGAATGTTTGTGTCTCCCACACATTTGTGGAGAAATCCTGACCCCCAAGGTCATGGTTTTGGGGAGGGGAGCTCTGAGAGGTGATTAGTGCCCTCATAAAGGGACCCCAGAAATGACTCCTTCCTCCACGTGAGGACACAGTGGAAAGATCCCCACGTACAAGCCCCAAAACAGGCCTTCACCAGACACCAGGTCTGCTGGCACCTTGACCCTGGGCTCCCAGCCTCCCGAGCAGTGAGAAGTAATTGTGTGTTATTTAAACCACCCGCTTGGTGGTCCCACAGCCCGTGTGGACAGAGGCGGATGCTCTCATGGCCCAGCTTGTCCCCCGTCCTGCTCCTGAGTCCCCGGCTGCATGTCTGGTCTGACCTCAGAGCCACACTCCCACCTCCAGGCTGGACATCCGGACTTGCACAGGGAACATTCCTGGAATCTCAGCCAGCCTCCCCTCCCTTCTCGCTCCTGCTGGGTCAGCCTTCTCCTCAAGACCTGAGGCCGAGGAGCCCGAAACCCCCTTGTTTTCCAGGCTGAATGTCTCCTCCCATCGCTGAGGTCTTAGAAATTCCTCGACTCTGACGTTCCCACTGGGGCTGACTCTGGCTGTGCTGTGGGAGAGGTAATGAACCAAGCTGTGGTTGGAACAAGGCAGCAGGAGTGAAATTTAACTGTGGCTGAAATGTGAGTGAGGCTGTCCATCTGCAAGTTAGTGAAAAAGCTGGGAAATGCCCTCTTGCCATTCCCACAGTGCGTGTCCTGAACGATGCTTCAACGCCAGGCCTCACTCCGGCCCACTCGCCACGGACACCCCCTCCATCCGGGGAAGAAGGTGTCTTTCTTCCCGTTTCCCTGCCCCTGAACCTGCTCACTCTGTTCCCCTGCGTTCACCTCTCGGCCTTCAGCAAACGGACACAGTGACCTCAGGGGGACCCCACACCCCGGGAGCTCCCCGCCTGCTGCAAGCATCCCACCTGTGGTCTTCCTCCTCCCACGGGCTTGTCCCACGTCGCGGAGGGGACGCTGAGGGACAGGCTGTCGCTGCTGTGCTTGGCCTCAGCCGACGCGTTCGGTGCGGTGCGTCCACCAGGCGAGGACCACCCGTGTCTGCTTCTTCAGATCGCGCCGCGTCACCTGTATTTTGGCGAAGACTCAAAGGCAGGCGGGGGCGTGGGGGAGCTTCATGGTGGAAGCCCCGAGAGGGGGCTGGGGGCCTGGGGGAGCTGGAGGCACTAACCAGAGTAGAGGTGCTCTGTATGACTGGTCGGGGGCACATTTGGCTTTCTCTGGTTGGTCTCGAGTTAGAAGTTGGGACAAAAGTTTGGGAAGCTGCCAGTGATGGATCGAGTCCTGGCCCCTTTGGGCTCATCGTTCCAGGGGTTATTATTTTGCTCCCTGTGTTGTTGCTGGAGACAGCAGTCTGGCTTCCCACGGGTCTGATCCAGGCCGGCGTCCTGGGCAGGTTACCGCTCACCAGGGGCTGGCTTGCTGGCAGGTTGTGGGTTGGGGTTCTGTTTCTATGTATGGATTGGCCATAGATTCAGTCTCTCGAGAGGAGGCTAGGGATCCAAGTTTTCTGAATCCTGGGGCCTTGGTTTTGCCCATTAGTGGATGGTGTTCCATTTCATCCCCAGGCCTTCTGTGAGTGCTCCCAGGATGTCCCTGACCGAGACCCCGGCTCACGACTTGCACAATCAGACCTGAGTGCTGGAACCCGTACCTCATGCCGATTGAGCCTGCAGCCTCTCTCTGGCAAAGTCCTAGTGATTGTCCACTCAGAACTCAGGCAAGAGGCACCCCGCACCCAGTTGCCAGGCTGTACTGGGCACTGGGCTTAGAATCGGGTAGAGGAAAGAAACTCCCATGGAAATTGGAACACTGAAGGCTTTTCTGGGAGCTGGGAGGGCAGCTTTCACTCCCGTGTACACGCTAGTGAGCACAGGGTTTCTTGTGAAATTCTCACTCAGACAGAACCCAACCTGTGGTCGACTGGGCTGTAGTGAGGGCTTCTGGGTGTCATTCAGCCCCACCCCCACCTCCTGCCCAGCCCCAGGATTCCTAGAGCTCCAGGACGGGAGGCAGGGGCTGGATGTGCCCATGCCCAGGTGAGGACAGAGGACCCAAGAGCCTCTTTAAGGCTGAGGTCCCCTCCTCCAACCGTCCTGGCTCTGTCTCCAAGGGCTGACTCCTCCCAGTTTGACATGGTGATGAGATGAGCCAGGCCCTCTCCCCACCACAGTCTGTCCCCACGGCGCCATCAACATCATGTCTCATGAAGGACACGTTAGGTTCCAGAGGGGCGTTCCCATGTCCCACCGATGCCCCGAGCTGCATTTTGGGGGCCGGGCTGAGAGGGAGTCAAAGGAAATTGTGGGGTCAAGGTTCCACCCCCCTGGTCTGTGAGTGTGCTCATGAGTGTGCCCTCACATATTTGTATACGTGACTGGGTATCCACATATGCGTGAGCACGTGTGCAAGTGCCTGGGTGTCTGATGCCTTCAGTGGGGAGGGTGGGGACACTCTCCTTACAGGTTCCTCCTGCCGTCTCGGAGCACACCTGGTTCTCACGCAGAATTCTGCCTTCTGGGATTGAGGCTTCCTGATGCATCAGCCAGGCCCGGCTCCTACTGGCTATGGCACGGGGTGGAAGCTGTCATCGTTACTCTCTGTTTCATAGTCTTCACCTCCAGCAACAGAGTCTGTCGGGTCACCCTCTTAACGTGATTATTCTGAAATACGGAGTCGAGCGACTCATCTTGTCGAAACCCCTGCTACCCACAGGCTCCCAGAGGAACGAGCCAGATTCATCTCTCGCTCTCCATAAGACCCGAGAGGCACCCATGCTGGTTCCACAGGTCACGGTTCAGGGAAATTTACATCTGAGTCCCTTTAGAGAATGTAAAGGCAGCTATTATGTAACAGTGTGTTAAACTGGGGGAGGTGTTGGTGTAATTTAAGCATTTAAAACCATAATTTAAAAACTTAAACTAAATACTTCGGGCTCACGACATCCACCTGCTGTCTCACAGGTCAGTGAGTGAGGCTGAACGAGCTGCTGGGAACCACGTAGCTCAATGCTTCAGCGGAGGGCATCTCAGTGCCTTAGCAGTCCCAATCCACAAATCAGCGGCTGTCGGAGCTGCTTGCTTTCCTCAAATGTCTGTGGGTACTAAGGTGAGGCATCATCCACTCAGGATTTGGTATCAACAATATAATATAACTCTTCTTTTACGAGAGCATTTCCTTCTCAAAATATACTAAGCATAGGGTGGAGAATTCATGGCCGTTGGCTTTGCCGCCTTATTGGAGGAACTCACTGTGTTGAGTGAGGGTGCTGGCAGTCAGGCTGTCCTCCGATCTGGCCTCCTCGCCTTGGGATGCCAAGCGGAGGCTCCCACCCAGCATTCAGGCCACTGCTCTTGGGCACTCAGGGGAGAGAGGGCCGGTTGGTGCAATCCTTGCCAGAAGAATTGTGTAGGGCTGATCAATGGAAGTCCTGCCCAAGCCTGAATCCCAGTCAGGCCACTAGCCAGGTGGCGGCCCTGAGGCCAGTTATTAGTAAATGAAAGCCTCAGTTTCCTCACGTGTAACAACTGTCCCTACCTCCTGAGATTGTTGGGATAAAATGAGTGAATATATGGAAGCACTTAAATAGTCCAGCACTTAGCAAATGTCCAGTCAATGATGGTTTGCTGGCAAATGTCCAGTCAATGATGGTTTGCTGTCATGACCACCATCATCGCCACCCTCCTCACAACTGTCACCACCATCACCAGCACCGTCATCACCATCATCACCATCACCATCACCCTCCTCACCATCATCACCATCACCATCACCCTCCTCACCACCATCATCACCACCATCACCATCATCATCACCATCACCATCACCATCATCATCACCATCATTGCCATGATTTTCATGATTTGTCACCTGGCAAAAAGAGGCTTAATCAGCTGTAATTATGGGAAGTTAAGGAAGGCATAGATGCCCTAGTAAGTAAAAGAAATATTAGGACTGCTATTTGCTGCTATTATCACCCCTATTTCGTAGACAAGAAAGCTGGAGTACAGAGAGACTGCCCCCCTGCCCAGCATCACACAGAAGAGTTAGGAAATCTCAGTCAAGCTCTTAACCCTGGAAACGTTTAAGTCCTGGAAGGAGGGTGGCTTTGTAGGACAACTACAGAGGGGACTCCAGCACCAGTGAGATGCTTCAGATAAGGGGCTCTAAGTCATTTCAACCACTGAAATTCTGTGGTCTTATGGAAGCTGTTTATCTAGTAACCAATTCCAAAACGGAGAGTGTATTGGGTCAAATATTTTGAAACATGTTCATAGATTAGTAAACAAAAACCAGGAGCTCAGGGGGGAGAGATATTTGACGATTAAAAATAGTAAGTGGGATTCAATTTCCAACGCCGAAACGCTGTGGTTGACTGGGCCAAGGGCCCGCCTATGTGAGCTGCTCATAAAGCAGTTCCCAGGACACACACATGACTGACGGTCGGCACACGCATTTCTAAGGCTTGTCTAAATGTTTCTCATTTGATCCTTTTCTTATTGGAGTGTTGAGAGATGGCACGAGCTGAAACTCCCTTTAGGGCAGCAAACCCCAGGAAAAAGATAAAGCAATTCTCAGCCTTGATTCAAGACGAATCCTTCTTCCCCTTCATTAGAAAATCCCTATTATCTCCCTTTATCTCCAAGTGAGCAGCGTTATTTCAACTTAACAGTGTATGAACAATGTACCACAATATAATAAAAGGACCAGAGATGCACTATTTAATGTCAGAATGACAGATGCTTCAATTAGGCAGACAGGACTATTTCTCCCCAAAATAGATAAAGATGAAATTTTTATAAGATTGTGCTGTTTGTGTTTATGGTACAGTACTGTTACAAGCTTTCATTACGGTATAAATTAAAATAAAAACTCCTTTTTCAGTGGAAGCCTACCGTCTTGCTAATAATTTTGCAACTCAAAACTGCAGTTTATCAAAGTGCCTGGTCCCCTCACCTGGGAGGAGCGGTCTTTAAGGACTGGAGACGTCATCCAGGTAAGAAATCTCACCCTGACACTTATGCATCCTTTTCCAAGAGAGAAGGGAAGGTGTGATCGGAAGTTGTCATTTGGCTAATGCTTGTGGGGATGTTTTTTGACGCGTGAAAATTCTTTTTCTGCTTGGTCCGTATTTAAAGTCATTGGATAATTAATAGCCAAGGTGGGGTGCGGCTTAGAATTCTGCTGCTTGTCTGCCCCACGCCCTTGGCAGAAGGATCGGCTGCCGTTCTGGCCACCAAGCCCGGAACCGGGGAGACCTTTGCCATCCCGAGTTTGGCCACGGGAAGTGCCTTTAGTGTCCTCTGACCCAGTGTAGCAACTTCCTTCCCCGTGATCAGTCTGAAAGAAACATTGTTACCAGTGACAGCCACCCTCTCAGTGTCTAAAGCTTGGTCTCCAGTGACTCCTCTGGTCTCCATCTGAGGGCTTTACATTCTCCGCACATTATGAGAGCACATTATATTTTATAAATGGAAAAAAAAATGCATCAGCTGTGTGAAAACATTTGGAATCAGTAAACAAATGCCTGGCTCCAGGAAAATGAGGGTTCGAGATAACACGGAGCTCCTCCCTCTAAAAGCATAAGGAAAAGCCAGATGAAGCAGAACACTCGAAAGAATAAACAGAAGCTTTCGCAAGAAGAAACAGGAAATGCCCTGGGCCAGAAATTAACACAGAACAGGAGCTGTGAGTTGTAGTGACTTCAGGAGCTGGGAGTCTGGAAAAGAGGGCTGGAGACTAGAGTCGTGGGCTGTGATATTCACTCAAGGACAAACGGCCTGAGGGGGGTGGCTGGGGCTCTGACCCTCACGCTGAGCACCATAGGGAGAGAGGCCACAGGGCCAGCGACTGGGAGACGTGGACCTCGGCCCTCCGGGGAGACGCTCATTGACGCCCACATAAGGGGGCCAGGGTAACTGGAAATTTGAAGCTCTAAGCTTGTTCCTCTGACAAATTTAGAGCCCGAGTTTCTATTGGTAACATGATTTTTCATTTTTTTTGAACTATAAATTCAGTTAGAGCAGAAATTGTGGATTCTACGGGAACCTTATAAGCTCCGAATTCTGGGAGTTTTCCTCTGGAGTTTTCTTTTTGGTTTGGTTTCGGAGCACTTGTTTCTGTCATGACCAGAGGGGCCTCACCCGTTGGGGACCGGTGTCTGGGCTTGGGACGTATGGGTTTTCTCCGAGTTCTTCCCTGGGCTCTGCTGCGAACTTGGCTTCCTGCAGGGACAAGGACGCCCTGGGTCCCGGTGCCCAGCCCAGCACCTGCCACCTGATACCTGTCCCAGGTGCTGGGTGAGTGATGTCGGCGGGTGGGGGGTGGGTGGGGATAATGGATCCCTGGAATTCTCCACGTGCCCCCCAGTTCTGTTCCCAGGACTCTATGCCAGAGTTTAAACAGAAGCCCACTTGTATTGGGTTAAACAATTTGAAGAAAGAAACGCAGTGGAGAACTCCTTTTGTTCGGCTGACATTTTGGAAAGAACTTAAAAAAGAGAGAGGATGGCTGTTTAAGACGTTTTTACTCTGTGACACGACCTGCCCCTTTCTCCCCTGTGTGTCTGCAGCGTCCTGACACGGGAGGCGGGGCTGATGCTCTGAGACAAAGGACTCTTAAGAAAGAAGATTTATCATTCCGGAGGCTTCTGTTCCAGCTGTCAGGCCGGGAGGGAGCGAGGGAGGGGGGCTTACAGTCTCTAAAGCTCTCGTTTCACACGAGATGCAAAGAGATAATTAGAACTTTGGGTGACAAGCAGAGGAAGAGACGGGATGAACCGGGGGCAGACCGGTGGGGTCAGCCCTCGGTGTCACCGGGCTGGAGCTGAGGAGGGCGGGGCCCTCACCTGCCCTCCTGTCGCATTGGGTGCCCTCGCGCGAGAGGGTGGGTGGGGGGTGAGCCGGGAGGGGGATCTCTCCTGACAGCTGGGGTCCTTTCCCCGGAAAGTGGTTTGTCCTGCTGTAGGGCAGCCCCCCTCCCGCCGTAGGGTATCATGTGTCAGACACACTGCGACATCCCTCCTTCTCCACAAACCGGCCGTGTGCTGTCTGGTAACAAATCCGAATGGAGTCTGGGCCATCGGTCCCAGACAGAGGACGTGCACAAGGCCCACCGGCCAGGGGTGGCAGGAGCGGGACGCTGTGCTGGGACGCTCGCCACAGGCCAGCTGGATGCCCCTGCAGACTGAGCTGGGCCTATCGGGACGGCTCTGCCTCTGCCCTGGGGTGGCCCCTGTCACCTCCAAGGCATCCCTTGACCGGGACAGTGCTGCCCCTCCACTAACGTGGTGAAGACATCAACAAAGTCTCTCGGTTCACCGGGAACAAGGGGGCTTTGGGGACATGGGGCTTTTGGTGTTAAAACTGGGAAAATCCCGGGCAAGTTGAGAGGAGTCGGTCATCACAGGGGAGGAGTGCAGAGGGCAAGGACCCCGAGCTCAGCCTGTGGTCGCGTGAGACCGAGGAAGGCGCTGGCCCATCCCGTGTGGATGGAGGACAGGAGGTGGGTACGAGGGGCCCTGGGGAAGCTGGTCTGTTGTAACCACAAAAGCTGGGCCAGCCCGTCTCACCATAAAGCTAACGTCCCGTTCACAGAAGCACCAGTCTGGACCCCACGAGTGACTGCTGAGGTGTCTCAGAGGCTGGCAGACCCCTCATAACACGCAAATCTTCTTAAAAATTGCTTCTCTCTTGCGCATTTCTCCCGCAGGGAGAGGTTGCTGCCACCGTGTCCTCCCCCCCACTACCCTCTGCCCTGTAACAGGTACCATAGCTCATCCCCGGCTATGATGGTGTTTGACGTGGCCTGGACGTGAAAAGGAGAGAGAGCAACAAATCTGGATCAGACCCAACCCACATCTCCTCAGAGACGATTAGGGACGTACCCGAGGTCGTGTACCTCCAAAGGGGTGGAGCCAGGATTTGTCCTCCCCATTTCCCAGGAAAGAAGCCACCGTGCGCCCCATGTAGTCCCCAGGTTGGGGAGAATCAGATAAATAATCTGAGAGAGCTTGGTGACGGGCAGAGGGCCTGGCGTGCAGGGACCTAACGCTCTCTAAATGGGGGTATGTTCGTCTGTTTGTTTAGGGCGAGGCCCGAGGACCAGACGCACCTCTAGCCCCTGTGCCACACAGCCCTGTCCTCTCCCTGCCCCCAGCGCTGCGGAGCTAATGGCCTGGGGTCAATGGAGCCTGGGGTCGGCCCCTGGGGTTCCACGTTCAACCCTCACTCTGGAGTGAGGGCTTCTGCCAGTGGGAGGCCTGGTGTGACATTTGTCCCCTTAAGGGTCCCAATCTGTGCTCGATGAGGAGAGGCTGGCGTGCACAGACCCAACCAGCGGCAGGGAGGGATGGTGGGGACTCGGCCAGGTAAAGACCCAACCTGGAGGCTCCCTGCTCTGTGAGGGGGGGATCTTCTCAATGCTCCCCCAGGGCAAGGCCGAGGGCTCTCCTGACCCTGGGGTCTGGCCCTGGTGGCACACGGGAAGGTGACTTTGAGGGCCGTGCACGTCAAACTCAGCACCGTGCACAACCCACATTCCAGAGCCGTCGCTGCTGACCGGTGGCCTGGCGGGAGCTGAGGGAGCGTCCTCCGCGGAACCCACTTCCGGAACCTACCGGTTGGCTGTGCCCTGTAAAGCGGGAGGAAGTCTGGCCTCACGGGACAGCCCGGGAGCGTCCCCAGACCGCGGGGCCTGGAGCGTCCCAGCGCCCTCCCCCGGGGCCCAGGCAGAATGGTGTCCCAAAGTCACCAGTTATCGAAACTGCAATTTGCCTGCGATGATGTTGTTTAGAAGGGTTTCCAAACGTCTGCTTCTGCTTTTACTTAACTGTGTTTGCCTACGAATCAAGTCTAACGGTACCCTGTTTAATTCCCTCGCTCAAATAGCATGTGCTTAATGTAAACCAATTACTACAATTCCGCTTTCTAAGAAATCAGGAAATGCAATCAGGGAGAGGCAATTTGTTTGCTTTTCATGAAATATTACAGCGCGGCAGCGACAGGAGGTGGCCTTCGGAGAGATTAGAACGGGCGTGCGTGTGTGTGCGAGAGGGAGAGAGAGAGAGAGAGACAGGGGGTGTGAGTGTAGCTGTGAGTGCCCTGCCTGTGTCTCTGTGCTGGGTGTATGTGCGTCTGAGTGCGGGTGTGGGTATTTACCCAGAAAGCTCCATAGACGCCCACGCCGGGGACCGAAGCTCAGATTCACACACACCGAAGCTCACACACACACACACACACACACACACGGCCTGTGAAGTATTTCCTACAGGGCCTTTGCAACGGGCTCAGAGACCCAGGGGGCTGGGGGAAGCTTTCACGGGCTGCCCTGCCCACAAGGGCTGATTGGGAATAAAAACTGGGAATCTGTTTTAAATCTTCTTTATTTTAAACGATAATTACCCTCTGGGGAGAGAGGCGAGGGTTCAACCCGGAGCAGTGGCCCGAGAGCAGAATGGAAGTTGAGCTGAGCCGGCAGACGGGAGGGGAGGGCTCCCTCCCACGGCCCCACAGGTCAGGGGAGCCCCCCCACTCCTCGCCCCTACTGCCAGGGCCCTGGGGATTCTCCAGTGCTGGGTGAAAACCCTCCTCAGCAAGTTGTCCCCTCTGTGCCCCACGCCGGCTCTGTCTGTGGCTTACCGTGGTGCCTGTCCATGTGGGCAGGAATGGGGTCTGGGCGTTTGAGATGCGACATGGCCTCCCGCCCCCCCCCCCCACCCCAGGATCTCTGCCGTTAGGGTCGCGGCGTTGTGGCTAGTGAGCAGGAGGACCAGGGAGGGAGTGCTCTCTGATCTCTTTCCTCTCCTTCCCCCTCCCCAGAGCCCCCCAAGCGGGATGGTGGGGGAGGGGAGTGGGGCCGGGGGAAGGAGCTGAGAGACCGCCAGAGAAGAATCCAGTGATGGGGCTGGCCAGCCCTCACGGGTGTTCAGACTGAGCTGGTCTCTGGTGCTCTGCAAACATGAGACCCTCTCAGGAGGACCGGGAGGGGGTCACTCATTCCCAGGGGGCTGCAGCCTTAACTTTCCTCAACCTCCTTTTGCGGAAGTGAAATCACACACCCTACAACTCACCGCCGTGGAGCATCCAGGTCTCTCCAGCTCCAAACCTTTCTTGTCACTGAGAGGACACGCCGTGCCCACCCACACTGTCACCCCTTAAGACCCGAATCCTTTTTCCTTCAGAGCCTGGGGCTGGCAGGTCCTGCCTAAAGTCCTCTGTGATTTTCGTTGTAAACGCCTTTACACATGGCCTGACCCGCCCCACCCCATGGTCCTGTCACATCGCCTTAGAAACCTCACGTCAGTTTACGGGATGTTCTGCCCAAAGTCTGGAGACGTCCCTGCGATGTGCTGTCCAGGCCGCAGACCTTCTCCAGTGATGCTGGATGGCTGAGCCGTCGACATTTGGGAAAAGCCACGGGGCAAACACAGTGGGCACTCTGTGGTCTTGTCTCCCAATTTCGTTTGCTATGACTGTCTGACCTTTGAGTCATGGGTTAAACTTTACGCTCAATCAAACCCAATATTGGAATCGACAAACTAAGAGCTTAGACAACACGAAATCACGCTGACTGCATAGCATTGACGTATGGCACCCACTCTGTGGTCAAAGAACTTATATTTAAAGTGATGATTATCCATGAAGCTGTGTCCTTTTCCCCCTCGCACATTGAATGACGTCTTTGGAATTTGCGGAGACAAATTGCCCGCAAGTCCCGGGAACCACAGACCGTGACACGCGTCAGCCCCAGGAGAACCAGGCAGGCGCTTTCTGGGACAGGTCTCTGTCCAGGGACCCCAGAAGTGCCTTGACCGCATGACTCTGTGGAAAAGGAGGTTTGGGGAACCAGAGCAGCAGTGAGAGCCTCCCAGCATGCAGCTGTGCAAGCAACCCGCACACGAGCCCCCAGTGTTGAAATGTGTCCCTGACAGTGGGTGCGATGGAGGCAGCACCTGCACGGGGAACTCCAGGGTTCGGTAGGAGGAGGGAGAACCCGCCCCCGACTCTGCCCAGGCCTCAGTGTCACTGTGGTCCCAGGTCTGTGAGGGGACGAGTGAGATGGCTTTGCTCACAGGGTACCTTCATCACCCTGAGAGGCAGCTCGTCTCGTGGGTGCCAGCTGGGGGTGGGGGGAGCGGGCTGGGGGCTGTTAGGGTCCTTGCATGAAGCTTGACACCTGACAATGGCCTTTGGCATCAGGGTGACTGATTACAGGAGTCTCTGATTACATTGAAGGCCCTTGTACTTTTGCCCCTTTCATGGCCCCCCTCCCCGTGCCTACCCCTGCGCCTTGCCCCCCCTCGCCCACTCACCAAGACTTGTGGGGTTACCATCAGGCTGCTAGGCTCCCTGGACACAGGCTCTCTGCTGATGCCATGCAGACACCCCCATTCTTGGAGCGCTCAGGTGGCCTCCAGGATGCAGCCCTCCCAAGGGAGGCGGCCCCTCCCTGGCTCCCCGGCTCCTCTGTGGGTTCTGCCCCTTGGCTCACCCGTGCCACCCAGGCCCCTTCTCTGACCTCTCTTTCTCTCTCCCTCTCCAGGTGACATCATCTGGTCCCGTGGTCGGCAGAACCACGTGCCCCAAAGGTGTCTGTGTCCCCGTCCCTGGAGCCTGTGGATGTGTGAGCTTCTATGGCAAAGGCACTGTGCCGATGAGATGAAATGAAGAACCTTGAGACAGGGGAGAGTCTTGGGGTATCTGGGCGGCCCAGTGTCATCACAAGGCTTCTGGGAAGGTACAAAGGGAGGCCAGGGGGTGAGCGACGTGACAACGCAAGGTGCCCGGGTGGCCTGCTTTCCCTTCACAAGGTCTCCCTTAGCAAGGTTTTTGCAGAGTGGGTTTGGGGAGCGGGGTCATTGCTCTTGACAAAGACCTTTCAAGGAGCCTCAGGGGCGTCACTGCCATGGCCCGGTGGCTGGGGGCTACTGCCAGGGACCCCGGCACGGTGGGCACCTGGAGGGGGCTGTGGGCACTAACGTGAGTGCAGGTAACTCTGCCAGAAGACAGAACAAACAGAACAGGACATTCGGTGGTGAAAGGGACCAGAGGGAAATCACACGACATACTCACACTGAGCAGCCAGAGGAAAGTGGACATTTGAACATTTCCCGTGAGAGCGTGAGTGCCGGCCCATTTCAGTTAGGGTCCTGCCCACACTGTGTTCTGTGCTTCGCTTGTTTTAAGCCAGATTTCATTCTGTGTGACAGTGCCGGGAGCCCACAGGGTGGGGTTCCCAGGAGAGGGGGTGCTTTTCCTGCGATAGACTGTAGGGGGCACCATGGAGGGCCATGTGGCTTTCGCTGCAGCCAGGTGGGGCCAACTTAGAGATGTTTCAGGTGGGGGTTGTCCTCCTTATGGTAACGTATTCATAAAGGGGATGTTTTTTCTCTCTGACTACTGATCTCGGTCTCCAGAATTCAGGTGAAAAGGAAAGGCTTGGGGGGGGGGGCTGGAACCAGGAGTGATAAGAAAATGAAATCGACAGGGGTGCCTGGGGGGCTCAGTCGGGTGAGCGTCCGACTTCGGCTCAGGTCACGATCTCACGGTTTGTGGGTTTGAGCCCCGTGTCGGACTCTGGGCTGGCTGACAGCTCAGAGCCTGGAGTCTGCTTCCAATTCTGTGTCTCCCTCTCTCTCTCTCTTTCTCTGCCCCTCCCCTGCTCACACTCTGTCTCTCTGTCTCTCAAAAATGAGTAAACATTAAAAAAAAAAAATTAAGAAGATGAAACCGACATCACGGCCCCTGTCAGCGTTCTCCAGGGAAACAGAACCAGTGGAAGATACACGCATATATACGTATATGTGTATGCACACAGTCACAGAAAGAAACAGAAAGAGAGATTCACGTTAAAGAATTGATTCACATACTTGGGGGGTGGGCAAGGGCAGGGCAGGCTGGAGACCCAGAGAAGAGTTGATGATGCCGTCTTAAGTCTGAAATCTGATGTCTGGAGGTAGAATTCCTTCCTCCAGGAAGGACCTCAGGTTTTTCCTCTGATGACCTTCAACTGATTGGGTGAGACCCACCACGTGTGTGGGGGGGGGGGGAGGGGGGTGGGCGTTATCTCCTTTACTCAGAGCCTGTGGATTTAAATGTTAATTCCATCTAAAAAAATACCTTCACAGTAACATCTGGACTGGTATTTGACGAAAAACTGGGCACCACGGCGTAGGCAAGTGGATCATAAAATTAGCCATCACAGCCCTCTAAGGAGCGTGATTAAATCCCGCTAAGGGAGGCTGCTGCTGGCACAGGGGACCTCCGTCCTCCACTGCCCTGGGCAGTGTTGTGTCTGGATCTGGGACGGGCTGGGACCAGAATTAAGGTCCTGGAGCTTCAGCTGCCCCTCAGTGACGGTAAACCATGGGAGCCAAGACCCATGCAGGGTTTTCCTCACCTGTCACTGGCCAGGAACTTTTGGGGAACAGGCAGAAGGGCTGGATTTCTGCCTGGAGCAGGCTGGAAGCAGGCTGGACTTTGTTTCCCCATCTGTAAAATGGAACAACACAGCTGGAGAGATGCACGTGGGAAGGAGGTGGGGGAAGGATGGTCGTGGCTCAGAGGAAGCCCCGGGTCTGGGCCGCTAGGGTCCCTGTCTGTCAGCACCAAGGGGCTCTGTCTGCCACCCCACGGGGGCACAGGTGGGGACGGTGAGCCGCAGAGGAGGAGGGAGGGTTCCCCATCCCCAGCCTTCCAGGAGGTTCTGGGACAAGTGGGCCGCAGGGAGGGTCTGTGATTTATCTCTGCATCTGGGTCTGTGTGTTCCTCTGGCCAAATCCACAGCCATATCACATCCAGATCTATTTTTCTCCCCATTATTTTGCAAAGCGGGCCCTAAATTATATGCATATTTGTACACACTCATAAACACGTATATTTCAGGCACACCCGAGATCATGCCTAATGACCGTGAACTTCATTCTGGTGGCAGAGTTTGGCTCATTAACTCGGTTCCGTTTTCGTGGGTGGAGCTGCCTCCTGACCTCCTTGGGTCTGTCTAGACAGTCTTTCCAGAAGAGTCCACGCAGGGTTGCGTGGAGGGGGAGGGCATGATGGAGACGAAGGAGCCTCTACGTCAGGGTTGCCTCTTAGTTCTGGACTCCCGGGTTCTCGAGCAATCTGGGTGGGGATCAGGCACCAGCTGCCCTCATCCCTCCCCCTGTCTTTCCCTCCTCGTGCCTCGTGTCCTTGAGCCCCAGGACCTGCTGTAGAATCAGGAGTCGGGTGGCCCCGGGACATGTGCCCAGCAAAGAGCAGAGGTAGAGAAGCACAGTCACCTTCTCCAAGAGCTCGGCAGGTTGGGAGAGGCACGGGCCGATGCCGTGGCTGGGAATGTTGAGACAGCCTGCAAAGCAGCACCAAAGCTCACCGATCTGAGTTGGAATCCCGTCCGTGTGCTGGAGGGTTGAGGGCGTGGTCACCTCTGCTTGCTTCTTAAGCCTCAGCTTCCTCATCTATAAAATGGGGATGATGTCACCGAGTTGTGAGTGTTCAAGGGGAGGACACACCTCAAGCCTTCAGCTAAGTGCTGAGGACAAGCTCAGCGTGCCATCTATGGTCGTCTGTCAGCCTCAGCGTTCTCAGCTGTTAAATGGACATAACAACTACCCAGGTGGGCCGTGTGAGAAGAGACTAAACACCATGCTTCATAACCAACACTGGTGACCGGTAATTTCATTCATTTCTTCAGCTTATCACAGGATGAGTTTTCTAACACTTAGAGCCGTTGAAAGTGGACAACTGTTCTGGGAAGCCTGAGGCTTGTCACTACGGTGTCCTGGTAGAGGCTGGTAGACCAGTCGTCTCGAGTGTGTGTGTGTGAGCCGGGCAGTAGGACCTCTGCTCCCCTCCGGCGTCGGGGGAAGAACAGCGGGCACAGATGGGGCTGAAGGAAAACCACAGAAGGGGTGAGGTTGACCACGAGGGCGGCTCTCCAGGCGCTGTCCGCAGGCTCGTGGCCCCCTGGCCAGCCCAGATGCCCCCTCTGTACCCCTCCCCCGAATCCTACTCTGTCACCACTAACGGGACAAACTAAGATTTGGGCTTTGTATTTTCAGACACATTTTGGGGCACACATTATGATCATTAAGGCTCAAAGTGTCACTCCTTCCAAAGGCAGTGGGGGGTCCCTAGAGGTCCTGTGCCTTGACTCAGGGGACAAGGCTGCGGTCACAGGCAGGCTGTGGGATCACAACTTCTCGGGGGTCTCCCATATGGCTCCCCAAGACAGCCCCCATAAAAACAAAGCAAAAGGCATCCCTTTGGAGCCAGGGGTGTGTCTGGAGGTGCCGCGGGTGGAGAAGGGGAGTGCCAGACACTGAAGGAGGCTCCTTCTGTCACTTTTCTTGAAGCCAGAGAGACACGAAACCGTGACTTGTCCTTCCGTCTCCACTGTTTCCCCTTCAGCATCTCCAGGCAGGCAGAGAGCGTGTGTATGTTGGGGGGGGGGTGTAGATGCACTCCCAAATTTCTACAGAGAACGCCAAGACATGACAGGCTGTCACCAGTTTCTGCAGGAGAATAAAAGGTTTTCGGTGCCCAGGTGGCCTCTGGCATCCTGCCCCCGCTTACTCCTCCGGGCTTCACGTCCTTCCCAGCGTTGGTAAGAAGGCTGATGTCCCTGATGTCCCGCTTGGGAGCATGTGAGCCCTGCCTCTGCCCACCTGCTGTTTCTTAGAAACATCACGCAGTGAGGGAGTTCCTGCCACAAACGTTCTGGCCCAAACTATCTCCTCCTACCAGCCCTTCCTCTTGCCAACTTTCCTTGTTCCCTATAGCCACCTCTACTCAGGGATGCCCAGGAGCCTTGGCGGTGGCCTGTCCAAGCTGCCCTCTGTGCTTTCCCGCCCCTCTCCCTCCCCCCCGCCCCCAGGGCCTCTCCCACCACTGCCCTGGTCACATCTCTGGACTATCCATTAATTCAGCTGGGGTATCCATTAATTTCCCGAGTCTAGGAACTTGCCGAAAGTTTGTGTATGAGACGAAACCTCGACTCATTCAGTCACTACATTTCCTTGAGGAAAAAAAACCCCACCCGCCCACCAACCAACAAAACGACCTTTCAGCACAGGAACAAATGCAACACCCTTCCCTCTTCTCACTGTGACTTTCGGGTCTTCCTGGCGGTTACCTTTGGGTATGTCCCATGTTCCTGACAAATGATATGTTTGTGGAGCTACATGCATGTGGCCCTGCTTCCCCACCAGCTGTTGAGGGGACAAGATCCCTGGGGGGCTGGAAGGTACACTGCCCTGAGCAGTGGTCACGCCTGCCAGCTCCTGGGGGGCCGGGGCACCAAGAGCCCTCTAAGTTTCTGCAGGTGTCGAAGTTTTATCTTTAATAAAGCTTCAAGACTGGGCAGCACCAGCTTAAGAGAGAATCAGCGAAAGCTTGTCTCTACCTGGAATTTCTAGCTGAATGATTCATAGCCAAAAACTCCTTCTGAAAGCAGGTGGCTTTGTCAACACACGGGGTCTTGGGGGGGGTCCCCATCGGAGTCCTCCCCAGGATGGCGGAGTCCTCCCAGGATGGCAGTGCCCGCTCTGTGGAGCGTGTCTGGGGTGGAAGGAGAGGCGAACCTTGTCACCCTTGGTGCCTCTCACACAGGGAAGTGCACGAAAAAGCCAGGAAGTGGGAGGGACGCTCCAGCAGGGGCCTTGGGCCCCCAAGGGTAAGGAGAGGGGAGCAGTAGACACTCCTGCCCTTCGGATCCCCGAGGAATGACACACGGACGAGCCTCCTTGGTCTCTGCACCTTGACGTCTGTAGGGGCTGTAGTGAAGGGGTGATGTCCCCCTCCCCCGCAAGGAGCCTGCCCTCCTGGGACAGAGGCTGGAAGGGAATCAGCCAAGAGCTGGCAGCACAGCTGAGACTTCAAACCTTTAGCTGTTGGCACACTTTACAGCCTCCTAGCTCCCCCCACCCCACCCCCGTTTCTGTGGCTCTCCTCCTCAGGGACTTTGAATCGCTTCATTCCTCTCTGGGCCATCTCTCTATGCGGCAAACCCCAGCCGGCTTTCCGAACTTTCTGAGGATTTCTTAAGCCCTGGGCCCATTCACATGCCCTCTGGGTCTAGCCCTTTAAAGACTCTGCCTGGGGCGCCTGGGTGGCGCAGTCGGTTAAGCGTCCGACTTCAGCCAGGTCACGATCTCGCGGTCCTGAGTTCGAGCCCCGCGTCAGGCTCTGGGCTGATGGCTCGGAGCCTGGAGCCTGTTTCCGATTCTGTGTCTCCCTCTCTCTCTGCCCCTCCCCCGTTCATGCCCTGTCTCTCTCTGTCCCAAAAATAAATACAAAACGTTGAAAAAAAATTTTAAAGACTCTGCCTTTGCCTGGTGAGAGTCCCCAGCCCAGGGTGTTGCACATGTTGTGCACTGCACTGGGTTGGAAGGTTCTAGCCCTCACTTCCCTTGCTCAGCTCTGAGCTCTGGCAGAGGCTGTGTCTGGAAAAGGCCCTCTTCACCCCCTAAAATGTCCAAAGTGTCCAGTTTGGTGGTGGATGGCCCAATGTCACCTGCCCGGCAGCCCAGTTGTACTCTTTCCCCTGGTGTCTGTCCATCTTTGCTGCTGCCTTGGTGGCCATCCTGCACTGGGCCTGTCTGGGCTGGCCCTGACTGCATTTCCTGCCTCCCACTGGGGTTCCTCTTTCTTCATAAGGCTCCCTCTTCCCTCGTCCCAGCCTGGAGTTTCCTCCAGCTGCCTTCTGGGTGATCCAGCTGCCTTCTGGGTGATGCTCCTCTTGGCTCGGCAGACACAGGGCCCTCTGCCTTCTGTGTGTTCACGGGTCGTGGCAGCAATGCCCGGCCAACACAGCCCTGCCTTCCACCCTGGTGTCACAACCCTTCTCTTTGCCAGCTTCCAGCCCATGAGGGAGCCCTCATGGGTGCTGTGGGTGTCAAGGGTGCACCTGGTGGGTATGCCTGCAAGGGCAGGTGGCAGGGTGAAGACTGGAGAGGACGTTAGCTTCCCGTCTCAGTGACAGAGGCGCTCCGGGGCTGGAGGGTTGCCAGGAGACTGGGGTGGGGGCCAGGTGTTTGCTTTCCTCTCCTGGTCTAGGAAAAGCACCCCTTTACCCCCCCCCCCCCCGGCCTCCCACCAGCTCTGTTGTTGCGCTCTCAGAGCTCATCTGCTCTCACATTCTTCCCACTTTTCTGCCCTCCCAGTGGATCTACTGGGGTTGCTGTCATCCAGGGGCTTTTCTTCTGGTCAGAAGTTAGGGGGCCTCTGGGTCCAGCCCCGCTGCTGTGACTGAACGTGGGCAAATCACTTCCCAGAACCTCAACATCTCAGGGAGGTCAAACCGTGGGCAATGCTACTTACCATTCAGGGTTTAGAGGGTTAACTGAAGCAGTGTGTCAGAGCAGAGCCTCCAGAAGCAGGGTGGGAAGAGAGATTGTGGCCCTTGAAGGGGTCATTACTTCCTGGGGCCTTGGGCAGTGGGCTAGGTCAATCTACCTCTTCCAGGGTGCACGGTGCCTGGCCAGCTTTCTGGTGAGAGAGCCCTTTCTTTCTTCACGGTGGTGTTCAGGAGTGACAGTGACTTCTATGTCAAAGCTTCTACACAGCTATGTATTGTTTGCCTCTGGCTGGCTGGATCCTTGTGCTCATTTCCCATGTAACAAAATATCACCAAGTGGGCGGCTTAACCAACAGAAATGTATTGTCTCACAGCTCCGGAGGCTGGAAAACGTGTCGACAAAGTTGGCTTCTCCTGAGACTTGTCTTCTTGGCTTGCAGACGGCCACCTGCCTGCCGTGTCCTCACGTGGTCTTTCCTCTGAGCACATGCATTCTTGGTCTCTCTTTATGTGTCCAAATTTCCTCTTCTCATAGGGCCAGTCAGGTTGGATTAGGATCCTCCCATACAACCTCATTTAATGCTAATCACCCCTTTAAAGGCCCTACATCCAAATACAGACACATTCTGAAGTGTGGGGATTAGGATTCCACATATGGATTTTGTGGGAGCACAGTTCAGCCCTTAGTGGCCTCCCTGAATGAGGCACCTCACCTCCCTGGACTTCAGTTTGTTCATCAGTAATATGGGGACGATGATGATAATGATGGTGGTGGTAATGGTGATGTTGTTGATGGTGGTGATGATGGTGATGATGATGAGAGTGATGGTGATGATGAAGATGGGGGTGGTGATGATGGTGATGGTGGTGATGAAAATGATGATGATGGTGATGGTGATGATAATGATGACGGTGATGGTGATGATGATGGTGTTGGGGATGATGAGGATGAGGATGATGATGATGATGGTGATGGTGATGATGATGGTGTTGGGGATGATGAGGATGAGGATGATGATGATGATGGTGATGGTGATGATAATGATGACGGTGATGGTGATGATGATGGTGTTGGGGATGATGAGGATGAGGATGAGGATGATGATGGTGATGGTGATGGTAATGATGACGGTGATGGTGATGATGATGGTGTTGGGGATGATGAGGATGAGGATGATGATGATGATGGTGATGGTGATGGTGATGATGACGGTGATGGTGATGATGATGGTGTTGGGGATGATGAGGATGAGGATGAGGATGATGATGGTGATGGTGATGGTGATGGTGGTGATAATAATGATGGTGATGATGGCGATGATGGAGATGATGGTGGTGATGATGGTACCTGCCCAGTAGTTGCTGTGAGGCTTAAAGGAGTTAATAGATGTAAAGTGCAGGAGTCAATGTCATATAAATCTTAACTGTTATCACTTTTCTTATTATAATGATTTTTTTAAAGCACATAATTACCAAAAAATCCCTGTGAGCTGGTTTTTGGTCTGTCATAGACCTGAGAGTGAATCATCAAAGAGCCTGTTAGTGGCAGACACCGTGAGACATGATGGGCGACAGGCTGACACTGTAGAGGGAAACAAAACTGATTTAACGGCAGCCTCCACGGTGCACTGTCTGTAACCAAATCAGTGCATGTGCACGGAGAACTTTACTCATTTAAAAAAAGTCCAATTATTTTCTTGGGTTAGGGAGGCAAGGAAGCGCATCATTTATTTTAGAATAGTTTCCACCCACATAAGACAAAGTTTGGGGACCTGAGGCATGACAGACAATTCAAGGAGTGGTAGGTACATACCTATGTGTATTTCTGTCTTTGTACTGTAACCTACTAGCTCTGTGACCTTGGGCAATTAATTAAATATAAATAAGTAAATAGTAAAGCCCAAAAAAGGAAAAAAGAAAAAAAAAAGTGGACCATGAGAGTCAAAGCTTTGACAGACATCAGATTGGCTAGAAAAACTCATTTGGGGCAGTCTTTCCTCAAATTGCAGAAATAAATAAGGGCACAGATAGGGTTTTCTTAGAGTTTAGTTTGGGGTCATGTGTTTTGTCTTCAAATCATGATGATTATAAATATACGGTATGCCCCACTTGGGGTAATTAGTCAAGTTGTCCTCCGTCCATATGGACTAAGTATATTGCCGCCTCATTGCATGGAGTGCCTCACCGTCCAGAGCTACACTCAGAGGCGAGAGCTGCTGCTTCCCATGCTGCGTCCATAGCCCAGCAGGTAGGGTGGCTCAGTCGGTTGGACGTCCCACTCTTGATCTTGGCTCAGGTCATGATCTCATGGTTCGTGAGTTCAAGCCCCACGTCAGGCTCTGTGCTGACAGTGTGGAGCCTGCTTGGGATTCTCTCTCTCTCCCTCTCTCTCTGCCTCTCCCCTGCTTGCATTCTCTCTCTCTCAAAATAAGTAAATAACAACCTAAGGAAAAACACAACACAACCCAACACAAAACAAAACTTGAAGTCGCCAAGGTTTGATAAAGGATCAAAAATCTTTTAATTGCACAAGCAAAAATTAGCACCTGATTGGCCAAGCCCATGGAGATGTCATTCCAGGAACCTCCTACCCATCGTCAGGGACCACCTGGATCCAGGTTTTTCCCTGAGTGCCCAGCAAAGGTGTTCAGGAGCTTATGACTGCACACTTTTGGTGCATCTTTATAAAGAGCAGAGCTACTCATGGCTCCAAGCACCTGAGGGTCAGAAGTGGCTTCTTGGAAGGAGCCATCGTGTTTTTCTGTCTTTTCAAACCCAAGTGCCAGCGAAAGGCACCCTGGGGAGGGGTGGCTTGCTGAAGATGAACATATTTGTCTACAGAGTGCTCTGTGCTCCTGGAGGGAGCAGCACAGATATCAGATAACATTATTATTCACCACCATTGCTGGAGCCAGGTTGCTTCTGTCCCCGGAGCTCCAAGGACTGGGATTTCAGCTGTCCCACACAATTAAGGGACCGCCTCAGGGGAACTGAGCTAAGCGCCCTGCCCCTCCCCATTCCAAATGAGCATGTAGGAGAGGAGGCTGGTGTTTATGGGCTGAGCTTGGGTCTCTTCAGTGACCACTGAGAGGTTATTATATATCCCCTGGTCCGGAAGCCCATCCCTCAAACTTTCCTGGCCAGCAGGTGGCAAATAGATTGGGGGCATGATTTATCTCTCCTTCAGGTTTGCCGGAGTAAGTTTCTCCAGAAACTTCTCCAGGCTTCAGAGATTGTTCCATTAAGTTAAACATCTTTAATCTGCCTCATTTTGCAGCCATTCATTTTAATCATGCAAAGGTCAGCTGTCACCTCACAAATGTTAGACTTAATTTGTTTTCTTGATGCACCTAATATCAGTGATAATTTGGCCCAATTTTTAGTCATTTGCCAACAGGGAACTGCCATGGGTAGAGTCACCAACAGTGGAGATGGGGATTGTGGATGGTGGAGGGGCTTGATTTGGGGCAGGGGTGCTGATGACAGCAAGCCCCAAGAACCTGTGCTTCTCTGTCCCCAGACTATTGGCTCTGCAGTGGTGGCAATGTGGATTGGGAACCAGTAGTCAGGGTTGAGACAAGTTGCTGTTTTTTCCAAGTTGTGTAACCCTACATGTAAATGAATCCTCATCCTCTTCTCTTCTCCTCATTTAGAGCAAGAGTTTGCATTTGGGGAGCTGGTCTCTTACCTTTTCAGAATGGAAAGAAGCCAAAGAAGGCAGATGAGACCTCCTGAGCCTTCCTCGTCCTCCTCCTCCAGCCCCTCTTTCCTGTATCCTATCCCTGATCATCTACTGAGTCCTGAAATGAAGGCTCTCAGGCCCTGGCAAACTTTCCCTGAGCCAGTAGGAGATCCACGGGAAAGACTGGATGCATGGCAAGGCACCATGGGAAATGGAGTTCATCCTTTGGCAGGTGCATGACGTGGCACTGTGTGCTCCTGAGCCCCGCGCCTCCACAGAGGAGAAATTCAGAACAGCAGTGCAGTACTTGTAAGTGCTATGCATGCATCTCATAACAACCATACTCACATGCCTGAATGGGGAAGGGTTTGGTGTGGGGCTGGGTAGGCGGGGAGAGTTTCTTTTCTTTATCAAATGCCAGTGTGTCTTTGTATGCATCACCCACCAATGGTCTGCAGCTCCTTAAACTCAATGGACCCAGACCCTATCTTACCTTCTCTAAACCCATTGTCCATGCTACCTCTGGTCCTCGTTGCCAAGTCATCATTCAGCCACTGCACACCTGCATTCTCTTCTCCGTGTCCCCCCTCAGTCCATATCCAGTCCCCTCCACTGTCTCCCAGTACATCTCCTCTTCCTCCACTCCACTCTTGCTGCTGTGGTGGGGGTCCTTTGTGATCCTCACCTGGACTATGGAGTCTATCCTTTACTGGTTGTTGGTGAAGGGCAGCAGAACAGGCGACCCAAAAATATGCCACTTTGGCATAAGGATTATTCTGAGCTGAAGACAATTGAGAAGAAGCAGGTACAAGAGAAGCTCCCTGCCCTCTCTGTCTGCCCAGAACCAGGACATAAATTTGTGAAGGCGTCCCCCTCCCCTCTCTACCAGGAAGGGCAGAAGTTAATCACTGGAGACAATGCCAGACCCTGATCAGCACCAGAGACAGCTACGCAACCAACCTGACTACCACCCCTTGTCCACCATTATCCCCCATGCACTGGCCTTCCCACAATTTGCCACGCTAGAGACTGAAAGCCCTCTTGATTTTTCTTGTCACTGCTCAACAAGTCTGTTGTTCTTTGTTAACATGCTCTATAAGCCTGAGTTCTAACCACGCCTCTGTGATACTCTCTCTGAAAGTTCCCGTGTGCGTGTGGGATGCACGTGTTATTCAACTTCTGTTTGTTTCTCTGCTTAGTCTGTCTTTGCAGGTTAATTTGTGGGTCCCCAGCAAGGAACCTGAGGTGGGTGAGGAAGATTTTGTCCCCCCCCACCGACGTTGGCGTGTGTGCTTGTGTAGTTTCTTTCTCCACACTTGGGTCATGGGCTCCATGGTGGGAGGAGTCAGGGCTGCTTGTGTTTGTCACCATTTCTCCAACACCTGTCATGGTGCCTGGCACACGGCCCACTCTCAGGACACGAACAATAGTTGTGGATAAATGGATGATGATGTGACCCATCTCTGCACCTCTACCCTCCCCCCACCCACCAATCCTTTGGTTCTTTCTAGACCGAAGCAACGACTGCTTTTGCAACTAGCACAGCAGTGACTCTTCTGAGCCCCGGCTGGACCAGGCACTCCACACACGTCCTTCCAGCCATAGCCCTTGGTGATGGGTGCCATGTTGTCCACTTTACAGAGAGGTGAAGTAACTTGTCTCAAGGCACACAGATTGTGTCTGTGCTAACCCCAAAGCCCATGCTGGCAGACACTGGGTCCTCCCCATCATATAAATCTGAAGGAGTCTCCACCTAAGGGGCCCCTCGCCATCATGGGGCCACCTCCATCTGGAAGCCCAGGTCTTTACAGCCTGGCTCAGATCTGCCTGGCTAGTTTCATCTCCTCACGGCTCCCACATCACCCCTGAGGCAGGGCAGCCTCCCCCCAGCCTCCCCCCAGGTGACTGCTTCTCTCTGCTGGGGCTGGCTCCCTCAGGCTGCTGGAAATTTCACATGATGACGGCTTCTCTTGGAGCTGCCTCTGCCCTTCACTTATCAAACTCCTACGCGTCTGTGAGGTACAGCTCACAGGGCACCTGCAAGGCTTTCCTGACTTTCCCAGGAGGAACACTGAGTTTTGCCTCTTCTCTCCTTCACATGACCCTTAGGAAGTTGCTCCATAATGGCTTCCAAGTGGGGGCCCCGAAGGCCTTGAAGACACTGCTTCCTGAAGCGGTATCTTCAAGTAAGCCCTCCTAGTGCTCTGTCTCCCTCCCTAGCCAGTTGGCATGGTTCCTGGCAGGTGCAAGGCTCTCAACGAATGTTCAGAGAATAAGCGAATGAATGTTGCAAAGCCAGTGTGCCCACATTTTAAGGTAAGGACTAAAGAACATTGGTGATGTGTGACACATGCGGTCCAAGAGCGATGACTTAGTGGCAAATGTCCCGGTAAAGCCAAAACAACGTCTGTATTGCCCTGGACAATGGAGTCACTTCTTGGTCATTGGAAATAGAACCAACGGAAATGGGATGATGCAGGATGCCTCTCCTTGCTTCTTTTGAGTTTCTCTTCCCAATTCATAGCAACACTGAGCTCCATCCCAGATGGGGCACTTATTCCATACAATAAGTGACATCCAGAACAGCAGCAAAGGGTCAGGTTAAGATAGCCTGACACCCTGTCGTAGTGAGAGACTCGTTAGCTGTGTGGTCTGGGGCAAGGTACTTCCCCTCTCTGTGTCCCCTTCTTGGAGACCCACCATTGATTGGCATTAGTGCAGCAAAGGCTCAGGTGAAGTATGAACTCAAGAAACCTGTTTGGGACGCTCTAGGTTCCAGCATGTTCTTTATTGCAATGGCTTCCCAGAACTTTCAGTGTGCACATTTATGTTATGAATTTCCAAAAGGAGGATGCTGTGAAATTTTATCACAGATTGTTTTTATTCAGGGGCATCTCAGTTTGGTAACCTGATGATGACAATGACAAGGATAGCTAACACTGATGGGGCAGTCGCTTCCCTCAGGGTTGGGCTGCCTCCGCTTGGCCACCATGTCTCATGCTGCTTTGGGCTGAGGAGCTTTGTACGAGGCTGGTCTCTTGGACCCAGTCCTCCGCCTGAGAGCCCAGCCTGAGCCCAGATCCTGTGGTCAGCAGCCTTCCTAGCACTTCCTGGGATGCTCTGTGCTCTTTAAAAGGACCTGGCCCAAACTCAGTCAAGGGTACATCCTCTCTCTTCCCTCCTCCCCATCCCTACGAACCAACTTTGTTTTTTCTTTTCTGATCTCAGTGAAGGGGGACCTGTATTCGTGTCCTGCGGTGCCAAAACAAAGGGCTGCAAACCAGTGGTCCCAGTTGATTCATTCCCAGTTCTGGAGGCTGAGTCCAACAAAAGGTGTCGACAGGGCCATGCTTGCCTCAAAAGCTCTACTGGAGGATCCTTCCTTGCTTCTTCCAGCTCTTTCTGGTGGCTGTCAATTCTGGCTTGTAGCTGCATCACTCCGATCTTTGCTCCGTGGCCACATGGCCTTCTCTGGGTCTATTTTCACTTCTCATAAGGACATCAGACATGGTGGATTAGTGCCCACCCTAACTGTGACCTCATCTTAATTTGGTTAAGGACTCTATCTCCACATAAGGCCGCATTCACAGGTATGAAGGGTTCATCATATCTGTTTAGGGACACAGTGCAACCCACAACAGGTGCCCTCCACACCGGCGCTCCTCCTGGGAACTGGCCAGCTGTCAATTCTGCTCTCCTTTTCCTCAGTCCCTGTTCCCAGTCTACTTCCTCCACATCTGACTCCCTCCCCTCTCCACCTGCTCCCTGGACCTTCATGCTTCACCATGTTTGCTCAAATCTCTGCCCCCACCTCCTGCCTGGTGTTATTTTAGGCAACTGGTATTTAGAGTCTCCTTGTGTTCCAGATGTAGTTCAAAGCTGGGGATACAAAGGTGAACAAGACTGAGAAATGTCCTCCTGACTTCATCTTCCGGGGTAACAATGACAGATGCTCTGGCAAATAACACAAAATGCAGTGCTGAGTGGTGGCCCTTCTTTGGGGAAATAAGTTGGGGCAATGGGGGAGATGAAAAAGTAGTGAGAGAAATGGTGGGGGGGGGCACTGGGGCAGCGAGGACAGCAAGGCGAAGGGCCCAGGACGGGGGGAGGTGGCTGGAGATGAGGCAGGTGGGATCCACAGCTGTGGGGTCCAGGGGAGTTTAGGGTTAGCACATGTGGTGGGAAGGCACTGTGGCATGGTAGGACTGAGGGAAGGACTGGAAAGGAGCAGCAGTATGAGCAAGGAGGCCTCAGGGGAGGCTCTTCTCAGTGTCCAGAGGTGTCCTGGGGTGACTTGGATGGGGTGTAGTGTTGTGGGTGGTGAGGAGTGGTTGGATGGGGTAACGTACGATTTGTCTGTATTTCTAGCTGCCCGTGGTTCCGCTGAGGTGCAGGGCAGTGATCTAAGAGGTACTGCCATTCCCATGTCACAGATGAGCAAACTGAGGCATGAAGAAGCTCTTCCAATGACTGAGCCTGGAGGTGTCAGGATGGAGCTGAAGGTCTCCCGCATTTGACTCCTCCTCCTCCTCCCCCAAGTATCCTGCTCTGCTGAGCCTGCTGGTCCAACTCCCTCCAGGACATGTCCCTTCCCTGGTTTGGGACAAAGTGGTCCCCTGCCTGGGGGCATGGCCAATGTCAGAGGTGTTGGTCAAGCTGCAACTTGATTCCAGCAGCTATGAGCGGATCCCTTCAGAATCGTCGCTTTCCTGTGGCCACTAACGTGGATATGATCCCGACACTTCAGGCCCGTCCCAGAGCCCAGTGGGATTAGCACATCTCCGTGCCTGTGACACGGCTTGTGCACTCAGCAACTGCCCAGCTTCAGCTAAGCAGGAGGAGATTGGTCACGCGGGGCTCTTAAACTGTTACCCACAGCGGGGCTTGAGGTGTTGTGTTTGCAAGAAACTCCTTCCTTTTCCATCGATCGGGGTTCTCACCTCCTGGGGAGTCTGGAGACCTTCTGGAGGTTGCGGTTTCACGCTGGACGAGCTATTAGTTTTAGGTGTCCTCTGGTGGAACAGTGGGGCGGAAGAGAGCAGGATCAATGCGGAGTGTCACCATAAAATGGAGTGTGGTCTTGCTGGAGGCAGCAAACAATCCCAATCAAAGAATTTATCTTGCCAACAAGCTGAAAGCAAGATCGATGGTGCCCCACTCAGAAGGGAGTCAACTGGCCGGTATAATTCTTCCACTGGGCTCTCTGTGTGACACCTGCAGAATATGAATTAATTCGAACAGGTGGACGGGGCTGATAGAAAAGCCCCTTTCCATGCACCGAGGTGACATGGCAATGGCTTTGATCTTTCCATTCATAGTGATCGAAACCTTTGCAGGGAGCGTGCATCGGGTGACGGTCAGTTGGGCGCACCGTGTCCCTTCGCCCGGATGTTCTGGGATGTTTGGCACGGTGGATAAAATCAATATCAAGTATTTCTGTGCTGGTAAGGGCTTTCGACTCGCGGGGTAATGGACATGTAGCTTAGTGTCCAGGTGTGAAATGTCCGAGGATGGCTTGTTTCCTGGGACTGGGCTGGTGCCATCCATCTCCGTCTTCTCAGGCAGTTTGCTTGCTCCAAAGCGTGGCTCCAAGGTGTGGCCGGGACGGCAGCTGGAGCCTGGCAGGGGGATCTTGCCCCACGTGGGGCTCTGAGGTGTGATGTTGTGCTAGCTTCCCTCACACTCCTCACCAGAGATGGAGTCTTTCGAAAGTAACCCATGGTGTGGCTCTGGTTGGCAAAGTGTCATGGCCGTGCCAGCCCTTAATTAGCCGTAGCTGGGGAATTCGGGACCACCAGTCTGCAGGCTGCAGGGGATGGTTCTGAGTGACCAGAAGTGGGAGCCAAGTGTGCTCACTGGCGAGTGTAGGAGAGCCGGTAACCGCACTGGGTCACCTCATTCAAGACCATCTTTCACACGTAACTGGCCTCCCTTGGAGGAGACAGGACTGGCCAAGGTCACGCAAGGAACGAATGGCAGAAACAGACTCCTGAACCCTTCCAGGGCCGTGTCCTGAAATGTCTGCTGCCTGTCCTCAAGAACAGAGGGGCACTCAGATGGGTCATTCCTTCCTTCCTTGAAGGCCCACAGAAGATGATGGTCCCCATCAGTATCAGGGGCGGAGACCGATGCCCCCTCTGCCTTCTGCTTGCCCCGCTACCCTTCCCTGGACTGGCCAACAGCAATGATTTGGGGATGGAGTCACCTGAACCCACAAGTCTTTCTGGGGTACCCATGTGGGTGGGGAGTAGTATCTTCGTGGTTTCCATTTACATTTTCACCAGTCTTGTCACATGCTTATCGGCCATTTGCCTGTCTCCTTCCAAGAAAGATCTACTCCTTTGACCATTGTTAATTGGAATATTTATCTTTATTGTTGAGTTATGAGGGTTCTTTACTTATCCGGATAAAAGTCCCTTATCAGATAGAGGATTTGGGGGTATTTTCTCCCTTGCTGCGGGCTGTCTTTCAACATCCCCAAGGGTGTCCTTTGAAGCACAAAACTCTAATTTTGCTGATTTTTCTCTTACCTTACTTGTGCTTTTGGTATCTATCTTTGAGCTGATGGTCTGGAGGTGAAGGTGCCCATGGTGTCCCCAGCCCAGCCCGGCAGGGAAAGCCATGCACATGAGTGAAGTGGCAGGTGCGAGGACCCCGGATGCTGGAGGGCGCCCCCAACAGGCTGAGGCTGTGCTTTGGGTGGCAAAGGGCTGACGAGAGGCGGGGAGGTGGGCTCGTTAGCAGCCGGCAGCTCCCCCACATATTCTGAGGACGACACCCCCGCTCTTTATCCATTGTTTTATACTAAACTATGAAGAGAACTTGTCCTTCCCATTTGGAAAGTCTCAGGTCTCATTCTAATGAGACTCGGTTATTCAGAGCAAGCAAACTAGCAAGCAGAAGAGAAAGAGAGAGACCGCGGGGGGTGGGGTGAGGAGCGAGAAGGCTGCAAAATTCTCCTCTCACTTGGCTGTCAGCCATCCACTGGGAAAAGAGCTGGCAAATGATCTTGAGTTTCACATAAATAATTGCAGAAAGTAGCAATCTCTCACGGGAGTCAAGAGGCCCAATTTGCTCCTACTTGTAGCTTCTCCTTTAAACAACTTCAACATATCACTCGGTTGGCGGAGTAGCAGGTGACGTTCTCGAGGCAGGTGAGCGCTTGGCTGGGCACTGGCGGCTTGGAGGAGGAGGCTCTCCGCTCTGGAGGCTTGGGAAGGAGCTCGCGGGGGATCAGGGTTCGGCCCTCCCTGCTGTGTTCCCTCCAGGCGCTGAACACAGCACTGGCCAGGACCCCCAGGTCCAGGGTTGGAGCGAGCTCCCAGGAAGCGTGCTCCTGCAGACTTCTCTGGAAAGGGCCTCGTAGTCCCAGAGATACCGCGCAGACTCGTCCTTTTGGAGGAACACACCCGGAAGGTTTTCTGCTGGGGACGCTGTCCTCCAGCGGCCATGTGGGGTCTGGGTTGACGCTGGGGAGATTTAGATAGATTTGCTTGCCTTCACTGGGTTGTCCCACCACCCGGGGCAGGAAGGGCACACTGGACTGGGGGGCGTTGGTGCAGAATTAGTGGGGCCCCTCAAACCCCAGCCACCTGCTTTTCACCTTCTGGGTCGGCATCAGCAGAGTCTGCCTGCATCAGAAGGAGCCTCCAGAGGCGCCCTGGATGCCTGAACTTCGCTCACAGCTGTGACGGTACTGATCTCGTTCCTCCAACCTCTTCTCTCCCCGCTCGGCACTCTTCTTCTCCTGGGGAAACTTTCTTCTTTTTTTTTTTTTTTTTTTTTTTAATTTTTTTCAGTTTAATAATCAAGAGAACCTTGCAGAATTGGTTTATGAAGTAGATGGTTTCTCAAGCCTATACACTTTAAATCAACAATTGCAAGCAAAAGGTGTAAATGTTTTTACTAAGCATTAAATGATTGCTGAAATGTAAAACAAGTTAGAGCAGTGGAAAAGCAAACTGACCATGGAGACTCTGAGTCATTTGAGTCTCTTGATTCATTAAGATGTGATGAAAGTAAACTTGTAAACAAGAAACTTCATCAGTAACTTTTAACCTCTCTTTCTCTCTCTCTTTCACACACACACACACACACACACACACCCCTTTTGGTGGCTGTTCCACTGAGAAAATAAGATCAACTACTTCAGCCTAAGATATGGTATCATTTTGGGTCTGTGAAAAAAGAAGGGTCTTTCGGTTCTTCATAAAATTTTACTAATTCTTTTTTTAATGTTTATTCTTTTTTTGTTCTCTGGGTAGTATCATTTTTATCTGAATTTGCATATATATATATATATATATATATATACATATACATACTTTTTTCTTTTTTTTTCTTTTTTTTTCAATATATGAAATTTATTGTCAAATTGGTTTCCATACGACACCCAGGGCTCATCCCAAAAGGTGCCCTCCTCAATACCCATCACCCACCCTCCCCTCCCTCCCACCCCCCATCAACCCTCAGTTTGTTCTCAGTTTTTAAGAGTCTCTTATGCTTTGGCTCTCTCCCACTCTAACCTCTTTTTTTTTTTTCCTTCCCCTCCCCCATGGGTTTCTGTTAAGTTTCTCAGGATCCACATAAGAGTGAAAACATATGGTATCTGTCTTTCTCTGTATGGCTTATTTCACTTAGCATCACACTCTCCAGTTCCATCCACGTTGCTACAAAGGACCATATTTCATTCTTTCTCATTGCCATGTAGTACTCCATTGTGTATATAAACCACAATTTCTTTATCCATTCATCAGTTGATGGACATTTAGGCTCTTTCCATAATTTGGCTATTGTTGAGAGTGCTGCTATAAACATTGGGGTACAAGTGCCCCTATGCATCAGTACTCCTGTATCCCTTGGGTAAATTCCTAGCAGTGCCATTGCTGGGTCATAGGGTAGGTCTATTTTTAATTTTCTGAGGAATCTCCACACTGTTTTCCAGTGGCTGCACCAGTTTGCATTCTCACCAACAGTGCAAGAGGGTTCTCCTGGGGAAACTTTCTTACCGTTGAGTGGTAGAAGTCCTTCCTTGACGTCGTCCACGTCAGTAAATCATAACCATCGCATACTGGGTCTCCAGAATATTCTCCTAATCAGTGGATTTGCGTGGAAGTGCAGAACAGCCTTGACCTAATGTTCCAAAGAGATCTCTGGGATGGGACAGATAATCAGAAAGTTATCTGTTCTGCTGGGGAATAAGCAGCTTCTTGGAGACACTTGTCACAGGAAATGCAGCACCTCCAGGACTGTTCCTGCCTCTTCCCTCTCTTTCTTCCCTTCCACTATCTTTCATGGTTGAGGAGAAGCCACAGGAAGCAGAAGACGGTGGAGAAGAAGCAGCCCCAGCTAACAGCTTTGGCAAAAGCAGCAGGGGTCCGTGAGTCCCTCTCACTCCGCCTGGCAGATGTGTCCTGAACACCTGCTATACTCCAGCCACTGAAGATGCATCAAAGGAGACAGGAATCCTGGCCCACAAGGAGACTGATTTCTGCTGGAGAAGACAGACGATAAACCAGTTCAACAAAATAAAATGCGTGAACATTCTATGGTGATAAGTGCTAAGGACAGAAATAGGGCAGGGAAGGGGTATGGGAAGCGTGAGAGGAGAGGGTCCGGTTTTAGAAAGAGTGCTGCCTGAGAAGGTGGTAGTTGAATAAGACGTAATATTGGAGGGAGGGCGGCAGGGGGGTACATGGGAGGGGGTGTCTGGGCACTGGGAGTGTAAAGGCAGAGGCCCCACAGAGTAAAGAGAGGTCAGGAAGACTAGGAGGGGTGGTGGCCACGGGAGTTGCGGGAGCTGAGGTCAGGGAGGTCATAGGGCAGACGGCATAGGGCCATCCACGCAGGTGCCTGAGGGAGATGGGAAGACGCCACAGAGGGCATTTGGACAGAGTGACAGGGTGGGACCTGTCTTCTGTGAGGCTCTTCCTGGCTGCTCTGTTGAGTGGAAACTGCAGAGGGCAGGGGTGTATACTTGGAGGAGGCTGTCCAAGTAACTCAGGGGACAGGTGATGAGGCTTGGGTCACAGGGCAGCAGTACAGGTGCTGGGCGGTGGGTGGCTACCAGATATATTTTGAAAGTAGAGCCAAAAGAACTTGCTGGCCTTTGGCTCCGACACCGGGAGGAACGGAGATGCTGCTTCCCGGGATGATACAGATTGCACGGTGAGCCATTTGGGATGCAGCAGAGATTTGGGGTGCTTTTTAGAAATCCCCAGGGGAGGTGCCCTGTAGGCAGTGGGAGGCATGGGTCTGAGTTCAGGAATGAGGGCAAGACCCAATGTTAGTGTGGGAGCCACCAGTGGATGGACGGGGTTTGAAGGCACGACAGTGACAAAACCAGGAATGCTAGCTAACTTTTACAGAGTGAATGTGCCAGGCACGTTCATTTGTTCTCATTTATTGACTCATTCAATCATTTCAACCCTCCTGAGAAGACCAGACAGACCAGGCATTCTCCCTGGTCTCCTGTTTTGCAGATGAGGAAACTTAGGCATAAGGAGGTCACATGACTTAACCGGGGTTCTTCAAGCTGGTTGCTGTTGGAGCAGGGCTTCCTCCAGGGAGAGGACTCCTGAGCCCCACATGGGGCTGAAGCAGGCCGGGCTCCGGGCTTTGGCCGGAGAAAACCCAGAACAACCCAGTCTGACAGCTGCAAGGAAACAGGTTCTGCCAACAGCTTGCAGAAGCTTGGGTACGGACTCCTCCCCACCGAGCTTCCAGATGAGGACACGGCCCAGATGACCATGGATGACAAGGTGTGTGAGACCCCCTCCCATGCACACCGTGCATAAAATTCACTCTATGAGCACTTGTTCCTTGGTTTCGACTACTTGTCCTGCCCCATGGTGTTTGGCCTGGGAGTGGTGTGTGAGCGTGTCTGGGCATCCTTGACACAGTGGCTGCCGAGGAGAATCTCTAGCTCCATCTGCCAAGATGGAGTGTCCCAGCCACAGAGGGACACTCCTTCACTGCTCCTGCACTCTACGGCTGGAAGCAACTCACACGCCTGCCCACAGCACAGAGAGGGCTCACACAGAGGTGGGTGCCAGGAGATGGACATCCCTAGGGACCGTGGCTTCTACCAGCCCTCTGGGGGTTCACCGTGGGCCTTGTCTTCTTCAGGAAGCTTCACTGCTTTCTGCGCTCACCTCCGTGTTTTGTCGGAAGAAGGAGGAGCTTCACCGCTGGGACCCGGGGGAGGGGGGGTGGTTTCCATGGAGACTGTGGGGAGGGGTCAGCCACAGTCCACCCCTTCTCCAGGCATTGAGCCGACGCATTGGCAGACGAGTTCCCTGTCTTCAGAGAGAGACAGGTGACGCACAAGTGGGTTGATATGTAGAGGAGGTCATGTGAGCTGGGCCGGGGCCGGGAGGGGAATAAACAGTATGACAGAGACTGTCAGGAAACTGTCCAGGAGAGATGGTTCCTGAGGGCAACTGGTGAAGGCTTTTCTGAGTAGGTAGCCACAGCCCTGGGGGCCAGTGCTCGCAGAGACCAATCTGTGCTGGGGGGGAGTTGGACCAGCTTCCATGCACACCTTGTTCCTATCCCTTTAACCTCCCCGGTCCTATCACTCAGGCTCTGAGACAGAGCAAACACCCAGCAAGCCAGTTAGCACCATGATGCGAATGTCTCACCGGCTGAAAATGTCCTTTCTGTGGCCGGTGGCTGGGATCTGGGAACCTGGGCAGAGTGTGGCCCCCGGGTCTGGTGCTACTCACACCCTCATGTGTCTTATACATTCTCTCACCCGGGCAGGTGCCCAGAATCCCCCTCTCTCAGGGGAAAAGTTTTTGCTAGTGTTTTCTGCTTCTAAGAGATTTAAATATTTTTTTGAGAGGTCGATGGAAGAACAACCCAGATAAATGAATCTAGTGAGGAGGTGTCTGGTCCTGAGACTTGTGGGGAGGGAGATTTTAGGCCAGCGAGGTCTCTGACGGCTCACGTTGTAGCTGGAACTGTTCACTACTGACACTTTGTGCTGCCTCAGTCTGTTGTCCGAAAGGGGTGTTTGATCACCAGCTGTTCACCCTTTTGGTGACAGAGGGACCCTCTGCCCCAAATGGGAAGGGATAGTTGACTCATCATGCCCAACACTGGACGAATGAGGTAGATAACAATTTACTAGTCTTGTGCCCTCACAGCCCGGGAGGGGAGGACCCTGCCATTGTATCCAAAAAAATGTCCCTTGGGGAAGTGGGGACAAAATTGCCCCCAGTTGAGAACCTTGGGTCTGTGTTCACCACATTCCAAAGTCAGAGCCTACAGGTGTTTGAGCTTAGACGGGGTGTTTTTGGTGGCTCTCTGCTTTCTGCAAGATGAAATAAAACCTGCTTATGTTGGCTCCTAGATGTGACCTTGAACTTCACCCCGCGTGACCCTTACCTGAGTCCTGGTCTTAATCTGTTCATGGTCCTAAATATACTACAACGTTTCTGGCTTCAGACCCTTGCTCATGATGGCCCTTTTCGTCCACCCTCACCTCTGCAAGCTGCACCCTTCACCAAGGTCCTGGTGACTGTCATGGGGGCTTGGCAGACCCCCATCAACTCCATGATAACCTTGCTTGGAATTCATGGTGTCCATCTAGCCACAGAACATTCGGTCCTAGTGAAATTCCTCTTTATCTCCCATGTACCCTCGGTGATCCACTTTCATGGGATTAGTATTCATTCTGCAAATATTTATTGAGCCCTACTGGGTGTCAAGCCTTCTCCTGGGGACTGGAATCATGCGGCATTATGGCTGACTGCTTATTTGACTGTCTCCCCCAATGGACAGGACACGAGGTGCTGGAATTCAGGGGCTGGTATATTTTAAATCCTATATTGTCGGGGCTATAGTAGTTGCTGAATAAATACTGGCTGGATGAGTAAATGGCCCATCTTTTGCAAACCTTGGCTGCACTTTCCCCTCAGTTCTTCCTGCCTGGAGAGTTGTTTGAAATTCTCACCTTCTCTGAAGTTTGAAGCCTACTGTGAAAGCCTTCTCCCCCACCATGTTTTCTGTGGCATTTCCGGACATCTTTGATTGTTGGGCTTTCCCCTGCCAAGATGAAAACTCCTATGAAGAGGGACATGATCCTTCACATCTCTGGACCCCACCAGTGTGCAACCCACAGCCTCACATCATCAGGGGAATGGATCTGAAGTCTCTGGGCCCTTCCATCTCTGGGATTTGGTGATTCTGTGAGGGTCCTGGCTGCGAGAAGGCCTGCTGGGAGGCTATTCAGTTATTGCGAGGCCCTTCCCATGGGTCACTGTGTCGCACTGGCCATTTTTAAGGGTAGATCCCCCTGGGGCCGGGGTGGAGGTGGACTGTTTGCATCGGGACTTGCCGTGCTGTGAAGCTGGCCTGGGTGTGTTCCCAGGCCGTGTGCAGGATTTCTGCCTGAGCTTTTTGGACGGGGCGGCTTTCCACGAACACCCCACGACTTGATAACTGTCTCGGAGCAGCCCAGCTGTGCGCTCTGGTAAACATAGTTAAGTCACCATTTAGGCTGACCGCGGACAGTATGTCGAGGCTGCAAATCTCCTATTGATTCTCCTTTATGGCGATGCAAGGCTTTCCCTCTTGTTTTCCTCCATGTGATTCAAGAGAAGAGTTGCAGGAAGCCTTATTATTCTTTCCCTAAATCAGCGCTGTTGCTTTATATAAGCCAAGGGGGAAAACGGTCCTGGGAACATTTTTATTTGCTACGTTAAGCTGACCCCCAGGGACACGTGCATCCCAGCGCTTAGAAGCTGGCTCTCTCTAAAACTTGTTTGCAAGGAGTTTCTGGGGAAAACTTTTTAATAAAGGGCCCACAGAGCAAGACCCATTCAATCTTCTCCAATTATACACGGAAAGTAACTTTTGTTCACCCCATAGGTTGTTTTCTTTGCCTCGGGTCTTTTTAGGGCTGGATTTAAGTCAAAGCCTATACAAGAGAGAAGAAAAGCTTTGTGACCTCTTTGCTGAGGGTGGCTTGCAGCAAATTAGAAAGAAATGAAATAATCCCACAATATTCAAGCGCCTTTATTGGGCCTTCTGCATTAACAATGTGGCTTTCCTTTTTCTCATTTCGCAGAGATGTTTGAACAGTCCTTCAGAGCTGAATCATGGGTGTCATTTGTTTACTTGAGACGGAGATTTGAGTTTGGGTGTGATGCCGATCTTAGAAACGGAACCGGTTCCTGTTCCCAGAACTGCTGGCATAGGGATACGGATGAGGGAAGGCAAGTGAGGCACCCGGGAGGCCTTTGAAGGATGCGCTCACTCTCGGGTCTGAGCAGGTGCCTCCCAAACAGTGAGGTGTAATCTTGGCCTTCCCTCATCCTGCCCTGACGCCGGGCTGCCTGACAACTGGCCCGGCCTGCCATTCACACACCCAGGAATGGACTCCTCAGTTTGATGGCCTCATTAATTCAAGTCAGCAGCTGAACCGATTTTGCGTAGCCAGACTCTTGGGTTGTGTACATTACTTGCAAGGGGCAGAGAGAAGTGACTGTCTCCCAGTGGGTGGTGGAGTATCGGGTAAGATGTAGAACAGTCCCTCCACCCGGGCTGTGGGCTGAATTATGTCCCACCCAAATTCAGATGTTAAGTCCTAACCCCCAGGACCTCAAATGTGATCTTATTTGGAAGTCAGGTCGCTGCAGGTGTAATTAGTCAAGATGAGGTCACACTGGAGTAGGGTGGGCCCTGATCCAAATCCCTGCTGTCCACATGAAAAGAGGAAATTTGGACACGCACACACACACACATACACACACACACGGAATGTTATGGGAAGCCTGGAAAGGGGGTGGAATACCCTTCCCTGGAGCCTTCAGAAGGAGCCGGCTCTGGACACCTTGACCTCATATTTCCAGCCTCTAGAACTAAGAGATAATAAATTTCTGTTGTTTAAGCCACTCTGGTTGTGGTTCTTTGCTATGACTCTTTTTCATGGGCTACTCGTTTGCAATTGTATTTACTCTCTTTTGATTGTCCCTTACTTAGCATCTTTGGAGGCGTTAAATTCAAGCCTACCCTTTAAGGAGGAGCGGTTCCAGCAGTGTGGGTGTGCCGTGGGGACAGAGCAGGGCAGGGGTCCAGCTGGTGCCCCTTACAACATGGCCCCTTAGAAGCCATCCGGCCTGGGTCCACACATCACGCCTGGCCAGTTATCCCTCAGAGGCAAAGGGGTCTGAGTTTCTCCACCGACTGCTGGATATTTTTCTCTCTGTGATTGTTAGGAAATGCCAAATCAAAGACAAGGTACTGAACAGAGGGAGCCGTATCCTTGCGCTAATTATGAGCCAGCGTGTTTACAGAAAGCTTGTGTGAGGGAGAATTCTCTAAACCCATCGCTGGGTTTACAGTGCTCAGAAAGCCTAATGAGAACATTCAGCAGTGAAAATACCGTCCATTTGCATATTTCCCGGGATGCGATAATGTAATTCAGGAAATCGAGCTTCTGATGAATGCCATTTAAAGTTCAAGCCTGCTTTGGCTGCTCTGTGGTACTTTGAGTTGAAGATGGTGAGTAGGCAAAGGGGATGGCGATCAAACACGGAGCTGGGAGTCCACAGAAACTGCTCTGTGTTCTGGTCGACTGCACTTAGAGGAGCCAGGAAAGGCCAAGCAGACTACTTTTCCGTACGATCATGCTGGACCATCATGCTATTGTGAGGGCTCAGCCGCTCGAGCCCCTGTCCCGTCATGCGGGACCCATCCTGTGTCGAGACTATGGCCCTCAGGCCACCCTGGGGGAATGACCTCTGGACACCTTCCAGTGCCCCTGTTTTCTGAGGGCTGGTCTTACTCACAGTCGGGCAGATGAGCAGGTGGCCAGCGTGACCTGGGAGCGACAGCCATCAAGGCACATCAAGAACAGCCAGCGGTCTGCTTCTGGCCCCTGGGACAGCTCCACTCACCCTCGGATGTGGGCTTTGCTGAAAACACTGATACACCAGTGAAAAAGAGCCTTTTTATTTTTTAACGAGGGGAGAGGGAATCTCAAGACACAGAACATCAGCCGTCTGGAGAATCTGCCTCCAAATAATCAAGAGTCAGAAATAATAGCAGCTGGTGAATTTTCAGAGCACGGGTGCTGCACAGGGCCCGTGCCGGGCAAAGCTCGTTCGGTGAGGCGTTGCACGGTCACACCTTCCCGTCCTTGTATATGTAGGTTCTGGGACGCTCCTCGCCGCACAGACGAGCGTGGGCGCTTGGCCCCCACACCGCGGTCTCCTGTGCAAGGTCACACTGCCGGAGTGTGATGGAGCGAGGGTTTGCCTCTGGGTCTGTCTGCGTCTAAACCTTAATGCAGTTTGTATTTGTTTCCTGGGTCTGTTGGAACAAATTACCACAAACTGGACTCAATACAACACAGATTGATTCTCTCACGGTCCAGGAAGCCAGAAGTGTGAGATTCAGGTGTGGGCAGGGCCACGCTCCCTCTGAAGGATCTACGGAAGAATCCCTCCCCGCCAATTCCAGCCTCGGGCTTGATTTGCCGGTAACGCTGGGGTCTGCCTTGGCATGCAGCCATAGCCCGCCCATCTCTGTTTCTGTTGCCACGTGGCCACCTTGCCCTGCTTTGTCTCTGTGTCCAAATTTCTCCCTCATTGCAAGGACAGCAGTCATTGGATTTAGGGCCCATCTGAGTCCAGTATAACCTCTCCGTAACCAGATTATATCCTCAGAGACTCTTTTCAAACGAGGTCTCCTTCACAGGGACCAGGAATTGCGATTTCAATGAAAGTTTTAGGGAGTGATTCAATCCACAACACTGTTTAATGTTTCCACCACACTTCCCCCTGGGAGGGAAGTTTATTCGCAAAGCATTGGCCGCATTGGAATAAAGGTAGAAGCCCCGGGCAGTGGCGGGCTTTTGATTTCTTCTACCGCTCATCCAGAAACTTCTCTGCTTGCACCACTGTGAACAGGACGGGCCCACATGCACCCGTGAATGTCAGGCATGAGTAGTGCAGGTGTTGGCTGTTGCCTTGTGTTTCGAAGGACACATTTTATCAACATGTGGCTGTGAGTTTTGAAGGACACGTTGTGTCAACTTGTGGACCAGTGACAAGGAGCCAAGAGAAGGTGTCCTCCTGGAAGAGATTCAGGTCCTGCCCCGCTAACGGGCTGTGGGCTCTAGATTTGCCCTGGGCTCACGCTGGCCTCAGTGCACTGACATGTGGCTCGTGGGAAGGACCCGCCTCCAAAAATATGCTCCTGAGGACCGCCTTCACTGCTTCCAGGATGCGGCTGTTGTCTCTGGCACCTGCCTTGCCACCTGCCCCCCTTCCGCCTTCCTCAGTCTCTGCCCCCTCCCTATCCACACACCCGCCACCCCCGAAACTCCCGTGTGGAGCAGTTCCTCAGGGAGGGGCAGCCACGCTTGGCGTGATGCTGTGTGGCTTGCGGTTTAGGGTGAGTGTGGAGACCGGGCTGCTCAGGTGGGGGAGGGGGGAGGGCTAGGGCAGGGTGGGTGGAGCCAGAGTTCCAGGGGGACAATTCGGGAGGCTGGGGTCCTGATTCTACATCTGCCACTTCTTAGCACGGAACTGGGGAGTCTTCAACCCCGCCTTGATTTCCTTATTTGGGGAAACAATCCCAGACACTTGGTCCGACCTCTCAGGGCTGCTGTGAAAACGAAGGGTTTTCCCAGATGACCCTACAGATGGAGAGTTCCCAGCCTGGAGGGAGGTTGGGGGGATGATCTGGCCTCACATGGGCCCGCCTGGTCCACGTCTGCCCGCAACACTGATGGAAGGAATCCCAGGCAGTTCCAATAAGTCTCCAAGGCTGAGAGAGGCTGCAAACCCCAAAGCCGCAGGCAGCCACATGGAAGTTGTTGTTCAATACCCTGTAAACACCAAAGGGGCTCGGCCTGCAAAGGGCCTGGGGTTGGTGCAGCTGGGGACAGAAGATACGCAGAAGAAGAAACCTGGCCCCAGATACCTGTAGGGGGCTGAACAGTGGCCCCCTGCAAAGATATGTTTGCCTCCCAACTCCAGTTGAGAGAGAGAGAGAGAGAGAGAGAGCACCAGTGGGGGAGGGGTAGAGAGAGAGGGGGAGAATCCCAAACAGGCTCCACGCGTAGCACAGAGCCTGACACGGGGCTCGATCCCATGACCGTGAGATCATGACATGAGCCGAAATCAAGAGTCACCCGGGCACCCCATGCCTCCAAAAACCTGTGAGTGACCTTATTCGGAAAGAAGTCTCTGAGGTACAATTAAGGTAAGGATCTTGAGAAGAGATCATCTTGGATCATTTGGGTGGGCACTAAATCCAGTGTCTGTGGTAAGGGTTGAATTGGGTCCCGGGATCCCCCAAGATATGCTGAAGTCCTAACCCCTGGGACCTCACAGTGTGACTTGGGGTGGATGTCAGGTCTCTACACAGGTCTTTAAGTTAAAATGGGGTCATGAGAGTGGGTCCTAATCCAATACGACAAGTGTCCTTATAGAAAGGTGGCCCAAGTCTACAGCCATACCACCCTGAACGCGCCCGATCTCGTCTGATCTTGGAAGCTAAGCAAGGCTGGGCCTGGTTAGTACTTGGATGGGAGAAAGGTGGCCCAAGGGCATGGAGACAGGGGCGCACAGAGGGAAGATGGCAGGAAGGAGAAGGGAGGAGATGGCCGTGTGACTGGAGTGAAGGGTCTACAAGTGGAGGGACACCAAGGATTGCCAGAAACCACCGAGAGGGAGAGAGACGGGAAGGATCATTTCCTAGAGCCTCCAGGGGTAGAACAGGTCTGCTGACACCTTGGCCTCAGACCTCTGACCTCCAGCCCATGAGAGAATCCACTTCTGTTGTTCTCAGCCTTGCAGTTTGTGGGACTTTGCTATGGTGACCCCAGGACATTAGCACAGGGCCTTTCTCTAAACGGAGACTAATGGGGGCTAGTGGGTCAGGGGTTGGAGCTCAGTGGCTTTGGCACATGAATTCTAGACCCCGTTTCTTATATCTTATCCCTTCTGAGCCCTGCTTCCCTTCTTAAAGGGTGGGTGCTGATGGGAGCCTGAATCAGTGTCCTGGGGTTGCCACAGCAACTTGTCACAAGCTGGGGAGCTTAGAACCACAGAAATCTATTCTTCCACAGCTCTGGAGGCCAGGGGTCCAAAATCCAGGGGTGGGCAGGGCTGAGTCCTCTGGGCTCTCAGGAGGACCTCTGCTCTGGCCCCCCCACCCCAGCTTCTGGGGGCTGCTGGCTGTTCTTGGCCTTCCTTGGCCTGTGGCTCTGTCCCCCTGATCTCTGCCCCCATCTCCACATGGCTGTCCTTGCCCTATATGTCTCTGGCTTTCCCTCTAAAGCCATCAGTCACATTGGGTCAGGGCCCACCCTAATGACCTCCTTCTAACTTGAGGACATCTGCAGAGACCCTATTTCCAAATCAGGCCACGTTCACAGGTTCTGAAGGTTGTGACATGAATATAGTTTTCCAGGGGACAGGGTTTTTCCCGCAGCAGAACCCCTCGTGGGGTCGTTTAGAAGTCCCAGGGGGATAATGGAGGCAAAATGCGCAGCATGTTGCGACCCCGTGTCCTCCAACCATCCTGTGCCCTCAGGCGGCTCCCCGAGCACGGCTCCCTCCCTGGATGCCCCAGGCGGGGACAGCAGAGCAGAGGAGGGCTGGCCTTCCCTCCCCGGGCCCTGGACGGCTCTCCCTTCCCTTTTCCTGACATTTCCCTCCCTTCTGTCTGTATCCAGAGCTTGGGGGCCCCCCAGCTCATCCCTGGTCTGACCACTGAGCTCCAGCTTGTGCCTGGGACCCCCTGGCCTGCACTCCACGCAGACCCATCGCCTGGATGCTCCTCCCTGAAACCCCGTGTGGCAGGTGCCTCGAGTCCCGCTTGTACAGAAGGTGGGGGGTGAGCCCCGTGCTCCTGGGAAGACTGGCGAGATTGGGGTGGGAAGGCGGCTTTGCTTCCCTGGGCGTTTGGTCTCTGAGGCTGTGGTCACACTTTGGAAGGCAGAGCGCCACGGGTTAAGTCTTTGTGCAGAGCCTGTCCTGAGTCCTCATTTTCCTTAATGCCAGCCCAGGGCGCTGGGCGACATTTGAGCCAGAAGCGCAGGATGAATACTGTTTCTTGGAGCTGCAGCCCCCTCTGGCTGCCCTCGTCCCTCCCCTGGGAGCGCAGGGGGCTGCTCCTGCTTCGTTCGTTTGGGGACAGCCGTCTGCAGAGAAAGGGCTCAGCAGAGGCGGCAGGCCAGGTGTCCCCCTGGGTGCAGCTGTGTTTTCCACACATCCTCACGGTGGCCTGTGCCCCTCACAGCGGTCGAGAACAAGCCTCAGGTTTTATCCCACGTGAAGTAATCAAGGTCCGCTGGGGTGACCCTGCGTACCCTGGACACAGACCCGTAAATAATGAGTCATTTCCTATTTTGCGTGGACCCACTCAGACCTCATCCCTGGATCTCCTGACAGTTCAGACGGCCGTGCGGAGCCCCCGCAGTGCCAGAACGGGCCGGGTGGTTCGAGTCCTGGCTCGGCCCCTTACCGGAAGGGGCACTGCATTCGCTTCCTGGGCGGCTGTGACAAAGCCCCACAAACTGGGGCGTTTACCACAACAGGAATCTGTCCTCCCATAGCCTGGGGGCCAGATGTTCCAGACCAAGGTGTCTGTAGGGCCGGGGTCCCTCCAGACCTACTGGGGAGGGTCCCTCCTCCCTCTTCCGGCTTCCTGGTGGTTTGCCAGCTGGAGTCCCTGGCTTCCAGATGTATCCCCAGTCCTCCATGGTCCCATGGTGCTCTCCCCGTGAGTCTCTGCTTTCTGTGGCCTTCGCGTAAGGACAGCCGTCCTGCTGACACAGGTCCCTGACTCCAGTGAGACCTCATCTTGACCTGTTACATCCAGGATGGCCCCATCTCCACCTGAGGTCCTGTCTGAGGCCCCGAACTCCAACTTAGTTTTTGGAGCGGGGCGGGGGGACACAGTCCTCCCTGTGACGTCACCATGGACAAGTCCCTTAACCTCTCTGGGCCCCCATTTCCTCCCGTGTGAATGGAGTTCCTGGCTGTACCCACCTCACCGGACTGTTTTAGGAATAAAAGCCTAGATCGATGCACGTGTTATGTGGTGAGTGTTGTACAGGACTCGGCTGTTACCAGCCTCTCCGAGCCGGCTGTCCAGGGACCCCCGGAGTCAAGGGCAGCAGCATGGGGAGGGAAGGGCTACACAAGTTCTGTTTCAAGCTGCTTAATGGAAAATTTCCCCTGCCGTGAACAAGGAGTAGCAGGTGCTTGGAAGCAGGATGGGAGCTGAACTTTCCCGCTGAGCAAAGGCGTTGCTAACCCATCACATACCTTTGATGAGCAAAACAAGGGGAAACGTGCTAATCTTTTAAATACATGTGATGTGTGTGTGTGTGGATTATCTTCTAGTGCCTGGAGTCAGTGGAGGGCAATGAAGGCTGCAAGCTTCTCAGTGGTTCCCAGGCTGGCAATCCTGCCCACCCCACCCCCCCCCCCCCCCCAGCCCCTGGCTGGGTACAAATGCAGAGATCCTGACAAGTACCGGCCGGGGTGTGGACACTCGTCCTCCAAGAGCCAGGCTGCCACTGTCCTTGCCACGCTCAGTGTTTGACAGTCTCAGAGATGAATTGGGTCTAGTCGGCTCTCAGACTCCACCGAGAACCCGACACATCAAGGTGCCCTTGTGAGGAAGGCCCAAGAAGCGCCTGTGGGTTTGTTTATTCTGCGGATAACAAAGGACAAAGAGACTTCTGTTTCTTGCAGGGCATCCGCGGGTGCGAGCAAAACAGATTAAAGTTCCCTTTTATCTCCATTAGGACTGGAAAAGAGCTTTGGTTTTATTTTCCAAATTCTTTGTTGTCGCCGCTCTTGCTGCAGAAGCAGCCACGCGCCTGACTCGTGCCGTAAGCCTGTTGTCCACGGCAGGCCATCAAGACCAAGCCTGCTTGGCATTTGTACCTTTCAGTGACATCACTCCTCTCTACTTCCGTCCGACGGGGAGATTTCACTTCCTGGGCCCCAGAGTTGAGGAGCAGCTTGGCGACATGCTCTGGCCAAGGTCACGGGGGCGGAAGTGAAGCTTCTGCTAGAAGCACGACTGGCCGGTTCTCACAGCCCCAGCCCTCCTTCCCATGATCCGGGGGCATCTATGGGTGTAGATGTCACCCCGAGTTGCCGAGCCAGCCCGGGGGAGGGCATCTCTGGAGATGTGCAGCTGACTTGACAGGAGCAAGAAATAAACTTGTGTCACCTCGCTGACAGATTGGGGCTGGTGGTGATTGCAGATATGCGAGCCCATCTGGGTAAAGACACTGCTTTTATGTAGTTTTTCCCCCCAGAAGGCAGGTAAGTGAAGAGACCCGGCAGAGTTCAGGAAACCCAAATCCTAGTTCTGATCTCACCAGGGCACGGCCGCTGTCTCACCTGTGGTGGGCTGAATACTGATGCCCCAAAGATGTCCGGATCCCAGTCCTTAGACATGGATACGTGACCTTACCCCCCACGAGGGACTTTGCCGATGGGGTTAAGTCAAGGATCTTGCGATGAGGGGATTATCCTGGGTTATCTCGGTGGCCCAATCGTCACAAGGGCGTTTATAAGAGGGAGGAGGGAGGGTCAGAGTCCAAGAAGCAGACGTCACCACGGAAAGCAGAGGTTGGGATGACGCGTTCTGAAGATGGAGGAAGGGCCACACGCCGAGGAGGGCAGGCGGCCTCTGGAATCCGGAAATGGAAAGGAAACAGATTCTCTCCCCCAGATTCCAGAAGGAACGCACCCCTCAAGGCGCTTTAATTTTATCCTCGTAAGACCCATTTCCAGCTTCTGACTTCCGGAATTGTCGGAGAACACACGTGTGTTGTTTCAAGCCACTCGGCCGGTGGTGACTTGTTGTGGCGACGACAGGAAACGGGTGTCCTTCCCTGTCCACTTTTCTCAGACTGGGAACATGCGTGTGAACCCAGCGGGGTCTGATTTAGCGCATTCGATTGGGCAAGTGCAACCCTGGGGAAGCATGGCAGGGCACACCCAAGGCCGAAACCTCTCTGGAACCACGGTCAGCTGACTCCACACTTGCACCTGTTACTACAATAGATTGCTGGTGGGTGACGTCAGAGTCCCCGGCTTCCAGATGTATCCCCCAGTCCTCCGTGGTCACATGGTATTGCCCCTGTGCGTCGCTGCTTTCTGCTGGCCTTCCTGTACGGACAGCCGTCCTGCTGACACGGGTCCCCGACTCCAGTGTGACCTCATCTTTACTTGTTACATCCAGGATGGATGTAACAAAACCGTGCTAATCATATTATAACACACACACATTCTTTGGTTGGAGGGAGCTACACTCTGGCTTATTCAGGAATCGATCTGATGGCACATTGTCACCAGGGCACCTGGTGTCCGGGGGTTGCTAGAATTTGAGAAAACGCGGACCCTTGCCTCCCTTAATGAACACCGTGGAAGGCACCCAGGAGCAGAAACCCCCGTTCTCATGTCCGCCCAAACCGCGGCGTCAGAAAATGCACCGGAGAACACTTTTAATTCCATTCCTGCCGTCCGTCCTTGGAGCCGCCCCTCCCTGGCTTTCCTTGAGATGACGTCTCTGTGTCTCTGGCCTCCACAACGAGAGACACGAAGGGCCAGCATGGAGATCGAGGGCAGATCCGGCCTGGAGGTTGGAAGTTAATGAATGAAGCTGCACAGGGGCCATGGAGGACTCAGGGCCAGCGCGGTGGAACCTCGGGTCACCCTGTCAGGGCCCCTGCCAAGTGCACGGCGGCTCCCGCGTCCTGCAGGATTATCAAGTCTGACAGGCAACGTCTGCCCTGAATTTTGGCATCGTCTCTCTTGCTCATCTCGTTTCAAGTTGCAAGCGTGTGTAGTAAAGGACAGACAGAGTTTGAGATGCACACGTTTTTCCCAGATGCCCGCGCTGGGATTATGCGAGTTTATGAAACTGAACTCGTGAGTCGGCATCTTTTAATTAAAGGCAAGAGCCCTTTCCTCCCTGAGAAGCAGGTCTGACGGTGAGATGCTGCTGGCGGGTGATCCGAGGAGTGCGGTGACAGATGCCGGGCCACCGGGAGGCCACCCAAAGTCACCATGAGGGAAGCAAGAGGGCCCAGCTGGAATTTAAATTTTTTTTTACACTTATTTATTTTTCAGAGACAGACAGAACACAAGCAGGGGAGGGGCAGAGAGAGGGGGAGACACAGAATCCGAAGCAGGCTCCAGGCTCCAAGCTGTCAGCACAGAGCCCTACACGGGGCTCGAACTCACGAACCGTGAGATCATGACTTGAGCCGAAGTTGGACGCCCAACTTACTGAGCCACCCAGGCGCCCCCGGTCTGAGAATTTAAATAGAAACACAGATGTGCTTCGCCTACGAGCTGAATGGCTGGTGGGCAGGGTGGCCCTGCTGGTGTGCCCCCCGGGGACAGGAGGTTTGGGTCTATTGGCAATTCTAGCGGACGTGGGATGTGGTTAGACCCGGCGCTTAGGCTGTTCCATATAACTGCATCAAAACTCTGCTACAAGACTGAGGGGCAGTCACTGATGACGGACAACATAAAACGGTGTGAACAAAGCATGTGTGGCCTCAGCCGGTGGCTGGAGTGTGGCCAGGCGTGTCCGTCGCCAGAAAGGGCCCTTGCTCAGAGCAGTGAGCCAGGACAGGGGGTGTATGCGGCTGCCCTGGCAGGGGTCCCACCACAGACTGACATCCTTCTCAGCTCAGGTGCCGTAGGTGCTCCGCTGGCGGGGTTTTCTAATGCAGAGGAAAAACCCCATGACAGACATGCAGCGTTCTCGGGCACTGACTACGTCTAAACAACGTTTATTATCGTCAAACGCTTGTTTGCAACTGTGGTAAAATGCACACGCTATAACATTTGCCATCCTAAGGTCGCAAGTGTGCAGGTCGGGGGGCGGTCAAATCCTGAGCCGCCCCCACTTCCAGAACGTTCATCCCGTAAAACCCAAACCGTCCCCTGTTGTAAAACATTTGCGCACGCAAATGAGCGAAAAGAGCAGGTTTCAGTGGCCTGTGTTCTGCTTGCCAGCGGATCTCCACGCCTTCTGGTTCTGCAGCCGTTAAATATATTTTGGGGGATGTTTCAGCCTTTAACAAAGTGGTATCCTGTCACCCTACAACTCAATGTTTTACTCAACCCTAGGTTTTTACAGTCCTACTTCATTCATTCCCGCTACGCCAAAGCACGTCACTTTGTAAAATGTCACAATTTATAGTTTTTGCTAATCCATTAAGTAGGAGAAACTTCATTCTCGTTTCCATATATGATTTCTTGATTACCGAGGGGGTCAGACATCTACATCCACTGAGACACCTGTGGGTGTTTCTTCTTTAATTGCAAACATTCATTCTATGACAGGATTTTTGGGTGTGGAAATGCTCTGATCTCCCAGGGACATCCTTCTTTGTCGTGAAACATAATCTCTTTAAAATTTTAAAAAATGTTTATTTAGTTTTGAGAGAGAGAGAGAGAGAGAGAGAGAGAGAGAGAGAGAGAGAGAGAGATGGGGCATGAGCAGGGAAGGGTCAGAGAGAGGGAGACATAGAATCCGAAGCAGGCTCCAGGTTCTGAGCTGTCAGCACAGAGCCCGACGTGGGGCTCGAACCCACAAACCACAAGATCATGACCTGAGCCGAAGTCGGACACTTAACCGACGGAGTCACCCAGGCGCCCCGAAACATAATCTCTTTTAAACACACTGCTGTCCTTGATCAGCTGATGTATTGAAAAGATGGTTTACATATATATTTGAACTTGAAATTGATCTATGGTTTTACTTTTTGTGAGTTTTGCCATCAAGTTTATACCAGTTTTACCCAATGATTTGAGTAGTTTTCCCTCCTCTGACAGTCTCTGTAACAACTTTACTGTTATTTAAAAAATCTAAGCCCAATATATTCTTTTCTTTGTTAGAAATTGCCTCTAAAACATCTCTCCTCAGAGCCTTTTGAGGGAGGGAGAGAGATTTCTGATAATATAGTCATTTCTTTGCTGGACGTTGACTGATTCCGATTTTCTAACAATCTTTAGCCAACTTTCTTAAAAATTTCTTTTTTACTGAAAGTTACTCAAATTTATTGGAAAGCCAATAAAGCTTTTAGAAGGATAATAATAGAAAATATCTTCATGACCTCAGGGTGGGGAAGAATTTCTTAAACAAGGTATAAAAATTGACAGTAGCTATAAAAGAGAATACCGATCAATTTGGGTACATTAAAATTAAGGACACCTGTTCAACAGAAAATGCCGTAAAGTGAAGATTCAGACCCAAGCGGAGCCTGTGTCTGGAGGAAAATACCTGTGATGAAAAAAAACTAACAAAGAAATAGTATTAAGAACGTATAAAAAGAAGCCATGGGAAGAAAGATCTGAACCGGCGTTTTCTAGAAGGGGGCACACAGTCTGTGCTTCTGGACAGACACCCCACAGCCCACCTCACGGGGGACGGGGAAGAAGCCGTGCCCTCCACGCCGACAAGCTTCCTATTTGGACAGCAGTAGCCGTAGCGAGGGTACAGAGCCATGGGTACGTGAATATGTTACTCACAAGGCAAGTAAGTCGTGACACTACCTTTAAAAATGCAACTGGCATCTTCTGGCGTGTGGGCAGAGAAGCTGTGGATATCCTGGGGCCTTGTCTCTCCAGGAACGTGCCCGAGATGGGCCGGGGATCTTCAGTGCAACACCGTGCAAACCAGAAAGACATGTGGTAACGCCCGCGCCCGCCTGAAGGAGCACACACGTGTGCAGGAATCACAGCCCGTGCAAAAGGAGGCATCTGCCACACCCCTACCACCCTCTCACCTTTCACTGCTGGAATGTGCCCTGGCAGCTGGGCAGGAGAGCCGAACTGCAGAAGAAAGCACAACTGTCTGAATTATCAGATGTTACGACAGCTTCCCCAAATACCTGGGAGGGTTGTGATAGAAGCAAGTTGGTGCAGTGAAAGAATTCAGGAAGTGTGTTACTTTCCCTGGGCTGCCATAAGCCAGTACCACAGACCAGGCGGCTTACACAGCAGGGGTTTAACCTCACACAGCTCTGGGAAATCCCACGTCAAGGCGCCGGCAGGCTGGTCCTCCTGCGGCCTCGAGGCAGAGTCTTCTCCACGTGTCTTGCCCAGCCTCACGGTCTACTTCCATCTTTGGTGCCCTTGGCTTTTACGCGTGGCCCAACATCTGGCTTAATGAACCCATGGCACTCTCCCTGTGCGTGTGTCTGCGTCCAAATTTCCCCTTTTTATATGGACACAGTCTACTGGATTGGCTCACCTTCCTCACCCTGTATAACCTCATCTTGACTAGCGGCATCTGCAACAAAGCTACCTGCAAAAAAGGTCACGCTCTGAGGTCCTGTGGGTTAGGACTTCCACATAAGAATTTTCGGCGGACACAACTGAACCCATAATGGGAAGGCAGCAGGACATGAAATTGAGATGGGAAACCAGCAAGGATGAGCAAGGATCTAAAACTGAACCCCAAAAGGAACAAACGGATGCAAGTCTATTTCAGCTGAACAAGATAGCCCAGTTGAAGGGGGAAAAGCTAACACCGGAGACTAGACACAGGACTCTGATGCCATACCCTCAGCCCAGGGAAAAAAGAGGAGACTGACCCGGAACTTGTCTCAGGAGGTTTGGTTTGGGCGGTGAGAATACAGTGATTGTAGGGCAATTTCATGCGCATCCTGGGATTGATAACAGCATCACAGACAATGGGTTACAAGTCCATGCGGGTGATAAGTAGATAACGAATAGTTGAACAAATATGTGAATCAGTGAGGGAAAGGGGGGGGGCTCTCACTCACAGGGAGAAGCTGGAGGAGAAGTGTGGAGGAAGGAGACCATCATCGCTGCCCAACAACCCAACAACAACCTTGGTGAAGACTGGTTTCAAGGACAGTCATTGGTGGATGCTGCTAAGGTGGTGGGTTGGTGGGGAGGCAGGGCATTTGTGTGGTCTCAAGGTGCTGTACAGAGTGGAGGGAAACAGTACCCATGCAGCAGAGAAGGCGGACAACCCTTTGTAGGGTGATCCAAGTTGGCGGTGCCAACGACAGAGCAGACAGACCTTGGGCACCTGTGGCATGAAGCCTGCGAGTCACGCGTCATGTGGGCGGTGTCCTGAATCTGAGCACAGAGAGACAGCAGACAGGCCCAGGTGGGGCCATCCTGTGGCATCACTGGCTGGTCTTCAAAGGTGTCAGTGTTGTGAGAACCAGAGCAGGACCGATGAGCTGTTCCAACGACGGAGCCTGGAGAGACACAGTCACCAAAGGCAGTGTGCAGCTGGGACTGCGTTGCGCACGGAGAGGAAGATGCTGTAAAGCCCGTCTCTGGGAAAACCACCAGCAGTGCTGGATTACGGCCCATAGACTTGGGAAAAGCATGGCACCCAGGATGAATTCTCCGGATTTAATAACTAACTAGACTGTGGTTATGGGAGGGCATATCCCTTCCTTTAGGAAATTCGCATGGAAATTGTAAAGGGCAAAGGGACATAACGTGTGCACCTTACTTTGAAATAATTCTTGCAATCGTTCTGTAAGTTTGCCAAGAATTTCATAATGTTCAGCAAAAAGGAAAATTACAGCAGAATAGGACTGGAGTCCACTTACGTAAGATCTAGACACCTGCACAGGTGAACTGCGTGTTGTGTAGGGGTTCGTGCATTTATTGGAATATAAGGAGAAGGGGGACGGAGAGGCACACAGAATGCAGGGGGGCGCGGGCTTTGGGGGATGGGGAGGCTGCTGAACAGGGCACGAGCCCACGGCAACCCTGGTGAGGTGTCTCCAGTGTTCGCCTTAAGTCGTAGGGACATGTTGTATCGACTCCTGAATGTATGACGTTTCATAACACATTAAAAAACAACAGGAATAAATAAATGTCAAGATACCATCCTCTCCCCTGGATTTTTTTTTTTTAACAGATAAGGAAACTTAAGCTCAGTGGAGTTTAGAAATGTGACAGGGCTGGATTTGAACCTGATTCTAGAGGCTACACAGCCCGCACTGTCTCTCGCACTGTAGGAAAGAGCCCAAGTCAAGACAGAAGAGGAGGAACAGGAAACCCTCTTCCTCAAGTCGGAAGAGGAGGGAACCAGGCTTGCGAGGGGATTCTTTCTCTCTCCCATCTCCCCTTCCGGGGACCCCGGGTGTCTACAGTCAGGCCCTTTAACGGGCTTAGGAGGACCGTGACACCCTATCCTGTGGTCTCTGGCACCTTTCTGAGGTTGACCAAAGGGGCTCCAGGATGGCTATCCCCCAAATTAATTTAAATTCAAAAGTTACATCCGATCACAAGGATGAGTTGTGCCAAGATCAGGCCCGCACTGCCCGCAGATTGCAGTCTCTGTGCCTGGACTGTTGGAAGCCCCTCTTCCAGTGATACTGGAATTAGCCAGAAGGAGCTTTGCATTCTCCTGGAGAGAATGATTGTGGCTTCCCTACTGGGACATCCGTCAAATGGCCAGATGGGTCCGCAGTCGTCATGTTTGCCCAGAGTCCTCTCGTCGTTGTACCCGCCTGGGCCAGCTGAAAAGCACCAATCCCCCTTTACTGTTCTGGACCCGCAGTGTCTGTGATCCTTTCGCTCCTGTCAATGACCAGAGTTTGATCTGATAAATCATGACTTCCTAACTGGCATTGGCTTCCAGTGGTTGGTGTGGTGGGTGACTGTCAAACAACTCGATTCAAGTCCCCCGTAAGTCAGCTCCGTCTGATGTGTTTTCCTCTGTTCCTTTATTCCCCGGTGAAAACATACGGACACTTCAAAATAAACACAGGTGTTGGAAGAGATGTTTTGAAATGTTCTCTTGTACCTGACAGCTGTGCTCTCTGTAGAAGTCGCGACAATTGTTTTCGCCGTAATTGCACAAGTTTTCCTCGGAGCTTCCAAAGTATGAACACTTGAGTGTGTTATTATACAAACTTACAGAGCAGGGATGTATTCTCGGCTCTCCTAAGATATTACCAAGAGCTGATGAATTGTGATGGTATTCCCGGAAGTCTCTCGGAATAAAAACAGATGATCTTTTTCATCAAAATGTAATCCTTGTTGGGTCGAGCAACTTTGGGAGAAATGCTTACTTTGGAGAGACACTCAGACTTCTTCACGCCGGCGTCCTATGTCTGTGGTAGAGTGAATGGAGTCCTCTGCTCCAGGGATCGCATCGAATCGTGGCATCACGGTACCCACCTGTGTTCACTGGGGGTCTCAGATACAGGAGGGACTCCACGTGTTTCAGAAGCTCTGTTGTTTGGAGAACAGCCACAGGAAAGGAGGGTGATGTTTTCCTGCTCAGCTATGTTTGTCGGCAGGAAGAGGGAAAAAATAAGCCTGATGCCAGGGAGGGAGGTCTGAGAGTGGCAGGGTAGCACTGAGATGGGCACGGCCTCTGTCCCAGCAGCCCCTGGGGCTTGTCTCTATTAGAGATCTGATAAAGAATGGTGTGCTGGCCCCTGGCCCCTGACGTGGAACCAGCAGCCAAGAACCCCTGCCATGGTCCGTGACTTCCAGAGAGGTGGCTTCGCTTTGTTTTACGCACACAGTACAAACCCAGATCATACAAAGGGCACACAGGACAGGGTCCGTCTTCTGTCTGTGTCCTGCAGGCTCCCAGGTGTCTCAGGGTTGTCTTCCCAGATGTTGTCTTGGCTGAAAACATGCAAGGCAGTCGGGGGTGGAGAGGCTGGCAGGCACGCCGACCTTCACCGTCTACCCTTCCCTCTTTCACGAGCTGGCATTGGGCCACAGCCCTCTGCCTCACTGTGCTCACATGGCCTCGGGGATCCCTCTGCAGCGAAACACACACAGTCACATCACACTCCTTTATATGGATGTATCATAATCCTTCAACCGAACCTGCAGAGAGCTTCTCACTGGATCGAGCACACTCTGCCCAGCGTGCCTGCAGGGGTGGGGAGGGCTGTGTCTCTGCCCCCAGTTCCCTTGTTTTGGGCCATTGTCTACCTCATACTGAGAACGCATTTCTCTGATTAGGAGTGAGGTTAAAAATCTCGACTTCGTTTAAGAACTACTTGTGCTGCCTTTTCAATGAGATTTCATCTCCTGTTCCTATGGGTGGTTGGTTGTTTTGTTATAGATTTTTATGCGCTTCTCATGCATTAAAGAAATTAGCTCTTATCTGTAATAGAAATGAGGGCTTTTCCCTCCTTCACTCCCTCCCCTCCTTTGCTTCCTTTATGGTATTTGCAGTCGACACTTTCACTTTGCTTCTGAAGCTTTTGTTTTGCCTTGCAGAATCATTTTATTTTTACATCACCGAATAATGTACAAACAATGACTTCCTGTTTTCGTTATTTTTATGCGTACGTCTTTGATTCATTTGAATTTACTCTAGTGGAATACATGAGGTGGGGTCTAATTTTTTGTTTTTCTCTGGGTGGCTACTCCGGGGTCCCCATCCCTGGTCCGTCTGGCCCTTGGGCGGGGCCCTGGACAGCTAACACCACCCCGTCCTCCTCTGTGCTCTGGCGGCCTCACGGCCAGTTCATATATTCCAGGTAGTGTGGCTGCAAGGTAGGGTGATGGGAAGATGTGTGAGTAGGGCTCACACAGAATATGATTTTTAGTATCCGGCTCGTTTTTCTTTCCTCCAGTACGGCATTTGCCGTCCGTCGGTGTGATTGTGGTGCTGCCATTTTACTGTGGGGTGCATTCCATTGTGTGACTAATGCAGTGGGCTTGCTCATTCACTTTTTCGTGGGTCTTTGGGTTGCTTTTTGGCATTTGGCTATGATGAATGAAGGTGTTGTAAGCACTCAGGTCAAGTTCTTGCGAGGGCGTAGACTTACTTCTTTTGCGAGAATCCCTGGGAGCGGGATCTGAGATGCATTGTAAGTGTATAGTCAGGGTTTGAAGAACCGGGCAAGCCGTGTCCCATCATTTCACATTCCTGTTTCTGCAGGGGAGTGTCTGGACAGCTTCAGATTCCTGCCAACACTCAAGATGGGAAGGCTTTCAGCTTAGCCATTGTAAACCCATGGCAGTGTTTCAACCATGGCTTACATTTGTGTGTCTCTGATGACAAACAAAACTGAGCTTCTTTTTATGTGCTTGTATGATACTTGCACATCCTTTTTTCTGAAGTCTCTGTTCACATTTTTTTTTTTTTGCCACATTAAAAAAATGGTGGTGCCTTCTCATACTGAATTGTGAGGGCTTAAATATATATATATTTATATATCTAAATATATATATATATATATATATATATATTTAGATATTTGGGATTCAAGGTTTTTCTTTTGTTTGAGATATTTCTATTTATTTATTTATTTATTTATTTATTTATTTATTTACATCCAAGTTGGATAGCATATAGTGCTATGATGATTTCAGGAATAGATTCCAGAGATTCACCCCCTGCATATAACACCCAGTGCTCATCCCAACAATGTCCTTCCCAATTCTCCCCACCCATTTAGCCCATCCCCCCCCCAACAACCCCTCCAGCAACCCTCAGTTTGTTCTTTGTATTTAAGAGTCTCTTATGTTTTGTCCCCCTCCTTGGATGAATGGATAAAGAAGATGTGGTATATAGATATAATGGAGTGTTACTCAGCAATCAAAAAGAATGAAATCTTGCCATTTGCAACTACGTGGATGGAACTAGAGGGTGTTACGCTAAGAGAAATTAGTCAGAGAAAGACAAATATCATATGAATTCACTCATATGAAGAATTTAAGTTACAAAACAGATGAACATAAGGGAAGGGAATCAAGTTTTTTATTAAAAATATGTATTGTGATCTCCCCTCCCCACCCCTAAATTCTGGTAGTCCTTTCTTTTTCTTAATAGTGTTTTTTAAAGAGCAGAATTTGGATTTGGAAAACCCCAACTGGTCATTTTTATCTGCCATGCTTTGTTTTTTACATTTCATGGAAAAAATCTTTGTCTACCTCAAGGTGATGAGGATTTTCTTCTAAGTTTTCTTCTAAAGGTTTTACAGTTGTAGCTTTACACTGAGTTTTGGACCCATGTCGACTTAATGCATATCCTCATCAGTATCTGCTATTGTCAGATTGTTGGACATCAGCCATTGTAACAGGTGTGCAGTGATAACACATTGTTGTCTTGTCTGTGATTCCCTGGTGACGTATATAACATTGGGCATCTTTGCATGTGCTTATTCGTCATCTGTGTGTCTTCTTTGGGAAGATATATGTTCAAATCTTTTGTCCATTTAAAAATTGTTTTAACATTTATTTATTTTTGAGAAACAGGGAGAGACAGAGCATGAGCACGGGAGGGGCAGAGAGAGAGGGAGACACAGAATCCGAAGCAGGCTCCAGGTTCTGAGCTGTCAGCACAGAGCCCGACGCGGGGCTGGAACTCACAAACCGCGAGATCATGACCTGAGCCAAAGTTGGAGGCTCAACCAACGGAGCCACCCAGGTGCCCCAAATCTTTTGTCCATTTTTAAACTGGTTTGTTCATGTCCTTATTATTGAGTTTAAAGAGTTATTTGTATATTCTGGATAACATTCCTCATCAGATAAATCTTTCGGAGGTAATTGTTTTTCACTTGTGCTTGTCTTTGTTGTCAACAATCTCTTTTGCAGAGCAGAAGATTTTAGTTTCAATGATGTCCAAATTATCAAAATTCTCTTTCACAGATCATGTTTTTGAGGTTGTGTCTAAGAAGTCACCTCAAGCCTTATGTAAGTTTTGCTAGATTGCCTGAGTTGTTTGTAAGATTCCTTTACTATCCTTTTAATGTCCATGGCATTAGCCCTTTGTGTCTCCTCTCTCTCTCTTTCCCCCTCTCTCTTAGCCTGGCTAGACACCTTGTATATTGATCCTATATCCTCCAATCTTGCTCAACTCACTTGGATATATTTTTGTATATTCCTTACGATTTTCTATATACAAGAGCATAAGATTTGCAAATAGGGAGAGTTTTACTTCTCCTTTACCATTCAGATGTCTTTTAATTCTTTTTCTTGCATAAATGCCACAGCTAGCATCTACAGTTAGTATGTTGAATGGATGGGGTAAAAATGCACCTGTTGCTTGTTTCTGAACTTAAGGAGAAAGCATTCAGTTTTCACTGTTAAGTATGTTACCTGTTTTTTTTTTTTTAAGGTTCTCTTTCTTTGTTTGAGGCAATTTCCTTCTATTTTCTCGAGTGCTTTCAATCAGGAAAGGGTGTTCTACTTCGTCAAATACTTTTCTATGTTTATCGAAATGAATATGTGGGGTGCATAATCCTTTTAGCCACTGCCCTGGGGATTACAACCAACATCTTAACTTAAAACAATCTTGCTCCAATGAATGCTGCCTTCACCTCAATAGTACACAAAAGCTTTTCTCAGTACAGCTCAATTTCCTCCCCCTTCCTTCGTGCCAATATTATCATACAAATTACATCTTGACATTACAAGCCAGTCAACAAGGTTTTGCAATTGTTGTGCTATGCAGTCCTTTTAAATCAGATAGGAGAAGAAAACAGTTACAACAAACACTGTCCTTATTTTTTATCACCGTCTTTAAATTCACCTTTTTGTACTCACATTTATTGGTGTTCCTTGTCTCTGGATAGATTTGTATTACTCTCCATTTTGGCCTGGAAAACTCCCTTAATATATCTTATAGAGAAGGCCTGCTAGCAATAAATTCACTCCTGTTTTGTTTATCTTGGAGTGTCTTAATTTCTCCTTTTCTGAAGGTTAGTTCAGCCTGATACAGAATTCTCATGTGACAGCTTCTTTCTTTTGGGCCTTGGAGTATGTCACCCCCTTGCCTTCTAGCTTCGTTGGTTTTGACGGAAGCCAGCTGTGAAGACGCCTCGTGTGTGACATGGGACCCTGTGCTCACTCTTTTCAAGATTCCCTGTACTTGGTTTTCATCAGTTGGGCCATGATGTGTCCACGTGTGGCTCTCTTTCATTTTGTCTACTTGGGAGTTTGCTGAGTTTCTTGGTGTGTAGATTATTTTTCTTTGTGTTCATTTTTTTTAGATGTTTGTTTTTCAACCCTTTTGTGCCTCTGCTTTCTTTCTGAGACTTCCATTATGCACGTGTTGGTGTGCTTGGTGGCGTGCCATGGTTCTCTGAGGTTCTGCTAACTTTTCTCCATTCCTTCCGTCCATGTTCCCTGGACAGGATGATCCCAATCAAGCCATCTTCAAGTTTGTCGATTCTTTCTTCTGCTAGTTCAAATCTGATGTTGAAACCCTTTTGTGAATTTTTTATGTTGGTCACTATTATTTGTAATTCCAGAATTTCTGTTCGGTTCTTTCATCAAATAATTTCTATCTCTTCATTGATGTTGTCTGTTTAGTGAGATGTTGTTCTCTTACTTTCCTTTAATTCTTTAGGCAGGGTTGCCTTTAGACCTGTGAAAATATTGATAATAACCTTTAATAATGTTTGTAATAATAATAAAGTCTGGGGCACTTGAGTGGCTCCATTGGTTGAGCGTCCAACTTCAACTCAGGTCATGATCTCACTCTTCATGAGTTTTAGCCCCACGGCAGTCTCACTGCTGTCAGCCTGTTAGCACAGAGCCTGCTTCTGATCCTATGTCCTCCTCTGTCTGCCCCCCACCCACTTGTGCTCTCCCAAAAATAAATAAATATTTAAAAAAATAGGGGGGGGCGCCTGGGTGGCTCAGTCAATTGAGCTTCCGACTTCGGCTCAGGTCAGGATCTCACAGTTTGTGAGTTTGAGCCCCGCCTCGGGCTCTGTGCTGACAGCTTAGAACCTGGAGCCTGCTTCAAATTCTATGTCTCCTTCTCTCTCTGCTCCTCCCCCGCTTGTGCTCTGTCTCTCTCTCCTTCAAAAATAAATAAAAACATTTAAAAAAATTAAAAAAAATAGAGGCGTCTAGGTGGCTCAGTTGGTTAAGTGTCTGACTTCGGTTCAGGTCATGATCTCGCAGTCCGTGAGTTCGAGCTCCCCGTGGAGCTCTGTGCTGACAGCTAGGAGCCTGGAGCCTGCTTCAGTTTCTGTGTCTCCCTCTCTGTCTCTTCTGCCCCTCCTCTACTTGCACTCTGTCTCTCTGTCTCCCAAAAATAAATATTAAAAAAAACAATAAAGTCTTTGCTTATGAATTCCTCTCTGGCTTCCCTTAAGTAAAGGTTCTATTGGCTGATTTTGTCCTTGTGTATTGGCCATACTTTCCTCCTACTCTGCATGTCTTGTAACCTTTTGTTGAATACTTGGTATTTGAAGTAATTAACATGACAACCCTGGAAATCAGACCACTCCCAGTTTTATTTCTGGTGCTGTTTGTTTACTGACTTTTTGGGGACCAAATCTGTATTCTTTGTTGCGTGTGGCCAGCAAAGTCTCTACTGGAGTAGCTGCATGGTCACCTAATGACTTGACGGAGGTTCTCTTACATCACCTGAATCACTAGCTCTCCCAGCCGTTGCCGTGGGGCTTTGTGTGTGTGCAGGGCATGTCGGCAATGCCCGGGCAGGAAGTTTGCAAAACTGCCTTAGCCCTTCACCTCCTTGTGCACATGCGTGTGGCCTTTTAGATTCCTAGCACTATGTCAAAGCTCTTCAAAAACCTCCATGTTCTCATTTCCCAATTTTTTTTCTTGTAAGTTTTCTCATTGACTTCGCATCAGATCCCTTGGTAACACTGTCTCCAACAGCAGCCCCTGGGTATAAGGCTGTTCTCACTGAGTGATGTCTGTATCAGGTCAGATAGAGACAGGGGGAGTCCAGCTCTCCAGGCAGCTCACAGGTCAGTTGGTGACCAGCCTTTGGGTGGGGACTTTTTAGGGAGCTCTGCTTTCTGGTGGATTCCTGGCTCCTGGTTTTCCACAGCTTCTGTGATGGGGAGGCTATTGATTTTGAAGCCTACTATGTAGCTGGGGAGAACACAGGTTAAAATGCCACAAAGCTTACCGTACTTACCAATATTTAACCATTTTTCTTGAATAAATTCTCCTCATGTTGTTACAAAACTTTGGTAATCTCCATAGTTAAAAAAAAACAAACAAACTTGACTTTGACAATTTTTCCCCACATTCTCACTGCTTTTATGCAAGAGTGGAGTTTTGGAAGTTCTCACTCCACCACGGAGGGTCCAGGATTCTATTTTGGGCAGTCTGACCCTGAAATCTGTGCTCATACACTGTATGCCATGGTTTCTCCTCCAGTGCTGTCCTGATTATCGCCATTCCCCAAACTCATACCCAAATAATGAAAGCCTATCATCACATTTGTCTGTTAATTCTTCCAGTGTCAGAGGATCAAATCTTCCCCAGAAGGCCCATGGAGATCACAGAGGAAGCTGCTGAAGTCCCAAAGAGCCATAGACAGCCAGTTTATCCATTTAATTTTTCCAGGGTGAGATTGGCCCTGGTGATTCATTCTGTGCTCTCATTAGAGCAATTATCCAGTTAATTGCTCTGATCTGGATTTGGCCGAGGCAGTCACTGCAGCTGGGGAGCCCCAGAGAACAAGCAGATGGACGTCAAGGAGCATTCTGAAGGAGGCCTGGGTAAGCAGGCTGGTCTCTGTGCCCCAAGCATGCTGTTCAGTACCAGCCACCCTGCTTTTATTGATAGCACTGGCTCCTCTGGGTGACCTTCCTTCTCCTTTCTGCTGCAGTCAGCAAATGAGGAGGACGGGGAGGTTCTGGGAAAGGTGACCTCTGAAACTGGGAGAGAACAGATATGAGGCTGTTATCTGAGAGGACGTCTATCAAGTCCTGGATCATGGTGGGGATATGCAAAGTCACCAAGGTGATGCAATTGTCCCCAGGCCAGCAAGGCTCGACTGTCACCCAACCCTATTGTTAAGGAAGCTAAAAATAGGATGTTTCAATCAGAAATAATATAAGGTGGTTAATGTTATGCCTGTTTGCTTCAATTCTGTTCCCCCAGTCCCTTACAGAAGCACGTCTTAATGACACCCCTTCACTTGGTTCATAGACTTACTTGGAGGTCACTGCTCTGATTTCCCAGCTTGAAATTGGAGTAGACATATTCGGATTGGTTAAATCCCCAATTTGCTCCGTGGTTTCAGGGTAAGAGCTATTATAGCAAGGAAGACAGAGTAGAAGTCTCTGGAATGCTGGTCAAGATAATGAATCAAAAACAGTGCCATATCCTGGGGGATGACAGTCATCCTTTAAAACCTAGTGGATACAGGGACAGCCCCCCCTCAGATGCACACCTCATTCAACAATCCAGCGCACAAAGCCAGATAGGGTCTGGGGGACATGTGTGGATAGCTGTAGACTTAGCAGAGCAATGGACCTGATTGTGTCACTGTGTTGAGTTTGGCGTCTTTGCTGGGGAAGGTGGGCACAGTCCCAGGCAGCTGGGTGCAGTCACTGATCTGCTGAACCTGGTCTTTTCGTTCCTTACCGGGAGACATGAGAAACCGTTTGTACCCATATGGGCGGGCCACGGTACACCCTTCGGTCTCTTCTCAGGGCCTCGTATTTCCTACCCCGGTGTAATATAGCCCAAAGGCCTATGGACAATCTGCACCGTCTGAAAAACATCCCACTGGCCCACCCTATCAATGGTATCATGTCACTCAGACTACATGAGTAATTAGTGACACGTATATTGGTGGTCCCAATGCGGTGTGTACACTCCAGAAGGTGAGAGAAAACCCTCCAGAGTTTCAGGGACCCGTCACATCAGTGGTGTCTTAGGGCCCGAGCCATGCCAAGATAGTCTCTGCAAGATAAAAGGCAGATCATTGCAGCTCACGCCTCCCACAAGTAAGGAGAAAGCTCAATGCTTTGTAGACCTCTTGGGTTACGAAGGGGGCACAGTCCCCACTTGGAAAGGCTTCTCGTATTCCCTTTCAGTGAGTGACATGGAAAGCTGCCAGCTCTGAGTGGGGCCTGGGGTAGGAAAGGGCTGTGAGCAGGTCCAGACTGAAGTGCCAGCAGCTTGCCACATGGGCCACATAACATGGAAAAGCCTACGAAGGTGGAGGTATCTATGGTGGAAAATACCATGGGGAGTTGGCAGCGGCCCCAGTAGAGAAGTCCCTCAGATTCCAGAGCAAGGACGCACCATCCGCAGTGTGAATGTTCTGTTAATGCAGGAAGTTTTGCTTGTTTTATTCACTACAAGATTCCCAGTGGCTCCAATGGTGTCAAGCTTGGAGCAAACTCTCAATAAATGTTTGTGCAGTGAACTCGTGAATTGAGTGAATGAAGGCCCCTGCCAACGCTGAAGGTCCCCACACTCCACACCCTGCCTACCTCCTGGTCTTATCATGTTCCCTGGCTCCCGACTCCAGCTGCACCAGTCTCCGACCGGTTTCTTGACATGCAAAGCTCACAGTTGCCTCCCACCTCAGGATCCCTTTGTCTGGGACAGGTTCTCCTAGCTGTCACATGGCCTTTTTCTCACTTTACCCAGGCTCTGCTCCTCGAGAGCTGGTCCGCACACCCTGGCTGAAAGAGAAGATCCATCACTCCTTGCTCTCCTTTGTTTTTCTGAAGCAAGCCTTACCACCGACTGCATGCCTCCCTCCTAGCAAACAAGTTCCAGGAGGAAAGAATTTGCTTTGTTCACTGTGGTTGCCCCTGGTCCTGCAATAGTGGTCAGTACACAGCACCCAGGAGGTACCTGCTGGAGACAGTTTCACAAGCACTGGATGCAGCAAAGCTGAGACATTCTTCTTCCCGAAAGGTTGCACAGAGTCTGCAGTGTGCATGTATCCCGTAATGTACACAGTTACGGTACAATGTGCCATAGAGTTCCAAGAGGGAGAGGCAGTGTGAAGAATTTCCAAAACCCGTTTCACTGGAGAACGTTTTTGACATTTCTCAGGGCAGTATCCTACAGACTGCATTTCTGGAAACTGCGCTGAGGTAGTTTTGGTCCACAAGAGGGCCACTGGTACTGTCATCGTCCTTCTGTACTGTTGACTCTATGACACGTCCCCATCTGCTTTTCCAAAACTGACTCCACATCAAGGGCCACCTTGGGTCCTTCTTACCTTAAGACATCTTCCCGAGTCTTGCTTATGACCTTGATGTTCTTACCTGTCACCGTGAATGGACCTTGACACTAAAAAGGGTAGTGAGCCCACGAGCCTGCCCAAACTCCCATGTTGCTATTTTACCTGTGTATTGCCATCCACCATACATGAATCTATATACTCATGCTTAGGTGTCAGGCTTTTTGAGGGTGGGGATCAGGTGTTTCTCTCATTGCAAGTCTGATCAAAATGAATTACCTGCCAGCCCCAATGGCTAAACTTTCACCCTTGGTAGGAATCCGTTGAGCTTTCTTATGAGATTTGGGAGTTTCGGGGACAGGGGATTACATAGTTTGGATGAGTTGGCTTCAAGCCCCATGGGGTTCTGGCCAAGAAGGTGGATGGTGGGGAGCAGCTCTAAGACTGGGGGTGTGATGGGAAAGGTTTCCCTGGGGTGGCCTAAAGCAGAAGCAATCATAGCCAGGAGTCAATGAAAGTACAAATATTTGACATTACATTGAAAGGGTTCTTAGCTCAGGCATTGGAGGGAAGCAAAATGTTCCAAACATGGATTTCAGAATATTGGAACCACAGAGCAGTCACAGGGAAACTCAGGGGTCCAAGCAGATGGGCCCATAGGAACCTTGGGTCTTGACATCTACTACTGCTGGCAGCCAGCTCTGTGGGAGGGGGCTGAGTAGGTTTTGAGAGAAAATTGTGTAAACAGACTGATTTCTTGTCGGAAACTCCAGTGCACAAAGGCTTTTGGCAGCCCTGTGGAAGGAGATGCTTGTCAGCAAAGAGCTCAGACCAGGATTTTCAAGATTGTATTCGATTAGACTCATGGCCACTCTCCTCTGGTTAAGTTCTCTAGAGAGAAAATGCCTGGCCAATCATCACTGGAGTGATGCTTGTGATTCCCATTATAGATTAAGCGGGTGTGGAAGATGTTGCAGGGCAAGACTGTCTGGGAGCATTTCTTACAACTTTAAGTGGATTGGTTGGTAATAGACTTTACTGGCTAACTCCTAACGTTCCTGTCACACAGGACTAGCTTTAAGCTAGTGTCAACTTGGGCAAGGGGTTTAATTTGTTAAAGCTCTGTTTACTCCTAGAACGGGTGTAGGATTAAATGGTGTGGTGATTATAAGGTACTCAGCACTATTGTTACGGTTGTTATTATCATCATCATCATCACCACCACCAGCACCACCCCCATCACCGTTGTTACCATCATCACCATCATCATCACCATCACCATCATCATCACCATCATCATCACCATCATCACCACCATCATCACCACCATCACCATCATCACCATCATAATCCCACCATCATCATCATCACCACCACCATCATCGCCATCACCATCAGTGTTGTCATCATCAACATCATTCCTTAATGTCTATTGAGCTCTTAACAATGAGCTCTTAACAATTTAGTTGAGCAAATAAAATGATTTTCAATGTTATGGCAGAGAAAAAGCACAGAGGTTGGAGTTAAAGTTTCTTTTAAAAAGCCAGGGCTGCCAGAGGTTGAAAACTAGGCTTGGAAAGAATTGGGAGCTTGTTAAGTCAATTTACCCGTAGCTGGTAAAACAAAAGAGCTACTGTGTCTCAGACATTCCTTCTGGGATCATTGTCTTAATCCCTGAAGTGTATTTTTTATCTATTCCTTTACTGAGGGACTTTTCATGGTAAGCCTTCTCAGACTTTGTTTGTTTAGAAGTATCTTCATGTCACTGAGTTCTTCCAGCATGGCAGTGGCTTCCTCTCTACCACTCTGTGTTGTGGCTGCTGTGCTGCCTTCCAGCGCCGGCTGGTGTGTGGTTGAGACGTTTGTTGTCCGCTGTAGTTGTTCCTCTAAGTGAGTTGTCTTTTCTCTCTGACTGCTTTTAAGATCTTTGTCTTTGATGTTTTATGGTTTTGATGGGCTCCCCACCCCTCACTGGGTTGTATGTATATATTTTATGTCCCTTCATCACTTTGTTCAACAGATGGTTGTGATATTTGATGGGTCCCAGTTCTGGGATTATGGGATCCATTAACGAACAAAGCAGAGATCCAAGCCCTATAGTCTTAGGTTCTAGGGGGTAGAGAAACACCAGTGTGATAAATGAGGGAATTATATATGTATATATAATGTGGAGAACAAATGGTATGAGGATGGGGTGATCACAGAATCCAATAAGGGACTGATGTCATTGAGAAGGTGACATTTGAGTGAAGACTGTAGCTAACTGTTCTTAAGCATCACTTTTGGGTATTGACGCTTGCCTCCAAAGGCCCAAAGTGACTCAGAATCTCTACTGGCCCCTACACAACACCAGGGTGAGCCAGCACCCTGTCTTTGACTACCCTTTCTTGCCTCCCATGCAACTGTTGTACAATATTTTGGTTCCTCCTGAACAAAGATACCCATTAGAGGAGGGGGCTCCCAATGTCTGGCCTTTCTCCTTTCCACTCAGGCTCTGAACGGTTTCTGGAATAAAACCACTATAAGGACTAAGGTCAAAATATTTTGACCTTTTTTTCTGCTAGAGGCCCACCCAGAAGAGCAGTTTAGGGGGTGAGCCAAATGGGCACAGTGTGTCAGTCAGCTCAGGCTTCCATAGCAAGATGGCACAGACAGGTGGCTTACGCGGCACACATCTGTCTCTTACAGCTCTGGAGTGAGAAGTCCAAGATCAAGGTGCTGTTGGATTTGGTTGTCGGTGAGGACCCTCCATCTGGGGGCTGTCTTCTTACTGTGATGTCATATGGCTTTTCCTTGGTGTCTGCACAAGGAGAGAGTATGCTCTGGTCTCATCACCTTCATAGGAGGGCACTAACCCTGTTGTGGGGGTCCCACTCCCATGACCTCAACTAACCCTGGCCACCTCCCAAAGGCATCATCTGTAGATAGCATCACAATAGTGTTAGGGATTCAGCATATGGATTTGGGGGACACAGACATTTAGTCCATTGTAGCATGTAACTCAAATCCCAGAAATAGGCAGATTTACCTGGTCATAGGCAGCACTAGACATTTGTTAAAAATGTTTTATTTATTCATGACAGAGAGAGAGACAGAGCACGAGCAATGGAGGGACAGAGAGAGAGAGAGAGAGAGAGAGAGAGAGCGGGACACAGAATCTGAAGGAGGCTCCAGGCTCTGAGCTGTCAGCACAGAGCCCGATGCGGGGCTTGAACCCACGAACCTCAAGATCATGACCTGAGCCGAAGTCGGACGCTCAACCGATTGAGCCCCCCGGGCACCCCAACATGGAAGGCTTTCTATGTAGACACCTGCCCAGGTAAGATTTAGTGCAGCAGGGAGCAGAGGAGAGCTCAGGTACTCTCTGAGTAGCAGGCTTGTCTCAAGAAGCATGGGGAAGACAGAGCAGAGCTGTTTTTCTTCCCAAATTGACTGATCAGACAGGTGAGGAGGAAGAAGCTTTGCGAGAAGCCTGCAGTCACACTACTTACATTTCTTTCACAGGAAGGAAGCATCTGGCGAGGGGCATTCCTCATTTGCAGCCACGATTATTATTTTATATAACTGGGACTTGTTTAGACCCACCCTCATTTTTGCCTCTGTCTCTGCTTGCTTTCCTTTGTGCATCTGAGACCTCCTTTTGGGTTTACTTTCCTACTTTTGCACAAACCTGTTTAATAATTCAGAGGCAGGGCAAGCTTCTGGACTCTACTGTCGCATTGAGAAGCTGGCCGTAGGTCTGGGCATCATTACATCTCCAGATGACCTGTCCTTTCTCGCTCATCGATTTCAATGGTGTCTCATCTTTGGAATTCCACAATATCATTACCGGGCATTCAGACAGGCTGTTTATTTGTTCTTCTAGGCACGCACGCTCACCAAATCTGAGAGGGTGACAGTCCCATTTACTCCAAAAAATTCACCACCGTGACTTTCGCTAGTTCTCTCCCTCATCCTTTTTCTGCTCCTTTCCTGGAAAGCGTAGACATTTGTTGGGCCCCTTTTCCTGCCATCCCGTGTCTCTTAACTACTTTTAAAAAGTTTTTAGAACTCATTCATTCAATTTTCAGTGATTTGGTTGGTTCGTGTTGAAATGCCCCTGTGATTTTTGAATGGCGCCCTACCTTCCCTCCAGTTCACGTCCCCTCTTTCGTGTCTGTCGCTGTCACTGTCGCGCCCTCCTCCCCAGCATTCTCCCTCCAGATGCGGCCCTGCTCAGTGCCTTGCTTCCTTCCCTCCCCTCGCTGGACAAGCGTTGTCTGGCAGGGGGACTTCCTTTTCTTTCCCAGCTGCAGCCCTCCCGCGGGACTGTCTCAGCTCCTGGCCCCCCTTGCTGTTTCTTCTTTGTGTTTCATACTGCCAGCACACTGCAGACATAGACGCTCAAGACCTACAGTGTGAGCCCCTCACTGGAGGAAGAGCCCCAGGAGAGTGGCATTCCACTTCACGCCCTGTGATAGCTCTGGAGCGCCGTGCATCTCTAATGAAGCAGCCGGATGCCCGAGTGTGGAACACGCTTGCCATCCTGTCCTAGGTCCCCCAGACTCACTTGCATGGCTCCGCTCTTGCCTTACCTCTGGGCTATCGCCCGTGGTGGATCGCTTCCTCGTGTATTCCGATTGTGGCTCATGCTTCTCTTTAACAAAGCCCCTCCCCAGTGAGGCAGAGCTATGCTCTGGAGCCAAATGGCTGGGTTTAAGTTCTGGCTCTGCCACTCTCTAGCTATGTGACCTTGGGGAAATGACTTACCCTCTCTGTGTCCCAGTTTGCTCATCTATAGAACAAGAACGATGGTGGCTGCTTCATACAGTCGTCGTGGACGTTCACTTCTGAAGGGCTCTTGGAGCAGAGCAGGCTGTCACGGCCGGTCATCTGCAGGAATGCCACACGGCCAGTGAGGCCCATGGCGCCTCTGTTTCATGTAGGGGTCTGTCTTTCGTGTTGCTGCCTCAGCCCGGATGCTCCTGGATGGCTCAGGTGTGTGTGGCTCTACCCGCAGGGTCGTTGTGGGCAACTGTGATTGTGAATGTGCAGAGATGCCACCCCCGCTGAGCCCAGGCCGGCACACAAGGTCCCTCAACACCCTGCATTGAAGACAGACAATGCAGAAGACCCAGCATTGGGGGGCTGCTGTCTCTCAGCCTGCTTTTCTCCAGAGGCCCCTCCAGGTGGGCTTACACGTCCATCCCCCTGCCTTCGGGGTCTGTGGCCTCACCCCTGTCCTGTGTTGCTTAGGGAGACCCACAAGTGTTCCTTCCCCAGCACACAGGTGCACATGTACACACACACACACACACACACACACACACACGCTGGGAGCCATGGCCTCAGCCCAGGTGCTCCCAGTTCTGGTTGTCAGTGTCTCATTCTGCTTCATCCCCGGGCTTTGCTTCACCTCTGGAGAGCTCAGCTGCATATCTGAGGTCTGGCTGCAAATTTTGCCCATCATCTCGAGGAATCCCAGCAGGAGGGTTTCTGCACGCCTGAAACACCTCACTGTTCTAGGTGCTGAGTAGTCTTGCCATGCGCTGGCCCACTTTGTGTTTCTGTTGATGCACTTCTGTATTTTTCCAAGTTTTCAGTACTATGAACGACGATGCAGTAAAACTTTGTACACGTCCACCTGTGCATTCTGGGAGCTTCTCTGCGCTAGAAATGGGGGTGGGTTAAGTGGTGCCTCCGTGTTTAATTTGAAAAGTACGGCCAAAGTTTTCCAGACACGTCAGCTCACACTCTCACCAATGATGGGTGAGAGAATTTGCTTCCCTCCAACTGCAAACAGACATCTTATTGTTAGTGTTGTTTGCTCTACGACGATAATGACCATGCAGAGGAAGAAAGCAGGGTAAGAGGAGACAGAGAGAGGCAGCGGTCCTAGTTTGGAAAGTGTTTTGAGAGTTGTCTGTGGGGGTGATGGAGAGGACCATGCAGATATCTGGGGGGAGCATTTCAGAAAGGAAGCAGCAAACACAAAGGCCCTGGGGCAGGAGGGTGGCTGGAGCAAAGAGAGGAAGAGGAAGGGTGAGTTTGAGGAGTTGGTGGGAGCAGTTGGGCGGGGGCCTGGGGGTCTCTGTGCAGACACTGGATGTGATTCTGAGTGAGGCAGGAAGCCGTCAGCGACCTTGCAGCCAGGATGGGGCAACACTGGCTTTTGTCTTAGGAGGGCCCTTGTGGCTTTTGTGTTGAGCCCCCTAATCTTTTAGGGACTGGGCAGATGTGGGGAAAACCAGTTAGAAGTTTCCGGTGGAACCAGGAGGCAGGCAGTAGACCAGGAGGGAAACAGTAGAAGTCATGAGAAGTGATTGAATTGGCATCTGTTTTGAAGGTAGAGCCAACAGGATTTGCTGAGATTGTGTGTGTGTGTGTGTGTGTGTGTGTGTATGGCACATGGGTGGACAGATGGATAGATGGATGAATGGATAGATGAATACACAGAGAGATGATAGATAGAAGACAGACTGCTGATAGATATATGGAAAGTGAATAAGAGACAAAGAGAGAGAGGGGAAGGCAGGGGACCCGAAAGTCTGTCATGCCACTTGGTGGGTAGGGGTGTAGTTGAATGACATGAAGAAGGGGATATTGACGGGTTTGGGGGGGCGCGTCAGTCAGCTCGGCCGTCATCACAAACATCGCAGGTGTGGCTTGAACAACGGGCATGTGTTTCTCACGGTCTTGAGGCTGCACGTCCTGGATCAAGGTGCCAGGGGATCCGGGGCCCAGGGAGAGCCTGCCTCCCAGCTTGCAGATGGGCTCTTGTGCGCTCACACGGCCTTTCCTCTGCGCGTGCAAGCAGGGACAGATGCTGGGGTCCCTCACTGTTAGAAAGACACCCAGTCCTGTCACATCAGGGCTCCACCCACAGGACCTCATTTAACCTTAATTGCCTTGTTAAAGGACCCACCTCCAAACATGGCCACACTGGCGGTTGGAGCTTCAACATAGGAATTTTGGAGGGGACACAATTCTGTCCCTAGCAGGGGGAAATCAACTTTAGTTTTGATAATGTTCCATTTGAGATGTTCACCAGACCAGCAGGCCGAATGCTCAGTTGGGCAGCTGGATTTCAGAGTCTGGGGTTCTGGGGTGGGAGCTGATGATGCACACTGGGCAACTGATTCCATGAAGTCAGAGGTTAGAGCACGGAGAAGCCTAGCACGCAGCCCGGGGCACTGAGGCCGTTGAGGCAGGTGCTCCCATGTCGGGGGCGCTGGAAGTGGACTGGCCTGCACAACGCCCCCTTTCTCCCTGGGCCTCGGGAGATCAACGTTCTGAGACCAGGCCGTGTGTTCTGTGTTGCGTGCATTTCACCAGGTGCTCTTTGGGGCAGAGGCGGGACCTCAGGTCAGTCACCTTCACCCTTGGCTTCAGCAGGTGCTGCCAGAACGCTCCCCCAAGTGATGGCGTCTGTTTATTATTCCAACTCAAGCTCCCCTCTAAAAATTTTTTTAAATATTTATTTTTGAGAGAGAGAGAGAGGAGAGAGAGAGAGACAGAGTGTGAGCAGACAGGGGAAGAGAGAGAAGGAGACACAGAATCCAAAACAGGCTCCTAGCTCTGAGCTGTCAGCACAGAGCCCATCGCAGGGCTTGAACTCATAAACCATTAGGATCATGACCCGAGCTGAAGTCAGACGCTTAATCGACTGAGCCACTCAGGTGCCCCATTGAGCTCCCCTTTTTAAAAGAAGATAGTGTGGGAAGACAGAAATGGTAATGTTTGGAGAATGCCCCTCCTCACTCACCTGGACAGGCTCTGGACAAGGATGGGATGGGTAGGCACGGGGGGCTGGGGGCACCGTGGGGTGCCAGCTGCTGGCCATGTGCCCACCTCCTTGGATGAATGGGCTGTTGCCTGGGGACCTGGGAATCTTCTCCTGGCTGCCTTGCTTCTCAGCCTCAGCTATTGGCATTGGGAACGCGGTAGCCCTTCGTCTTGGGGCCATCCCGGGCATAGTAGGAAGTTCAGAAGCATCCCTGGCCTCTCCCCACGAGATGCCAATACCCTCTCCCCAGCATGACAGTCAAACCATCTCCAGACCCTGCCCCCAGGTGAAAACCACTGTGTGGTCTGGACCAACCAGGTTCGCAGAGACAAGACCGCGGCAGATCCACGGAGGGCAGAATGTGTCCCAACAGTGGAGCAAACTGGTATCGTCCTGAAACCAGGGACCTCTGCTGCATGCTGGGGTCTCCTTTCGTCATCAACCACACACTATGCACCCCCAGTAACACAAATCAAACACAGCAATCACGGCTTAATAAACACTAAAATAGTTTACTCTCATCAAATGATTACCTTGCCATCCAGGCAAAAAGGAGCGCTCGTGGCGTATGCCCAGCCCATATTTAGCGGCTGGATGACAGTCATATTTTAATATGAATTATTTGTACACAGCTTGAAGATTTCATCCAACACAAACCGTCAAAGCGGGAAGGCTTAAGAACGGAATCTCTTTGCATAATTAGCCAGCCAAGGGGACAGGCTCCGAAACAAGACGTTGCAAACACTTGGGCAGCTGTGGGCAGAGTGGGCTGCCTGGCAGTTAGTGGGAAACTGTCCAGCCCACTGGCCCCAGCCCGGGTCACAAAATTACCCTTTTCTTCATCATTAGTCTCAAGCCCAGCTGCCGCTGCCCGGGGCTGGAATCTTGACACGATTGGAGCAGATACACACGGACCTTCCGGGACGCTGCTCTAGAGGATGCTTGAGGGCTCTGCACACAGTGCTTTTGACCAACTCTGGGCCCCTCGTCGCGCTGCCTCTGAGGCTGTTGAGGAGGGGCAGGGGCCGGCGGAACAGCATAGGCCAACAGTCCTTGCAGACAGATGGGGCCCCAGGGCCAGAGGCAGAGGGACAATTGTACCCTGTGCTCAGCAGCTCTTTTCCTTCTCACAGAAGAAGACATCTCTCTCACTTCCCTCATGGTTTTCAGGAAGGATGTGAAGCAAAGACACAGAAGAGAGCGTCCTGGCAAACTACTTGCTGAACATTTATTATGTGCACAGGAGGGTGCTGGTCTGACCCGCCCCTCAGAGACCAAGGTCGCCTTCACTAGTGCTCCCCATTTCACCCTGCCCTCCTGGGTCCACACCACCCTCCGTTTCCAGCAGGCAGTTAGGACGACAAGCTCACGGGAGCCTGCCCTGGGGCCACAGCCGGCTCTGCACCTGCCCCAGGCATCTCTCCTCTGGAGGATTTGGCCCCCACAAATGACTGGCTGGTTAGGGATGCTGGGTTTTTCTTCTTCAGTCTTCCAGCTCCGGGCTGGCAAATTCATCACCTCCAGCCCGTTGGGGACCTCGGATTTAAGTTGGTGGGTTTGTTGTACGGGGCGGGGGCACCTTTGGTGACAGGGGATTAAAACCAGCCTCAGGGACCGGGAGCTCCTGCTCATCCATTGAACTGGACAGAACACTCAGGGAGGGAGGCCAGATTCGGCCCCGGGTTTCCATGGGAGCCCTGTCATGCTTGCAAATCCTGAAGTGCTCAGAGGCCCCCAGTGGCTGACTGGGAGGCCAGGTCTCAATCCCTCAGGGAATGCTCAGCACTGTCCCACGTCGCTGGGGGTGACTGATGGGCCCAAAACGTCAGCTGCTGGCACCAAAGGCTCCCGATCCCGCAGGTGACCAGGCGTGCAGGCCGGGCCAGTGCCCAGTGATCGGAGCCAGAGTCTGGGGCATGCCCAGAGTAAGCACCTGCTGTCTTGGGGACAGGCGGCCACTCCTGGAGGACCATGTAGACCCTGGGAGGACAGTAGCAATGGGGACACTGGGACATTCTCCAAAGCAGGAGGAACCTTCTAGAAACCCACCTGGGTGTGGCCCACCAGCCCAGCCCTCCGCTCCTCCCTGATGTGTGTCTCCTGCTCCTAACACAACAATGCTCTCGCCCCTGTGGCTGGCAGGACCCCTTCTCAGGTCTGTGTTTATTGCTTGTGCTTTTCTTTCCTCAAAACAGGATTCAAAAGCCGAATTAAAGTATCAAGATTCTATCCCAGACGCTTGGAAGCAGTGGTTCTCACACCAGAAGATGGGAGAAGCCGGCGTAGAACCCCCTCGGCTCCTTTACCCGGTTGGTCTCCTGCCCGGTGACTTTCTGCCCAGGATGCTCAGCAGACAGAAGCCTCCACCTGTCGCTGAAGCTTCATCCACAAATGCCATCTGACCAAGCTCAGATTTGCTTTTTCCTTTTGTTCTCCTCCCTCAGATTTTTCAAGACGGGGTTGGGGATGAAAGACTAAAAAGAAATTGGAACCGCAAAGGGAATGAGTAAAAAAAACAGAGAGGCAGGACAGCGCCCCTGGGTCCCAGCTTCCTCACCAGTAAACGGGATTCGGTGGATGACTGGGGGGTCTCTCCTAATTCGGGGTTATCTCTTCCGTCATGGCTGGACTGGGGCTCTGTTAGTCATTTTCTTCGATTAAAAGTGTTCGTTCCAGGAAGACAAGAGCCACGACTCTGTCAAATGGCCTCCGTAATGATCGTGTGGAAACTGGCTGCATGTGCAAGCATTTGGTGGTTGATTCATATTTTCAATCAAGCAGCTTGTTGGACTTTTAGTGTAGTCAGAGTCTCGGGGTGTAGGCATGATCCAGTCAGGTCCATTATCGAGGCACAACCCAAATTAACTGAACCATAAATGTTTTCCTTGAGTGGGCAGGTGGGGAGCAAGGGCGTGAAAATCCCACAGGAGTTTTATTTTCCATGGAAACGTATCATGGTAAATGAGGAAGCTCGTAGAGCTCTGAGAGAAGCCCATGGAACCAGGGGCCGGGGGCTGTTAGGGACCCCCGCCCAGCCTCCCAGCGTCTCGAGACTTGGGGATTTCAACAGCTGACTGGCTGACCGTGTGATTCCACAGGGAGGTGATGCTTCCGGGATCTTTGCGCTCCTCTGTGGGTTTCCCTGAACCACCCGCCTCCCTCCACCACGCCTGTCTCTCCGGACAGATGGAGACTGTGCTCTGGTCCACCCTGGACCCCTCAGCTGGGGCCCTGGGTCAGCGTGGTCAGGGAACCAGGGCCAGACCATTGCCATTCAGGGAGCTCTCCGGCCTCGTCCGAGGGGATCGGCCACCGCAGCCGGTCACCCCCAGACTGGCGGAGCGACTCTTGCCTTAGCTTTGCTTCATAAGCCGTATCAGTTCCTCTTTTATAAATTCACCTAAATGTTAAAGAAAAACACATACATCTATTTTTTTGTAAAAAATGCCAGGGATCTACATGGGACCACTTCTCTCCTCTCAATCCTTACCCCTTCCTGGGAGGCCACTGTGGATCCTTCCAGACTTTTCCAGACTTTTCTGTGCGATGGTTTTATTCTGTGTTACTTCTTGGGGCATCAAGGTTTGTGCTTTAGTGTCTGTTCTGTAAAGTGTGGTTTTCTGCCATTGGCCTTGACAGCAGCCTGGAAGCCAATTCTAGCTTCTTTGGACCCTGATGGGTAAGATGGGTCAGCCGTTCGTGATGTCCAACCTCCTCCCGGCGTTATGCATGGACAGCGTGAGGAAAAGCATCCTGTTTCTGGACTTTCACTTTGGCCCTTGGACCCTGCTGAGGTTGGGCCCCTCCCCCTCGTGCTCCTGGTGATGTGGGGCAGGGGCTCGCTGTGGCTGGCAGTGTGATGTGCCTGTCTCAGTGCTGGCAATGTGCAGCAGCTGGCTGGGGAGAATGGATGTTGGCAAAACAGAGCTCAGAACCGTGGGCCTGGAGAGCAGGTGCCGGGCACTCAGGGGGAAGAGGGCAGATTCCTTCTTGGGGTCAGTGCTGTGGCCCCTCTGGCCACATTCTCAGCTGGGGGGACCTCTTCCAAGGGCCATTTCCCAGTGTGTGGTCCTTCCTTTCCTCCCTTCTTTCCTTCCTGTGTTATTTAGAGCCCCGCCCCACCCCAGAGCGCTGGCTGGGGGTGGGTGGTGAGTGACAAGCCTTTGCTGGCCATCTGTCTATCGTAATTGTGGACTCTTTGGTCATTACTCTAGCAAGGCAATAGTCCCACATCATTGCAAAGAGCAGCAGAGACTTTCAGGCAGGCCAGCAGCAAATCACGCCCCCTCCCTGTGCCCCTGCTCTCTCCGTAAGCTGGGAGGGTCACTTCTTGGACAAGGCATCCCAGAAGAAGGACAGACACCCCCTCTGGGGCACACCCCCAGGGGCACGCCATTTTCTTGCTTAGTGTGGAGGGTCCTCAGGGCCCAGTGGCCGCAACTTCAAGTCTGGTGACTCTCCCAGACAGGGGCTGTGTTTTCACAAAGTGTGTTCACAGCCAGCCCCACACTCACGATCCAAGGTGAGCGCCCCCTTCCCCCCTCCTCCAGCTCATGGCATGCCCTAAGTTGTCATCACAGATCTTTTTTATGTTAAATTCAGTAGTGACTTTTCCAAGGCCACCTGATGAGAAGGCCTACATTACCAGCCCTTGAAGACGTCCATATTTTTCTCTGTTATCAGCACGGCTCCGTGTCTAGTTAGACCATTGGGTCCTGCATCCCCTCCCCCCACCCCTTCACTCCCGGGACAGAAGGAAGGAAAGCTCCCTCCTGCCTAGTTTTTGCTGCCTGCAACCATCCATAGCAATGCCTCCCCCTGCGTCCTCCAGCAAATTCTTGTTGCATGAAGGACTCTGGTGTAGCCCCTCCTCCCAGCCCTCACTTCTGCCCCAGTCCTTCCTCCCCTCCCACCTGGATCAGTGATAACCCAGGGAATGGGCTCCTGCCTCTGGACTCTCCTGCTTACTCAGGAATATTAAGGATAATCCATTTCTGTTCTCTATTACTTCCTGAGGCATCAAGCCATCAGGACCTGTTTGCATCTGAAGTCCTGTGGCAGCTACATCTCAACATTCCTGGAGACCTTGGAAATCTCTGAAAGGGTGGGGCTTCCTAGCATCTGGATGCTGGGAGCGAGTGAAATCTGTTGTTTTGGGAGACCACTTTGTCCTTGTGGTGTGAGGCCGGCACTTACCCTCCTTCTTGGGGGGATGCTGGGCCAATGTAGTCAAATACAAATGGGTATCTGTTCATTCCCAGGTGTTGGGTGTTCTGGTTAGAGGTTGGCTAGGTCCATACAGAGATAAAGAAGGGCTTTTGTCCTTCAAATGTGGCCCCTAGGCAGCCTGAAAAACGTTATTCTTGTTTATTATTATGCCAGGCTGAGCTGAGGGTGTGTGCAGTGAACAGGTGAAGGTCAGAGATCACCTTGTAGAACTCTGGAGTAGGGTGGGTGATGCGGGTTAACAGTGACCATGATGCCCCCTTTGGACTTTGTGAGTCCCTGAGGCTCTTGGGGCGAGGTATGTGGTGGGGGATGGGACTTCCCACAGGCGAAGGGATGAGAAGGCAGACACTATTGTTTGGGCCTTTCTGGAAAGGCTTCCCTGAAGCTGGAGGGGTTGGGGGACAAGACCAGGTCAATCACTCCCCACCCCCAAACTGCTTTGATGATGCCCTTGTCTGCAAATCAAAGCAGGATCCTCCCTTGTCCCTCACAGACAGACAGGCTTTCTCTCTCCTTTCTCTATTTTCCATTTTATCAGTTTCTGCTTTTGTTCTCATTTTGTCCTTTACTCCACTTACTCTGTGCCTCTTCTTAAGGTGAACCACAGGTTGTTTGTTTTAGATCTTTCTTCATTACAATATAAGAATTTAAAATGACGAATTTCTGCCTTAAGCACAGGTTAGTTGGATAGTTCCAATTCTGGTATATTTTCACTGTCATTAAATTTTAAATATTTAAAAACTTTCCTTCAGTTTTCTTTGACTCACGGGTTATTTAGGACTGTCTTGCTTCATTTCTAAATATTTAGGCTGAGATTTCTTCCTGCATTTATTTCTGATGCAATTCATTTGTGGTCCGAGAATCACCTCTCTATGATTTTAGACCTTTTAAAATTTATTTAGATTTATTAAAATTTATTCTGAGGCTCAGCATAAGGTCTGTCTTGTTAAACATTTTTTAAAAAAGAGTATATATTCTGTAGTTGTCGGGAGTAGTATTCTATAAATATCAGTTAAGTGTCAATGGTCGATAGAGCTGTTCTGATTATCTTTGTCGTTACCAAGGTTTTGCCCTAGTTATTCTACCAGTTGAGGAGGACGTAGATCATAATACTCTTGTTGTATATTTGATCTCTTCCATTATTTTTGTTAATTTGTGCCTTGTGAATTTTGAAGCTCTGATATTAGGCGCATATACATTTGTGAATGCTAGGTCTTCCTGATGGAATGATTCTTTTATCGTTAGGAAATGTCCTCCTCTATCCTGACAACACTCTTCAAAAAGAGTATTGTTTGAAGGCCTCTTTGTGGCATTAATATAGGCCACTTCAGCCTTTATATACATACTCATTGCAGAATTTATCTTTTTTCTATTTATTTTCAACTTTGTCCCTTTCCATGACATGCATGTATTTTAGACAGCAGACAGTTGAGCCTTGCTTGTTTTAACCATTCTGAATCCCACTGCCTTCTAAATGTTTGATTTAGTCCATTCACATTGAATGTAATTCTTGATATGCTTGCCTTTAGGTTTACCAAAGTTATTTATCCCCCCCCCCTTTTTGTTCTGCTGTTCCAGCTTTCCTTTCTTATTTGAATATTTTTAGGATTCCGTTATATCTATTGACTTTTTAAATGCTCTTCCTTGTTTTTTTCCTCCAATTGTTGCTCTAGGAATTACAATTTACATCCCTAAATTTAGAAGTCTGCTTGAAGTTGGCATTGTATGACTTCATGAGTGATGTGGAAATGGTGTGACTTTATAGATACATTTAGCACTTTCTACCACCCTTAATATAAACACACATCTATTAACATTATAAACGTCAAAAGACAATATTGATTTTTGCCTAAACAATTGTAAGTATTTTTAAAAATTCAGAGGAATAGTCTTTTATATTTATCTGGCTATTTATTACTTGTCATCCTCTCTATTCCTTCCTGAAGATCCAAATTTATGTCTGGCACAATTTGCCTTTCCTTCAGCTTGACAACTTCCTTGAATATTTTTGTAGTGCAGGTATGCTGGCAGTGAACTCTGCTTTTTTACTTTTATTTAAAAATGTTTTTATTTCCTTTTATTATTTTTTAAAGTTTATTCATTTATTATTTCTGGGAGAGAGAGACAGAAAGAGAAAGAGAGAGGGAGTTAGCAGGGGAGGGGCAGAGAGAGAGGGAGGCACAGAATCCGAAGCAGGCTCTGGGCTCTGAGTTGTCAGCACAGAGCCCGACGCGGGGCTCAAACTCATGAACTTTGAGATCATGAACAGAATCTAAGTCAGATGCTTAACTGACTGAGCCACCTAGGTGCCCCTTCTTTTAATTTTTGAAGGATATTTTCTGTGTATAGAATTCTCTGTTGACAGGTTTTTTTCCCCGTCCCCAGGACTTTAAAGATGTTCCACTGTCAAAGGGAAGTGGTACAATGTTTCTTCAGTTATTTAGATTATTTTTCCCACGTATATAGCTTATCATTTGTCTCTGATTGCTTCTAAGATTTCCACTTCATCTTCATTGTTGGCAGTTGATTATGTGCCTAGGAATGGTGTTCTTCGTCTTTATTTGTGATTTGCTAAACTTCTTGAAAATGTACATTTATGCCTTTCACCAAATTTGGGAAGTTCTTGGACATTGTTTCCTCAAATATTTTTCTACTCTTTCATTCCCTTGTCTCCGGTTATATTTTTATTTATTTGTTTGTTTGTTTGTTTGTTTATTTGTTTATTTTTTGAGAGAAAGAAAGAGAGAGAGTGGGCGAGCAGGGGAGGGGCAGAGAGAGAGGGAGAGAGACTCCCAAGCAGGCTCTAAACTGTCAGCGCAGAGCCCAATGTGAGGCTTGGACTCATGAACCATGAGCTCATGACCTGAGCTGAAATCAAGACTGAGCTGATATCTGACGCTTCACCGACTGAGCCACCCAGGAGCCCCTCCAATTATATTTTAAAGTCAGTCTCCAAGGCACTATTCATTTCCTTTCTAATATTTTTCACTTTATTCTTTAGATTGGATAATTCCTATTGATCTATTTTCAGCTTCATTGACTCTTTTATTGATCATTTCCATTCTGTTATTAAATCCATCCATTAAGTTTTTATTTCACATATTCTAATTTTCAGTTTAAAAGTTTCCATTTGATTTGTTTTTATACATTGGCTTCTCTGCTGAGAGTTCCCATCTTTTCAGTTGTTGCCAGAGCATTTCCTTTCCCCCCTGGAGCATGGTTACAAAGGCTGCTTTTCGGTCCTTGTCTGTTAATTTCAGCATCTGGGTCATCATGGAGCCGGTCTCTGTTGATTACCTTTTTGCTTGAGAATGAGTCTCACTTTCCTGGTTTTCCTATATGTTGAGTAATGTTGGATGGTATCCTGGACATTGTGACTACCATGTCGAGACTGGTTTCCGTTAGAGTTCTCTAAGGAGTAGAGTGATATGGTCTAGGTTTAGCGACCAATTAGCTTGGATGGACTCAAACAACAAACCCTTTCACCTACAGGTAGTAGCAGCTCTGATCTCAGCTCAGCCTTTGATTTGTGGTTGTCGTTTCTTCTTTAACTGGGTTGTTTTGCAGTTTGTAGCACGCACGGACAGTTTTAAGGTGGATCAGCGACGTGGCTGGCATTTACACGTAGAATCAGAGGGTCTCCTTGTCTTGTTATTTTTCTTATGAGTTTCCTTACTCACTCACCAGCACCTGTGGCCACCAGGGCTTTTTCTCTTCCTGGGCAGAGAGACGGTGGGTTTTCTATCAGAGCTGTAGCTATACTGCACCTTGCATCATGTGCTGGCTCCTTCTTCCAAGTTCAGACTCTCTTCCAAAAATTTCCTGCTTGTGTTCACTTTCTTCAGCCTTCATGTGGATTTTTTTTTGAGACTTTATACTTATTTTCTGTGGGAAGGTTGGTCTACTGGGAACTTTACTGTACACCTTAATAAATATTTATTTCTCTTGTTTGATTGTTTTTTTTCTTTACTCAGTTTTTCTATTAGGCTTGTCTCTGGACCCTTGGGGGGTGGAGAGACATGGCTCCAATTCTGCCAGGTTTGGAATGGGACTGGGAAGGGGGGTCGGGAAGGATAATGTGGGACATCTGAGTCCCTGCTTCAAACACAGCAACTTGGATTTTTTTGCTATTTTATATATGGACCTTCCAAGTAAGATTTTATTGTGAAATTGTTATTGACTTAAAATATGTTCAAAGGGCATTTGTCTAAATATTTTCTAGATTCTGATTCTCTGAGAAACTTGACCGGTTTCAGGAGGCTGTAGCCATGCTGTGTTAGAACCCTGGTTCCTGAGCCAGACTGACTTGTATTTGAACCCCACATTGCCATGTCCTGGCTGCATGGCCTGGGGCTAGTGCTAGACTATACCCCCCCCCCCCATTTCTTCATCTTGAAGATAGAAAGAACCATACCCCCTTATAGGATGGTGTGAAAATCTAGGCAGATGGGCAATATTTAGGCTTTGGCAATGACAAGACTTATGGTAAGTGTATCATGGACTGGATGTTTGTGCCCCCCAATTCATATATTGAAGCCCTAAACTTAAAATTTTTTAACATTTATTTATTATTGAGAGACAGAGAGAGACAGAGCACGAGGACAGGAGGGGCAGAGACAGGGGGAGACACAGAATCTGAAGCAGGCTCCAGGCTCTGAGCTGTCAGCATGGAGCCCAATGCAGGGCTCAAACTCACAAACCTCGAGATCATGACCTAAGCCAAAGTCAGACGCCCCACCCAGGTGCCCGTGAAGCCCTAACTTTTAATGTGATGATATTTGGAGACAGGGTCTTTGGGTAGTGCCCTCATGATGGGATTAGTGTCCTCATAAGAAGAGACACCAGGGCACTTGGTCTCTCTTTTTCTGCCATATGAGCACTACAGTAAGAAGGCAGCTGTCTGTAAGCCAGGAAGTAGTCCTCACCAGCATCTGACCATCCTGGCACCCTGATCGTTCACTTCCAGCCTTCAGAATTGTAAGAAATACATGTCTGCTGTTTAAGCCACTTAGTCCAAGCTATTTTGTTATGGCAGTCTGAGCAGACTAAGATAGTGTGCGTGCTATTGATCAGTACTAATCATCCAAGTGTTTGTGGATGCTTCTACGTAAAGGCATTGGAGAGTCTGATCAGTTTCTGGAGAGAGCAAGCGAAGGAAGGGCTCCACAGAGGCAGCTGTGTCCTTTTGATACTGATGAAGCTTTTTCCGGGATCCCAGGGGATACAAGCTCTTTGCTTATTATCAGACACATGGCAGCTGACACTTGGTCACTTTAGAATTGACAATCATGGGTCCCATTAGTGTCAGTTCCCAGTTTCCCAGGATGGACCTGCCAGGGAACTTCACTCTCCAGTAGATCACCTCCCAGGATGCAACATTTAGAAAATCTGGATTTAAAAAACCAGGGTGTGAGAGAGTAATATCCATGTATAAAAGGACTCCTCATATGTCCCAAAGAGAGGGCTTTCTTTTTGCCCTCAAAACAGATGCGTGTTAAGGATTTGAGTATTTTAGGGAACACGCTTGACCTGAGTCTGCTGCCCTGTGGATGGAGACGGGTGTATCTGGAAGTGATGAGTCAGGCGCTGCACTGAATCTGCCTTCTTGAGAAAGCTCTGCTGGGAACACAGCAGGATGTGCTGCTGGGAGGCTGGGAAGAAAAGATGGCTGTGTCCAGGTCGTCATCAAATGTGATTTCCAAGTGCCACCTCATTGCTGCCGGCACAAATGAGACCCGGAGATTATTGGAAATCCATATGAAAGTCTTGTCCTATGTCAGGCTCTCTCCTTTCCCTCCTCCAAGCAAAGGAAAGCTAACTGGACAGGGAGTAAGGGAAATGTTTTGCTTTGGCTCAAACCTTTAAATCTTTCGTAGCTCAGAGGATTGTCCTCATTTGCAAAGCAGGATTTAAACTTTGTGTGGGTGGAGGTGAGCTGTGTGGGGAGGAGGGAAGTCAGCATTTAGGCTTAGCCCCAAGAGACCCTACCACCCATTGAATTTAACCTCAGGAGGTCTATACTCTAACTTACCCAGATGATTTTCATTTTTGTTCACCACCCAACACTTCCTAATATGAATAGCATCCCCCCACCCCCTGCCTCCCAGATTCAAAAGGTGAAATCTGCTGAATTTCAAGTCTGAGTTAACTTCCTTTTGCCCATGGGGTTCTAGGATCTGCAACCTCTTAGCAGAAAGGATGCAAAATCTGATTAAGGTTTTTCTACATCAACAAAGGTTTCTGATAAGTATTTTTTGTTTGTTTATTTTAATAAAATCAGCCCATGTTTCTTGATAAGACCAATTGGTGGGAAATGCTCTTTGCAAAGTTAAAGCCCTCCACTGCCCTTCCTGTGACCCCCTGCTTGCATGAGGGGCAAGCAGGGGGCTCTTACTGTCCCTTGTTGTCATTGCCAAATTTACAACCATGGAAGCAGGGCTTGGGTGTGTTCCTCTGTGGACTGTCTGGGGAAATGAGGTTCAGGGTCCATGCAGAGGCAAAATCTTAGTCTGTTCTATGCAGATTGAGAAGGTCTGGCTCCTGGGGCAAGCCAGGGACCTGAAGCAAGAAAGGAAAATGTGGCTGGTGGGTGAGAAGTGGAGTATCCCAGTCAGGACATCTCTCAGGTAAGTGTGTTCTCAGGAAGGCCTGCAGAGCTTTAGAGTGGTTGCTGCAGCTAGTACATCACAGGCTCTAAGTGGTTGATGAATGAATTAATGAGGAAGCAAATGAATGAGGTGGGATTCTGCCACATTTACCTTTCATCCCCTTCAGGTTTTAGTCCAGGGTTGGGCACATAGAAAGTGCTTGGTAAGTGTTTAGTTAATTACAGGACTGTATTAGGCACTGCAGGAATTCTGGAATTCAGAGTCTTTTCCATCCTGGAGGCTATGCACATGCCTCAGGTTGCAGCTTTGACTCTCACCTGGAAACAGAAAGGTCCACAGCCTGTCCATCTGCTTCTGGAGCCACAGAACTGGTGGAGGGACCACACCTGAGCTGATTTACCCTTGGGCAGTTTGCAGCCCCTTCTTTGCCAGCCCTGTTGCAAATGCTAACCTCAACTCTGACTCATTCTCTTGGACCCTAGTGGCTAATGGGAACCAAACTGATACACTGATTCCTAAGGAACTCATGGTGGTTGTGGATTACAGGTGTTTTTCTTCCGCAGTAGGAATAGTTGGGAAGGTTTAAAAAACTTCAGGGAGGGGTTTGGGGTGATATTTTCACTGTGGCCACAGGCAGGGAAAGATTTCAGGGTGGGTTTGGCAGTCTTAAAGCTGTTCATAGCACATAAGGTTGTGCATTAGACGACACAGAGCCTTTCCTCCATCTGACCCAAATTCCTACCGCTCGGGGTGGATGCAGACAAGCACATCAGGTTTCTCCAGGTTTGTTTCTCAAGTTGGGCTTCAGGGCAGAGCCTGAGGAGCGATTCCACCTGAACTAATTTTCCTCCAGGCAACTCCATGGGAACAAAGTTTTATGTAGCAGATAATGAGAAAGGCAGCTGTAAAATCCTAAAAGGGATGAAAATAATTTCTGAAGAGATCCTGAAAATCTGCCAGAATGAGAAAGTCACATTGATTCCTCCAATTATGATGAGTAACATGCATCTGTAACATGCATTTTAATAGGCATTAAAGACATTTTAATGAGAAAACAATTTAAACGTTGATAAACATGTGTCTTTTGTTGATATGCAGCAGAGATGTTTTTGGGGTAGGGTGGTGGGGGTTTGGAGGATCATTAACACTGGTAGTGTGCTGTTCTGAATATTTTAGTAGCTGGAGTTCAGACCGGGTGTCTGAGGATTTGGGTGTGATTATATGTAGGGTTTAATGTTGAGGGAAGAATGAGAACATCTGTTTCAGAAGTAGGATGATGTCAAACCCTGGCACACTGGTGTCCAGAAGCCAACATCATATGACCCAAAACACTCATTTATTCCTGCTCAAAATAATGTGGGGTTGAGAAGAAGGCAAAGGAGTTTGAGAATTTAGTGTCACAAAAACTCAGGCCAGGTGGGGGAGAAAACCATAGGTTACCTGGTTCAGGAAATTAGATAGCTTTTAGGGCTCGGGCTTTGGAGAATTTTTTGGCTGGAATCTTGTCTCTTGGTGCAGCCAATGAGCCAACTCTGGCAGTGAGAAAGGAATACCAGTTGATCTAACAACCTTGAACAATGGCTGGTTCTGAGACTGGCCAACTGGATGTGGCATGTGACCATTCCTCCTAGCGGTTTCACTCACCAATTATGTGGCAGTTAACAGTAGTAGCTTATGGTTATTCAGACGTACTCTGTGCCAGACACCATGTTCAGCATCCCACATGAATTTCTACATTAGCTTTCTAGGGCCGTCTAACCAATCACCAAATTGCATGGCTTAAAATGATAGCTTGTTTATTATCTCAAGTTTCTCTGGGTCAGGAGTCTAGGCAGGGCTTAGCTGGGTCCTCTGCTCAGGGTCCCACCAGGGTGGAGTCATGCTGTCAGTTGTGCTGCATTCTCATCAGAGGCTTGACTGGGATGGGATCAGGACCTACTTTTCCTTAGGTGGTTGACAGAATTCATTTGCTTGCAATTACAGAGCTCACAGAGACTTTCTTTTTCATGGATATCAAGAGAAAGCCTGCCACATAGAGCCTCTTGCCCCTCTTTTAAAGGGCACCCCTGATTGGGCAAAGCCTACCCAGAATAATATCCCTTCTGATGAACTCAAAGCCCACTGATCAGAGGCTTCATTTACATCTGCAAAGTCCCTTCACATTTGACACATTCTGCTTATCAGAAGCAGGTCACAAGTCTCACCTACATTTAAAGGGAGTGCACCACACACAGGCAAGGATATTGGGGAATAGGAATCAATGATGTCACTCCAAGGTGTGTCCAGCAAATTCCAATACCCACTGTACCCTTATGAGCTGGATGATGTTACTGTCCTCATTCCACCAGGCAAACCTCAGCAAACCAAGGCTTGCAAAGATAAAGTGGCTTGTCTAAGGTCACCTAACTAGACATTGGTTGAGTTGGTATTCAAACCTAACATGTCTGATTCCAGAGCCCCACAAGGTAATATCTTGTGTTTCCCTGGTTAGAGAATAATGAAGTAGAAAAGCCCCATTAGAAAGGTCATAAGGGCTCTGTCCTGTGTAATAAGTATCATAAAAATAATGGAGTGAGTTTGCTCATTGACATAAACAAGCACTGAATAAACGTCAACTGCCTGGTTATTCTCATGTTTTATTTTTTTAACTACAGAGGTAAAGTTTAACAGAATTTCTTTGGCTGGTAAAAATATACAGTAGCAGGAGTGAGAAAGCAGGTCAACAAAAGCTTACATAAAGGACCACTCAAACAATATTTCACTGTTGATCTTGAGAGAATCAGGGTAACATATTCACTGATCAGCCCTAGGCTTTTCCCGCACATGATCTCAGATTGTCTTCCAAGCATGCCTCTGAGAATTACTGTCATTCCCATATTCATGAGGGAGAAGTAGAAAGTCAGAGGGGTTGAGTGATTGTGTCGGGTCACACAGCTAGTAAGTTGCAGAAGTGGGGTTTGACCCCAGTGAGAGTTAGTGCTAACAGAGTTAGTACACTGTTTGGTTTTGGTGTGTGGCAGCCGTGAAGAGCTGCCTTCTGTAGCACTACTGTGACTTGTGTTTGCTCATATAAAGCCCGAGTTTCTTGAGGAGTACACCTGTCCTTGTACCTTGCACCCTGCACAGAGCTTGGGATCTGGCACAGCTGGCTGACCTATTCACTGGAACCTGAGTTCCCAGCTTGTCATGGAGGTACTTACTGAGTAGTCACAGGAACCTGAGAGTCATTTAGAAACCAGCATACTCTGCATACATAGCTCTGTCCATCCCTGCCTTGATTCCAGGGCTGTGCTGCCCCAGGCTAGGCAATGGTAGGGAAGTACAATCTCAAAGGGGTGCTGGACAACAGCTGTGTATACTGATGTTAGGTCACCAGTCAGCTCAGGTTTATTTCTTGGGTTTGCATTGGCATGTTGGGATGGGAGTGGGCATGCAGGTGGGCACAAGGATTGCAGGTGGCCTTCTTGGCCTCAGCCATCTCTTCGAGGTTTGGGTTTATTTCTCTTGTTTCTGGGCAGGTGGGTTGTGGAGCAGGGCTGTGGGTTCCAGTTTTGGCTCACCTCTTGGTGTGGACCAAGCCAGGACACCTGTCTACCTCCTAAGCTTCATAACTTTGCCTCTGTCTGGGCTCTCCTCTGTGCTTTCTGGACCACTGCAATGGATGTTGAATGGGTCTCAGGCCCATGAGATCACAGCCCCATCACCCCGGCTTCTAAACCTCTCTCCAAGGCAAGGACCCAACATTTTCCTTCCTTTCACCTGTAGGAAATCAAGGCCGTAAATCACTTACCAAATCAGGCTGTCATTGCTCCACTCCCAGATCCCCCACCTGAGCCCTCCTGGGCCACGGAGGATAGGGTATGAAGAGCAGCAAATCAACTGCAGAAGAAAAGCAGGGACTTTACTGGAGATGCGTTTTCTGCGTGAAGAAAGGTGCAAGAGAAGGCACCTTCTGAATCTACCAACATGTGCCTGAGGTCTACCAGGAAGCCCTGTGAATCACAAACCCAGGCGATGGCTTATGATCAATCTAGTTTAAATGTGTCTCTCCACAGAGCTGCCAGACACGTGAACTACTGGTAATTACACTTTCAGGAGCTAAATTCCCCAGTTTCACGTATTTTATGGGGAGCACAGCACAGTTTCCTCTGTTTTTCCTGCTTTCATTCTCTCTCTGTCTCTCCCTCTCCTCCTGTGTCTAAATTTTTTGTGCCAGGGAGAAAGAAAGAGAGAGAGAGATGTAGACATAACAGAGAATTAACTGCATTTGGGGAAGTGACTTGTGTATCCAGCCTTACAAATGGCCCAAAGCAATCCCGCTTTCTTGATTCTTGCGTATAGATGCCTCTCTAATGACTGCTCTGCGCACAGATTCTATTAACCTCAATCAGCAGCATCCCAAGTAGACGGCACATCCTGTGGTGCCAGGGATTTCTGCCTTATCCTTCTTAGGAGCAGCTACAGCTCCAGGTATAGTATCTGAGGCACAAAGTGCTGCATAAATATTTTTTGGTTCGTTTAAAATGGACTCAGATGAAATAGAATTTCAGAAACAGGAGCAATTGATGTTGGGTGAAATAGTTTAATATCTCAACTCCTTCACACGGTACAGAAATCTGCAAGATGCCCAAGCATCCTGTGAGGGAATTCTATTACTATAATGTGACTATGCACATGGTGTGGGCAGAGCAGTGCTGGGGGGATATGATGGTATTAGCAGTAGGTTAACATTCACTATTGCAATTGCCATTGTAGAGGTGAGGAGTCGTGGGATGGCCAGAGAAGCCACATGATAAGCTCAAGGCCCCACAGGAGAATAGGTCCCAGATGTCTGGTCCAGATTCTCTTCCTTTGTCATTGGACTGGTAGAAGGGATGTCTGAAACTGCTGCCTAACAGTCAAATGCGTTGACTTACTACTTAATAAACATCCCTGCCAGGTGCCCAGGATACAAAACCAGTAAGACCACACGCTTCTTCCTGGGGGCCCTAGGCTGGGGTGAGGAAGTGATGAATTTGCTGAGAAAACACATCAACTATTATATAAGAAAGTATTTCCAAGCCCTCTGCTTACAGCATGGTCAATTCTAGCAGTGCGTGCAACAACTTGTTTCCTTAAAGTCAGGAACTCAACAACTTCTCAAGACACCTGAACTTAAGATTTACTGTCTCCTATGTGTCAGACTTTACCCAGTTTGCCTCATTTAAACCTCACAATGACCTTCAGAGTACTCTCTTTGTTTAGGTGGTCCCCAGAAGCAGATCTGGAGGCAATAATTCAAGTTCAAGTTGTTTATCTGGGAGGAATATGGGCAACTGATAAAGGGAAAGGAAGGCATTACCGAGGGTCTGTTATCAATGGGTGTCTGGAGCTTAATCCTACAGGAAACCTTTGGGAAATGGTGTAAAATATGTCTCTAATTTACTGTGATGGTGATGGTGATGGTGATGGTGAAGGTGATGATGATGGCGATGATGGTGATGATGGTGATGGTGATGATGATGGTGATGATGGTGGTGATGATGGTGGTGATGATGGTGGTGATGATGATGGTGATGGCGATGATGACGGTGATGGTGGTGATGATGGTGATGCTAGTGATGATGGTGATGGTGATGCTGGTGATGCTGGTGCTGGTGATGCTGGTGCTGGTAATGATGGTGATGGTGGTGATGATGATGATGGTGGTGATGGTGGTGATGATGGTGACGATGATAGTGATGATGGTGGTGGTAATGATTTCTTTCTTAAGTGTTGAAGTATATTTTGTATTTTGATGGGCCTTCTCTCTATATAGAATAAATTAAACTATTGGATATTGAAAGCTTCAAAATAGGAGATTGAACTTTAAAATACACATGCTATATAAGTGATAAATAGATGTTTTGAAACCAAGATAAAGTCAGTCCAATCTTTTTGCCTTCCACAGCGTGTGTCATAGGATATTAATCCCAAAGAAAATAGAAGTCAGTGCTGCATCAGGGCACCTAGCATGGGGCTGATGCATCGTAGCCCTCCACAAAACTTTGCTGAGTGAATGATGAGGGTAGACAGTGTGTTCAGCAATGACACTGTAGAAGTCCACTGGGTCTTTTGTATTAGGAAGTGTTAAATTTCATTATAGTTTTTTTGCATTGTTTTGTTTGCAAATGTTTGTATTAGAGTACAACTACATATCGTGAATTGTATAAATTTTAAATGTACATCTTGTTGAGGTCTTACAAAATAAGCATACCTATGTAACCACCACCAAGATCAAGAGGTGGGACATTACCTGCACCCCAGAAGCCTCCCTCATGCCTACTTCCCATCGTCATCCCTCAGAATAATGTCTCTTGACCAACATATAATAGTTTTGTTTGTTTCTGAATGTCATTTCAATGAACCATGCAGTATTACTTCTTTGCTTGTCTTTTGTTTTGCTCAACATTATGCACATGAGATTCATTCATGTGTTTGCATATAGTAGTACCTCATTTCTTTTCATTGTTGTCCCAGAATTTCGTTGCAAGACTATAGCACAATTTCTTTATCTATTCTACTGTTGTTGGGACATGTAACTTACTTCCAGCTTTTCATTATTATGGTAAAGGTGCTATGAACATTCTGATACGTTTCTTTCGTATTCATTTTTCTTAGGTGTTTGCCAAGAAATGGAATCCCAAAGTCCCAGGGTGAGAGCATGTTTACTTGTGACGGGTTCTGAGAGACACTCTTCTGGAGTGTTCGTGGAGGTGCACACTCCACTAGCAATGTGTGCACGTCCTGATCTGCAGTGGGTCATCTGATGTGCAGGCTCAAATTTTGTTCTTGCTACTTCTGAGCTGTGTGATAGTGTGGCTCTGAGAGGCTCAATAACTTTCCCTTTGGTAACTGTAAAAATAATTATAATTTGCCTGCCTTACACTTGCAGAATGCATGTGTTTACATGTGTGGAAAAAGAATATACTAAGTACAGCTCTGACTTCTAGAGTGTGCTCAAAAAAGGATAGCGATTGTGATTGTTCTTACGAGTATTTACCTAGAATATTTAGTGCACCGTGCCACCTTCTTCTGAAAGAAAAGGAAAATTGATGCAGTTGGGTTATTTAATTTTGATGTTTTAAAGCATCGAGATGAAGGATGTGACTGGGAGCAGGTATCGGGGTCTGTGAACTGTCCGCCAGAGACTGCCCTCTTAGGAACTGTGCAGATTGTCTTACACTGTGTTGTTTTGCAGAACATGGATTTTCCACGAAAGCCTATCAAGGGTAGAGTAATTATCGTCTGTGACACAAAACATCAGTCAGCTAAAATTATCATTCTAGCCAAGCATGTAACTAGAATTAGCTAAATATGCAATCATGAAAGATGCTTATGAGGCTGAAGATTTTTCTTCTCTTTCACACTCTTATCAGGGCCATGAATAAATGATTGTCTTGCCGGATCCACGTCCTGCAACTTTTCCCCCTCTCCCCCTTTCTAGAACATGCCGACTCTCCCACATTTGGGGGTCTCTTCCTGAAACATCCGTCTCCTTTCTCCTTTGCCAATGACTTTGTTTTCAGCTCAGCCCAGAGGGCAGGCCCCTCAGTGACATCCTCTTTGCTGCTGGCATCTGAGCTGCTAAAGCACTCTGTCCCCATCCCTCACGCATGGACCACTGCTCTGTGGTCTGCTGCTTACCTTTGCCTCCCTTGGTGTTCTGGGGGATTCTCAAAACCAGAGTTTTCTAAAGTTCACGTTTGTGTCTCCTGTTCCCTACCCGATAAACGGTTGATGAATTAACCGACAGAACATGAAACAGGATGTCTCTGACCCCCTCTAACTCCAAACATCTATCCTGTTCCATTCCAGTATCGAATGCAATCTTACTGGGTGCTAACTTGCTCTATCTAGGTCTTTTAGAAAGCCGGGCAGAGCAGTGGTCAAGTGCATGGGCTCCAGGTTCAGGCACATTTGTTGGCTTTACAGCTTCTCAACTGTGTGGGCTTTGTCAGGCTGCTTGGCCTCTCTGGGCCCTGCCTGCTCATCTGCATCCCAGGGCTGTCCTGGGAATTCAGTGGCACCCAGGGCTATCCTGGGAATTCAGTGATACCCAGGGCTGTCCTGGGAATTCAGTGGCACCCAGGGGTATTCTGGGAATTCAGTGCCACCCAGGGCTGTCCTGGGAATTCAGTGCCACCCAGGGCTGTCCTGGGAATTCAGTGGCACTCAAGCCTGTCCTGGGAATTCAGTGCCACCCATGGTAATGGGCACCTGGCCTCCACGACAGGGAGGCTGACAATCTGCCCCATGGTGCTGATGACAAAAGACCTTGGGAAGCAAGTTCCAGCAGAAAATGGTTCCTTAATTATCAGGAGAACTGAGGACATCACTGCCAGACCTGGGAAGAGTCTGGGTGGGACAGAGCCTGGGAACCCATGGGAGGCTATAATTGGGTCAAAGGCCAAGATCTATGTGGTCAAAGGATGAAAACATAGAAAGAAATGAAGAGTAAAATAGAAACCTTATTTTTTAGAAGATGTCCAAACTCCCTTCTCTTCCTGCTCCAGCACCTGACATGCTTGGAAATTTCTCAAAGGCCAAAATCAGACACACAAAATGGATCATCCGGCTTTCCTCAGTGGAGTTCACCTCCAGGTTCTTAAAGAGGCCCCATGCAGGGCTGTGTGGATAAAGTGTTTTGTTGACCTCCCTACCAGCTCATCATCTGGCCTGTTGTCTCAAAGTGCTAATGAAAACCATTCTCTAAATCAGACATTTTGCTCATTCTTTTCCCAGGTCTGGATCAGTGAGATAATAGGAAATCTTAGTGAACTTTTCTCCTCCAGTGGAAGCTGTGTAACTGCAGACAGGGAC